>NC_087316.1:7500000-10000000 GCF_037043105.1 Vanessa tameamea
TTGTTTGTAATTATTACGTTTTATTTTAAGGTGTTTGTTATATTGTATTTACTTTATACAAAATTGGGTATTAGTGCGATAATTGGCTCAGTAACTAGTCTGTGTCTCATAACTCCATTGCAACTCTTCATTGGGAAGAAAATATCAGACAATTCTAGAGATATATCAAAATGCACGGACCACAGAATTTCGAAAATATCAGAAATTTTGCAGGGGATGAATGTCATTAAATTATACGTATGGGAAGACTTGTTCAATGAAAAAATCTTACAACTGAGGGAAGTCGAATTAAAACTCCTCAATAAAGATTCGTGGTATTGGGGATTACTTAGTAAGTTATTAGGATATACCTCGTTAGAATTGATATATATTTCAATAATATAACCTTTTTTTCTCTTGAAATTGCAGATTTTACGACACAAGTTTCCGCAGCATTAATAACGATTATAACGTTTACAACACATTATTATCTGGAGAACACAATTACGTTAAACTCTATAAATGTGTTTGCTGGGTTGGCACTTTTCAACCAGCTGACGATACCACTGCTAATATTACCTGTAACTATATTTATGATGATACAAGCTATGGTAAGCCTGAAAAATATCTACCACACTATTAACTGACATTTATATATCTTTTGACGTTAGACTACCAATAAATAAAGACAATCTTAATGTTTAGGTCAGCACAAAAAGGATAAAAGATTTCTTGGAACTTCCAGACTCTTATAATACGCGAGATGATGCTAATGACGATTCATTTACTAAGCAATCCACGGACAATTTATACGAAGCTTTTCTTGATGTTATTCCAGAAGATAATCTTCTCTCTGAAAGGGAAGAATTTGATTTAAATAATGACGAAGAAAACTCGTGTCTCAGCAATGTGTCAATTGTCCACGGACAGGAATATTTGATAAGGTTTACAAATGCTGCTTTCTCTTGGAAAATAAAGGATAATGTGTGGCTAGAGGTTGACAATTTAGATATACCACCAGGTAATTATAAATTGTACATAAAATTAATATGTATGCTATGTCAGGTACACAACGTAACTTGTATATTTTTTTTTTATAAAAATCATTCGCCCTGTAGTTTAAACTGCATTCAAATTGGATTATAGGTTACTTTGATATTGGTCGACTATTATGGATACTGCTTTATTCCTTCCTGTGAAGTTATATAACCTTTCTCAATATATAGGGTAAAACCGGGATAATTACCCTACTATTGAATTATGAAAGAGCCTAATTTTAAATTGATCAATTCACCATACACAATTCCCATGAATACAGCTACTTTTATGTTTGACATTACATTATAACTTGTTTTTGTTTATCTAACAGTAAGTGATTTAGCAGAAATCGAATTTTTGCTGAAATATTTTTGAGGATAGATGATATAGGATGTTTATCGTCTAGTCTTATAAAACAAAAAAAGTCGACAAAATTAAGAACAATTTACTGTAGAAGCTTTAGCCTAGGGGCTCTTACCGGTCACCACATAAATGTCAAATTGGTTGGTCCAGTCTTCATTTCTATCTCATGTTGATCTAGGTTAGGAATACGAGGCTCGAAGTTTTCTACTCTTGCCATAGCACTTCTATCATCCTGCAATTAGTTAGACAGTATAATAATAAAAAAGTATATTTATAAAACATAACATCATTTGTAGGAGAATTAGTAATCTATATAATAATAAGAAAAAAAATTTAGTTACTAAATTGAAGTACAAGAGTCGATCGAGATTTTTTTCTTGTTGGTGATCCTGTTATTTCACTTGTTAGTGTTAGTGTTAGGACACAAAGAAGACGATGACTCAATAGTTCAGCAATGAGATGAGGAATGAGAAGGTAGACGTAAAGTATATTTGCAGTTATAGCTATCTATATCTGATTCATTAAAATCTTGTTATTTTACATTCTTAATAATTGAGACCTTTGCTACTCGTTCTTGCCTTTTTTGGTCTTTAGGGTATATTTTTAAATAAAATGGGTGTAAAAAGTTATCTTTATACTCACATTACTTTAACCAAATGTTGGTTTCAGGAAAATTAATAATGCTAGTTGGATCTTCTGGTTCTGGCAAATCCTTGTTGCTTTCTGCAATATTGGGAGAAATGTATCAAGAAAAAGGAGAGTTTAATACAAATGTGTGAGCTATTTTTTTTAAATATCATAAATGTACTATTTGCTCGCAGTAGAGGTACTCAATTTTTTTAGAATGTTCTAATGCTTTGATAAAATCCTATATCGATGAATTTCTAAACACCTTATTTACGAAACTTATAGAATAAACTGGACATAAGAGAGTTTAATGGGCTACAATACAGAGTGGAAATTACAGTTTTGGTAAGGTTAACTATGGCATAGTGTCATAACTGTAGTTGGCTATTTGACGTCACCGAAGTTACTTCGGCGAAGTAATCCATAAACTATTTGTACAAACACAGCTATTGATAAAATTTCTAAACAATAGTTATCTGAATCTTATTTATAATATTGGTTTTAAACATGTATAAAGTTACGTTCACGACTCACTTATCTTTCACACAAAAAATTGAAAACATAATAAGAATTAGATATCATTCGTAACCGAATCGATTTCAAATTGTAGAGTCATATATCATTTGGTATTATTTTGTTCTCCAATTTTAATTACATTTTACCGTCATAATTATAATAATAAATTTTTTTTTTTATTTATAGGCATTGTTCAACGTGGTACGCTGGTCAACCACCCTGGCTTCTCGAAGGCTCAATAAGAGATAATATTTTAATGAATAGTTCGTGGTGCCCAAAAAGGTACGCTCGCGTGCTGCGTGCCACAGGATTACGACCTGACTTGCAGCTGTTACCGGGTAATATAACTTTAGAAGTCTAAGTTTCAATATATTTTCGTGGAAAATAAATATTGTGTTCAATTGTAGAAGGCGATGACACCCTATTGGGAAGCTATGGGACACCACTGTCAGGAGGACAACGGGTTCGCTTGTGTGTCGCGCGTGCTTTATACTCCAAAGCGAGGCTTATTGTACTTGACGAGCCACTCACAGCTTTAGACGCGACACTGGCACAACATTTGGTCAGCCGGGCGCTCATTCCTGCCGCACGATCTGGTCGTACAATCATATTGGCCACGAACAGATTAGAGGTCTTACATTACGCGGACTTTGTAAGTAACATTATTTCAATCGAGAATTTTTTTTTATAGATTAGAGTATTAAGCAAAGACCGCACTATTTTAAACAGATAATAGCTATGGAGGACAGCCGTGTATGTGAAGTCGGTCGTCTGAACACTATGTGTGAAGGCGTTTTGAGTCAATGGGCAAGACTGGCTGCAGACGCCCGCGCAGCAGCGTCTCGAACTGGCGCTGGTCCAACCGGAGGCGCTGCGCGTGAAAGAAAACAACTTCTTCGAGCAATAAGCCGCTTGCAGCTTCAGAGAAATATGTCAGTTGATGCTATGGTATGTTATATAAATGTAGAGATAATTATAACTGACATTGAATTTTGTCAATGTTTGTAAAATGTAATTATGCCAGCATGTGGGCATCAACGAAGTGGCTGGAGCCCATCTCTTCGCAGAAGTGCCCACGTGTGCGGGTGGCAGTTGGCGTCAGATCTCCAAGCGAATGCGGCCACCAATATCACGTCAATTTTCCACTCCGCCTCCGACAGATCAAAATTTCAAGTGAGCAAGCTGTTACTCTACTCCTTGTACATTTAATTTTACATTTTAAGGGTATTTTATGCGCATTAATTCATATATATTTAGATGGTATCGTGACTTACGACGAGCTGTAAGTGCAGATGAATCTAATAAAGTCTTACAGCATGAAGCAAGCTTGTTGCGTCGATTTTTAAGCCGCCGACCGTATCATACATTATCCAGGTAAAAACAAAACACGTGTATCGTAAGGCTTATTGGTATATATACCTAAATACATCCACTAAACTAGCATTTAAATCTTAGAGACATATTCACGAAGAAAATTTGTATTTACAGATGGACGCCAAGGAATTTACTTCGATTATTAAGCTCTGATTCTGATACGTCCTCTCATTCAACCCAAAATAATGGTAATTTTTTTAAATTCTAGTTTTCTCGTTATAAAAATATAAAAGCAAAAGTTTCAAATATATTAATATCGAACCTAAAATAAAAAGGAACAGTAGTGGAAGTGCCATCTGATGACGCGACGCTCAACTCTACCACTTGCAATGGAATTGACACGATCGCTGCGCAGGAGGACAAATCCGAGCCTAACACAGAAGATGAAGTTGTCCAGAACGAGGTGACTATGAGTATTTCACAGCCATAGCTTTTATAATTAATCTGTCGTCACGTTACCTTATAGTGTATCGTACCGCGACACTAAAACCTGTTTTCATTATAACTCTACTTACCAACACGTATACGCACATAGTTTACGGTGTGGTGGGAATATTGTCGAGCGTGCCGATGGTGGGGTGCCGTATATTGGGTAGTAGCGGTGACGGCGCAGGCGGTGGCACTCGCTGCAGATTTTTGGCTCTCGCATTTAGCCGCAGAGAATGCCCACTCTCCTCTCTCCGATCAAGAGGTTCAAATCTTAATTATTTTGTTTGCAATTTTGAACAAATGTAACAATTTGAAACATTTGATTTTATTTAAACAATATTTTATTATTATTATGATTTTTAATTTATTCATTACGCTTTTGCGTATAGTCAAAATTACAGATACTTATTATATAAAAAGTATTCAATCACATACAAGTAGATAATTACTACATTTATTATTTAATTGGACATATTCCTAAGGGTTATTAAACTAACTACTAGACTTAATATTCTAGACATGGAACATGATACGTATTTACGTGCTGTGGTGCGCGGGAGCGATATGCGCTGCAGGCTGTGCGCAAGTCGCCTGCGCATGTGCCGGTGCTGCCTCCAGGCGAACTCTTCACGAACGTCTGCTGCACGCTACGCTCCATGCACCGTTGCACCATCACAACTCACGCTCGGCTGGCGTTACGACACACCGCTTCTCTTCTGATACACTTGTTGTTGATAAGGTACAGATATAGTTCTTAAGAGCACTATTTAGTGTGTGTATATTATTGATACAAGTAAGAAAAAGAGCACATTTCTAGTAGATAGGCCGAACAGTTTTTTTAATAATATATAACCATAATTATTTTCTTGAAAATCAACGTAGCCTTTTTTTTCTTCTAAAAAATATTAGTTGCCTAACATCTCGTCAGAATTGGTTCAGCCGTTTCAAACATACAACAGAAGGACAGACAAAAAAGTTATGATTTTTTGAGAAAAGTACTGCTACTGAAAATTTTTTAACAGAAAAACCTGTAATAACTTTTAATTAGCCCGACCTGGAATGTTTAAACATCTAACTATGACCATGGGATGTATGGCCGTATAAACTAGCCACTCGAACAACGAAACTGGTTTTGTTAATATATATATATATATAGGTATATATTTACGCTATACCGAATGTTCTCATTACAGAAATTGCCAACGGCTGTGAACAGATGGGCTCAACTAGCATTACTTTGCGGAGCCGCTATACTTGTTAATGCAATAGCGTCGCCATGGACCTTACTCGTAATGATTCCAACGTTTGCTATGTACATTGTACTTCAATCTGTTTATTTAAAGAATGCTAGGTAAGATTGGGAAATGGATAACAACTTTTTTCTATGTTATAATTTAGCTACGAAAGGCATCTAAGGGTGTCTAATTTCAGGACGCTTCAACACGAAGAGGCTGAGAGCGCAGCGCGAGCGGTGTCACTCGCGGCGCAAACACTGTCGGGCGCAGTCACAGTGCGCGCAGGAGATCTGCGGCCACACATGCGCGACGCTTTCTGCCGCCGACTCGATCGCAACCACAATGCTTTGTTGCTACTCAATTCTGCTAATCGTTGGTTAAGCTTTTCACTGGTAATAAAAATACTTTCAATAAAATTTAATATTTGTAATTCTTTAAATATTAATTACTTTTTTTTAAACTAATAAATTAAAAATAAACCTTACATTTAGTCAATTTACCTTAATTTGCAACTCGATTCTAGCTGAAAAGTATTATAATAATAACTAGTTGCTAAGTCTTCGTTTGTTACTTACTTATTATATTAATGGTATCAATGCCCACTGGTTATACTGAATTACAAGTAATGCAATTTAGTATCTTTAGTTATGACGTAACAAGAAGTAAAAATGAAATTACAATATAAAAAAATAATTCACAGGACGTAATGGGTGCGTGGAGTGTATTCGTGTCCCTGGCTGCAGCCCTGTACAGTGGCAGCGGGAGTGCGGTCACGGGTCTGGCGGGCACCTACTCTCTGCTGCTGCCCGTGTACCTTGCCCACCTCGGCAAATGCCGCGCAGACCTGGATGCGCTACTCGCATCCGTGCAGCGCCTGCTCACTGACATCGAAGTGCCACAAGAGGATTACAGAGAAGATTGTACGTTTTTATATACTATAGTAAATTGTAACGCAGTTTTTTGACACCTCAATTTTATTTGTTTTGATTAATACTTGTATTATGTTTGTACTTATTTATAATAGGATAATTCTCCTTTTATATTTAAGGTGCTATTCCTACTGATTGGCAACGGAACGGTAAAATAGAATTCCAAAATGTAACTATTCAGTACCAACCTGAATCACCGCCGGTGCTTCAAAATATTGATGTCGTAGTTAATCCCGGTCAAAAGGTAGGGTGATTTCGCCATCAACACAATACGTATTTCATTAATAAAGGGCGTACTCTCATTGGTTTTTTAAATTTATTATAGATCGCCATCTGTGGTCGTAGTGGCAGCGGAAAATCCACACTTCTACTGACTTGTGCGGGCTCAACGAAAATTCACAGCGGTCGCGTTTTGCTCGACGGTCAAGACATTGCATGCGTTCCGTTGCGGGTGCTACGACATCGAGTAGTTGTTTTGCCACAAGAAACGGTCATGTTTTCGGGAACACTGCGAGAGAACCTCGACCCACTCGCTGTGCACACAGATGAAGAAATTTGGCAAAGCTTACGAGCCGTAGGATTGTTTGATTATGTGACTGCGCAGCCAGCTGGTTTAGGTATGCTTTCAAATATGTAAAATGTGAATGGTGCATTAACTGCGTGAACTTTAAAAAGAGCGAAACATTTTAATACAAAACGTTACTTGTATAATCAATTTAGTCTCCCTTGAGATTGGCTGCCGTGTCCGTAATCGGTCACGACGACATAATCATGATCATATTATATATGTATAACCGAACTAATGGACACGTAACGGCGGGTGCAGAGTGCAGCGTGTGCGGCGGGCGCGGGTGGGGCGGCGGTCGCGGCGCGCGGGTGTGCGCGGCGCGCGCGGCGCTGCACGCTCGGCCGGCCGCCGCGCTGCTGCTGGACGAGCCCGGCGCCGCCCTTGACGCGGCCGCCGAGCGCACCTTGCTGAAAGCGATCGCTAGCGTCGCCCCTAACGCTAGTATTCTTACTGTCGCGGTAATTTTTTAAGATTGATGTATCAAGTCTTTTTTGAAGGTTCACATTTGTGAGATTGTGTGTAAAGACTAAGAAAGGAATTTACAAATGATGCCACACCTTGGGACTGAAGGATTGCCTCTTCTATTTATTTTTCTATTCTGAACTGGCGGTATATTTTTATTTAATTATCAAAAAGTAATTTGAATTTGCTAGATAAGTAATTGGGAAGAGATAATAACGTACCGAATTATTTCCTAACAAATTATCCTCGAAAATAAAGATGGAAACACGTAGGCACTATGACGTTATATCTTGCGTTTGTCATACTTTGGGTAGGGTCCGTGTGGCTGACTCATTGTGTCATTCATATATAAAAATTGCTGAACATAAGGCTTTATCCCCGCGAAATTAATAAAATACAAACTTCCAACCCTCGTTTTACCCCTTTAGGGGTGGAGTTTCGTAAAATCCGTTCTTAGCGGATGTATACAAACTATAAGGGTTCCTCACCTGCCAAATTTCAAGTTTGTAGGTGTTAACGTTTCTGAAATTTCGTGATTAATTAGTGAGTGGTATTTCGCTTTTATATAGACAGATCACTAGCTGTCTTTCCAAAAATTCGCTCGTATCTCAGGGATTGGTCGTCAGGTGTTAGGTAAAAAAATAGTCGGTGTCCCATTTTGGAGCTTAACCTGCTTCATCCCAAATGTCATCAAGTTCAGTGGTGTTGCCGTGAAAGAGTAAGAGACGGAGTTACTTTCGTATTTATAACATTTGTATATATTTGTTTGTCATTCGTAACATATTTATTGTACATATCCTCAGCACCGTATATCATCCGTGCGCGACTATGACAGCGCCATGATGCTGGAGCGCGGCAAGGCCTCAGGATGCGTAGACTTCGAGACGCTGAGCCCGCACGCCTCGCTCTACGCACGCAGCAACCGGTCTACTGATCCTGGTCATACCGAATAGATTACGTCCAACACTATTCGAGACGAGCTCGGCGTCTCTGCGACGAGTCGCGGGTTATTTATTTGGACACATTCCGTAAATGTATCGCTTTAAAATAAGACTGAAGTTGCTCGTAATTATTTGTTTGATAACTTCGAGGACCACCGAATGACTTTGTAGCAATAATAATGTAATGTAATTTTGACCATTTTAGACAATTTACTTGTAAATAATAAATCACAATTTAGGTTTATCGAATAAAGGAGTAATAAAAAGAGTAGAAGATTTCATTTCAAACTGTATTTCCATAAGAACAACAATTGCAAATAACTCATTAAAGCTCACTCGAGGGCGAAAGCGCCTCCAAATACAACGTGCTACCAGAGTCAACGATACATTAGACAATTATATTACTATATAACAAATTACAACAATATTTACGTTGGCACCGATTTATACAGTTTATATAAAAATATTTGTGTCACGACACAAACCATATAAAAATATTTACTTACTTAAAGTACCTTACTCGCGTAAATATACTTACAGTAATTCTAAATTAAATCTCGACATATTTAATAAATTCTCTTTTTTCGCTTAATGACTATATTGGTATTCACTTGCAACGGGACGGGACAGCTGACGCGAACCTGCGGTACACTTGGGACGTTGAGTCCCCGCGCGGTGGTCATAAGATTGGATATTGCAATCTTTGGTAGCAACTACAGCGGCTTAAACGTTACATCGTCAAATATTAATAGAGAAGGCACAATAGCAAGCCACTGATTCGTTTTCATTATTATGAATATTCGTATGTATTTACATTCGCTCTGTTATATTATAATTGGATTAAAGATACATAATTATTTAAGATTCGTTGATTTTTGTAAATTATTGAGCTAATATAATTAACTATACTTTAATAATTGTATATTATATTGATACAATGTCAGATAATCATAAGACTTTAATTTTACTACGGAATTGTTTAAGCTCGACCGTTACCCGTCAAAATTACCAAAATTGTGCGCTTCGATCATAAGATCAATACGTGAACACCAAAACAATTGCACACATTCATATATGGCCGGAAACACCGCCATTTTATTAACACCTTTGTTGAGTATTAATTACTTTAGGTACAGAGCAGGTTTTTAATCGCGATCGCACCTCATGTTCTCTAGCATGCCTCGAATAATCAATTAATTTAGTTGTTATAATTTAATTTCACATATATTTTTCAATAATTAATTTTATTGTAACAAATATATACAATAAATGTCAATTAATTGTATATGCAATTATATTTTGAATAGTACGCATAATTATTTTATGCAATATAATTAAATAACATTTAGTTAATCAATTCAACATTTCACGGTAAATTTTAGGACATTTACTCAGAGCCGATTCACGCCGCCTTTATTTAGCGCTATTACTAATATTAAAGTACATCGAATACATTCGTCGAGACAAATTTACACGAACACGAAGCGAAGTTCGGTTCAATTCATAATTAATACCTAACGAGCTGCAAATAAACTTACACTATGACCATTTCGACGAGAATTACGCTGATACATAAGTTTCAACTTTCAGACATCTTTACGAGCAAATCATAGGAATATTTAACATATTTATCGAATAATGAAATATAACGATTGCGGTAAAAGTAGCGAAATAAATCCAATTCATGCGCATCAGGTGTAATTCTCACTATTGGTCGGGCGGGCGGTAGGTCGGTAGATGGCTGGTGATGTCGGGTGGTGTGGGCGGTGTCGGCGGTGTCGGCGGTGTCGGCGGTGTCGGCGGTGTCGGCGGTGTCGGCGGTGTCGGCGGTGTTCGCTACGTGGGCTCGCGCTTGACACCGGCGGCGGCGGCGGCGGCGCGCGCCTCGTCCGCAAGTCGCTCTGGACTCGTCAGGATGTCGGTCGTCGTACAGAGGACTCGTAACGAGTTCAAAACCGCTGCAGAAATAGCAATTTATGTTGCAATTACGGAATGAATTGGCTGTCCTCACTTGAGACAAGGCGTGAGGTATTATTATGCACTAGTATGTACGCAAGCATAGATGCCTTTCTCTTTCTCATTTTCATAGTCGATGATGATTCTTAGAATTGTAAACATAAGAAAACCCAATAGCATATAAACCATATAAAAGTATTTGAGTCAAGCACCTCAGGTTAGGAGCTGACTAAACTAAACAAGACCAGCGAGTCAGTCGAAGTATGAAAGTCCAAGGGATAGAGGCCCTCTGCGGTGGGTGACAAATTACTTTCAAGAACAATTAAAATTCATTACTTATACTATAAATTGAAATTAAAAATAAACTATAAATAAAAAAGGATTTGAGAGATTTAACGCGCGGATTATCTCTTACGTACCGGGTCGCATCTCGACGAGCGAGCAGTGCTGCTCGGCCCACAGCAGCGTAGTGCGCACGAGGTCGGCGGCGCTGCTGCACGACACGCACGCACTGAACGACTCCACCAGCGCCGCGCTCACCACGCTGAACTGTACGCTCGTTAAGAAATTATTGCTCTAGAAAGACTCATACAGACACATACGATTCTAAGTTAGAATAATAATAATTAAATCGTAGATTGTTACACATATAAATTAACGTACTCTTCTCCGATAGTCTTACGATTCAAAGAATAATGATGAACTTTAAAACTAAACAGTAGGAACCCAATCGTCGGTGTAAAATTGTGAAGCAGTCGTGTAAAGGATACGAGCCAGTACTTCCAGTTGTGCGCGGTGCGCGCGGCCACGTGCGCGGCGAACATCTCGCGCAGGCGGCCCGCGCGCCCGCGCGACACGGGCGCGCCCGTCGCCGGCAGCAGCGAGTGGCAGTTGCTGCGGGTAACGCCCCACGGTGGGTCACGGTGTGAGATATATAAATGTGACGAATGAAGCTAAGAATATTAAGTTACTTACGAAATGGAATTATTTAAGCATTCGATCTGCTGTCGTAAACTTTCCATTTCTTCTTTTATTTGATTCCTCTCTGCCTTCAACTGCTTGATATACTCGGCCCCTTTTTGTAGCATGGCAGCTTTACTAATCTGAAAATCATAAAACATTTGCAATGTCAGTTGATAGTTGCGACCGCCCAGGTCGAGAGGTTCGTGTGCTGCATATATGCTGAATACCGCTCTGCCTGGGGAAACTTGTTTCCAATTTGGAATTAAGCAATTAAAATTTCCAATAGTGGGATAATTGTTCCGATATTGGCAGAATTTATGGTTTTCTAAAAATATTTTATTTCAATATCGAGCCCGATATAAATTTATTTATCTAATTATTAAAAACACAAGTCAAGAGCGTGATACGAAATTGAACCCGGTAAATCTGTTAAGATTCACTGTGCCATCTCGGCCTAATAAGAATAAAATGTGAAAAAAAAAATACATTAATATTAAATATTTACCTTAGCGGCAGGATTGGTGTTGAGATGTGGTATGAGCGCCTGCAACGTGTCGAAACCATTCTTGATGTTGTATCGACGCTTCTGTTCAGCGTGAAGATGCGTGCGACGCGCCTCGCGCGACTCTCGCGGCGACCCCGCGCGCTCCGAGCTCGGCGAACCCGGCGGCGACAGCGACTGCGCACGCGACTGCCGACCACGGTTCCATTAGCTCATGTTGCTTAGCTTCCTTTACACGACATCAGATTGAATTCCAACTTAAACTGCGACCTTTAGTACAACTGTCAGCCGCAAGAAACTCGCGTAAAAATGTCAAAATTGCGTACCGTTCTTTAAACACTTCCCAATATTCATATTCGGTTTGGTGGAGCATATTTCTTACAGTGATAATGTCTGCAATCTATGGTGACATTAGATGATAGGCGCCCCATTTGCTTGTATTTTAAATTAAAAAAAAGGACAATAAATGCTTTTAGCTGTTCGAATGCATTCTTATCCAAATTCAAGTTAAAATCAAAGTGTTCTGTTCCCCCTGTATGATAATGAAAATACAGCAAATATAAAAAATAATAATACACCGAATTACAAAATTATTTTCCTGAAAAAAGAGAAATATTTTGACGTTATTATAACTGTTTTTATAAATCGAATCATTTTTTCTAAAAGAGATTTTTTGAGACCGGATATTATTTTAAATGAAAGGCAGCAGGCTTAATATAGCAGATTTTTATCATTTAATGCCAATCATTTGAGTTTTTTATATTTTTCATACACATATCAAAAAATTTATTTAGTATCTAATCTGCTCCAATAAAATAGGCATGTCTCAAATAATAAGTAAGTGAATAAATATTGTAAAAATAATATTGAGTATGACGTAACTTTAGCGATATAAGGTACGCATATGACGTTATGCAATTGAGATCTCATCATTAAGTAACACATGTCACCATTCACCTCTTCATCTCCAACCTTTTCCTCGTCTGCAACAATCTCACGCGTTATCTATACGTTAGATATAAATAGACAATGACAAAACGGTTCAATACCATTTTTCCATATTTTTAATCTCTTTTTATCATATCAAATACATATATCTCTTGGTGGTGGGGCTTTCCGGCAAACAGTAATACTTAGTTCAGTTTTGTTCCGTTTAGAAGGGTGAGTGAGCCAGTGTAACTACAGGCACAAAGACGTAACATCTTAGTTTCCAAAGTTGGTGTAGTTCCTTATCAAAGTTGGTAAGGAATGGTTAATATTTCTAGCATCGGCAATGTCTATGAGCGGTCGTGACCACTTACTATCAGGTTGCCCATTTGCCCACCTGCCAACCTATATCATAAAAAAACAATAGGTTTGTCCTAATAATTACACACGGTCATTATTTAATCGTATATAAATCTACAAAGTTAAGGCTCAAAGTAGTAATTTTAAACTTCCACCTGTCTGACAAACTCTAGACAATTTGTATTACATGACTATTTCATACAAATCATGTGTATATATGTGTGAAACAATGGCACAGACATTGTATTAATCATAATCAGTATTTGAGTATTATGATTACTTCTCTAACATACACATGTAATAGAAAATCGATATTTGCTTAATCATTAGCTTTGTTACTATCGTATGTGGATTGTGGAGATAAGAATTACCCGCAGCATAGAAACAAATATCCCGATCATATTGTAATCTATTTGAGTGCTAAAAAATACTCAACAAAAAAGCAAGTCATGTTATGTTATGTCAACTAGGAGGAATCCTAGTTAGGAATTACTAATATTATAATCGCGAAAGTGAATGTGTTCATTAGTTTACTTTACGCATTGATATATAAAAAAAAATGATTTACCTTTAAACTTATTATAACCCTGGGAACTGTGACTTTATGTCATTTGTGCCTGTAGTTACATTGGTTCACACGCCCTTCAGACCGCAACACAATAATAATAAGTATTGCCGCTTGGCGGTAGAATATATTATGATGAGTGATTGGTACCTACCCACACGGGCTCGCTCAAAGGACGACCACCGATTAGTATATTTAGGGCACCAGCACAACTCTATACTTTAATCCGCCATAGTCTTATATCATGCAGAAAGCTAACTTAATCTATTCTAATGAATATTCCCAAGTGTAAAACAGATAAAAATGAAGTATACATATTAACATCTAAAATAATATTAATTGGATGATGTATTGATAGGGATTATGACGATGACGACGATAATGATTAATATTCGTTGTATACGTTCTCGTTGAATACTACAGACCAAGCACCAGCAGGACCAAGGCTTTTAATTTATCCCTAATAGTAATCTCGTATAGAGAAACGTAATAAAATGCTACAACCACTACTAGAGCTGAACCAAATTTCTGTATTGTAGTAAATATCCGTGAAATGATTATTATGATCACGCATGTCCAAGATAAATCATTGTTATGAAAACACACGAGAACGGGAATGCGCAAAATATCAAGCGTCGTAAATAGAATAATTATAGCGAACAAAATCTTGAAATCAATATATATTTTAATGAAAAATTATGTGTTCATAACTCATCTTATAATAATTATGCTAGACCTATCTTAAGGATTGTGTTTTGTTTTTTTTTATCAACCGATATATTGTATAGGTAGTAGGTATTTTAATTTTACTAATTTATTTAAAACATTTGAAAAAAATAATTAAATAAGGCATTATATTATTGAACACAAGATTAAATATATAATTTAAAAAAAAAAACATATTTCGGAAAAGAGAAATCACAGTTTCTTGCCGGTTCTTCTCGGTAGAATCTACATTTTGCACTGTTGGTAGCTTTACATTTAATACAATTCTGTAAAATGACCTACTATTAAACCCTTATTTTGATACATATTTACTACCGTTATTAAGAATTCAAAAAAAGGTGCAGGAATCAATCTAATTTAAAATGTAAAAAAAAGACAAAGTAGTTCACGGATGATAAAAAAATAATCATTGTATAAGTGCACAAAAAAAACATTCGATAGATTACTTGTTCTGACCTATTTTAAAATATAGGAAGTAATACATTTCTCGGAGTTTACAATCAGTTAACATTCAAGCAGATACATTACTCGTCTACTCAACAATCTTATCAGTTCTTTGCCAGAAACCCACCAACAGACAGATAGTGACAGTAGTTTTATTGCTTCAGTGGAGATAACGGGCGCGGGATCGAAGTCTGGCATCAGGCGACAAAAATTTGCACAAGTTGGGAGCGTGATTGGCGATGAAAACAATGTCACAAATCGTCAGCATTGCGTTGATTAGGATAAGAAATTCGCAAATAACTGATAACGGACGGTCTAATAGATAAATACGGCCGAGTGTTTCTAACCTCGCTGTCAAACCTAAAAATCTTTATAGCAAATTATTTCCTTGTTTTCTCTTTTGTGTTCCGAAGATTTCACTTGACATGTTTCTATATTTTGATTTTAATTTAATTTACTAAAAATAATTTATATATAATTGATATTGTACAAAAAATTATATATAGTATTTCAACTTGGAAAGTTGTAATGTATGTATAATATCTATTAATTGCATTTTTATCATAACAAATATAAAAAAAATACGTTCTAGTTCTTGCCGTAATACTAAGATGCATTACGAATATAACGTAAATAATATTTGATGTTAATAATAAAAATTAACTCGAAACTTAAATTTAAACCTGAAATTCTAAATATATTAGAAATAAAAATGATCAAAAGATTTTCAAATATGTATGTAATATTTTATAGGTATTTTAAAGTATTAAAACTTAATAAATTCAATAAGACGATAAATATCATAGCTTAGCAATATTACTTCGATAAACAAGTGGCATAATTATTTTGCAATAACGTATCTTTTGCAAAAGTATAAAGATAAAATGGCAACACGGGCCCGGTAACTGGAGGCGCGTCGGGGGGGCGTGGTGAGATAACATTATGCTAAGTTTGCATTTTTTCACAATACCTAACGAATTTAACTAAATTATAATCAATAAAAAAAATTAAAACACTTACATGGTGTGGCGATATGATATCACTCCCAATGGGCGAGGGCTGTCCTCTGAGGATGGGGGACTTTGTGGGATCACTAACGCCCACACTCTCCTCTACGCTGTTATTCAATTTATACAAGCTTTGAGCTGAAAATAAGAAGCTTTTGTTTCATTTTATATTACAAAATACACGTCAAGTACTTGAGTATCATAATAATTGTACGGAGGCGCGATTCGAACCACACCATCTGTGTTAAGCAAGGTACATGAGATACCTTGTCAACTGGTCGCGTTGTATTATTAAAACATTAACAAAACTAACAGTGTTGGGCTGAGAGAAGTTGCGCGAGCATGACGCTGGCTTGCGGGAGCGTGGGCTCGGAGGCTACACTCGTGAGCGACGGCGGGCGGCGCGTGGCACCACCCCCGCCACCGCCAACACCGCCACTCGCGCCCTCCGCAGGCACACCACTGGACGATGACCTCGACCGGATGCGAATGGCTCCGGGAGTCACCTCGCGCGCCTGTCGACAGATTAATAATTTAACTCCCCCAGATCGACCCGGATACTTATCGCACACCGAAAATGTATTGATGTCTCACTCGCGAGGCGTGCGTGCTGGAGGCGTCGAGCGAGTGCGCATGGGCGTGGGCATGCGTATGCGTGTGTGAGGGCGTATGCGTGTTCGCGGGCGCGCTGACCACCCAGTCTGCGCCGAGCTGTGCACCCAGCGGCAAGCTGTGCGAACGGTACTGCTCCTTGTTACGGACGCTCTTCGCACTAGCCGCACTCAGACCGCTCACCACGTTGACACCCACCGCAACCTGCACCTGAGTGACGCGACGTCCAATTCTCGTTATGTTCCAGATTTGTTAATGACGCGACTTCGATTACAAAATGTTACTCTTGGGGTTTACCTGTTGCGACGTTACCGGCACTAGAGGTGGCGAAGGCAATTTGAATGATCGCGTGTTGACGCTGTTCGGTGAAGATTTCGCCTTGAAGTCTACCGGGTTCGGTTGCAGGTACTGCATTTGGGGAGGGGAGTGTCGTACGGACGGCCGCACCTCATAGTTCTGCGGTGCCACGTGCACTTGGTTTTGCAGAGGTTGCGAGTAACCCTGGTAGTGGTTGTTCGTCACCTGGCCCGAGTAATGACTTAGCCTAGACCGTGGTTTCTCTCGACCATATCCACTTCTTCCTTGTATTACTAAAGTAGAAGCATATTTAGAATTCTGTACCGGCTGCTGAAGCAATGATACAGTTTCTGGCGCGGTCTGTGATGGCGGTAAAGCTGGGGAACAGACCACATTATCAAATTAAGGTTAAATGACTCATGACTCTACTTCTATCCCGTATATAAGATACTCACCGGAATTGTATTTAGGGTAGCATGTATCTTGTTGAGGAAGAATTTTGGTTTGCGTATTTACAAACTGTACTCGAGGCGACTTGCTCGCGTAGACGTTACCATGCATTTGTTCTGGATGCGTTGCATTTTGCTGTTCGTAAGTATTCTGAGGAAACGACGGCAACATTTCCTGCGTGCCCAGAATATTATTAGACAACTCTGATGTCGCGAACAGACGTCCATTGTACACACGTAATTGATCATTTTTTACTGGCTCCGACATCGATATCATTTGGGTGTTACTGTTAGTACCTGGAATGGAGGAATTATTTAAATTTTATGCTAGTGGACTTAACGTTTAATATAATTATAATAGCGCAAATACCATGAATAGTCATCTGACTGGTAGGCATTGCGACTGTAGTATTTTGATTGTCAGCAATATAGTTCTGTGGGTTATAAGAATCTACTGACATTCCACTCCTGTATAAGGGATCTTCAGAAGAAATTGTCGTCTCTTCCGGTACAGGCGGCAAGCGAGAACTTGAAAGAAGATCTAATGAATAAACAAAAAATAATATCAATTTTCTAATAAATATTGAAATGATTTAGTCAGATGTAAACCTATGCTGTACCTTGGAACGGTTCAAGAGTATCCATCAAATCATCGAGATTTGGTTGCAGAGGACCTAAGCTTGGTTGAATGAAATCAGCTAAGCTTGCACCTCTGGCTAAAATTGAAAACAACATTGTATGACACGACAAAGAGATCAATATTTTTTTCGCTTTTGAAGTAAATAAGAATACCGATTTCCCTGCAATCTGGAAATGCGAAAGGTTGATGATTTGTGATGGTTGAAAAGAGTGTGTCACTCATGAAGGTCAGGTAGTCCTCATCGGTGAGCATGTTGGCAGCAAAGTCGCTGCACTGAGACTCGACGGTGTCCATGTCCGACATCTGAAAACCGCATAGTTTTGACATCTGCAAATTGATGCATTGATGCATTTATATTATTTAAGAAAAGCAGTAAACAGCCTCGTATATTGCGTGAACGTGCTCATTCGAGGGTGTAATGGTAGATTAATAAATTATTATTAAAAATTAAGAGTGGTCGATAACAATTAGACCGATACTCTGATACAGATAAATAATAATTAAGCAAGGAGGCTAAGTCTCAAAAAGCGCTTTAAATACATTCGACTCTAAAAACTAAGTAAACCATTTACCGAATCCTGGACAGAGGTGTCCCCCTTGCCGAAGAGCCTCATAATATGAAACATGCGCCATTTTTTATATTCCGCTATCACAGCTTCGGCTCTTCTTTTCCAATATTTGCCTTCTAATATTGTTGTCTAAAAATATTTGAAGTAATTAAATGTTTCGTTTAGCGAAATATAGGAACAAAGATTATTATTCTTCATATTTTTCTTCATACCTCTGGTTTCACATGCGTGTCAACATCCAATGGCGATGCGAACTGGCAGACTAAAGTGTTTTGTTTCTTTATAACTGAAAATTTGTTTCAATTAAAATATGTGCGAATCTTAAATTTCTCTTACTTATTTTGAATACGAAACTGACACTTTCTGTAGTTGTTTATGACAAACTGATACAACTTTACTACATTTTAGTATAGTCATTTTACTAAAATGATTTTTTATTATGATTTAAAGAAAAATTACGTTCGTCGAATCGATGCCCACGTTAAGACCATGCTTTATAAATATTTATTCTAGTATTATAAATGTATAGTCTAGTATTATAAAAAACCTTTTTTGAACCTTAACAATTAACAAATAATTTCGAAAATGGAAAGCACTACTTCATTACAAACATTGTTATAAGTATATTAAACAAATACAGCTACTATCGTCATCAAGACGAAAATCATAACACTTTTATCTTAATTTTACATCGCGCCCGTGATCGCGAGATATATAGACAGCACATTTTGAGAATTGTAGCACTGCTCAAAGCGTCGCAGCTCGAGTACAGAAGACTACTATTGTCAATTACTAATGGACGTTATCAATAATAGGGCCACTTTACTGCCCATAATAATCAGTTTCGTAATAAATACGTATTATCGAATATTTATCAATGTAGGTAGGCGACCCCATAAGTACGACTTGAAACTACTAAACAGAAACTAAAAGACTTTCAATTTAAACTGTTGTTTTAATATATGATATAATTGAAACATGGAGTTCAGTTTTAGTTCACTATCATATCCAAATGCTTGATCAAAAACATTATATAAGAAGAAATTCTGTGTCAACAGTAAAACAGTCGCGACAAACATAATTACATGTGTATTTTGTATCACTGTCAACAATATGATGAACACAAACAATCAATATAATAGAATCATAAGATTGAACATAACTAAGCATAATGTGTCTTACGATATCAACCTCATGCAGTTTAATATATTATTACTTGTTTATATCTATCATACGTTATGAATTCTTAAACACATCCACATATTTTTATTAAATGGTATAACTCACATTGCATGTGCCAGCATCTCCATATGACGTTGTTTAATCTTATTTTGTCCTTCCACCGGAGTTTTATACCTTTGAAACGATTCCATTTTGGTGAGGTTAGTTTTTGTCTGAGAAATTTAAATAAAATACATTTCAATCCAACTTACCATAATTTTCTAAGCTTCACCGTCACAAACTATTGTTAGACAAAAGCACTTTTTTAATTAAATTTACTATAAAAGTTCTTGAACCCATTAGAAACATTTTTGCTTTTAACCGATTGGAATTATACATTATAAGATTTAGGAATAATTTTAAGTAATTTAAAAAATACAAGTACAGTCTTACTGGTAAAACCGTACTGGGGATACACAAGGTTGTCGTACGAGCACACAGTAAGCCACTTATCTTTGTTGCTATCAATAAGTGATCTTAAGCTTATTATAAATAACTGTTTGATAAGAATGAAACCTGACTGTATCTTATCATCATTTCTATCACTCTAAATAGACATGTATATATATTGCTAACTGCTGATTAGAATAATATACATTACATCTTCGAATATTTTTGTTTAAATAGTAATTTCCATTCAACCACAAATATCATGAGATTTTACTTTGGCATGTATGTAAATATGTGTATCAGATAATAATAAAATTAATTTGACCTAAAAGACAATATATTTCAAAAAACATCAGCCAAGTATATGTACTATAATTTAAAAGATTAGGCGATATCTGCATAGTTACTGCATAGTTTAAAACAAAGTCACTTCCCGCTGTCTGTCTGTCCTTAAAACTACACAATGGATTTTGATATGGTTTTTTTAATAGATGAAGTAATTAAAGGGGAAGGTTTATATGTATGAAACATGCGTAATATATTAGAAAAACACTGATAATATTAGAGAATTCTAATGTGATGTCAAGTCAAAATAATGTACTACAGTTTTGTACACCTTAAAAAGGACTACCAGAAAGTCAGCGAGATTTATGTGTATCTGTTAGGGATAACCCACAATAACCATTTTTTATTCTTTACTTCTTATGAGAAATAATGGTTCATTTACAAAGTGATTTTAAGCAATACAGCATTCATCCTTATCCAATTAGGTACCATAAATACATTGTGCATTTAATATAAATTAATATGGCCCTTACAGAATATAATTTAAATGTATATTTTCAAAGATATTGTAGATTTAAAATGCAGGGACATTGTGGATTGTCCTATGATAAAAAAGCTGTGAATGTTGTATAAAAGCATTTTGTAGTATGTTTAGTAGCAGCATTGCACCCGTGCAAAGCCAGGGTGGGTCACTAGTAGATATTAAAAAAATATTGATTCCATTCAAATATATATGTTTACTCCAACAATATATATGGATGCAAAGTTAGTAGCTACTTGTGGAAGGATAAATTCAAATAATTAGAAAAATCTAGACATTTTGTATAGGTACAATAAATACTTTGCATTATTTATTTTTTAAAAAAAATATTTTATTTTAATGTAGAAACTTGAATTGTGGTTATAATAACACAAACCAGTTATACACCAAGCCAGTGTCAGACAAATCAATCTAACAATATTTTAATAATGAACAAATATCTCTATATCTAATAATCTCATATTACAGAGTCAAAAGTGATATGGAAAATACTATTACTATTAAAATCAGCTGTGGTAGTTGAATAGATACAGACTGCATATTACTAAGTTAAAAGAGATCTGTTCTTTCCTATAGAGAAAAAAACCTTTATTAATCACACATATAAATGTGATATAAATATCTATGTTAATTTTATTAAAAAAGATGAACAGTCAATTATTTAAATAATATAATTTGTTTAAATAAAGCAAAAATAATTATTGATAATGAGATTTATTATTATACAGAATGTTTATAACTAAGTATTACAGACTGTTATCACAACAAGTGACCTGTGTCTTTTGTACGGGTTCTGATGACCTTTTGTTATCTTTGCAAACCAATTCCATTTAGAAAATGAATGTTTCCTCCCTGTCAGAAAATATTTCAAAACATGAAACTATTGATATTTATATATTAAGACTAACTGTTGTATGCTGTTCGTACTGGTATATAAGGAAAGGATAAAGTAACTGATTTGTTGCAATCAAGAGATATTTTCATCATTTTATATTCTTAAAAGCAATTAATGGTTCGTTCTTTCCTTTTATATATACTATCCTTTAGAGTCAAATAAAGTAATTAATTTATATTGCCAAAATATTGATGAACTTCATCTAAACTGAACAATATAAAGAATATAATAAAAGTCAGAAATATTGAAGTGTTCGTACTTACCGATATGCTAAAGTCATACATTTAAATAATTTTGTAAGTGATATTTCAATAGAAAGTTGTTGATGTTGTTTACTATCTTCTTTATCTGAATGTTGAAATATCTCAGAGGTCGTAGGCAATGTGTAGGTGGCTACTGCAGATTCTTTAGGGGCGTTTTGTTCTTCATCAGGTACAGGAATAGCTAGGTCATCAAAATCGTCCTGATCTTCAGCTTCGAATTGCGATACCATAAAATGTCCAGAATGAATTGCCTCTTTGCCTGGGCGACTTTGGCGTTTTTCGACGTGGGTCATTATTTTATATATTATAAAACTTAGGAAACTTAGTCGATAAAACATATACCTAAACTTTACTTTAATAAAACTTAACTTTTAGATTTTGCCATATTTTCACTTATCACTCACATTGTTTTTTTCCATTTCCATCCATCTGACATTTAAACATAATGTTGCTACAGCAAAGATTCAAGAAAAAACTAAAGTTTGTTACACTTTATAGTTATATAATTATGGATATATAATATATGTATATGTTCTCGTCAGAATATTATTTTTGACTAATACTGTCTAAAAGAAGAACAATAGAATAGACGTTATTTGTATCATAGTTTTCATCCATGGCTTCGCTCAATTGCAAAAAGCTCTGAAGTCCGAATTGCTTGTACTTCAAATACTGCACAACATTTAATGTCTTTAAAAAAAATGTCAGAGTCAGAGCCACAACTGTATTAGCAGACTTTTCAAAAACTGCCAATCTACACTCATTGCAATTTCCACGATGTAATATTATACACAGCTGCAGTAAACACGTGCTTTTGTTTTTGCCTGTTGTTGGCAACTCTGAATAGTATTTGTCATTTTCAAAAGCCTGTCATAAGTCATAATTCTAACAAACAAGTAAAAAAGTAACTGTTTGTACGAATAAAATGTTTTATTTTTTATTGTACATCTAAAATAATTGTGAAGTAATTTTTTCAGAATTCGCTTTTATTGATAAAATCGTTATTTATGCGACATGCATTAAAACATTGCAAGCAATCAGATAAAAGACTAAATCTTTAAGGAGTTACTGTCAGATTATGCTTTTTACAAATTTATAGTAATCATCATTGTTATTGTTTTCGAGAATGAATAAATTTGGCACGTCACCGTCTTTTAAAAATCTAAAGACCAAAAAAATTCAATCCCCTGTACAGTTAAAAGAGAAGATAAGAAACGTAAATTTAATTTTGGATAATTTTGTTTTTCCACTATTCTTTATCTTTGCAGTATTGTAATGCAAATTTATTGCAGGATTATAAAAACAATTTGAAAACATGTCGTGACAAACTCTTAAACAGAATTCGCGGTGTTACCGTGGAAGCTGATCTTCGATTGACATTAACAGATATTTACAACAATACATTTAACAATTTTAACAAAGATGATATTGAAATTGAACAAATAACAGATAATGAAGAAACAAAAATATTGGAAGAAATTAAAAATGAACTCATACAAAATGAATTAAATTGGTATGTTGTTTATCTCAAATATTTATATGGCTTACTTAACACCTTATATATAGCTTACTCAAATATGATGGTATAGACAACAGACCTTAAATGTACATATTGTACATATTTCATGAAATTTGCTAATAGCTCTGCTATATTATATATTTTAATCAGTTCATGAACTATACACCTTTATTTATAATACAACGCTATTCCATTTCACTACTTATATATCTACATAAGTTTTACTTTATAGTTCAGATAACAACTTCACTGATATTGAAAGCACAATTATTTTTTTTAATCTGTAATGAATGCCTTTGATTATTCAAAATAATATCAATGATATCATATGAATTCAGTTTTAAAGTTGATTATGATCTTTAGTCCTGTCTTTGGAATAGGCTATATATTATCTCATTTAAAGTAGTTAAATATTTACATTCAAACAATCCATATTTAATATGTACTAATTAAGCTAACAATTAGCTTTATTATATTATTATTAGTACATCATTTAATGTAATTGTTTTTCTCTCCAGATTCCAAAAGATTTACTTCTTAGTTGTACTCAAAATCCTTGCCAAGTTGTATGATGATGTGGTCCTGCATTTGATATATTTTCATATCTGTAGTAAAGTTATAGCCATATAGTTACATGAAGCTTAAAACTTAATTGATTATATTTATTCCATTAAAAATGTTACTATTCAAATATATAAAAATTTTTAGGTGGATTGAAGAATATGAAAAGTCAGAAAGCGACACTATTGACTGGTCTACAATTCAAAAAGATGACACCGTGATTTGTTTTCTTTGTCAAAAAAACAACTTTACTCTAGCTAATAAACGTTTGTCATGTTCATTATGTAATACTGAAATTAAAACTGAAATGTCATTAGCAAACATTAAAAAACATATTAATGAAAGTATAGAAAGGCACAGTAATATGTGTAATGGCAGTATACAGTTTATGTCAGTTCCAGAGTCCTGCGGTACCCATATTTACCTATTTTGTGAAAATTGTATGGATATGCAATTTATTGTTTAATTATTTTTTTTGTATACTATATTTTTATAAATTTTTTTTGTTGTGTTATGTATTCATTGTAGGTGTTAATAATATATTTGCTTGCATCAATCTGATTGATAAAATAATTATATTTATTTGGGATCTGTCATAGTGTTTGTGACATGCCATGCTGTCTGGTGGCCTGAATAGAAACTAATTTTAGGTTAAATTGTTGGTGTCGAAAAATTTTACTCAATAATCTAAAAAAATGCTGCTGGTTGGTTTTTCAAGTGGCAGATCCCAATACAAACATAATAATAGTATTGAAATAGTTGCTTTAGTTAAATTATTAAATTTTCAAAATATTTCTTAAGCAAATACTTCGTTGATTTGAAAAATTGTGATTATGAAATTTTGTGATAATTATAAAATAAGCTTCCGATCTTGGAGAAAAAAATTAATTCATCTGTTGGTCATTAAATTTAAAATTTCTGATTTCATTTGCATTAGCTATTCATTTAAGTATTTTATCACATAAATAGTTTAGAGAAATAAGTTTAGCTTAAATTTCTTATCCACTAACAAATTTTTAAAAAAATAAAATAAATGCACATATTTTGTTTCAATGTCAACTTCTCAATAAGTTAGGCAATACAATGATTTCTTTTCCATTAGTGTCAATACCAATTTATTTTGTGCATAAACAAAGTAAATTATTTAATTTAAAATTGATCTCTTATCAATGTACTTTTATCATTTTAGTAATAATTGTTTTTTCATATTTAAATATAGAATTTAAACACCATCCATTGTCGAAAGTGCCATCTCATGTTTGGAACAACAACTTGGATTGATATCTTCAGAAAGATTACCTCGAAATGTTTTCTTTTTTGATAATTGACAATGAATATACAAATAAATTATGAACACTATACTATACTGTTACACTATACTGGTTTAAAGCGTACCTTATGCACAATTATACAGTCAGATATCTGTCATCAGACATGGAGCAACTATTATACAGGATTTAGGATGAGGATGTAAAACTAAAAATATTTTTAAAACAAAATTATAAATACGAAAAAAAAATTTATTTAACTAAAATTAAATTATTTTGAAAATTGATTGGAGGCAGATTAGACCAGATTACCTTAAATTAAACTCCAATTTACAAAATAAAAATGACCTTTTAATTCAATTTATGAAGCACGGTAACAAGGTATATTGTAAATTAATTTTAATATCTCTGTCATAATAGTTGGGTTAGAACATTTTAATACATGTTATATTCCTACCAAAATATTAAACTAAACGGTAACTTGTATAAAATGTACATTTAATAATAGTTGTATAAAACAGTACCATTACTTTACGGACATAATAGATGGGCAGCATTTGTAGTTGAATTCATCCTTTGTATAAAATGGTCAACTATATAAATTACTCTAGGCCTGAAAAAAAAATCAAAGGTCATTGATTCTAATCTGTATAAACATACAGATGAACAAAACGTTATAACAAATAAAAAATATTTTGGGTTGAAATTACTATAGGTACTTTGAGAATAATACTTATATAATTTATAATATAGATTGGTTATCCAAGAAAAAACCATTTGAATCAGTTATTTACTTGCAAAATTAGCGAAATTATTATTTTTCATTAGGTTAGTAAATACACCCATAAAATCAATAATAAAAAAAGTAGTCAAAGTAGTTTGTTATTTTATTTTTATCTCATGTAAGTTAACAGAGTTTCTATTGTGAATTTAAGCGATAATATATATTAATAAATAATATTCGAAATAAAAGAAAGTTTTTATCATTCCAGCTTCTTATTCTCTTATCATAACATTGCTTTGCTATGCAAAAGTATATTTTAGTCTATATTTATAGTTTGTATATTAGTTTAATAAAAAAAAAGGGAAAAAAATACTCACTATATAGGCAAACCTTGTACATCCATAAGGTCTTCTTGTTGAGCGTGTGGATGTGAATGGGCAGTGGAAGCAGGAGGCACTGTGAATGCGTTAAGATGATGTGGTCTAGGACGCCGAGGAGAACGGGCGGTTATTACGCGTGGCTTATGAATCTCATCCATCACTGATGGCGCTACGTATGTAAAACCCTACAAGAAATTGGTTATATATGAAAATTATGTACAAAAAAAAAATATTATAGATAATATAATTGTACCTGGAACATAAGGTTGGCACTTTCACTAAGTGTTGATTCATCTGGAGAATCAATTGGTGTCTGCAGAGTAAATCTAGTATCAAATTGTGACACATCATCTTCACTTGTCTGAAAACAATAATTATATTAGCTTTAATTAAAATATTATATAATAAATAAAATAGTAGTATCAGTTAGGAAATTAAAATTAATGCAATTTTTTTATATGTAAACTATGTACTAAGAATTTATTTTTTAATTAAGAAGAGTTTTGCCTTAGATATAAAACATCACTCTAAATCAATTATTACTAAAACATTGTGTTTGTTTTATTTAACCAAAGCTGTTACTCACCAAACGTGGTTTAATAGGAGGTTCCAGTCGACGAGCAAAGACATCATCCCATTGTACATGCTTAAAGAAAGCATGACCTCGTACTGCTGCTGCGCCAGTAGCACCAAGACGTTGTGTTTCAGAGCGCTTCATTAGACGCC
This sequence comes from Vanessa tameamea, assembly GCF_037043105.1. Lineage (NCBI taxonomy): Eukaryota > Metazoa > Arthropoda > Insecta > Lepidoptera > Nymphalidae > Vanessa > Vanessa tameamea. Next base: position 7,527,252 of record NC_087316.1, read on the forward strand.
GTATCAAATCTCGAGCATCTTGTGTGAGGTAGGCCGGTAACATAAGTTTACCTTTAAGTATTTTTTCAATTGTTTTTGTACGATTATCACCAGTAAATGGTGGCTGTAAATGTGTAAAATGTGGTTATTAATAGATAGTAATATACACACTATACTATGCAACTAAAGGGAGATACTTGTTTTTATCTTAGAATAGTAATTCTAAGATACAATAGTATCTTCCTGATAATTTGTTTATCCATCCATACCTGCCCTATCAGCATGTCATACATTAATGCTCCGAGGCTCCACCAATCAACAGCTTTTCCATGACCACTCCTAGTCAATATTTCAGGTGCCCTTAAAATTTCAAATTTTGAACTGAGGCATGCAATATTCACAAAAAAAATCTAAAACTATGCCTCATTATCTATTAATATACTTACATATATTCAATAGTTCCACAAAATGTGTGTGTGACAATACCTTCCTGAATGTGCTCTTTACATAATCCAAAATCTGTAAGTTTAACATGTCCTTGAGCATCCAGAAGGACATTTTCAGGTTTTAAATCACGATAAATTATACCTAAGCTGTGTAAATGTTCCAAAGCTAATATTATTTCTGACAAATAGAAGCTGAAAAATAAAAATGAGGTTTTCTTTACATCATGATAATGATTCTTATCTTACATGTTTATTGTTTATGCTTATTTATAATAAGATAATATTAGATACTTTAAATTAATTTAAAAACTTACTGAGACATCAAATATAAGAAACTTAATCATTTCTATTTTACTAACCATGCTGTGTCTTCAAGAAAAATACCTTCACGTTCAAGATGCATAAATAATTCCCCTCCACTTAAATATTCTAAAATTAAATATAATTTACCACCAGTTTGAAAAGCATATACTAATTCAACTATAAAGGGATGCTGAAAAACAAAAAACATTTATTTTAGATAAGGATTGAAATAACATTGTAACTCACCATAAAATGCTATTTTTTTAATTCTAAAATCTAATGACAGTAAGTATGATGAAAATAAACCTTCACCTTAACAGCTTCTAAGATATTTCTTTCAGCTTTTGTGTGAGCAGTGTCCTTTTGGTTACGTACAATTGAAGCTTTCTTAAGAACCTTCATTGCAAAGTATGCTCCAGGGTCTGGGCCAGTAATCTTACGTACTTGGAAAACTTTTCCATATCCACCTTTTCCCAGCACTTTTCGCAACTCAAAATCTTGGGGTCCAAGTCTTTTGCATTGACCTGGATTAACATTATCTTCTGAAAGTTGTATCGTTTCTGATCCTTCAGACCTTTTTAACAAAATTTACAAAATCATAATAAGTTCAAAACTAATAATCCTTTAATATAATAAATAATACTTACTCCACTATATTATTCACGTGTAGTTCAGGATCATAATCAACCTGGATTTGTAAATGTTTGATGAATTAGAAGATACAATATTTTTAAGTGAAATCAAGGATACATCAAAGTTACTAATTGAATTCAGATATTTACTTAATATATAACTAAAACACTAAGATTAATTATCATTATAAGAAAAATCCTTGAATGTAAAGCTGCGAAAATATATTAATTTTAGGTTAGGTATTTCTATTCTATTGGTGTTTGGACAATATATATGAAATACCTCATCTACTTCGATAATATCGTCTTCATCAGAATCTCCGACTGTAACTGTATCCACATCTAAATCTAAATCAAAAACACCTGCCATATACGATGACATTTCAGTAAAATCACATCAGCAAATGCACTATATTGTATGAAAACACTTAACACGTAGGAGCAAGATAGTGATTAATATTTGATTGTATTTTTTTTATAAAGATCTTTTATAATTTTATGCGTAAATATGAAAGCAAAATATAGAACAAACAAGTCAAACATAGGACTGCTGTCTGCTAATATTCAGTATTATTGGATAAATGAGTATAGATTATAAATTAAAAATATATTTTATTTTTTTAAAGTTGCCAGCATAATTAACTAATTATTTATAAGGGAAAGTTGTGTGTGAATAATATTTTTAATATACAAGAAAATATGAGACTTTAATATTTCTGAAAAAATTAAAGTTTTATGTAGTTTTCAAAGAAATCATTGTCATTTGGCACAACAGAAAAGTGGCAACCAGTTACATCATTACACAGATAATTAATTTAACTTGTCCACTAAAACGAATGAAAGAGCCTAACTTTATCGTAAACAACTCAACTGTGCCTTAAAACTGAATTTTATATGATTTGAAGATAATTTTTTGTTTTCCATATTTCAAATATTGTTTTTATAATGCAACGACTATCGTTTTGTTATTTAAATTAAACATTCCAATATGTGTCTTTTTATATTTGTTCTTAAACGTTTTCGAACAAACAGTATTTAATTGTCGAGGGTGTAAACATGAATTAGTAATCATATTACTTACTAATAATAAAAATTGTTTACTATTTTTTTATTTTTATAAAATATTTAAGAATCTGTTTTACGATTTTGAGAGTGTATTTTTAAACAATGAATCTTTACCAAATGTTTTTATAAGAAAATCCTTCAATGGCTAGTGACAACGAAAAAAGTTTGAGTAATTACAACAATTCGGATGGTTCTTTAAAGAGTAATAAGAAGAAAAACAACGGTGGATATACTGGTAAGTGCTTAATTATTTTTAGTTATAAGTAGTTGTTAAGTTAATTTTTGTAACTATCGAAAAGCTATAACCTCTTTCATATTTCATATTATGTTACACAGTCAGCATCTTTACTCATGTTATGATCATAGTTGTTTTTTTAATACTTTCATTAATCAAAACTTAAATATAAATAGAATACGAAATAAAAACTAGGCTCAATACCATCTAGAAAAGTAACTTTAGTCCTAAATTTGTATCGTTAAGTTAAAATAACACTAATCTTTGTTTAGCAACTTTAAAAGAGAGTTTTGGTAAACATTTGAGTAATTATTTTCTTATTCTTCTACTCATACTGAGAGCAATGGACTTAATATACAATTAATATGACAACAAGTTTGTGACATATATTACTTGCATTGCTTATATTACATTTACTGACTGAGTGTATTATTAGGTCTTAATAATAATAATATTATGTAGTAACTTGATAACATAAACTTATCATACATGTACTATGGTATATGTAACTAAGTTTTTGTAAAACTCATATAACTTATCAGATAAAAATAATAATTTAATTTTATAAAAGTATATTTAATCTAAGTATTTGTTTATGTGAATATATATTTATTCATCTAAGAATATTCAAATCAAAATTAAAGTAAAATCCTGATTTTACATATTACCCCATTGGCTGATTGTCTTACCAAGCAATCCTGAGTTTCTGGGTTCAAAATCACAGGTTTAAGTTTTATCCCAGACTTAAACTTGTTTTGGTCAGGATTGAGTGTCCAAGCCATCAGATTATGAGACAAAATAATGAAATTAAAAAAATATAACACTACAACCGTGAACCAATTACTTGATTTCCAGTACCAACTCCTGTATGTTTTGTTAAAAATTGTTATACTCAATTCATGTATGCTATCTTTCTCAATTTATAAAACTATTTTTTCTAATTCTTCTTGTTACTTATTCAATAAGGACCTGTAAGCATAAGCTCGTTAACCTGTCATTAAATCAGTTTCTCTAATACTAATAATAATAATCACACCACTGATTTGGTATTTTAAGCTATGTTTTTTCATTATCTAGTGATTCTCATCTTACAATAAACTAGCTTATTCCATGGCATGAAATTCAATTTTTGACAAAAATCCTCCAATAACTTCTATATATTTATATTTGTTTTTACTGCTATGTATATTTTTTTCACTTTTTATCTTAATTGTATTTAAATTATTATTTAGTGCATGCTTGGTCTCCTATAATTGAAGGAGCACATAACTTGTAACCCTTATATTGTTCAATTTTAAGAATATGTATTTAGTGTGTATCTTTTGTTGGAGACTCGAAAATTAAATAAATAAATATACGGTCCCTTATCCTATACCTGCTTTAAAGGAAAAAAAAGAATAGCCCATGTCCTTCCCAGGGGGTTCAAGCCTACTTCGTACCAAATTTCATCAAGATTGGTTTACCTGTGAAAGCAAGCAGTGACAGAGAGTTTTTTCAATTTTATAATATTTCTATAGATAAACTACTACAAAAGCTAATAGCTTCATATAACATTTTCAATGTGACATAGAGTTATTCCACCACACTGGTCTAATGTGAGTTTGTTGACATGTTAAATAGAATTTCAACTGACATATGCAGATTTTTCTCCACTCTGAGCATGAGTTACATTACATACAAATTAAGGACAATAAAAACATTATTGCTTGTCCTCATTCAATAAATACTATCTAAGGATAAAGTTCTAAATAAAAATTCGGTTTCTACTATTTTATAAAAAATATATTCCACATTTATTTCACAGAAAAAAATATTTATTTGTATTTGTACACGAATATGCTATTAGAAAATTTTATCATAGCTTATAGTAAAAATATGACATTACATTATTAAAAAACTTTTTCGTTAAAACTGATGGATAATTATACTTTCTACGAAATATAAAATACGCATTATGTATAATTTTGCAATACGTTTAACGAAAAGTAGTTCGAGCTCTGTGTAAATAAAATTATATCTCCTTTAATAACTAGGATTTTTTTCTAAAAGTTTTTTACCAAATTTAATTAATTTTTTATTGTCCAGTTCCGTTTTTCTATTACGATATATTAAACATTATCGTGTTGCTTATTTTTTTTTTATTAAAAAATGTTTTCTTTGGAAATTAAGGTTATTTAATTTTTAGACATGGCAACTTGTTTGACATTGTGATGACTTAAAGCAACTGACAAATGACAATACAAAATACAATATTGTTTTGGTAAAATCTATCGTTAAATCCTAGGGCTACGTATATTCTGTATATTTTTATTTGTATTTAAATCACATACAAGAACTGAACAGAAGGCTATTGAAAAAAATGTAATTAACAAACATTAACAGAAGAGCTATAAAACTTTGTTTCTGGACTTTAATCCTATTTAAGAATTGGATGTTCGAAGCATAAAATATATACTGCTTATTATTTAAAAAAAACTGTGCTTGAATATGCCTTATAATGAATTTTAGACTAGAAGATAGTACTTGTCAAAAATTACCTCTTAAGTTTGAAGAAATCATAAAGGGAATAATAACAAAATCACAATCCCCAGAGTTAACTCAGAAAGAAATATTCCTGACATTAATTATTTATATGTTCATAGAAAATGGTTTTGTGCCAGTTGTCCAAGATACAAGTACAAGTGATGTACTAAATATTCATCAAATTTCTACATGGACATTAAGTACAGGAGCATGTGAGATAACATTTATACTGACAGGCTTTAATGATATACCAGTAAAATTATTGATGTGTTCATTGGCTACAACTGTTTTGGTTAATGTTTTTATCAATGATGTCAATTCAGAGGTATATTCCATTTGTTTACCAATAAACGAATATGTTGCATCACCTGAAGCTGCAACAATTCCTATGATTTTTGGGGATTTAAGAAAATTGACATACATTTTCAAAAATAAAATTGTAAGTCCAGTTAAGAGTTCAATACTTTGCTATTGTGGCTACTCTAGTGCAAGTCTTTTTGGCCTTCCTGAAGAGGTACTGCTTAATATACTTTTGACCTTGCCAATTAATGATGTAATTAATGTTGCTATAACTTGTAAAAGATTAGCTTTATTGTTGGAAAATTCAAGGCTCTGGCATAAACTATTCCTAAGAGATTTTACTGAAGTAGTTAGTGACACAAATGATTGGAAAAAATTATATAAGGATGCATATATTGCTCAAAAAGAAGAAAGAAGAAGGTCATGCCGTTTGACCGGAACATTACATGATTTAATGGATTTCTCTGATTTTGTGTCATATATTGATAATCCCCTATGGGATGTTATAACATAATGATATATTTATATGTATATGTATATTATATAAAATAAAATATATTACATTTAAACAAAGTGTTTAATTTATATAAAATATAAATGATGATTTTAGTCTGTAAAATTTACCTTCTGCATTTTTGTAAGCTTTATATGAACTATTTTGATTGGAGTACATTATGTTATGCAACCAAATTTTTCATAAATTTTTAGTCCTGTAGTGGGGTAAGGTAGAGTTCAGATTCACTGGATCAGAAATTATTTAGACTATAATTATGTTCCAACATAATCACAATAATTAATTAGACCAAGTTGTTTTATGTTCAACTCATGTATGTTGTGTATTTTAAGAAGATCTGCAATGAATTCTTTGTAATGTCTTAACTAATTGATAGAAGGCCTGTATATATATTTTTTTACTTTGGAACCTATTTTATTTGTATGGTCACATATAGGGTTGTATTTTAAGGACCTTAAAATTGTCAAAATAAAATTGTTTTTTATTTTCTTATAAATTAACTGTTAAAACTTAACAATTATATTTAATAGATAGCCTGCTATGCCCTTATTGATGAAAGACCATACAGAAATGTGTAATAATGAAGAAAAAGGTTGATATATGTATCTAATTTGTATTTGAAATGTACCAGGATAGATAATAGATAGTAAATAAATATTACTTCAAATTGAAATTTCCTGTAGGTGACAGTGGAGATAAATTAAACCTGGGTGCACAACATTCCATTGGCAAAGGAGGGCGACATCTATCTGTACCTTTTGACTCTGCAGCTGCAAATGGTGATATAAGTAAGTGATTTTATTATTGATTTGTTCTGCACTAACCAATTTCATTCTCTTGATGAATATTATAATTATGTGTGTATTTAATTTTTATTAAATCTTAGTTGATATAAACTTCGTGCGAGTCGTACATTCGCCTCTGCATGCGTTGTTGACATAAAAAACAATTCACGCTAAATGAGTGGTGTCAAATAATGCTAATTTATATGTTGCTACATATTTGAATGCTGCATTTAATTGATTTTTATTATTTATAATATGTACCAATATGCCAAACATAAATTGAGGCTTTCTCTACACCCTTTTTAAAAGGACGTTTATTGTTGATTAAATCGAGTTTTTTTAAATATTTTTCAATTAGGCCGCAAAAACATTTTAGGTAAAAATTCGTTTACGAATATAATAGAAGTGACTTTGGAATCGTCATGTTATAGTGTAGAATTAAATGTGAACGTATAACCGGTTCGGAAACTAGATTTTACCGAGAAGAACCGGCATGAAAATCAGTAGTTACTCTTAAACCATTTTAATACTCTATAAGAATGACAGTATTGTACAATTACATTTATATATATCCTACGTCAACAACAAATATTAAGTCCACGCATGGATCTGTAATATGATGTCGTATTTAATACAAATATACTTTTTGGTGATAGAAGCGATAAATCATATGAATAATTACGAAAATAGTATAGGCTTCGGATGAAGCCGCTGTTTTCGGATCGTGATCAATTCATTGTTACGGAAATTCAACTGAACGACCATATGTCATGTATGTGAATGATATGAAGAATGGTAGGGTGTTGAGGTTTAGCTTGAAGTAATCTTAAACAATATGTAAAAAGACTTACCTTCCGATTTTTATGGGATTCCCTGCATTTATTGGCTTCAAGTAAAGCTTAAGATTTCTCAGAAAAAACAGATGATTATAGATGATCGAAGAAGGCATTTCAAAGTAATCATTTGAACAATTATGGATCCAGTAGGCAGCAACGACACAACTTTAATTATTTAACTTGGAGCTATATGTAGGAAGTAACTTTTAGTATACACATACATACATATCGTATCACTTTATATAGAGAAGAATTTGTGGAGGTAGTTGTTATTGATAAGGGAATTATTAAGAATGGAACAGATAGTGAAATGTCTAATTGGGTAAATCTAAAAATATAATTTACGTGGAATGTTTTACTAGCAATGATTGTCGAATTTTAGGAAATAATCGAAAAGTCAATTTTCTTCTTTCTTTCAAATGATCACTGGATATCAAAGCTAAAATCTCAATTAAATACCCAATTGAAACAATTAAATTGGGGTTTTTTTTCATACTTTACGATACCTCCTCTGAACTTATAAGTTGATGGATTGTCACAAAATAAAATGTCATATTATGTCGTGGAACTGATAAAAGGCAAACATTGGTCATTTACGATTAAACTAAATAAAGAGAGACTTATCTCACATTGCATTCCTCAGTAACGCACTTTCAAAAATTATCGAACAGATAGCGCTAACGAACAGATAAACTGTCGATAAAAATAGGTACCTCAGAACCTGGAAATTGGCGTCCTTATAATTATTAAATATTAGAAATGTTTACATCACTCTTAGGCTTTAGGTTAAATAGACATTGTAATATCTAATTTATTGCCTCACTTTTTAATCCTAATAAAGTCGTAACGGATTATAAACGAGACATAAAAATAATATTTATCCCGTAAATAATGTACAATGTAGGTTAAATTTTAGATGTGTTTAAATTATATTATATACATTATTTATACTCCAATAGTATGTATAGTATGGGAATGACAGGTTGTTTGATGTGGCGGGGACCGGGATAGGGTGAGGGTTGCGCGCGTAAGATGCGCCGCGCAGCCTCCATTCGTACCCTCGCCTCCGTGGCGCCATCATCTAAAAATTATTGTGTGTTTTACGAGATAAATGCCACACAAAGAGTGCCGTTTAAATGTAGGGCTTCGTGCCACGTTTATGTACTGATGACTTGGAGGTGAATTGAATTGTGGAGGGCCCGCGGGTGGCGCGCGACAGGCCGCCGTGGCGGTGCTACGGACCCATGCTTACTCATAGCCGATCTGATGGCGATTTTCCTATTTATGCAAGAGGTGAGGGGACATTCTTTTCTAAATATAACTAAACAAAACGTAAGTTTTAGAATAAAATGATATATATCATAACGATTAAAGCAATTTTCTTTGTATTTATACAATACATTTGTACGCTCTACGAATGTCTTTATTCTTGAGTAATTCCTATCAGTAAATGTACAATTGCAGAGAATTAATGTCTAGCTAGAGAGTTAAGATAAAGCTCGCAACCGAAGAGAGATTTATAAATCGATATTTTAGTTTCCGTCTTTCGAAGTTTGTAGATACACGTAATGTGTCCATGTATATTTTAATATAAAGTAAATGCGTTAATGGTCCATCGGATGGGTAAACTTTTTACTTATATTTAACAGTTCAAGCTTCGTCGCATATATTATATGCTTAAATAGGTTTGAGCTTGAAAATACGCTCGACTTATTTTCTAGGACAGAGTGTCTCTATTAATAAATAAAGGTTACACGCTTAATCAAACTGAGCACACGATAGAATCGGCCATAATATGGACAATGACCAGATATATACTGTATACATAAAAATTTAATAACATTTGTCGCTTCTAGTAATCACACTTGTATATTACACAGGTTTTTATTTGTATTATGTGTTTGCAATTAACGTGAACCTCGTAGACGTATAAATTATTATAATCAAAGTAAATTAAAATTCTCTGTAACAAGTTTCGATGCTAACAATAACCGTGTAGATGATCATAAGTAATTCTTTGAATATGTCATTTTAAAAAAAAAAGCTTAGTTACAAGCCTTAGCCTTACGTTACCAGCGACGAATCTGCTAATACTTTAAATGAATATGCTAAAGAAAAAAAAGTTAGGAAGGTACAAATTGAAAGCGTCCATTTTAACAAACTACAACACTCACGGCCTGTTAATTATGTTAAAAGCTTAATTTGTAGTTTATGCATTTCACAATTCATCCAATGTTCTTCAATAGATAAAAATGAGACGTTGAGATGAATTTACTTCTTATAAGAAAATATTTTAGATATGAATTATCTTTCTTGTAATAAGTGCGGTAAACAAAATTCCGATTTCAAAATAACTGCCATCTATAATGTACAGCTTATTTTAGGTTTCTATTTTTTTTCGTAGATTCTCATATGATCTATAGCTCAAGAGCTTGATATATATATATATATATATATATATATATATATATATATATATATATATATATATATATATATATATATATATTTAGTATGTTTTCTTTATATTACAAGATTAGTTAATGGTTTGTAAATATATTGTTGACTCAGTTGTTAATAATGTTTTGAATTACGCCATAAAGAGAAGTATGATATACTCGTATTATCAAGCGTTATCTTATCTATATCGTTTCTATTCAATGTCTTAGTTGTAATTCACATTTCGATTTATTTGGACATGTTAACTTTATAAATGAAACCCGATATTTAAAATGTTTGGTTATGTGTTCATGGTGGTGCAAAATGGACGACTCAGCTCTCAAAACAAAAGAGTCTACAACTAGACACAGACCAATAGAGGACGATACGCGAAGTGAAAGTGGAGTTTTGGATAAGAATGTAAACAGATGTAAGTTTATCTGAATTATTTGTTTCATTAGTAATTATAAATTTAAATAGTCTATACATGATATATAATATGATAACATGATTTGTACGGAAACAGATTGTTATAGACAAGGTCGGTTGTGACTGATTAATTTACTGTGATAGAAATTATTTTAAATAAATAATTCAACATATATATAACATTTTATCTATAAAACGAAAATATAACATTTATATATATATACTTGTATAAAAAGGTACATCATGCAACGCACACTTTATATATTGTTATCTAACTACAATTACTATTCTATAACTTGACTTGTTCTGGTGAACTTTTATTTGGTGTAAATACTTTGCCATGCCATGCCATCTTTTATCAAGTAATTTCAAATATTATTAGCGAAATTCAAAATATGTGAACGTAATTTAAGTGGCATCACGTTCATTTATTGCAAGGCTACTTAAATTAACCAACTATCCGAGCTAGTGTGGTCCCGTCTGAGTAGAATAGAGGTACTCCATCTCGAACCGCGGTTGGCGTGAGAGAATCCATCAATCCAACACGGAAGCGCTTTAACCACCTGTCTGGTGGCGGATAATTAACTAAATGCATCCCCCATGGAGGATTGGCGCCAAGCAGGCAACATGTCGTAGAACTTTGTCAAATACTTCTTTCATGCAGACTGTCCATCAGGAATAAATTGGAAAACGAAAAATAAACGATTACGATGATTGTATTGATAGGATGATTAACTAGCGATTCGTTGTCATCATCATCATTCAAAGTTTCCTCAGGCATACACAAGAAACCCATACCTAGCAATGAGTATAGGTCTTCTTTTGCTACTCCTCACGGCTTAGCCGTAACCAAGTTCCGTGACTGTTTGCTACCCTTTTTTTTGACGTTTCTATATATATCTAAATATTGGACGCCATGTAGTTACCTCCTTGCTGTTCCTGATGTCTTTCACTTTATTCGATTTCTTAAGTGTTTCGACGTTTGAAATCGTTTTTCAACATAAACTCAATGCCGAACATGGCATGAAACGATCCATGGCTCTCTGTACAGGCCTCCTGTATAAGCGTCCATGTTTCAGCACTGTTAGTCATGTCATTGTCTGCTGCCATGTTGCAGAAATAGGATTTTATTTTATACATTATACTTATACAAATAGAAAATGCAATATCTATTGTATCGCCGCTCGGGCTCAGCCCGATTTCCTTGTTCTTTTTTGTATGCTCAACGGTTATACTTTTCATAATGTGTCAAACAACTTTCAAGTGTTTATTTAGTTTGCTTATTATATCCGCATTTGATGCAAATATATGTAAGATTTGTACATATAAATGTTTTATATATCTTTAGGCAATTTAGTAAGTTAATATTTCGCATAAAAATTCCCTGTTTAGCTTACTCAGTTTAGTTTAACAGATAAACAAAAACTTTGTGTAAAAGTTTTGTAACTCTCTTAATTTTGTACAGGAAGTATCGCATATAAATGTGTACTTATTAAAGATGGAATAGTAACCACTTTTCTGTAAAAAAATAAATAATAATAATTCTGTAAAACGTGACGCATAATTAGAACCATTTTCTTCATTGTTTTTATTTACATTTTCGTTAAATATAAATGTTAATAAGTGTTATTAGTTATACATTTATAGTTTGTCATAAGCAACATTGTCACCTAATAAGTCAATACATTTAAACTGGAGATAACTAGCGGGGGTGATAACGCCCGCCCACCCTCATGGAAGCTAAAGCCTCTACGGGGGCGGTAGCGGATCTAGAGGATTTAGATCTAGAGATTCTACTTTGTTTTACTTAAGAATAGAAAGATTGACGGTGATAAGGCCTTGTAAGTTGGTTGGCAAAAACGTGCTACATGAAATTTAAATTTTTGACAAGAATATTAAGGTAACGGAGTTAATACAAGGTGCTGTAAATACAAAATCAAATTATACCTACTTAATTCATGAGGGCTCTTACAAGATCTTTTGAAATTTTATCACTGATCAGGAATACAGATTTTACTGTTGACAAGAAAGTCAGTAGTTACTCGTTTGGTTTACGGACTAGGTGCATTGCAAATATGTAAGTGAGAGCGTACACAAAATCAAACTTATAAAAAATTTAGGAATGTTTTATCATTGTTATGTGCTTCGCCGTCAAATATAATTTTTGAAATTATTGACAAATCTGCTATAAAGTTAATTAGTATGAGAAAATAACCGAATCTACTTATAAATAGAAATCTCGGCAGTATAGTGACTAAAATATGAAATATTTATTTACATACTCTCCTACAAACCATTCATTAACAATGTGTTTGATTTGATAAAAAGTTTTATTAAATAATGCTGTAAAATCTTCTCAGTCACGTAAGGAGTTACAATAAATGCCTGTTTATGTGAATAACAAAGATTTTTCCTATTATCAAAAATAATTATAAAAACACCTTACTGTATCAAAACTGTTTTCATCTTCTACATAAGATGGAGACAGATAATTAAGCATATATGTATGATCGTTAATCATCGGGTTTTTTGTGACAGACTCTGTACCACATTTTTATTATTTTTAATATTTAATCTGATCAATTTATGATTGCAAGATAAGATTAGTTGAATTTATAGTCACTTTTGCAGGAAAACAACTATGCGCCTACATTATGCTGCCAGACTGGAACAGGAATTACTTTGGAAAACTTTCATGGTGATATTGCAAAGTTTTCCTTTCGGCAATATGCCGATCGTAGGGCCATCGCAGCTTTGCCTTTGTCTGCGTTTGTCGGACACAATAATACACCAGTTCTTTTTTTCTAGCAATTTGGCATAATGGCCTTGAGTACATCACAAAATCTTCTTATGTAATCTGCGTAATATAGTCCACCGTTACTCCCACTCTCCCCTTAGTTAAGCGAAGTTCGTTGCTGAGGATTCTCTGAATGCCGCCATATGAGATCCCGACCTCAGCTAATTGTTTTTGGTCCCTTTCCGGATGGCTAACTTTTTCAACATTTTTTGCTGGTATCGGACTACGATGGTCGTCGTCGATAGAATATACGATGAGGCACTGTGGTTCAATGTTTCTGATTCCAATTTTCAATTAAAGTAGTTCCACTATATAACAGTGATTTTACATGGCTTTTTTAAGAATAACTTTTGAATTGTTAGAGCGTAAACTGGCTGTCCCATTTTCTAATTATTTTAGTCACTACTACAAATATCCTATTATTATCAGTCCTGGCTCAATTCTCGTATTATAAATTTATGGGTCTACGTAGCTAATTACAAATAATAAATTATAATAAGTACTGTAATAGTAACGATACGTTCTCCTCCCTAAACTTTGTTACTATGACTTTTTATAACTATTAAGTGTCCAAGCTAAGCTAGGCTCTTTTCTATATACAATTTTGAGATATACACGCTTTCTGAGTAGGTAACTCAGACAAGACACATGAACATACCTTGTGTTAGATTGTTAGACTATATTTATGATAACTTCAAAAATTTAATTGTTTTTATTCAACCAAAAATTGTCACAATGCAGGACAACACGAAAAAATAATAATGTTTATACAATGTAATATATTTTATTCCCTTCGGTTTTTCCCCTTAAAATCTTTTTCAATTTTTATATACGGGTATAAATATTTTTAGTATATCCATCGCCATATTATATAAATAGTTTATTTCTAATGTAAATTTTAATGATAAATGAATATAAGTACTACGAATTGCACCTGCACGTCTACAAACGTGCGTGCGTAGGTGGGGTTGTCCGCGGAGTTTTTTCGTTAAAGTAAACCCGGTATATCGTCGCTGGTGTCGATGCACGATCCCCGTACTTCACATACTCGTTCACTTCTTGCTACCTGCAAACACTGCATGGGCTTAGCATTGTGTTCTGAATATCAATGGACAATCAACCGCTAGCAACTACGTCGCATTTTAATCCATTGTTAGTTTGTCTTTAACTTGTTGTTAATATTTAGATTATAGTTGTGTTAGAGATACATTATTAAGTATATCTTATAAATACTCCTTAGAGATATCCGGTTCATGTTAAAATTAAAAGATAGAATTATTATTTGAATAGTTCTTGATAATGTTACCAGAGATAGGTAGTTTAGAGTTACATTACTATGTAGATGAATTTGAATACGACATCTGTATATTCATATATAAAACTCGGTAATAAGCCAGTGCGAAGGCATGAAATGAAAAGTTAAATGCCTTAGAACGGCTTACAACGGGCGGTACTACGGCACGATTAAGTAGGTACATTGGTAATTACTGATCTCTGTTACTGTGACGTCATGACGTAGTTTCGCTAAAGTACGCCATCGCCATGGCAGTTATGCCACGGATCAGCGAACGAAGCGCGTCGAGTGCAACATGCAGGGGCGACAGCAGGCGGGCCCCCACCCTTTCTCGCCGCCCGTCTCGACCCGCGCGCCAGTCCGTCGGTGTGCGTCCCTAGCGACGCAGGTACCATGAATATATTGTAATTATTAGTGTTGTTCGTGTCGATTATCGTGTCTTTATTTGGTAGTGAATACCAGTGAAGTGCTGTTTTTGTTGTCAATACTGAAGATGTCGTGCATGCGACATGGCCGTGTGTAGTTGACATGTCTTTGAGCGCGCCTGCTCAGGCGGTGCGCGGTACCAGGACCAATAGCCTCGACCAACTTGATTTTCAAGAGCGCAGGCAGCTGATTGCTAGCTCATTGTCTCTCACAGACTTCCTTCACGTCGGGGCTAAAGAAGTTGCTGCTGTTGCCGGTTAGTTGGCTTGGTTATTTGTAATCGTTTGAACTTTAAAATATCGTATTCAATATTGTTTTTTCTTTTTTGTATTCAAGAGAGCGTTCTATGTAATAGATGTTATTTCAAGTATTTTTATGGCTATGGTATTATCTATTTAAAGCGCACAAACGATATAGAATATAAATATGGCGCCATTACCTGACCGTTTCCTTCAAAGATAAAAACTATATCTACTGATATATAAATAAAATCGCCTTTAATTATTAAAAAATAGTGTTAAATTGGCTTAAAAGTCCATAGCCAATCAAAATAAAAAAAAATATATTAAAACTGTAAAATGTTAATTATATTCTACTTTACTAAATTGTTTAATTTAAAAAAAAACAGTGACAAAAAAATATTCTAGTCTGTCTTTTGAATATATTCAAAATAGATATCACAATAATTGTAAGGCTAAAAAACTATATTACGAATGTGTTATGCTGATGTCATATGCCCATTATTACTGGGACATTGACCACTTGTAACAGTTCAGATTAGGATTTGAAAGTGATTCATACTACCATGCTTATCCTACGCAATTACACTTTTTGATTAAACAAACATATATAAACAGATTTAATAGACTGATTAGGGTTGATTATAAAATCAAGATAAATAACAAACATTTGAGCTAAAGATGTACAGTGTAATTCCAAGCCTATATGTATCTTACAACTGCTTTTTTTTTTAAATATAAAGATAATTCAATATTATAAAAATATTTTATCCCTATCCTTTAGTATTATATTGATTAAAAAAAACTTGAACTGTGCTGTTAATATGTTTGCTCTATATCATATCCCTTGCTATGTGTAAACCTTGATTAAATTTCATTAGCAGCATCGATTGTAGTCCGAGTATATATATGGGTCGCCATACATCTCAATCTATTTGCTACGTGCTCGGGACAGACATATGAATAATGAAGAATCGGTGACTCGCTGCGAAACTACCCAGTAATTCATAACTAGTGAAGATATTCGTTAAGGACAAAATCGAAACATAATGTAGAGACGAATGCTAACGTACAAATTCGAGAAAGTTGACATGCAATCATTGGATTATTTAAATTAAACCACGGATCAAAATAGCATTTCAGTTGAGTCGAGCATTTTGTGTTAAATTTAATGATAATAGAATAGCGTTGCTGAAGGTGTAATCATATATATAATTTCTATCAATGACATAAACTTAAGTACACTAAAAATCGCATTAAATTTGTTAAAAAGTTACATATCAGTTACAGAGACAAAGTACAGTAAAATTAACAAAAATGCTCCTGGTTTAGAGTTATATATACTGAGCAAATTATATGCTGCAGGCTTTGATGTGTATTGTTTCAATGTGTGTCTAGAGTTGGTTATTATAGACCACCTATAAACTTTTATGTTTCATGTCTGTGTTCGACGATTGCGTTGGTGTGGTGTGTTGTACTGTTAGTAATAGGTATTAAAGCGACTATAAAGAATTGCATGTTGTTGTATATTGTTTCATAATTTAAAATTGTTTTTTTTTTTTCATTTTAACTGATACGCAAAGGTTTTTCAGACTTCCTATCCATCAGCCGTGTTTATTTGGTCCTCTTTCTTATCTCAGCAGCTACTATTATCAACTCGTTAAGTTACTCGATAATTAGAACAAGATGATAAGGAGAGTATTTATGGTAATTAGTATTTGTTGTACCTACAGCATTATAATAATGTTTCCTATTATTATATGTGAATATACAGGGTTATTGGTAATTCGACGTATTTCCGTTAGGAGGTGATAGGGATACCCCCATATGCATGATGCAAAAGTGAACCATTTTTGAGTGCATATGGGGGTTAAAATTATCGCAAATAATCACCTCCTAACGGGAATACGTCAAATTACCAATAACCCTGTATATCTATCAGTTCTTGCGTTTAAAATCGCTGATTACAAGTATGCTTGAGCTGACTTCGTTCTCGTAACACTGCCTACGGTCGCTGAATATAAATTGCTCGTCGTGTAAAATTTATATGCATACATTGATAAACATCATTTATTTAGCGATTATCCTAGTTCGTTGCTGTTGAACACGTTGTGAATGTAACAATACATGCAGTATATATTTTCCTTTAAACCGCGCCTGTCTTACTATTGTTCGTTAGGTTAGGTTTTGTTAAATAAACGAAAATATGGGATTTGATCAGTATTATTAAACATCTAATATTTTATTTTCATTTTAAATAATTCATTTAAATAAAGTATATATCTCAAGTAATAAACGTTATTTAATATAACTGAACAACTCAAAACTCAAACTCAAATTCCTTTATTAAACATAGAAGCATTATACTTTGTTATTGATGGTCAAATTAAACACTACCACCGGTTCGGAAAAAGGAACACCCAACAACAACAACTTCACAATATTACAATTTTAAACTAACACGTTTATCAGCCAAAGACCACGAAAAAAAGAATGTAGCTCAATTTTTTATAATAAATATTTTTTTTATAAGTGCTTAAATAAAAAAACTTCTCTTCTATCAATATTCAGTATTATTTCAGTGAAGTTAATAAAGAGAGTGTATATAATGTCAACAAAAAGAAATCACTTGAAGTTAATCACTAGCGGTATACCTACTAGATGAGTTATCCCATCGGAAAACACTGTTGTTTATCTTTTACTTCTAAACCGAAGGCTAAACACCGATTTCTATGTTCCTAACTTAAAAAGGTCGAACTTTCATACAAATTTTCAGCCCAATTTTAACGATTTGCTTGAAGATTTTTTAAAACACAGCACATAAGCAGAAGGCTGAAAACTAATTTCCATATTTAAAACATTAAATTAAGGTTAAATTCTTATCTTTCGAAATGCTTTATTAGCTGTTTTTTATTTATAAATAGTCTTTATACCGATTTTCATATAATATTCAAAAACGACAAACTCCCAAACAAACTTTCATCGTAAGTTTCACCCTCTTTAACTCATTAACATAAATTCTTATTTTCATATTTAACAGCAGAAAAGACAAATTTCTATAAACTTTAACGCTTACTTAACAGGAGATGAAAAAATCCTTCTTAGTAACCTTTTTCCATATGGAATTCCTATATTCCCCAGTTTAGGCAGTGCGGTTTATACCAGTCAGTTATTGAAAAAAATTATAAGTAGGAAATTTCGTGTTATTTTCATAATAATCACTGACCACTATTTGTCAAGATAACAATGTATTTTCTAGAAAAAAAACCGATATAATACTTTGTTAAAAGCTTCAGCATTTTTTAATTTACGTATACAGCTGACATCAGCATAAATAGTGGACCAAATAGTCGTCTGCAGGTTGACACTTAAGATAAGAAAAATACAAAGGAGATCCCTCCGTTGAATAGTTTCGAAGGTTAATAGGTTACGTCGCGATTTAACGATATACTGCGGCAGAAATAAGTTTTTAAACAGATGGCCTTTTTGAACAAATTACAATATTTTGTAGCCTCGATTGTATTGTCATGCAACAAAAGTTGCACGTTTTGATCCATATTTCACTCATATTAACACTGCAGTTCAAGTTACTTATTCAGTTACAAGTTTTCAGCTTTAAATATTTTAAATTTGTTATTTTGAATTTACCCGTTATCAAGGCATGGGTCAAATCTTTCAAATGGATTTTAAACCCGTTCCAAATACTAACTCTACGCTTTTTTATCATCAAGTAAAAAGCCTTATTTATAAGTTTTTTTGGGTTAAACCTTATTTAGGCGTTGGTCAATTTTTTGTTAATATTCATTTTTTTGTTATATATTAAGCTGAAATGTTACACCTCCTTTTGCTGGACAATACAATTTAGAATAATAAGCAAAGTAATTCGTTTAATATGGCCGGAAAATAAAATGATTTTTCTTTTAAAGAGTTTTTAAGTGTAAATTACTGCACGTGTCGAAAGGTATTTAATAGCAGTTGATTATGTCTTACACTTACTGTTGACATAAAGAGGTTTTAGTGGACGCAGAAAATTTCAAATTTCAAACAGAAGTATAACTAATATTAGTACAAATAAACAAATTTAATTATTTCAAAACTAAACACCATTATATTTTGATAGCGAAGTAAACAAAATATAATAATAATAATAACCGAATAAAAAGTACTAAATTATTCTAAATAAATATTGTGAAACGCTTTTTTTTTTAAACATGTATTTTAAAGAAAATGGTTGGTTTTATGAAAATAATTATTCATAGTTAAAGGTAAATTATCTTGTCTGTTGAAGCGTTAGTAAACATTTAAGTTTTATCATTTGATCCTCATATATAATATATTAAGATAGAGATACCGTAAGTACCTAACACAATGGCGCTGTAAGAAATATTATCCATACATTACATCGCCAATGCGCCACCAACTTTGGGAACTAAGATGTTATATCCCGTGTGCCTGTAGTTACACTGGCACACTCACCCTTCAAACCGGAACACAACAATACTGAGTACTGTTGTTAAGCGGTAGAATATCTGATGAGTGTTACCTACCCAGACGGGCTTGCACAAAGCCGTACCACCAACTATAGGTGTGCTTATTTTTCTGTATCTTACGCGCGCGTACATCTTTTTTCTTCCAATTGAGCCCACTTTATCAAAGTTTACATATCTGATTTAGTTGGGCACAGATCTTATTATACTTCACATTCCATTTATAGATCACAAAGTATCAATAACATTATATGTTGAAGCTATTCGAAAATGATCACCGCCCTGTACTGTAATGTTGGTTACATTTCGAGTGAACATTATCCAAAGCCCAAAGTCAACATATTTTACACTAATAAATAATTGACAGAAAAATGATTAAAATCCTCTTTATACGAAAATCTCAGCGCACATGATCGTAACAATTTCATAAATATCATTGCGTGTTTATTGTTTATTGCATTGAGTCAGAACCACAATGAATCAAGTAACGTTTACTTGAGTTATTAAAATGTTTTTTGAAACTAAATATAATTTATTAAAAAAAAAACATGAAATATTTAAATAAGAAAAATATTTGCCGATGAATCGAAGTTTTTCCTTTTATACGATCATTCAAAGTATTTATTGTATTATGGATATTCTTTGAATTTATCCTTTATTTATAGGAAACAAGGTAAATTTATTTTTTAAAAAAAATATGTATATGTTCTAATCAATGAATCACTTCTCTCCCATTACTCACAATTCATTGTATGTAGCACTTTTTAAATGCATCAGAAGCAAATCTTATCCTCGGGATTAATCGTTCTGAAGCCCTAGGCCGGTGTTGATGGTCTATTCAAACCCTACTTCTATCAAAGCAGGCCACTCACTACCAATCCATGCCCACGCGCGATACAACTATTAAAAATCACGAAGGATATCAAATTACGATGACCTTATATTTTACGTCCCACTTAAAATTTCATAATCATAACCTGTAAATGTTTTGTCTCAATAATTAAGTAGACTTAATTTCTTCACCGTTACAAAATACATGATACTTCTGATTGACGTACAAACAGATATTTTATTACTGAATGAAAATCTAAATACCACTTTGTTTATAATATAACGTGTTATTTTAGTACATATTTTGGCAATAGCTATTATGAATTTGTTCTTAAAATAATATATCACTATTGTTATGACTTAAGGGTAAATTATAATATATATATTTACCTGAAACTTTTTGTCCCTAATATATTACACCAGCGTTCCTTCCCAACTTCGTACGGATAATGTTAATATGTCATTTACATAATTGGTTTATTAATGTTCAAATGCCTCATTTTATTTTTAGGCTCGCTTGTAGACTTGTACAAAATTTTGTTCACGTTGTTGATGCTTAAATATAAGTAAATAGTAAATTATTTGACTGTCTAGCTGTCTGTTGCTCTTTCAAGGCCAAACCACTTTATTGAGTTTAATGAAATTTAGTATGAAGCAAGTTTGAACTCTATGGAAACCCAGGCCTTGATTTTTATGACTAACACCTGACGACCAACCCTTAAAACAACTAAAATACGTATATTATTGTATGTCTAATGTCTTTTCACCATGAATATTGCCATCTCCTCGTTTTTAATCAATTGAAAAGGGTTAAGTTATATTTTTCATCGCTTCATGAATTATCTGTTTAGTTGGTAGTTATTTAAATACAAAACTTAAAAAAAAAACATCAAAAGCATTCAACCACGGATTGGACCGTCCATTTCATTATAACTTTTCAATATAGACAACTTTAATATTATTGTAAATAATAATATATTCCATAAAAAATATATTAGAGTTTTTAGTTTATACTAATTATATAAAGGTGGTAATTCTACTTATTCTGCCTTTGATATCCCGTTCTTTTGCCTTTATAACTTTACTCCATTACACTAAGGAACAAGAAAATTACCAAACAATAAACGCTTATTAAGCGGAAAAAAGAAATGGTAATCCGTAATGAGATGCACATTTTTAAATAAGTATGTTTATTCCAAATTTAGCAGCACAAAACGTTGACATAAAAATATAATATTCATGATCGCGAGGGAATAAATGTAGTGTTAATGCACATATTAATTTATCAATAATAAGTATTTCAATATCCGTTGTACATGTAAAAGTAATGTGTTTGAGTAGTGTTTCCTGTTTCCTTGGCCATTCATTAGTTAATGTTGTTAAAAAAAAACATTCTCCGGTATAACGGAACATATTATGTAAGATACGTTGAACTGTTATATAGACCTTAGCAATACGTTGCATAATGTCGCCCTGCAGTGGCTGATCTGATTTTACAGGAGTACGGAAAAGTGTTTTGTGAAAAAATTAGTTTGAAATTACAGATAAGACCAAGATTTACATAGTTCGTTAAGTCATAAAGACCATTATTGATTTCTTTCTAGTTTCAACTATTATCATAATGGCTCTTCGAAGCTATAAACTCGGTACTACATTTTTGACGCAACAAATAAATAAACAATAATATACGACTTTTTCACTGCAAGTTATCATAGCGATTATTAATTTTATAACATCCGAATATTTTAATACCCAAGGGAAGAAATTGGAAAGATTTTCATGTGCATCAACTATTACGAATAAGGAATAACTGTTACGATTTTCTAAATTTCGAATTTTAAAACTATTATATTAAAGGTCATTTTTCTTTTCCCTGCCCGTGTCCCAGTCTATTTGAGGTCGGGGCAGCATGTCTTTTCTTTCCACTCTCCTCTATTATTCGTCATCTGATCGTTCACATCCATCTCTCTCTCTCATATCCCTCCTCACGCACTCCATCCATGTTTTCTTAGGTCGTCCTATTCTCCTCCCCACCTCTACGCTCATGCTTATTATTCTTTCAGAAAACTTATTAAAAATCATTATCGTGTAATAAAAATAAAATTAGCATTGTCATACCTATGCGTAATTAATTCTCGTAAAATGTATGTACATCTTTAGACTGTTATGCTACAACATTATTTTACATTATATAAAATTATATGGGTACTAGAAACGTTTGTAATATGTCGATAAATAAATATATTAATGTTAATTTGAATATGTTCTCCGCATTTATTGAATATATTTATATTATTAATATTATATTTTTATATAAACGAAAACACTCAGCTACGAGTCATGTTTCTTTTATTACGTCACACTTCTCACTCTCACGATATTCTGTATTCATATGGATGTTCGTAAACTATATATAACTATGAAAAATTGAGGGAAGCAATGCTATAATACATAGTGGCTATACTACTCATAGACGTACACTTTTTACAAATCCGTTTATATGATTAGCTCGTCGTATATTCCTATAAGCTCGTCAGTAATTAACATTCACGAATTTAACATAAATTATAATATAATCTTGTCTAGTAAGTGACAAAGATTTAATGAACAAAATAATAATATTTAGTTGGTTTTGAGAAGGCCAAATTTATGCCTTTAAATCATAGTCATAGCAGTTAGTATTTGAGTGATTAGAACATTAAAAACTCGTTTTAAATTACATATATATTTTATTGATTTGTATTATTGGTAATAATATAGGTTAGCAAAAAATATAAAAAGGTTAATTTTTCTTTATCGTTAATTCACATTTTCTATTTGTATTATAACTAAAATAAAAGCGTAAAAAAGCCTATTATTCTCATAAATGTTTTTCATTTATTTTTAACGGTAATGATTTTCATTTTTTTTTCGTACAAAAATGGCCAACCAGCTTATTCCTTAAAATGTATACTAAAAATAGGCTATTCATTATCACAGTGAAATTTATGTACTCATGTACAATAGAATTTGCCATACACAACAAAATAATAGATAAAAAAAATGTAATTAACATAATATTATGAAGTATATATTTACTTAAATTGTTCCCGCTTGTGTTGTGATGGGCGCAGACATTCTTAACAATAGATTCACAACGTAATGGGGCCATTGATTGTGCCGATGTGTATGTGAGAGTGGCTTTGCCTGTAGAAACATGTCGGGCGGCATGTAAGCGTGTATTGGCGTGCGTTCGTCAGATTTTATCTCAGTGTCGCTGCGAAGGTCTAACTTGTTATGAAATCGTGATAGGTTTATAAAAGTTGCGGCATATTCAATAGCGATATAAATTAATTTTATATGTCCTTAACTATGACGTTAGAATAATTCGTATAAAATATGAACGTTATATTAATTAAAAGTTTTTCGACAGCTCAGAACACAGGCAGAACTAACCTGACTACCTACCACATTCTCTTCTATTGACTATTAATTCTCGAAATACTCACGTCTATGGTCAGAATGCCCATTAAGTTACTTTATGAATGCTCTTGTCAACGTTAAAATAATTTAAAAGAAACTTGCGGTTTATTAATTTTTTCGCTATGCATTTCGAATAACTACATTCCTACCTAAAACATATGTATATGCATTGATACATGAGTTAGGACGGTACAATTTTATTGATCGCACAAGCAATTCAAATTAAATGGTTAGAAATTGTGCATTGATTTTAATAAAAATGTTGACACTGATATCGAAAATTTAAAACACATTGCAATTTACCTTTGCCACATATTTATTACAAATATTACTGCGTGTCATGTCAATAGTTTAAATTGAAAGTGGGTGAAACTGCGAAGCGAATATTGTATAATTGTATATGGATATCTCCTCCGAATAGAACTGCATCTTCTTCAATAAGTTTAATGTATATTGGTTTAGTATTTTTTATCAGTTTGGCATAACAAAAAAACTACCTTTTTTATTTTTAATCTACATTATTTTGTACGCAATTATAGACAGCTGATCTATGAACACTACGTACAATACTATTATTTCTTAGTCAATTTGTGGAGTTAAAAAGGTTCGTCTTTTAGAAATGTCAAATTACTTTCATCAGAATCTGCTGCCATTTTTAATGTTGTATCAATAACATCGTTTTGTCTTCAACACTAGCTAATGTTTATTATGATACAACTAGCGCGCCACCTATTGTGCGGCAGCAGTACTACGCGGTATGCCAGAAAGCTTAAGGCAGGTGTATGTAACAAAATCAAAAATCAAAATATACTTGATTCAAGTAGGCTTTTTTACAAGCACTTTTGAATCGTTATTTAACAAACTATTTTAAGTAAAGCTACCACCGGTTCGGAATGTAGATTCTACCGAGAAGCACCGGCAAGAAACTCAGTAGTTACTCTTTTTCATCATCTCAAAATACAGTGATTTTAGTTAAATACAATTATAATATAATTATGTATGTTATGTCTCCTGCCTGGAAGTCAACAAGCATTAACTAACTCCACGCTTTTTTATCATCTGTATAATAATCTTGTATCGAATAATATGCCTTCTTTACCAATGTATTTTTACAAATGATTTGAATTTATGAAACGGCAAAGTTAAATTAAAACAATAAAACATGCACAAAACAAGCACTATTCTCCATTTATATCACATTCTACAACGTGAGTATGTAGGTATAACCTTTCAAAATAGCGTAAAAAAAATCTGATTTGTGTAAAAAATGTAAATGATTGAAGTATGGTAATTTGTCTTTCTAGTCGAGCGGTTAGCTTATAAGATTGTCAATTTCGAGGTCATGGGTTCAAACCCGGGGTCGGGGCTATAAAAACTTATTAGGATATTCGGTCATTAAATTTTCAAAAGCAACCTATAACTGGAAGTTGGTTTTGTTAACATTCACGTTCTTTGGTCTCTGGTCGTTTCCGATTTGTCATTTCATCGTAAGAGTTTGCAATATTTACGCCAGGCTTTTGCACTATGAAATTATGGTTTGCGCTTGCGAAGTTGCCTAGTCTCACTTAATGATGGCCGCCGTAGATAAATTCACATGCATGATTTAGCTTGTTGAATCGTTGTAACTACATTTGTTCTGCTCTAAAATAAAAAAATAACTGTGTTTTCGTTTCAATGTACAAAAGGGAAACTGGGGCGCGTCATTGTGTTTTAATACAAACTAAAATTGTTTATTATCACGTATTACATGCGTGGCATGTATAAAGTTACAATACTGGTCGCTTGGTAAATCAATTGTATTGATAGTACGTACCTTTACGTATAATTACTAATGACAAGTTTTAATTTATTATTTAAACAAAATAATCACGTTGTCACGTTAGCAAGATACAAATAACTTTTTTACACATTTAGTTATTATAAAGAAAAAATTATAGTGTACAGCATTAAGCTGTCTTTTTAAAGTATCATTCAACCGGGAAGAAATACATCTCATAGTTGCTAGGAAGAAATGTATTTATATTAAATGGACCTAAAAGTATTGTGTCATCCTTCGGTTATACAAAGATTATCCGATGCTCAAAAATTATATTGTAATACCAATGTTCGTATCATTAACAGTAATTTGTTTTGTTGCAGTAAAAAAACAGAATGGTTCGGCCGTACGTACCAATAGCCTGGGTTCCGGCGCGCGCACACCGCCCGCGGAACGAACCAAGTCCAAGTTCTCAGCGTTCGGTAGACTATTCAAGCCGTGGAAGTGGAAACGGAAAAAGAAGTCCGAAAAGTTCGAAGCAGCTTCTAGAAGTAAGTTACTTAAAATCATTAATTATCTTCCATAGAGCAAATTTTTAAAAGCGCCAGGTAATTTGTTTGATAAATGTTATTCTTGCTAGTTTTACTTAATAAAACTGTAAAGAGACTAATTATTTACAAAAGGAATTTAAAAATAATGGCCTTTTAAGTTATTTTACACGAATTTAATGTTTACGAATTAATGTATGAATACAGTTTAAACTTAACTCTTAATAGTACTTGCCTATTAACAGATGTATTTGTGAGGTCGCTGTGTGTTCCACATTTGACGATAAATTTTCTCGATTTTAATAATCCCGTGTTTTTATATAGAATTGCCTCTATTTGACTAAGTACCAGTAATTGTTTCCGTTATATAAGGTCAATGTTTTTTTAACATACAAATATACATAACTACATACCAATGATAAATGCCTATAGTTTCTTATCTTTTAAAATTGTTTAACTTATGATTCAAATTTCAAAAGTCGAATATACTTACGAACGAATTCTACTTTCTGATTTAGATTCCAAAAAACGAATCGACTAACAATAGCTATTTGTAAAATAGTTCTAATTGTATTAGTGATTATTTTTATTGAACATAAGAAAGCAGACTTCAAATTAATTGGTAAACACCGCCTTTATATATGAATGTTCCAAACTGGAACATTGTAAAACAAAGGACTTCTGTTCGGCAGAATCTAAATATATTATTTTATTCTATAAGGTCACCTTATAGATTAAAATAATATATTTAGATCGGATTTGTACATTAGGCCATTGCCTAAGTGGAACCCACCCTTCAACGATACGAAGTATTGCTGTTTGGCAGTAGAATTTAGAATGAATGGATGGTACCTACCCAGACGAGTTTGCACAAAACTCTACCCTCAAGTATATTTGATATATATGTAACCATATGGAGGGCGCACAAAATCATACCTCCAGTATTTTTTTAAGTCTTAAGAATAGACTTTTGCTATTAAGAACAGCCTATCTCGGGTTAATTTCTTGATACATAATATTTTGGAATGCTTAAGACATTGATTTTAAAAACTACGCTTATCTCCATTGCATATATGGCCACACTTAAAAGCGAATCCAATTAATAATAATTACAAAAGTAGTTTATTATTTATTTTAAATTTAAAACGCTTGTTTAAGTTTTTAATTTATAGAACGAAATTATGAATTCGGCCACTTGTGTAGATTTTTATAATATTACTTCAACTTAGTGCTGCTACCAAGGAATTCTTGACAAAAAAATCCCAGTAAACTCTTGATAGTACTGACACGGGAAATATACCCAGGACTCTGAAGAACGAAACGGACGGACAGGACGAAATCTGTAGCCGTATAAGTTCGTTGCTAAACAAGTGAGGCAATAATTCTCCATTAGAATATATATGAAATAAAGTTGAGGTTGAATTCTAGTCGTTATGTGATGTATGAATCAAACACCCTACTTCTTTTATGAATAATCTTATTCTACATACTTATCTGGCGATAGGGCGTTGTGAATCCTCGCCTAGGTAGGTACCACCCACTCATCACTTGTTCTACCACTGAACAGCACTACATAGTACGGT
The DNA here is from genome assembly GCF_037043105.1 of Vanessa tameamea. Lineage (NCBI taxonomy): Eukaryota > Metazoa > Arthropoda > Insecta > Lepidoptera > Nymphalidae > Vanessa > Vanessa tameamea. Next base: position 7,555,161 of record NC_087316.1, read on the forward strand.
CTAAAGGGTGAGTGAGTCATTGGAATTAAAGGTTTCAGGTACTACTTAGTTTTAAATTTTTCTAGCATTTATCATTGGTTATTTAAGCAATTCTTAATATTTTTTACAGCGTCTATGTATGTGGTGGTTCTTTCCCAACCCTATTTTACTTACCCACCTATTATAAAAAGAAGCATACTGCTTCACTGTGGATTGGTTGAATTGCCTACGACATGATTGTAACGATAGATAAACATTATTTTTTCATGAAGACCGGGCATGAAGTATTTCGTAAATCAGAAGCAAGCTAATTAGTGTCGTTGTGATCTTCAGATAAAATCAATGTCTTCTTTTGACTTTGTAAATTCCGTATTTTAGGCATACGAAACCGTGTGCTTTTAGCTTACTTTTGGAGAAGCTGACACTTGCAACTTATAACCGAAGCTTTAGAAAAAATGGAACTTATTATGCTTTTCTGTTGTAATGCAAAGAAATGAGCCAATGACAATGAAGATACGTAATATTGTATGTTGATTCGTTTACTGAATGATAAGATGCTTCTTTAAATTGATGATGTTGATAGTGACATTATCCAATAAAACGAGTCAAGTTATGTTAAAAACCTGTTTCGACGGCGCGATTGTTATTTTTTGGAAACGAGTCCTTAAAATAACTATTTTATTTGCGGTTTATTGTTTATATTTGTAGACTACAAAAATTTGATTTACTTTTTGAAATCTTAATCTGAAAATATATGTTTTGTAATGTAAGATTCAAGTAGAAGGAATTTATAAGACTCTTTACGTAACCGGCCATCTTAGGCGCCATGTTGAAAATTTCAACATTTGTGCTTTATTAGGTTGGTTAGGTTTACTATTGAAGTATCCTTTATTCAAATTCTAAAATACATACATATATAATTTGATGAATTTTATTGTATGATATTTCAGATATTTTCTCTGAACAACTCCAGTAATTCCAATTTATCACCATTAAATAAAATATTCTACTTATCCTACAACTTTAATGGAGAAAATGACACCTCTCATAATTCTACCATCAAGTAGCCGGATTTGATTTATAAACACTTTCCCGCAGACTCATTTAATTGTTTCCGGTTATATAAACATTACACTCCTTGTTTTAAATGAAAATGCTTATAATATATTTCTTTACAGCCTTAGAAAGGAAGATATCCGTCCGAGCGAATAGAGATGAGTTAGTTCAAAAAGGAATTCTTCTTCCGGAGAGTCCGGTAACCCCAGTACCCGAAGACAGTAAGATGTTTTCTCTAATATGGTTTAGGATTACAAAAATAGTTTAAGTTATTAAAGTATACATTACATTGAACGTAGTTTCTCAAAAAGGATCCAACCCACAACCTGATCGAAAATGAGTTAAGTATACCACAGTAGTCGTAAAGGTCGATATTTTCGATTTGATTAACTTATTTGTATGAAATATGGTACATTTATACAAATATTTCTCCAGGAAGCAATAAATACAAACAAGCTCAACTATAAGTAAACACAGGTGAAACTTTAAACTCGATTAACTCAGAAGTAACATTTTGTGGGTTGAATCCTTTTAGAGAAACAACGTCCCGTTGTAAATGGCGGTAAGGTATATTTAAAAAAAATACATACTAAATCGATATGGCAGTGTGACGGAACTGAAATATCATAGTAATTATTGAGCTTCAAAATAGACATAAGTTTTTACAACAATAATGAAAGCCCGTAAATGTTCTGTTACGGGCAAATGCTTCCTCTTTCATTAATGACATGGTTTAGAGTTTAATCCACGTTGCGGTATTGGTAAACTTAAACTTAAACAATGTCTTTTATTCTAGTAGAATTATATCCGATACCAGTAACATTTGATGCGATGTTTTCCTGCACGGTGGAGCACGAGATGAATTATAAACGCAAATGAAAGTCATGAAATCTCAGTGGAGCCTGTTCGGAATTTAAACTCCGATCATTCGTTATACTATATGCACCAAGCATTGCCTGAATTGTATAATATGCACATAAAACGTGTAATTTAATTAGTGTTTCTCGGTTCTTCTCGGTATAATCTACTTTCCGAACCGTTGGTAGCTTTACATTTAAATCAGCACTGAAATAAGATCCTACTTGATTAAAGATTTTTTAGATTTTGATGTGTTAGTACTGAATAGGCTGACTAGGCCATCAAACTTACCCTAACACCGACCAGAAAGCGAAGCAGTTAGTTGTTTTAAGGACTACTCAAATAATGATGTGTTACTAATTGGCAAAAAATATGCTTTATATGTTGTACATCTTGGTGAGAACCAAGTCATTTTATGTATATTACCAAATTTATATATAATATATAGTGATATTGTGGACATTTCCGAAGCATCGGAGTAAATAAATGAGAAAAAGGGTGACCAGACAATTAGCAACCACGATGACATGCACAGACAGCGACTTGAGACCCGTTCTTATTAAAAAAAAAATATGTTTATTTTATGTGTAATTGATGAAATTTCAATGAGTTTTAATTAATTGAAATAACTTAAAATTTTAGTAAAGAGTATATATAATATACAAAAAAAACATTAATAAAAAAAATATAATAATATATAATTTTCGTTTAAATAACAAAACGAATGTGTGAAACAACTATACGATTGTGTAAAATCATCTGCGCAAAGTTTTAGTGATAAAATAATTATTATCAAACAATTGAACAGATCTCAGTATCCGTTAATAAAAGTACGGTGATTTCGTACGAAATTAATTCGAACCGTTAATTAGAATTAATTATTATTTTGAAGCGCAATCTCACCTTTTCGTAGCAAACTTTTATTTCTTAATTGCCTGTGCTTCATATTTGTCTGAGTTACTGTTTAAAATAATACTAATTCCAATTATTACAAACAACAAAACACTTGGCTGGTTACACTTTTCAGTATAATCGCTTGTGAATATTAAATTATTTACTTATTTTTACAGTCTAACTGTTACCTTGAAAAATATTCTTTTGTTTAATATAATATTAGTGTCGTTATGATTATTACGTACGCTTACATATTCTTATTATTAATTTTCTATATAAATTCCTTGTAATTTGATGTGACAAATGTTATTTAATGATGCAAGGAATGTTGTGCAAAATATCTATTATTTTGTTATAATGTAGAGATATTTATTAGTACCCGTTTTGTTATTGCGTCTTTATGTTGTTTCGCATATAAATATCTTACGAATACGCATTGCTTAGATGAGGAATCCCCCACGTACGGCGGTGAAGAAACGCGAAATGAGCGTGATGGTATCCCGGAGCGCGGTGCCATGCACGCGGCGCTACAGGCGCAACTCGCATCACAGCTGGCTCAGCAGCAGGCCGCGCTCGCTGCTGCCGTCGCCGCAGCCGCAGCCGCTGCCGCGCACCACCATCATCAGAACAACAACGTTATCGGTATGTTGACAACTCATTGTTCACATAGTAATTATATATGCATGCGTATTTATTTTATGATGTAAATAATTTGTGCTATGTTTATTATTATAAACGTATCAACTATTGACTAGACGTTTCACGAGATCGTTTATCTCGTGTTGTTTCAAAAGTGAGAATAGTAGGTGAGATAGATTTTGTTTTATGATAGTTTTACGGTTTAAAACAGAGGTAAATGCGTAAAAGTCTTCGAGTAGCTTTCAGTATGAAAGCTTTACACTGCTGTACTTAAAATGCTTTCTCATTGACTAACGTTCCGCTGAAAAGAAAAAAAAAATACGTGTTGCGCGTATTCATGAGTATAGAAAAGCAACGCGTGGCGGGAATTAGCGGCTTCCTGGCAGGACGATCGGCGAACGTTGACCCCCGCCACCGCGCCACCGCCGGCGCCCTCCGCGCGGCCGCTGCGGACGAACTGCACGTGACGTCAGCACCAGACAGACTACGAATTAATTACCTTTCAAGCTCGGATTGTTCCCTTTGCAGCGATTGCAATTATTTCGATCTCCTTGTTCTTAAAACTTTTTTTAAGTATCGTACTTATTATTATAATTATCAAAGTCCAAATAATTGAGGGGCTTAATTTTTAATCGAAATTGTTGTTTACTTAAGAATATTTTATTTAAATTTATAGTAACAGGACACTCGTGTAATCAAACGATCGGTTACAAGCTAGGGCTTTACCGATTGGTCGTTATAAAAAATACGCTTACAGTGTATAGGGGTGATGTAGGAAGTCTAGATCGAGTGTCGGGTGGTGACAGGGGCGCTGCAGGCGCGGGTGTCGCGGGGCGCGGGCGCGGGCGGCAGTCCGGCGCGCGCCTCAGTGCTGGCCCGCCCGCGCCCGCGCCCGCCCGCGCTCCGAGCCCACAGACTTAACCTAACTCGACTGCTCCTCGACACATGCACCTGCGTTTTCCCCAGTAGCCCCCATGATAACATACCATCATACCCAGTGTTACCCAACGTTTAAAATCGATGTTGATAACGACCCCCTGCGCGTATCGTTTAAAATGTGTCTCAAGTCAATATAAATATTGAACTATCATATATGTATGATATAATATCATACATTTTTCAAGTGTGAGCTATTTTACACGTAATTGGAAAATGGTTGAAGTTAGTTAAAGGTCCGTTCTTTATTTGTTTGTATTCCATCCGTTTAACTCATACGAGTCTGCTGAAGACATATGTTGTTTTGATACTTATTTGTAAAGGTTTCGTATACATATTATTTCTTAAATAAATGTTTTAAGTAAAAAATATTGATAATTTCAGTAGTCCTTATAACCTACATATAAAAACCGTGTGTTGCTTGCGATCCGTGGGGATCGCGAGGCGCGAACTTAGCAGGCTATATCGATCGACACCGGTCGCAGCACGCGATCGTACTCGCTGCACCGACTGTATTCCCATGGCGCTGATTAATTAGAAATCTATTACGAAAATTACGTTAGTTTAAAAGGAAATGTTTACTTGATAATTATCACTAGTTAGTTTCTTCGTAGTTTAGCTTCTCAATAACATAAGATTTACCGAATCATGAATCACATCTTAGACAATCTCTTCTTAAATCTAGTACACAATCGAGTATCGAGAAGATGTTTAACAAGAGTGATTCGGTACCGAGACGGTCAGAGCGAATATTGCGCGAGCGGTAGAGTTGAGTGTGGTGTATAAACGCGGGCGCGGTGTCGCGAGCGCCGCCGCGCGGCAGGCGCGTGCCGCAGCCTCGGCCGCCCGCGCCGCCTGCGTCGCGGGTGTCTATGATGGGCTATATCATGGGATGTGCTTGTTTGAGAGGTGCGTAGCGCTGTTGACACCAGTTTATGCCTACTTATTAATACGAAGATAAGATAAAGTAGAATTTCACTGATGTTGGTTCGTTTTTCAAGTTCATATGGGAAGGTACCGTACCACTCACTAGTCACTTATTCCAGAGCCACACATCAATTCTTAATAATTTGTGTTTATATTTAATATGCCAATCGACCTGTATCATTACATACTATCTGAGTTGGCGACATATTGATGGCATAAGGCATGATCACTATTTCTTCTCATGGCTATGGATTAAGTTGGATTTAACCTCTTAATAAAAAAATACACGATTCATCTAGATATTTATTAAAAATCGACCTTAGCTTAACTAAGGTCGATTTTGCTAAACAAATCATTATGTGAAAATAAATTTCTTAAAGTATATCACTACTGGATGACAATATCGTTACCGCTCCGTGTTCGGAGTGCATCCACTTCAACTGATTGCATGCGCACTGTGTCTGTGTTCATTTGCTGATCAAGTATACCGTTTGTTATTATTACTAAATTTCGCTTTATTAACTTAATACAAGTACTTCCCTAAACATATCTTCTAATTTTCAGTTCAGGTATTTTTGGAAATCAGCTACACTTTAAGTTTGTAGTTTGTAGTGTCATCATTTTAAACATATTTAACTTGACTACCTCATTAATATAATTTAGTTTCGTATTAATAGTTTAGTTGTTATTGTCATTAGTTACTCAAAAAATACATGATAATTTTTTTTACATAATCTATTTAGTAATCGAGTTCGTAGATGTATAACCTAAAGAAATAATAATAAGGAAGTATTATCTTCTTTTTTAACTTGTCATCTCAACTAATTCGCTTTATCCAGCCCTTGGTGTTAGGGTTTTATGCATGCCCGTCTGGGTAGGTATCTTTCACTCATCGCATATTCTACCGCCAAACAGCAGTACAGTTTTTAACATTATTGTGTTTCGGGTACAAGGGACGTGATCTCTTAGTTTCCAAGCTGGTGGCGTACTGTTGTTAAGGAATAGTCAGTATTTCTTACGGCTCTAATGTCTATGACGATAATGACTTACCGTCGGGTGGCCCTAATGCCCGTCCGTCTACTTATATTATAAAAAGAAATAAAAAATCTGGTTTACTCCCTTTCGTTCTTATTAGTCTAAAGACAAAATAAAAAAATATTCTAAGTTATGTTATTCAATTAATTTCAAGTCGTTCCCTATTCCTACGGATATGACTAAAGCTAATAATAATTGCACTATCCCGGTTCCTTACTGAAGTTATCCTTTATATATAATAAATTATCCTTAATATATAAGACCGCTTTGTACACTCAAGATCTAATAAATTAATGTGTAACTTTACTTTCATATATTTTTTCTTTCTTTCTAATAATTACAAATAAAATACATTTAATTTTATAAAGATGACAATGATAAAGTTCTGTTGCCATGTACACGTGATATTTGTACGATCAACAGGCAACAGCTGACTTTCAACTAAAATGTATTTTAATGAGCACAACTGCGATAACTTTTGCCTTATGTAATGTTATACAAACTATTTACAATAAGTGTTTAATACTAACATAAAATAAAGTTCATTGTATAAAGTTTTATATGCAATTAAATGAGCAAAAAGGGTAAGTACTGAATTTCTGGCCGATTTTCCTCGATATGATTTACGTTTAAAGCGGTGGTCGCTTTATTTTTTTAAAGTACGATATGTAATATCTTCCAATATAGGAAAGATTATTTGGGTATTTTTTTGTCTTGACTCATTACTTTTTGGATATTAGACAAATAATGAACCAAAGGTCGGGTGCTCAATTAGGTTTTTAAGTATTTTTTTGTTATTTTTGTGTAAAATTGATCTATATGATAGAAGTACAATGTTTTACAATTCGAAGGAGCTTCGATAAGGAGACTATAAACTTTTCAGTCTAGCCGTCTATTCTTGAAAAAACTGTTTGACATAACTCTTTCAAAATATTTAAACGTATAAGAAAATAAATCTATATTAAACGTTATTTTTTTTATTTTTATCCCTCTCTTGAATAGAATAGCTCGGGCACGTGAATACTTGACCGCAGTTCTGCCAGACAACAATTATAAAAGTCGTTTGTTGCATTAACAAGTAGTCGTTAATTGATATTGTAATCTATAAGTAGAATGATAGCCGGCCACAGATATTGTTGATTGCTTCTCTATTCATTCCAAGTCTTCTAAACTATTTGCCTCAACTCTTATGTTATTTAATATCATGTCGGTCGTACGTACTGATAAAGTTTGTCTATTCTTTACTATTATCTTCGTTCGTGTTGAAGAAAATATGCAAACGTCAGTTTAATCATTATTATGCTTGTCTGTACTAGATTCCAATATAGTAGACGATATACTTTGTTTCGGATAAAATTTATAATAATCATTAAAATATTGCATATTTTGAAACTGACTTACTTGGTAGGTTACTAGGTGTTGTGCAAGTCATACGTACCACCCACTCATCAGATAATAATAAATAATAATAATAATAAAGTATTTATTATTCATAATCTTTTGACACCTTATACTCTGACATTACATGGTTCAATACATAGTTCTATTCCTTTAATAATAATAATATAATATAATATGTAGATGGTACAATGCTATACATTATTGAGTCAGAGTGAACGTCTAGATATGCTACTGCCAAACAGCAGTACTCAGTATTATTGTATTCCGGTTTAAAGGGTGAGTGAGCCAGTGTAACTGCAGACACAAGGGACATAACATCTTAGTTCCCAAGTTTGGGGGCGCAAAAATTATATATACATTAAAAAAAATTTTTTTTTTAATGTAATGTAAAAAATTTAAATTGTAATTTAATTTAAAATATTTTTGACAATTAAAAAAAAATTAGCTGTGAATCTACAATACCAAATGATACAAGATATATCAACAAATTCAACTGATTGTTATGATAGCATTATTTTTCTTATGTCCGTCGTCATAAGAACGTCTTAAAGCATCAAGCTGGCCCTATGTATTGATGGATTATGAAACCTAAATCAGATCAATCTATTGAAACCTTAATATTAGAAACCCGATTGTACAAATTATCGTTTATATTCATAGACAGAGTGACAGAGTCAAAAAGAGGGTTATTTATAGGATAAAAATGATTATTGATATGCCAAAGTCGCCCTTATATTACAATTGTAATTATATTTTAATCTGACTTACACGGTGGAATCATGAATATATCACTTAAGTCACTGTAGACATAATTATAATGTAAACTTTAAAATGATAGCTCTAAAATGAAAGAATTGTTTTAACAATAAAACCTCACAAAGCGAATCGGCACGCAGCGTTAAAATGTTTTCAACAAAAACTTTCACATAAAAGTAATTGATCATATCTGAGACTTTCTGTCTTGCTATTGTTATATTTGCTTCACTCTCACAAATTATACAAAACCGGCATTCGAAAAATTCTTTAAATGCAGACACCATTGCAAATATTCACTAGCGGAGAAAAACAGTTTAAAGATAAATTGTATCAATCATTGTATGCTGTTGCGACAATTATATTAACTCGTGTCGTGTACAGTTGAAATTATACCATTTTATGATATCAGTTTTTGTGTGTATATATATGGTACACTGTTTTTTTGAATTATACAAGCTTTGGTGCCTTAATAGCTCAACGGTGTGCAGTCGGTCTAATCATGTGTAATTATGTGCAGGCTCAATCCCGATCCTTGAGCGATTGCCACAACTTTTAATACAACTCCACATTTAATTGTAGTAACATAGACATATTATTAATTTCTCGAGAAATGACTAATTTTCATTACCCTTTTTTTTTGTAAAAAAAAGTACTAAAGCAGTTTGGATGTAGATAATAGAGGTCGATATGTAGAGCATGAAGTTAAGATCACTTTTAGTAGTCTAATAATAAAGAGCACTAAGCACTAATGTCTTAAAATTGACGCAAAAACTATATTAAATATTGATTTTAAAGTTTTTTTGACCGATTTCGGTTACAGTGATAATTCAACGATAAGAATAGCCAATTGTGCAGGAGATATAATAAACCTTGAGGACATTTCAAACTTCACACTGTTACTCAAATATATCTTGATTTGTAAACTCTTATTAGGTTTATAAATCAAGATATACCCATTTCTTCGGTCAGATCTGGGGCTTAAAACCAGAAACTGGGGATTTGCAACTTATAAGCTAGCCACTAGAGTATTATAATATTATAATCTAAATACGAATATTTTTTGTAAAAATCGTCTCTCGACATTGTCTCTACTATTTAAATTAAAAATAAATATTAAAAGCAACAGCTGTATACGAAATGAAGTTGTTTTATATTTTTCTTTGTTTAACGTAACCTATGACCTTTTTAGTTGTGCGAATAAAGCCATTGCATAAAGTAACTTCATCTTCAATAAAATATATATACGTCCTTTCCATTTGTTCGCATGTACATAAATCTTCTGTATGTGTGTATGGTACTGAAATCTTAAACGGTTCCACCGATTTCGATGTATTTTTTGTGTGCATTTGAGTGAGTCCTTGGATGGTTTAGATTGGACCCTGTAGAGAAATAAATAAAATTCTTAGTACGGTTAATCTTCTATATACATATATAAAATAACAAGTCCTGACTGACTGATTCATCATCGCGGAGCGTAAACTATTAAAGTTAGGGCCTTGAAATTTGGTGATTAGGATCTTTTTATTGAGTAGACACACACTAAGAAAGGAATTTTGGAAATTCAACCCCTAAAGGGGTGAAATAGGGGTTGAACGTTTGTATGTAAGTCCGTCATTTTTTAAGTTAGAAACATGAAACTTCATTTTTGGGACATTGATAAAAAATGAGTAGATAAGTATTTAAGCACTTCTGGATATTATACCCCTAAGGGGGTGAAATAAGGGTTGACAATTTGTATGGAAGTTCGTTATTTTTTAAGTTAGAAATACGGAACTTTATTTTTAGGATAATGGTTGAAAATATGTAGATATGTATTTAAGCGTTTCTGCATATTCTACCCCTAAGAAGGTGAAATAAGGGTTGAAAATTTGTATGGAAGTCCGTTAGTTTTTAAGGTAGAAACACGAAACTTTGTTTTTGGGTTACTGATTAAAAATGAGTAGATATGTATTTTAGTGTTTCTGGATATACTACCTCTAATGGGATGAAATAAGGGTTGAAAATTTGTATGGAAGTCCATCATTTTTAAGTTAGAAATATGAATCTTTATTTTTGGGCTACTAATTAGAAATGTGTAGATACGCATTTGAGAGTTTCTTCATATTCTACCCCTGGGGGTTGATATTTCTTATGTAGGTTGGTCTGGAAATCGTCATTTTTGATGTTATAAGCATTTATCTATATTTTTGGGCTATTAATGAGAAATGAGTAGATATGTATTTAAGAGTTTCTAGATATTCTACCCCTAACGGTTAAAATAGGGGTTGAAATTTCGTATATAGGTTAGTCTGGAAGTCCGTCATTTCCGTCCGTTTATTTTTGGGCTAATGATGAGAAATTAGTAGATATGTATTAAACCGTTTCTAGATATTGTACTCCTAAGGGTTGAGATAAGTGTTGAAATTGCGTATATTGGTTATTCTTGAAGCCCGTCATTTTTTATGTTAGGAGATTGCCGCGCCAATAATGTTACTGGGAAATTTAAGACCTCAAAAATTATGCATCGGCATACGGCACCTCACTAATAGTAAGGGTTACATGTCATAGGTTACAGTTATCACTGGATATACTAAAGGAGAAATAGTGTGTATTCCACGAAAATCTTTGATACCATCATAATACCCCTTTAATTTAAAGAGAGTACAGTTCGCGCTTAAAGTATGCTTCACCATGACAAAGTAAAGCACAAGGTCAAATTTCTAAAATGGCCGGAGTAGATATAAGAAAAGACTGTTTTTCGCATAGACAGTTCTAAATAGCCTGTTCGAGAGTGAGCTCTGTAAGCAGTCTGGTGTATCTAGCCCACGAAAGTCGAACCACAAATGAGGTCTTAAATTAATGTAATATTTTAAATTATTCTGTAATATAATCAATTTCCACGCGAGCAAAGCCGCGGGCAACAGCTAGTTGTATATATGTATAGTTAATCGTAAATAATAATTAGATAGCTCGTAAATTATTCAATCTATGAGCTTTTGATTAAAAACCGTCGATTGATATTTTTTCGTGAAGTGTTGGTATACAAACACTTCAAATTGTTTTTCAATTTCCCACGAGGATTTATGTCATGTCAAACATAGGTCAGATGCTTATTGTAACATAACTCTTATTATACATATTTATTTTTTAAGTATTTAATAAAATTTATAAAATTAAACTCAATGGCCATCCATCCATTTTACATAAAATTATTTATAGGTAGATCGTTCTGTTTTTAAAGAATTGTGCAATGATCTCACTGTGTGTTCAGAGTAATGGAATATTAGTGGTGGAATTTCGACTACTTTCAAACACTAGTAAAAATGGTTAAAAATACAATTAGTTGAATGATTGCATACTTATGAATATTATCTTCAGAAATATAGCACCTTTTGATTGAAACACTTGTTTTGTTTATACGTTTGTTAAGGATATAAAGGTAGACAATAGACCACCCGGTTGCTGGTCATCACTGCCAATATACACACTCTTTGCTATTCTGTTGAAAAATTGTACATTATTATCGTTTGTTCTGTAACAAAAGTAAAATTAATTATTTGATGTTGAGTAATACTTTTACTTATATTATTTTGATCTTAATAACAAAGACAGCCGTTTAGTGTTAGAGAGCGTTTAAAAGTAGTCTGTTATTTATTTGTTTGTTTTTTCAAATTCACAAATAATTACATGATATTGTTCTATTTTTTCTAAGAATTTTAAATTTAAGAAGCGTAATTTTTTTACTTTTCTTAACCTGAAAACATGCTGTTGTATGTGACCGCTGAAATGTTGATATATGTTTACCAACGTCTATCGGTGCTGCCAGGTGGAATTAGCTACGATTCTTATCTTCAAGTTAATAAATTTACAGACTTACTCCACTCATTTAGGACAGTACGGATTAGATGAGCAAGTTTCTCCCGATTTCCATGTAGCTCTATTATTAAGGTTAGATTATTTTAGTTAACCGCGATCACTTTCGAGAAATAACCTATTCAATACTAAATGAATCATTGAAATAGGTTCTCAATCGGCAACTTTCACAAAAAACGCACACATCGCGTACACACAAAAAAGACAAATTAATAATATATTTTTTGAAGGCGACTAATAACTAAGCACATACATATAGGTAGTAACTATAGTCACTACAACGGCTGGCTTCTGCACTAACGGTCGCGGAATCGATCCCATGCCAAATATTTGTATAGGCCGTGGTGGTGTTTGTCTAAGCCCGAGTGTTTGATTTAATCGTCTTTTCTAATCTAATAATATGAAGTAGTAGGGGTTTATTCTGTATACATTTCACCACAAGCCGACATGAGATTTTGTTAGGGGTTGATAGTACATATTAACGGAATGGAATTCTATTTTTATTTAATTTTCAACATTGATTATATATTCCGTATTCATATTGAAAGACTAACAAGCTATTTTACCGTTTCAACTCTGTTTCCCACGTATGTTTGTATTTCCGGTATTTTTGATCGACTGGGTATAATTTTATGTTTATGTTTGCTACCTAAGAACTCCGTCATTTATGGTTTTTTTTTTTTGAGAATGAAAATTCAACAACATTTTCAACAGAAAATAAAAATAAAGTAAAAGTAGTTACTACAGCCTGGCCACAGGACTGCAGCCAATATTCGCGCAGCGCGAACGGCAAATATGAAACGCGCGAGCGTCAGGCTGCCCGATAGGCGATAGAAATAGTCGAGGAACCAAAATCGTTTAAAGTATTGGTTACGAATTTATGGTTATTGAATTTTTTCATAGATACATTTGAGATAATTTAAAAAAAAAAATTCTATTTACATCACGTATCCTTCCTTTTTTATATTTTATCTAAAATAGAAAAAAAATCATTTATATCTCAAAATTACAAAATTAATTATTAAAATGATATATTTTCATTTATATATAATAAACATGCAACGAAGAGATAGTGGAAACAAATTAAGAAGCAATTTCTTCATCGTGTTTGTGTCATCGTTTTTTTGTTATATATGTCACTGGTATTTTTTTGTTATATAGGTTTTTGGATAATAAACATTCAGGTAATAATCTAATGTGCACGGTTATTGATATGATAATAGTGTTTATATAATAAATGTTATATAAATTCGAGTTATATCAAAATGTCTCGATAATTAATCAACAGACTGATTAAAAATCATATTTGAACTACGCACGAATAATGTAAGGGGATATCTCACACCATATGTAACTAATAGATTACGGACTCTACAAATACGTTTAAAACATTTATGACATTCGAACACTAGTAATATCCGCCGACTCTGCTAGTTATTTTTTACGACAGTTCGTCTTACTTGGAAGTTGTATTTATTCCATTATTATATTGTTATATTAATGTTGATCATAATAAATATATACAGTAATACAGCAAAATAAATATTATAAATTATATTGAATAGAAGTAACTAATAAACATACTTCTAGAAGTCAGTGTTTATGAGAGTATTGAGTTTTAAAACTTAGCTTTTCATTAGTATAAAGATACATCATTATGTTCATTAATTTAAAAAAAAATTGACTCTCATATTTCATAGAAAGATTTGGGTTAAGAGCTGAAAAATGGCAGCCGGTACTATTGACTGATGTTAGACTTTTACTTAAAAAGAGCAATTTTGCTGGATTCATGACTGAGTTTGTTTGGCCTGCTTCGAAGTTATTTTCGTATTTGGTATCGTTTTATTTTTAAACTAATCTATCTTAATGTATCATTTAACTTAATAAAGTGTTCTTCAAGAACGACTTGATTATAAAAGTTTATTTTAATAAGTATCTACTAAATTACTTTAACAAGGACTTACTAAATTTTGGTTGTTCTGACTAGAGAGTAGGAGAATACACAAACCTTACCGACAGTCAAGAGCAATCCAAATAAACTATTGGTCGATTTGTTTCGATAATAACATCCATTGAATAATATTTTAACTTAAAATATTGTTTACAGATAATATTATATCATACTAGTTTTCGTTTGCGGCTTCGCTCTCGGGATTAGTTGTCAGGTTTTATTCACACAATATCTTTATAAATTATAGTATATGTGTTATTAAGACATATAAGCTATATTATTGTAAAGTTTTATTAAAATCCATTCAGTAGTTTTTGTGTGAGAGTAACAAACATCCATACATACAAATTTTCGCCTTAATGGTATTAGTAAGGATGGTAACTAAACTTACTAAACTATTAAAAGATTTTTTTCTACCATATGAATGAATTATTTATACATCACTTTTCATTTTTCTTTCTATTTATATCAAAGAGAATAACTTAAATGACCTTGACTTTTAAAGAGTAAATCCATTGTTCTGGAAAGGGTTAAAGTTTTAGACTTTATGCTGCTTTTAGCAAGTATGAATAAATAAATGTTGCATACACTCGTTTGAATATATTTTGCTGGATAATTATAGAGGCAAGAATAATAAGAGCATTTAATGATGATTGCACTTGACCGTAACATGCTGACGTCATAGAGCTGGCTGGACATGCTGAGGAGAAGTAATATTGCGCGTAGGAGGATGACGCTTGTTCCGTTGTGTTTATATTTTAACTGAATTGATAAAAGTAGTAATGTTAAAAAAGCAACGAGTAGTTAAAAATGGATCGAGTGAAATAGTAATGAAATCTTTTCGTAAGGCATTTTTTTATTTAAAAGCACATGATGTAAAAATAAAATTTGATTATTAGAGTACATGCGTAGTAGAAATTTTCAATTTTCAGTAGGCTCTCATTTTTACCGGCATCTTGAAATTATATTGATAAATTATAAATCAAAACCAGCTATGAATAACTCTTACGGCTATTTTTGAAAGACACACATACGGAAAGCACATTCAAATTATTATGATGACGTTTGTGATATGATGCACATCTTATCTTAGATACTTTTAGTGTAATATTTTTATATACTTTATGTAATATACTTATTTTTTAAAGTAAAGTTAAGTTTGGGTCTCCTTTTCGCAGCAGGGTAGAAATATGATGTTTCAAAAAACAAATGAAACTTCACTTTAACTTTGGCTTGTTTGTGCCAGCTTTAGGTTTGAGGATTACATATAAATGTTACTCGAATTTAATTTGCCATATATATTAGATAAATTAATGAATGCAGGTCACCGAACTTTGCCAAGTATAATGGTGCTAGTTTCTCGTTTCACGTAGCGCCGCCGCGGGATGAATGGCGTTAAATTAAAAATTCAAAACAAAGCGAAGCGGTGTGTGGGCGGTCGGCAAAGTGCGGAGGGCGGGCGGCGATCGAAGAGCGCGCGCGGAGCTGAGCTTGTAGAACGGGCGGGGCGGGCAGGCGAGGGGTAACGATCCGCGGGCACCCGCAGTCTTCCAGCCGCCAGCGCGTTGCGAGCATGAGCGACGTCGGGACGCTCGCCGCAATGGACGCCTTCGCGGGCGGCGCGAGGCGAAGGCCCTCGCGCTTGCCACCGCCGCCGCCCTTCGTCCCACCGCCGCCACCGCAGCGCCACGACCACTACTATGTGCGCCGCAAGTCCCCCGTGCCCAGACACTCCTCTAACCTTACGCTCTTCGCGCGCTCCAATGGTACATCACCTAGACCACGTTGCACCATGCACTTCCTCTGCGCTATGCACCTTTCGAACTTTAAGCCAGTGACTTGCATTCATTAAACCCATACAAACATCACCATGAAATCATCGCACGCAACATTATGTCTAATTTCATGGTAACAGTCATAAGATTTAATTTTTCATTGTCATTTTTAGCGGTCAAATAATTGAAGCTTATTCATTGTATACTTATTTAATTGTTAATATTAAGTTTTTCAACAATGTTCGGTTATTTTTGTTACTTGTATTCGTCTGTTATATAAATGATAAAAGTTCGTATAGGTTAATTTTCAAATGGGGTTTATACCTAATGATTAAGTTTATTTAATATACCATACTTTTGCAATCTAATTGGTAGATACAAGAAAGTACTTAGTTTCCTACCGGTTTAATGTATATTTCAAACTAACTTTAAATTGAATATAAACTTTTAAAATTACAATGTACAAGTGCTCGTAAGAGCTTAAATTAAGAATTAAGAACTTCACATTGTATAATAATAATCCATAATAATTAAATTTATGATCGTTATTTAAAATTAGAATAGATTTAATATTAATTAATAATTTTATTACACTATATATACTTCTATTTACGAAGAATATTCTCTATAGTTACACGTGAATGTCCATAAATGTGAATCTAAAAATGTTTCCAGTAAAAATAATTCGTTGTTTATTCTACATTCGATACAAACAAATTCATACTTGAGGCAATGAGTTACGTCCAAATCCGTCTCTTCAAAATCGTACTCAGGAGGACAAGACGGTTAAATATAATTAATGGATAATATCTAAAAAAGGTAAAAATATCTTAACATTTTTTCCTTTAATCGTCTTAATAATTAACCACCTCAAACCATCTGAAAAAAGTAATATGTTATTTTTGAAGATATTAATATAAATGAGTGCAAGTTCTGTGTGAAAATAATAATAATAATCAAATTAAAACTCATTATATCGATATCGATAATAATAATAATCACGACGTGAAGATCGAAATTTGTAATATAAAGGTAGGTAATATTCAAAAGGTATTTTGCCGTATACACAAGAAATTTGCTGATTTTTGCCCAACGAAAATATGAATTGTGTTCAATACCGCGCGACACTAGAGATAATAAATTTCGAGCAGCCTATGGTCATCGAGCGTCAATGCCAGTAAATATACACAGAGGCGTCGCGTCGTGACCTCTAACTATTTAATGTATGGATATTCTTGATTCGAGCCTTTTACACGTGAACAAGGTGCGCCATTTTAATACATTATCTATACCCCGATAGATGCTTTGTGTCAGTTTAATAATTAAATTCAAACAAATATAATTTTAAATTGTACGTTTAAAAAGCATCGGATATTTTTTTTTAGTTGAAAGCGAAATTAAAGAAATTTCAATGCTCGCTCGCTCGCTAGATATTATATAATAGTCTTTGTCTGAGACAAAAGGCATACCTAAAGGCAATAATTCGAAGAATGCCAGGCGTATGATAGAGAGAAGGCTGACGGTCGTGGCCACGGCACGCCCTTGACCCACCGCGGTTGCTTCCGCCCGTGACGGCCGTCTCTCCCGGTTGAGATATCAATGCTCCATTTATCCTATTGTTTACAAAGATTCCAGTTTTAAATGGAAATAGTTATTTTATCCGCATCGTTCTTATACCATAAACAGAGTAATCGGAATTCAAGCTGTAACCATTTCAAGCTATTTCCATTTGTATTCCGCAGTAGAGAAAAATGTGTAATCGCCAATCCGTACAGTCTGTGGTGGATCATGCTTCGGAGTCTAGTCCTTATAGTGGAGGAAGCTTTTTAAAAGCTCTGGAACATTAAGGAGTACAAATCGACGTTCACATTTAAGATTTCATAATTTAATGAGTTTGTATAATATAAAATAAAACTTTAATGCTAATACAATTAACATTGAACACATGACCAAGAATTACCTTTGTATGTTTTTAATTTGACTGTTTAATTTTTGTCCCCTAATATTTAATTAAATTTGATTTTATTGGGGCAAGGACGATAAATACGAAGAGCTAAAGCTATTTTTAATCACAGCAATTCTGTAACACGAAAAACATACATAGCTGTACGATGTTGTAATTTAAATCTAGCTCAAAAATTTCATTTATATAATGATCTTGTATCACATATTTAATAGGCCAATGCTATTAATGATATACTTATGTATTAAAGTAAATCACTAAAGTTTAGTGACTTTCGGTATGAGAATGTTATCTCATGCTTCTTGTTGCTCTTTAGTCGCCCACTTACATTTCGTCACCTTCGCAAACGTTTTTGCCTCACAAATACTACGGTGAGCAATTGCCGACCTACATCTGTCTATTTAAAATGTATTTTGTTATGACATTTTATTGTTAATGTGATTCAAAATTTTAATGGGCTGAGAAATAATTAAAATCTAACGTATAATACTTTTAAAACATTGTAATTGTGTGATTTTTACTTATTTCATATTCATTATTTCAACAATAGTTTTACCTAATTGTAATTATTAGAACTAGATTATAAATTCGAGCCGAGATGGCCCAGTGGCTAGAACGCGTGCATCTTAACCGATAATTTCGGGTTCAAACCCAGGTAGGCACCACTGAATTTTCATGTGCTTAATTTGTGTTTATAATTCATCTCGTGCTCGGCGGTGAAGGAAAACATCGTGAGAAAACCTGCATGTGTCTAATTTCAACGAAATTCTGCCACATGTGTATTCCACCAACCCGTATTGGAGCAGCATGGTGGAATATGCTCCAAACCTTCTCCTCAAAGGGAGAGGAGGCCTTTAGCCCAACAGTGGGAAATTTACAGGCTGCTAATGCTAATGCTATAAATTAATTAAAACATTGGCAGATTCTAAATAATAATTTTATCATTAACGATTCGTAGTGTTAATTTTCGTTTTTAAAGTATTCATCTATAAATTAAAGAATTTTATATTGTCAGTAGTATTAAGTTTTTGATAGCATACGGACAATCTTCGTTATGTGAATGTATAATACTAACGCAAAAATAAATGGGTCCATTTCATTTTAGCACACTGATTATTTTTAACAAGCTTTCAGTTTCGCAACGTCTTCGGCGTCGTTTTACGCATCATGACGAGAAACACGAGAGAGCTCCGCTTACGCGTTTTCACTACGCGTACTCTTGACATTGTATGTGCTATTAATGTTTGAGCTGCCTCCTCTGACTATCTTATATCTATCCTTCACGCTATTGACATATTTTTCATACGACGTCATTTTTTATAACCGGTATGAAGCGAACATGAATCGTTTCCGTTAAGTTAATACATAAAAATACTCAGTCTTAAAAATACTTTGTAATCGATCTTAATGTCTGTATTAGTATAAATGTTAAAGAGGCATACATTTATAAATACGTTTTATAACACCTCGAGATGATGTAGTTAGTAACTTACATAACGACTTTTATCCTCTCCGCGAGAGCCTTGGCCAAGGGCGGCCGCATCGATCGCAGCCGGGGACCTTTCGCCCACTACCCGAACCGTGCTCGCGCACCACTTTACTCCGCCTGTTGAATCAAAGCATTCGCTGAACTACTTGCGCAATTATAAAAATGCATATTGTAGTTATATACCAACACGTAAAATATATCTAAACATTTCAACTATTATTGTTATTATTATAATCGATAATCAGATTACTTAGTTTATAATAAGACAGATTGACATTTATTCGATATCTCAAACCATTCTTTAAAGGCCAACGTAATGTTTCTTTCATAAGGAATTCTAATGTAATAGATCTATGATGAAATTTTTTCTTAAGCAATTTCATTGCGAATCGTGAAAATGGCAAAGTGGCGCTGCCAGGTGCTAGTTATTGTATTTCGTCACGCAAGGTTAGGCACTCGACGAAGTTGTTACTTATCGTATTATCAATATTGAAACGTATATCTAACTCCTTTCGTCGGCGATCTAGATTTGACTACTGCGTGCCTGGTACGGGGAGACAGGACGTGTTAATAATAAACAGTAGCATGTGTTGAAGGCCGATAGGCGTCGGCGCCGGCAATGAATGGGAGTCGCGTGCCACAGATCGTCGCTCGACTGTTGCTATTTTTAGTCCTATCGACATTGTACGGTGACGTTGCGATCCCGGTTCGCTTGTTCAATTACTCCTGATGGCATTGAAACATTGATATTCACGTTGTTTATATACCACTAATGCCATAAGTATCCAATAAAAGTATTTAGGTCAAACGCCATATGTAATAGTAAACAAAGTCTTACTGAGAACTATCTATAGTTAAGTAGACGTTACCTTTTTTAAATATATATAAGAACTTCAGCCAGCGAAAAGCCAGGGGCTTTACTAAGGATCTATTTAACTGGTATGATAAATAAAAAAAATACTAATAATAATTAATGATGGTATCAATTTTAGGGTTTTTTCGTTTGATATATGACTATGTTGTAAATATCGGATACAATTTAAATAAATTAGGTAAAATTATATCTATTCTATAGAATATTATCACTTATACATCCAGTTTCTGACAAGCTGTTTATTTAGATTAATTCATTTGACTTTAATTTCAATGGTCCGCAACAGGCGACCAATGAATGTTTAATTATTTAGTAAGATAAGAAATTTGACTCTACTCATAGTTTCAGAAAGTGACGAAAGCCATTTGTGTTATGAATACATAAATAACAATATTTTACTAACATTTTTTTTTCAATCTTTTCAGAACCAAAGAAAGATAAATTGGAGAATGGCGGCGAATTAGTGAGACCTGAGAGACCGAACTCTTTGAGCGCGGGCAAGCTCCCGAGGCGGATATGCTATCAAGGCGACGGTGAGTCACGTCTCGAATGCCATCATTATCATCCGCTTAAGGAAAATCATCTGTCATACCAGTCACAATGACGAGAAATTCCTTTAGCGTTATGCTTAAACTTTCGCGTTGTTTGTTATCTATTCTCTATCGTTTTCATTTTTATAAAATCGTAACTTATCTTGTTTTAAATTGCTTTATAAATATGTAATTATGTGTAATGTCAAATAAAATATTTGGTAATATCAAAATATAATTTTAAATTATTCTCTTAAGAAAAATATGAATAACATTGCCAACGATTTCTAGCTATAATATATTAGTATAATCTGAAATATCTATTCCTGCAATATGTACCACGTCTTTCGAATATATAAACACTTACTTATGTCTCTTGCAATACGGTTTTGTCTGGACGTTTTACTATATCACAAAGGTTTTGGTTGCTAGCTTACTGCCTCATGCTGACATAATATTTGTACTTGTAGTGGGGTATGGCGGCATGGGTGGCGTGGGTGGAGGCAGCGAGGGCGACGTCAGCGCGGAGGAGCAGCTGATGCTGTCGGAACTACCGGAACCGCCCATCGCGCTCTCGGAGATCGGGCCCATCCCGCCACCACCCATGTTCAGCTCGCCCAGTCCCACGCGACACCACCACACGCATCAGCTTACGAACACACAGTCCGATTGTTAGTATTAACAAATAACAAATCGAAATGCTTCTTTACAAATTAATTAATTAAAATTATTTTAAATTGCACCTACATTCAAATATTGGTCTTTAATGCAACCAACCAGCTTGCGGGTAATTTCTTCGATATTTTATCTTCTTATACCGGTTTTTTACCTAGGTACCTAAAAAGTTAATTTCATACGTTTTATACGTTTCGCCTACGCACGACTCAAATTAATACGATCCCCTCGCTCGCTTTGTCAGCCGAAGAGGAAGACTCGCAGGAGGAGGAGGAGACGGATGCGGGCGCGGCGGACACGTCACGCGTGGAGGAGATCCCGCCGAAGGAGCCGCTGTTCAACGCCGTGCCGCTGAAGTCAGCGCTCAAGAAGCGGCCCGCGCCCGCCGCGTCGCCCGCCGGCACGCCGCTCGCCACGCCGCTCGCGCCGCGCCAGGACCACCACCACGCCAGCTTTAAGTCAGTATACGCCCCACGACACTCGTCCACTTCTTAAACTTTTCCTTATATCACTTATAAATGTTTTTAAAATACGTGAATTGAGATATCAAAAGTGACAAAAAATCTTAATCTTCACATCAATACTTTCGGAAATTATAATTAACCTTACAATTAAATTAGTTGACTGTATAATAATAAAAAAGGATCATTCCATCGTTAAAATCAAAACTTATATTTAATGAATTAGTTTTGTTTAGTTTTAGACGATGTTTTAGTGCAATAGTTTAAATTCCACACGAAGCCATAATAAAAAATAATGATCTCATTTAAAATGAATTCAAATAATAATAAATTTAATAATTAATAATTTTCAAGCGAAAATATTGTCGCTTTAAAATTGTTAAAATATTACACACGTGAATAAGTTATTGCGCGTTAAACGTAGACAATTGAATAAATGTTCATACGTGTGGTAAACTTTATTAGCAATTTAAATAATAGAAGCATTAGTAATACTTAAACGTGGACAGGAAAATTTCGCGCGGTTACACAAAAGACCGCACTGAGTTGCAATTTATGTTGCAACGCCTGTACTGCTGCACTATTACTGCCATACTATAAATCATAAACGATCGCTAAATGAATCGGTTTCCGCGGACATGTTGTAAGTGTGCGTTTATTTTCATCATGCGGACGAGCAGGCGACCGCCGCCCAAGCCGAGGATCCGCATATGGTAACACTCTCTCGTTATGTCGATGTTGTCGAGCCACGCCTCACAGACCTCCCGACGGTCCGCTTCGCCTTCGCCCATGCATCGTGCATCGCACGCTTCCGACTATCATCTGTCTTCATGTACCTAGTGTCCGCTCACATCCTCGACCGCTACACCGACGATCATTAACACGACACACGCTCACGCTGACACTCACACGCACCACAATAGATCCTACGATTAGCTGAACTGATACACACCCACAACTGATTGAATGTACTTGACATACCAGATCGTAAGTCGCGTAGTTCTATGTCGTCTGTTGAATGATTAATGTTTATAGATATATTTGGCTGTTTATGCTATTGTTCTATCTCTTGTTATGTCTGTGCTGCATGTTTATGTATCTGTCGGTTAAATTGCATATAAAAGTAACGAATATATGCAAACCAAATAGTAACGCTATGTTCATTAAAACTGTGTAAGAATTTTAATTTTAATCACTATAGTATTAGATCCGATATAATTTGTTGGTCATTTATTATTTTATGTTTCATTTAAATTTATTAAACAGAATATTTAATACTAAAACCTCATTAATGTATGACAATAGCGTGCTGTGACATACAACGGCGAAGTGAGACGCCGGTCACGCACGTTTGCGTCGACGATCCCTTACTAATTAAATATTTTTAACGCTAATTAAGCGATAAAATTACTTGATTCGCTTTTTTCGCTCGTTTTCCAGAACGTTGCGTACATTATATTTCGCACACTTAAATACCTTTGGTGAAATAACGATACCACATAACAAAAACAAGCTTAATGTAATGTTTTCGCGTCCTCTCACCACTGCTGGCGACCGATGCCGTGCCCGACACGTATTCTATAATCTGAACTCGATTTGTATTCCCTTTCACATAGTACAAAGAGCTATCGGAGTAATAACGGCAGTCGCACCCTCGACAGCAGCCGGCCGGTGCGCGTGGGCAACACGCTGGAGAACAAGGAGAACGCGCGGCCGTGGGAGGGCGCGGCCGAGTACCGCGACGAGTACTCCAGCGAGTCGGAGCGCGTGGCCGCCAAGCTCGCGCGCAAGGAGAGCCTCAACATCAAGCTGGCGCTGCGGCCCGACCGCCAGGAGCTCATCAACAGGTACGGGCGCCGGCTCGGAGGATCTCTCGCCAGACCTGTCGGGAGTCACAGAGTTACCGATTTTGCTCTCTATTAGATATTGCTTGCTTCGTAAAGTTGGTTCAGCCGTCGGCTCCTGATTGCTCTCCGGTCGTTCCAGGATGCGATCTCATACTTTTGTCGTTCGCTAATTAATTTTAATAGTAGGTTTACAATTGCTTTAATTTTGCTTCGTCATTAAATATCTCACAGGAAACCAGATTGCGTTTGTTTATTAATGCATCCAACAACTTTTCTAATTTCTCATACATATATTGTACTAACAATCGTATTTGAATACTGGCGTAGTAAAAATAAAGTTTATTAATTTTTTTACACTTGGTTCTGTAACAATGTTGTATAAGGCGATAGACAGACTTCTACTCAAACGAAAACCCTCTAAACAAACAAACGAGCAAAATAGACTTTGAATCTGTCGTATGATTATTATACATTAATGACGCTCAGCTACTTGTGCCAATATAATGAGTTGTGCAACCGTAGAAAGAACGATCACATCCCAGCTGCAAATAGTTTTATGTGAAATTAAAATGTATACTAATTAAGAAAGCATCTATCGAATTTCTGAGAACGTTTTGTCATCGTGCTTAGAAATATATTATTAGAACTGCAGTGTAATCTTAATCTGCGTATTATTCGCACTTGAAATCGTAGTAAATAGACAATTGTAGTAGGAAGTACCTTGTACGTTGCCAATATAATCAAACGTTCCGGCATTGAGCCAACTTTGGCACGCGCATTCTCTAGAACAGCTGGGAGAAAATTCAATAGTTACGAACCGAAAAATCACGTTACGTTAATATACATAGGTAAAGTAAAGTTTGTAATTTAGTAAATGTCATTGGAAATGTATCAACTTTTTTATGTTAGTACCTAAGTACTGACCCATAATTGTATAATTCTTAGTCTTATTATTTATTTATATTTAATTTGAAATCAACGAAAATAATTTTATAAATTGTGATAGACATATCATATGTCAATTCAAAGGAATTTCGAATGATAAAGTTTTATATACAAAGTATAAACCGATTTTGACCGCTTGTTTTTATTTAGCTCACTTAAGGAAGTAGTTATACAGTTGAGCGAAATGAACGATATTACAGTAAATTAACCTCATATAGAATAATCGATCTCATTGATTCCTATTGTTGTATAAGACACGTAGACTTCAGTAGTACGTCGCGTGCGTTTGTGACAGTATTATTTGCTCGGCTCGTAGGAACGCCTGGGAGTTTTATTTTTGTTTGCATACTCACACCCATATAGTTTAAGTACTTCCTCTTATCGATTTTTTACTTAATTATGACGCTCTTATTTATGTTTATAAAATGTTTACAAAGTTCGTATTTCGAAAATGTGATATCGTCGTTAAATATTTACCATATCATGTTAAGTTTTGAGTTTTTTTTTTAAGTTATTGAACAGTCGATCGAACGGAGAGCTCTATCTGAGCTTATCAATTAAATCTAGACCAGATTACGAGTCTTGGGATTAAGCCAAGAGTTTATGTTAATCGGACATTATGAGCGTGTTTTCGGCATCATACAAGCTTTGGCATATTTTATGTCGGCGGCCAATTGCCAGTGCGCGCGATCAGTTGGAGCGAATGTATTGTCTTATCGGTACCTCGAAGGCGTTCGGAGATCGTCTTGCGTTAGTTATCTTGAAAGATCTAATCTCGTACACAAGTATTAACGATTAATGCTAAGAAATCGTCGTGGTTCGCACGCAGGAACATCCTGGTGGTGCAGAGCGAACACGAGAGGCAGGAGTCGTGGGAAGCGATTGGAGCGCGTCTCATCCGCCGCCTGTCTATGCGCCCCACCGCCGAGGAGCTCGTCGAAAGAAACATACTCAAAAGTACGTGTATGGACACCGCTCACTCTACTTAATATTTTTCTTATTTAGAAGATTATGGCTCATCGAATATTAAGATGGTATTAATAACAAACATAATAAATATTAATATATTTTTTTACTCTTTGCAGGTCAGTCCCCCGCGGAAGAGAAGAAGCAGAAAGAGGAAAAGAAACGATACCTATTGCGCAAGCTTAGCTTCCGGCCGACGGTAGATGAACTTAAAGAGAAGAAAATCATCAGATTCAGTGACTACATTGAAGTCACACAGGTACTTCTATCAACTATTCTCAAAATTGAAAAGTGCAAACTAATTTTAATTAAAAAAATATTTATTATTTAATCGCTTCGCCTGGCATCGATGTTGTCCAGAGCCATACCATAAAGTAGCCAAAAAAAAAAAAAAATCGATAAAATTCTGACAGAGGTTCCATCGTTTACATGAATGTGTGTGAATGTGTTCTTGCAGGCGCACGACTACGACCGTCGCGCGGACAAGCCGTGGACACGACTGACGCCGCGCGACAAGGCCGCCATACGACGAGAGCTCAACGAGTTCAAGAGCTCCGAGATGGCCGTGCACGAGGATAGCAAGCACCTCACCAGGTACCACCATCATTCCACCACACCACTATACCCCCAGCCCACCTCGTCTGATCGACAAACATGCAGGCACATCAATTTCCCAAATATCAAATCGTTCAAATAATTGGAACATACACCAAAAGCGGACTTCTGAGGACATGAAAGAGATGAGTGATGATTAAAAAATATAATGTTGTAATAAAAAAGTAATTTAATTATATAACAAAATATTACATTTATTGAACTATATCGAAAACATGTATATATATGTATGTCTTTCGATATATTCAATATCAACAAAGTATCTATTATCGTCTGATTGTCAAAGGACATCGTGCAGAATGTTTTGTAATCAGATCAATAGAGCACTTCTATGTAACTATACGGTGTCGTGTCGTGCAAATTTGTTGAAATGAATAATGAGAAACTAAGATTAATATTTAATTGTATAATTACTTCTGATATGTTTTATTTGTAAACATATATTTTGGCACGTTTAGCGTTGGCAACAATAGCAGAAGTACACTAGTACTAATCTGACCTTTGTTACGAAGGTTACCAGGCATAAAAATATACTTTCGACAAGAAACATAACTTCGCTAAATAAGATATGTTTGTTATGACAAATTATGAAATAATTTCATGGTATACTGGTGAATGTATTGCGAATTTTTTACTCGTTATCGATACGAGCAAAAGTCGGTCAATATTTGTCTATAGTAATAATAATATCTGTTCCCAGGTTCCATAGACCATGACGGCTGTGCCCGTGTTCTCGAGCCAGCGGCGTGCCTGTGATCCTATCTATATATATTGACTTCTTCCGACCCGAGGAAGATACGTATGCAATAACCTACCAGGACGAACGGTAAAGTGTTAAATATTCTAAAGTCGCGTGTAAGCCGTGCGTGGTGAGAAGATCTCGTCTTCTTCGTTCTCGTCGAGTACGATTTATATTTAGTTCGCGTATCCTAAGCGTACCTATACATTCTTTGAATTGACCTTCGCGAAAGGTTAGTGATACTGGTTACTGTGGTTGGAGATTGAGTTTTTGAAGCTCGGAGATGTTTACGAGTTGTATTGAAATGTGAGACGTATCCGATTTAGAAATTATGTAGAATTGTGATTTTTATTTGTCTTATATTGCTAGCTTTTAACTAAGTAGTCGTTAAGCTAGATTCGATTTTTATCGTATTTATTTCTTGCAGTCGTTTTTGGTCACAACTTGAATTTATTAATTCCTATAAGGCGTATGCACTGAGTTTGTGGCGTAGCTGTAACGTCGACATTTTAAAATTAATCGGCATATATAATATCTCGTAACCTAATGATGTGCAGTAACTGCCACATTTTTTTTTTTCTAGAGCATATACTATTATTTCAAACTTAAATTAAATTGTAGCTAGTACCTATTTAAATTCAACTTGGAACGCGTACGCACTTATTTTCAACTAATAATTTATTTTTATAAATCTAAACAACCATTATTATTTTAATTTAATATTAAAGACTAAACATCCACCAGTTATACTTTAGCATACTTATGTATTTACGTATTTTAGCACTTAAATTAACCTTATCTAAATAACTCAATAGATTTTTATATAAACTGTTGTTTACGATGTATCATACATAAGATAATAATTAATTTTGTAATACAACTACTGTCATTATATCTTTATATTTTTAATTACTGACTTGATCACAATATTCGGTTACATAAATTGTTTTTTTTTTTTTATTAAATTGGTTATTATATTTTTTCGTTATTTAAATTCGGATAATAATAATTATTTATTGATTAGTACAGGGAGATACTTTATAAAAATACAATGGAAAATTGCTGCTATAGTTATGAACGAGTCTCGAAATGATAATTCGGAAAAGTTGTATGTCAATCGAGCCTACCTATACGACTAGTGCGGAAGTAATAATCACACGGAAATTGACATTTTAATAAAATAATTTATATCGAAAATATTGTAACTGTTAAATTAAATTAAAATAAATAATAGCAATAACATTATAAGGAATCTTTTTGCTTGCACACATTATGAATGTAGTAAGGAGGGCTCGGTTATCACCCTTTGCATTCGTATGGTAGTCGCTCCAGACTATACAAACGAACAACCTCGGCGGGAACAACTTTTAAACTCGTGGCGCTCTAGCCTTCGATTAATGTTAGTTATTCAAAATTGAATGATATCGAGTAAAGGATTAAATATAAAGAATTAATTAAAACTGTAGCTGTTCATTAGATAATTATAAAGCCTTCGAGATTACTCCATCGTTTCGTATATGATACATTACCTTATTTACTATTCTATGTACGAAATAATTATAGTATAGAGAGCAATAATGCTGCTGAGTTATACTTTGATTTCGATCGTGGTGTGGTTTGAAGTTTAATGTTTAACATTTTTATAAAAATCTTAATACTTCGTAAAATAATTTATAGGTAAGATGCATTTGAAGCAATGTTCTGTTCAGTAGCGGTGCCATTAGATGCGTATTCGAAATTCCATACGATATCGGCAGAATGTATCGATAATCGTACGATTTGTTATGAATTGCTCAGAGTCTTAGGCATCAAATCAATTGGAAGAAATCGTATGTTAATATGCGACACTCAAAATGTTCGGGTAATACAATATTTATTCAGTAATAATAAGATGGTTGTTCGTGAGACCATTCCATTTTTAGGGTAAAGTGGAAGCCAAAATGACGACTTATTTTTCTAAACAATTTTGTTAGATCGCAATTAAAGTTGTATAGATAAAACGTAGATGTTTATCAATATTGTAATCGTAAGAAATTCAGATTTCCAAAGATCTAAAGCTCAACTAAATTCTTTTAGCTAGCTAACTTTTTGCAATCGTTGAAATATGTATATTTATGCAAAATTACTAACTAAGTTTTACAGTGGATCATAGTAATGTTAAGAAATAAGTTGCAATGATATTCATCCGGCGTCACTCAGTATGTACATACTTAATTACCATAAAATGTGATAAGACTTTTATTTGTAGTGTTTTATAATTATTTAAGTACATTAAACTTTCATTTGTATAAATTTCTAAGACTTTGAAAAATGTCGAATGGTGCTGTCCTAAAGCAACACGTTGATTTTCTTCTATAAATTTGTATTTCATGGTAGAGTTATATTTTGTACAACAATATCTAGTATCGGATTACTAAGCGTTTTTACATTAATTGAATTACAAATAAATTTGTTGATGAATTAGAAATGTTACTTTATTTATATACCATATTCCACACAATTAAATGAAAAACTCTTACTTCATTATCTGCTTGATTTGTGAAATGGTGTTTTATGCAAAATATTCGCCATATTATTTAAAATATAAACGAAAATAATATTCAATTGTATCGAAAGATATTCTTTTTTATCTGTACATAATTTTAGTACCATGTAAATTATGGAATCTCTTTTATTTCCATTTATATCGCGTATCTTTTTGTGCTATTAGAACTATTGCTGTCAGTACTTGGTTTACTGTTGCTTTTATTTTGAATATTGTGTAAATTATTAATGACATGTTGTATTAGTAAGTATATTATGATAGCCATAAAATATTTGTTTTATATAACATAAGTTTGTAAATACTATGATTATACATTAAGTTTTATACTCTATTGCTTTTGATTTACCTCAGACCCAAACTAATGTAATAAAATATACAACCGAGCTGCTCGGCTAAAATGGACTGCGGAGAAAACTACACCAATTTATATTATACGAGCGAATATGAAATCAAATAATTTCCATGAAAGCGATCGAGTCTCAATGAAGACTTTGACCCGCTCCGCAGAGGTAGCTTAAACTTTCGATAGCGCTCAACTTATGGCCGTACAAGCTGCTGTGGGGAGAAAGTTAACTGTAGTGCGGACTGCGGACCCGTTACCGCGCGCCGCCCGCCGCACGCGCCACTCGCCGCCGCCAGCGCCAGTCGGCACTCGGTCTCCGACTGCTCACCTCGTGTCCCGTGTTCCATCGCGAGTCTCTTTACACGATGTTTACACTCTGCCTATCCATCCGACAAAAAGACGACAGAAAGCGATAGTGTTCTATAAAGTGAAGGGCTGTATTGTGAACAGTGGACTCGATATAGTTTTTTTTTACAAAGTTTATTTCAAAAACAAACCGTGCAAAGTGCAACGCCCTGAATAAGGAGTAGCGATGACGTTCTCTGGAAGCATGAAGGAGAGTAAACCGCGTAACGTAAAAGACACCTGGGAATCAGAGGTGAGTTTAATAAATTTAATTAATGCAATTTGAAGTGTTAATTAATTTATCTAGCACGCATGTGATTCACAGCGGTCGGAATGAATAGAAAGATTTATCAATGGGATATCTATTAAGTTGCGCGACAATTTCTTCATAACCGCTAAACAATTGTCACTTTCTCCTCAGTAAGAAACTTTGTTTTATTATCTCTATAGTGTACCGACTATTTCACGCGACCTCAAACTTATATTTATATACCCACGGAACTTTTTTTAAGCGTGGAAAATGTATCATACTATAAACAATAACAAATACGAAGAAAATAAGTGTTTCTTCAAATCTAATATTTTATTATAACATTAAGAATGAAAAGGTTACAACTATTGCTATATAATCCAAAATATATTTGTATACTATTTGTCTTTCTGTGTACATATTACACGGAAATCTCTGAATTGATTTGATATTCTTATTGCGTTAACATGAATAATGTTTCATAATTATTTATTCTAGGATACCAATGTAAAAGTTTCCAGAACTTGTTATAAAGCTGTATCGCGTTGTATTCATGCGAATGAAGTCGCGAGCTCTGATTCTACACACCACTGAACACGAATTCAATTTATTATTATTTGTTTTATTAAATAAATAAATAATAATAAATATTATCTGCATTGATGTATCAGCTGCTAAAAAACAATAAAGTACTTGATGTTAAAACATGTTATCGCACGCTTCACGTAACTTTTCCTCATGTTTTCTGTGAACCACCTTTTAATATGTCCGAAATTACATGTCCTATTTACTGAGCCTTGTTTTCATAACTCATAAATTACTTTAGTATTTATTTGGATACTGAGTACCTGATATTATGCTACAAACAGATCTAATCTATCTAAAGTTGCAGTTATGTTTTCCTTTATTTCAATAGTGATTACTGGGTTTTTGTTAAAGATATATTTTATGGGAGGCCTAATCATCATAAGAAATCATCTATTATTAATATAATTCAGTTATAAATCAGTAATTTATCTATTACAATTTTGTCAGCGTTGACCCGGTAGACCGGATAGACGCCATTGGGATAATTGATTGTATGATTGTATTTCTGTTACTATATATGAACATATCCTACTGTCTATATCCTTCCAAAATTATACGAAACCCATGGTGTGAAAATACCATGTTAATTGAACGACCTTGCTTTTACAAATTTATAAAAGTACAATAAAATATTAAAGGATATTTTATTTGAAGTTATAAAAAATGAAGAGTTGTTAGTTCTGTAGTCCTACCCCAGAATTCTACAAGAGACTATGGCAGTAACTAAAATACTGAACGAGCAATATAAGTGCCAGTTAATTGCATAATATGTAGTTCAGTAATAATATACATTTCAAAAAGCATGTGAACCGAGAAGGCAGATTTTTAAATATTGTGTAAGATTTTAGCGAATGTTCTGTCTTAAAATATATGTACATGTATTTTAAAGCTGGTATTAATGTGTTAATAGTTTGATAAAATAATTTTTTTTCGATATGTATCACGATAGAAAAAAAAGATAAAGCATATTTAAATCCTGTATTTTTTTTACTTTTTCGTTCAATATCTCGACTATGATATGTGAAAAATTTAAGTCGTAGGTCAAAAATATAGTCGTGAGTGCCTTTACTACTTTTTGCATAGAAAAAAAACACAAAAAAGGATAAATAACATAATAACAATAACTTAACAAATACTTTTTTCTACATTGCGGAAACAGCTTATAAGAAATCTTGGGCAAAAAAAATTAGTTACGTTTTTCTAAGATACAAATATCCAAAACTCAGTAATATTGGCTTAAATGTATAAATTTAAAAGGTATTGCTTGATAACTGGATTGATACTATTGAGCTAAATTTAACTGTAGGGATGACAAATGAAAACTCAGCTTGAGCTTAATATATTGTTAACATGTACAAATTACACAAATATATAAATACTATAACTATTACTTTTTTAAAACTAAGAATGAAAAAAAAAATTTATTACTCAGTATTGGTAATTTTATTTTTTATTGGTACGATAAATTAGATTCCAGTGTAGAGACATGCGATATGCAATGACTATTAACATATATATTGCTACTGGAAAGTGTCTTAAAATTTTCTTTATTAATAACCGTATTATTATACTGAATTCTCTGTATAAAATTGTATTATTATTACTGTAGTCCAGTAGAAACACTACTCACAAATCCTTTTGGTGTATTATCAAATGTATATATATATACTATCGTATCATAAACGTGAAGATAATCCCATAGACAATTACTTCTATTAACTAATCTGGTATATGCCTAACAACGTTCCTTAGATACTTATTTCAGCTTTGGAATAAAAAAAAATGCTATTATACAAAAACACCGTACTATATGGAGAATTGATTATTTCCACACGAAGATTTATCGCAGCTAGCGTAATAGACGTATCTGGTAGGTCAGAACAATAAAGTTGAATATTATAACCAGCTGTACTTAAATAATTTAACGTGACAAATCAATATAATACAGCCAGTCCATTCTTTCTTTGTTTAAATTAATCGCAACGTATACTTTCTGAGGTACAGGCATAACAATGTGTAAATTTATATGTTGTGTGTAAAATAGTGTAATAAAAAATAATGCATCAAATTAAATACTTAAAAATAAAATGTACAACGATATCAAAAGATTATTTTTCAAAAGGATTGATCAATAGATCTTTTACATATTTGTAATTTCAGTTGCACGTGAAACTACCTCCGGGTGAAAATGTGGATTGGAGCGCGGGTACCGGCAATAAACTTAACAGTTACTCATTTAAATTATACGATAGTAGATATATTGAGTTATAAAACATTTATAATAATGGCATAGTAGCATCTAGCATTGGTCGTACATTCCGCTGTGAGTAGGAAATTTAAAACTTAGTTCAACTGATTTAATGTCGCATGTCCTTGCATTTGCCTCTCACTCGTGTATCGTGTGGTGTTGCGAGCACCGACTGTTTATAAATAGAGCACGATATTGATCAAAGTTGCTGTTTTGATCAAATATATATACTTTTATTTTTATTTAAACGTATTTGTTATTTAGCTTTACAAATGGCATAGATTTCGGCTTAACGTATAGATGAAGAATTAAACTGTTAAAATTGTTAAACTCAAATAGTATCACATTCATACCTTCCCATTTAAAGTGAAGTTTGTGGTCTTGATGGTTTCTTTCGTCTCACTCATCGTGAGAACAAAAATGATGTAATCAACTCCGAATAAACACCAGACGCGTAAAAGCGTAATGAACTTCTGATAAAGTTGCATTCAATTTGATTCAGCAGTTTCTTATATGGAAACAAAATGAACATAGTCTCCGAGGGCATCAAATGGAAAGTAGGTAAGTACAGCAAGCCGCAAGCTGACTATTTAAATAAAATATATCATTCAAATGAATTGCACATTTTCAACGTTTGTTTGGTAGAACATATGATGAGTGTGAGAAGGCCTGCACAAAGTCCTTACTCCAAGTAATATGCCATGTATCAATTGCAATAAATGGTCTACAAAAATTCAAAATAATGAGCTTAAATATGTATACTATTGAATTTGGACAAGGCAAGGAGCTGAGAGGGCAGACACTAATTAAAACACGCACATATTAACCAAAGATCATACAAGTGATATCGATGATGTGTGTCTATCAAGCCGCACTGAAACAGCTTGGTGGAATAAACTCCAAAACTTCTTGTTAGAAAGAAAGGAAGCCTAAGCACAACATGTACCTGTATACGTAATCTATTTGAATAAATATATTCATTAAATAATGAGCACATTTATGATATACATGAATATAAAATATACATTTTAAGAAGTGAGGGCGTCACATTCGCTGATTTCATATTGTAGAGATTATGAATGGGTTCGTACTTATTATAGACAAGTGTTTATCGTTTATAATCTGTCACTACTTCCCTAACAACAAAATAAAGGCCCTGACTTCATACGGATCGGCATCTAAAATCTCGAGTTGTTTTTAATATAATGCGAAACTCTACTATCATTATTGTCATCGCAAATTTTTCGACAGAGAAACCCACTTCCTATATATGTATTAACACAATTTTGTGAATATAATATAAAAAATACATATTTTAACTTTTTACCGACAAATTACTGTTAGTTCACTTGTCGGATATTTGTCCGCATTTCGCAACGTTAATTGTGTATTTTATGTTAATTGTATACATTGAAGATAAAAGTAGGTAGAAGATTCTTAATTTTCGCCGGTTTGTTTCGCCTCATCGATAACAAAACACCTGTATTCTCTCTGATAATTCGGTATATCACTAAGCGAGAGTGGAAGTGTGTCAGTGGATGTTAACGGCGCCGACCGCCGTGTGATCCGTGATCCGGGTCGTTGCGAGTTCGCTGACCACAACGCGAACGGTGGCACTCTCATGTATACAAGATGTTTAGTTGTTTCACATTGTACTCTTTACAATTGAATTATCGCAGCTTATTTTATATGATTTGTATTTAAAATTTAACACCTTCATTATAAAGGTCCAATTTTTAATTTTCAACCTTCTCGTAACAAATCATGTAAAAAAATCTTTTATTTCTACTCTAATTAATTTGAATTCTTACAAATATTTCGAACAAAAATAAATGTCTATGCAGTCGATTGTCTGAAAGCCTTCTTGATAGATATCTCTGTCTCATACTTTATTGTAAAGATAATATTATCCACATCTTCGACGTTTATGATGCGCAGATGCTAATTTTGCATAAATTAGTTTTAGTTATTGCGTAACAAATTCGGCAACCACAGAGCGTTGCAACAAGGTGATCAAATCCTAAAAGTTCACGGACTTCTATATTCAGCAAAATCACGAACTTCTTATAATGAAGATTTATTTTTTATCATTATTGAATTATTTTTACATTCTCCTACGTATTAAATATAATATTATATACGGATCTTTTACACCGTTTATATTTAATTAGTGGTGAAATAAATGACACAGGTAATTAAAGCGTGTTAACACTTGTGGGTTTTCTGGATTTTATAAAAATAAAACACAGTCCAATAATTGGTACACTTCAATTATTAATATTTGGACAGCACAACGTTGTGCCAGGAATTATTAAAACAACCGAATGTGCTCCTTTGGCGCGTACTACCTTTTTTATGTCAAATAATCGGAAGTCAGTTTACGAACTAGTAAGGTTAAATTATTGTTCACTGCGGAATTGATTACTATGGTGATTAACGAAATAATTAATATTAATGAATTATAGAAATAAGGAATTGGTAAATAAATCACTAAGATAAATATAATTGAGAATAGTTATTATATGCCACAATAGCTGGGCGCCTATGTGCTACTTGTTAACACGCGTCTTTTTATACATAATGTAGTGTGTACATAACTGTGGCTTAAATTGCAAAATAGGTACTAAATACTCGCAACAGCGATCTAATTACATCTGTCATTCAGGGCAGAAATAGAAACGTCGGCCGACTGCAAGCAACTATAATTTATGTAAGATCGAATTAAGTGCTAATTAGGTAATTTCAATGAAATGCGATTATGATAAATAATTTACCGTATCAGTTCATTAGCAATTGAAAAAAAAATAATAATCATCATACTTACAGATGTATACTTTTATAGGTATATACGTAATGTCGAAATACAAATATTTTTCTGTTTTTTATATCTCGAAAGTCAAAAGTCATCAATCTTAAAATTACGAACGTATACGTAATAAGTCCTATGTCATATTAATAAAAATACTAGTTTGCGCGCGGCTTCGCTCGCGTGATTGATCTGGTCGTAAGTTTTAGGTATAAAAAGTAGCCTATTCCTATCTCGGAGTTCAAGCTTACTTCTGATGTCATCAAATTCGGTTTAGTGGTCTAGCCGTGAAAGAATAACAGTCAGAATTACTTTCGCATTTATAATATAAGTATAAATAACAGGATTATCTATACAAAATGTATGTAAACTTTTACACGAAGGTTCCATGGCACTTCCATACCGGCTCACGACGTACAATTTCCATCTTGATTTATGTATTACGCTTACCGGTAGCACATAACGCCGGTCTACATATCTACTTGTGATGTAATACCCAAGAGTCACAAGACACATTATATACAACAAGTTCATCTGTTAATATACAAGTTAGTCTGATGATATAATGCCACAAGCATTACTATAATACATACAATTTTTATTATAAATATATATGAAAATGTTTTAAAAAACCTATTAAAACTGTAGAAATGTTGTGGGTCTTAATTTTTTTGTAAGCTAAAATACAAGTTTTAAACTATTCGCGTAAATTTTTTCTAGGTTGTGTTGATGTTGTTTAAGTTGGAAATTTAAGTTGTTAAACATTGTCTTGTTAATTTATTTCTTGTTGTTGTACATAATCAAACTAATAAAATAATTTGACATAACTTTAAAGATCCCTAATATAATTTCTTTTGTGTGGTGTTGGAAAGAACAACAATTTTGAAATCCTGCTAAATAAGTTTATAGATTAAACACAACAGAGTCAGTCATTGACATTTGAGTTTACCAAAATATTACAAGTTTATTGTGTGTGCAACCGAATAAAAGTGAAGGTGTTCGCATTGTTGGAACTGGAGAGCTCAATAGAAACCGGCGAAAAGGCTAAGGCGTGCCCGACTTTGCATTTTGTTGCCGCCGCCTATGCATATGAGCCGAGATGGCCCAGTGGTTAGAACGCGTGCATCTTAACCGATGATTTCGGGTTCAAACCCAGGCAGGCACCACTGAATTTACATGTGCTTAATTTGTTTATAATTCATCTCATGCTCGGCGGTGAAGGAAAACATCGTGAGGAAACCTGCATGTGTCTAATTTCAACGAAATTCTGCCACATGTGTATTCCACTAACCCGCATTGGAGCAGCGTGGTGGAATATGCTCCATACCTTCTCCTCAACGGGAGAGGAGGCCTTAGCCCAGCAGTGGGAAATTTACAGGCTGATTATGTTATGTTATGTATGCCGCCGCCTGAGAGCAAAAACGTGGGGAGATGTAGGTCGTGGCGGCAAGTGCAATTTGCACATGCCTTCTCTAAAACGAATAGGAACAATTCATGCTGCAATGGAAACCCTTTTTACATTCTTTCATCTTAATTTTTATCATCAAATCAAATCGATAAGCTAAATAATTCACAATTAAATAAAATACTAGGTAACAATTTAAGAAAAAAAAAAAAAAATTAGGTGTGTATTAAGATATGTAATGAATAGTAAAATTTTACTTTGCATTAAAAGTTGCTAGGTATATAAATAAATACGAAACATTTATTTCCGCATACAACACCGGTTCTGACACAAAGAGCATATTGTATATTCACTTAATTACATATTTATTAATTATAAAATTAAATTATTGTAATTACAACAATTCTACATCCTAATAATTCAGTTCTCTTTGACCTCTAAGCATGACCTTGCTCGCACCTCAACTCAGACCTGAGACACGGAATTGACTCCAAATACTTTTCGATATTCTCTTTGTCTTCAAATGCCAGTTGTTTGCCAGCGTATAAACGTGTCATGTTTTTGTTGCCATGAAATAGCGGACAGCGTTTTGTATTCTGTTGTATGGCAAGAACATAATAATTTCGTTATAATTTGCGGTATTACGAATTTTGTTTCGAAATAATTTGTAACGAAGTTCAACAAATAACTTTCAGAGTTTCAAACGCGATAAACGATAAAATACTTTACAAAGAGTGTTCTCAACTTTATTTATACAATAAACAGTAATTTTTTGGTTGTTAGGTAAGCCGGTCTGTCCATTTGCAGGTGGCAAATGAATAAAGTTTAGACATCATTTAATAAATTCTAAAATAAAGGAACTAACTACTACTACTAACTAACACTTTATTGACTACGTGGTTACATTTAGGTATACCTACTAACCATTGTCTAGTGAATAAATGTGATGTAATTTTAATCAACAGTCTATTATTTCGTAGGGATAAAATTGATTTTTTAAACAGGATATATCTATTACTTTGATTCTTTATTATTATTACATAGAGGTATAAGATAAATAAAAAGGAATAACGAACTACTGACTTTCTTAAACCTGTAACTACTAATCTCATATTATACAGTATCGTTTAAGTAAATTAAGTCTTACGTTTTTTTCACATTACAAAAATTGAATCAACGATCATCGCACTCTTTCAGATCAAATCGAATGTATTTTATTAAACTTTACAATAAACCGTTTTTGAATCAACAATATTTCAATTCGACCTTTGTGTTAGACTTGATTGAATGTCTGCTTGTGGAGTCTACTCAGTTGGCGCAACATGACCAATTTTGACCGCTTGTGACGCTTATGGCCTAATGTAGCTTATTACGGAATGTCGATAAGCTTTCCATTTCCACATATAATATATATTTATTGTAGGGCTATTTAAAGTTGGGTAATTTTATTTATTTATTATTTTAAAAACGCTTAAATCACTCGATTACTATAACGATAAATATTGCATTGTTATTATATAGAAGTTTATGATTCTAATGAATATTGACGTTTTTCAAACTTTACTATAGCGCTTCCTTCACTCTAGGAAAAAATAACAACAATCAAAAAGTTGAATGTTGTTCTAGATTAAAGAAGCATTTTCTTTTAATTACTCTGGTGTAAGCTTCTTACAGATAAAGTTGTTCTGCAATCTCTTTTAATCGTCGAATTACATAAATAGTATTATGTGTACAAGTTTTATTGCATTTATTACACTATATAAAGTCACAAGGTACGTAATGAGCTACAGAAAAATCTTATTTGTAACAACTACAATTGTTGCTCATATTACGTAAAATGATCAGCGGAGTTGAAGCATGACTGCTTGGTTAAAACTCTTAGATTAATAAAAGTAGGTAAAATAAGTCCATAAAAATCAACTCAAATTACTAAAGGTCAAATAACAAAAATAAATTGTAAATAAAATTCAAAAATAAGTAAAGATGATTTATTTATAAGAAGTAGAATTTGAATAGTTTTTGGTTTTAATTAAAAATAATGAGGTCATATTTTAATCGCATAAAAATGTAAAAATTAACCTTAAATCGGCGAATGGTTGTTTTTGTATCTAAAAACGTTAACCGGTTCGATTCCGTCCTCATTATTTTACACACCAATGCTGTGTTCTACAAAATTTAACGATTCGCTTTCTTTTCGTACCCTAATAGATTTAAATAGTTGCTAAATGAGTACACATTATCCGTTTCGGTTATTAATTTTTTAAGTTTTATTTACATTTCTGCGGTGCTCAGAAGCCTCGTTGAATAGTATTTTACTAAATTTGCATTTTTTCGTTTGAGTTGATATTATGAACCGATTTATATATATATTATACTTTTAAGTTAATGTTTAATTATACAGAATTGAAAGCGTTACAAATAATATTGTAACGGTTTTTCTGACTCCTATTAAAATATTATTACATACTGGGTTGACTCGGAATAAATCGGTCGAAATTTAACCGTAATAATGGCTACTATCAAATTTATTAATTAGAAAAATAGTAAAACTTAAACTCATCTGGACGATACCTCGTCATTACGGAAGTGATCTTAACAACCTATTCATCATAACAAATTGGTATATTAATACGTGAGAGAGAATGCTTTGTACCCCTTTTTGAGCATATTGCACGCATGGATGAGTGTGAGATTTGCCATAATTAGTTTATATATAGAATGCCTACGGACAGCTTTAATTAATCCAATATATGCGTTAGAAATACATTATATTAAACAACATAGCGTACGTACATACTGCCAATGAAAACATATGTCATGTCCAATTTAAAAATCAATAAATTCGCATTTCTTCGGGTTTTTAAATAATGGCTACTATCAAATTTATTAATTAGAAAAATAGTAAAACTGAGACTCATCTGGACGATACCTTGTCATTAATAATGACTTCCGCGATCACTTCCGCGAAATAGTTAACACAAATTTATTATTTTAACAGCCTTCCTTTGAGCTATTCATTTTACAGAAATAATAAATACAAGTAATGTATTGTTTAGTAGCATTTACCTTCACTCTATACTCACTCTAAATAACTCAGAGACAAAAAATCCTGAACTGCATACATTAATTATAATCTTACTTATAATTGAAATCCTAGAAACAGATATATTTTATATAAGTATGTAATGTTTTCAGCTGGGTTATGGGTGGTCCCGAAATGGTCAGCGTCGGTGCCGCTCGCATCGGCCACCGGAATCGACAATGTCGGTGAGCAGTGACATCAGATTCACACGGCGCAAGCTCAGCCGGTCCTGTCGAGGATGTTGTGCGGCTCTAGCAGCCTTACTCGTGTTGCTACTGCTGGCTGCTGTCGCAGTCTACCTCGGCCGTTGGTACCTCTATTAATATACTTTACACGCAAGCTTGTAAATCATAAAAATAATTAAAACGGAAAATAAAATAGTAAACTATTATGAAGCTAGTAACCAACGAGGCAGTTAGAGTATAATAAATAGATAAGCTGTCTCATATCTATCTCATATAATGTTAAAAGTGAAAGAAGGAAGTGAGCGTAGTTGCCAGTGCTTTATTAAAAAAATATCTAGGTACTTAATAACATTTCAAAATGACTAACTAACACAAAAAACACAACGCACTGCCTGAATTTTGCGCAGGAATTTCTGATGAAAAGTAGGTGATCGTTGACTGAGGATGTTAGCTGGAATGTGTAAAGTCGTTATTTCTCATATTAGAAATTTGAAAATCGGTATTTATGTTTATTATAACAAATATTCGAATATAAAAGATATTCGATATTATAATGTTTTTGAAATTAAGGTTAAGTGCAAAAAAACTGAATTTGGTGGGTTACGTACATAATCAATATTTGCTTAACAACTATACTTCTCACTGTCGTCACACGTACAAGGGAACTTAATACTTCTGTAATAAATTGTTTGTTCTTTTATTAAACACTCGTTGAATCTTGTAATCCTTGGCTTCATTGGCTCACGTGTAATGTATCTTGGCACCGAATAAATACTATGAAAGGACACGGTCTATGCACAAGAAACTCAATTCAGTTTGTCTATATTTCAATATATACGATTACTACGAATACTAGATTGTTACGAATAATTTTGTTGAATAAAATATTTATTTAAGTAATTGTATTTTACTACTTAATGAACAATTACTTTGCATACTTACTGTTTTTATAGGTACAAGAATAATTGTTATTATTCAATACCAACTAGCATCACAATATAATGAATTTATTATATTTCGCTTTCTTTTATATGCCGACAACTACAAGAGGTCACCGAACTTGTTAAAATTTAGAATAGCCACCAGTGCTAACTTTAGAGGAGGTTAATAGTAGCTTTACTCCTGGAGATTTCACAAAAAGGGCCCTTCAAAGTTTACATTATAGAGAAAATTGTTTTCCTTTAGAAAACTATACATTTCCAACCACTCATTTAAATATTTTTTTCAAAAATGTGATTTGTTTTCCACGTATTCAAATATACGTAAGACCTCCACTTCTTTGCTCTGCCCTGGGGGCTCTAAACTATAAAACCGGTCCTGATAGTTACAGTACTAGTATTCTATAAAAATGCGCTAGTATGACTCAGTTTGTTGAAATGATAACTTTCCTTGGTTTTTCGTTACTTCATTACTTCCCAGAATTTGACCTTCCATGGCCACATTATCGAATTGTGCATACAGAATGTGTAGTTTTTTAAATCAACTAATTTGATTCCTGGTTAGGAAAAATATTTTTTCATAAATCTATATATGTATTAAATTACTGGCTTAAACTTTTATCTAAAACCCCCTGATACTTCTTTGAACATTTATTTTTATTCGTAGTTACGGAATTTGCCGATATCTCTACATAGTGTAAGACAAAGTCGCTTCCCGGCGTCTGTACGCTTAAATCTTTTAAATGACGGATTTTAATGCGATTTTTATCAATGCACAGTATCATTCAAGAGGAAGGTTTAGATGTATAATACGTGCATATTACAGTAGAGAAAAGCCGAGAATTTTTCTAGCAGGAAAAAATCAAGAATTTTTCTTTTTATGTTTGTAATTCAATCTTAAATTTGTTTATAAACCCTCTTATTATGTAGAGCCGGGACAGATAGCTAGTTATACACAATTTTTTACCAACTAAGGAATCTCTGGGAACCAGACCACCCGTGAGTTTCCATTAAATTTGCTGATTCTTTCAAAATTAATATCGTATAATTTTTAAGTTAAATCATTCGTTACATGATTGGCATCCAATTCTGCTACATGTATTCATTTTAAAATTAAGTTTTAATTTTTGTTTGATTAAATTTAATTTTCAAAAAATTCTTATTTTTTAAAAAAGTATATTTTAAGCTCCTAAAATTAGACTAGTAGTAGTATAGCTAGTATACAAATAAATACCTGCATTTTTTTATGAAGCATTATTATCAACCAATAATTAATATGGCTATTTACAAGTTACTAAAATCAAAACAAACATTATTTAAATTTTTGTCACCTGATTGTACTACGCTAAAAAAGTATTGTTTTATTCTTATACTATTGTTGG
Source organism: Vanessa tameamea (assembly GCF_037043105.1). NCBI lineage: Eukaryota > Metazoa > Arthropoda > Insecta > Lepidoptera > Nymphalidae > Vanessa > Vanessa tameamea. The sequence continues at coordinate 7,598,441 of NC_087316.1, forward strand.
GTGTAAAAACGGGTGTAACCGCGGCGTAAATATAGTAATAATTAATGGTAGATAATAATAATAATTAAACTTTTATTAATTAAAATGGTATCGCTCATTTCTGACTATACTGTGACATTTAACCGAGCCCGTCACTGTTAAAAGGCCGTCGTTCTGAGCGGCCTTGCATTCGCCTCTACCTACTATAAGTTTGTCTCTACTCTGAATGCATAAAGCAAAAAGCTGGTATACATTATCTGGAAAAATACCTGGATAAATATTTAACAATATTAATTACTTAGCTATGTTATGAAACTAAAACAGACTTATTTTGACGGCATCATACAAATATAAAATAAATAGCAAATACTTAATTTAAAATGATGAAGAAATAATAAAGTATATTTTCGAAAGAAAACATATATAAAATGACTTAGAATTTAATCAATAACAGATAGCATACACAGTTTATATCTCATTTAACAACATTCAGTCGAAAACGTAAATAAAATTGCAAAAATATCAGCTTTTATGTATTTTATTTTTGTCTACCAGCGATTAACTTTATTAAGATTTTATTATTTTATTAAAATTGATTTCATAAAGTGTTTAATTGCAGATATGTATCTATTTGGAGATCCATTAAATCGGCAAACATTTCGTGGTTCATTCGTGGCTACGTCATGGGGCACACAAGATCAAGTAATCCCTGAAGCTAAGGATAACGTCACACGAGAGGGCGAACTGAGACAAGCCATCTTTGACTCTTATACAAAATCAGAGTTACGATCTTGCTTTGTCGCCGCTGATATCCTCGCATTAGACAAGTAAGTTAAGACTTCACCATATTTAATTGCTGGTACAATCATTTACATCGAACCGCTTTATATTGAATATAATCTTGTAACGATTTACCGAGCGAGCTTTGCTTTAATAACGTACTTATATTTTGATAATAATACAAATAGTGATAAAATATTTGTATCGCGACTGCAACTCAACATGAAACACCTGATATATACATATTTATATTAAAATATGTTTTTTATAGTAGTAAATATATAATTTGAATAAAAATTTATTAGTGAAAGTGTCATGTGTGTATAGCAATATAAGAATGCACTTTTGTATTGTTTATTGATAATGATTTCTTTTTTTGGCTTTATCATTCATAGCTCATATTATAACGTGCAACTTATAAGGAACTTGTTCAGAAATAGTAGCTTAAGTGGGAGAAAGTTCGCTTTCTAGAGTCTCATGCGGTAAGACCAAGCGTGCTACTGGGCTGTTAACAACAAAGAGATTATCGGAAATAAAAAAATTATTTCCGATAATAAAAATAGAAAACCTTACATCATTCGTCGATTCGTTATCCTTTTCACGTTAAATAACGTCAATTGAGATAAAACGAATACAATATTAGATTAATTATAAAACATTACTTATTATCTTCACTGCTAGTCAATCCGCCTTCGTGATACACTCTTATCTTCTTGACGAGAACAAGCACTCTTAGACAGAAGAAGGCCTTAGACCAGCAGTGGGTTACGCTTATGCTTATAATAAAACTATTTTGACTTATTTTTTTATTAATTATAAATCATAATGCAAAATAAAATATGTAATTATAAAAGGCCATGCAAAGAAATATCGTTTCCGTTATTCTGTACTTTATACTTCAGATCAGAAAAAGAAAGGGCCAAAATGACCTTCAAAGTAGTTTAAGACACGCACAACATAGAAAGTTTAAAGCTTAGAAACCCAAGCACGCACTAACTTTCCCGTGTCAATATGATAAAAGTATCACACCGTGGTTAATGTAAACGGATCACTGCATTTAACTGACCTACTGTGTCATATTTTACCATATGGATTATTATTACCATAAATAAAACTTTTTATTTATACGTAGACTCTAGAACTGTAATGATAATGAGAAAATAACTCGCCTTTAAAGCCATAGAAACATATATATTTTTTTTATTTATTAGATTCAAAGTACCTAATCTTATTAGTAACTTTTGAAATTTATTGAATAAAATGACAATAATTATTAAAATAATATGTAATGAAAAATTCAAGTTTTATTTTATACAACTCTGTAGTATTGATTATTATTTTATGCAAATATTTTTTACTTTTAATATTTTAATTTCTATCACAACTAATTGGTGTAAATGTTAACCACTTCGCTCTCGTTTTGAGGGTTGATCTGGTGTTAGGTAAAAAAGTAGCCTATATCCTTCTTTTAGGTTCATCTATTAAATTTCGTCAAATCGGTTCAGTGGTTTGGCCGTGAAAGCGTAACAGATAGGCAGACAGACAGAGTTACTTTCGCATTTATAACATTAGTATAGATACCAATATTTTTTTATTAAATATATAAAATTTCTCTGTTTAATTTTTTTATAATTTAGACGTCTTTTTCCTACATACACATAAAAAAATGGTTTGAGATCTTTTTGTGTTTAAAGAAGTTATCAATGTATAAATTGTATGTTAATGTTTTAGCGCAGAGAAAGGAACACGAGTGCACTTCGAAGTGTCATTTGAACCTATCTTTACCGCAGTGAGCACAGCAGACGTGACCGCGGTAATGACGCGAGAGCTCCTGTTCCCATATTTTCAAACTTTAGGAGTACTTCCAGCAACACTACATATAGAGGTATTTTTTTTACTTTAAACACTATTGAAAATAATTACACAGCTCACTCGCTCGTGAAAAGACAAATGATGTAAAACAATCATGTACACAACTCTAACAATATATATTGTGCATGTTTGAATGTAAGTAAAGTTCTTTTTGGAAACTTATTAAAAATATAATTAATAGCTAACACGTTTTTATTAAACAGGAAAGTTCGGTGATTTCTTCACAAGCTTTAAAAGAAGGTGATGCACCAAATACGGAAGTTCCCACCACCGAAATCGTTACTTTCGAAATCGAAGAGGATCTGCGAGAGTGTTCTCCATTGACTTTGACACTTTGTTCATACCTACCCTACAACATAACCACTTACCCCAATTTAGTTGGACACAATTCCAAAGAAGTCTTACTGCGTGATCTCGTCGCGTTCAGGGAGCTATTGGATGCGGAATGTTCTCATCTAGCACAAGTAATTTTTATTTTTTATCTTACGACGAATAGCACTCTTTTCGATTAACCTACATTTAACAATCGACTAGTTTTTATAAATATTTATTTACACCTCACTGAGCGTTGAATCTTGTAAAAATAATGAAAAAAGGGAAATTCAACGCTGTATTGTGAATCGGTGACTTATATTATACCTATTTAATGGAGATCATTTGAATATAATAAAAATAATTAATTTATGTAATTCAATCAAAATAAATGTAATAGATATTGTTTGATAAAAAAAAGTACGTACGGCGTTAAATATTACTTATTATTTGTATATATGAGAATTATTAATCATTTATGTGGGTGTGTTATAAAATTTGAACCATTAGGTGTCACCCGCATTAGTGGATTTGGTCTTCGATAAGTACTGTTTTTAGTCTCGTATATCTCATAATATATTATTATTTTTACATATTTATTACTGTGTGATAGAGTAAACTATAAAGTGCGGTGTCTGCCGGATTAAGATATTATAATGTTCCATTGACAAATACACTTTATATTAACCAGTTATACATTTAGTATTCAAGCTGTTATTGAATAAACAAAACTGTTTATTGTTTATAAAATTTTCAATGCATTATGATGTAAAATATAATTTGAAATTTAATACTCAATACATGTTTATTTTTAGTTTGAGCTTATGCGTCTAATATACCTAAAATAAATAATTGCTAGAACACCTAAATATTTTGATCAATAATCAATGACACTTTTATTTTGAAAAAATGACAATTAATATATTTTTAATATGTACCAAGTATTGCTTCTACTGACCTACCACAAGTCTGGTAACTGACACTTCGTTCCCATATCAATCTCGCTTAACCATTCATTAACATATAATAGTTGACGCATCTAGTAAGCAAATTAATTGATACCGTGAATACAACGAGACAGTTTTTAATAGTTTTATTGATATTCATTCTAGGATTTCGTATGTCAAATGTTACAACCTCGGTGCGAGGGTGACAGGCTCGTCCGTCCGTGTCGCTCGTACTGTCGCGCCTTCCACGCGGGCTGCGGTGCGCGCCTACCAGACCGCCTGCGACCACACTTTGACTGCGCGCGCTTCCCTGAGTACTTCGGCCCCGGCTCTTGTTCTCCAGAACCAGGTTAATTTTTTGCCTACTGTCTCTATAAACAGTTTTTTTTAATGATCGCAGTACAAATAAAATGGATATTTCAAATATGTTAAGTTACAAATAAAAATAGTATTATTATTATACCTATGGATCCAAATTTTAAAGATTATGAGATAAGAAAAATGCTCAAGAAAAAACCTTGGTATTGAAGTAATAATTAGTATATTCTAATTTATTATTTAAAAACAGATTGCATGGGCAGCTTGCAACGACTTGCATTATCGAGGCGCGCATGTGACGCCGTGCCCGACTGTGCGGACGCGACCGACGAGCGTAGCTGCTCGCACTGCACGGCGGCGGGTCCCGGCGCACTGCGGTGTGCCCTGCTGCCACGCTGCGTGCCCGCACATTTGCGCTGTGACGGCACGCCCGACTGTGCAGACGGCAGCGACGAAAATGGCTGCTGTAAGAAGTTTTTAAATATGAATATAGAAAATTACAGATTCAACCTTTAAAGAGATGGTGATAATTAACGTGTTACCATTAAATTTACGAGGCGGTTAAAACTTTTTATTATGGCTATTTAGTGTGGATATCCCGTTCCCTGGCCACTTGGAGGAGGGAAACCAGTGAGACGACACTGGGTGCGGTGCGCAGCCGCGCCGGTTACGCGGTGTGGGCGGAGCGTGGGCGTGCTGGCAAAATATGTGCGGCGCCGTATGAGGCCGACCGACGCGCGCTTATGAACGTCGCCACGTCTCTGTGTACTGCGCTCACATTTAAGTATGCTTTTTAGTCTTCAAGCATCTCAGAATTCCATAAAACATCCATATTCCTTGTTGCTATTCTATATTTTAAAATGTTAAGCTAAATATACATTTACACCTGTCGTTTATACCTGTATTTAGGAGTTAAATAAATCTCAAATCACATTTTGTCATAGCAAATGTATAATAGCCCGAGGTTTTATTAAAAATGTACTGAATTATTACCGGTCATGAGGAATTCTGTATACTCACCTCCCAACTTCTAGACTCCGGGCTGTTACTGAGAATTTCTCGATAGAAAAATCCCTATCATTTATTATTTTATACACCCCACCTGGGGTTTGAACTCAGCAACTCCGAATCTCCAGCCTTATAGTCACTAGACCTACGATGCAGAATGCAAAAATTTCCACCGTGACTGAAATGGATCAGGATCTTCCTCATCATCATTATTTAAATATTTATTTCATAATTATAGGTCTGCTATATCAGCAGAAGCTGTACCTGATTTGGAAGAGGAAATCGATGAAGATACCACTGAATCAACTATAAAAGATAAATATCGAAAAGAACCCGCTGAATATGTAGAGATCGTTGACCCCTCGGCGCATGAAATTTCATTCATAAAAAGTGAATGTCCGCAGCGAAGAGTTATTAAAATAATCTGTGATCACTTAGGTAATATGAATATTTTAAATTAGTGCTTCTATTTATTATTGAGCAATTACAAAAAAGTAATATTCATTTGTTCTTACCTGATTTTGAACCCGCGTTCTTGGGTTACAAAACTATATTTATATACACATATGTATTTTATATATAAAGTTTGTGCAAACAGAATGCGGCCTTGCATCAGCTCGCGGCGCACAAGTGGCGCTGGGAGTGGAAGGGTTACCGCGGTCGGCGCGGCCGGGCGACTGGCCATGGCACGCGGCGCTAATTCGCTCCCACGTACACGCCTGCGACGCCGTGCTCGTACACCCATCATGGCTTATCACTACAGCATCATGTTTCCAAGTGAGTCCATCTTTCTCTATTTTGTCATGGATAAATTCTGGACATTGATTATTGATCATGTACATAATCAATAATGTATGTAGGTATAATCAAAATCATCTTTTGACGACAAATCAAACATATAAGTATTTTATTCCAGGGTCAACCGAAAGCTGAATGGACTGCGAGATTAGGTACAGTAAGAATTCAAAGCACAACTCCTTGGCAGCAAGAACAGCGCATCGTCGGTATGGTACGCTCTCCAGTTGAAGGAAGTATGCTAGCAATGGTTCGATTGGAGGAACCTGTGGAAATGACAGACTTTGTCCGACCAGCCTGTTTTCCGGAAGATGGTTTTAAAATGGACGAGAATAGTGTCTGTAATACTCTTGGTTGGACGAGAAACAGAGATCAGTTACAAAGGGTGCATGTTGTGCCAACCTCTATGAATACCTGTGAAAATGTTAGCATAGCTACTGGAAACGGAATATGTGCCGAACCATTATATGACCAAGATGATTGTGATGTAAGATGTCAAATATTTTTTTAGCAAATATATTTTTTAACATTTATATTTTTTATTCAACATTGGTTTATTTTTAGGAAGAAGAATATGCAGGAAGTTCCATGATGTGCTTTGATGATAAGTCGAAACGCTGGTCCTTAATAGGTGTAACTGGATGGCGTATTGCTTGCTCAAAAATTGGACTAGGTCGTCCAAGAATATATGATGCAGTTACCTCGCATATTGATTGGATTCGAAGGACTATTTCCAATTCGTCAAGATGACCTTATCCTAGAGATCTTTAAAAAGACTGCAGAAAGATGTATAATTTCAGTAGTACATATGTCCATATAGTTAATAAACATTGTTAAGTTTTTTTCTACAAACATAATTCTTATATGATTAGAATAGTCTCTTTGTTTTATAAAAGAAAAAAAATTAAAAAACCATTTAGCTTAAGTTTTAGCAAAAAACTGCTAGCCTCCTGAAAAATGCCATTAAATATCACTTCATTTTATTTATAAGTGAAATTATTATGTTACATTGTGTTAATTACATAATAAAATCTGTAATAATGTTATAACATAACTTCCTTCTAACGATTGACTTGTCTGACTTAGATTATAGTGTATTTATATATATTTTGTAAATTAATTGTAAATATATCTCAAAGTTAAATACCAAATTATAAATAAATTAATTTAATATCAAATTGTTTTTGATATGCTCCCATATATTTTTTATAAATATTTCTATGTTTCTAACTGTTAACTAAGAGCCACTAGCTAATTTTATAAGATTGTTGAAGAATGTCAAGGCTTCATAAAGCTAATCAGTAGAAAAGAAAAAGTACATAAAAGATAGTTGAGCTGCTTATGATTCTATGTTCAATACTGTTAAGACAAGAAATAGTATAAAATATTGTGATTTGGTCCATAAATGTAGTTGACATTTATTTAGATATGCTAATTAATAACAAGGACTAAAAATTTAATAACATAAGAATTGATAACATTAAGTGCTTAAATATATACAAATATGAATTAAAAATAGTTACTGTATAAACCTTGACCACGTGGAACGGTGGCAAGAATGCTAGCAGCATTTCCCCGTTGGATCGCAATTCCGATCCTCTGGGCTAAAAACGAATATTTATTTAGATAGATTTGATGATGTAAAATATATTTTTGATTATGTACATAAGATAATATTCATTTTTCTATTTTTTTTTTCAGTATCTATAATGATATTTTAATTAATTTTACATTTTAATAATAAAATTCAATCATTATAAAAATACATGAGAAATCAAACAACAACTTTTCAAATATTATACTAGTTTATCTAAATCATTTTAATAACAGGTAAAAGTAACTCTTATAATAACATTACATAACACATTTTCTTCATTTGTTACACATCATTTTAACACCCCTTCTTCCTTGAGCTCCTGTTTTATCTTTTCTTGGATATTTTCTGGAAAGTTCTCTAATTCTTTATTAATATATTTTTGTAGATCGTCCAATGGATGATAACGCATATGCACCATTTGTGATCCTGCTAGCATTGAGACCAAAGCTGCCATGGAAAATGAAATATATTGACCCCAAGTAACTCCGGCAGGCATTTTAAACGACTGTTGAATATTTCTTAATTTTATCTTCTACAATGGTTTTTGCTTGCCTTTTTTTAAAAGTGTTATAAAAACTCACTTCACCTACTTTCCAATTGATCATAGAATATTCTAATGCTGCTCCCAAAACGAAAAACATAGGTAGAAATCTATACATGCCAAAGACTTTCTTTCCAGGCCATTTGTTCACCAGTTTATGGAACCAACCAATTCTCATTTTCAATCAGTATCAGAAATCCATATTAGATACAGATTGTAGTAAGTGGATTTAGAATAGATTCAGTAATAAGCGAAAATATTGGATAACCTAAAAGGTTAAAAAATGTAAACTAAAAATATATCTTCCACTCTCAAATTTAATCTATAGACTATAATTATGCGTTCATAGCTCAGCTCAGTAGTCACTAATAGTCATGTCAAATGTCAACTGTCAAGTCATTTCAATAATCACTAGTAAATAATCTAATAAGTAAGAAATATAAATGAAGCTAAATATTTAAAAAAATTAACAAGAAACCAATGGCAACCACATACGGAAACAATATGTCGTATCGATTCTGGTTTTCATGATTGTATTGTATTATTTAGTTCTTCACATGTTACTCTACTAATATCTGAGTCGAATATCAAATGTATATTCTCCTCTGCACATTAGCTCACGCGTGAAATATATCATTTTATAAATATAAAATTGGGATTTAGAGAATTTAATATGTTAATATTCAAATTGTTGACATTTGAATTTATATTAAACGTCTCTGAGAAAGGTAGCACTGAAATTCTTATAACCTCCACCGACGAGTGTTTCCAGTGAACAATTATTTAGTGCTGCTGGATAAATTAATTCAGACAGAAGGAGCAATATGCGAGGCGAAAATGTTGATAAACTATTGTTTCTTACCTATAATATAAGGTTGTTTAATGTTTAAGATGTGATGAATATTAATAAGACATAAAAAATACAGATTGCTGCTTGAAATTATTAGAATCAAGTGTTCGCGTTTTGAAATATTACGATTAGTTTATACTTTAGTAGTTTAGCTATTGATTTTTGTTGAAATGTCATACAAAATTACGAATTAAGTTAAATATAATAAAATAAACATAAACAGCCTGTAAATTTCCCACTGCTGGGCTAAGGCCTCCTCTCCCTTTGAGGAGAAGGTATGGAGCATATTCCACCACGCTGCTCCAATGCGGGTTGGTGGAATACACATGTGGCAGAATTTCGTTGAAATTAGACACATGCAGGTTTCCTCACAATGTTTTCCTTCACCGGCGTGCACGAGATGAATTATAAACACAAATTAAGCACATGAAAATTCAGTGGTGCCTGCCTGGGTTTGAACCCGAAATCATCGGTTAAGTTGCACACGTTCTAACCACTGGGCCATCTCGGCTCGGCAATTAAGTTAAGAAGGAGTTAATTTGTTTTAAAGATAAATGTGATTTATATTGTTTTATTTGTTACTAAAATATTAAGTACCTACCTATGACTATTGTGATATTAGGTAACAACTTAAATAAGTATTTAAGTTATTATTTAACGCATTTTTAAAACTATGTGATTTTAAGAAAAAAATTAAAACAGACTGATTATCATTATGTTTTCTCTATTTTCCCTCTAAACATTTTTCCTGTAAGAAAGTTTCGGTTTCGGCCGAAACTGAGACCGTTGCCGAAATTCGGTTTCGGTTTCGGTCGTAAAAACCAGTTTCGGCCGGACACTAGAAATAATATGCAATAATAGATCAAACACACATTCGATAAAACTGCGCAAACCGTCCAATTTATTAGTATTATTAGGTCTATAAAATTACTATTTACCGAGTTGCAACTTGCAACCCACTGCTTAAACGGCATGTGAGAAGTTCAGTTTATATTTATTATCTATGGAGAAGGGGATGATCCCCATTGGGAGTAAACTGTTAGGGACCCTATGTTCTGTTATTATTCATAAAAAAAAATTTTGAGCGAACGAGACAAAATACCATAATTTACTAAATATTTATATTTGATAACTTTAAGTTCTAATATATGGAACCTTCCTTTTATATGTACATATATATATTGAAGAAAGTAAATATTTTTTATACAATTAAGTTTAATATTACCGTTTATCATAAGAGACATTATTGGTATACACATGTCACAGTATTCACTATTCACAATTACTACATGTGTATATTCTGTGGTACTTGTTGTCCTGATATGACATAAGATATAATATAATAATACACTATAAATACCATTTATAGATATCAATGTTATACGTACTTACTATTTACTAATACGTACCTGAGAACTAGAAGTGGGAAGGCTACAATTAGATTAAATAAAAACTGTAACGAATCCCGAAAATATGAAATATTCCTTATACTAGAGTTTTTAAAATTCAGTGTACATTTTAACCGATCTATATTCTTAAAAAGTATATTCCACAAAGCTATAAATCAACATAGAAGACCTAAAGGTTATGAAACCATTTACTATAGAAAAGGAATTTAAGGACTTCGTAGATAATGTTTCCCCCGTGAAATTGACTGAATGCTTTCATATGAAATTAAATTCAAAGAGTTGGGGTGTTTTGACGGATTATTTTTTAGAATCAGTAAAGATAAATCGATATAAGCCTAACTTAGTTTTATCGACAGCTATCTTAAAAGTCTCTGATGGACCAAGACAAGTAACATGTGTGGTTAAAGGAAAAATTATTGGACTCTTATTTGGATTAAATGAAGAAGAATGGTCAGAAATTGAAAATATGTGCAGTAATGGCCAGCAGCTATTTTATAGATTTTTTAAAGACGGCCTAAGTAGAAATTTTAGTTGTGAACAAAAGTTTTTTTATAATTTTTGTCTTACCAACCAATATGAGAATGTTCTCATAGCTCTATTTTGCAGAATAAATAATACTAGAAATAAAGATAGGAATGATGTAATGGTCCAGATTCACCAATTGAAAAAGTCAAATAGTTATATTTTAGATTTATATGTAAACCAACTAAGTGGGGTCGCCTACAGCTCTTGAAATAATAACTTTAGTCTCTATTTATTTTTATGCCTTAATATACACATATCATGGATTTTAATAGTAATTAAGATAATAAGTAATATTTGATAATACCTTATATAATATAATAAAATGTATAGGAAAGTTATTTGTTAATTAATTTTTGATAATTAATTGTATGGTGTATTTATATAAGTTCTATTTACTCTCGAAATTAATTAATAACGTTTTTCTTTATTGGTTAAGTTACGCAATAAATGTAAAACAATACAGTTATGTAAGATAATATTATAACAATGTTCCCGGTTCCAGAATATCCAGAAAAGACACTTAACTCTCCCGCCAGTGTTTTCTTTTTTTTATAATGTTGCCCTCTTCAAATCGTAGCGACAACAAAAAGAGAACAATCATGAAATAATTATAATTATATGTCAAACATTTATAAGAAAAGTTGTTGTATTTTACTATCATGTAATACATTATATTGATTTTACAATGTTTACATGTTAGTCTTCTGACAATGGAATTATGTACCTTTGACAATATATTTTCATTTGAATTTTTAATATAAAAAGTTACAAGCAAAGATTATCACAATTACTACAAATAGTAAGCACACAAAACATTTAAACCTAAAAATAAACAATTTTATTATAAATTATTTTCTGCAAATAAACTGCAATTTCTGTTGATGAATTTTAGTGGTTTAAATAATATCCTATTCATTTTTGAAATAACAATAAGTTTATTTTTATGTGCAAGTTCCTTATAATCTTTGTGATTTAAACTCGTTGAAACGAAAATGCGTCACTACAAAGGAAATTAAAAAAATATATTATTTAGTGTCACTTCTTCAGTGTTTGAATTGCACACATAATATACACTTCTATATATGTATTTTGTTTGATTAAATGTATAGAATATCGGCAAACAATATTAATATTTTGTTTAAATTATTATATGGGTAGTGCAATTGCAAAATGATGATCAATTGATCACCGATTCATTATCGACATTGGTAAATGATCATTTATTCCTCATTATGTTTACTATTTTTAAATTGTTTAAAAAACGCTAATATTGCAGACTTTAAATTAAAATATCTTTAAGTTATCACCGGACTTGTTTTTATTCTTATTTAAATTGCTAGAGAAGGTTACACTTAAATCATTAAAGTGAATAATTTCTTTCGAAAGTCGCCTCTCGTTTTGTTTGTATCTAATAATAATTAATCAACTTTACATTCTTAAGTAATTGTTGGACAAGCGTGGCAAGGTGATTATAATTTAGAGGTCATTGCCCTAATACCTTGTGCTGTACAATTTTATAAGAAAAATTACTTAAATAATGATTATATTTTATAACTACGAAATAGAATACAAAAAACAACACTTTTGAAAAGTATAAATAAGACATTCAATATAATGCAAACTAAAATTTACTTAAATTGCATACCATGTGGCTTGTTGCAACAATGAAAATGCGTAGGAAATGACCTGAGTCTGGGTAGTAGCTAAAATGTGTAGTGGGCGTTGACATCGAATTCGTGCCTACAATGATTTTGTCAAGAGAAGAAATAAAACTTATTAAAGTTTGTGAGGTAAGTTTTGCGTGGTATGAGTTGTAGTGTTAGCTGACAGTAGGCTTCGCGCTAGCGCAAAGAGCGAACGTGGTCGCGTTGTAAAAGTGCGATTCATCTGATCTCTCGCGAGTGTAGCTGCAGCGATCGAAAAACGAACACAACGACTCAGGCATGGAAGTGGCGGGTCAATGGCGCCGGGAGTGGGCTGGAACCGCCGAATACGGGAAGGTAAGCTCAAGACCGGGCTACCATGGTAAACATGAGAAGTTACATGCTTATTCAAATTAATAGAATAACAGAGAAGTGTTATTGTATATGTAAATAATTTAACAATATCGAATTAATAAAAATATGAGTTACCTTTGAATTAAGTTATGTTCTTGATTGATTGTGGGAGTTAAGCTACAGTGTGCTGAAAAAGACGATTTTGATAACATTTGAAATAGAGTACTTTATTTAAGAAATAGTTCTGCTTATTAGTCATTTAAATAAATTGTCCAGATAGACACTAAAGTTTGGAAATGTTTTTTTACCAGATATATTTAGTTCTTTTAGCAACGATTATGGCATTTAAGTTTACAAGCGGTCATTGCCAAAAGCGTAAACTTGTCATTTCCAAATATGGTGTAAAAACTCAACGTGACTCGATCGCCCGGGCAAGTGGTATAACTTGATAGGCGAAAATGAATCATTCATACTGATGATATAAAGGCCAACAGCAGTTCGCTTAATGTGTCTTGAACGGACCAGTTTAGTTTGATTCTTTATTTTCGGGGAATATATAAATCAATACTGATAACTGGTTAAACAACACAATGCATTGAAAATGAGGAAGTTGATGAGTTGAATGTTTTACCTAATATTTGATTTAAACTTCAACAATTACAATTATATTTGATGTCTCTTTGTTTACACTTTGTACATTTATTATGTACTACGTTGTATGTGTGAGGTAGGTATCTATTCATACGACCGCTTAAATTGTTATTCGTGCTTTTTACTATCACTTTTTTGGGATTTAATTACCTACAAAATAAAAAGTTTATACTTCAACAAGTTTTACAATATAATTCAACAACTATGGAGCCTTTTAGTGAATATAAAATAAGTCGTACTAGTACTACTTGTGTTGTTTACTGACTTTGTACTTCCAACGAATTGCATATAATTCAATTTTATTTTTATATAACACTAGTATTGTCTGGTTGGATTTTCGTACACAAGTCACGTAGATGGCTAGATGGGATATATAGATTATGTATAGGTACCTAGGACATTGTTTTTTTTAAAGTAACCATCTTTTAGTAATAATCTGAATAAATTAGATTATTTTATCAATAATCTCTATCTGTGCGATACAGATTATTGATAAAATTATAAGTTTTTTTTTACCGTAATCATGGTATTATTTTTTAATTTATTTTATATCTAAGTCTGCTTCTTCATAAAGTAACGACAGTTACAATACTGTCTTCCTAAATACTAAATTATATAATATTAATGAGGTACATGTTGCGAGCATTATGTGTAAGTGAATATTTACACAGTGAACACAAAAGGCGATAACATATTCAATTAAGCGGGAAGCACTCGTCATTATCAATGTAGAAAGCGTCAACTAAAGGAAACTACCATGTTTCTTGTTGTACGTTATTTTCTAACTATTAGAAAACTTTGGCTGATGGAAAATTGACTTCCTAGCAATATTTGTGTACTAGTATATAATTATTTCCTATTTTATTTTGAATTATGTCCGTCATTTAGTAAATTTTATATTACCAACAAATCATCTTACATAACCGTACAGCTTTATTATTTAAGTACTTAGATATAATTACTATGAGAATAACAGAAATATCAATACTCATATAATTTAAATAAATAACAGGTTAATTAAGGAGCTCTTCAAAAATTAATATTACGAAAAACGCGTTGATGTCTTTTACTCTTAATCTTTTGAAAATAGAAATTTTGATTAAAATAGTATTTGCCATCCGACAACCTATCTAGGGTAGATTATATATTATCGTGTAATATATTGGAATCATAAATCACGGGAAAAAAGAACTCGCAGTCACTTATTTCTCGTATGGTATGGTTTTCAAAAATATCTAATTTCTAATTGTTGGAGAAATGTGTTTGCACACTTTGACATTTACAAAGTGAAAGTGATTTAAGCACAGGACACGTTGCCTGCCAGCAAAGAAAAAACGACTAAACTATATATAAACATAAGAAAATACGCTTGATCCCAATTATAGGTAATTCAATTTGTTAGGAATACATACACCATATAGTAAAAAAGTAGTAGTAAGTAGTATTTGATAAGTTCGAGTATAAATTGTATAAGTTGTCTATACCGGAGGACTAATAATAATTAGTCCATAGTGCAATTAGTAGTTAAACAAGACAATAACTTAATAATGGACTAGTAATCACATGTACCTCCTTTGGCTGCGCTTTGTTTTGGCCATCTCTTGACACGAATAAAGAGTTAGTGTGTAATATGCCGGAAATCCATCCTGCGCGAAAGGTCATACTGTGAGGTTGCGCCTACCGAATATTATATTTATATTCGTTAGTGTTCTTTTTCCTGTATATTAAGCAGTAATTGTGTATAAAAAGTGATATTTCGGGCCTATATTTTTTTTAACTTTGGAACAATATTTTTTATAACTGTATTATTAAGTTTTAATCATAAATAGTTAATAACGACTGGTTGAATATAAGTGATTCAACATCTAAACTCATTCTAACATTTTATTTATTTAGACAATATTTAGACCTTTAATGTTATAATTGCGTATCATATTACGACAAGACAAAATATAGCAACAGGTATCTACTAATATTGGTCCGTAACATTTGTAGTAAGCAGTACTTAGAGAACTTCCACAAACTAGTCTCCTTATGTTCATCTTCAGCTTGATATATTCATGCAATACTAGTTCTACACATACATAATAAATTAAAAGATCATTCTTGACCTTAATTTCATTCACAATTAGAATATTACCTATGTACAAAACGAATTAAAAAATTGATATTAAGCTTACGTTCACCTGCTATTTAGATTGCCATTTCCAACACACGCGACAAATATGTCGTAGGTGTCGTAAAAATTTTAAGATCGATCTGATTTACCCTTATTTTTAACATTATGGAAAAACCGGAGACTCCGAGAAATTTTCGTCATTCAAATCCATTATTTTGCGTCACAAATATATGGAATGATTTGTTTCTTATAAATAAAATCTTATTTTTCAATAATTGAATTAATTTATTAATACACAGTGACGGTAAAATGACTCATCGTCGAATCATAAAAAAGCCCATGTTTGCCGGTGGTTCTAATAAACCTAACTCTAGTAACTAAAAAAGAGTTATTCATTTTGTACGCTCTTAAGTCACAACCTGCATGTGTCTAATTTCAACGAAAGTGTATTCCACAGACCCGCATTTGAGTAGCGTGGTAGAATATGCTCCAAACCATCTCCTCAAAGGGAGAGGAGCCCAGCAATAAATACCACATAGTCTACATACCGACATAACCTACAAACTACGAAATAAAATTTTAATTATTTTGAAAGTCAATCATGACTGATATACGATATATTGCGTAGTTTTAAAGATAGCATACATAGAGACAGATAGACAGCGGCAAGCGACTTTGTTTAATAGTATACAGTAATATTATTATATTACAACTTTTTTTAAATTTCTTTAATAAAAGGGGTAAAATTGTGTGAAAGGTATTTTTTAATAGATAGAGATATGGAAATCGGTATTTAGGTTTTTGTTTATAACTAATAAACCTACGTTACATTTTTCCAATAGGATATCCAATCGAGTACTCGACATATATCGTATAGAAATAATTTATCGGCAAGTAAGTTTTGAAATCTACTTATGTACAATGTTTGTATATTATGTCAAAATTGTGTAATCGTAGAACGTAGTATTTTTTTTTAATCGATTTATTGACTTTCACTATGGCCTAAGGGCTAGCTTATTTCGAGGTCCTGGGTTTATTCCCGGTTCTGCACTGTTCGTTTCCGGTTCAAGGCTTTCGGCTTCGGGTCCTTTTGGATTGATTTTCCATCTCATCAGATTATAAAAGTGGAAGCATACTGAACCCAGTAATTGGGCTTACACACACACCTGTGTGCTAAATGATTTATATCTTACACAGTTAGCAAGTCGTGATTAAATAATTATAATCAATTGCACAAAAAGGAAAGAGATGGTAAATTAGAATAAGTCATCATTAGTGTTTGGAAGCGCTTAATACATTTCTCTTTTATGCAGATTGATGTCAATGACCAAGTATCGACCGATTACCGCGTCCCTCGCGCCTGACATCCGGTCATCGCATAGTCATATCGAAAATTCGCACAATTCTGATGGAGCTTTACATTTAACATAAGCAATTTCTGACCGCGATCGTTTGCAATTATGTACAAAGTCACCAACAAATGCACAACGTTATAATTTTTGTTCACAACTTTATTGTAATTTAAGGAAACTTGTGTCAAGAACGCGTGTTGACAGAACAAAAGTTGCCTAGACGCAGTTCAATGAATACGGAGTATGTACCTACTTATGTATGTAACCGTTATGTACTTATTTAATCTAAAATGTATGCTAGATATTATTTACTTATTTGAAGATCGTGATTACGACCTTAGTTTTGGTTTTATTTGGCATATTAATGACGTCACCCGATAGCTACGTCACCTTGATCCATTATTAAAACCAGTAGGTAACAGACAGCCGTACTTCCGACTAACACAATAATATTTAGAATAAGTTTACTTTAAACGTAAGTAAAATAAAACAACTTTACTATTAACAAATATAGGTATGTTTTTGTTATTATTTTAGGAATTTTATTATGATGAGTATTAGTTTAAAGCATAATTAAAGAAATATTACCAAATTAGGATACTTGGAATGTTGTGTATATGTACCTAACGATATAAAAAAAAAATGACTGTAATATAACATAACGTAATGTGAATAATATTGAATTGCGACTTTACAGCGACGCTTATTTTAAATATCGCAATCACAGTCACCATTTCATTTCGCCCCCACATTCAACGTTCACGTCATTCACAACAATAAATATGTACTTACCTGTTTTGAATGAAGGTCAAAATGAGAATGTGCTTATTAAATTCACATCAAAACCTACAACTAGACATAATGCAGACTGAAGACGTTTTTAAACGTAATTTTAATCGATGTTGTAGGTACATTGAGAGTAATTTGATTTACACATTATTAGCTTACGAATTATACTTAGTTTACGATTACTCTTATTATTGTGATTTACCACTAATTGATTAGGAAATCTATAAGGAAAAAATCTGTGAGAAGGAAGATGCATAACATCCTCAGTCACCCCACAAGTAAATTTAAGTCAAGATTTGAATATTCCTAATTTTCAACATTATTGTTTCAAATTAGTTTATTTTAATACTGCCAAAACATAAATAATATATCGAGCTCATTGTATAAACACAATTTTTGTATTACATTTATAAATACGATCTATATTATTTTAAGGAAATTCTGGTGTCGGTTAGTAATCATTTTATATCATTTGCAAGTTCACGTTGCAAGTTGCGCAAACTTGATCTAATTTACGAGATTAGATATTCAGTTACCAGTCATTTAATCTCTGTTTGGTAATTATATTCATTATATTGCATCTGATTCAAGCGAAATAATGTAAGTAATATATCTAAGTAGACATTGCTGAGTATGTATATAGATTTATAATGAATAAAATCATAAAAAATAAAAATATATATGTCTAATTTGATTATTTAAATAATATGTTCTTACTAAATCCGTAACAAACCGACTTATTAAAAATATTTTAGTTCATAGGACTTTTAATATAAGTTAATATAATATTGATCTGAGATTTTGCAGTATAATTTGGGTATAATGATGAATTATTTTAAAAATTCCAGGTGATAGAAGGCGGTGTTACACGACAAGTCGCTCGCGCTATGGAAGTTCTGCACGCGAGTGCTCCGGGCGCGAAGGTGCGAGTAATGCGCGCCGCCTACCACTCCTCTGCGGGTCCGGGAGCACCGGCCTCTTCCTACATGATGCACTCCTCCAGACAAGTATATATAATCTTTGATTTAAAGGAAACAATTGACAATGAAAACCTAGCTGACGATAACCTGATACACTGATTTGTGAAATAATCATTATCAAAATCACATACTGGTACTTGTGTTGTGATCTTTTTCGAATATTTGTTATTTTGGTATGAAATGATATCACCCCGTTTTGTTGTTGTTTTAGAATGAAAACTAGTAAACATGATATTAAAGCGATAAATAAGCAGCAATAAACCGAGCAATCAATCCATAAAATTGTAAAAGTATAATTATATGGTTCTTAAATTTCTTAATATATTATTCAAAGTCAAAAATCTTTGTTCAATATGGAAGTAATTACACTTGCTTATTGATAGTCAAAAGTCTACCACGTCACGTCTAAAACATAATTATGTTAATTTACAGGTTATATCATCGGGGTATAATTTTTTAGAACCATCATCTTTACCGTCGAAACCATTAGAAATATCTTCAACGCCTTTAGAATTATTACCAGACAGTGAAGTAGAAAAAGAAAATTACAAAGTTACCGAACCGGACGACTATGATATATCTGAACCGTCTAAATGGAGAGGTTCGTCTCGAAAAAATTCAATTCGAATGCCTAGCGAGGAATCATCTTCAGCAGATAATGCAAGTATAATTGATCTTGATTCTAGAACTAGTAGCAGAAGCACATTAAGAAGGAGTTTCCAAAGTAAACATAATGAAGATAAAAATAAAAGTCATAATATCAACACAAGAGTTTCTCCTCTGTTGGATGCACCGGTTGCACTAAGTACTCTTAAGTATACATCTCTGTTAAACGGCAGTGATGACTGGAATAATAGAAGGAAAAGTTATAGCTTTGAGGGTACATCTCCTATCAACAAAAGTATGTCATCTGAGAATAATTCTTTTACCATAGACTCATCTACTGATAGTGGTATATGTAAATCTTCAGAAATTGTTAATGATCAGCTAAACAGCAAGAAACACCCTAATATTTTTGAAAAAATGGGATCCAATCAAGAAGAGACTTTTACTGAATGGCTTTCAAGAAATAGGTCAACTTCATATAAGGAGATGAGCCCACCTAAACCTATTCATATTCCAGAACCTCAGAAAAATGAAGATAAAATTACAGTAAAATCATCTGGCAAAGTAACTATAACTTTGCCTATAGAAAATTTTAAAGAAAAGCGAACTGAAATATCTAAGTATGATGACAGTGACCGAAGGACCAAAAAAGTTGAATTTTGTAAAACTGAGTTGCATTTTGCAGTAGATACTGGAACAGTTAATATTATTGCTACCGATGAAAAACCACCACCTTCTAACGATTTTAGAAGAAGAAGAAGTGCTTTCGTTCCTTTAAATGAGAAAATTGATAAATCAATTACACTTTTTGGAGAACAAAGCAAATTAACGGAGAATCATATCCATGAAAGTGTTATCTCAAATAGCGAGATAGGCGAAACGGATGAGAATACAGCAGCTACTAAAAGTATTCTCAAGAATAAAATCCCGAAACCCAAACCATATCTTCTAGGAGAGAACATGGCATTTGGGAATTTTAATGATAGTATAAATGATCTTGACGCAAAGAAACATTTGGCAACTATGAGTGCCGTTTCTTTAATTAATCGTCAACTGCAATCAGAAAGACGACACAGTAATGAAACTAATTCTAGCTGCGAAAGTGATTTGAGTACTGTTCTCAATAATACCGTTGGGGCAGGAAGTAAAGGTATATTGACAAGTTTTATTTTTATTTAGTTTTACAATTATGTTCTTATATTCCAATGTTTATGTTAATTTATTCCGATTATATTAATATTAATGTATACTTTCTACACTATTGTTTAATATAAAACGTTTGATTTGCAGGTCCACAGCTGCGAGATAGCTCAAATTATAAGCAACCGAAAAATTTAATTATTGAACCTTTAAAATATAAGTCATCAGATGTGAAAAATTCTGCAGTGTCTCGTTCACAAAATAGGCTTAAAATAAGAGAACTTCGTGGAAGTGAATTAGCCTATTTTGGAGTCGACGATAATGAAAAATCTAAAGTTATCCACAGTCAAGATAATATGCAAGAAGAAATATTTCATTCTGTGAAATTAGTTCAACAAATATCTAGTAGTGTTTGTAATAGCGAAGCCGATTCTGATGAAGCTCCTGAGTATCAAAATATTTTACCTAAGTATAATTTTTCCGTTACACCAACTCCAAAACCGCGTTCGATATATAGCGAACAGGTACGAAAAGGGGCAGAACCAAGAATTTTAAAACCAATTGTTGAACAAGATTTGGAAAAATTTACTCATTCCGATGGAGATCGAGTAAATTCAAAAAAGGGCAAAGAAACACATAAATCTTCGCATTTTGATAACAATGCATCTTCAAGATGTACGAAAGAAAAAGTGTCAAGGCAAAAAGATATTAAAATCAATCTTACAAACGATTATTCATCACTAGAGTAAGCACAATCTTACAACATATCACACATATGGTTTTTGGTTTAAATGTAAATTAGGTATTATATATGTATATTTTATTTTCAGAAGGAGCAAAACTGCATCTTTGAAAAGAGTTAAGAACAATAAAGAAAATGAAAGCTCTAAGTCGTTACGTAACATAAAATCAGATAAATCAGAATCACCATTATATATTAACCTACAAACAAAATCAGACCGGAAAACTGCCATTTCTGAAGACAAAAATCAAAGATTAAGTGATCAGCGACTTTTAACAAGTACAAATGACTCCAAATCAAGTAAATCTTCTAATAAAATAAGAAGTACAGGGACGGGTGATAGAGGCGACGTATCCGATAAAATTAAGGAACACCATAATGTTGTGAGTAGAAACAATAAAAATGAAATAAAGAAAGATAGCAGTCAACAACTTAAAAAAAATCCAAGGCGGACTGAAAAATTAACCACTCCTGATCATTTACAAGACAAATTTATCAGACAGCGCTCTTACGATAGAAATAAATTCAACACAAGTATGAGCAATAATAAGTATGATGTCTTTAATACTAACTCACTAAAGAAAAAAGATAATAAAGATATTTCAAAAATTGTTGTAGCTAATATTAGTAAACCTATAACGGAACATGAACCAAATATACCAAATGCTACAAAAACTAAGAACGTAGATCGACCGAAAGATATTCCGAATGAAAATAAAACGTCCACAAAATCAAATGAAGAAAATCAAAGTTTTCAATATGCTATGAAATTAAGTACCAATAAAACAGTAAAGACATCAAGTTCCAATACAAAACCCGACAGGTCATCAAAATCAAAACGTAGTAAATATGTAATAAATTATGATGATAAAAATGGAACTGTTTCTTCCATTTGCAAAATAAAATCGGTGCCTGGTACGTATACAAGAAAGTTGATTTCAGTTGAAAATAAAAACCCTCAAGAATGTAGTAATGATAAAATTATAAACAAAATTGCTTTGAAAAAGTAAAGTTGTGCATGCTATAAATAATAAAATAAAAGAATGACAGATAAGTCATACCTCAACATACATATTTCAGTCCAGCTCATCAATGGACAGTCGAACACAATCAAAGAGGATTTAAGAAACAAAAAACGGATACAGAGTGTGCACTTACAAAGATCTTGCCAACTGCTATAGCTCAAAGTTTTTCATGTGCTTATTAAGGTGATATATTTTAAATATACTTGTACGAAAAAACATACATGGATGAAAATAGTTGGTATTATTTAATATTAATAATGATCTCACAAATTAGTATTTAATATTATTTTAACGTCTACCTAACACTGCTATTACATAACATAATAATAAATGATTACAAATTATAGTTCTTTATTATTTTGCAATAATTCCTTACACTGTAGACAAGGGATCTTTATCATATTCGCTCACTAAAACTAAAACTTTGTTGTCCAGTTGGCTCTGAAGATCAGACGAAAATCCACATAAAAACCCTCTCTCAGAATCAGAGTGATTAGTAAGAATTACTGATATTCCTCTTTGTGTTGCATCGAGAATATCATGATGAAGCATTTCACCTTAAAAAAATTAAATTAAATTAAGAAAAAATTCTTAAAAACAAAAACATATCCATTACTTCGTTATATGGATACATTGCTTTTAATATGAGATTGGATCGAAAGGACATTAAAAAAAAATTCTATTGGGTGGGTGAAACTTGTTTCAAATTCAATTGCAAGATTTAACAATCAAATACACTAATGGGTGAACTGAAACAAAAGCTTTAAAACAAGTTGAAATTGAATGTAAGTTTTAACAATTATATAATTAAAAACAGCTTAAGTTTTTTCATCTCACGTCAATTTAACTACACAAGACTAAATTCAAGTACACTCCATAGTTTACAGACTAAATTAGTCAGATAATCATTTAGTCTCAAATACATGTGTCATGTAAGATAATAGACCAGGTTCTAATTGTTATAAAATCAAATTAGTTTCAGCAGCAAAGGATAAAATGTAAAAATACCTGTTAAAAATAAATCAGCTTCGGCGACTTTTTTTAAAACAGAACTTCCAGAACCAGCACATAGGGCTACGTTTTTTATATGATCAGTTAGTGCTCTCCCTTTGCCAATAGCCAAACGTATGTGCTTTAATCCTGTTAACATTTTTACTTCTTCAATAGCTTTAGATAAGTCAAGGGGATCACTGATATGCAGAAGCCTGAAATACAAAATAGTGTTAAACCATACATTTTTAAAGTTTTGTATAATGAGCATCTATTACAATATTATGTTAAAAAAAAAATTATATTACTCGATTCGACTTTCGCCCTTTGTACTCATTTTAATAATTCTTATAATAGTATTCCAGTGTTATTTCATAGAAAAAAACACCAATTACAGTGGAATGTTTCTCTACACACTCTCTCATTTGAGGCGATTGTAAGAATATTTGTATTGAATCCATTAAACAGAGTTGAAATATTAATTGAAACTTTTAGTGTTGTGTGTAATGCACCACCAAATGATTGTAATCTATTTGGTTAAATTTGAAGGTGTTTTTAAAGCTAGCTTAATATTAAGGAATATTTACCGTCCAGCTCCTGTATCCGGATCCATGCCTGGTATGATAGGAACTGATTCAACAAAGGGAAAAGCAGATGCTAGCCAATCATTAACACCACCTTTGACGGAGTCCCAACTTGTATGAGGTGAATACAATGTAATGCGATTTTCTAGTAATAATGACACAATCCGCTCCTTCCATGAGCTGTAAAAGACGGGGTAATTAAAATATTTCATTTTTAGAATCTCACATCTTTATCAAAACTATTTATTTTCTAATAACTCACCTTTGAATAACAGACTTCAATGGAGCAAATATAGGAGGATGGTAAGAAATAACCATTTCACAATTGTTCTGTTTTGCTTCTAAAGCGACATCTTCAGTCAAATCATTAGTTAGCAAAATTTTCTTTATATTTCTGCAAGAAAATACCACAGCAATGTAGTTTTAAACATACACAGCTTATGCATACAGTCAATAAATTTAAAACTGTAATAACATAATTATAATATTACCTTGGTGTATATGGTTCAACCAATAATCCTGTATTATCCCAGCTCTCAGAAAGTTGTTTAGGAGCAAATTTTTCCAATACACATATTACTTCATTCAATTTAACTCCAGTTTTTTCTTCCTTAGACATTTTGGAGAGAACTGAACAATAATTCCGCACTGAGAAATGAGTATTTCTTACAAAATTTCTTGAAACTTTTAACATCACATAGGACTGTGTTTACTGAAATGAAAATTTGTTTTTTTTTTTCTAAGAAAGAGTTTATAAATTTGTCAATTATTTAAATAAAAAGATATTTACTTTCGAAACAAAAACAAAAAGACATTATATACATCACATATACACTTCAATCATCTTTTGAATTTATCTATTTTATTTTAAGACACAGTTTCAATTAAATACAAATCATAAAGATATAGTGCTTTTATTATTTTTATTTACATATTAACAAAAAAATTATGATATCTTCATAACATTATTGAAGAAATAACATTGTACACATTTTTTCTTCATTTTGTTTAATCAATCCACCATTTGTTTAGTCTTCAATCAATTTCCATATTTTGATTTCACCATCATCACTGCAAGATATTAATTCCTGGTTTCCGGAAGGATTCCATTGAACACAGTTAACATCTTGTGAATGAGCATTGAGCTTGGTACAAATTAAGTCAAATTCTGGTGCATTAGGATCTGAGTTATCTGCTTCCTTGAATACTCTTATAATATCATCACCGCTAGCAGTAGCAATCAGGCCAGATGTGTGACACCAAGTTATATCATAAATGCATCTGGTGTGATATCCTGAGAGGGTGCAAACACACTTCCATATTGCATCTCTATCAGTAACAATAACACCCTCCTGATTATCAGGGTTATATTCTTGCCAAATTTTTACAGTTTTGTCATCACTGCATGTTGCTAATCTTTTACCAGTCTTATCAAATGCCAGACCCCATACTGTCGACTCATGTGAGTGCAAGGTGGCCATACAGGTCCAATCACTATCCAATTGATCTTCCTTGTACAGTTTGACTGTGTTATCATATGAGGCAGAGGCCAAAATGTCTGAGGAAGGATGCCATGCTACCTACAAACAAAAACTTGTAACAATTATTCTGCATTTGGCTGTAATATATTTGTATCTTTATTTTAATATTTTACAAACTTTCTTGACATCTTGATTGTGGGCATTGAGAACTGCTTCACACACATATTCATCATCTCCAGCAACTTCCCAAACCCATACTGATTTATCACGACCACATGTAGCTAGAAGTTGACCGGATGGGGACCATGCTACACTCTTAACTTCATTCTCATGTCCTTCTAGAGTAGCATTGCATTCAAATTGACCTAATGAAATATTAAATTCACATTTATAGCTAGGTTTGTTTTTACGTAGATAGCAACATTAAATTTGATACACACCACTCTTTTTGTCCCATATAGCTGTGGTTCCATCAAAACTCGCAGAAGCCAAAAAATTTCCACATGGAGACCAGGCTACTTCTCTAATTGTGCGCTGATGCCCATCTACTAGAACAGTTTTCATAACCCATTTTTCTCCTTCTTTGTTCCATAACTTTATTATTTTATCTTCACCACATGATGCAAATATTTTTCCAAGAGGGTGCCAAGAAGCATTCCAAACAATTCCTTTATGACCAGTTAAAGTTTGAAGCATTTCCAATTTGGCCATTTTAAATGTGAAAACTATCGTCGTATATTAATTCTGTTTATATAAAATCAAACACATACATTTAAGATATTTTTTTCTTTCTACATGAATAAATAGAAACATAAATCAATGTTATAAAAACTTACCTTATATTAATTTTAACTTTTCAAGCTTATTTAACAAAGTAACTTTAAAATAAAACTTTGATATTCACTATGCAAGGCACCTTTTATATATCAAAGTTAATTACAATTAACAACCTATAAAATTGAATATCAGTGAAGTCATGAAGTACAAACTATTCAAAAACTTCAAAAGCGAAAGATGTGACAACTGTCAAATGAACAAAATGTCATTTCGGCAATGTCATATCAGTTGTCAAACTGAAGACAGGCATATTCAGGTTTGCTAAAGTAAAATTAACATAATGAATATGACGGAATACGATTTTTTTTCCAATTTTTATATGGTATATAGTGATATTTAGTTTTCATAACTAATTAATTATAAATGATTATAGTATTTATTTCAATTTAAACTTGGGATTGCGTTTGTTGAATTATTAGAGTGGACTGTTTTTCCACCACCATTCGTTAAAGCATGTAGTCGATATCTGGATGACCACGATGGACTTAAAATATATTTCCTCCTTCTTATTTCTTTTATTATCAGATGGTTATCAGAATATCTAAGAATTATTGATGGGCAAAGATTGGGTGACTTTATTAAAGAGTATATAGGTTCCATTCGTTGTTACCACACCGTTATTTAATTTTTTAGCGACCCGCCCCGACTTCTCACGAGTGTAAAATTTTTAATTAAGAAAATAATATATATAGATATCATTTATATCTCATAACACTCAGAAGTAATGTACATTTTTTTTGAGAATTGTATCATTAGTTCTGGAGATTACTTACTTTTATAGTACAGACGATTGGTTAGTTTTTTGTGGTTTTAGATGTTTTTAATAATATTAGTATAGAAGTATAGGTTAATGTAAAAAGTATTATGTACTCCGTAATAATCCGGACTTGTTTTAAAATACTCAGATTATAAAATCAACATAAAAACAACGAAGCCACTAGTTTTAACTTTTAAATATTGTAACACTTACGACAATATTGATTAAGTACTCTGAATTTTAGTGCTGGTCATTCCTGATTTTACGTAAAACGAAACATACCAGTTTTTTACATTTACAAAACAGTTCTTTGAAACGGTAATAAAAAAAACCGGTTTGTTTTCATAGGTTCGAGAACTTACTATACTTACGATACTTTATAATTTATTTGGATTAATTCTCCGTTACGCTCCGTACTTATTTCCATTTAAAAAAAAAAAAGTTAAGATTTTTTTTTAAATTATTTGTAATTTCAATTATTACGACTGAGGATTACCCGATTAATAATATTAATAAACAGTCAATACTAAATCTTTAATAAAAAAATAATAAGCCTATAAGGAGCCTACGAAAACTTTTTTTTTGTTTCGTAATTTTTATTGATTCTTCTACAACCAAATTTGTATTGTATTTCTTTAGGAATAAGATTCATTGTAGCATATTCGTACTTCAAATTCAAAATAGTTCCTTATAACTGGTTTAATATTCATACAAAAATAGTCCTTACGATGATCAAATTAGAGTGTTTAGTCAGTTACACGTGATCGAAAACGTTTCGCGAAGCAGTACTAAAACGACGGCCGCCGGTGCCGAGTGTCGTCTAGTTCGTTTTAAAGCTACATGTTCTATAATCAAGAAACAGTTCGTTCGTTCTTTATAAAATAACTAATTCTTACAACCGCTTCTGAAAAAAACTCTCAGCACTACTGAATTTATTCTCTTTGAAGTATCAAACGTTTTACTTTTGCATGTTTATTTTAATAAACAAGTCTGTAATAAATATTTTCATATTATATTTATTCGGTGATTTATTTATAAATATTTAAACTTAACGCGAAGCAGCGTAATAGTGCTCGATTATCGCTAGAAAATAAAAAAATACTCACCTTTAATTATCACCAAATTATATTTATATAACAAATTGTATAGTACGAGGCCCTGTTTTTTTCGTGTTTTGATTTAAATACATATAACATAAGTAAAATATATACGGAGTAAATAATATAATATAAATAGCTAGAATATTAATGTAATGTAATCATGGAAAACATTAAGATAAATACTTCCCTAGCGTCTTTGCCTGATGAAATAATATCATTAATACTTTCAAACATTGAGCCTCGAGATATCATCAGATTTTCAGTTACATGTAGACGGTTTTATGAAATTGTAATAAATAATGATTACCTTTGGAAAATTAAGTATTCTGAAATGTAAGTTATTTGTTTGAATTATTATTTACAAGTACTATAGCTTAAATGACTATTCAGTAAATATTTGTTATATTATCCAGGTTACCTAAAGAAATTGTCACAGTTGTTGAAGAAAATGATTGCATATGGTTAAGAGAAATGATTCAATATTATAAACTAAGGAGAAAAATATTTATTGAACTAGTTTCTATGTCTCCAAAATCTTTTTGGTAAGTAATATTGTAGCCATTTGAAGATATGTTTATTGTACAATTACATTGAAATATTATGGCAAATCCGGATAATTAAATGGCAGGGGATGTTATCTAAATTTATCATTTAGCAATCTACCGTAGCCTAAATATTTATTGTTATATTGAATAATATTGGCTAAGTTATTATTATTTTTTTAATTTATGTTTAAAATCTAATACCTGTAGATTTCTGTAATTAAATAAGTAGCTTACACTTTAGTGATAAAAGCCATGAATACATACTAAATGTATTAGTTAATCCACACCTTTTACTGTTACTGAGTAACAAAATATGATATTCATTTGATTTAAATTTTGAAGATTGTTCTAAAGCTAATAAAACTACACTTCTAACTCCTGTTAGAAGTGTAGTTTTATTCTATATAATATCTTTAAATGTGTAAATATTCTGTACATAACTGAACTCCTCATAAATGGTTGGATTTATATGTTTTTTTTGGCTGAATTGGAGTAGGTTCTATGATGGTTTAGATTACAGACCCAGTAGGAGACACTGCATCATCAAGTTGGGATGGGCAGCTAGTATTATAGTATTATAATAGAAATATATGTTGAATTCTCATGGATATGTTTCTTAATCTATGCTCATACTTATGACACAATGTATCTAGTGCAATATTAAAATAATAATCTAATATTTAGTGTTTTTTTATTGTTATATTTGTAGTTATTTATATATTTTTTTAAATTGATATATGGTGTCCATTTGCAATATAATTGTACATTGTAGTTATCTGTCATTCTTAAAAATAATAACAATGTTTGGTTGATTGAGGTGGCAATACTCGATAAATGAAATTGTAAAAATTGTACAAAAAAATATTTTGCATTTTGTATGTTTCAAATATGTCTCTTGTATATGCATATATGTATACATATGGCCATAAAAATATACTTTATGCTTATGCTAAGTATTTTTTTACCTGGTACTGCTGCTTGCAGCTTTAGTATAATCCTAATATAAAAAATTTAACACATGACCAAGTTGACTCATTTTAATAAAATATTTTTAGGAGAGTCTATGAAGTATCGATTGAAGATGTGAGAAGCTTTTTTGCATTTGCAACGGAAACGAATTTAAGTTTTTATTACACAATCCACATTCTACAAGGCATTGTTAAAAAAGGGACTAAAATTTTAGATGCTCTAACAATTGTAAAGTACGTATTTTGAAATACTTTGTTACATTTTAAGATCATTATTATTAATTGCAAGATATTTATCTTCATATCAATAACTTTATATATATTTTGTACTGTAATTTATCTTATTCATTCCTTCAAGAAGTGTTTGTGAGTAATATATTAGGTATTATTATTCGGTAAGTAATTCTCAACCGAATCTCATGCGACATGTTATAACTATTGATAACCATTCTAAAATGTATTAGATACACGTATCTATCCAAATGGCGTATCACTGTAAGTCGGTTGTCAACATTTCACGAGTAAAATACGAAGTGAATTCTTACAGAATAGCAATGCCGTCTGTTAGTTCACTTTTAAAATTACAATTTGAACTTAATCTTAAAAAAGGGATTTAAGTTGACTATACTATCAAAATCAAAGTATGTATACTATATTAGATTTAAATGACTAGATCGCAGTACAAAATAACTAAAACAAACGAGCCCACTTTATTACCTTTGTATGCGTGTCGGTTACGCTTGAGTCACAAAACGTCATACTAGTAAAGTATACTAGTGCGCGTGTTTACTAGGGGCCATCTATTTCTATTGCTCAGTATTAGATATATAAATAATCAAAGTATACCTACTTCATTGAATTGTAGGTCTTTGAATTAAAAAAAAAGATTAGCCTGTAAATGTCCCTTTGAAGAGAAGGATCGGAGATAATTCCATCATGTTGCTAAAATGCGGTTTGGTGGATACATATCGCAGATTCACATACATAGATCATCCATCCAACATACAGGTTTCCTCAAGAAATTTTCCTTCACCGCTGAGCACGGGGTGAATTATAAACATAAATTAAGCACATGGAAATTCAGTTAGACTTGCCTGGGTTTGAACCCACAATCATCGGTTAAGATGCATGCTTTCTAAGCACTGGGCCAACTCAGCTCATCTCTTTAAATATCTAGAGACAATTATTTAAACAATGTAGATTGTAATAATTTTAGGTTTAAAATAGGATACATATAAACACTGCTTTCATTGTATTTTGACGACCTCCGTGGTCGAGTAGTGTGTACACCGGTTTTCATGGGTACGCTGAGGCCCCGGGTTCGATTCCCGGCCGAGTCGATGTAGAAAAAGTTCATTAGTTTTCTATGTTGTCTTGGGTCTGGGTGTTTGTGGTACCCTCATTGCTTCTGATTTTCCATAACACAAGTGCTTTAGCTACTTACATTGGGATCAGAGTAATGTATGTGATGTTGTTCAATATTTATTTATTTATTGTATTAAATATTCTAATCAATAATATACCCAACGGATCATCACATAAGTTTTACATGTTGTCAGGGATAGGGACAGAAAACTGGCCGTTTTCATGCAGGCGGAATTTTTTTCTCTAAATAAGAATTAATTTAGGGTGTAGTAAAAACTCTTTTTTGCTCTATCTTTCCATGAATCAGAATGTTTGGTGTCTCTATTTCTTCTAAGCAATAATTATTTATAATAATGATATAAGTTTAAGTACAATACAATTTATCTTCTATGTGCATGTGTTATTCTAAAATAAATGTATCGTTTCAGACCATTGTATACATTGACTGTAATGTATTATACGAAAATTGTTCTTCGTCATTTGATCCAAACATATCTTGCTATTAAATGGGTAAAGCTGCATATGAAAAACATGTTGACGCCAGAAGTTGTTATAACGTTCTTCCTGCAGTGGATAGACCCCATTAATATTTATACCGATGAAGAAGTTGAGATTAAGGTAAGGTACTTAAAAATATAGCGCAAAGTGTTAATGTTCTGCTGATAGAATTTCAGTGTAAGAGTGTGTGTGCTCATACACAGATGCACTGACTATTCCATAGTTCGATATAACGGGAATTTAACAAGACAAGTTATAGTTTAGCTGCATGACAAAACTCTATCAGTTCCCAATTCTGGTCTGCGAATTTGGCCCGACCCGTTTTTGGCACCCAGGAACTCGGGTACTGTAGCGTCATCAAATAGTCCCCAGACGAACATTTCAGCTGTATTTTCGTTAAAAATGTGCCCATACGGTGCAATTCAATAAATTTTATTACGCAAACAGTAAAGTAACCGGTAGATATCAACACTGCTGGGCTATGACCTCTTTCTCTTCGAGGCGATGGTTTAGAGTACATTCCAACACGGCGCTCCAATGCGGGTTGATGGATACACACGTGGCAGTTTCAATTTCATTTTCTTGATATTTTCCTTTACCGCTGAGCACGAGATGAATAAAAAACACAAATACAGCATATCAAAATTTAGTGGTGATTGGATTTGTATTCATAATCATCGGCTAAGATACACCCGTTATAACCACTAGGGCACGCCAACTATTTTACTGGCATGTGTGCCTTTAAATAATACAGACCTTTAACACGTCTGGTAAGATTTCTTAGGGTAGTATATATGAGATAGGTGTGTGACATAGTAGGATTCAAATCTATTGTAATTTATAAAAAGTATTTATAAGTTAGTACTAAAAAAAAATGATTACATACATTTATACATAATATCTTTATAATTAATTAAATGTATGTCTTTTTTTAGATCCAGGGCTTAGTAGCGAAAGTTGAAAATGTCCTAAAAGAGGTATACTCAAATAATAGCAACGAAAAAGAGGATTTCAAATACTCCGATAAAGAAGTGCTGCTTGCATTGACACAAGTAATATATAAGGATGAAAAGTTTTCTGTTTGCGCGAACACCAAAGTGATAACCTTAAACTTAGCAAAGGTTAGGTTACTACTTAAAGAATATTTCCAATTTATTTTAATAAATAAAAATAAAGTTAAACAAACCTTAGAAATTAAACTTTTAAATTATGAGGTAATCAGCTGTTTTTATGGTTCATATTTTTAAGTAGTTTTATATTGCTGGATATATTTTGAAATAGTACAACAGGGGTTCATTGTAAACGAATGGCCAGGGCGTTGATCAAAAATATGGTGCCAAAATACATGCGCGAAAACATTGTACGTTAGGGTGGTTGGTCACTGACAGTCGACGGTTAGTTTATTGATAAATTTTAAAATTGATTTGTTTTACTTTACAGGTAATAGAGGAAAGCAACGGGAACATCATAACATATGCAGTGATTTATCACGCTGTTGCAAAGAGGCTTGGTGTGAAATGTGATCTGATTGCATTTCCAAATCATTTATTCTTAGAGTGGCAAAATAATGAAGATCCGAGTACGCCGTTGTTCACAATAGATCTGATTACCGGGTCTGTAAACCCTAAGAGACGGTGTCCTTTCTCACAGAGCGCAAGTAGTGAATACGAATACGTTCCCGACTCCCTCCTGCAGTACGTATATTCTTCTTACATGATATCAAAAGGGGCTATTCGAGATTGGTAAATACATTTCCAGTAATAGTTTCATTGGATTCTGAGAGAGAAGAAATATATTCAGTAATATCTTAATTTTCAGCAAAACTCAAAATGCAATTCACCTAATGGACTTCCTTGGTACAACGCACATAAATAACAATCCTTACAAAAATTTCTTTACTTATTTGATAGAACACTCCGATACTCCGGTTATGGATACGCCACTCAATATGACATATGTAACTATTTACTTATTACACGTTATATCATTCTTTATATATTACATAGAGTATTAAATAAAGCGATAAAATTGTTTCAGATACATGACGTACATCTTCAGATGTTGGTGGCATTAGCAAATTTAAATCCGGCTCCAGAAGTCGCTTATCATACCGTAAGTGAGAAAATGATTTAAATTAATTCACCACTACTAAACAAATGAGACTGAAGTTAAAGATTAATTATCCCACCGAGTCTAAGTCTCGATTATGTCTTAATGTATACTTCTATGTATATTAATATTTTAAAGAGTTAAAATTTGTTTTTATGTATGGGGTAATCTCAGGAACTAATGATCCAATTCTAAAAATGCTTTTACTGGTAGAACGCTATATTATTCCTAATTGCTATTAGGTAGGGAAGAGTAGATAAATTATATTAATATAATATAATTTTCTTTACTAATAAATTGCATCCACGGAAAACCTGGACTGGTCGCTAGCACTTTATACACATATTTATTGCATTTTATGCATTCACAGCACAGTTATTTTTTTGTGCAGCAACATTTCCAAGTGTCAGTGGACAAT
This sequence comes from Vanessa tameamea, assembly GCF_037043105.1. Lineage (NCBI taxonomy): Eukaryota > Metazoa > Arthropoda > Insecta > Lepidoptera > Nymphalidae > Vanessa > Vanessa tameamea. The sequence goes on from NC_087316.1 coordinate 7,632,427, forward strand.
ATCCTATAACAAGAAATTCCCTAACTATTGAAGAGTCAATATGGTAACCATTGATAATAATCCTTCTAACAATTACTTCTTCGTCTGCGGTGTTATTAAATACTTAATTCTATAAATATTAATCTTTTATAATAATGACGTGAAACTCGCATATTACTTTTGTTATATTATGTCAATTCAAGTAATTGGATTTTTGAATTTGATGAGCAGCATTAAACATATAGCAATAAATGCTCGCAAATCTTCATAAATTTCACTAACATTTCACTAATCTTATAGTTTTATAAAATAACAAGTATTGTTTGGATTCACCATATATCACAAGAACCTCATAGACAATTATTATGTTTATAAATATACTGCTTTGAATATAAAAGTTTTTAGCTTATAGCATTGTAGCTTGTAGCTAGAACGTGCTGATTTAGCAATTAGCACGTTCAAGCTTTATCAGCACGTTTACAATTACAATTTACACACATTTAAATATAAAAAGTTAATGATTTAGGTTTCAGTTAAGAAACACCGAAGTTATGTAACATTCGCTGTGGGTATGATATGTTACCATAAAGTATACAACTATATGTGCATCATACTCGGGTGGGAACTCGATGGCTCACACTTACGGATACCTACTGAAGATAATCTCGGCCTTGGGCGGGATCAACCATTTTATCGTGTTATTGCGGGAGATCAGTCGGAAAGATATGTAGCTCAAGGTATTAACTATTTTATAGAATTATAATGTATATTTTTTGATATTATTGATGATCTAATATTATTTTAAGATTGGGAACTTTAATTTTATTAGAAATATGAAAAGGGTTTTAAAGTTTTAATATTAAAAATAGAAATATTCAAATTTTTTATTATAATAGAAAAAAACTTGTAAGATAAATGTTATTATTTATTGTAAAAATATTATTGTTTTTCAGAAAACTTAATGGCAGTTAGGACGCCTTTTCGTATACATCGCCTTGAAGATCACATAGCTAGAGAATTTACTCATTTTGATGGTTTTTCTTACGTTCCCAATAATGAAAAGATTTTAGAGTATCCGAAAGAACAACTAATAACTGAAGTATTCAGAAAACGTTTTGTCAATGTTGCTATACCATAAATTATAAATAAATATTATATACCATCGTATATAACACTTACATAAAGTTAATTCACCGATACTTAAAGATCATTTTTAAGTGTATTTTTGTAAAGAAACTATTCATTAATTTACTGGTTAAAGTTTTTTTTCAAAAGTGTATTATGTCTGTAAGTGTAATATAGGCGCAATCTAAGTTAGCCGGAATGATGTAATATTAACAAGTTTATCGCAGAAATTATTTATAGGAACAAAAGTGCGGAGTATTCGGGAGGAAGCTTGAAATGCGCATACGCATGTGCACTTACAAATATTATATGGTCAAATATCGATTATGAATTTAGATTTAATATCAATTTTATTCCATTAATTGTATGGTATAATTAAAACTTGACTGACTATACTGATTTAATCAATATTTAAATTGTTGTCTAGTCATTTTAGCAACTAAATGACAACAATTTGAATTTGATATGGTTTTATTTCGTTAGCGGTTGATTTTTATAGTCAATAAGCAAGTGTAATGGATTTATTTAAATTTAGTCGATTTGTGTGTAATCGCTATTTCTTGTTTTAATAGTGGTTTTGATATGTATTAAGAATATTATTTAAAAAATAGAATATAATTCTAATTACTTAATAATGAAAATTGACGCTGAGGTTTAGCACTGACTTCAAACGTTTTTTAAATTGTTTTATACAAAATAGATTTTTACAAACTAATCTTTGAAAGAATTATGAATCAGTGGCTTCTCAGAGAGCTAACTCCATTCCGGCCAACTTAGCCAACCTAATATTACCTACCAAAATGTATAAATTTAATTTTTACATGTTAAGATATATTAAGATGTGCATATATGTATATTCTTTTGGTATATTAATATTATAAAATATAATTTATATGGTGTATAATATAAATATTTTTTGGTGTAACTAGGTTATCTAAGTTTTTTTTTTTATTTATGAATACATAAACTTTTAATTGAAATAAATGAATATATTTACTACAATTAGTATATTATATTGCATGTGACTATCTATATATGGGCGTCATTTTAGTTAGACGGAATCTTAGCAGATTATTAAAAAACAAATGCAAATTATTTTATAAATGCGTAGGTACTTTGATATAAATAAGTTTTTAACGGCTTAACATAGAAATGTTGTTTAGGGAGTAATTAGTTAATACTGCTATGTTCTTAGGAATGTCAAATTAATATAACAGAATGAAATAAATCATTATTTTACCTAAACAGGCTAATAAAATATACATGTTGTACAGTGTAGTATAAGTTTCACTGCAACATACCAGAATAATGACTAGGATCTTAAATTAGTTAATCATAAACTCTGCTTTTGTTAGATATCCATCCACAACAAACCATTCTGCGTCACTATATTTTATTTTACTTTAGTAGCAGGTTAAACTGATTTCTCTCTTTTTGTCATTATTGATTTGACATTCCAAAGACACAGAATTGTTTATTTAATCACCTGCTACACAATGTTTAAAATTAAGGCCATATTTTTTTTATTGAGAAACGGTACTCATAAAGTACAATAAACATGTTAATAGCTTTTATATTACTAAAAAGATTATTGTGTTGGGTTACAATTATTCATAATAAAGTTTCTTTTTGAATGACCCAGACAATAGTTGTCATGAAAAGGAAATCATACAGTTAAGATTTTTATGTGTAGTATTAGGTTTGATTAACAATAAAAAAGCAAAATGAAAAATAATAAATCTTTGAAGATGCTATATTTACTTTATTTTTAACTATTTTTATTCTTAATCACACGGTAATCTGTGGGTCTTTAATTCACCATCCCATCCCACAGTATGTAAGACATTCCTCTCATCATTGTCCCACACCAACCCTCTTACAAAATTACTGTGTAAATTTCTATTTTCATAAATTAAACTCAATTTCAAATCTTCACTGATGTCAAAAACTGATACAATTTTATTATCACAACAAACAGACAGTCTGTTACATCTGAAATAAAAAAATATTAGATTTAGATTGTAAATTTGGTATGCTGTATTTAAATCATAAAAATATAAAAGACTGTAAATATATATATATATATATATATACTTTTTAAAACATACCTTATAATATTAAATATAATGAATGGACTTGATTTTACAATAAATCATGATCAACAAAATGTTTTTAAATTTGGACCAACATCAACCACATGGATTTTAAGTACAAAATATGTATTTAAATAACTTACTCGGGTTGAATAACTATTTTATGGACAGCAGTTGGTAGTTCAATGAGTTTAGTTGCAGTTTCTGGCTTCCGTATATCTATTAAACTGATAAAACCAGCTTCATCACCAAATATCAAATTATTTTCATCAAACCATTGTAAGCATCGAACACCACAATCATTTTTAAATAATTCTGAAATTCAAAAAATAATGCCACTTATATGATGATTTAAAATTGTAAATAAAATATGATGTAACAACAATATTTACCTAAAGCTGGTAAATCAATTTTGTCATACCACAAAGAAATAAAATAATCCAATGATCCAGTAGCAAAACTTGTGTGAGACCTAGGTCTGACTGAAACTCCATAAATGGATCTACTATGAGCTGCAAAGTAATTTCTTATACATATCAAGTCTATTGTATCCCACACCTGGAAATAAAAACGATTTAAGTAATTATACTAATTATTATATAATTATTACATTTGAATATATTTAATAATTTGATATGCTAACATTGTACTGTACAGTATGCTAGCAATTTTTTTAACGTGTCTGATTTGTTGGTTAATGTATTTTTTTTAAATAAAGCCTTTTTTTTACTCATATTTACTAAAATTGATTTCCACCTTAATATTGCCATCTGCACCAGCAGTGACATATTCCTTATTAGGATCTAAGCAGTCTACGCTTAACACGGCCCCATCATGTTCAGCTACTGATAGATCTTCACTCCATTGATTCCAAGCATCATCTTCTTTACTGGACCATAAACTTACAGCCCCACTGTCTTCACATAGAAAAATCTATAAAAGATAGGAAAATATGGTAATATAAAATGAAGTCATTTAAGTAAACATTACAAAATACTATTTTTCTAATTTTTGTACAGAAGTGGTTACCTTATTTGAATTTTCTACAAAACAGCCATCTGCAGTCCCACTGGTTAAATAGATGTCTTTTTTTGTTGTTTTTCGAATTTTGTTATCTTCTGTTCTCTTTTCAAAAATACTGGCACCCCCATTCCAATATCGTCCAGTCAACTCTGAACATCCCACCAATACAGTTCCATCTAAAATTGCAAGTTTTGTTCTGATTATTTTGAAGCACTTAGAAGTTTTATGTAGTGACAGAAAGCATTTTAATGATTATCAGTTTTTTTTTTCCTAAACTAGTTTGATTGTTCAAGATAATAAGTACTTTGCACAAAAAAATAATTAAAGAGACTATTACAAAACACTTTTATGATTATATTATTTTTTCTAACAAAACTTATTTAATTAGTTAACATTAAAATAAACACCTACCGGTGTTTAATATAAATAGAAAATAATTACCACTGTGTAAGCGAATGTAGTCGAGATATGATTGTGTGCAAGTTCCTGTGGTGTCCGTTCTATAAACTTCAGCATTTAAATGTGGTGGTACGATTTTATTACTATTATCCATTATACTATTAACACGTGAATGCCTCTAGTGCTGTTGAAATGACGGATAACAATATTTTAAATATTTAATTAATCCAATTGCAACAATATATGACAATATTTTCTATGATTATATTTAAATTTCTTGTGCTATTCTTATAAGAAACTCTAAAGCTACTTTAGAATATAAATTCAAAAAATAAGACTCCAAATTGCTTTGACAAGACTCGGTGGTTATCGAAGTCTGAAGAGTGATGAATAATTAAATAACAAGTGACATTGACAATGACCAAAGCCATGTTGGATGCGTTCAACTAAACACTTACAACGACTAAAATATTCTTTTAACTGTTTTTAACTGCTTAAAATTATAAACTTATTCTTTGGGAATTTGCTTAAATGTTTTTTTTTTCATTAAAAATCTTTCAAAAGAAAGCACGGTACGTTTTTGGTTTCAACGTTTTTGTTCTGGCCTTTTCATTTCACATTTCATCAAACATTTCGGCCTTCAGAACCAAACCCGTGGACGGCCGGAGACCAAAGTGGAAAATGAAGAATTAAAGGCTATTGTGGAAGCGGATCCATAACAAAGCATTTCAGAGATAGCTGCAGGATTCGGGGTAAGTGATAAAACTTTATTAATCCACTTGAAGCAAATCGGTAAAGTAAAATAACTTGAACGATGGGTACCTCATGAATTGAGTGAATCGAACTTGCAAACACACGTCGAATGCTGTACTTTGCTTAACCGACACAATAATGAAGGGATTTTAAATCGAATCAATACTTGTGATGAAAAGTAGATACTGTACGATATAGGAAGCGCTTGTCGCAATGGCTGGACCCTGGAGACCCAGCCAAATCCTACCCTAAATGAAAATTAACTCAGATAAAGTGACTTGTGAGTGTTTGGTGGACTAGTGCCGGTGTCGGGCACTACAGCTTTCTAAAATCTGACCAAACGATTACGGTAGATATGTTTCTATTGTCAACAATTGTAAACCATAAAGGAAGAACTACCTACTAAGCAACCGAGATTGGTCAATCGCTAGGCCGCTGCTGCTTCACGACAACGCAAGAACACACACTGCACAACAAACAACCACTAAGTTAGATGAGTTACAATTGGAATGTCTGCGACATCCACCGTCCTCCCTGGACCTTCCAACAGATTACCATTTTTCCCGGAAGTTGGACAACTTCTTACAAGTAAAAATATTTTTAACTCCGATGCCTCATGTTTTTTTAGTAAAGGGATCAATGAACTACCTATGAGATGGCTAAAGTACATAGATAACAGCGTTGCATACTTTGATTCATTAAATACATTTTACAAAAAAAAAACTTTATATTCCTCCCGTACAAAACGCCAATTTCATATGTAAAGACCTAATATATTTAGAGTATATTTTAGAACTTAACTCGTAATCTTATAATCGGCATAGATGGCTTTGACGTTTTCAGTATTAATGTGCTTATTTAAAAAAAAAACACATATTGAATGCTTATCGTTTAAATCACCCACGACCTTATTTTCGCTCAAGCCGAGCTCACAACGACCCATGTAAAGAGCTGAACTTGGTTTTCTGGTTTGCCATATAAGGTATTCCTGTTTTTATACTTTTTAAATGCGTGACCCCTTTTCAAGTCAACTAATTCTGGCCACATAAATCATAACTATTGTTTTAAGTACTATATATTTATTTTAATTATGTTGAGACCTATACTAAAAATAAGAGCCATCGAGTGTTATCAAAAGAATTATATTTGACTACTTTCGGTAGATTGTCAAATAGATTTGTCTTAAGGTAGCGAGTGAAAATCAATTTTTTTATATATATTATGCTATTTTAACTGTTGAGTAACTATTCTTTATTGTTTGATTTAAAATTCCTGCGTCCTACGTTGCCCTTTAAATTAAATTTTCAATTCTCTTAATATCAATTATTTTATATATATTTTTTAGTATTGAAATTGTTCCTTAACTGTTTTTTTATTGCTTACCAACGAAGTATCACATAATTTAATACGCCTTTTGTATCGCTGTGGTGTCGTCTGGCCCATTTCATTCACGTCGGACAATCTCATGGGAGACTAATGCGCAAACACATGTATTATAATCCGATGAGAAGGCCAATCCGACACAACCGGAAACATTCTGTACCTACCATTACTCATAACAGTTATTCTACAATCATTCTTATATAGTCAATCATAATTCTAAAATCAGTAAAGATATAATTTAATTTAAGCTATTATTTAATTATTTTTTTTACGCCAGCGGCTTCATTTGATTGATTTAATCATCCTTATAAGGTTTTTCATTCAGGTTATAGTATAATTTATTTGCATGTTAATTTGTTTTTATTGAATTACACACTTGTTTCCTCATCTTGCGTGTTCCAAAAATTCTAAAATATATTTAAATCTCTAAAATCTGTAATGTAAAACAGGCCAAATGGAAAAATGCTTTCTATGATTTTCGGTCACTTACGGTGAAAATGGTACAAGTTATTATTTAAATAGTACAAATAAAAGAAATATTTAAATGCTCAGACAATGATTTATTGATAATGTAGTATATTATATTCAACACCGATAGTATAAGCGCAGTCAGTTTGCGGAGGGAGAGGGTGCACGGCGCTCAGGGGAGGCGCCTGGCGAAGATCCGCGGCGACCATGGTTGGGACTCTTCAGTCGTACCATCGTGTCGAGGTGACGGAACCTGTTGATTATGTAATAGTAATATAACTACTTATGACTTGTTGAACAATATGCACAATGATCGGTACTAATACAGACGGATTAAGTTTGAAAAAGAGCTCCCATTTGTAGGTTTATGATAATGCCACCTTAGAACCCAATATAATCATAATTATATGACCGACAACATTAAAATTTGCTGTTTGGGGGAATATAAGTATGACTTTCAAGGAATCGGTAAAATAATTGACCAAACTTATATGCCTACCAATATTTTTACAATTCTATGTATTATACATCTGTAACGCAAACCGCTGACGCTCGATTTTCGCCACAGAATATAATTTCGAGATTCACTCAACTTTATATCCCAGTGATATGAAAGTTACAGTTTGATTTAGATGCAATAAGTATTTTTTTTATAATTAAAATAAAATAAACTTATTTACCTCAGAGGCAAATCATTGGCGTCATGATCAACGCTTTGAAAGAAGAAAGCAAGTGGCCAGCTTATCCAAGATGACTGTTTTCTGTGATAAAAAAATAATAATTATTAAATTTAATTAAAATTTAATATATATTGTTATTGTTCGAACGAGTTTTCTAGTAACAAAACTATACTTAAAGAATTAAGTAAAATAAAATTCTTACTTTGTTTCAAGTTTTCAAACGTGCATAGAAACTTACTTAAGTTAGGATGCAGTTCAGCCGCTAGCGAAAAGAACTTTTATCTTAAAATATACTTAAGTTTCTTATTTTTAACCATAACAACGTACGTAGCTAGCGGCAATAGCCCGAAACTACTTTAAACCAGAAGTATACTACAGTTTAATGTCGTAGTTTTTATTTTAAAACTACTTACCTTCGTATAAGTTTCATTCAATATGCTATTTATTGTTTATAGAAAGGTACATTAATACATTATTTGAAAAAAAAATATGATTGATAACAATTAATCAAATGCTCCAAGATACAAATATTAGAAAACAAAAAACTCACGGTGTAGATGGTACAAGTTGAATTGAACCAGCTTCAGAGGGCGTGTCGGGCGAAGCAGGCGCTACGGACGGCGGAGTGCCGGGGCTGGTAGGCATGGGCGGCGGAGTCTTGTTAATGGCCGGGTTGTAGATCTTCGGGTCGCTAACCATGCGGACGAAGAACGAGCGCTTGTGGGCTAAAGCAGCGCGGTGGCGACGAGCCCTTTCTTCGTTCAAATCCTGGATAATATTTTAAAAATTAATAGGTCTATCTTATTTAGGATACCTATAAGATGTGTTTTTATCTACTTATTTATTATCACACAAGTTACCCTCTCTTTGTCAGGTCCTTCTAACAATTCTGTAGCGAAGTCAGTAATGGTATCCCATGCATACTCTGAAAATACAATTAGTTTACTGAAAAGTTTAGTAATACTTATTTAATAATTATATGTATTATTTATTTGCATGTCTTAATTATATACTTACAAATAAAAATTAAAAATTGTTACTGTACAAAACATTACCAATATCTTCACGCGTGGCGTGTTGATAAACAACACAAAAACGAATCACATATTGATCGCGGACAGAAGCTGGGACCATATGGATCTTCCCCGAGGCATTCATAGTACTTAATAATTTTTTGTTCAATTCGTCGACCGTTTCGTGATTTTCATCAGGACTTCCCAGAAGCCGAAAGCAAACCAATCCCAACTAAAATAATAAATGATGGGTCATCTTTTGTACAATATATAATTATCTATTTTAAAAATATATTACAAACCTTCACTTGGTTAACCACTTCGAACCTTGAGTCCTTCCTAACTAACTGCTCAAAATACTTCGCAAGTTCGCAGTGTCGTCGGACGTATTTCTGCAAACCGCTTATTCCGTAACTTCTCAACATGAACCACAACTTGAGCGATCTAAATCGACGGCTCAATGGTATACCCCAGTGGCGATAATCAATTGCAGTGTGATCGTAGCAGTGTTGCAGATACAATGGATCGACTACAAGAGCTGATGTCAGTAGGTATTTATTCGTTACCCACAGCAAAGAACAATCAAATGCGGTAAGCATTAGTTTATTCGGATTAGTGTTGAATGAATCTGCATATTCGATTCCTGCCAGATGATATTTATGTTCGGGACAGAGAAATGAGCTGCCCGCATACGCGGCGTCGACGTGAAGCCAAACGGAAGGAAATTTCCGGACCACTGGTCCTATTTCAGGTAAGTTGTCGAAGGAACAGCAGGATGTGGTGCCTAGTGTGGTCGCTACGAAAAACGGCACTAAACCAGCTTCTTCGTCTTCTTCCATGGCCTTGAAATTAGGATAGTAATATCATATTAAGGTTTTTATTTATTTTAGTTCGTTGGGTACATTATCTAATTTATTTAAATTTTAATATCAAGTGACAATCAAAACAATAAAGTTGGATACGTTTGTAACATAGAACGAGACTTTGAAAATGTTTGTAGTTATACGAAAGCCAGTGTAAACGTAAAATCGTTGTTCCCTATATTTACTTAAATAATACGATTAATTAATATACAATAGATTAATTTATGTTAGGCTGTAAAAGGATTCGTTTCAACATTAAATTTATACAAATAATAGATATTATTATCTTATCGTCTTTGTTAGACAAAAGTCAATTTTGATTCTAAACGGGTTTTATTTAAATTGCTTCTTTCATAAGAGGGTTGAATGATGAATTTTCAGTATTCGTGGCATAGAAATTGGCGCGAAATGCGGCATATTGCCTCTCGGCTCGCCACGTATTTCCGGCATTCACGGGCGATTCATTAAACGACCAACGCGGAGCGAAGCGACGATGGGCGGGCGGTGTCTAGATATGACGAGGTTCGTTTCTTCAATTAAGGTCCGATTATCAGAACCTCATCACAGTCTACTTACTTCGTTATTTCTTCACTCAATAAATTTATACTATTATATATAATTATTATATAAGTTATGGTGACGCAAACATTAAGTTTTGAATTTGTTTTTTAGTTTCAAATTATTTTAACAAAATACTTAGACTTCTACCGTTTTATTACACATATTACATATAACCGCGGACAACAAACATTTTAATTCAATAATTTTTTAACATTCTCTCGAGTATTAAAATAATTAATTACTTAATAAATTTATGCCTACAATAAAATAAGGTAGTAGTAGTAGCAGTAGTAGTAGTAGTAATAAGTACTTTTATATTTTATACTTAATATATTTTAATAATAATGATTTAGATAAATTATACTCACTTCTTTCAAAGTTTCGCCTCTTAAGCAACCGTGCTCGTCAGGTTGTAAGATGCGAAGTTTAACGAAGCTAATCATAGCGGCCTTTTCGACGCAAGAGTGGGCCTCTTTCGAACAATATGCGATTAGCTTGGACAGCAAGAGACCCTCATCAACGGTGGGAAATTGATGCTTCAACCGTTTGATACCGGCAGCCCTCGCGGCGAGCATTGACACAAGGACGCACTCGCTAGCTGACCCCTAAGATAAAATTAATTTATGTAAGACTACATTTTAGGATTTAGAATTACTCTCATAACATATAACATTATATTATTATAAAAAATCTGCTTTAAAGGTTAGTAGGCTTGGTAAATCGGTTGATTTACCAAGCTAACAGTAATATTTAGCCTGAAGATGTCCTACCGTTGGGCATACCATCCTGTTAAGGGAATGTTTGGTTTCTATTCCAAACATTATGTGGATAAAAATGTAGCTTAATTTCATCCGATATTATTTCACCACCGAGGACGAGATGACACAAATTGCTTGATTTGAATAATCTTCAGTTAAGATCTACATTTTAAATCTATGAGGCCATCTTATTATTTGATTAGGTTTTGAAATTGTATGTGAATATAATATAGTATCTATCTATTCATATAATAAAATTGCAGTATTTTAATATTACAAACAGACGTTTGTAATATTAAAAGATTTACTAATTGCGTATGTATGTATACTCGGTACATATACCAAAATAACATCTTTTTCAATTTTTGTCTGTCTGTTTGTTCCAGCTAATCTTTGGAACGGCTGGACCGATTTTGACGGGACTTTCACTGGCAGATATCTGATGTAATAAGGAGTAACTTAGGTTACAACAATAACTTTTTTGACGAGAACGAAGTCGCGGGCACAGCTAGTTATGTTATATAATTAAATGTTAATATTATTATATAAATATTTATTAGTAATTTATAATGATTTTCAATTAATCTGAAACGCCTATACGCAATTATAAAATTATATAATACATAAATTAGAAAGTTTTAGTTGCAGTGTATTAATTACTAAGGCTTACCTCAATAACGCCACCGCCTTTACTACCTTCTTCGAAGGGCAGAAAAGCTGGAGGTAATCCAATTGCTTTACCTTTAATATTAAAACATTTCAAGTAATTATCTTTTAGTTTGATATGTAATAGATTGTCTGATGGCAACTTAACAAGAATGGTAAGCTGAAATGGTTTATATACAGATTTGGCAAGCATGGGATCTACAACTAAGGTGCTATGTTGTGATGTGATTTTGCAAAAGGCACCTGATTTACAGATTGCTGATTGTTATAAAAATTACTGATAGTGTTCGTAACTTCACATAAACGATTCCACCGAGTAAATATATATTAGAAAGTATATATAAAGTAAATATATATAAATTATGGGATATTTTTTTTTATAAGAACTATTTTGGTTAAAATGATGAACATTTATGAACAAATCAAAATTTAAAAAGGCTATCATAAAAATCATCAATGCGGGAATGATTGTTTGCCGCATTTTCCCCTTAATACATAATATATCCTATTGTTGGAAAGTAATTTTTTTTTATTAGATTATCCAGTTAAAACCATATTTCAATTAAAAGTTAATAAATGATTGAGTATTCATTTTAGACAAGACATTAAAATGATTCATAGATACAAATATATACGTGAACATAGAAAACTTAAAATCTTAGGTTTTACTGGAAAATCTTAAGATTTACCGTAGTTCGAGCTTTTACAGAAACATATAATATTGTCAACTATTGAGATGGTGAATGGTCGAAATGCGAAACTCGCTGGGGTATAGACCAACACACTACGTTATTCAAAAGCAACACCACACCTATTTATGACAGACTATTACGATCTCTACTTACCCATCCAATCTAACATAATTACTTCCAACTCGGTACAGGCTGGACTGGCTGCCTGGAATATAAAAATAAATTCTTGATACGATCATCAAAATCATTGCGTGCTCTTGTTTTAGGCCAAAATGTATGATAATTTTGAGCCGAACCAGTATAGTTGAAATGCATTAAAATTTAATTGCAAGTACTGATTCACACATTTTACCGTGTTAAGTAAAACCTCTTTTTTTAACATAAATGTTTTATATATCACGAGATATGTTGAGATAGTTAATAGAGTTAACAATAAGTAATTGTAATATTAACATTATTAAGTTGGTACGTAAGTCTTGCTTAGCTGTAATTCAGTGTATACATAATTATTATTATTCGGCATAGACCTTACTCATATTTAGCCTTCTAGCGTTCTGTCAAATAAAATTGAACCAATCAAAGTCAAGAGATGAATTAGACAGATGATTTTACTACTTTTAATTAATTTGATATAGGTACATATATTTATAACAATAAACACAAAAAGTTACTTTACACGTGCGATGTAGGCTAAGCACGCGCGATTGTTTCAGATCTAATAATTGCTATCCATACTAATGTGTTTTAAAATATATGTCTGACCAAAATTGACTCAAAATACACTGTTGCAATTTATATTTGTAGTAAAATGATCTTTGAGTCCAAGCATGAATTGCAAGAATATAGAGTTATTTAGAGACTATAGAGTTATGTTGGTTATTCTCTTAAATCCATTCTCAAAGAGAAAGTTTAGAGATTATTTCACCACGCTGCTACAATGTGAGTTGTCAATTACACATGTGGCAGTATATCATCCAACACCTGCAGGTTTTTACACGATGAATATCTTCGCGATATTTTCCCTCATAACTGGGACTTATAAACACAAATTAGGCACATTAAAACTTGCTCAAGTTTGAACCCACAATCATCGGTTGTGACTCAAGTGTTCTAGTCCCTGAGCTAGGCTAAGAATATAAGTAGAGCAGTGAAAATATAACTCAAATAAATAAAGTTAAATGCCGAGATGGCCCATTGGTTAGAACGCGTGCATCTTAACCGATGATTTCGGGTTCAAACCCAGGCAAGCACCACTGAATTTTCATGTGCTTAATTTGTGTTTATAATTCATCTCATTCTTGGCGGTGAAGGAAAACATCGTGAGGAAACCTGCATGTGTCTAATTTCAACGAAATTCTGCCACATGTGTATTCCAGGAGCAGCGTGGTGGGATATGCTCCAAATCTTCTCCTCAAAGGGAGAGGAGGCCTTAGCCCAGCAGTGGGAAATTTACAGGCTGTTAATGTTAAAAAAAATTACAAAGTTAGTTGTTATATAGACAAATAAGTAGTAGGAAGAGTTAGGACCATTAATATTTCTTCATTCGGCACACTGTACTGTGCTTTAAGATCTATTTTTACGTTTTTCTTTTCAAGTATCAAATACGACTTATTATTATATATACAAGTATTCGATAATATTAATATTTGATTGTTTTATAATTGTTCTACATAAGGAATGTATCAAAATCTTTATTACTCATACATTAATGTAATTTCAACCCGTGCTTGGACTGTAGCTGCAACTTACAAGCCATCATCAGTTATTTAAAACTCCGATTGCAGCACAATCAATATCATTGCATGTCTTGATGTTGGTACTTAAGAAATGAAATACTTTGTGTTTAAATATATTACGTACAGAAAATATTTACAAGAATATATTTAGAATGTTGAAATACATGATGAATCTTCTTAGTAATCTATTTATTTATAAACATAGAATGTCCTTAACAAAAAAATTACTTATTTCGCAGAATCTTTTAACTTAACTTCTGTAGGGCTCTCGAATTTTGTAAGGACAAATTAGCTTATCAAAATTCTCTACTTCATAGGGGGATATTATACAATAGATGTTGAGTTTTAATGCGAGCGAAGCTGGGAAAAAGCTAATTTATACAATTAGGTTCCCATTTTTAATATTTATTGTAAATACTTAAAAAGCAAAAATATCTAGTTCCTATACAATTAATGTGTTCTTTATAAGTAGCAATCCTCTTAAAACTTTAACTCAAAAAGGTTATGATTTGACCGATGAATGTATGTACGTATGTTTGTTAATCTGTTCTCTCATAAATCTATAATATAATAATAATATAATCTTCTTATCATAATTTGACAAGTGATATATCGTTGACAACATCTTGATCGCCCGCTGGTTAAAGATTATGTTACGTCACTTAAATTGAATGTGAAGAAAATAAATTTTGAATTATATTCTTAATATTATATATATACTATTTTCTATATTTAAAATGATTTTAAACCACTGGAAGAATTTTGATACGCTTTTAACTTTAAATATTAGCAAAAGATATAAACGAGGATAGTTTATAGATATCATTGTTAAGTATTTTATTCAAAATGACTGAACGATGACGGTGTTTTAATCAAAAAACTATTTTTGTACGCTTACATGGCTAACGCTGGCAATATCTCCAATTCATGGTTAATCCATATTCAGATAAACATGTTAATTCCCTTGGGCGTTTAATATAGCTCGAATAAAATGGTAAATACAAAAGTACACGACTCATAACGCTCATTGAATGAGTAGTCACGTGTAATGTGTAACATCTGACATTTCATCTTGGTAAGCAACATCAAAATAATTATAATATCCTCTCGGAATCGGAAAGTGGAATGATACCATGACGACCAACACAATAATGTTTAAGATAGCCATTCGCAATAAGAGACCAACAATTGAAACGAATTTGTATTTATCATGAGCCGTGTAACTGTCTTTTATGCTATAACATTAGAATAAATATTTTAGAAGACATCATTGTATTCAAGTTATTTGCAACGAAAAAAATCTTTCGATGTGAAAGGTCGCCTGTAACAATAAATTTTGGACTTGCCAGGTGTAATTATACAAATCTGAATCATTAAATCGCGGAAAATTTTTGATCCATTTTTTACAGTAAAATAACGACTCGAATCAATTTTAGTATTATTCATATTCATTATTTATGATAGAATTATGGGTATGAAATAAATATACCAACTTAATATTTTCCTGCAAAAGCGCAATTCTCATGTTCTTTATTTAAAATGGCTTCGCACGTGTGCAACGTGCGTAGCCGGGGTGTGTCGCTTGTATCAGATAAATATCATGAGTATTTAAAAAGGAATATTTACCATGTTTTTTATTTTTATTTGGTGGAGCTCGATACTCGTGAACAAGACATTCGTAGATAAAATATGGAGCTCCACCAAATAAAAATAAAATCCATGGTAAATATCACGTTTTAAATACTCGTAGTAATAAAAATAACCATGTTAAATTAAAATCTTATAAATATCATGAGATTTTAAACTACGAATACGTACGTATCGCTATACTGATATCGTTATTTGCACATTTCATTCAAAGCCAGATCGATAGCAAACAATGTTAGATAAAAATAATAATAGCCGGTATTAGGGTCGAATTCAAGAATACAATAATTCATTAAATCTTATTTCAAGTTTCAATAAGTCAGATTCCTAAACAATGCAAGTAGATGTTTTAATAATAAAGTTATTTATTTTTTAATGTTGCTCTTATTTCTTTAATCATAACATTCAATTATATATAATTTAATTTAGGTAAAAAGTAACGCACGATACGTACTGTCGAGCACTTTGTATAACGATTATGTCAAAAATAAAAAAATTATGAGTATTACTAAATACACATATGACATATTTAGTCCGTAGTCCGTGGTCCGTGGAGAAAAAAAAATTACTCCTTTGCAGTGGTATGGCGGCCATTGGGAACTGTCGGAAAAGTATGGCAAGGTGATTTTCGTGAATAGCTACTCGACGATGATTTTGCATAGCTAATCATTACATATTAGCCTGGTACAAATGGTTGAATTGTTTTATTTAAATTAATGTATTCGCGTCGGTATGGCGGGCTGTAAGTCACACCCGAGAAGTATGGCATTACGCTACCGCCTACTTCTTTTTTTTTCGACTATTTGAAAATACAAGCATTTTTGTGGAACAAATCGCGATTGGGCCGCCGTTGCGAGCGCTATGACCATCATTTTCCTTTCTGCCTTTACGTAATTAGACCCCTGAAGAACCGCCATACTGGTACAAATGACCTAGTATTTTGTGTCATCATCTCCCGGTCTAGTGGTGTTCACTCAGCACCTGATGGAAAATTTGGCAGTCTTCCTACCTATTGTAAAACATACTAACTAAGCATATTAAAATACTACGGTACTGTTGCGGGTCTAGGTAATTTTGGCTCTGAAATGTTTTTTTTTTAAAATCTGTATTTAAGAACTGACGTGGCCCACGGGTTAGAAAACCGATCTTAGCCGATGATTGCGAGTTCAAACCATGGCAAGCACCACTGAGTTTTCATGTGCTTTAATGTTTGTGAAAGAGAACACCGTAAGAAAACCTGCATGTGTATAATTTCAATAAAATTCTGCCTCATGTGTATAACCAACACACAATTGAGCAGCGCGTTGGAATTAGCTCCATATTTCATTATCCATTCAAAGGGAGAGGAGCCTTTAGCCCGCTGTGGAAAATTTACTATGTGTAAATAGGCATAGTGAAAATAGTTCAGTACCATTTTCTCCTCTGTTTGACATCCGATTTTTTTGTTGTGTACCTGTTAACTAGACATAACAGAATTTTTTAAATTTATAAAATTGAATGAATTCTGGAAATAAACTATCGGAAATATTCAAATTTAATATGCTCTCCTCAAGTTTTCATTAACGATTATAGTCGAATTTCAATCACTGGGCGAGCACTATTAAAAGGGCTTTTGAATTTAATCATATTCAAATAAAGCAAATCCCTAAATTATGAAAAGATTCGTATAACATTATTTTGAAAAAAAAATATTTTTTTGTTGATCAGTGAGAAGACGAACAAGTTATATCGACTATAAACATTGATAAAGACAATCGGCTTTTAAAATAGTTTTATGACTATTTATATCTAAAAGTATAAAATAGAATCCTTTTAGTTTGAAGTTACAACATTAACTTATACAAATTTCCGAACAATCATTGAGAATATTGCTCTGCGATATTAAACTCGTTTAATTTCTGTTAAAGGATCAGTAAATATCGAACGTGCTTTCATAATTTTCAGACGACTGTTTATTCTTATTCGACAATAGCTCTTTTACAATGAAACAAATAATAATAATTTATTATAAGATTTTTTGCTTTTTTGATAATTTTTAAATATCAGTATTTATATAAAACACAGACGTAATGCAAGGTGGTACTTACATGTAAGGTAATTAATAAAAATAAAGTTTTTTAGTGAAAGATGTAATCTTCAAAGTATATTTAACATATTTTTTTCATTTTGGTAAAAATAAATGAATTAATGATATTCAACTTTTATCCAAAGAGTCAAAATGAAATTTTAATTATTTTTTGTCAAATGTACAAACAAATATACATGTATTGGAAAATAACTACATCAATTAAATGCCTACTATGCCAATTCTATCGTAATTCTTAAAATATTCATACTTGCTATTTCCATGGATTTAAACAATACCAAGATAATAAATAACACCTACATACATAGTCAAAGCAAATAATTAAATATTTCGTTACTTTTATATTAACTGTAATTATTATTAACAAATAAAAAGACATCGCTATGCATAGGCAAACTTTTATTTCATTCAAATAATTGACAACACGTGGTTTTTATCATTTGGTTAATAATACGTACATATGTATTTTTTGGTTTTACAATTAATTCAACGAAACTAAAAGTTTAATTGTAAGTGAAAGAATAATGCTAATTCATTAATTATAATTCTATTGTTTCGAGTCTCAAACAGGGTCTGTACTTTCAGCTTAAATTTTTATACGTGGGCAGGTAAACACAAAAATTAAAGGCGGTCACTAAGTTTATGAAAACGTGCAGTAAAAATCACAAATAACAATAATTTACAAATGTTAACCTCCTAACTATGAAAATAATCAGATTTTCAGCCATTTTAACCCAACAGCAAGAAGACTAAATAAAAAAATTGTTGCAATAATTTACGTTACTTAATTAAACACATACTTCCTTCAATTAATTATATTTAAGAGTATATGTTTAGTTATTAATTAAAGTAATAATCTTATATATATTTTCAAAGTGTCATCTTTACAATATTTGTATTTTATATTTTTTTATTGTCTTTTCCTTAAACGTTATAGATGTTGTTTTTAAATTGACCTAATTTTTTTGAAATTATTAAAAACGAAATATGAAATTATAATTACCCAAGAGAATCCTATACAGCCAATTCCCGCCGACAGCATGTCACCAAGAATAGAGGGGTAGGCATTACCCGCCGGAAAATAAGCGTGGAAATGGGGATGTTGCCAGTGAGTTACACCGGGCATTATTTTGCTTTCTATATCACCCATTACATCGTCCCAAGGCTCAGGATGCATAGGAGCCTCTGATGGAAGTGCAGCTCGAAGATATCCCGGTTCCACAGATGGGGTCACGCGCCTCTTCCGCAACGTATTCATATACATACAAATATAATCAACCATTTCTTTACCCCGTACACGAAACTCGTCTACATCCATTGTAGCTGTTTAAAGTTGCCTGTTTTTGTTTGAAGAGTGACTTTATAAAAATAAAAGTTCAGGCATTAAAGTTCAGGATGTGGTCTCAACGGCGCGGCGTCCTCTGGCAGACTCGACCACCAAGCGGCAGCACTTCTTTGGTCGAGAGGCGGGCGGTGCGCGGGGAACGGACGCGTATGTTAAGCGCCACGACGCTCAGGGTGAGGATACACTAAGCTAAAGTTTTATTTTATTCTCAGTGGCATTTTACTTCCATATAAATTAAAAAATATATTCGAATTTGAAATTGAATGGAAGGCTTTCAATTATTAAATTTGATTTATTATTATGTATTTATTAAACAAGAATGACTAATCTAGAGTTAACTCATAAATAAAAGTGTTGAGATTTTTTGCAGTAAATATTTACTTAAGTGAAATACATAAAAACAATTCGGTTTTGAAATAGTAAAATTTAACGTCATTGCCGCCCGCCCTCGCTTGTAACGCGCCCTGCGGCACTCCGCCCTCCATGCCACTTCATTGAGTCAGCTGAAAGCTCAATGTTCTATAATACGTATGCATTTCTTGCAATCTCAAACTTCAAGAAAAATATTTCAAGCTTGTTTTTGTTGTTCATTCATACATAAAATGTATGTATATATGTAAAAACAAATTATAAACTTTTTAATGAATACACTATATATATCATCAGAAATAACATGTATTTCGATACTTTATCATCATATTTAATTATATTTTAATATAATAGCCATAAATTGCTATTGAATGTAAAAGTTCACTTTAAAAAGTAGGAAAATGAATATTCAATTTTTTGATTCTACGCAGAAGACTGTCATTTCCAAGTACCTACTTCATCTAAAAAGTTAATGAGGAGTTTCAATGAATAAAACGGTTACTTAGAAGATTAATATGGTATCGAAAATCAGCTATCGCCACTGGCTGAGCTTAATTTGAATTAGCTGGGAGTTCATATCACAGCGTCCAGACATCGTAGCAATCTTTGGTTGAAGTGACTTTTTACGCCAATGGTCTGTGTTTTTTTCCCCTTATTTTTCCAAACTTGTGCCAAGATCTAGTTATTATTCTAATCCAGATAACAGAATTACTATTTTTACACGGAGCATTTTGTACAAATATCCGGTAATAAATTATATTAAAAAAAACATTGACTGATTGTTTAATTGTATGAGAATAGTTGAGTCCATGATAGGATTAATTATGCTAAAGAGACAATATAAATAACCCTTACATTTTGTAATCAGAATAGAAATAATGAACAGATGTTGTTTATCTCCGTCTATCATTGGTATTAGTTTAGCTCATGCCGTTTTAATACCAAATAATTTATTATTTTGTAATGATTGAAAAAAGCCAATATGTAAATAATAGTAAAGTATACATTTTACTCGAAAATGTACTTAGACCTTTTTAACACCAGGTCATAGAATATGAAGTTTTATGATACACTGTTTTACATTATTTATCTGATGATGTAAAAAATGCTCTTTAAAAAATAGTATAATGTTTTAGTGTCAAGATTAAATAGTAAGTTTTAATATTATCATATAAGTAATAAGTAGTAAAATGTCTTCAATCTCACTGTCTTTGATTAGTTCGAGTTTGAGAATACAAAATATTTGATAGTACCTATGCCAGAAGGCTAAGTTAGAGTAGAGACTATGGCGGTCGCTGGGGTTTTAACGAGCACCTAACCCCCGGATCGAGAAGGTAGTGGGTGCCATGTGCAGACTGCTGCCTGGGAGGAGGGATAAAGATTGTCGGTGTTATGCGATCGATGGCCCTCCATGGGCGTTCGTTTGGTCACACAGATTGTCGAATGTACGCAACTATGACTATGAATGAGGGAGGCCATCCACTTTGCACGATATTCTTCAAGCACGTTTTCCGCCGTTGAACATTCTGGCCGATATGGACGTGAGAGTCTAACAGCAGACCCCTGTCCTCCAGTGCGCTCGAAGTGTGGAAGCGGAATACTGGAGAAACGGTGGACGCAAAAATGCGTTATTATGGAGCGGCCTTCAAGACTTGATGATACAAAAGCGACGACAGACGCGAAACGATTACGGTGTGTCACCACTGTGATACTGTGGCGCAAACACCACCCAGCAAACGCTGGAGACCTGCCCACATGGAACGCGAAGAGGCAAATCGTGGTCTGTAAGGCGGCGATGCTTCGCAGGGAATCGACATGTATGGCCGTAGCTGCCTTTTATGACATTGTCATTGTCCAGAAAGAAACGGCGGAGCGACACTGATTAAAATATTCAGTGTCACTTCTCAATTTATACTCAAGCATATAATAGTAATGTAATGTATGTTCGTAAAAATTAACAGACTTTTGTAAAAATTGTAACGTTGTGTACGTGTGTACTATAAGTACTAGGAACAAGCATAAACTATTTACGAATTATTAAATTATTCAACTACGAAATTCGAAAATTACAGTAATTATTGTTTGTGAATTAAATTAAATTATAAAACTAATGACTTCTTAGATGATAGCATACCTATAATGAATCCATCACCTCCCGGGCTATGTCAAATAGAAATATGAAAATTTGCACTATAAATATAACTGTTAAAAAAAAAACCATGAACTAATTGTATAATAATCTTTCGTACATAATTTTTATTTAAATATGGCAACAGAGGCTTTCTGGGATCCTGTTGGAGAACCATATACATTGCTCAAAATAAGAGTTACTGACTCTATGCAGTCTAGTAACACGAGTAACAAGTTTGGGTTTGTTCCTTGTACCAATGCTACGAGTATCACATTTTCTCACAAAATCATTAATTTTTTTCCGTATTACATTACAAAATTTATATTGAGAAGCAACAGTTAATATTTTGATTTATTTCAATTTCTATCTATTTTTAGCTCCTAGGTAATCTAGGTTTCAAAATTTCGAGAAAAGACCTTTTCTGCAGCACAAATATCGTATGAGTAGCGGCTGTGTTACCCCAAAGTATAATAGCGTAAGACATTGTACTGTGAAAATAACTAAAATATAATAAACGATCCGTATCAACATCGGTAAATAATCTATTTTTTTATTAATAATGCCGCAGAGGTTAGTCTAGTCGCCAATCCGTTTATAGGGGGTACCCATTGCAACTTGGGATCAACTGTAAGGCAAAGAAATTCAGCTGACTCAACTGGATCCATCGATTCCCTATTTATCAATGGGTACATCAACTTTTACATTTTTCACATTTGGTACTAAATTTTTCAATTTTGGTTTTTTTATTATTTAGTCAAAGATTATTTATTAGAAATAGCATTGTTTACATCACCATAGTGTACCTGCTTTCTATTAATTTTAAAAACTAAGGAGGTATCATCAGCAAGCAATACTCAATATCAAGTTTGCTCCCAACAAGAAAGGGCAAGTCATATATTTATATGAGGGATAGAAAAGGTTCAAGAATTGATCCTTGTAAGACCCCCATACCAATCGTGACCCCAGGAGATTTTTTCCTCGTCAACGTCAACCTTCTGAATTCTATTGTTAAAATAAAAAGTCAAAAGGTCGAACGCACATTCTGTAATTCTGTAATTCTGTAGTGATAAAGTTTCCTGACTAGAGCTTCATGTTGAACACAAAGTCACAGAAAATCCTTAAGGCATCCTGTGACTCCTTCCAGGGTTCAAAATCAAAATATACTTTATTCAAGTAGGCTTTTACAAGCACTTTTGAATCTTCATTTTACAAACTATATTAAGTGAAGCTACCGCCGGTTCGGAATGTAGATTCTACCTAGAAGAACCGGCAAAAAACTCAGTAGTTACTCTTTTTCAACATTTAAAATACAAAGTTATTTTAGCTAATTACAATTATATATGTATATAATGTATCGATACGCTATATCGATTGTGTCTGTTAAAATATGTAGTACAATTGATTTAAAATATTTTTTTCAAATATTTTGCTGAGGGTGGTGAGTATTCAGTTTGAAAGATTTACCAGGTTATTTTAAGATTTCGACTTTTCATAGGGTTTCCTTTCATTTGTTAGTAAAACAGCCATATCATAAGATTGCGTGGAATTTGAAAGTTGTTTTTTTCCACGGTTCCAACGGACTGCAGATTTCAGTATTTGAGAAAAAGATCTTAACGGGCGGACAGACAGACGGACAACGAAGTGATCTTAATAAGATTCATTTTTCCTTAGCATGGGAAGCACGGGACCCTAAAAAAAAAAATTTAAAATAAAATGTGCCGTGAGTTTTTTTCACCGATTCTTTTCAGATGAGATGTTTCTTTCCAAAGCGGTGGTAGATTATTTTCATGACATAATCAGCCTGTAAATTTCCCACTGCTGGGCTAAGGCCTCCTCTCCCGTTGAGGAGAAGGTATGGAGCATATTCCACCACGCTGCTCCAATGCGGGTTGGTTTCATGACAGTCAATAAGTAACTGTAATGCTTCTATATTCAATAAACATTTTTAATTTTTCTCTTTTGAATATCATTACACGTACACAGAAACAAAGAGTGTGAATAATAATAGAATTGGAAATCACTACCAAATTTTAATAAGTAAATTATTTTCGTAAATAATATTTATGAGTACCAACTTGTATTAACTTGAGCTCCGTATGCATAAGCTGAAGACTTATAATTTGGTCAAACTCTAGACTAAGTAACTTATAATTGAGTAAGATATAATTTCGTAACCAGTTTTCATCAGAGGTTTTGCTTTATCAATATTATAATGGTTTTTTTTTTACTTAATAATGATTAATTAAATAAAAATTAAATTCTATTCCTTATAGTATTAAGAAAGCCATCACATAATTAATTCATCGTAACTATTTTACTCTACTACTTTTTTAATCAAAAAGTATTGAAACAAAACGCAATAATATATATATATATATAAGATCATCTGTCTTGTATATATATATACAAGACAGATCATCTCATAATTATGAATGTGGATCAGAACAGTGAGATAATCTGGTCAGAACCATAGTATATTATAATATACTAGGTAATAACTTGTAACTAACAACTTTAGTGAATCATTCTGAATTGATCTAATCGTGATATGGTCGTGATATGAATAGTAGAGTACAAACAGTTGCGTTTAACGGGAAAATATATTAATACAATTTGAATTTCGATCTAAACATTTTATCTTTTCATATATAAAGAAAAAATAAAACATTTTAAAATATTGTAAATAAATAATTAAAGCTAGATAAAAATTTTTCTCCGACAGGGTGGTGGGTGCTTTCGAAGGCACGCCGGGAAGTCGCCTCGTTGGAACGCGCATTCTTCCCCGCTCCAGAATACCAATGGCATATTATTATGTGTGATCTCCTCTATTGTGCTCTATATCCATCTATAGCATGGACCCATTGACATCTTATTCTTGTGTAGGTACTTAATTGTCAGATCACGTTTGCACTCGAATGTAGAATGAATACATTTGAATTACTTAAATATCTATCTTCTTATAATGTCGAT
This sequence comes from Vanessa tameamea, assembly GCF_037043105.1. NCBI lineage: Eukaryota > Metazoa > Arthropoda > Insecta > Lepidoptera > Nymphalidae > Vanessa > Vanessa tameamea. Next base: position 7,657,167 of record NC_087316.1, read on the forward strand.
TATTAAATACTTCTTATGTTTCAAGTGATTTACTATAAAAAGTAATTTCAAAATTAATAAAAAGATCAACAAAGCCGTTTCAAGCACAGTTTTAAGCTTATTCCGCCATATTGATCCAAATTGAATTGGTTTTCATCAATTCAGATTTTCTCAGTATATTTGCCAATGAGCACAAGATGTATAATGAACATAAATTAAGCACACGTAAAGTTAGAAGTCCTACACGGGTTCAAAATAACCACGTGACCCATCGATCATAGTATATAAAATACGAATAAAAATCTTTGTTAGTTAATTTAACGCTTAATTTAACTACAACTGTTATTAATAATGACTTAAATTTTTTTATTCTTTATTCCTCAGTCTGGTTAAAAATCGATATTTATTCGTCAAACTTTAATAATTCATACTTATTCAATATTTTTACAGACTAATTTAATTATTTCTATAACGCCAAAGAAATTGAATTTTGCTATACTTAATGTCAAACATTAATCTTAATGAGATGACGAAAAAAGAATTTAGGGGTGAAAATATATTAATAATTATTCTGGTCATGTCACAAGTGCGGTATACACGTCTTGACGTTTCAGTTCTGTGCATGATGCTGATCAACTCTAAAACAATTTAGGCGCTCCTCCATAATCAAATTGCTCGCTACGAGCTTCTCCAAGACTGCATTCCGACACAATTATTGAAGACGAAATTAAGTTTTCTATCGTAGGAAGAAATAAAAACTTAATTACAATATTCCACAAAAAATTATTGAATAAACTAACTTTAACTTATTATAGCAATTTATATATTAGTTACATTCCAAAATTAAAATATTATGCTTATTTAAATCATAAATAATATCCTTACGTATTAATTTTTAAATCAATTTAAAAGTTATGACCGATAAATAGTAGGACGCGTTCAAGTTTTCGCGGAAATAAAAGCTCAGAAAAGTAATAGAAAAGAAAAGAGACTCGTTGAAATCTAATTTCGCGTAACCATAACAGACATCACTTGAACCCGATGAGCTATCGGCGACAGACACCCGACTCATATCAATTTCTTAATTGAAGCGCGACTTCTTCCGAAGGAATGAAGATCACACTGATATCTAACTTCCCACGCCAATTTTATTTGTCGATAACTTTGACATACAGTGTATTGCTAAATTGTCCTAATATATGTTTGCGAGTAACCTCAGCCTCCATCCAATACGGTGTTATGTCATAGGATGTCATAATTAATTATGTCACATTACATATAATGATTATAATCGGAACTATTTATTTTACATTATTATGCACTTTTAAAATTATTGTTGTAATTAGTTGTTTAATAATTTGTTAAACTTTAATTAATATTATTTTATTTGGCATACTATTTAAGACTGGCACGAATACATATACATATGTACATATTTCTTTTTTTAAAAAGTTTGTTCTGTCACGAGAAATAATTAGATGTTTGCAAGTTATTGAGAAATATATTTCTTGGAGAATTATTATCAAGCTTGAATTATATTATATACTTTGTCATCCTGATCTACTAAAATTATTTATTTATTTACGTATTTAATTCGTTATTATATATTAATTGAAACAAATTCAGATTATTTTTGTACATTAAAGTTGATTATAAGCTTAATCTTAAAATGCACATATTACAACATAAAATTAGTATTTATTATACTAGTATCTATACTTAAAATAAAGTTATAAATGCGAAAGTAACTCTACCTATCCGTTTATCCTTTACATCTAAACTACTGAACTATTTTGAAAAAATTTGGTACGGAACAAGCTTAAGCCCAAAAAAAGACGTTTTTTCCCTGTTTTGTTCTGCATTTACTCTTTTCGAGCACATTAAAACATAATTGGAGATATGTGGTACTCACCTGTTGCGATACTTACGGAAAACCCTCTAAAAATCAGCGGTACCCATGCCGTTTATTCGGGGAGCGTCACGGGTTCGCTTGGCAGCGGCGTTGATAAGTTTTAGGCCGAGTAGCACAAAATGTTGCCCAAAGCTCAATTTTGAAGTTAGTAATGTGTCGATTAATTTGTTTAGTTAAGTATCTAAACAAATTAATCAACTGCCACAAATTGTAGAAGATTAGTGATTGCGTCTAGTGATTTGACCTAACCACTTGTGGTCGCATTTAGTGACGGCTACTTGTGATTTCTGCCGCCGATTTTTTGCGTTGCAGTGAACAGTATCTGCATTAGACTTTCCGTGACTCCTAATAATTTAAATATTATATGTCAAAAATTCGGCACAATAAAAAATAAATTTCAACTAGTATTTTATATGTATATAGGCCGTGAATGCGTGGTTCGTAGTTGTAATACGTGGGTTTATATACGAGCAAATATTATTTGACTTGTTAAGTGATCGCCGTGAAAGAAAACGATGTACACAAAACTCCGAAAATTTTTAACCTTATTATTAATAAAACCACGTTTGAACATGGTGACAAAAGCTTTTAATTTTGTATCTTTATATATATATATAAACTTCCATCATATAATTTAACTATTTATTTCATAATATAAAATATGTAAAAAGCCTTATTAGGCTTTTTTTAGTTTGTTTTAGTTTTTTTTAGTTTCTACGGTTGCATCAGGTACCTGGGTGATTTAGATTGGACCCGGCAGGAAGCATTACGATTGGGTTCGAAGTTAAAAAAATATGAAAATTTTATTCATAAACATAGGCTTATTTCAGTCATATGGAGTCGGGACAGGAATCTAGTGAGTATAAAGTTCTTCGCATGACGCGTTTATTGCAACCACTGCATGGGATTATTACTTTGACTAAGTATTTTACTTAACTAAAACGATATCGATTGATCATAGATCAAATCCAAAAGTATTTCTACTTTCGAAATAATTAGAAATACATTAATAGTTATTTTTTAAAATAGTTTATTCTAGATTCAAAATCGGTAGCTACCTACAATTAATAAAATATGCTTATATAAAAATACTATGCGTTTATGAATACATTTTCTTAACAAATTACTGTTTCTCAATTTCTTCATAGTTATTTTGTTCGTTCGCCATCATATCATAAATATGATAGGGTCCTTCGCTGCATTTTGGATCATCACATGAGAAGTTGTCGTATTCACAATATTCTCCCATGATGGCCTGCAAAGAAAATATCGAAACATTCACCTGTTTACTTTTATTTTCGTGCCATCTTTTCCTATCCCATAACTCGAGAGATGAAATCGCATTCCTAAAAATCCTTTAAACCTGTCTATCGGATTAAATAAAACATAATTATAATAACGCTAAATCATTATAATTTTTATTTAAATAAGTATAAATCATTGAAGATCTTCGATTTATCTAATAACTCTATTAATGAATGACTGATAATTCTGTCGTTATATTTCTTTAACTTATAAACCACAATTAATAATGTGTATTTTAATATTATACCTTATTTTTATTTTTTTAAAGCGTAATTAAAAATTTACCAGGTAAATGAATCACTGATAGTAGCCCACTAAAAATATTTAATAAAATTGCTTGAAAGTTGTATAATATGTTTTAGGTAGTCGTATACTAAGAAAATCATGGTGAAGTCGACATTTATAGATTGTTTATGAATTGCATATTTTAATAATGAGGTATCACCCCATATGAGTGCTTCCTAAATTATCTACGCCATACATACTTATAATAATTAAACATCTGTAAAGTTTCTTGAACAAATTGAGGTACAAACAATGGGTATCTTTTAAAAAACATATCACTAAGTTTAAAAGTCCAATATCCGTGTATGTAATCTATCTTACTTAATTAGTAGGTAAGTTAGGTAGAACGCCATTGCCGAATTATAAAAATTTACATTTCCTCTCGATATAGAAACAATATCTGTTTGAAGTTTCAACATTATAATATAAGCTATAGTTGTCGTAATATGTATGGACATATTAAGACATACCTTAAACTCATGGGATTTTTTAACTTTTAATAATTAATTAGTTTTTTTTAGGTTAAAATAACATTTTAATATGTAATTAAGTGTTCATGATATAATATCAAATTGTCGTTAACTAACCTTGCTCGGATGAGCAGGATCAGGATTAACATTACAAAAACATCGCCCACATATACATGATCCACGACCTGAACATTCCGCTCCTGCTATGCCCGGGCGGTGGCAATTGTTTTCCAATTTACCTCCAGCACAGGCACAAATAGCATTATCTTCTAAACTCACTAAAAAATAAAAGAGATTAGCAAAATTCAAAGATAATTAAATGCTAATTTTCATCTATGTAATTTATAAACAAATTTCCCTTTGCTTTAATCAAAACTTACTTTCATAGTTTGGATGACGAATTTTCTCTGTCTCGCAATAATTTTCAAATGTTGGCATTTTTTCTGAGAAACATTTATTTTCAATGGGGCACCAGGAACAATGAGCTAATCGGAGACACTCTAGACATGACATTTTAATTCCACATATTGCTTGTTCGTCCACTTTAATAATATTTAAACTACTTGCTTTAATAACTACGACGAAAAGATACAGACAAAAATGTATATAATTGACATTATTGCAAGTTTTCATTTTCAAAAATTAATCCAAATTTATGTTACGCTTAATAATGTTTTTCGATAACTGCCTAACCATGACTTATATTATACTTTTATATCGCAATCGATAACCTTTACATGATTCTATGTACCTAATTACGCAAGCGGGCTTATTTGTATCTCCCGTTTTAGAATTATGTTTCTACAAAGCCCGCACAACTTTGATAGCATACATTTTAGATGATCGATGGAGATATTACCTGAGTAACCATTGGTTATCCAAGATAATAACCTTCTTCCTTATCTCTACATAAAGTTTATAAAATTTATCAAAATGTTTTATTTTATAGAGCAAATTAAAATTCATTTATTTATATCTTTGTATCTGAGACTAATCTAAATATTATACTTTTACCTTGTATACTTACTAAGAGGTACTACAATACAATTTCTTGTCAAATGTATAGCTTGGCTCAAGATTTGTTAGTTAAATTAATGTAATAAATAATTGTAAAGTATAACTATATGTTATCAGTGTAATATTATTATAATAATATATTAGTCCTTTTCTTCAAATAGTGATCTCGATTTTCGCATCCCTAACTTTGTAAACGTTTTCTAAATGACAACTTGCATTTTAATAATGTTTTTAATATTAAAAAGATAATTTCGTCCGAAAAAAAAGGTACAGCTTATTCATTTGGTTCATCCTAAAAATCTTTATTTTACAAAGAAAAGTCAGTGATATTAATTTAAATATTTTAATAAACGCATAATATTACCACAAGTCTTACGTTTATTTGAATTAGGTCAAGAACATCAAAAAATGTAAGACTTGCGATACTGTGTATTAACATTATTAAGGACTAGATACTGTGATAATTATTAATAATATTTGGTGTCATTCAGGTCTCATTCAGGTCTCATTATTCAAAAGAATATTTCTTTTTAATGCCTAATACATCCGGTGGGAAGTTGAAAAGAATAACTGATACTTAGAGACAAATAAATTGAACTAAAGTTTCCGTATATTGGTTCTCATTTTATCAAACCTTTATAATTTAAATATTAGACTACTACCTATATATTTTCAAGATTAGACTACTATTGTGTGTTCTATTTTCATTCTAAAGAGTAGCTTTTGCTCACGATGTTTTTCACGAGATGAATTATAAACACAAATTAGCACGAAGCACATGATATCTAGTGGTACTTGTTTGAGCATGAATCTGCTATCATCGGCTAAGATTCACATGTTCTGACATCTCAATTACCATTAATTTTAAATGAACTAAATTAAAGTAAAACCCGCATCCAATTTTGGTTTGTAGAAAACAAGAACTAAGCAAAAAAAAAGCCAAAACATAGTTTACAAAATAGTCAAATATTTATATTATTATACTTAGCACTTACTTAGTAATCTTAATTATCTAGTAATACCGTAACTTTTAAACGTCTATATTCTTAAGAGAACATATCTAGGTAATATTGGGTAGCTATTCACAAAATATATTTTTATTACGAATTTTGACGAGGTGATGGTTCTTAGATAATGTGTTGTTAATTGGCACATTTTTCAAAATATTAACTATTTTTCTCTATACTGATAACTGAGATTGAGAATAAGATATTTTATCGAGAGTTATCAATAAATTTTATTCTTTTTATTAAGCAGGAGTAACCATGGGGTCGTTTGCTTTAATATTATAAAATATACTTCGAAATAATGGTCTTATCATGGGCTATTAATATTTCTAAATTATTTATAAGAGTATATTGTACAACACTAATTTTGTAGTTTTTTAATTATTATAAATTAATCAAATAATAATTTGATTAATTTATAAATTTTTTTTCTTTTTTTTTTTATTTCGTTTTCGATTTTTGGCTATTTCTCTATTTGATTTAGCACTTTTGGTTTTGATAATGACTGTAATGTTAGCCCGCACTCCGTACCAATGTTCAGTAATTCGCACTTCGCACTAAGCTCTCACTAGTACTACCAGTTACCACACTAGTCAAAGTCACATAAGTGACTCCTGTCATTGTCATCTAATTAACTATAAAGTTTGAAAAATAAATAACATATTTAATAATTAACATGGAAAATTACTTTAAAGGTAAAAATGTCGAAGAAGAAATGGAGCGACATAAAATACCCATCAAGGATATTCCTGAAAACTTCCTATGGATGCAGGTTTGAAAAACTTACGAGGTTATTATTGAATTGTACGAGACTATACTGTATAAAGTGAATACTAAAACTCTTTATTATATAGGTAAAAGGTGGAAGCAAAATGACTAATTTGATTTCTCATGCAATTGGAATACTTGAAGATAAAGGAGCCACTGCTGTGGTATGGAGTGGTGCTGGAGTTGCTATTGCTAAGGCCATCTCATGCGCCGAAATTATAAAGAGACAGTTTTCCATTCAACATCAAGTGACGAAGTTAACTCATAAAAGGTCTATATATCTCTAATTTAATTACAAAGAATAGTAACCAATTCAGACAACTATCTTAAAATGGTTATATATTGTTTAAATTATTCATATTTCATGAGTATAATATTTTCAGTGTTGAAGAATACTGGGAACCAAAGGTAGATGGACTTGAAACAATTGTTGTTAAACGTCAAATACCTGTTATACACATATTATTATCTATTCCGGAAATACCAGATATTAGTCAACTTGGGTATGTGGAAAATTAACATGTATATCTTATTACCAACACACAACATAATCATAAATTAAACTCTATTTTTCATAGAACAACTATACTATACTATAGGAATATTTTAAAAATGTATTACAATTTTCGAATTTTTTTTCAGATACCAAACCCTTCAAAGTAAAAAATTTTGGGAAAAAGTTCCCAGCAATAATTCTAAGCAGCAACAATCACACAAAACAAAAAAGCCTTTCAAGCATAAGAAGGTTGATCCACAGGAATAATATGCTTTTTGTTACATTATAAGAGATCTAGTTTTTAATTTTTTATTTCATTCATTATTGAAGTTTTCCACCAAAATGTTTCCATTACATATATATATTATACATTACATTTACATATATTAGAAACAGTATGAGGAATAATTTGATTTTAAGTTATGCAAAATATCATTTCTGAGTATTAGAAAAGCATCATTTTAATATATTTAAAAGATTTGGTAAAATGAATGTTTGTTTTTCTTATCTATAAAAATATAATATGTGCTATGTTTCAGTAAATGAAAGACCTGTAAGAATTACTTGATGTGTGAATATAGTATTATGAAAATATTCACTATTTAAATTAATATTTTCATTATACAAATAATTGACTCCCAAACACAACTATTTTGCACTTGAGAATAGATATTTTTTATTTAAATCCTTGTTTTTTAAGTTCAATGAGAATATTACTACATATTTTGTTAATATTTATGCTATATAGACACATTTAAAATAGTATCTGTCTTAATGCTATTAAATAAAGCAATGATTAATAGTTAAATGATCTCAACGGTAATACATATCAGATACGGATGACCCATTCAATGGAAGATCACTTACATTAATTTCCCATAGATTCTTAAGACCTTGACTTTGAAGTCTGTGCAAGCCGTTATGAAGTTTAAAAACTTAATTCTTTTATAATTCATTGCATTCAAAACCTGGATATATTTAACGATATTCAAGATCAAGCCCATATCTAAAAGCAACCAACCAACAGTAACAGGTAACAAACCTCTCCAAGAGGTGAGTGATTTTCCCAAAAATAGGTACAGCAGTGCATTTCTGTAAGAATTCACTTCATGTCTCACTTGTGAAATATTGCCATTACATATCTTATATATGTTATAATTATTATAGTCAACATTGCTTCTGACATTTGACACTCATCTTACAGTATAGCTGTATAGGAGCAAATAGTAGGGAAACATTTTCTTATTTAAATAAATTGACAATTTATGGTATTCATAGCTTACATGCAGACTAATTTTTTTGTGGGAAAATATAATAACAACAAAAAACTATTGTACTTATATTGCAGATTTTATTTATAAAGAATAACAGCTACATTGTCAATTGAGAAAAACCTCAATGGTATTTTGTAATACATTAAAAAGTATTTTCACTGGTACTTTTTAATCATAACTTTATTGGATAAAATATACCAATACTTCCAATATATGTCATAATATCTAAGCATAGTGGAGAATAGCATACGCTTGAATAATTAAATATACACAAAAATACAAAAATGTTTTTTTCTTTACTTGGTAATTGAGATGTTTAATAATTTACATATTGCTATTAAAATAATAAGTATTTTGAGAATCTCTTGACATTGTTCTCCTAAAATCCTGTCTCAAGCTTCCGATTCACCAACTGGTTGTGTGATTGGTGGTTCATCATCCAATTTTGGCAGTATAAGAATGTCCTTCGAGATTATTGAGTACTTTGTAACAAAATCTGTGAATCTCTTGCACAAATGTGTTTCTTTTTCGAATGCGTCAAATATTGCACGATGGTGGAAATATGCATGAGAGAATATTCTGTAGACTCTTCTACATACAGATCCTAATTTTGCCACTGATGACTCTTTAATACTGACTCTGAAAGAATTATGGAAATATAATAATTTTAAAATAATCAAACATCATGCTAAGTAAAAACCACATGATAAAATGTTCAATACGGGTGTAAGATTAATTATTTTATTAAATAAACTGCTGTATACCTGCTTGGAAAATATTTATTGCTATTTAACAAACAAGCAGCCCCATCAAGAGTATGCCTTGTATAGTCAATAGCTGGACATTCTTTAGGTGTTTTGTGTGCAGCACATAGAAAAATCCATTGCTCAGTCGCTGTCATTTGAGGGCAGGTCTCTGGATTACACTCACTTTGCAATCTAACTGCTAATCCATTTAATTCCATACAAAATTGTCTGAAAGTAAAAAGATAGGCTTTTAACAAAACCTTCAATAATATAAGATCTCTATGTCAATACATACAATCAATAATGATAATTTCAGTACCTTAAATGTTCATACTTCCACACCCCTTCATCCTGCGCTTCTGGCATTTTAAGTATTGCTTCTAAATTAGCAGGATCGCGTCTGATAGTTTGTTGGATAAATTGTTGAACCGCCAGAGTGCTATCCATCTCTTCAAATGGCTCATCAGGCCATCGGCAAAAATCCTAAAAAAATACGAATCCTATAAGACGCTGTTTGAACAATAACGAAACATAATCTAATAATATCTATTCCACATTATTTACCTTTGCTTTAGAACCTGGGCGATTACGCTTAAGCTTTAATATAACATCAGCCATTTTAGTTTAATGTTATTGATCACAAACTGTACATTGAACAACATATATTTTTAAAAGCGTTGTCCTCGTTTTTGACGTCTGTGGTTAAGCTCATAGATAGTAACAGTTAACATACCCAGTTGTCGACTGTCGTAACTATGGTCTATGAAATGTAGATTAAATTCCTAGGTGTCTTAAGTTGGTGGGAGATAATAATTTATTTTTTATTTTAATGAGCACGGTTGTTATGGTATTGATAAAAACGTCATTATTTTTACTGACGCTGAGCTACATCGACCCATTCTGAAAAGCTGGGCCGAGAAGACGTTGAGAAATTCGGCGAAGTATTGATGTATGATGATATGTATGATCAGAATCGTGATTTCGTAAAATGGTATTCCACTCTTTGTAGAATAATACTTTAGAAACTAGAAGTAGTTTCTAAAGTATTATTGCGCTCTATCTATATGAATATCTGTTATTCAACTGTCGCCATAATATACATTTTTCATAAATAATTTCTAATAAAAATAAAAATTGTATGTTTTTCGTTTATACGGGTCAAGTTCTAATCATTTATTTCTATACTATAATAATATTATAAATGCGAAAGTAACTATGTCTATCCGTCTGTGGCTCTTTCACGTCTTCTAGAAAAAGACTACTTTTTATACATAAAACGACGAAAGAAGCCACAGTCTACATCTACAGTATTTATATAACATTCAGAATCAGAAAGAAGACCGTTAAAAAAACCGCGGTCGTGAGCATGCCCATTGTTAGTGGTTAGTGAAACGCATCCTTAAGAGAGCTGTAAATATTGGCATAGAATATTTTGACGTTTTTGTTTAATTTTAAATACTCTGTATAAAATATAAATATTTGCTCACGTCTGTGAGTTTGAAGCAGCGTTGCAGAACCATCGATAGTTTGACTATCGATAGTTGACCACGAACTCTATTCAGGATATCGATAGTATTATCGACAGTATCGTTTTGATCAATACTATCGATACTATCGATAGTACCGATAGCTCTCCGTGAGCAATATATATTACTATATATATTAATATTGATTACGGCAATACTATCAATACTATCGATAGTATCGCTAACACTCAGTAAGTAATACTATTGGTAGCAGCGATACTATTGATACTATCGATAGTTTAGGTAAAAAGTAATGGTTTAATACTATCGATAGACTATCGATACTATCGCTATTCGCTAACACCTTAACTCTCGATAGTGGACTATCGATATGCAACACTAGCTTGAAGTCAAATATCAAATAAGCTATTGCTTTGTGTTGTAACATTACTTCATAATTTAATATCTAATTGAGTGTAATGTACTTATGAAATGGAAATAAATATTTGCTTTAATTTAAAATTACGTTGTAAAATTAAACGATTTTAACATAATACATTAAAGTGCTTACAAACAAAGTTTAAAGTCTTAGAAACTTTAATCTAAACGTAGGCCTTATGTTTTGTAAGCAAAATGTTTATTTATATTTATTTGGTTTTGTCAAATGTGGTTTTCGTCCATTCCTTAGTTGTAAGTGATATGACAGCAAGTTCTTTTGGAAATAAGAATGAGGGACTAATTGCTGCATTTGGAGATTTTAATTCAGATGAATTGACTGATGCTTTCATCATAAATGGTTCTAGTGTAGAAGTATTTTTAGCTCACGACAAAGAACCGTTTCTTCGACCTTCAGTTTATACATGCAGCTTTAGCAATTTGAATATTACAAGTATTGTACCGGGAGACTATGATGGAGATGCCTATATGGATATACTTTTAACAACTCAAATTCAAAATGTGAGTTCCAATATACATGAAGTAAGAATTTTATGGGGTGGAATGCCTAATTTAAACTGTTCAGATGCTCTACTAATAAAAGCAATAACAATTGGCCATCCATTAGTATTAGACTATAACAGAGATATGATTTTGGATATCTTTGGTATTAATGTTCAAAATCAGAGAGTGTTTTGGGTATTTGATAACACAAGATCTACCCCCCAAGAAATAATGATGACTGAGTCAAGTTCAAAGAAAATAAAATTGCCACACTCTCATTCGTTCTTAGATGTTAATGACGATAATGCTGCAGATCTCTTAGTGACAACTGCATTAGATATTGAAATTTGGTTAAATGAGGTACCTTATGGATTTCGTTATAGTAACAGTATTGATTTATTGATTGGCCACCCTACTATATATGGACAAGCTTTGTTTATTGATGTTGCACTTTCAGGAAATTTCTTTTTAGTGATACCAGTTTGCTATGACCTGGAATGTATAAATAGTACAATATTAATCTATGACAATGAAGAATGGAATGATTTGCACATTGATTTTAATGATGGAAAAGGATCTTTGTGGAGATTTGTGCCCCCAAGAGATGAAATTTACTTGGATACAATCACAATGCGCAGTGGAGACTATAACATGGATGGATATCCCGACATTGTCATGACCCTTAGCCCAGTTAATGACAAAGACACTAGAGCCTTTCTTCTTCATAATGTGCCATGTAATTTCCCGGGATGTAAATTTCATAGGACCTTTGAAGTTCAGTGGGAAAAATTTACTTCCTTTGGTCATAATGTTGTTTTGGCTACATTCTATGATTTTTATATGGATGGTGTTCTAGATGTTATTTACATACAGAAAAATGTAACAAATTCAACACAAAAGTATATAATGAAGGCCTTCAGGAATGAATTAGAATATGACACAAATTTCATTAAAGTTATTGTTGTAACTGGTTTAAGTAATGAGAAAATACCCACTATTAATGGAACTCTGTATAACAGGAAAGTGACATTTGGTAAGGAAAACTATACAATTAATTTCTAGTAAAGTGTAATTCTTTTTATATTTATAGACTTAAAAGACAACAGTCATTCAAATTTAATATTTATATTTATAAAATCTTTTAATTTTAACAAGAATCTAAAAGAAAACGGCTGGCCATCCCAACTTTGTATAGGTATAATAAGAAGCCAAATCACAGTGCTACCTACTGTGTTCATTCACCATACACAAAGAAAATGTCAGAACTGATCTGTCATATAGTAGAAGTTCAGTACACATACCGAAGAATTATATGTAAAGATAAAAACAATATTTTTGTTTTGTTGTGTAATTTGTACTTTTTCTTAATTTCAGGAACTAATTTACCTGGTCCAAAAATTGGTTATAATACCTGGTCACAAGAAGGCACTTACAGAACAGGAGTATGTGCACAATTACCACAGTCAGCATACTTTGCTTTACAACTTCCATATTCAATATTTGGACTTGATCGAACTCCAAATTTTGTTGATACACTAACTGTTGGTCTCTCAGGGCACTCTAAAAGCTGGACACAGATTATTCCAAATTCTCAAATTGTTTTAATTCCTGCTCCACCAAATGATCCTTCACAATGGAGAGCACAATTGTTTGTCACACCAAGTAAAGTTATTCTCAAAAGTGTGTTTGTTTTAACTGCCATAATTATTATCATAACTGGCTGTGTACTTTACCTACATTGGAAGGAAAGAAATGACAGACAAGACATCATTGAAATTGATGAGAAGACTTATGTTAAAATATAATTTGTATGTAAATTTATAGTGTAGGAATTTTAAAATTATGTAAAAATCAATTGTTATTCAAATTATATTTATTATTTTAAAGAATCTTGTTATAATTAAAGTATTTTTTGTGTTCTTTTTGCAAATTATGTAAGTGATCTTGTAGTAATAGTATAGATTTATAATAGGATAATGAACAAAGAAACTGTGATATACACAAGTTTAGACATTTTATTTTCCTTAAATGTATGATCTTTATATCGGTTAAATTCATATTTATCAAAAAAAATAACTAATGAACAAATTAATATAGGATTTAGTATTTTTGTAATGTTTTATAAAATAGCTAATTAGTAGTTTTTAATTGCTTTTATGTAGGTTAATTTGTTGATGTGGTTCAAATCTTGCCACTCTATTTTGAACCAGTTTCATTCAATTGTTTCAGTGAAAATTTTGCACATACTTTTATTGCTAATGCTATTATATCTTATATATTCAATTTTATTTACTTTAGTAAAAAGAATAAATAACAGCTTGTTTTTTATGTTAATTTATTACATTTCATTTTAATGCTTATTAGAAGATTTAAGCTTATGCTTTTTCTCCTTCTTCTTTTCAAGTTTCTCCAGTTTTCTGTAAATAATTAAAATCATTTATATGCCTATTTTTAATAATTAAACAAATACAATTGTTAGTAATTTAGTAAATAGTTACTTTAATAGCTTCTTTTTCTGCTTCTTTGTCAGCTGACTTAAGAGATCTGATTCAGTAAGTGACGAGTCATTATCAACAATCCTATTTGCAGCAAGAGGCATAGCTCCAGCTTTCATTACAAGGCCTGTATCTCTCATTTGCTGCATTAACGTGGGAACATCAGGTTTTTCCTCCTCTTCCTCAGGCACTGAAGCTGAAGCTTGCAGAGCTCTTGCCTCGCTCATTGACAGAGAATACATTGAACATTCTTTATCTGTAATTTATCAAGGAAATATTATTTCAATTGTTTGAAATGAATTATTAATATCCTATATTATATATTACATTTTTTTTAATGAAATCGAATCAGCAATTTAGTAAATTTGAAACTAATGACTAATATAATAATTTCAAGTTTCTACAATAGTTGGTTACATCTGAGCTCAAGTAAGCTGAGTTATAAATGCAGCTAAAACATCATGTGTTTTAGATATGTTTATAACTCAGTTTTGCTTTATCAGATCTGCCAGATTACTTTGCAATCCTAGGGGACTTAGAAACTTGCTACATAATATTAACATGAAAAAGTCTGAATTATGCTTTATAGTTGCTGTATAGCATTGAACTTGCATTATTTTCATTAACTTAAAAAAATTTGAATATCATGTTAATAATGAGATCAATGCAAAAATATAATCAAAAACTTACTTGTTACAAATACACCTACTCCTACTTTTTGAAGGCTTAAATATATGACATATAAGGAAGATCCACACGCCTTGTATTTGTAGCTTAATATGCAACCTTCACACTACATAGAACTAATTTAGTAGAAAAAATGCTTTACCTGTGTTTATATGACCCCATTTGTGACATTTAATGCACCTTACATTTCTGACCAAAATTCCAAATGGTTGGTCTCTAATTTCATTGTCCCCTTTACAATAGCTTTCTCTAGGTGCATTGTACTTGCGTTGCCATTCAAATTTATACTCCGGTTCATTGTCTTCTCGTTCCCGCTCTTTTTTAACTCCAGGTGGAGGTTCATACATAAAATTTAAGCTCAGTTTGTCTTTACTATCTTTACTTAACAGCGCTCTGAAAAAACAAAATTATTCGTAACAATACTTTAAATTAAATATATATTGATACTATTTGATTAGATTTTGGAAATCTTACTTATTTTCATGTAATTCTTGCTCCTTTTCATATTGTACCCTCAATTCTTCCTGTTTTTTCTTATAAGCTTCAGTTTTCTGTTCTGCCATCCATACCTAATGATTTATGTATTATTTTTAGTTTATTTAATAAAATTAATTGTAATTTTATTAATACAACATTTTCTATCAATGATTTTTTAGATGATTGTGTTTGATATAAACAGAACTATGACGTTTGTAATTAAATTTTGATTAAAAGAACAAGATTTTCTACATTTCTGACGAAAGGCAACGTCGTAGTTGTATAAGAAGTAAATCTTAAAAACAAAGCATCTATGTCATTAATACGACATTCTTACTCTTTTTAAATTATCTCTTGACGCTGGATGGAAAAACTTCTTGCACATGTAATTATTAAATCCTTTCCCCATTTTGTAAGTTTGTTGTTCTTTTGTCTGTTAAACAATAATACAAACACAAAACGAATTATCAAATAGGTAAGAAAGAACTAAGAAATTGTTAGACCTGTCAACTTGTTTGTAATGTCAATTGTAAAAAATCTAGATACAAAATATTTGCGAGTAATAGATGTCTATGATCAGTTTTAGATGTTCAAGAACACACTATCAACAATTTCGTACGTATTTTATAAGTAAAAAAAAAAAATTATAATAGAGTTAAAATAGTATTAAATAAGTTACGTTGAAAATAAATTAACAAACCTTCGTAGAAATAACCAGTACAAATTTTAGAACTTCGAAGATTGCCATGGTACAATAATTAGTTTATTGGTTAGTTTGAAAGAGTGAGATAACATCTAAATGCAATATTATTCGAGACTGCATGATAAATCAGCAATCTGTGGTGTATTCTGTATTGGCAACAGTACATTTTTGCGTTGCTCTTGCTCACGTTGAATTTATTGCGAGTACTTCTCTGTGCAGTTTGTCCTTTTGTTTGTAGTGGTCTACTTGAATATGTAATTCTACAGTTTTAAGATTTTACTTTCAACTTTCTAGTGTTAAATAAAGTAATTTCCGTAACTAACACCTACTTTAACATCCCGTGTCAGGCACTTGTTATTTGCTAACTAAACTAAGGATTGAGTGTACAGCAATTTCAAATCAATGTATCATTTGAGATGTAATTTTAGATGTGTTTGGTGTTTGCATTTTATCATTTAAGCATTCGGTAGCTGTAGTAGTTGAGAACATCTCACACATCGATGCCTAGTTCAGTAGAACTGTAGTGGTTAATCCGGATTCGCGATCCACATTTACTCATTGTCATCGTTGTGTTGCTTTATGTTTTAACACATTCATACTGTTTTATCGTGTTGGAGTATTTTTAGAACTCGACTGTGGTATTGAGTCTGATGTCTCTGTAAACATTATACGATTGTAAATACTTACGCTGTTTTTATTATGAGTAAATGAATTATTAAAGTGAGTTATAATTTGGATGAAAATTTCACCTGAATGTGATGAAAGTAACTTTGCTTATGAAGTGGAAAATTTTCAAGAGAAATAATAACATATTTATGGTAAGTTAAACAATTTAAATATATATAGAAATTAGTATTTTCTTATTAATTATTAAAATAAGACATGTAATATATGTACTTATTCATATTCTATATAAATATAATTTTATGTTGGAGAAATAAAATCCTTACCATTTTTTTTTTGGTAAATAAGTTGTATTTAGTTGGTTCAAAAACTTCTACAAAATGTTATTTAATTAAATCATGACAATGAACTTTCTATTTTTTTTTAAATTATAATCCATCTCATTACTGACAAGACATAATGAAATCTTATTAGAAATATAGATGAAACAATCTCTCGCATGTTAATGAAGTAAGACGATATAGAAGTCCAGTTTTGCGTAGTTATATAGAAAGTATTTTTAAACCGGAAACTAGAAATTCAGAATTTTGCCAAATACTTATAAAAAAATGTTATTAAAGATCCATATTATCTGTTTATTTTGATTGATATAAAGTCGTAGGTATAATGTGTTTGTTTTAAGATAATATTGTATTGTAAAAACATTTTTTTCATACTTATTCAAACCTTTATATTGATATATTTTCTTCATTCTTATTCTTATTTGAATAAAAATAAAACTTATCAATTATTTTCTGTAACAATTTTTAATAATATCATTCTTTTTACACCCCTGTAATATTATTTATTTACATAAACCAATATCAGTCAATCCTGTTTTCTGGTACTTAGCTTAAACTAGTGCAGTAGTTCCCAAACTTATTTTTCTCGTGGACCACTTTCAAAATTTTCCTGGCTTCAGTGGACCCCCTGCTGCTACATTTCTACCACATTCTTAAAGTCGCCAAAAAATAAAAATTGTGTCGCTTCTGAGTTCTGTCCCTATATTCCGATAGGTAAAATAAAAATGAAAAATGGTATATTTTATAACACTTTTTTTTTTTATTATAAGAAAAAATTAATAAGGTAATATAGGTTCAGGTCATAATTTTTATTAATGGGAAGGATGTATTTGATGGAGTGTCAGCAAACAATCAATGTTTGACTTTATTTTTGTGAGCAATAACCGCAAATGCCCCTGCTCTGTGATGTTTAATTTGCTCCTTTTTTTGTTAAGAGGTTTGTAACGGCACTAAAACTCCTTTCGACAAGGTATGACGAGGGAAAAGTTATTAAAAATTTCCCACAGTCCAGGATATTTTTCGGGTATTTCTGCTTGCAGCCAAAATGTTTGGTAGCCTTTTCTAAATTTCACCTTCAGCTCCTCATTGGTGCTTAGCTCGAGTAGCTCCTCTTGTAATAAAACATTGGCCACTTCCGTTTTATCAAATGGATTTATGATCCATGGTGGTATATCCATCGTCAGCATATCTTCAAACCTGGTTTTGAAGTCATCATGCAGGGCACGTAAATGTTGACTGTAGGTATGGATATACTCATCAATACATTCTATCTGCGACATGTTTGGAAATTGAGAGAATTCGCGCCGACAAATGTTTTGCTTCATAAATTTCAATTTCCCAAGAAAAGCCGAAATTATCCCCTTTGTTTTTATTAACCTTGTAACTGCAAGTTAATATCATTAAATTTTTTAAACAAATCTGTCAAATACGCAATGTCTGCTTTGAATTTGATCAAGTTTTCTTTTAAATCTGGATCTCTACTTTCTAGGAACTCTAATAGGGAATCGAAAACAGAGTAAAATCTCGTTAAGCATGCACCTTTCGTCAACCAGCGTCCTTCAGTATGTAGGAGCAGTCGTTGGAAGTCTTCATCATTTTCGTCGCACAATTGAGCAAATAAACGCGTATTCAATGCATTGCTTCTGATTTTATTGACAGCTTTTATTACAAAATGAACAGATTGGTTCAACCTGTCACTTAAATGTTTTGCCACAAGATGTTGTCGGTGGATTACGTAATGAATAGCTGTAAGTCCTGGTATAATTCTTTTGAGATGACTTATTAACCCACGATATCGCCCGACCATTGCAGGAGCTCCGTCTGTTGGCACTGCAATAATGTTTGTAAATGAAATCGATTTTTCCGTAAAAAAATTACTCAGGACATTAAATATTGATTCGCCTTTAGTGTCAGTCTCCAAAGTTCTGACAAATAGCAATTCTTCGTGAATTTCTTCCTCCATAATAAATCGGACATATGCCAATAATAATGCTTCATTACCGGGTAACGTTGACTCGTCCAGTTGTATAGAAAAATGAGTTTTTTGCAGTGAAGATGATTGCACAAAAAACTTTCGATATCAGAGCTCATTTCATCAATGCATCTTTGTACAGTATTGTTTCATAATGGAATTCTTTTTAGTACGTCAAATGGAGATTTGTGCAAAACAGTTATTAATTAACCTTCAACGAGCGGGTAAAATTAATTGTTCTCCGATAGTGTGCGGTTTTCCAGATTTTGCTATAAGTAATGAGATATTGTAAGATGCCCGCAAGCCATCATCGTTACTTTGAGATGTTGAAGCGATCATACTGTGCATGGTGGGTCTCTTTTCATATTTTTCCTTCAATGTTTGAAAATATTTTAAATCTTTACCTATTTTATCAGTATGACACCTTTTTAGATGATCTTCGAGCTTTGATGGTTTCATAGAGTCATTGCTCAAAACTTTGTTGCATAATAGGCACATGGGCAATTGTTTGTCTGCCTCTGATGGAACAAAACCATATTTCAAATAATCGACACTATATTGTCGACATTTTTTCTTTGCTGTAGCCATATTTATGTTTCATGAATATAACGTACTGTGTTTGTCTTCAAATCGAAAGAGGACAATTAAAATATCTGTAAGTTACTAAGTTACCTATCTATACAAGCAGTTGTGATCAACCGATTAATCCACGCAAACACAAAACTTAAGTACTATAACAAAAAAAAGGTAGGTACTTTTCTCCGGCACTAGCAAACACTGATATAAATTTTCTCACACCTTTTCTTCGAAATTCCGAAAACAAATAAATGAGTTTGCCTTTGGCATCAAGTATTTATAGTGGTGATCAAGTTCATGTCTGAACAAGCATTGAGCATTGTCGGGCGGATAGCGCTTTGCACGTCTGTACACGAAATTGTACGTAATATCGAATACGTAAGTTTGGACAAATAACAGTCGTTTGCCTTATTAAAATATTATCTGCTTAGTTAGGTACTTAAAACAATGTAGACAGGCCCTTATAAAAACTATGCTTACATTTTTGCTCTTTACTATCAAAAGCAGATAAATTTTCGTGGACCCCCATTAACATCTTATGGACCCCCATTTTTTATTCACGTCTACGTAGACCCCCAGCAAGTCTCCCGTGGACCCCTGGGGGTCCACCTGGCCCACTTTGGGAATCACTGAACTAGTGCATAGAGTTAGTAACTCTTTGGTGAGGCAATGTTTAATGTTCACAATATAATACCGGAAAATTTTCAAAATTTCTCTGTCATCAAATTACTAAAAAATTTTTAGGGATACATGCAAAAGTTAATATGTAAATGGAGAGTTCATTAATGATAGCACACGTTGGCAATGAAAGGATCGACTCTTAGCTATTTCTTTGTTTTATAGAATAATAATAATTTCATCAATTCCATCAATTCTTCTCAGGTCAGGGTATTTTATATACTAAACCAGCGATCATTTTTAATTTGACACGCTTTTGTATTGTATCATGTATTTGATTTCTTAATAGTAACAAATTCATACAACAGTTACATAATACAAAAAAGTCACGCTACCGGTAGCGTAAACATTGGCTCCGTACATAAAAATCAATAAAATTGGAAATACTTGTTTTTTTGCCACGATCAAGTGATTGTCGGTTAAATTATTGTATAATTAATCGCGATTACGGTTTGTAGAGGTTTAACTTGGTGATTTTTTGTGTTTGAGGTCTAATTGTTATCTTCATAATATTATCTTATTAGTGCACCATCTTAATAGTATTTTCTGTTTAAATTGTTGATTGATAAGTGTTTGTGAGTCTTATTTGTCATAAGTGCTTAAAACATTAAGTGCATTAACATGAAGAAGGTGATTAAGTGTTTTTCAATAATTAGTAACGTAAAAACCCGTATTTTCATTCGAACGCTCAAGGGGATTGCGTCCTTACTCCTGATTGGTCAAGGATCAAACGATAAAACCAAGCTGTCTTAACTAAAATGCCATTTTCACCCAAATTTTTTTAAAAGTGTCAGTTTAGTGTTTAACGCCAGAAAGCGAGTGTTCGATTCCGGGCGTAAATTTAATAATTTGTAATTTTTGTAAAAAAAAATATTAATTTGTAAGAAGACCATGGATGATAATATTAAACATCGTAGAGGCGTAAGATCACACATTGCTTCATCCAAAGTGTATTCAAATGTAATACCAGTCTCTAGTGAACAAGTTTAAGATATCGTATCCAAGGAGTTCGACAAATTGTGGCTTAAATTGGAAAATACTATAACTGACATAATTTCTGCGCAACTCAAACCGTTAAAGGATGAAATTGCAACCTTTAAACAAAGTGTCTTTCATTAATTCCGAGTTTGCAAATATAAATAAAAAAGTTGAACATATTGAAAAAGATGTCAAGTCTTTAATATCTACTAAAGCGATTATCGGTGAGCTAAAGGATATAACTGATAAAATTCAATGTGATAACAATGATCGTGAGCAGTGGGGAAGGCGATCCAACATAGAGATCTATGGAATTCCAGAAAAGAAAGGCGAGAATCTTTTTAATATCTTTAAGGACATTTCAGACAAGGCAAATTTTTCGTTAAATATAAGTAGTGACCTAGACTTTATTACTCGTGTAGCATCTAATAGTTCTAAAAAGTGTAAGCCGATTGTAGTTCGTTTCTTGGCGCGCTATAAAAAGGATGATTTTTTAAGTAATGTGAGGAAGCAGAAATTAAAAGCATGCGACTTGGGTTTCAGCAATGTCAATACACCTATATTTTTTAATGATCACCTCACTAGTGCCAATAAGATTCTTTTACAGCGTGCTAAGAGTAAAGCTAAGGATAACCATTATCGTTATATATGGGTTAAAAATTGTTCCATTATGGTCCGCCGTAATGATACAAGTCCTATTGTACACATCTCAAATGAAAAAGATTTAAACAAAATAAAATAAGAAATATGATATTTACAAGCCTTAAATATATGGTATTACGTTGTTTGTTTATATCTTTAATTATATCTTTAATTTTGTTATTCATTGTTGGCTACATTTTTTTTTCTTATAATAGTTGTCATGGCTTTAACATACAGGTCTACAACATTTCCAATTTTCAGTATTTATTATTGTATCCTAATTATTATTTTATTCTTATTATACAGCTATAGCTTTGTCTTTATTATTTTTTCAATTTTAAAATGTTTATGTTTTATGGCAAATGATTGTATTTTTATTTTAAATAATTATGTTTTTTTTATTATTATGTTGTATTTTGGCAGAAAAATCATATAACCCTTATAAGTGCCTTTAATAAATGTGTTTATTACTTGTTTTTCAATGGCTGCAAATAATATTTCTGCTTATTATCAGAATGTTCGTGGGCTTAGAACGAAAACCAACGACTTTTTCAGGAATATGATGACATCTGATTTTGATGTAATATGTTTGTGTGAGACTTGGTTACACCCTGGTGTTTATGATGCTGAGTTGTTTGACTTCAGATATAATGTATATAGGTGCGACCGAGATTATCACTCGAGAGGTGATAAAATGGGTGGTGGAGTACTCATAGCTGTAAAACGTGAGTTTTCTGTCTCTTCATATAAGTCCATTATGTTATCTGGTGCAGCAGCTGAAGTACCGGAAGTAATTATTAATTTAAATAGCCAACCTAGAACCAATATGCGTATATACTGCTGCTATTTTCCACATTGTTACCTCCAATCAGAAGCGTTGGTTGAATTTTTCGAAATTATATCGGATACATATACGAATAAACCTTGCGATACATTTCTGATTATGGGTGACTTCAATATTAGTAATGCAAAATGGAGCTTACCTAATCTCTCTGGACGAATTAACTTAATTAATAATAATAGCAATGACCCTTTAGTAAAATGTATGTATTGCTTTCTTAGTTTTACTAATTTCACTCAGTTTAATTTGACATCGAACGTAAACGATAGACAATTGGATTTGGTGATGAGTGGAAATGAGTGTACAGTCTGTCATTGTGCTGATCCTCTTATCAGGCAAGATGATTACCTTCCCGCTTTATTGATTCATACCTTTACTCCTAGTTTCAGTTCACTACAACCCTTTTCAAGTACTATACCAATAATTAAGGCTGCTTATTATGATGCAATTAACCTCGCACTTGCGCAAATTGATTGGAACGATGTTCTAGATTCTGAATATATAGATATTGCTGTTCGTAAGTTTTATGAAATGATAAATGTTATTATTGTTAAATACGTTCCTTTTAAAAAAACGTATGGCACTCGTTACCCTCCTTGGTATTCAAAAGCTTTAATAAAAATTATAAATGAAAAGCTTAAGCATCATCGAAAATGGAAAGTCTATGAAAGATCAAGTGACTATGAAACTTTTAGCTTGTTATGAGATCGGCAAAAATTTGTTCAAGTTGAATGCTACGATAATTTCATTATAAATGCTGAACGTGTCATTAAACATAATAGTATTTTTTTTTGGAATTTTGTTAAACAGAAACAAACATCACACGAAATACCAAGTTCCATGTATTTAAATGACACACATTATTCGATTGGCTCTGAGATTTGTAATATGTTTAACAATTTTTTTCAGTCTTCATTCAATGTCGTAAATGTTCCTTCAATCTTTAGCTCAGCTACTTATACATATACGAGTAAAGAGTATATATCAATTAGTTGTATTAAATTATCAATTGCATCAATCAAAAATTATCTTAAGCAATTAGATGTCAATAAAGGCTATGGTCCCGATGGTATACCATCACTTTTCTTAAAATCTTGCCTAAATCCCTAGCTCAACCTTTGTTAATTATGTTTAAGTTGTCACTCAGTTCTGGTAAAATTCCCAAGGTCTGGAAAGAGTCCTATGTAGTTCCGATTTATAAAACTGGTGATAAACATAATTTCAAAATTATAGATCAATTTATAAACTTAATGCAATACCAAAATTATTTGAAAAATTTATTTATGATGAAATTTATCCTTTTATTAGACCTTACTTAATTCCGCAACAGCATGGTTTTATTGACAAAAAGTCCACAGAAACTAATCTATGTGAATTCACTCATCAAGTGGCAAAAGTAATGGACAATGGTGGTCAAATGGACGTAGTTTATACAGATTTTTCTAAAGCATTTGATAAATTATCTCATACTTTATTAGTAAAAAAACTTGAAAATTTTGGTATACACGGTGATTTGCTTCGGTGGATTGGATCTTACCTAAGAGATCATCACCAAGCGGTAACTGTCAAACAACCAATTACATCCGGGGTACCGCAAGGCTCCCATCTTGGTCCTTTATTTTTCAATATTTTTATAAACGATGTTAATTTAATATTTCAACATAGTAATATCCTACTTTATGCTGATGATTTAAATTTTTTTAAAGAAATCAATTCCATCAACGACTCCATTTTATTACAGAATGACTTAAATAATCTTTGTAACTATTGTAATAAGATTTTTTTGATTCTAAATGTTATAAAGTGCAACACTATATCATTCACCCGGAAACGAATTCCACAAATCCATATGTATAATTTAAATAACATTTCTTTAAAAAGGGTGTATGAAGTTAAAGATCTTGGTGTAATTTTAGGTTCCAAGCTTACTTATGCTTCTCACATTTGCTACATAACATCCAAAGCTTATCGTATGCTTGGATTTATTTTAAGAGTTGGTAGGGATTTTAGACTGTGCTCAACTTTGGTTCTGCTCTATAACTCATATGTTCGGTCTACTCTTGAATACGCCTCTAATGTATGGAACCCTCAGTACAAAACTTATATAAATGATTTAGACTCCATACAAAGAAAATTCTACAAACATCTGTGTTATACAGCTGAATCTTCTGCTAACATACAACTTTTGTCTCCTCTTATTTTACGTAGACAAGCTAGAGACCAACTATTCTTATGTAAAGTAATTAACAGTTTTATAGAATCACCTTTCCTATTGTCTAATATAGAATTTAACTGTCCACGAAATAATTCTAGATATAAGCCATTATTTAATGTGCCGATTTGTAAAACGAAAAGTACTTATAATAACTTCTTATACCGTAGTTGCTAAAATTATAATAAAGTATATTCAGATATTCGAAAAAATGTATTCTTTTAAAAATAAAGTAAATAAGATACATTTATGTATCAATTTATAAAATATGTTCTGACATGTATAAACATCTAGCCTGTAATTAATTAACCAATGTAGCCATTATGCCTTATATTTTGTTTATTTTTTTATTTTTTTTTTAGTTTAATTATGTTTAACTTTATTCATAATTGTTTAAGATTTCCCTTAGTATATGTTTATTGATCTCATTAATTGTATAATGTTACCTACTTGATTTAATGTATGTTAGTCTTTTTTTTTTTATTTTATTAACTGTTTAATTAGTATCAGTGGAAACTTAGCTGATGTATGTAATATTGTATATATTTATGCCATAAGTGTCACTGAATTTTCATGTGCTTAATTTGTGTTTATAATTCATCTCGTGCTCGGCGGTGAAGGAAAACATCGTGAGGAAACCTGCATGTGTCCAATTTCAACGAAATTCTGCCACATGTGTATTCCATCAACCCGCATTGGAGCAGCGTGGTGGAATATGCTCCATACCTTCTCCTCAATGGGAGAGGAGGCCTTAGCCCAGCAGTGGGAAATTTACAGGCTGATTATGTTTATTATGTAAGTGTCATATCATTGTATGCTTCCCAAAAAAAAAAAAATAATAACTGTCCAAATAATTTATTATATTATATCATTGGTATTTAGTAATAATGTTTATAAAATAAAAACATAAGCTGCCAAAGAAAATACTTTAGTAAATGTATACACTGTTTGTACAAAATATAAAATAGTACTTCACCTTTCCGTCTGGTGACATGCTAATTATACATAATTGATGATTTCTCAAATCATATATATATAATTATTGTCCCTTAACAATGTAAATGTTGTCTTACTAGAATTATTTAAATTCTTTACATGTATTAAGAAATATCAACCCATGATAAGGATAGATACATGACCTGTAATACATGTTTATATAATTATGTAAAATAAGTAAGGAATCTTTGTGGTTCAGTTTTCCAACAACATAGCGAACTTATCAGATTGTCTAGAAAAACTGGATATACAATATTGTACAATTAAAGTATAAAAATATTTTTGCAAGCTGCATAATAGTTTCTTGCTGCATATTTTACATTTAGAATTAAGTTACTTGCTCTAGTTGGTAATTTGATTTATTTTGTTTTTGTTCTAAGAAGTAAGCTATTTCATTTTATTTATTTTACGAAAAAAATGCGAAAATTAGTTTATTTGTTACTTTATCGGTTATTGTTAGGGAAAGTCTTAACTATTAAACCGATCATGACCAAATAATGCATACTAGTATTTAGGGGTACAGAAAAGGACATAGGTAACATCGGTCCCTCCACCGCACACGCGGGCGAATCCTAGGGCGGAAAGTCTAGTATTACACAATGTCGAAACTTAAATTGCAAATGTCATAAAATTAAAATAACACTAACTCATAACTACATCATCTAGATGTACATCAGACACGATACAGGAAGTCCCAAAAACCAAGTGATAATATTGCAAGTGCTAACAGGCTAGCTCATGATAATCTGTAAGAACAAAAAATGATGTCACTAAAATTATCATAGTTTTAATGATATTATTTACTTAGTTTTCGAGATATTTGCATCTTTGGAACTCACGAAACTAATATTTTTGTATTGTAAAAAACACTAATGCTTTTTGCGTCGTATATCCGGTTAGTAATTAAAGATCCCATTATGCAGACTAAATATTTTTTTCTAACATAATTTTTTTTCATTGCCTTTTAATGTGATTTTATGTTATTTCATCTTGAGTCAGAATAATCTTACTATAACATAAAGGGTACTAAGTTCCTCGGACGTCATTAAACCATCTTCGCAATAAAACAGTCGGCAAATAAAATGATCTATTAAAAAATGTATATTTTATAGATTATAATTTTGTTTATGTATATTTTATGTCATTTTGAGAAGTATTTCTTATTTCAATAGCATTAAAAAAATTTAGGTTGGTATTTAAATGCAATGGGCGCTTAAGAGCGAAATTACTTTCTAGCATGCCAAAATAACAGCCACGACTTTAAGAAAAACAATTTGTTAGCCTAGTGATCGTGAAGGTTAGTTCTCTTACGGTTCTCTTCGTAAGGTAGAGATAGAACAATAGATGCGATATGAATAAGTACTTGATAAAATTGTTACCCTCCGTGGACCGTAAGAAACAAATCATCGCCGATCATTTTGGTGACCACTTTAAGGATTTAACTTATTTTGAAATATTGTTTGAGAATGTGAAAAACATATTATTGAAATATTTTACTTAATTCTCTGTGTTTAAATTCAAATATTTTATATTTGCATTTAAATTACGAAAGAGTTCGTTTGAATTTTATTATTGTTACAAATTATTATCGGTGTTTTTGAAAATAACAAGAAATAACTTAAGAAACGTTCTTTACCGTTCCTAAATTGCAGTTGCAGATTTAACATTTTGTTTGACGTAAAATTCATCTTCTTTTAATGTTTTTATGGATCTTTTTATATATATTACGTAGTTTTAAATCTCAATGTGAAAAGGTTCCAAAGTGAGATATTGATAGATATTATATAATATTACATTTTAAACCGGTCATCGATGATAAATAATAAAATAATAGATGCAGAAATAATTTACTCTAGAGACTCTTGTATACAAAATTTAAACCATTTTCCTTAATTCAATCCATATTATGTCGCCTAATAAATATTTTGCCAACAATAACCTTGTGTATGAAAAATTGTTTGGATCACTTATCCCAGTAATATAAACGTTGTAATAATATTATAATGTTAGTATGCCGGCGGGGCGGCACAGAGTAGTCGATTTTTATTATCTTGTATGGAGGGTGTGGTTGGGAGTGGCACGCCAAACATCAACTTGGAGATCGATAGTATCGCGAACTATTCCGCTTGTCAAACGTTTTAAATGTCGAATTAATACAAAACCCTATTCGAATTGTTTTCATCTATGGATTTCGTGGTAATATCTCTTATAAAGCCTTAAAACATGAGCAAGATGAGCAGAAGCAATAATAAAAAGTGCGAACAATTATTTAAAAATATATATCATTAAACATTATTTTAATCTGTTAAATACTCTTAACAGGTGCCTGGTTATTGGTATCTCTGATTATAACTATAATTTTAAACTGAATAATATTCAATATCAGGTGTTTATATCGACGTTACAGTTACGATTAATTTATTGTAAAGCAAGGCAGTATTGTAGCTTCTAATGTGAGTAAGGAAGTAGTTTCTCATTTTCGATAACAATGCAACATGCATTTAATTTACCCAATTAATATATTGTAGTTTGAACCAGCAATCGATTTCATTGAGATTCGTGACAAACCGTATTTCAACTGATTGTTTACCCAATATTGCTTTCTTGTATGGTAGGTGTTGTACATGACCTCTTTTTGAACGTATTTTCCTAATAAATATTTAGGATTAGAAGGCTTTGGATTGCGTTTTGGGTTTATAGAAGGCATAGAACAAAAATTATGATATCGACTCGAACAATTTTAAGTAATCGTACGTAATTTCATAATGAATATTCGTAAAAGTTATTTCTTTTATACAATGGTTATTTTTATGATAAAATGATGCTAAAAATGTGACCGAATATTGTTTGTTAGGGCGCCTATTGCGTCTAGACAGGATAAATCGCGCCTACTTTCATAAGCAATCACTTAAGCGTTAATTTTTTTTTATATCTCTTCTGTAGGCATTATTGCTATCTGAAATATGAATTATTTATGATCATAGGGAATTGAGTTACAAAATACAATCTTAAATGGCGATCCAGATGTGTTTTATAGAAATATAATCACAAAATAAGGCAACTATTAGAAGGATCTATAAGATTAAAACAGTAATTAAATATTACCTATGATTCTATTTTATATTTAAATATGTATTCGATGTATTATGGAAAGATTACTAACATAATTTTTTTACCGATTAATGAAATATCTAAAATTGCTTATTTTCATATTTTAAATGTTCGTGCATTAAATTCTAAGCACCGCTGAATCAGCCTCCTGCTTTATATATTCATTGTGCTATTTATATCTTAGTAAATATGTAACCAAAGTCGAGGTTACAAATATTCAACATGAATAAGGCATGTGTGACGTGAAGTTACGCTAAACATTTATAAAATTTGTATTAGATAAGCTATTGTAAGAAGTAGGATAATAACGTAGACTTTACATACAAATGCGTTATTTAATGTCAATGGATTTTGAATACAATTTAATTCGGATTTGTGGTTTGCGTTAGTTGCATACACGAAACAAATAAGTTTAAAACACATGAATATAGGAGCAAATCTCTGCTATATTTGTAAGAGTCTCAAATAAGAGTTGCAAAAGCTAGATTCCGTGTTAGCGCAGATTAAACATAAGCGTGTATAGTCCGTACATGCTAATGTAATTTGATAAGTTTTACAGCATAAATAGTGAGTTGATAATGATAATGTCCGATTTCGGCCACTATGGCAGACTAGCCATATACGAAGGCCATATTGTCCTAATTAATGTTATGCTTTCACGTCTTAACTACTCAACCGATCATAACATTTTGTATAAAAAAAATTACCGGGTACTAAAAAGGATATACAGTACCTTACCTCGAGAAATCATGGGAGTATACTCAGAAAACGCCCATACAACACACGCCTTTGCTTAGAATTGATCGACCGAAAAATTCCAATTGCTTATTTGGTAAAAGAATTTTATCAGAGTTTGCCGATTAAATGGTAAAGCAGGATTCTATTGTTACGATTAGCCAAATATTGTACAAAAATGAATGTTCGGGCGAAGAACAACAGGTATAAGTTTGGCATCGAAATCAGCAATTATACTTTTTATTTCTGTAGATCATAGTGTAAGTTGGTCATAATTATCGAGGCTCTGTTGTTCTCGTAAATAACCAAGCACATATAATATTCTAGTTCTACAGGCGTTATGAAATTCTTAGTTGAATCTAGAAACAAGGAGATGGTATTAACTAAAAGTGGCTCGAAAGGAAAATTGTTCTGAGTTTACGATTTAATGGGGGAACGAGATGAATTAAAATAAAATTTTTGTAAATAAAAATTATTTAAAAAAATTAAAATATGAAAAAGTATTAATCTATCATTTTTAATAAATTAGTGGAAACCGCGGCTTCGCCCGCTTAGACTACAACAAAAACGTTTCAAGAACTTGTTTACAATCTGTATTTTAAACATTCCCCCCTAAAAGGATGAAAAAAATAGCCTATGTCCGTCCTTGACGTCTGAGCATTGAGCAATTTTCGTAAAAAAATCGTCAAAATCGATTCGGTAGCTTAGGCGTAAAAGCGTTACAGACTGACAGACAGATAGATTTACTTGAGGATTTATAATATAAGTACAGATAATGATGGAAACGATCACATCATAATAAAGTAATTACATTACATTACGCTAATCATTTCAACTACATGTATCGATACGGCGATAGTTACGCGTTTCTAGAATGACGCTGTTCCCGCGCCATTATTATTAATATGGTGTTCTTCAGAAACATTTAGACGCTTTATAGCTAAAATAGAACCGTGCGGTCCACTGGTCCAAACCGCAACACGGCATGCAATCGCGCGGTTGTCGCTTGTCTGAACGAGCGTTAGGTAAATATGAGTTGACGTACAAAAAACAATAACGATCTATACATACAAATAAAAAAAACTTTACTTATATACTAAAATTTTTGACTGCGTGTATCTTTGTTCCGAATAATCTCGAAAACTGTTGGACCGAAAGAAGACATGATACTGCTTCGATTATGCTATCGATTAAGATTTTGGATTTTTTTATTTGATTTTGATACTGTTTTTACTAATAAAAAGAGCTATAAACGACAAAGGTTTTTATATATATCATTTGTGAATATTTTATATAAAATGGCCGAACCATGGCAGTGTTTAATCCAAAAAACTTTTTGTTTCGTCCACGCACATAATATTAGCGCTGGCTTATCCTTAAAGGATACTTGAAAACAAAGTACTAGAAAACTGTAGGTCTTAAAAAGGCCCACAGAACAGTCCGCGATAAGATGTACTCGTCTTCTTCGTTATCCTCATAATAACTGTTTTTTATATTTTACAAATGTGTATAAATATATAGGTTATTTGCGAAGCCATATTCTGATAATTTTTTATCCTTATTCATATTAGCTACCTTTAACATTTAATATAGATTAAAATTATATTTTTCACTATAACATTCGAATGAATAATTTGTATTTTAGAAGATATTATTAGAATATATATATTTTAATCACCTGTTTTTACACCAGTTTTTTAGTTTATAATGTGTGAAAGCTATACTGTAGTTAAAATGAATGTTGTGCATGCTTGCACATATTGTTGCATTCTAAATCTAACAAATTACGTAAGTAGGTAAACAAAGTACATAGGTGTCTAAATACAAGTACATACCTCGTTGATTATTAATAAATTGATGAAATAAATAACTGTAACTTGTATTTGAAGAACTATGTATAACTTAAAATAATAGCCAACACATTATTATTAACTTAGTTATATGTTTTCTGTATCAATCACGTGAATTACTGAATGTATCGGTATGAGACTGAACGAAAGCTATTGATTTTTTGAATCTCGTTGATCTTTTCTCCTAATCGTGTAACTCGTAGTAATAAGATATTTCATCTTTAAAACTATAAGCTAACCTATTTGCGAAATTTTGTAAACAAAAAGAACAAAAATCTAAGCTTACGTCATAATGTTAATAGGATTTTCTTGTCACTTCTTATATTGGTTAGATAAGATAAATAAGTATTGAATGAAAGTCAAGAGTGTTTAAGCCAATTGAGCCGTTAGTTATTTTCCTTATTATTTAGTTTGTGTTATTTTCACAAACTAAATAATAAGATAAATAACTTTGATCACTTGTTATAGACACATTGTTCTTTTTACGCTATAAGCAAACACATAAGTTGACATTCTCAGAATAATTATTATATAATAATAATTAGATAAAAAACATAGACTATCCGTTCAATACGCACGGTACCATGGCCTACGTGAACGTTGACATGATCCCATAAAACCCACCTAGATGCGCAATAAGCGATTGTTTTACTTTCAATCCCGAAAACAATGAAGCTTTCAAGAGTTCTACTTTACAATGACTGTCCAAATCCGACTAGTGACTTATTTCGGTGCTTGGCGTCCCTCCTGACCACGAGACCTAGTCACGCAGTCCATCGTAGCGATATTTTGAATATCCACCTGGCTCATTTGCGGAAGGAATGTTTGTCATCGGCGGCCACCTCTCCCTAGAGTCACGATCGCAAGAGCATTAAAGGGATATAACATATCACCTGATGATGTTCATACGATTAGATTCTTACTCTACTAAAATTGATGAACATTTTATATTATTTAAATATGAGCTTGTCCTACTTTTGAATTTAGCGAATATTCAAAAATTAATCAACAAAATCCAATACAAATTATATTTACATATATGTGTGTCGAAATATAGAAATTGAATCATCATATATCTAATGCAGTATATTGTTTATATGAACTGAAATCTGAAACATGAAGCAAGATGTCGGAAATCTAAAGACATTTCCTCTTCTGGTCCTGTCAAAGCTCTTGTGAAAAATGTATTAATTTTTCTACTGTTCTATCGCAAACGTAATAATAAAGGGACATTTTTTGCAAAAATTTAGATAATATAGTTGGGCAACCAAAACGGTGGTTCAATAAAAATTAATTCACTAAAGGTAACCACGTCGATAATTTTAAGGATTTAGAGAAAATGTATTAAATATTGAAGCTGTTACTTAGCTGTTATTGTTACAAGAATAAATTATTTCCCTCTTCGTTCCATTTGTTTTTCTGCTGATGCAAGCAGCAGCATGTGATGCTACCATTTTACTTTATTAACTTTTTAGCTGTCATTTTATAGTTGCGTCAAACACAAAATACATCAATCAACCACGTGGTCGGTATTGACGGCGTAACATAATAATAATTATTGAATTCGACTTGAGCGAGGTTAAAAAGGGCCAAGTCGTTTTCTACAAAATACTTAAATCAACAGAAGTTTAATGTGTATGACATTTTTATAAATCTATTTCATTCGCTTTAATTTGATTGAATGTCTTTAAATATGTATGTAGATTCCTGTAAATATCGTCTATTCCGCGAAAAGTTAATCTAGCTACATTACCTTTTTATTAATGTCTAAAAATAACTCGGAGCGTTATCGCTGACGTTATCTCAAGGCGAGATCGGTGTCGCTGCTGGTTTGCATCGTATCCGTCCGACGCCCGCGCTTCTGTAGCACCACAATCCTAGTTGTTGCTGTTAGCCTATATCTTTGGGTTTTATTATTGG
This sequence comes from Vanessa tameamea, assembly GCF_037043105.1. Taxonomy (NCBI): domain Eukaryota; kingdom Metazoa; phylum Arthropoda; class Insecta; order Lepidoptera; family Nymphalidae; genus Vanessa; species Vanessa tameamea. The sequence continues at coordinate 7,690,669 of NC_087316.1, forward strand.
AACATAGAAAAATAATCGTTCCTATAATAGATTTACAGCAAAGTATTACCTGATCATTTCATTTTTTATTTATTTATACTAATTATTAATTATTTCCTCGAACACCACAATTTAACATTAAATTGAGGTTATTATTACCTAAAAAGCACGAATAAGAAGTAGCGTGAAACAAACAACAAAGAACAATAGGGTATTTTTTTTTATAAATTATATTCATAAAGTCCATAAAACAAAAATGAGCTAATATTATAAATAGACAATAAATTAAATTACTGCCACAGATAATATTACAAAAAATTGAGTTAAGTTTCATGTTACATAAGAATTTACAATGTCATCTAAACAGTGTTCATGTAATATACCGGTATAAAGAGACGTTAATGACGCGAAATACTTTCTCGAAGAGTAAGATCTACAATATATTCATTTAAAGTTTTAGATTTTATCCATTTTAGTTTTGCTAGCGTTCGCCATGTAAACACCCGTTCGGCGATTTTCTCTCTGATTGCGTTGACGTAATAACTGTATCTCACAAAACATATGATATATTATGCTAACTATAAGGTATCATGATATGAAAATTCTGTTTAAACGGATTTGAAAAGAGTTTATTCTATTCGTAAATTCTTTTTTTTTTCATTTCGGTTTTTTATGGTTAAGATTTTATTTATTTCAAAATTTGTTTAATCAATACGTATTTAATTGTTCTTAAATATATTTCCATACGATGTGTATGGAATTGCAATTGCATTTGCATTGCATAACATTTATTTTATTATGTTTCATAAATTAGCTTAAGCTTAAAAAGTAAATTTATATCACCTATTTTCAATGGCGCCGCAAATGATGTCTAAAATCTTAAGAAAAAAACTAAGTCTAAAGTACTAATGCAACTTGACAATTTAATAAGTATATTACTTCCTTAAGATTCATTTATTTTTTAGTATGTTCGTTAATTCTAAGTTTTTAATTGTGTGTTTCAACTACTCATAAACAGCACAACTTTTATTTGTTAATATTGCTGATTAAATTTCTAAGAGAATACGCCTATCTAATTCTTCGATAGGCGTCTTTTATTTGCCACGGATCAAACATAAAAAAGAATGAATTGAAAGCATATTCTACTTTCATTTTTGTTGTCAGTTGTTTTAATGAATGTAACAATACAAAAATTAATTTCTACCTCACTATAAATTGTTTGTCAATGACTAATTGCAGTGATCTTTGGACACTAAGCTGTAGAAGTTTTATTCGCCGGAGTCACTTTGTCAAAATAACGTCATGTCAATTGGTTTAATCGGTCGCCGGCTGCGAGCCAATTACTTAGTTGACAGCAGGGAAGTAATTCCTACATTTGAGGGCGGAAAACGCGCCACAGGAAGTCTTCCTTTTATTAACTTACAGAAATAGATGTTCTCAATTATTATCACCTTTTCTAAGAGAGAACAGTACCAATAAAATGTGCTTGTAGATAGGGCATTGCACATGCCCGTCTAGGTACCTACTTCCTTCTCATCATATATTTTAACAACAAGCAGCAATACTTAATATAGACGTGTTCCTGTTTAAAGTTTGAGTGAGCCAGTGTATTACAGGCACATGGGACATAACATCTCAGTTCCCAAGGTTGGTGGCGCCTTGGTGATGTAAAGTCTATGTGCTGTGGTTACCACTTACTATTATATGGCCCATTCGACGGATCGCCAACCTATGCCACAAAAAAAATCTAGTTCCACTTATAATCAAGAAAATTTGTTAATTTAAGACAAACCAAGATGAGGTATTTATTTATTTCGATAAAATATGACAGTTTTAACCTAAGGCGCGATATTTCTTCGACCCTTTTTGGATAAATGAAATAGTTTCTTTTATATTTCAGTAACATAATTTTTTTTTTCTTCTTGATAGAACCGTAGTTATATTTTGTAACTTTATTTTTCAAAACTAAAACGTGGAGTTCTTGAGTATGTTAGTTTGTCATCAATATTATTTGTTCAATATGTGTTTAATTTGAGTCGATTTGCTTTTTGTTATGTATGTACTTGGAAATATAATGCAACGGCAAAAGTGCTTTCGTAAACATAAAACTTATAATGATCCTTTGTTTTTATTAATCTATTTTTAGTCATTGGCTATCATTATCGCGGGTACTAATTATATCGTTTTGAGTCGTTAGCTACAATATTTACATTTTGATAACAAAATTAACGTTTCCGTATGAAATAAAAAACGTTGTAAGGTTTTATTGTGATTTATTTTGTTCATTTTGAAGATATGGAATGATTTAACATTAGCATTAGCAGCATAATTTAAATGTAATTTCCCACTGCTGGGCTAAAGGCCTCCTCTCCCTTTGACGAGAAGGTTTGGAGCATATTCCACCACGCTGCTCCAATGCGGGTTGGCGGAATACACATGTGGCAGAATTTCGTTGAAATTAGGTTTTCTCACGATGTTTTCCTTCACCGTCGAGCACGAGATGAATTATAAACACAAATTAAGCACATGAAAATTCAGTGGTGCCTGCCTGGGTTTGAACCCGAAATCATCGGTGAAGATGCACGCGTTCTAACCACTGGGCCATCTCGGATCGGATTTAACATGCTAAACTTATATCACCTAAAATTTACTTATCATTAATTTGTCTAGTCATAATAAATATGTTTATTAATTATGTTCAACATAAAATGGGTGTTATTTATAACCAAAACATGACACTTGGTCTAATAGTCATAAGATATGTGTAGCGTTGTTGTAATGTGACTTTTTTAAATGTGTTCGAATGTTTCGAATACTTGGTAATAATTTATTAATTTGCGATGACGCTCGATTTTTGATTAAAAGTCGATACAAGCAGGTGTTTCCAACTATTACTAGTATTGGTTTCTGAATCGTCTATTCTATTAAGGCTTACACGTGGGAGCAGTGTAACGATGCCTTGCGTTTGTTGCAGGTGCTAGTACCGCGGTGAAGGCGACGGCATGTGGCACGGTGCGCGAGTGCTCCTACTCGCGGCGCTGGGGCTACTGGCCGGGCCTTCGGTCGCCGCACCCGCTAAAAAGTACAACCTTACCATCGGATACCTACCCTCCATTAAAGGCGAGCACAGAGACAGACAGGGTCTCGCCATCTCTGGGGCCCTTTCTATGGCCCTCGAGGAGGTTTGTTTGAGTATTAATTGACCTTTTTGGTGATGGTTGATTACGTTATAGTTGATTTTTCCTGTTTATATTATAAGCACGAGAAAGAAATGAAATCGTTATTCGTCTAAAATGTTTTATATAGAACAGAAACTACTTAATTTAGAAAGTTTTCTGTAACCTACATTAAGGCAATACTCTCGAATGTAAACTGACATCGTTTCAAATATTGACATCCCAGTTCCCAATTTCGGCCGGCAAATATTTACTGTGTCACGTGTAGTTTACGAATAAGGCAGACAGTTTCTATATATTACAGATGGTGTTCATTGAATACTTGCTTTGTGACTGGCTCATATGTATGTTATAGATTTATTAGTTCTGAGTAGGGTAGTTACAAAGGAAATTATATTGGGAGTTAGCTCTTCGTATGAACCATTATACATTTATAGTAAGTGTGTCATGATTGACTTGTAGTGAAAACAAAAATATTTATGTAATGTAAAGGTTTTGCCTGATGTTTCTAAAGATTTTTGTGATTCTCTACGGTCGAGATAGTTGCCCTTATTCAAGAAAATATACTAATTTATCGGTTAAATTAATTGAAATCATGTGATGCGAGTTTTTGAGTTCATTCTAAGAAGCAAGAATGAATCGATTTTTTTTTTCAGATCAACAATGGCACAGATTTGCTACCCGACGTGCGACTGCTGCTGGAATGGAAAGATACGAAGTGCGACACGGTGACGGCCACGCGTCTGCTCACCGACATGAGTTGTTCGGGAGTCGTCGCCTTCTTCGGCCCTGAGGGTCGCTGCCACACCGAGGCCATCATAGCCCAGTCTAGGAACTTACCAATGATATCTTATGTGAGTCGCGACAGTACATTGTTTTGAGAATGTCTCAATAAAAATAGGTCCTAAAGCAATCCCTTATATGGTAAAATTCAAAATTAAATTATTCAAAAATAAACTAGTTCTATATATACGTATTATATAATTCTACTTACGAATAGAGAACGGACTTTTATTTTTAATTAAATGACTTTTAGAGAAAACATTTTTTTTTTGTAGACTCAGATTGGAATATTCAGCTTTGTCTTGCTAATCAAATTCTTTTTTTATGTTATAGAAATGTTCGGATTACCAAACGTCAACGTTGTCGAACTTCGCAAGATTGGAACCTCCGGATACGCAGGTTGGCAGTGATAACATTAAAATATTTTTTAGTGATAATGTTTTTATAGTAAAATATAAACGACGCGTGTAAATACAATTTCAGGCGACCAAATCTGTCATATCGTTGCTTCGATACTACAGATGGAATAAGTTCTCGATCCTATATGAGGAGTCGTGGGTGACGGTGGCGTTGACGTTAGAGAACCACGCGAAGAAGAATAACATGACCGTGAACCATCAGCGACCGGTCATCGACGGTTTCAAGTGTTGCGAGGAGAAGATGACTTGCTGCGCTCCTGGATTCTGGTACCAGTTCATACAGGACACTAAGAACAGAACTCGAAGTAAGTGTAATTTGTTTTCTATCGGTCTTATTTTTATGGGAAGGCAATTAAGATATCAAGGGAAAAAGTGACCAAACAACCAAATTTTCACAAATAAGTAAAACATAATTCGTAGCATAGCTGATTGTTGAGACAGTAACAACTAAAATTATAAATTAAACATAAATAACAACTTAAAATGATACGTAGATAATGATTTGTTTACGTAGGTTTTTACATATAATCAATCATTGACAAATCTACCGTGTTATTGAGAAGTCATCTTTTTGGAGATATAGATTCTACCGAGGGATCCGGTCTGGTCCGTGTCAAATATGTATTGATTATGTAAACATAGAAAGTTGTTTTACTAAATCAAACAAATAACGATATATTATTTGTTTGATTTAGTACGTGGCGGATAAAAACATATAATCAATCAATTAACTTCTGTGAATTAGATTCAGGGATCAGTATTTAATAAATAAATAGATTGATGTGAAGCGTCAATAGCGCTATGGTTTAAGGGCCGCCTAGCGTTGAATCGAGAATAGGAGATTCCCCATTCGTACACAGTATTCCTTATAAAAAAAATACAAAAAAAATAATGAACCAAGTTGTTTTGCCATTTGTATAATTTGAGTTTGTCTCTTTCAGTATATGTGTTCTTGGGTTCAACCGCTGGCCTAATAGATATGATGACAGCCATGGAATCATTGCAATTATTTGTGAAGGGAGAGTACATGGTCATATTCGTCGACATGATGACTTACTCGCCGAAGGATTCTTTAAAATATTTAATAAGTAAGTATTTTTTGTTACAAAATTTATTGGACCAAGATTTTGTGGTCTAATTTCTAATGATATCTATTTATATTAGCAATTAAAATATACAGTAGAAAGTTTAGATTAGTTTTTGCTCTTGTAAGTTTCTAGTTGCTCTGCGTCTTTATTCGACATGCACTTATATTTCTGCCTTAGGGTAACTAAAATAGCGCTCGAATTACGACCGATTTGAAATTAAAATAAATGGACAATGGAATTAAAATAATCGAGTGGATCAGCAGCAAGTCGGTTATCACCCGCGGCGCGCTTGTGTTGCAGAGACGGAGGACCGCGCGTCGAAGCTGGTGTGCCCCAACACGGCGGAGTTCCGCAAGCGCGCGCAGTCGCTGCTGGTCGTCGTGTCGTCGGAGCCCGAGGGCAGCTACGAGTACTTCACGGGCAAGGTGCGCGTCTACAACAGCATGAAGCCCTTCGAGTTCCCGCTGCCCGCCGTCTTCGAGAACAGGTTCAACAAGGTGATGCACCGTGTCGCGGTATCCTCGAGGGCCGAACGCACTTCGAACGTTTCGTATGACTTTATATGATGTTACATTTCAGTTCGTGTCGATATACGCCGCGTATCTGTATGATTCTGTGAAGCTCTACGCGACCGCTCTACACAGTCTCATAGAAGAGGAAACAACACAGAAAAATGAAACTATTACTTACCAAAAATTAATGAGCATCGCTACCAGTGGATCTGTTATTGTTTCCAAAATGATTCGTATAACTCCTTTTAAAAGTAAGTGGTTCATTTTCAAATAAATAAAATATTTCCAACCATGCTTTTCAATTATTTTAGTAGACATTTTTTTGCGTAAAGGCGGTTTTACTCTCACAGTTTTTTTTTTTGTGACAGACAGTTTACAGAGAATTTTGTGCTTCATTGTTAGTTCTACGAATAATAATGCATCATTTATATCTAACACAACGTTTCAAATTGCATAGGTGTATCTGGTATGTCGATTCGTTTGGACGAACGAGCAGACTCCGAGGGTAACTTCTCCGTGCTCGCCTTCAAACCTGCCAACTTCACGGATGATGACGTCAACTGCACATACAGCATGATACCCGTCGGACACTTCCAACAGAGCAGTCGTGAATTTCCTGTGAGTCACGGAAACCTTCCAACCTGCTATCATATTATATTCATCAAACAATTATACCATTAATTTATTTTTTACATTGATGTGGTATGAAATACCTAACTAAGGATATCTCATTAATTAAGTTATCTCAAACAGAAGTAATGAGTAAAAACAATCCAAATTGACATTTGAAATTGACGTTTTTATGAAGTATATAGCATACTGAGAGAAGAGAGTGCCCCTGGAACCCGGTGTGTGGCATGCGGCGGCTCTCGCTGAGCGCACTCATTGCGCACGTTGACTTTTGTGGTTACTGTTTCGTTAGTAAGCGTCGTACTGTGAAGTTTTATTATTATTAGCCTGTAAACCTATGTGTATGATTTTCTATATGATCGTGGAAAATCTATGTCCACACATATTTTGTTTTTTTTTTTTTTTTCCATAAATGTTTATTTGTTTTACAGGAATATAAATTAAATCCCCGCCTGCCAATCGACTGGCCGGATAGCGTTAAGCCTGAAGACGAACCTTCATGTGGTTTCCTTAATGAAAAATGTCCGAAGGATGACTCACAGATAACGTCCCTGGTAGTCGCGGGGACATTAGCTGTGACATTATTCTGTGCCCTCGTAGTTACTATAAGCATTTATAGAAAGTGGAAAATAGAACAAGAGATAGAAGGATTGTTGTGGAAAATAGACCAGCAAGAAATAGCCGGCTACTTAGGTAGTGGTCTTATGTTGTCGCCCAGTAAGGTAATATATAAATATATATTATATAAGCTATGATAATTATGTATAACACACAGTTTTATAAATATTAATGAGGAAATGTGTACTGTTTTACTTACAGTTAAGTTTAGCTAGTGGGATATCTTGTGAGAGCAGATGTTGTACACAAATATTTACGACGACGGCGCAGTACAAGGGAAACGTAGTGAGAATAAAGGAACTGAAATTCACTAAAAAGAAAGTAAGTATTCAGCTTATACTGAGTCAATCGTGATTACACTATAGCCTATTCCAATGGTTTTTAATATTGCCAAAGTTTTGAGAATTTGGAAGTAAAATTTAAGTGAATATAGGTTAGTGGAATAATATTGCCGCATAAATTAAGATATATTAACCAAAGACTGTTTGTATTCAATAAGTAACAGATAGCATTATTAACAAATCCCATGGAATATGCATATTTAAAGTTTGTGTATCTCTATCCTTACGCTTGAAATGGGCTATACAAGGTTTTTACTGTCATACTGCTTTTTATTGTAGAATTCCGATAAGAACCCACCTAGGTTCGTCATTTCTAGAAAAAGGGTTGTTATACGTTATACTTGTACATTGTACAGGAATAAGTTTTTAATTCAGCGCCGTTTACATGACCTCCAGTTACCAAGCGTCTATGAAATGGAATAATAAAGAGTAATTTCTGTATCACGGTAAACGAAAATAGTATAACTATCTGTATTGTACTCGTGATGCTAAGTGTGTGTGTGGTGTGTGTGTCGCAGGACATATCGCGCGACGTGATGAAGGAGATGCGCCTGCTGCGCGAGCTGCGCCACGACAACCTGAACTCCTTCATCGGCGCCGTCATCGAGCCGCTGCGCGTCCTGCTCATCACCGACTACTGCGCCAAGGGGAGCTTGTATGTGAGTCACTGAGACGTTGCTCTCACTCGCTCTCTCTTCTATTTCCTTGAGAAACGTAGGTTTTTAACCTGATTTTGTTGTCTGAATAATTATACTTACAAATATTTTGACCTTTCGCATCGACGTCCGAATGCAAGGTATAGCATAAAAATCATATAAGTACTAAAATATTTGTATTGTCTTTGCAGGATATAATTGAAAACGAAGATATAAAGCTGGATAAGATGTTTATATCTTCTCTGGTGCACGATCTCATCAAGGTATAGTTTTAATATATTTATTATGCAAACAATACGGTATGCTGCGACGGGTAATCATTTATTTTCCTCGTCATACTATGTATAACATAATTACAGTTACCAAAATATACAGTTCTGATAAAATTACATGATTCATTCTTAGTGTCTCGTTGACGCCAAATTTCACTTTGTCTCAAGGGATGCGTCAACGTTTCTGAGCAACACGACATGTATGTTCTCATTTTAGTTATCTTACTTTCTCAACTCGTCTTAAGCAACGTATTTGTAATAATTAATCATATTATACTTTATATCGTTATTCGTGTCTTATCTTTTGTCAGATCCCTTAAGCTTGTGTCGCATTGCTTCAGTCGTACTCCGATATTGAAATTTTGTCGACGGTCGATGCGCGATTAATTATAAATTTAATTTCAGGGTATGAGTTTTATTCACTCATCGCCATTAATCTTCCACGGAAATCTCAAGTCTTCGAATTGCGTCGTCACATCGAGGTGGATGCTTCAGGTAATGACAAATAATTTAAACTAGTTACTATGTAACATTTTCTCATATTATTGAATTAATTTGAAAACGATAAGTAAAATTAATTGATAAATTTTATATTATTTTTAGGTAACTGATTTTGGGCTCCACGAATTAAGATATTGCGCTGAAAATGATTTCATCGGGGAGCATCAATATTATAGAGGTGAGTGAGTCGTTAGATGATCTTTATTATATTGAATTCAAATCGTTCATTGATAACGACAGACACAAATAATATTTTCACAAGGCATGATAATATCTATGCAATCCTTATACAAGTTATAACTAAAGAAAAAACTTATTTCTTATCATAGCTGTGACACTATTGACGTGACGTCAAGAAAGTCAGTATCACAACAAGCATTTTACGTCACATATCGAATAAAATTGCTCTATATTTATTGTTCTTCTCAAGAAATCTTTATAACCTTTACTTGGTGGCAGGGCTTTGGGCAAGCCCGTCTGGGTAGGTTAGCAATCCTTAGTATTGTTGCTTTCCGGTTTGAAGGGTGAGTGAGCCAGGGTAACTTCAGGCAAAAGGGACATAACATCTTAGTTCATAAGATCGGCGGTGCCTTGATGTATTGTGAGGAATGGTTATTAATTCTTACAGCGTCAAGGACTATGGGCGGTGGTGACCACTTACTATCAGGTGGCCCATTTGCCCATCTTATATATATATATATGTCCACGTTGTGACAATATCGGTGCCAATTTGCGAAATATTTTTGGGAGTACCTTGTAAATAACTCATAGTTATAGCTAATAAAAATAAAATATTTAAATTTTGTCTGTCATTAAAAGTACCTCAAAAAATGAAAATAATACATACTCGTTACAAATATAATATCTTCTTAATATTAATCAACGTAATTTTTGCAGGCTTACTATGGAAATCGCCAGAGTTACTGCGACAGTTAGATGATCCAAACGGTACCGTCGGAGGAACGCAGAAAGGTGACGTTTATGCTTTTGGCATAATTCTGTACGAAATAATCGCCCGACGAGGACCCTTCGGCGCCACCACTCTGGAGCCTAAAGGTGAGGACACGATACAGAGCAGACTTTTCAATGCAGTAAGCGTAAAGTTCGCACTAGGCACCCTCGGTACTATCGTTAAGAGATCCGTAAATATTCCAATTCGGGTTAATCTTCGTCTCAAAGTTTACATTCGATACTGAAGAATTTCTAACTCGAGTAGAATCGGTGCAGGAAAAACAGCGTCTTTTTCGGTGTAATATTGATGAATTATCCCTAACTTGAGAACAAACGCAGAAACGAAAGTAAGATGTGTCACCGCGAACAAGCTCCCCACGATAGTAACGTAGCCGCGCCCGCCCGCAGACATCGTGGAGCGCGTGAAGCGGCCGCGGCGCGAGGGCGAGGAGGCGTTCCGGCCCGACACGCGCGCGCTGGACGCGGACGACTACGTGCTGGCCTGCATGCGCGACTGCTGGGCCGACGACCCCGCCGTGCGCCCCGACTTCCCCGCGCTGCGCACCCGCCTCAAGAAGATGAAGTCCGGCAAGTACGTGTCCGACGCGCCCTCGATGTTAGGGCGATGGTTGTAAATTCTAAAGAATGTGACGTATTAGGCTTTCTTTTCCACTTCCGTGACAAATATTACATCGTTTTTTTTTTCGTAGATCTAGAAATATTATGGATCAAATGATGGATATGATGGAGAAGTACGCTAATAATTTAGAAGAACTAGTCAATGAGAGAACGAGGCTACTGATAGAAGAGAAGCAGAAGACCGAAGACTTGCTCCACAGAATGCTACCAAAGTAAGTGGCCCCTGTCTGCTTTTCCGAATGCTCTGGCATCAATGTGGTTTTAATGTCACCTGATTTAACTTTCGATGTGGCTTCATTAATTGTTGTGTATGTTTTAAAATGTACAATCGATTTAAATATCCCCTTCGACTCGTATGTGCAAACATCGTTAATATTCAATGAACGAAATTTGTTTTTCACGCTCAAACACTTCACATTCATTTTGCTCTTGTAATCCATACAATAATCTTATAAGGTTCGTAAAAGTATAATATAAAATTGAATAATTGTACATTAAATTGATGTAATAAAGCAAGCAATTTTTCGGTTGTATTATTTTTAAAACGAAATAATCACTCTTGCAGAATTGTAAAAACTGTTTCACATATTGTTGACGTCATATCACACTGTATATAAAGTCATTATAATCTCGTACATCTATTCTAAAATTGAGAAGTTTATATAAATTAAGAAAATGTGCATGTTAGATTTGGACTCAGTATTAAGCGAGGTGATGTAATCGTTACTAATTAAGGTACGTAATGTTGTAACTAATATTAACGTAAGCACAGACGAGGAAGACGCAAATACAACAAGCCGCACCGCGCTTCTGGCCGACCGCAGCGGTGGTACTGGTTTACATTCAGTCCAGTCAAGTCGTTCTCATTATGTCATGCCTTGATTTCATTTTATGCGACAGATGGTTAATATTCGATGATCAATAAGAGGTTTTTTGATACGCTATAAATTTTAAATAAATATATACACTATTGGATAATTTGTTTTGGGTGCTTAGGGTTGCTTAGGGTGTAGAATCTGTGTTCCATCAGTAGCGATATGATTGATATATTACAAAACAAATAAAAGTTCGTGTGCCATTTTTTCTTCATTAAATCCATTAATTTCGTCCATTCCGGGGTTCAAAAAGTCAATAGTTCCATCGACATGGACTTGATGTAAAACAGTAGTACATGCTCTCGTAACAAAAGGAAAAAAATGTATTTGTATTCAATTTGTTGTACTTGTGTTCTTTTCCAGATGTGGGGGTTGAATCCATTATAGAAATGTCGTGAAAATTTCTTGAGGTAATTAACTCTCTACTGGTGATTGTAGTTAATTCAGTTGGTCTCATGCTGTAGGTGCCGGAACGTCGCTTCTCACTAGTTATTATTGTAATTAGGTTTTCCGATAGATGGTACTAAGAGCTTGCTTGGGTTGTGGTTTAACATATGCATTTTAGTCGGTGTTGGCAATTTCGTAGCTTATTTTCGATCATACTTAGTCCATATGTAGATGTATCAATATTACATAGTAATGTTTAACACTTTTCTAGCATGTTTTTAATATATTTTTTTTTATTTGATAACGTAAGTAAAATTTGCAGGTATATGATATTTTAGATTTATAACAGGGTGCTCAATTTTTTTCTTATAATTTAATCTTGTGTGGATTTGGACGAGGACAATGTTGTGAGTTTTTTCAAGTTACTTAATACATATATGCAGCAGTAATTGTTTTATTATCATTTAATTATATTATTCTTGATTTATAAATATGTTAATTATGTAGAAATGTAGATATTATGATTTTTAGTAGTGCATCATTCGGCATGATATTTAATGTAAAAACTAGTCAAATTTTCATTATCTCTATGACTTTCGGGTTATGTATGTTAATTTTTTTTATATTATTTCCTAAGAATCTACTATCTAATCCTAAATAATAATTTTTCAACAAATTTAAGATTTAATTAATGAAAATTGTCATACTTATATTTTTTTGTGTTTCCTATTCTGTAGTAAATAGTAATTAAAATTTATTAGTTAATAGTAGTAGTAAAACACTGAACTGTACACAGTAAATGTTAACCGTATCCGTGATATTGTTTCAGATCAGTCGCTCGTCGGCTGACGACGGGCGAGGGCGTCGAGCCGGAGTCGTTCGACTCCGTCACGATCTACTTCAGCGACATCGTCGGCTTCACCGCCATGTCCGCGGAGAGCACGCCGCTGCAGGTCGTCAACTTCCTCAACGACCTGTACACCGTGTTCGATAGGATCATACGAGGCTACGACGTGTACAAGGTTGAAACCATCGGGGATGCTTATATGGTGGTACGTAGTTTTTAATTTCATCATTCTTAACTTAATCTAATTAAATACTCTTTATATATTATGTTAAATCAAGGACTGTGAGTGATACAGTCATGTTGATTTTTGTAAATGTGGGGTGTGTTATTTAACATTGTCAGGTGTCGGGCCTACCGATAAGAAATAACGACAGACACGTGGGAGAAATCGCATCAATGGCGCTGGAACTGCTAAATGCTGTCAAGAGTCACAAGATATCTCACAGACCGAACGAAGTTTTAAAATTAAGGATAGGCATACACACAGGTATTCATAATTAGTTTATTAATATTAAAAAATAATTGTATTTAGCGATAATTTAATAGGTAATCGATAGTGAAGTATGTAAATTATCATGAAATAATATTGACAAATTCGTGGCGTATTGTTTCGGCAGGCGCGGTGGTGGCGGGCGTGGTGGGGCTGACCATGCCGCGCTACTGCCTGTTCGGCGACACCGTGAACACGGCCTCGCGCATGGAGTCCAACGGGGAGCCGCTGCGCATACACATCTCGCCGAGCTGCAAGCAGGCGCTCGACAAGCTGGGCGGGTACGTCGTGGAGCCGCGCGGGACTATACCCATCAAGGGAAAAGGACAGGTAAAGAACAACATCCTATGGAGTTCAAAACTCCACAGTGTGGTTGTCTAACTGTATTTATGTATGTAGCCAAATATCAATAGAATCTTGCCATCTCAACTCGGGGTTGTCTTAAAGTCATAAAAAATATATTATTTTTAAAAAAAAATTTAAATGATACGAAATTCTGTTTGATGTCAATGTCAGAAATGAAACTCCCGAATTCAGATAAATGGCATAATTGTCAGTTATTTGATTCGATTCGTTATAAACATTATATGCTCACATTTTTCTTTGACACCGTTAAAATACAATTATTTCAATAAATTGATTATTAATATTATATAACTATTTCTTTAGCTCCAAACGTACTGGTTAGTCGGTGCGACGGAGAAGGCAATACAGAAGAGGCCGGTAGAAGGGGAGGAACGCCCTCTGTTCTGTCGGCCCAGGAGAAGTCCTCGCTTAACGGATTCCAGACATCCCTCTATTTCGGGTAATAGATTCGCTCGTACATAATTTTTTTCACGTTTGAAGATATTTTCTTTAGCATTTTTGAGAGCATTTTGCAACCACATTCGCATGGATATTCGAGTTCCATCAAAGAATCACGAATATATAACCACTCGCTTCGATCGCAACGCTCCATTCGATCGCATAGACTCGCAGCGAGCGGGCGCCAGGTGGCCAGCGGTATATACGGTCGGTTGTCCCGCAGAGCTGCGAGGCGAGGCCCGCGTGCGCCAGCGCCTGCACAGCGGCGCGTCGCTGCCGCCGTCCGCGTCGCCCGCCGCGCGCCGCGCCGCGCTCGCGCCCACCTCCAGGTCCATGCGCTTCTTTGCCGTGCTAAGTTTGCTTTTAACGAGTGTAGCTTTGTAGGCATGTAAACTAATATTTTAGCTGAGTTTGGATGTCACTGCAGTGTGATTTTTTATTTCTTTTTATTTATTTTTTTATTAATTTATATCCATATTTTAATTATGATTGTATTGATCACTTCAAAAGTGGATCAGGCGACTTTTTCTCTAAAGTTTGTGACATAATCTCGCTCCATCGACTGAAGTCCGTATACGCTAACAGACGCGCACTGAGCTCGATCGCGTCGTCGACGGCGTGCTCGGGCGCGGGCGAGGCGGGCGTGGCGCTGCGGCCGGCGCGCTCGCTGGACGTGCTGTCGGCGCGCGGCCGCCTGCGCCGCCACCACACCACGCGCTCGCTGGACGTGGAGGTGGCCATCGCGACCGTCTCCTCCTCGCTCTTCAACGGCAACGCGTTCGGCCTGCCCGATGACCCGCCGCGCGCCGACGAGGACAGTCCGCTGCTGCGCAAAGCGAGCCTGTGTAACAAGCTGGACCGGCCGAAGCGCAAGGTGCCCGACTCGGACTACATCGAGTTCTACAAGAAGTGGCGCTCGCTGGAGAACGTGGCGGACGCGAAGAGCGGCGCTAAGATGCCTCGCTTCGCGATCCGCTCGTGGCTGCTGGGCATCTTCGGCGGCGGCGCTCGCAGCACGTCGTCGTCGCTGCGCCGCGCGCCGCACCTGCTCGACCGCGAGTCCGCCGTCTGAGCGCCGAACTTCCCCTCTAAGTGTATATTGCGCTATATGTATATGAAATGCTGTTGTAAATAATATGTGTAAGTAAAACGATGTTACCGTCAATTGTGAAATAAGAGTTTAATGTTATTAAATAATTTCTATTGAACAAGGTCTCTTAATAATACTGACATAGATCACATTAACACTACCGAACGCCTATTTGACGGCGTCACGTAAACGCGAAGCTTCCGCGTTCCCCGCATCGGTAGAAGGCGCCCAGACTCGACCGAGTCGCGCACGGCTACGAACCGGCCCCGGGGGCCGACGACGAGCTCGCCATCCGGACGGGCATTGACTAGAGGCTACGCGTCGGCCAGCAGCGGCACGCCGGCGGGGTCGCGGCCGTTGACGACGAGGCGCACGTCGCAGCGCGTCTCGGCCTGCTCGATGATGGGGCACGACACGCTGGTGTGCTCGTGGCGCAGGCTGGGCGCCGCCAGCAGCTCGGGCCGCGCCGCCGACACGCGGCCCTCGCCCGTCACCTGGGATCGAGACACGACATTCACTATGCGATCCTCTCACATTAGTGTTGATGTACGACTTAGTAATATAATTTTAAGATTATAATAGAAAATCCCTTTATCGTTTGGAAACAAGAATATGTCATATTTATGAAATAAGAGATACAATTTTAGTATTCAAATCTATTCAGCCCTATTTTGTGTCCAAATTAAATAAAATATTTTTATGATAATTTAAGTACAAGTGACTTTAACTCATTTAATGCTAATGAGAATTGAAATATTAATCAAACATGAAACTTACTTCCATTAAGTATTCATCACTTCGATGGTGTAATACGCTATCTGTATGCGATTCTAAATGGTTTCCAGAAGCAAAACGAAGTTTCTTTGGAGATTCTAAGCTGCAGCACCTGCAAACATAACATGTATATTATTATTATGTTAGATGTATGTACATTTAATAACTGATACCATAAAATATTACACAGCTAACTAAATATGTAAATGTCCCTTTTGCACAACGAGGCGAAAACTCATTGCTTTTTAGATTAACAATTGACCTATTCTTTGATATATCTAAAGTTTATGATTGTGTGAGACTGTTAACGTTTTTGTATAAGCAACAAAATTACGATGATATAGGTAAAGATCTTGATTTAATTTCTTACAGCCAATCAATTCAGATGTCCTCTGACCGATTGGAGCCACGGCGGCCTTTCATAAAGGAGACTATGCAACTGAGCGTAAGAGACGGCAGTGCATTGATCACAAGCGTGTGCCACTGGTGCAATAAATTCTTTTTCTCATAATCCTATGGAACGGCAATCTGACCCGACAGAAAATAGTACATTGCCCAGGAATACATCCTTACGGAGCTAGGGTTTTGCGTGTCTTAACTTTAAATAAATATATAGTATTAAACAATTCAAAAATTCTCGCTGTCTGTCTATATGCTTAGATCTTTAAAACTATGCAACGGATTTTGATGACGTTTATTTAATATATAGAGTACTTCACGAGGAAGGTTTATATGTATAATAATTGATACTACGAGATGTGTCAAAATAATGTACTACAGTAAACACCTTCAAAAGGTCTACAAAAAAGTCCGCGATTGTTGGTATATATCTCTTAGCTATAACCCATAATAACCATTTTTATCCTAGTCGCTAGTGATTTATAAAATACATTAAATAATTCATAGGTAATATATAATATAATATAATTGAAAAATGCATATAAATAATGTTAAATCGGCGATTCTTTCGTTAGCTACAGTACGTTAGTTACATTTACATTATATTTCGGTAATATTGTCAACTGGTAATACAAACGAACTCGTGTGTATTGTCGCCCGTTGACATATATTCTACGATAGACAAGAACCTACGTGCAAACAATTTGTTCGAATACTAGTAAGAGTTAGAACGTAGAGTTCGCTGCAGCGATAAATCTTATCGTATCATATCATTATGTCATCTAATCAAACTATTGAAGCATACAGCGTTAGATAACTTATAGAGAATAGATTGCTCGTGACCAAAACGTCGTAAACAACTCTAATTTTATTGCTTTTTCGCATTTCATTCGACGTAGTGTAACAAAATGTCGTTCAAATAGATTTGACGGATTGTAGGATGGCGTCGCCTATAAATAATCTTGTTACTATTGTGGCATTACGATATTATTAACTAGGTATTTAATCACCCTAACAATGAGTAATTTTACTTACTTGAATACTGAATTCTTATTTAATCTTTTTTTAAATTAGATTTTGGAATCAGTAGCGTCACTCCGTTCGTGCCCTACATTGAATGAATGGCAAAGCCACAGTAATGTCAGGTCAGGTCAGTCGAAAATAGTGACTGTTGGGATCGTCATATCTAGTGCGTACTAGAGATATATTTGAATGACAGACCTGTGCAAACTGCCGACTTGGTTTTTCCAATTCCGTGTCTTAAGAGAGCTGCGCTGCCCGCGGTGGTCGCGATGGTCGCGGTGGTCGCGGTGGTCGCGGTGGTCGGGCGGCGGGTCGCGCGCGTGCGCCCGGCGCCGAGCGCGCGCGGCGGCGGCGGCGGGCTCCTCCCCGCGCAGCCACCACGTCACCTGATCCCGCTTGCCCTTCATGGACACGATTCCGCGCTCGTCGAGGACGTACCCGCCTAGTTGATCTAACAACATCTTGCAGGCACCGCTGCAGTGAATCTTTAAAGCTGAAAAACAAATGAAGTTTAAATTAGCGATATTATCAGTTTTATAAGTTTCATAACAAAACTTTTAAATAATTAACTATTTAATATATTCCACTTACGAACTCCCGTAGATTCGAATCGACTGGCGGTGTTGACGGTGTCACCGAATAAACAATATCTAGGCATTTTAAGTCCCACGACGCCAGCGCACACTGGGCCTGTAGAAAGGATTCATAAACTAGAATTCATTGAATTCATTACAGTCTTATATTACTTAAACTTGACCAGGGAAAAATCCTTTTAACAATGAAATGATTACAAACGACTTATTTGCGAATACAAACAAGGAAATTCAGAGATGGTTAATATTGGCTTATTTGATATTTTAGAGATCAATTCTTACCTAACCTTATTTTATAAGTACATAAAGGAACACAAGGCAATATTTTTAGGTATGAATATATTCTCAAAACAACGGATATATTTTTAGTTTAAGTAAACGGGCAGATTGACTGATTATCGAAGTAAGTTTAATTTTTGTCCCGCCTATAACGTGCCCAAGCGGACAGGGCGGCAGCGGCGGCTCACGTACCGGAGTGCAGGCCGACGCGCAGCAGCAGGCGCTGCTCGGGGCGGTGGCGCACGCGGAAGGCGCGCGTGGCGGCGAGCAGCGCCAGCGCCATGGACGCCACCTCGCCCGCGTGCAGGATGCCGTTGCGGATGGGCAGCCCCGACACCTGGCGACGCGCACAACATCGCTATTATCTGACACTGACACATCTTCCATTCGTTAAAGTTTACTAATTAGGTAATCTTAACTAACGGGACGGTTACCCTTGCGATTTGTTTTATTTTTACTGTGATTGTTTAACAATAACTGGTTATATTTAATTAATGTTCTGTAATATGTAAAATATTAATATTTTTTTCAGTTCATAAATAACACAATTAATAAGTCTTTACCTAACAGAACTTGTGAATTTTGAAGCATTCAGATTATATTGTTTTTTTAAACGTTAATGTTTTGAAGAATAAATTATATGTTTCTATACAAAAAAAAATTAAGTGTTTTGGTAAATAATACAATGAAAATATAATTTAATTTAAGCAATAATTATACTAGAAGTATCAAAATACACTTACCACCATATAAGCGTCGCCGATCGTCTCCACTTTGTATACATCAAAATTTTCTAAAATCGAATCGAAGCACGTGTAGAGATCATTCAGAAAATCAACCACCTGAAATGATTGTAATATCAGGTAATATTTATCAGGTTCGTCATTACGTATGATACACGTAATGACGAAATTTATTGTATCAAATACTTGTCTGAATAATAAATAAGATATTTCTTAATGAAGCTCCAGTGTAAACTTGTACGGGAAAATGTTAATAATAGTTGTCGTTTGTTTATTATATGAGACAAAATTCCTTATGGATGTTTAATGTCTATTATAAAGAAAATGATCAGAAAATATCTTATGTGTGATTCGTTTGTGAAGAAAATATTTGATATTGACCTGCAGCGGCGTGCTCTCCGCGGACATGGCGGTGAAGCCGACGATGTCGCTGAAGTAGATCGTGACGGAGTCGTAGCTCTCGGGCATCACGCGCCGTCCGCGCTTCAGCTGCTCGGCTACGGGGGCCGGTAGCATTTCCTCTAGTAACGCTTCTGTATTCGGAATACACACTTAGAGTTTCTTTACTTTAAGGTTGTAATAATTCTGTTTTTGTACATTTAATTTTTTTAAGTGAAGTAAGTAATATTTGTATTTACATATAATCGTGTTCTTATTATTGTATTATCATGTATTAGTTTAGCAAGTAAAAATCTATAAATGTCAGTGCTCCTAATAATACATATATTATACGTAAGGAAAAGTGCATATTATGTAGTCCAAAGATCTCATGACTCTGGCTCGGAATTGTTAAAACAAATGGCATTTGTTATATCCACGTGTTAGTTGGTTACATTTATAAATCAATGGTTCAAAATAAATGTAGACTAAATTTAACATCACTTGACCGCGTCCGTCGTGACATTCATAGAATAATAAGAAAAACTAATCGTTATTCACAGTCGGGCAGTGGACCAGACAAATATTCAAATAGTGTCTTGAGCGTGACCGAAAGTTTAAGTTGACCATCTCTAGTTCCAAATAGACGAGGAAGCGAATGATCGCATACTATTTTAATAGTTTTATATTATGCTAATGTTATGATCGAATTGTGTCGAATATATTAAAAATGTTATTCCTAAAGGCTCCTCTTCTTTTTTAAGCAAAACGTTTATGGCTAATTTCGTCACGCCAATCGTAGTTTGGTGGACAAATTTTAACAGAACATCCAAGATACCTCCCGATGTTTTCCATCATCACAGAATGCGAAATAATTTAAAAAGTCAAATTGAACAAAAATATACCTCGAAAAAAAACCAGAATCATATTAATATGAAGAGAACTCAGATATTAAGATTTGATTGTAGGTTACACGATTGGCAAGTTTTAATTTAATTTCAATCAGTTTGAATGAATCAAGAAAACTAGGCCTCATTCCAGTATGAGTATAAGTTTCTATTCACTAGCTAACGTTAAAATAGTATTTATTACAGCGTCAAACATACAACAATCAAGTTTATAAAATTATAGTTTGTCCCTATGAGGATACTTATTATAAAATTACTCAGATACCCATTTAAGTATTTTGACGATTCAAGAGGTAAATCAGAATTGTACTGATATATTTATTTGAAATTCCCATATAAATGGCGTGAATAGGGAGATGGACTTTTATTTTCAATCATAACGATTGATTATTTTCGTATATGCATAGAGGTTCCTTTAGATGCAAATTTAAATCACTAATAATATATTTAAACAGTTTTATCTTACCAGTTTTCTTTTTTTCCTCCTGCAACTGATCCGTGCGTTCATCGACTAAAGCTTCTAAATTGTTTGCATACTTTTCCATCATGGCTATCATGTTATCAAATATATTTGGTTTCCTGAAATGAACCGTAATTATAATCAACGAACCTTAGTCTCTAAAAAAATCTCATATTTAAATACTGTTCATTAAAATATACAAGTATAAATATTCTTTGCAAAACATCAAAGTAGTCTTGATAAATGCGGTCATCAAAAAAATCCCCAAAGTACTATCAAGACTGGTTTAGATGGCGCGGTTTGCTCAGTCACAATAACACATGCCAAAATCAAAATGCAATCAATGTATAACATTAAGAATTCTTATATCGAGCCATTAATTAAGTGTCCAGATTTTTATAAATTTTATTAAGTCGGGCTCTACTTTTAAAAGGATTTTTACGGTCTTATTTTGGTTTATACCGATGTATTCATTTTGTCATGATTGAATAGATAAAATATTTGAAAGATGAAATCGTAAACAGCAGTTCACTTAGCTACTATGAATTGAAAATTGAATGCCCAGTGTATGCTAAGCTTGCGAACTCTATTTGCGAACGGTAGCGTAGAAGTATAGGTACTTTATGAAACGTAGTATAGGTACTGCATCAACTATGGAGTCATTAATAGGCCATGTTAAAGTCGTTTGTAAAAATGAATGCATGTCTGCGTATTGGTTATCGTACATGCCCTTCCGGAGAGGCCGGAGTCTCGCGCGCACGGCCTTGAAGTCCGGTCGCACGGTCGCGTCCTCCGCCCAGCACTCGGCGCAGCACTCGCGCACGCAGTCGAACCTGCCCGCCAGGGCGTCCAGCGGCGGCCTAGTGGGGTCGTAATACTGAATCTTCATGTCCATTCGCTTTATTTCGACTCAGCGTCGTATAGCAAAATATTTACGATTCCAATCGATCCTAGCGAAGAATTACGACATCTCAAATTGAGAATATTCTTCTATTTCAAAACTAAATCGTCAGTCGAACGATGTACTGAGAGAGCGCTGAAGAAATGAGATCCGCTCGTCTCAGGTCAATGGCCGTCGCCGCGGGGGTAGACACGCACCTACCTGTAGGGCGCGGGCGCGGGGTGCGCGAGGCGGCGCAGCAGCGCGGGCGGCGGCGGCGCGTCCGCCCCGAAGGGCCCGCGCCGCGTGTGCAGCTCGTACAGCAGCAGCGCGAACGCGTACACGTCGGCCGCCGCCGAGCCGCTGCGCACCTCCAGCGACGTGGGGAAGCAGTCCTTGCCCCAGCCCGCCCCGCGGAGCAGCTCCGGCGACAGGTACGCGAGACCTGAGGCACACGGACCCGAACTTGTAGGCGGATATAAAAACTATAAAGGAAAGCAGTAGTTCAAGTACGTTTATAAAACACGCTATATAATAAATATAGATTAAAGTTATTATCTAGTCGGTGTCGACCTTTATATATACATATATATCTGAATTAATTTCATCTTTGGAATGCAACGATCGCCTCCTTGCTGTATATTTGTTATATAAAAAATCACAAATTTTCACAAAAATTACCAGATGAGTTTCTTTCTCCGGTTATTTACAGCGCATAGTAATTTCTTTTCCGAGCCGCTAGTTTTTAACGTGACCATCAATAGGAGAGTGTCGGGCTTCTAAATTTAATATAGGAATTTAAATTTATAAAGGTGATTTATATAATAAAGTCAGTTATTATTGACAGTGATATTTATATTGCATATGAATACCATATAAAGACCAAAAAGAATCCTCAAACTTAAATTGTGATGCTGCCTGGTAACAAAAATATACAGCCGGGACACTAAAATGAAAAAAAAACGAATTAAAGTTTTACGAATTAAGATGCAAGACCAAAGGCACGAAAAAAATATGCCAGGAGATATAAATTTTAGAATTAAGAATAAAATAAAATCGTCCACATATATTTTAATGAGCCGAGATTGCCCAGTGGTTAGAACGCGTGCATCTTAACCGATGATTTCGGGTTCAAACCCAGGCAGGCACCACTGAATTTTCATGTGCTTAATTTGTGTTTATAATTCATCTCGTGTTCGGCGGTGAAGGAAAACATCGTGAGGAAACCTACATGTGTCTAATTTCAACGAAATTCTGCCACATGTGTATTCCACCAACCCGCATTGGAGCAGCGTGGTGGAATATGCTCCATACCTTCTCCTCAACGGGAGAGGAGGCCTTAGCCCAACAGTGGGAAATTTACAGGCTGATTATGTTATGTATATTTTAATACTCGCATCGAGCGCTGGTTTAAGTGATTCTTATGAAATGTAGAGCTTTTTGCTCGTGATGGCCGAATGTGTTTATATTGGCTATTTTTTATAGCTTCGAAGTCTGTGTGCCTTTTTGTGTTATCGATAGTTTTAAAACTATCGATAACACAAAAAGGCAAAACATTCATAAAACATTTCGTACTCTCTATAAATATTAGGTTTAATGTTGAGTGCTTTCAGGTTAAGGCCTTCGGAATATGTCTATCATCAAATAACTTTTATTGTTAATATTAAAACCTTTTTAAATATATTTATATGTTTTTTTACAATAGTTTCGATTAGGTTCTATTTTAACGACTCGCTTATTTAATATTATATACTCGTTTATTTTATTTTATAATTAAATATATATTCTGGTTCATAATTAAAATAAACAGCTTGCTGTATTTTATAAATCTTTATCAAAGTAAGCAGGTGACCGGAAGTTGAAAGTAATTTCAATAATAACTTGTTTTTGTTTTAAAAGTAATGTAAATATTTCTTAACTCTAGTTTGAAGTACATTTTATTTTAGAACGAAATTATTGAAATCAGATGACTGACGTTTTGTAAATATTGGTAATTAAATATGAGTTTGAGAAGACTCTTCGTTATTTTTACTCGTACAGTAGCTGTAACGTGCAACGAAGGATAATACATTAGCGATAAGCTCAGTCATCTTTCGATTACGGTGTAAACGTACATAAATGAGGCATAGGTGATATTATTTATAATAAAATAAACATTAAATCTGTGACCCGCAATGATAATAATTGTAACCCATAAGACTGCTTTTCACTTATTCATTAGATAATGTCTTAATAATACGTTCGAGGAATCCTCTAGACTGACGTTATCCAAATACAGATACGAGATCGGGAGACTTTGTATACTCCTTATTAGCCATAAAGTTAATTACTGTCAATGTGAGACCGGAGCGCGACAGGATCAGAAGGGGGCACCTCCCCCCTGCGGAACTCCCTTAGCCCGAAGTCTGCGAGCTTCACCACCCACCGAGCATCCACCAAGCAGTTGGAGGGCCGCAGCGCCCCATGGTATTGTAGCGGCGACTCATGGATGAAGATCATACCCTACTCGAATATAATGCTTGGTATTTAAATAAAAACCTTTAAATATTACATAATAGTATTTATATTACTAAGCATTACGATATGAACACCACGTGTTATAACTACATATTATTGTTAGTTATACCTATGTAAGATCATTATGGTAAAATAATTTAAAAAAAATAAAAATCAAATAAAATGTTTTCAAGTTGGCTCATCAAAGTACTTTTAAATTGTTATATTATAATGTACAATAAAATGTAAAGCAAGCAATGTTTTAAACCCAACGAAAACCAATAAAAATGAATAACAGTAGATAAAACTATGACATCTCTGACTATATAGTTAGCTTATTGAAAATTTGTATAAAACTGAGAGCGCTGAAATAATGGTAAGTTTATTATTATGAATTTCAAAGAAGTCAAGACAAAAAAGTTTTATTTATATTCATTGATATCTAAATCTCCTTATGAAATTAATTTAAATAATTATTAAGCATATTGTATTAACAAATAAACTTATAGCGATTCGGTTCATCTCAAGTAACAATTATTGTGTTTCGTAAATGATGAATGAATTTAATCAATACACAATGGCTCTTTATTGAATAACATGAAAGCTTTGTGCGATGTTCAAGTCGAGCTCGTATTTAAGGCATTAAAGGTTTAAGTGATTTTCAATGTAAATTCTTACGTACATACGAGTATCGAGATGTGTTGTATCAACGCACTAAGATTGTTTACTTCAGCAGGTTCTAATCTTTATGGACATCACTTAGTTAACTCAATGTAATAAATATATTAATTTATGCTAAAAACATTCTCGTTGGCATTGTTTTATATATTGTTTATGCTGTTGTAAGTAATCAAGATGTAACCATTTTAGAATCACTTATACAATTTATTGGCTGCGTCCTATCTGATAAACAATGATTTAAATAATAATTTAGTGCCACTGTGTATTCAAACTTACCCGTATAATGTCGCCTACAAGAGAAGCGATGAACATGTTATCTAATTTGATATCTTCATTTTCTAAAATGTCCTGAAAGAGATATCTAATATGAAAATTGTGTTTAATAAATATTAATGGATACCTTTATATACCTATAATTTCAAGTAATCTGTTTTTTTGTTATGCTAAAAGTACAGTTTATTTTATTGAACTAAATTAGGTACTTGTTTATCTAAAATATATGTATTTTTTTTTCATTTCTTCTTTTTTAATCTATGGAAATGTATTGTTATACATACATCGTATAAATCAAATTGAACTAGGAGAAAAAAGAGCGTTAAGTCTGACTTACAAATTATATTCTAAAAATAATTCAGTATGCCTGACACCATTGTGAGCTAACATAATATAACGATAAAATTTCATTACATTTTATGTCTGTACATAAATGATGTTAATCAAATGATGAATTGCCATTATATAATTATTAATTTTAAATAACTTACCTTGAGACTACCTCTGGTACAATATTCAGAGAGAGCACATACATTAGGTGGCTCGATACAGGCTCCTACGAAACCATTCACATTGTCGTGTTGTAAGTCCCGCATCTGTGACAAGGATAAACCCATGAAATACCTCTTTTATGTGAGACTTAATAAGATTTGGTTGAGAAATGGAATTTCCTTTGTGATTCTTAATACCAACAGTAGACGATGAGTATAAAAAATCTATCTATCTGTCTAGATTGTTCAGCAGAAATTAAATCGCTCCAATTATAATACTTCGAGTAGATATCCAAGTTGTTTTATAAATATTTGATTCACTTGATTGCTGCACGACCAATTTCTTGGGAGATGTTTGTATTCAAAAATACATAATAAAATTTACGTTAATTATGACACTGACAAGTTGATAGAGTATTGATATTTTATTGTAGATTTACAAACAAACAACATCAAGCAGTTATTTTCAAATTTTATTAAATTGCTTAACATTTTCGTCTATATGGTAAATGTAGCAGGAATATCATTACCTTGATACAAATTGATTTACTTATGTATGTGGGTACATTTATAATTCAAAACATCCTAATCTGTTTAACAGACATGTCTTGATTGAGCCAAAAGGATCTGTGTTAAATTTTACTTACATATTATTTACTTACATATTATTTACTTACATATTATTTACTTACATATTATTTACTTACATATTATTTGCTTACATATTTACTTACATATTTTCCTTAAATACTATACTTATACTTAATACGCTCTCGATTTAAGTTTGACTATTACTCACGAAATAAAAACTCAGTTTAATTGTAACAGGTGGCCAATTCTACTTATTTGTATCGGTAATTATGTGATTATGATTATATTTAACTGTAACGTTATGATTCGATTGCTATAGTGATAATTTTTTAGTAGAATTGGCGCTCAGTTCGAGGCAATCGTCGTTATACATATCGATATTTCGAACGTGGGTATGAAAAATAAATATTAAAAATATTTTATATAAAATTATTGGAGTGAGAATATCACTGGTATGTGATTAGTTTTTGTATCGAAATAGGAATCCCCATCACGTCAAGTGAAATTGATCAATCACGTATGCGTGGGTATACTTGTTATTCATATGAGTAATATTTTCGTGTAAATATTTGATTTATGAAAGTATAATATTAGACATGATTACATACATATCTTTATCAAAATCCTTGAAATAAAGATTATGATATCGGAATCAATATTTATATGTATACATAGAACCTGTTATACATATATTATTTTTCCCACAAAAAAAAATAGAAATAAGGCTATAATAAGTTCTTAATTTAAATTTAAATTATATATTTATGTAAGCTAATGACAAATGATGTAACTTTCTATTTTATTATGTCCATGTATAAATCTCATAACAATTGGATAGATTGCAAAAGTGGGAGGAATTAAATGATTATTTTCATATGTAAGTCTGACATTCAACACTTATACTATCATCCATTCAACGCTATTGTTTTATTGTACTGTAGGCGGGCGTCGATGGGGACACGTGCAAGAGTTCTCAGAAAGGACGTGTTTCGGGCCTTGATTGTGCCTCTGATGTTCGTTTCCATTAAGATTTTTGAAGTTATTATTATTGCACATGCGAAGAACGCGGACAAAAAGTTTTATATTAAGCACGTGTGCCAAAGGGTGATATTTATTACAATGGTGTGTCTATTTGGGTTAGATATAACTCGACACGTGGTAAATCTTCGTGGCATGAACATGCTGCTACGATATTTAATTCTATGCCCCGCAGTCACGACTTGTGTTTTTAATTAAGTATTTTAATTTTATAAATTTCATTCATGCATTTTTTTATTGTATAGGTGACGAACGAGAAGGAGGCTCACCTGATATAAAGTGACTACCATCGCCCATGAACATCTGCAACACCGAGGATCTCGCCGGCCTTTAAGAAATGTGTACGCTCTTTTCTTGAAGGTTCCACAATCGCCGCCGAAAGCCGGTTCCACAAAGTGGTTGTGCGAAGCAGAAATGCCTTAAAAATCGCGCAATTGTGGATTTTCGGACATCTAGGTGGTGCGGGTGAAACTTGGATTTTGAAGCGATATCCGAAGGTGAAATTCAGCAGACGGGATTAATCCAAACAATTCCTCAGAACATTCCCCGTCATAAAGGCGGTAGAAGATGCAGACTGACCTAACATCTCTTCGCAAAGCAAAAGGAAAGGCGAAAAGGGCTTGGTCGTCGATAATTCGAGCCGCTCTGCATTTAATACGGTTAAATGGAAGAAGCTGAGCACCCGCCCAGATATGAGAGCAGTACTCCATGTGAGGCTGAATTTGCGACTTGTATAGTTTGAGGCGATGGTGTTTTTTTAGGTTTTTTAGCTAGGTTGAGTTGGAATAGGTTTAACCGGTGCCCGTTCTAGACTGTTTAACAAAGACTCGATTTCAAAAACAAATTTGTTCTGATACTGAAATAAGTGTTCAGTTTATAATTAGAGGATTGATAATTGCATTATGACATACTTCAACGTTAGTAGGAAAAAAAGCAAATAGATTGATGACCCTCATGATAATCTCAAATTTCCTTTATCGACATCGTCATTGAAATAAATCATTAACATACTGTACTGGCTAGTCTTATTTTAGTATTTATGTTATTGTCATAGAAACTTCAATTCGAAAACACGCAAAACTTAAGATATTGATGACTTAGTGTGTGCGTGTGTGTAGTGTGAGTGACTTAGTAGTAGAGTATCTGATATGTGGGCGTCGCTTATCCAGTAGTTTTCGAAGACCAACGACGAGTAATAGTTACTAGATATATGATATTTATTTATACTAACTTATATGATATGTATATGAGAATAGTCTTTGGCTTAAAAGGAATGAATTCGTTAACGATACAGATTAATTTTTTATACATAATTCAACCAAACAGAAGGCATTATTATTATGGTAACGAAATAACATAATGTTATATTGGCTTTTATGCGTTCAATGATGATAACATGTTATATGGGCCAAAAAACTATCCGATGGGTAGGTAGATATTGAGATTAACGCCTATAAACAAATATTATATTAAATAATTTCGAGTGACCGCTCGTATTTGATTGTTACATAAAAGTGCGGCGAAGTTCCATTCAAGTTTTCGCATAAAGGATATGATAAATCACGTCAACAGCCGTCCCGAACAATTTCTCCACTGAAATATGTCGCGAGTTTATTTATCGTGACTTATTACTTGTTCTGCAATACTTTTCTAGTTTATTTTACCCTAAGTTTAACTATGACACATAAATATTGTCAATCGCTATTATATAACTCCAACATATATTTTTAGATTTCACCTCGCGTAGTCATTTTTTTTTAAATATCTATTCTACAAATGTATCAATTTTGAAACTCTATTTATTCTTTGAATTTCTAAATAATGAGGAGTAAAGTCATGAACTCACTCAAAAAACGCTATCATCACTCACCCGACCCAACCACCGTTATGAAAAACAACAAGAAGAATTAATGAGTGAACATTACTTCCCGTCAAGGAATGCGCGCGATTTAATCAGCTCCGTCAGACTAAGGCACTCATATTTCATATACACACGCCTTTATCTCCGGTAAACTGTTTTGTATCACCTGGGGCGTTAGTAAAGCCTTTATAAATGACTATGATAGACCTTTCTATTCTATTGTGGAAAATTCATGTTTGCGAGCGACTGAGCTTTAATAGCTACCGTTTCTCCTTAGATCGTTTACAAAGGGCTTTAGGGCTCGAAGGCTCAGCCGTAATACAGAGTGAATACCTTTTATGGTCACTTTTATTGGAAATAAACATGGATAGGTAGCTTATCAATGTCTTGTAATCAATTCGCATGCTTGCATAAGTATTTGTACCTTTTAATTAAATTGTTTGTAACGAGGACCTCCTTCGTTTGGTTCTTACACACGACGGAACAATTGAGTACAAATTAGATCAGTTGGACTGTAATGATTAAAATATTATTGGTAGTTTTGAAGTACTTACAATTTTAAGTTCCTTTTTAATTTCGCGGTTGATGTCGATGTGATTCCTTCGTACTCGTTTGACAGCGAGCAGTCGTCCGCGGTAGAAAGCGACTTCGGTGAAGATGGCCGAGTACCGGAAGTCCAGGTCGGGGTTGGAGCTGAGCGACACCTGGCTGGAGCGCGCGCCGCCCGTGCTGCCCTTCTCGTTGCAGATCGCGTTGGTCGAGTTCGTGTTTACACCCGCGCTGCTATCTTGCTGAAAAAAATTAGCTCTGACCAACTTGCTAGTAGTTTAAAGCGCTTGCTATTTGCTTTAGATATTATATTGTTTATTTCTTTAATGTGTTTATAATTTATCTGGAGCACATGCGATTTATTCTGTTATACATAAATTAAAACAAAATCGTTCCCAAATGAGCCAACATATGCTTTCTCTGAGCTAATTTTAGTGATTTTTTGTTAATGATTTATATTCCTTTTTACGTATAAGCTCTATTTTTGCCGGCATTGTTAAAAAATGTACCGTAAAATGTTTGGGCACGTTTTAGTACATGATACGTTAATATAACATTATGTTTTGTGTTTATCGGATAATGATGTCTATTCATTTGAAACCATATTTAAATGACGGACTTGTTCTATGAGTTCATACATGCGATCTATATGAGGTTAAGTTAATAAAATACAGTATCAAGCGGCACATGCATACAACATACAGAAGTTCCGTTTACCTACTCAGTTTGTTGGTTCGCTGGTCTTCATCAGGCAGGTGCAGGTCTCTGAAGTCGATCTTCCACAACAGTGAGTCCAGTTCCTGCTCGTAGCGCCAACCGCGGTATAGAGCGAGTGCAGCTAGCGCTAAAAGGGCCAGTGTGCCGCCTGATGCACCAAGAGCCCAAGCACCCACGTGGCCTAAGATATATAATTTAATATTTGATTGACGTTTAATTTTAATTTATGGCCGAAATAAGTAACGTATAAATAAAATGTGAAAGGTAATTAGGGGTCTTCGATGTTTGAACTTTAATGATATACATCGTATTGGAAATACTTAGCATTGCCTACACAAGTCTTTAATATTATTTCTTGGCATTCGTCTATCTAATGAATAGGTAGTAAAGTAGTACCTACCCAGACTAACCTCCATATATAACTACCAAATTTAAAAAATATGGTGGGAGCTTATGTATTAGAACAAAAATTAAATAGACACACGCCAACCTGTCTAATGAAACTCACAACAGTGTGTTCATTGTTTTATATTTAACTTGAGAACTAGTCGTGAGTTTGTTGTTAACTCGCTTATGATTTTGCAACTTTATTTCCTATCACGAAAGCTTCGCAATTTATTCACGGCAATATAATGTTCGAGAGATAAGATTAAAGTCACGCTTACAAATAAAAATAAATGTATACATCATTAGTCAATTTTTAATTAACTGTCGACCTTCTTTAGTATGCTGTTCACGTTGTCTAAACAAACTGGTACGTCACTTCGGCTCATACGACGGCTTTCATTTTGGGTTCCCTTCTCTGATGCACAGTTTTAATAGAAATAACCTTGCTTAAATTTATTGCAGTACATTTGGAAGGTAAATAAAAAAGTGTTTTTTTGGGAAAGTTATTTTTTTATGCAATACATATATTAAAATTTTTTAAATATGTATATTGTTCATTACAAGTACTTTAATTTCAGCTAATATCAATATTTTTTTAATTTTCGGAACACATCAAATAATTATAGTAGCATATTCTTTTGTTTATATCATTTTCTTTTAATATGACTAATTCAGTTCTTGTAGACGGTTGTAAAAATCTTAAATAAAGGATACGTCCGAAATAGCATTTAAATTAAATTAAATTAAATTTTAAATTTACGTAATAGGAGGAGCAGATGGAGTATCCAAAATAATGATCAGTAGATTTGAGCGCGCATTGAAGTATTAAATTGGAAGATGGAGGAATTAAACCGAAACTGGCATTATATTCGACAAGTGTACGGACCATTCCCAAACATTTTTTTAAAGGTGATAATTAAAGTAAGAATTATTGGGCCATGATGGCCCTAGTGATTAAAAAAGGTGAATATTTAATTCTGAGCTCAAGCCCGGGCAAGAAACACTAAAATTTCACGTGTTAATTTTTGTTTATGCATAATTCATCTCCTGCTAGGCGACGAAGAAAAACATCGTGAGGAAACCCGCATTAGAGAAGCGTGGTGGAGTAAGCTTCAGATCTTCTTCAAAAAGGTGAGAAGGTATTAGCCCAGCAGTGGGACATTTACAGGCAGCTAAAGCTGTAAGTATGGTTATTGTCCATTTGATTGTTTTGATAAATAACAATGGTAAAAAGTAAATAAATTAAAAACGTGCTCCATGAATACATAGCAGGATCTTAAAAATGACTATCTTTGTAAATAATATGTTTAAAATCTTAATGATAAGAGCTTCTGTCGAGTAGTGTAACTTAGAGCGGGTAATATACGGCAACTTAATTCAGGGATCAATCTCGATGCTCGAACTTTATACATACTCCTATTATCCATCCGTTCAGCGCGATTATAGAGATTTAGTTTGAGACGTCAATATCCTAAAGACGTTCAAGTCTCTGCAATTTATAATCTCATGCATAGTCGTTACATATAACGACTTATACTAACATGACTCGAATGTAGAAGATTCGTTAGCTAATATTATAAGATCGTAATCTCTTGATTGTTGTTTCGTGATCAATTTAAAGTTACAGCTTGTTACTCAATTATGGCTAGGTAACCATGGCTGCACCTATTTATATATTTATTTTTTGTGTTTTAACATGGGATATTACGTTTACTTATTATTTAATATATGCCTTTGAGTTATATAAAATACTTTAAATAAAGATTTGTATCTGGATTATAAATAAACAACAGTGTAATTATAAGTATATGTACATATGTATAAGTACGACGACAGTGATGTTTAGTTTCAGAGTCAACAACTGTGAACAGTCATTTACGAGTAATGTCCTGAGCTCCTCTAAAAAGCTAAAGCGTAAGTGGTGTTTGCGCGCGGGGCGCGCGGCGGCGCAGCGGGAGTCGCGTGCGGCCGATGGCTCGCCGCTCCGCATCGCTTGTCACTTACACTCGCTGCGCGTTACGAGGCCTTTACGACCCACCCCACTCGATGTCGCTTACGAACCTTGTATTTAATGCCACCCGACCTCCAGCCGGCTATAAGTTTTTTTACATCTAACAAAATGTGCCCAACTAATGGAATAGGCTGTAGCTTATTCTATTAGCTACTTACATACGTTACATTAAGACGTTTTACGGTCGCCGCGGGACGTTGCGTGGGTATAATGAAACCGCTCCAGCGAACGCTAGTGTGTAGGTGTGTAGGTGTGTAGGTAATGATTTACTCACTGACACATTTTTCTCCACGAAATCCGCAAGGCGGCTCCGAGAGTGGAACCCGGCCGCCAGGCCATTTGATCTCTCGAAGGAGTCGTAATTCCTGTGACATGAAAAGTAAATGGACTGGGTGTGCCACGACTTTAACGAATAACTAAACGTACTTAGATTTTTGAAATCTTGTGTTGTGTTTTATTAAATCGCAAGCTCTATTCGGAATTCCATTCTACGTTTATTGTACATAAGAATGTTTATTCCAAGCGTCCGTTGTGAAAATATAGTCCTACGATGCGACGTTGTAAATACCTACGAAGAAGTATTTTCCAACGCTTGGTTATTATTAAATATTTTATACAAATAATCAGCCGTTTAAACTTTACAAATCCTATATTTTTAAAAAAGTTAATTTAGGTTGAAAAAGATACGCTCAAAATACTCTGAGATCATAAGAAAAACATATTATTGTTTTCTCAAAACGTAATCACATTTATTGTATATAATGTTATATTATATTGGACAGACGTGACATCTTTAGAGATCCTAAAGATCTGACGTTATTTCCGTTTCCACAATGGAACGTGAGCCATTCACTCGATGGCCTCTTTTGAAGCGATTTAGCTTTTTATTTCAGAAAGAAGATCGTTCGAGGATATTTCATTCTGAGAAATAGTTCGAAAAAAGTAAATTACGTTACCGGAGCGGTTTTGTGCAAAACGGCGAGTGGATAGAGTCCAGGAGAGCGCGTTGGGTCGATGGATAGCAGTGTGTAATTCCCTTCGGCGTCGCCATTATCGTCCATATGAATCCAGTACCTGTTGAAATGAATAAAATGTAAGGTTTTAGACACATAACTTTATATTAATTAAAAAATATTAATAAAAAATATTGAATTTTATATTTAATTAAATAATTATATATTTAATTTAATTAAAAAATATTAATAAAAAATATGTGGATACATTTTTACAACCCCGACAAAGGGCACTTCTTACATGTACGAAATCTGTTCTAGTAATAAAAAATATCAGATTATAAGAGAACTGTATTAATAGCGACCTTTTCAACTTTTAGAAGTTATACAAAGTTAAAATAAGTTAACTTTGATTTATTGCAATGTAGACATAATTCAATAGTATTTTTAATTTATTGTCAAAATAACGACGACGGGCGACATTAAAACAGGCCTTTTGCAAAATTGTCACCTGTACCGGCACTACTACACCTAAACATAAGGATATATGTAAGTAAACCGTTTGCTTATTTAACAGAAGCAAATTCCGAGATGGCTGTTAATGTTGTCAATTTTTATTCTATAGTTCAATTCATTTGTTACGTAGAGCCGATGACTTCTTTATGCCATCGCAAACACAAGCAAACTCGGAACTCGGTCGCATCGAGTTTTTAGTTAAAAATGGTATTCTGTATGCCTCTGATTATTAAAAAAACATTTCGAGTGCAGTATTATTCTTTATTTCGATAACTAACTTACTTATTGTAATAAAAAATTGGTTTTGGCACATTTACAATTTGGTTTAGAAGTTCTTGATATATTGGTGATTATGTGTACTTCTTTCGGGCAGAATGGCCTTTCTTAAGGGACTTAAGTTTTTGCGCGATTATAAGACATTATGCAATCTCTATTTTCTTTTGGGATACGCGGTAAAGCCAACACGACCGGGACAAACTGATTTAAATCTCTTCCCTTAGCACGCAAATGTAAACATTGCCAACTTCATATTCCATGCTGTTTACAAATATTTTTTAGATAGATAAATCTTTTATTAAAAAAACCATGGAGTTAAACTTAGGATCTAGAATAGGGATTTGATAATATTAATAAGTCTACAAAATGTTTTTCAAGCGGCATTTGGTGTGCACGGTACCTAAAATAACTACTACTAAATTTTTACCAAACCACATATCTCGGTAGCTGTGCGGTTGATATATTTATTTGACCATTATGAATGAATGCACGAAAACGGGTTTCAACTTCACATTCAACGATGCTTTTTTTAATAATATAATTCTTTGTGGTAAAAGTGTTGTAGAAAGAGTTGACATAGTGTTTCAGATATTAGGTTGTCAAGCTGATACAAATACCTTCATATGTTAAGAATCTATCTGACTAAACAAAATGTAAGCAGCTATGTAAAATAACACGCAATATGTAATAACAACAACAAAAAAATTAAGCAAAATTTATAACACAAGTACGTAGGTACTTTTTCTTACAATTAATATTTATGGGTGCCAGTGGATGGTTAATATTTCTTACAATGCTAATGTCTAATGGCAGTGGTGGCCACCTATCACCCGGTGGCACATTTATCAGGCTGTCAACATTTTAAAATAAAATCGGTCTAGTTAAATATCTGTATAACTCTATAAGTATAACTCTAGTCTGTAATGACACACACTACTATTGTTAGCACACCCCATTAAATAAGTAGATACAGGTCAAAGTGTTAAAAAAGAAACAATGTTAATACTTATTTAACGAATGTAAACGATTCAAAGCTGGAGTTCTAAGAATGTATATATTAGACTGTTGTAAGAATTATCGAGTGATAACGAACTGTTATAATTTTACAATAATAAATGTTGCAGTATTTCGTTTAATAATCGATACAGTTTAATATTTTGGCCGGATTAAAATTAAATAATAGCATCGCATGATTGGGTACAAACGGAAAACGGATGAAATTGCAAACGTAATATAAATGTTTCTGATTATATAACATAAACTTTATTAATGAATTTTTTAAACAGTATTTGGATTAGAAAGTTTCATCGAAAAAATCTGAGAAATACATGAATTTATTTATTATTGTTTATATATTGCTGTAATTAACTTTCGAGCACTAATCTTTAGGGAAGTACAAGGCGCATACCTACAAGTATCAGACTCAAATACAATGGATATAAAATATGACATAATATCACAGAGTCAAATATGCTTGTGGTCTCATATGTGTTACTTACCGCTGTTCTGTACAGACACCACTCGTGTGTGATGCGGTGCATGTCAATAATGTCACTTGAAAATTGGAAATTGGCCAAAATGAATGATATATTAATCTGGTAGTAGAATAGTTTAGCATTAGCAGCTCCGTCAAGTACGCTCTAAGCATATTAACGTCTACGTTACGTAACGAAGATACGAACATCAACTGCTGACATTGTAGAAGTGTATTTTATAAATTGATGTCGTTTCTTTAGGAAGGGCATGCAATGTACTACAAAATGTTAAGCATTTATTGTTAAAGTATTTGACCTAGGTAAATATTTAAATAAATAAAAAACGAACTAGTGATCGTGTTTAACTAGTTTATTACGAAGTACGTTTTGTATATTTATTACGTAATTACAATAAAACGTCAAGTAAAATGTCAAGTAAGAGAAATTTGTGATTGATATAATATTGTCTTCATATCGCTGAATGTAATGTTCTCTTAATATATTGACTTACCAACATATGTATAATGATATTATCACAATCGCACGGAGGTCTTACTAAATTTTTTTATTTTCTTCATTACAGAATATAATATCGTATCCAAATTAAATTATCGGCGTTTTGATAAAAAAAAAAAAAAACAAATATAATCTAATGTGTACATTTTGGCTGATTTTACTCTTAGTCGTCTCAAATATACTAAGTTATATATTGTTAGCACGAACGTCACTCGCGCGTACTAATACACGGAGGTAAAAGAATTTAACGTGGGGCGCACCTTCGTGAGTGAATGATCTACAGTCTGTTAATTATTTAAACGACAATCGTTTGAGAAAAAGATTATATATATTGTTTTCGTCCACTATTAATAAATATTGGATTATTTTGCACACATCAAACGCTAAGCTGCGATACTCTATTTTATCAGTATATAAATCTCAACTCACTTAGCTTTAATTTCTCGTGATTTTTTATGCTTATTTTCTCATCAAAAATATTGTTACATTAAATATTAACCGAAGACAAGGAGTTCTTGTGAATACGTACGAAAATAATGGTTTTTTGCATTGCATTACGAGATTCCAATTGCTTCAGTAGTAGTATTTACAGATAATAAAAAAGGTTATGTGATGATATATAAATGCTTACCCCATGACGCTACGGTAAGTAGTATTTCTCATTCGGAGGGCGATCGCCCGACCATCTCGTGCTCCTTCTCCTGTCCGCAGAACATCAGCCAGCGCTCGGGCGTACAGCCACACCGCATCGTGAAGCCACGCCGCTTCTACTGGGATCTAGACAAATATTAATTAACTTTTATTAGTTACTTTTATAATATACTAGCTGTTACCCGCAGCTTTGCTCGCATAGAATATGAATATATTTACAAATTAACATAAAATATTACGTTAATGTAAAACCTCTGTGTATACCACATTGGTGTGTATTTCAGCCCTTAGGGTAGAATATCCAGAAACGCTTAAGTGCGCATCAGCTAATTTTCAATAGGTAGCCCAAATATAAAATGTCGAGCTTCTAACTTCAAGATGACGGACTCCCAGACTAACCTGTGTACAAAATGTAAACCCCTACTTTTTCCCTTTAGGCGTAAAATATCAAGAAACGCTTAAATACGTATCAACTCATTTTTAATCGGTATCCCAAAAATAAATTTTCTAGCTTCTAACTTAAAAACTGACAGACTTCCAGATTTACCCGTATACGCAATGTTAACCCAATTTCCCTCTTTAGGCGTAAAATATCCAGAAACGTTTAAATACGCATCAACTCATTTTTAATCAGTAGCCCATAAATTAAGTTTCATGCTTTTAACTTAAAAAATGACGGACTTTCAAACTAAACTATATAAGAAATGTGAACCCCTATTAAACCCTTTTAAGGTAGAAGATCTAGAAACACTTAAATACGTATTTAATCATTTTAATCAGTATCTCAAAAATAAGGTTTCATATTTTTAATATAAAAAAATTACGGACTCCCATAACAACTTTCAACCCTTATTTCACCCCCTTAGTGGTAGATTATCTAGAAACGCTTAAATAAGTATCTACTCCTTTTTAATCAGTATCGAAAAAATAAAGTTTCATGTTCTAACTTAAAAAAATTACGGACTTCCATACAAACGTTTTACTCCTATTTCACCCCTTTAGGGGTACGATTTCCAAAATTCGCTACTTAGTGGGTGTCGTGATATGTTAGTTTTTAAGTGCAGACAGATAGACAGACAGACAGAGTTACTTTCGTATTTATAATATAAGTATGGAAGTAAGGATTGTTATGAAAATAGATATATGAAGTGTAATATCGGTGTGTATTGTGTATGTATATTATATTATTACATAAATAATAAATAAATATTAAATAGAATATTACATTGTTTTTGTGTAATTTTATAGTGTAATAAATAAATATGATAAATTAATAAACTAATTATAAACACAATAATAATTCACCTATGTAGCTAATAAAGTGCGAGTCGGACTCGTGGACCGAGGGTTCCATATACATATTTATATATTACATTTTATAGGTATGTAAATAGCTCATAGATCTACCTACATATATATTAAAGGATATGCTTGAATATATTTTCCTTTTTTCAAGTTTTTTAAATTTTCCAATGTAAGCAGAGCCCTGCTCCTTAGCAAAATGTACGCAGTGTGGGATCAATTTATATTGGTTTTGTATAAGCAAATAGAAATAAAAAAATCATGATTTTCAGTTTTTTTTTAGTTTATTGTGCTATAATAACTATTTTCATGCCAAATTTCTAGTTTCTAGGAATACGGACTTTCAAGAAAAAAATACAATTCCCGTTTATTCCCTATCCCTTACATAACATATAACATAATCCGAAATATCCAAATAGTTTTTAGTTGTTGTTATAACCTACTTGCATGCTAAATTTGAAACCCCTAATAATTATAGTTACGGAGATAGAGCTACTTTGGTTCGAAAATATAAATCTCATTGATTCCCTATCCCGTGGGAATTTTGAAAAATCCCTTCTTAGTGCACTCTAGGATACTCAAGGTATGCGTGTGCCAAATTTCAAGTTTCTAGGTCCAGTGGTTTAGGCTGTGCGTTGTCTGTCAGTCACTCAATCACTCAGTAACGGAAGAGTTAAATCTTAAATGATGTAAAAATCTTAAATGAACTAATTTAAACAAAAAGAAAAAATATTTGCGTTTAAGTATCAATTTGTGTTTATAATATTGCGCTTGGTGGTGAAGAAAATTATAAGAAAATGTGAATGTGTCGAATTCAATTTTGCCGCTTTTATATTTACCAAACCGCACTAGAGAAGCACGGGGGAAGAATTTTTCCATTGACGGACCCTGACGGGCTATGACTTTATTTATAATCACATTCACAATCTACATTTGTGCAGCATTTAAACTGACATGATCCACCAGACGTATTAACATATTTAGGAGTACGTGTTTGTGAGAGCGATACGTGTGAGTTGTTTTATAGCTATTTATTTGACATGAAATAATCAACTGAAATCGTTTTGTAAAACTGTAACGGCTATCGCACGTTTCGTGTTGAAGGTCTTACAAAAATGGAAAATTTATTTTAGCTCACACCGTACCTAATACGTTTTTGACCCCATTAATACAAACGGATTTTATGATTTTAGTAATATAAAGATCAAGTTGAAGGTTATTCACGAATATACGAAATGATAATTTCTAGAGTAAGGTTATATTTTATAAATTGTCATGAAATAAAAACTCTAAATATTTTTTTTTTAATAAATTACACGATTGAAATCGATAATATAGCTACTAATAGAGCATACTTTCGTCAGAGTATTTATATAATTTGTTTTTATATATTCTCCAGAATAGTCCTTTAAATTGAATACTTTGTTAAGTCGGAAACTTGGTACCTGTTGCAATATTTAAATATTTTGCGTTCAGGCAAAGGATAAGTTACCTCTCCCAAATTAATTATTCATTATCGTTCAAGCGACGGTTTTAAGTATAAAGATTACTCGTAAGTACCTAATCGACTTGTTAGCCTAGTTGTTAAAGGAATTTACAAATTACCCCAATAACCATTTAGGTATTTGGGGCAACAGTAACGCTATCTGTTATCCGGTTCAAGAGATAACAGAAGGCTAAAAACGAGTATAAACTGATCACCGGTATTATCAAAACGTTCTTTTTTTGTTTAAATAAAAAAAAAATGCACGAAATTAAGCTTAAGATTAAGTACAATAAAATAATTTGTAGATCATTTATATTGCTATTCATAAATGCCAAATAAAGAAAAGTGTATTTTTTATGTTAATACAAATTTTAATGGTATTTTTTTTTTGGTTTTATATTCATTAAGCATGGAACAAATAAATTAATTATAAGAAACCGTCTTCTACAGAAACATTACGAATTAGTTCGGACTTGTTTGGTACTGTCATGTTATATACTTGTATTTGTACGTGGGTGGGTCTCCTGTCTTTTTGATTTATATTAAGGTAAGTTGAATCGAACTTCGGTAATAAAAAATCGCGTTTATATTACAAAGGTGGTAAATACAACGGTACATTCGAGTCTTTACAATCACTTAGTTCGTATTTATGTTTTAGGCGCTTTATTTTTCGACTTCATTGCCATGAATAAAGAATTTTAAATTTTATATGCACAAAAAAGGTGAACAATGGTATATATAGTCAAATATTTTTATTGCTGGTGAGCTGTCGTGTCTACGATTTGCATGTGTTAGAAATATATACAGTTTTTGATTAGACTTCAGAAATTGTTTGCTTCCGCAATACAATGTCTTAATTGATTTTATGCCCATGATTAAATTTAGTACAAAATTTTGAACGAAACCGACCCGATTGTTGTTGTGTAGCACCTTTCGTATTGTTATTTATGAAATGATTATATTGACAATTTTTTATAATATTATAATTATTATCAATTATTAACTGAAGCAGTAGGAAAATTGAAATAGGTAAGTACTTACCACTTTCCCGCCTCCCAAAGCGAGCAAGGGATTAGTGAAATTGAAGGGTGGCATCTGCAGTCGCCTGTTCACTTCTCTGGCAAAGGCGGGGTATGATGGCGCGGGGGAGGGGGCCACTGCGAGGTACGATCGGAAAGCTTTGGGAACCCGCGGACCTGGCTCTTTGCGTAACGGACCCGACAGGTACCTAATTGCTTCTTCGGGTTCATATTTATCGACATCGACTCCAATTGCTGCGTACTCCCCTAAAATTATTAAGTTTTGAGAATGACTGAGAACTTTCTATTGATTCGAAAGTAACTTAATAGTATGAGTGATAATTTAATGTACATATACATTTTAAATATTAATTTATTTTCCGTCTTATTTTGTATTCTAAAATTTTTTTGTTTTCGATATAAATTAGCTTGTGCAAGCCATTATTACCAATACCATTATTAAACATTATACCACCCATTCATAAGATATTCTACCGCTAAGCAGCGAAACTTTAACATAAA
Organism: Vanessa tameamea; assembly: GCF_037043105.1. NCBI lineage: Eukaryota > Metazoa > Arthropoda > Insecta > Lepidoptera > Nymphalidae > Vanessa > Vanessa tameamea. Next base: position 7,731,975 of record NC_087316.1, read on the forward strand.
AAATGAAACAATAAAAAAATATAGTGGTGTTAGTGTGACAAAATTATAGTAAACGAGCTGAAAAATGAAGCATAACTAAAAATTAACTTTTGTGAATAAATGGATTCATATTTTTTTTATGGTATTAACAAAACTTTGCCGCTCGGATTAATAGGGTGTTATTGCTGAGACGACAATAGAAACATTCTAGACACATATATCAGTCTCAGCCCATTGAATTTATTCCCCCTTATTTTTCAAGTGAGTAATGGATACAACAATGTTGAAGTACAATTGTCCAGTTTCATTGTTTATGGGTTTACTTTGTTTATCTTTTTAGTCGTAGAATTATATATAGTTTCAGTAGTATATATTTCTTACCCGAATCTAAGAGCTTCATTGCGTCCATAGCCTGCATGAGCCCGATGTGGTCATGATAATAGCCGACAGACACATATACTGAAATTAGATTAGTCATTAGTTTCCAAACGACATATCCGTCGCTAACTAATTAAACTGCGCAATCTACTTACTTCTTGTATCTTTGTAAGTTTCTCTAACAATATCAAGAAAAGGATTTTTGGTTATATTTTCTGGTATATCTCCATAATAATAAGGTTGACGGTACACTTGCTTTTTTCGAATTGATATTTTGTTTTCATTAGCTGCTGTTATTATCGCACCAGCCAGTCGAGAGAAGTCATGGTTCGGTGCTTTTAAATAGACGACGGCGATCTGCAAAGCATTCTCTATCACTCGTGATAATCAAAAACTTATCTGCCTAAAAATATTTATAAACAAATTATGAGAATTTATACGACAGTTTAGTTGGTCGATCGGATAGAGAAAGTATAGTCTTCAAAGTTTTTGTATAGTATTTTTTTAGTTTATCGTTAATAAAACTTCTGGTGTGAGCATATGATATGTTTACATGCATGAAATTAAAATGCGTGAGCACGGCGACGACTGAGCGCGAAATGTCGATGTCCGAAGGTCGGGTGCGGGCGAATGTTGCGTACACGCGCTTGTTGGAACTCGCTACGTCTCTGCAGAACTGGAACAATATTAGCTACTTTAACTGCTTTAATAAACTTCCGATATGATATTTTAAAATCTTTTATCTACCAAATATTATTTATTCACTACTGGTTAATTTATACCAAATGCATTTTTGTAAAAATGGATTTAAATATTCCATAAAACCTTTGTCTATTGGAATATTTAAATCTGTATTGGAATAATAATTCTGTGGTTGTTACAAAATCATATATCAACTATTTTGGATCAAATCTTTGAACGTTGCTAATTTTAATAATATAGTTTCGACGTATTTTATTTTTAAAAGCAAAATATGAAATTATTTTATTTCAAACATTAAATAAAGTAAGCTATATTTCTAACCGCGATATGATCGCAGCCGTCAATATAATTTTAAGGAGTACTGGCGCTGCTACTAAAGTTTCTATAAAGATTTAAGAAATTGGAAAGTCACAATCTGATTGTGTGGGATTCTTCATGAGACAATTTACATAAAATTAAGATTAAATTTTATTCACGTCATTTATTCTCTTATAAGAAAAGTCAAGATAATTTATCTGATTCGAACAGCTTTAAACTCATCATTTTAATTGGAATGTCTTGCGCACCAATGATAAAAGATTGATATGTTTTGTAGTGTAATAATTTTGGCTTACGTACATAGCTGACCATGGGTAAGTTGAAGGCGGCTGCCATGCGGCCCTCGTGCACGCATGTTTCTTGCGGACCGATGAACGCGGATACATTTGCAGCCCACAAAGCCGCAACCTGATTTGAAAAATATTAATGGTAATAAAAATCATGAAATATTTTGTAATTTTAAAGAAAAATGTGTTGAAATAGTTACGGAGATCTTTAATATGATTTATATATATTTATGGAGATCTTTAATTACCTAATGGGTAGTCCTCATTTTTACCATAATTACACAACTAACCTAGGATCTCAGAAGTTTTGTCTCTTGCACCTGTCATATTGGCTCATTCACCCCTCAAAAGAGGTATCAAGTATTGACGTTTATCGGTAAGAGCCTGTACACAGTCTTATTTATGGCTTACCATTTTACATTTACAAAATATTTAACACAAATTAGAATAATGACACCTAAATAAAATTATATGTTAATCGAAAAAGTTTTATTTGATGAAAAGCCCTGAAAGGCACAGTTTTGGTTCATTTTTACGCTTAATGAATTGGAATTGCGATTTAGCAGAGAAATGCTACTAACATTCTTGCCATAATGCGGACAATCATGTGGACATGATTTATATAGAGTCGGGGGACTACACGATTAAAGTAATCTTTCAGTTTTATCAAATTATTACGTAACGGACTCCTGTAATAATTATTTGTATATTATATAAAATGTGTCTACATTAAAATATTCTATAATTTAAATTTATTATAATGGTAATTAAGATGTTTATTGATCAAGAATATAGATAGTAATATAAAAAAAGAAACATTAACATTTTTAGTACTATAATTCAGATAATTTCTTGGATTTTCAAATTACAAAATTATTAGGAATTCGATTTACGACAAAATAATTGTAGAAGATACAGAACAGTTCCTTATAATTTTATTATTTACTGTTTAAACTATTTAATTGTATTTTTAAATGTTCAATTAACTTATTAATACTTTTATAAATATGTGTATCTTTTTTATGAATATTCATATTAGGAAATGAAAAAGTATCACCTGAAATAGCCGTGGCCGTAACTATCTTACATAATATAAATATAAAATATTTTTGTACTTTTTTAATAGAATATCCTGAAACCGACCTTTGAAAAAGGCAAAGAAATTTTCTGACGCTTGAAAAAAAAGTAATTTTTGTAAAGTTTTGTTAAAACAGGTTTTTAATATTGACTTATATTGAAACCATAAGAAGACTAAAACTATTGTTTAGGATTTTTAATAAATAATTGTTAAATGTAAATCAACAATTACAAGATTATTGACGCAGAGGCAGCGTATAAAAATATAAGTATGTAAATATAGTATATTGAAATAAGTCATAATTACTGAATATTTCAAAATAAATATCAATAAAACTAATATTTATAAATGAATAAACCTTTTTATGATAACAGTAAAAATTAATGCTCAAGATAAAAGTCTACAAAAAACCACGACAGCAAAAATTTTTTCTGTCTTTTATCGATAAATAACAGTATATTATACAAATTTTATTAGAGAAATAGAAAGCAAATTAATTCTAACTCAACAATATTATTATGTAAATTCAGATTTTTTGTCTATACTTTAACTTTTCTATGTTGAACTGTTCTCGGTAAAAAACTTTTATAAATATTTAATATATAAAATACTTTTCATTAATATATTTCGGATACTTTGTCTATAAAGATTAAATTCTTGGCACAGAATAAAAGAAATACACATATATCTTTGAAATTATCTGTGGTAAGGCTCAATATACTGGCATTGTACTGTAAAATATATTCCGTAAATAAGTGAGCTTTTCACAATCTCTCTCAATTCAACCATTAAATAGAGTAATAAATTATATCCGTCAGTTATACTCAGCCAATGTAATGTATTGCCATTAGCGTCACTATAGCTTGTTTACTGTAGAATAATAACTCTCAAAGTTCGCTTCAAAATGATGATAATTTATGTATATTGTATTATTTTTATTATTATTCAAGATTTCAGCTTCTTTTTTGATAATTAATAGTAAATAATTAATAAGAAATAGTTTTAAAATAGAATCTAGTTCTAATAAAAAATAGCTCAATTTTGTGTAATATTATTTACGAGTATTAATTATAAATATTATGTTAACAAGTTTGGAAAAGATCGATGTTGTCAGCCTGACGTAGACAGAATGATACGCTTACTTTTTATGCACCCTTCGCGACAGACACCCTTGGGCCATTAGACTTAACTGATACTACGTCGTGACGGTAAATAATTAATAAAACTTTAAAAATATAAATAATATAAATAGCCGGTATAATAAATCTATTTCATTATTTTAGGAATTTTAAATTGAATGAATTTCAGGCAACATCATTGTTTCTGTTTGACAAAACAGAAGGCACGCTTAATTGCAGGCTATTTGTTACGAAAAAGGCTGCAATTTACATTGCTATTACGTGAAAGATACGCTGGGCTGTGCTCTGTGGGAGACCCTAATTTATTTTCTTATTTCTCTGTATCGAATATTTACTTCGTCTTTGTATTGGATTTTTTTTATAACAAGAGACAACAGTTTTTTTTTCTAAAAACGAGTTATGTAAAATTTACCCGTACATTATCGGTGTATTGTATGATAATATTGCATGTTATTGTCTGACGAAGTCAGCGAGCGAGTGCCAGATATCAGGTATGCGAAATGAATGAAACTAATAAGAGTTTCCGATGACTTCTATACGTACTTTGCCTTTTGATATCCACCATTACTAGGTCATTGCGTTACTCGGTAGTTACGCAGTTGAATTATTTCTGGAGAGTATCTCTCAGTGCGTTGTGTTGTTTTAGTAATAACACACTATGAATTAAGCAATCATTATGCCTATATTCTATATTTTTATGTGTAAAATAAAATCCTAATTATTTTCCAATAAAATGATGATAATGATGTTATAAAACTTTTATAGCTTATATAGTTTTTTTTAATTATTCGGTTTAAAGGCATTAATTGATAAATAATTGTACAAGATTCGAACTTTTTAAACATTCAATAATGATTAACATTTTATTACTATCCGACACAGTCTGTGAGTTTTATTTGCCATAATTAATTGTGTTAAATAATAAGTTGATTTACCAGATACCAGTTAAAACAATAAACGTATTTATCATTTTTTCCGTGATAATATATGGTATGTATAAATGAGGTGGGCAGATTTAATGTTGTATGAGGAAAATTAAGAAGACGTCAAACGTGCCGCCGGCGTCAGTTCAGTAATAATTACGAACTACTTTCGTGTCCAGAGAATTCTTAACCTTCGTGATTCATCGAGATAGCAACTTTCAAGTGTTGACCTTGCATGTTATTGTATTGACGCGAACACCATGCAAATTAGATTAAATATTTATACTAATTTATAATATCATTTATATATATATCTTATTCTCTTAGTCGATAATGTCTTGTCCGATATTGATGTTAAAGTTAAGAGACTGGATTCTTTGATGTAACATAAAATATGTATAGACATACTAATTGCTACATGGAAATTCGCATGGCCATCCCTGATCTAGGCCGAGCGACTTGGTGGAGAAGCACCTTATAGCATCTTATAGTGTTAGTCTCCGGAGACAAGGAGGTTGTTTTATTGCAAATACACTGTAAAAACCTTGCTTTACGCCTTCAAACCATTTAATGTAAGGACGGGATCTAAAATATTATATAATTCGTTTTGCCATTCATTGAACTCTTTAATTTAAAACGGAACATGGTCTATCTAAATAATGATGTTTGGCGGTAAAATAACTGATGAGTGGATCGTATGAATGACGGCGAGCTTGCATAAGATCCTACTAATAGGAAATATAATTAATATGTTAGTGAATCACATGCTTACAGTTCAAAGACATTTGCAAAATATTATATTTATAAAAAGTAATACGAGTAAATCGTTGCGGGTGACGTTTGAAATGATAAAATCAACTTTAGTTAATTTTTAGCCAGCAGTAATTTCCTTCGTTACTCATTCGTACCTTCCATTGCATAGGTGTTTTTAAAGTTGCCTTGTATGTAACATTAACCTTTCCTCCTTGGATTAGTAACAAGTTTATACGCATGCAGATCTTGAAGTTTAAGGGTCTGATCCCGAACCGGATCAATAAATTTACACATCTGTGCTTCGTATAGCACATTAAGCCGTTGCCGACTCCTTCCAATCGTGTTAGATTTTCTGACGTCCCAATGATTAACAAATTCGCCGCACGACTAATATTCCATGCGTAGATGGCTAATCTCCTTGTATCAGAAGTCAGAGAGATATCATCATTATCGCGCATCTTTAATTTAATAGTTAAATCAATTAGAAGCTGATATAGAATATTATTTTAGCAAAATATTTAGTAGGTAAGTACATATATTTGAAACAAACTTTCTTCCGTAGCCGTAGCGCGTTAAAATTGATATTGTTTAAAATACATTTAAGTCTTTTTTTTACTGGAATGTAGATTAATTGTATGATTTTTTTTCTTTGGCCTTCAATCATGTGAAAACTACTGAACGTGTCGGTATGGAACTATGACTAATCCATTCGGAATCTTCCATAGGGGATTATAGGCAATATAATGTTTGCAATTCCATTGGCCATTAAATAAAAAAAGAGAAAGCTCCTTTTTTTAATGCTTTAGCGGGTGGGTAACATATTTAAATAGGCAAAAACAAAATAGTTCAATTCCTTTATATCCTATATGTCCAATGTTCTCTTTTTGTTTGTAGTTATTGATTGAGATTTAGTTATAATCAATAAAAAATAATTGAAAGTTCAAATTTTTGTGGAAAACATATGAATTGATATGATTATTATGGTCGAGTCTTTTTGAAATGTTCAAATGATGATTTAAATAATAATTCAAAAGATAAAATACCTAAATTGGTAAAATACATTATACAAATACGTTTGAATAATAATAATTATTTATTTATTTAAGGAACAGAGACCCAATTACAAAATAACAATAATAAACGGGCTTATGTTGGTAATAAAAGAAACATAAACAGAGAAATAAATATTAACAAATGGATTAATATTTACTGCTATCGTCTCCTATACTGATCCAACTGAAATTTTACAGCTGATTCTTATTCATTCATAATAATGAACTACATAAATAAACTACATTTATAAATAACACATAGTACACCTGTACATACAATTACTTAACTCGTGTATGTAATTGATTTTTTTTTCATAATGTTAAAAGAATTTCTTAAAAATTGTTTTCTTATTTTTTTTATTTATATAAGATAAGCGTGCCACCTACGCTTACCGCCATCTGCCACTGGCTACTGGGCTTATTAATGACCAACACCGCTTATGGACCATTCTTAAAATTAACTATTATTTACATCGTCAATGCGCCAACAACCTTAAGAACTACAATGTTATGTCCCTTTTGCCTGCAATTACACTGGCTTTTATAAATCTTCATATTGTTAATTTATTCGTTATTTGTATTATTAATAACTTAGTAAGAAAAAATATTCTTAACACATTGATTTTCGTCGAAATCAATCATATATTTCACAAACATATTTCACACATAACATAATGTTATCTTTTTAAAGCACCGGCTAATAAGTATAAGTATATGAATAATAGCAGATATAATTATGTATGTAATAAAAAATACATATAAATTTTATGCCATCTGCTGACATCACAACAAAGTAACCAAATGGTTTCAACGAGTCATGACTATCGTAAACTTTCTCTGTTAGCAATAAAATTCTCGTTAACCACATAGTGAAACTATCTTAGCAAAAGTGGAAGTCAAAACGTGTTAAAAAAATATATTGTGATAATGTGTCATGTGTCTAAAATACATGTACATTTTACATTTTCACGACCCTTTAATTTGATTATTTTTATTAAGAAAAAATATAATTTGAAATGTATACTTACTATATATTTCTGTTTTCTATTGAGGAGCACAATATAAATTGATCTAAAGCGACAGCCTGCACTTATACAAATCCTGGGAATAAACGCCTTTCCTCTGGAGTTATTACTCAGGCTCAGAGGTTGTGTGTGAATGCGTCGATTACGGGTTAGTGGATACACATGTGGCAGATTTTGATGCGACATACGCGGGTTTCCTCACGATGTTCCTTCACCGCCGATCAGGGGATGAATTATAAACATAAATGAAGCATATGAAAATCTTGGTACATGCCTGGTTCTAAATCTACGATCTTTGGTTCGGTTTAAAGAACTTTATTCTCATTGCGACAGAGATGATTCTGTTGATTACGTGAGAACTTATACCTAGAATAATGATTAATATAATATTAATACAACAAAATAGTTGGTCTCATTACAAATAATTAGATCAGAGTATAGAGAGTTATTTTAACGATGAGTAATCAAGAAGAATGTGCTTATATTATAAATTAGATTTAAAAATATTATAATTTATAGTATTTTGTAATAACGTTAGTGTTCGTATTTTAAAGATTTTCTCTTTATAGGTATTACTAAGTGGTTAGCACGTCTAGCTGTATATATATATGTCTGACCTTTTTTGTTCCAATCTATTTCTGCAATGTGTATTTTCTTTATTATTTCATGTGTATACAAGTGTAGTAGTGCAACTGTTTTATATTCATTAGATTAGTTTATTTATTACGATAAGGATACTTAAATAGTAATTTGATTGTTTTTTTTTTAAATTTGTAATTGACTTAATTATGATTTTAATGCCCCAGTGTTCGATTCAAGTGAGGCCAAGGGACTACCAAGGCTGTTTTTATAACGCTCTTTCATCCTTAAAATTATAGCGAAGCGTATTGGTGATATACAAGTGTCAGCTTTTCTCCCGTCACACGACAAAAATTGAAAGTAAAAAATACAAACACAAATAACACCACATGAAAACTCAGTGGTGATTGTGAAAAATCAGCGGTGCTTGAAAGATAACATGATATGGGTTAATTGATTGCAACGGGCTACACATGTTTTAGATTCCATTACGTGATACATTTTTTTTTTATACTTAGATAAAACTTGTTTATACATTTCTGATACAAAACATAGGAGCCCATCTGAGTAATCAGTTTTAAAATGCTATGTCAACAGTAACTGTAGAAACTATGATGGTCAGATCATTTTACAAGAGCTTCGAGTTTGATTAGGGAACCCTGTAATAACACAGGAACTTGTCGCCTATTTTTACCATTTTTCAATCTTCTCTATATTAATAATTTCGTGCAGGCCTACGATAGATCCGATCGAAATTTATCCACAATTATATATCATTAAAAAATAATAATGTTTTATTTGACAACATATATCCGCAAAATTCGTATAATCGAGATATTTCGATATTTAATCCATGAATTTCAATAACATGACAGTTCAACGGGCGGCCATGTTCCAAATAATAGTAGTAGGTACGGTAGTTAGCATAGTCATATTTGTTTAGTTTCATTTATTTTATTCGAGCGAAGCCGACTTTTTTTTAGTATATTATATTAATATTATCATTGTCATTATATTAATGTTATCATGTCATTTATATAACCTACGTTTGTAAGAAATATAAATAAGAACTTTTATTTATTCATCAGCTTTATTTACTGTATAAAATAATATGAAACTTAATATGTAAATTCATGACCGTGTGGAATAACGGTTCAATGGTAGCAGCATGTCCCAGCTGAATCGTAATTATAATTCAATCATAAAATAAAAATATATATGATTATATAGTGTAGTATAATATATTTGAATTATTACCTGTCGTATTGAAACTTCTTCTTGGCCATAAGTCTCAGCAACTACGAAGTCTAATGAATGTCCCATAGGCCCGAGTAGCTTTTCATTTACTTCATCGACTGCCATTGAGATCGCCCCTGAATAATAAAAAAAAACTTTAAATATACAATTATAAAAGGTAATAAAAAAGTATCAAATGATCTTTAGTCAAGATCTAAATTAATATAAAATTAATATAAAAGCAATTTATCTTGTTACTATAGTAAATAACACAATACTGATTAATATAATGATAAAATAAAGAAGTCGTAATAAAGTTAATAAGAAATTTTGTTAGCTATTTCTACTGTACTAAATGTCTTGGTCGATGTTTTCTTTCAATGTTTTACTCTTCGATCATAAATGATAAGATATTGCTTCTCGAAATTTTATAAGTGTGTTTGTGTTACGTGAAGTTTGACTGACAAGCACTTTATAAAAAGTCTAATATATACCAACTCAAAGATATTTTTCTCGTGTAGTATATTCTATATTCTCGTATATAAAAGATTTTTTAAACAGGATTACATAGGAACCTTCTCGTAAATGTCCTAATGTCATAAATGCTGAGCTAATGTCTCCTTTCCTTTTGAGGCGAAGATTCCTTAGCTCTCAAGCTCATTCCAACAAACTGTTCCATTGCAGTTTTTCTCAAGATGTTTTCCTTCACCGCCGAATGCGCCATGAATCATAAACACCATTTAGCGTATGAAAACAGTTGTGCTTGCCTGGATTTAGTCCGCAATATTCGGTCAGTATCAACGCTTCTGCCTACCGATGCATCGCAGAGAGTTTAAAGCAGACAAATAGACGCATAACGTTCATGAAAAACATTGTAATATATTTATTAATAATTTTTTTACTATACCGGATAAAACTCTTCCAGGTTTTTGATAATTTAAGTCGCCTGGCCGGCGTTGCGATCCTGTTAAGTACCCAAGCATAAATTTTTCTCCATGGGATGTATTCAGGGCGGCTATAATTATACACCAGCACCAATGCCACTGTGAACAAAGGAAAAGTATATCATTTTAGGATATAGTTAAATTTTAAAGTTAAGTTGATAGGTTGATGAAGTTTATTCGTTTACAAGGCATATAGAAACTTACCTACACAAGGTATAGGTATGTAATACCATTATTACAAAGTCTTCATAAAATAATTTATTATTGAAACGATAAAAATGCATAAAAATATATGTTTAAGTATTCAACAGAAGTTGTTTAATATTCATTTAGTCTGATATTAAGATAGTAAGTTCTAATTTCAAATGTTCGCCGTCATCAATTGTTCAGAGACACGTGCGACCAACATTTTTCCAATATTGCCTGCACGTAAAATGTTTTAAAGTACAGATAAGGCCTTAAAACGCACTCTCTTGTACTGTGATAAAAGATTGCTTGGATAAAAAGCGATTTGCCGCTTAGTGCATTTTTAGAAATAATACGGTAAATAAATATCTGCTAGGAAATGTAAAGTCAGTACAAAAGAGAAAATAATGTGAATTACGATTCTTTTCCACTTTTATCACGACATAGTATGAGACAATGTCGCTTCCCGCTGTCTGTCTGTCTCTATATATGATTAGATCTTTAAACCTACGCAACGAATTTTGATGCGGTACTATATATTACTGTACATCTTAAAAGGGTCTACAAAAAAGTGAGTTTTTTTTATCCTTTACTTTTTACGAGAAATAATTTACGAAACGATTTTAAGTAATACAGTATTAATTCTTATCCAATTAAGTACATTAAATACATTTTGCATTTAATATAGATCAGTATGACTCTTTACAGCATGTAATTTTAATAAATATTTTATTTAAATGATTATTTCTCTTACATAAATAATATATTTTTTTTTTATTAAGAGTTGCATTTTTTGGAGATAACTAAAATATTATTTCTATATTTAATTAGAATAATAAATTTAATGATACATGTGTACATAAAGTCATAAGCCAACATAATATCTAGGTACCTACGAGTACGTCCGAGTTAGTTTTCTCCGAGTAACTACTTCATGAGTTAGGTGTTACTTATAGCTGAGGCTCCGTGTTGTTATTATATTCTTACTTCTATATTGTAATATATAAATACATACTCACATTAAGTAGTTTATTATAAGATTTGGTTTATACTGGTATATTTTACCTAACTATTAAAATATATATATTTTTTTATTATTTATAGGATTCAAGATACAGTGTTTCGATTTGGGTGACGATCTTTATTTTTTTGGGTTCGATTAAACATTGAACACGTCACACTACTCGCGTTATTAATTATTTGGATATAGGTATTGCGCAATGAGTCTTAAGGCGAGCACAGAAACTTGTTTGCTTGTGACAGGTTCATGTTTGTAAAAACCGTACATTCGGCTTGGATAGTATTGTGAAAGTAGACATCTTGCGTACGAGTAATTATAGCCATCCTCCACATTTGATGTATCTTTTGGCAACCAGTATGTTACAACAAACATGTCAAGCCATGTGTGTTTTACACTGTTTGAGTTAAGACATTTTGTGCAAATTAATCGCTTAAATTTAATATTTTTAAGAGTTAAGCTCTTAAAATTTAAAATTTAAATAAGTTTAAAAATATATAAATGTTACTATGATTAAGATTAGATAAACTCGTACTACTATAGTTTAATTCTTAATAAATAAAAAAAAATAGGTTTTTTATGGTAAGTTCCGCGTTACCGTATTAATGTTAATACATTAATTTTCATTCATTAAAAATGCAATATTTAGGACACTGTCAGTCCGCACTAGACGGAGGACATTTTGTGTAGTTTATTGTTAAAAATAACATCGGTGGGGGATATTTATATAACTATGACCGGGTTAAGTCAACGTGTTACAATAATAGTGTTTGCATTACTGCAATATCTTTGAGTACATATAATATTTCAATTCTAGAAAATAACAATAAATGTTGGTTGAATATAATATAACAATAATATAAAATAATAGGCAAATATTAATTTTATTTATTTCGAAATTACAGTATAACATTAGATACTACTAGATGTATAGAAGTATCTCTACCAATAATAATACCAGACAGAATTCCTCGAAAAAATATAAATAAATTGAGAAAATAATAGTGCCACAGTCTTAAAAAATACTAAATAATTATTATGATAAATATTTAAGTAATAAATAAAACTTAAAGGTACAACGTTGATTTATACAAAAAACTGAAGATATTATTTCTTTGGGTCCTCTGTCCATCCTTTTGATTTTAAGCCCTAATGTTTTATTTATTTTATTATTCATTAATATGATCTGTAGAATAATAATAATTTATTGTTATGTCATATGTGATTAATATCGGAGGATACTGTAGTAATCCTAATGCTAGTTTAATGATGCACATCTAACCATGTAAAGATAAATATTTTGGTGAGTAACTCAAAGACGGCGAGAACATTTTGCTCTGTTACATGTTATAGGAATATTTAACAAGTTCATTTTTTTATAAACAAACTCAACAAGGGTTAAGTTAAAAGGCAAAAATACTAAGATCGTCTGTAGTTAATGGGAAACTTTAGGAGTTGGATAAGAGTGCAACTTCAACGGAACTCAACATAAGGTTACAAATATTTTAATATCCAGGTAAATAAAAACGTCGAACAAAGTTATCAACGACAAATGCTCATGTTACAATATATATTAAGTTTTTCCAAATCGTTTGCAAATTAACAATTTAATATATTTGAAAGGACATTTTGTGCGTTAATTAAAATATTTAGGAACTCCAAAAATATGAAGATAAAAAAATTCGTCAGTTAATCAAAACTGTCTGTATAATAAATGTTCAATTTTAGTAGAAATAAAGTAAAATAATATAAATAAGTTAATTTATTATACTTATTATTTGAAACCAAATCTACTTTTCACACAATGTACACAAACTTATTCTATCGATTTTATTGAAGTGTTTGCGAAGAGAAATTGAAATTTACCCAGGAATCACGGGCAAGAGATTTATCATCCTTTGTTGACAATATCTTTTGTTTATATAAAGCTTTTACTTTTATGCTGTAAGAAAATTTAATTATAACATTGTTATGTTTACATGGGAAATATTTATAAAAATGTTAAATTTTTAATAGATAAGTAGTCATAGCAATAAGTCAAAGAATAATATATATACAAGTATATGCAATAAATATGATTGTAAAACAGATATCTTAGTACAAAACTAAAATACGGTAGGTAGTATAGACAGTAGAGTACGTACGTGGACTGGGACATTTTGTGTATTATTTTTACATACGACGTTTTACTTTTAAGCAAGTCAATGGTTCGATGTTGAGTGGTATGTGAATGTTAAGAATTCGATATATGTATGTATATAATAATAATAATATACTTGTGTGAGTGTGATACTAACACATATTGACATTATTATAACGGAGCGATTATTTACTTTGTTGCACGCATGAGTTCAAAGAATATTGAACTAAAAGTGCCTATTAAGTATTAACCAAAGAATGTCTTTTACTGGTACTAATTTAGTTAATTTATACACAATTCTTTAATCTTAAGCGAATGTTAAAGATGAGAATCGTCTTTAAATTTTCTCATTGAGCAATGGTGAAAAAATGGTATTTTCCCTGTATACTATGTAAATTTGGAGGACTAAGTCGTAATGTCATTTTTAATAATCGAAGAGGTCGATAAGAGTTAACGTAGTAGATAGTACAGTGTGACTGCGGCATTGACATAGTTGCCGACTTACTACGTCAACGGTCGCACGGAAAGTGCCGCGTACTCGGAAAACAAGCTGTTTTTGCTTTGAAGATTATTTGCTTATTATAACATTGTAATGTTAAGCATGAATACATAATATACTTATTTGTACATTTTATACTTCTCAGCTCAGGAAAACCTTAAATTTGATTTAAATTCACCTTTTTGTACAGCTTTTCAGGCAAGCTGCATGAAATTTGGTTTTCAAATAGAGAAAGGTTATCAGAAGTATTTTGAGAGAAGTTAATTTATAAAGATAGATGCAGCAAAGAAATGTTTTTACTGCCAACTCAAACTTGTGCTTATTTATTATTAACCAAGTTATATTATGTATGATGGTTTCTTTTTTAATTTGGGCAGAACTTTGAGTGCAAACTTTTTTCTGATATGATGCACTAAGTGATGTTTCTATTCTTGCAAAATTATAATTTTCAAACCAAGCGATAATAATACTTAAATATTAATCAATTTATTTCCTCCAATATTATCTCTCAACTGATGTCTCAAGACTGTGAACTGTGCAGTTTTGAATAAAATTGAAGGCAGGTTATTTAAATTCCTGCTCGCTAACATTGTCGCTTCAAGAGCGAAATCATTTCACTTGTAGACGATTTGTATTCATGATTGGTCGGCCCGCACGATGTGGAAGGTTTGAACCCGCATCTATAAAACAGTGTTGATCCAGGCGCCCGCGCAACCTTTACGCCATGTAACCGCACCCGATACATTTTAATGTCATGGAGTTCCGACATTTAAATTGATACGCCTAGTTATTTGTCGGTTTCGATAAAATGTATATAAATAAAATACGTATGTTTTATACATCCGCTGCTCTAGGACTTAAGGAAACGCTGTTTACGTATAAAACTAAGTACTAAACTCAATTAAAAATAAAAGTCAGATACACTAAAGGCACGGACAATAAGTATGTGGAGATTTGAAGGTATAATTAATAAAAAAAACCTAATAGTAAATAATATCGTAATAATTATCAGGGTTAGCGATAGCTATTTATTTAAATTAACCTCGTAAAATAACTATTAAAAGTGCTTGTATAAAGTACATATATTTTTATTTTAAGTTTTGGATATTTCTTATGTTTTGCTATTTCTAATATTTCGTATCGTAATTATGACACGATGGGTGCGTATACATTGGATGAGCGCCATAAACAATTAAGAAAAGTAATGTTATGGTATTTTAAGTATTTGACCCTACTACTTGCAGGATACAAAAAAGTATTATTGAAATGTTTTACCCTAGAATAGAATCTAGTCATTATTAACTTTGTTTCAATTATGTTTCCACAAACCGTATTCCATAAACAATACAAGTATGATTGGTATGACACCATCTGGTTCTAATTTTAGGTGAGGTACAGAACCTAAATAACATGTTATAATTCAACAACAGTTGTAAATGGTGAATGATAGTATGTTTGAATTGTTTTTTATGATGAAAATGTATTAACCGCTAAAACAACTTGAATTTAAATTTATTTTTTCAATTTTTTTTATTTATAACCACGTTAACTGGCAAACAGGCCACCTGATGATAAATCGTTAACACCACCTATAGACATTGGTGCTATAAGAAATGTCAATCCTTCCTTATAAGGATGTATCACCAATTCACTACCAACTATAACATACTACTATAACATAAAAAAATTAGTTTATTTTTTGTTTGGCGGATGAGCAAATACGCTACCTTGTGGTAAGTGGTCACCATCGCCTATAGACATTGGAGTTGTAAAAGATATTAACCATTTCAAAGATAAAGCTATGTCCCTTGTGTTTGTATTTACACTGGGTGGCTCACCCATCAAACCGAAACACAACATATCGAAGTAGAGCTGCTTAGCGATAAAATAAGTATTCTTCACCTTAATGATTGATGATAAAAGATTTTAAAAAAATACTTGGGATTGCTTAATATCAAAATCATTATATAAGTAATAAAGTAATAATTACCTTAATATATGCAATATATAAAATTTATCAATTATTAATAAGGTTAATAAAGAGCATTTATATGTATGCAATATCTGCTTTCATGACATTTTAAAAGGTATTAAATTCTTATGAGCTGTTAAAATAAATATATTATAACGATCGATTGCCACACACTGGTACAGGTACGTATATTGTTAAAGTTCGCCTTAAAATGTATAATATGTCAATACGTACAATATAGTTATTACTATGAATAAATGGTACAATTAACTTTTATATATTTCCTTAAATTATTAGCGATGGGTCATGCATAACTCTTAAAATACATATAATTGTACATTGGAAGGAATTCAAAAAATTGTTGAGTTTACCTAGCTACGTAAATGTTTTTTCACATGGATAAATATTCCCCGATTTAAAAGAAAATGTTTCAATGAAAATGACTAAAAAACAGTTCCTTTATTTAAATTGTTTTCGCGAAATTAATCCGCAATGTTTCAAATTTTAAATATAATAGTTTCATAAATTATGAATTAATTATTTCGATTGTTTTTAGATGTTTTCTTAACGATTTAATTTTAACGAACAATAACCTAACGAAATTTTAATAAATAAAATTAAATATAAATTATAATCCTTACCAGAGCCCATGTTAATTTTGTCGTCATTTTAAGAAAACAATTATTTTATTTATATTTTCACTCACTGTAACAAACTCTTATTCATTCATATTAAACACAATTTATTTATTAGTGTGGAAAAACTTTTCATTATTTTCGCGCCATATTGCCAAGTTTGCCGCGCTTTTGGGCGCATTTATTTGCGGACAACGTTAACGAACCGATGACGCTTCAAGACTGACTATGAGTATGAGAGTGACTGAGTGAATACATACACGCAGACTGTTTTTACGGTTACGTGTGACTGTAACCCAATGCGAGTTTACAAAATAACTTAAAATTGATATTAAATTAGTTGTACCACCACCTTATTTTATAAATTACTAATCTGATTTGAATACGCTCAATCCATAATCCCTCTTATGAATAAACAAAACTGCCACAGCCTAGAGTGCACCTGTCTGTTATGCTCGTGATAATGTCGCATACAATATAACAATTTTCACTGTAGGATGGATATTTCTCGAGGAGACTATTAAAATATAAAAAAATTATATTGCACTCAGGCGAAGCTCTATCAGTTGACATAGCATATCGATTTATAGAGTTCAGCTGCCCATCCCTAGAAAGCTCCGTTGATAATCGATCCAGATTAATGAGATTTAGCCTTATTTAATTTCAGCAGGCTAGTTAAATAGAATACATGTAGAAATTATATATTCAAAAAATATCTAATATACAACAGTTTTACAAATACTGTGTATAATTTTGCTATAATAATTATAGTTTATGTCGTTTGATAACTAAATTATGATAAGCTAACATAAATGTTTACAAATGAGTCTAGTCATTTGTGAAAACATATAAATATAATCAAATATAATCTTTTTTTTTATATTGCTTTCTTTAGATATAATTTTATTTTATAGCATGAATCTTCAAATGAAGCTATTTTTTTTAGGAAAACTAAATATTTAAAATATTTAAATCTTTTAAGAATATGCAGAGAAACTTCTTGCTAATAACATTCACGTACTTTTACACTTATAATTCGATATGTAAATGCTTTAAGCTATTATAAACATTTTTATTATCAGCACATTAGTATGAATGAACTACATAGGTAAGCAGCGAACGGTCAAGGTAAACAAGCATAATGTAACATACATATATACACTGCGAATTTGTATCCCAACACATGACATGCGTCATTAACTAATATAACTTATTTCCATACTTTAAAGTTACGAAATCGGGGGAATCTTTATACTCAAAAATTTACGTAGTTTAAAAAAAAACATGTTACTCTTAACATGTTTTTTAGCGTACGTCAATTACTTTTAATAGAACAAATTAAACACTCCAATATTTCTATAATTTCCGTTTCACATAAAATATTAATAATAGTATAACTATTATCACAGTACTTAGTACTTCAATGTTGTAATAAATATCCTGAGCACCGAGGATGCGAATAGTCCGAATAGCTCTTTTGGAATAATGGCTGTCCGTCTGTTGTCTGATATTACTTACTACGAATCTATGTATGTTTCGGACCTGAATGACAAATAAGAATTATAGCGAAGCTTCATTATATAAGTATATATCATAGATTTAAATTATGAGGAGTAAACATTATACGTTTTGTAAACCAACTTTACATCAATGACATTGTATTGGTTTTCGCGTCAAAGTAAACCTTTAAAAAGTAAAGAAGTATAAGTATTCAGCAAACAATATAATACCACAAATACATTAAACATAGAAAAGTACTTCATTTTTGTATAGCAAAAATAAAAACGAACTTAAAATTGAGCCTTGCGTAATGCAAATTCTAAGCACCAAGAAGAGCTTACTCCTTTAATTAAAATCTGTTGTATTCTGTATTTTAAGTATGAAGCAATCGAGAGATTTGCTTTTAAAACCAATGTAGGACAAATCTTAGTGAAAACCTATTGCCAACTATAAAAATAGCACTAATATCCGATTTTATATAAGCGTTTTGACTTACGAAAAGCTGATTATGTCAGAGTCTTCAATACCACAGGACTTTGTATTCACAGAATGTCATCTCATTCAGTTTTCTGTCTTTTGCACTTATTTATACTGCAGTATATAAATAATACACGGATAATATTTTCTTGGAGTCGTGTGAAGAGGGTTTTGTATCTATTATGATTGAAAATAATTATAACCCCCAATTAGGCGAGGTTATTATGAACCCACACGCCTTTTTTTTTTTTGTTTAACGAGGAGGAAATGCATTTACGCATGCCGCCCGGTCGGGGGACCGGGACGGGTATGTGGAACTCAACCGGGGCCTAATGCCCCGTGCCAGGGCACGCTGATGCTAATGCCCTGTCCTACCCACTAAAACCATCCTCGGGTTTCCACCATGCCGCCGAGTGGTGAGGCCACGGGATCGCCAAGGGCATGCAACCGCGACCCCACCAGCGGCAGCCGCCGTAAGGCGGCTGAATATTCATGGAAAGCGCGCCTAGTGCGCGCCTTCCCCCTCATCCTCCACGTGGGAATGTGGCGAACTCCCCCGAGTTCGCCACTGGAGGCTGGACGTCAACGAAGCTGACGCCCTGCGGCGGATAAGATGGTAGGCTCCGCCGCTGACCGCCGGTGTAAAACACCTGGGAGGCTCGAGTAGCGAGCCCTCCCACTCCCTCCTAGCCAACGAGGCCACTCACGTGGTCCGCCCTGACGCCGATCAGGGACGTACCAGGAGCGGCCCCGCGGCATCCCTCCCGCCAGTCTTAGCCGTGGCCGACGAGCAAGCTCAAGCCGGCCCCGTTGCCCAGGGTACACCACGAGGAGGTGACTGACATGTACCGCATGAACACGCCTAATCAATCCACGCGAATAAATAACAATAGGCCTAACATTTTATATTTTGAAAACCGAGCCATTATGAATTGTTGGGTTTGTAATTATTTATTTAGACTTGATAGAATAATAAGTGTAATTAAAAAAAATGTCTTTTTTTTTAAATTTGGACTCTCTGGGGTCTATTTCGTAAAATAAGTAGGAAGTAAGTAGTTGTAATTATGCATTAATTTACTTTACTTTTAAATTATAATACAAAATCTTAAAGTTCTTCTTTTAAGTTAAGCTTTGCATTTTTAGGCGTTCGCCTAATTTCAGTAGATTCAGAGTGGATGCTGTAGTTATAATATTTCACCATAAATTACAATTTTATGCTTATTTATAGTGGTTACCAGATTGCTAGGGTGTTCTGAACAACACGCTAGAATGCAAAAGACTAACGCAAAAATCCAACAATAATACTCAACATTAATATAATACTTTATTTAAGGGGACTACATGAGCTAAATGCAAGTTTTATAATGCAAAAAAGTATAAGATCCGATGCAGTAAACCAAATGAAAAAAATATATGATAATCTTCAGGATACATGCTAGTTATTTGCTATTTTGAAAACATGATGTAATTAATTTGGTACGATAGAAAAAAATCACAAAGTTACCTCTAAAAAAATATTTTAATAAATAAAAACTATACTTATATACATTTAATAATTCTGGTTTTTTGTCAGATTATTCTACAAGCAATATATTATTTAACCTCTGCGTCACTTTTTTTATAACTTCAATAGATTTTTTTTAAATCAGATATTCTTATTTTCGAACAAAATTCGTACGCATGTGTGCGTAAACGCCGTGTACAGACATTGCCGGCCGAGGCCTGATGCTATACAGACGTGTCGATCTTTTCGTTACGAGCCTCATTACGTAACGAAATATTTTTTTGTAATTTTAATTGTAAATTCATTGTTTCATGTTTTCTTATAATAAATATTATTCTTTCTTGTAGATAAATATATTAAGTTAAAATAATGTAGTAGTAATTAGGCATTTGTTTTTTATTATATTATTTGTCATAAATTTTAATTGTGTAAATATGGGAAATGAAGTGAAACGCGTGAGGAAAACTAAAAAACGTTTATATAAATTAAGCGCCGAACATACTTATGAACAATATTAAAAGGTAAGAGTATTTTTTTAGTAAACATATTTTTTTTTTATAAATTATAAATATTGAAAACATCTATTAGAAAAAATGTGCAATCAGTTCGCATAGAATCAGATTTTTCGAGCTGTTCTTCAAATATTATGATAGAGTATTTGGTGAAAGTAAGGATAAAATCAATTGAGAGTGACTACGTTCGATCCCCATGATCTCGAAGCAATTTGATATTTTTCATTAAAAGTACTATGGGGCATATTTAGATACATATTTTTTAAATACATAATTTTATAATTAATAAAAATATAATTACTAACATATATTTATTTTTTACAGAATAAAGAAAGTCGAAAACAATAACACGGAAGCTATTTATATTGCGTAAGAGTTTAATTTTATCGATTTTGTTTATAATAGGAATTAAAGTTATGTATGAACTAATTTTAATAATAAAAAAAATAATGTAATTGTTGTGAACCAGAGAACTAGAATATTTAGAAGTGTCATTTGTACGTAATTCAAAAATTGTAATTTTTAGTAACGTCCGCCATATTAGATTGAAAATGGAAGCAATTCATGAATCGTGGATTGTCATCGACAGAGGCGGCGTAAGGCGTGGGCGGTGTGGGCCACCGCCCACGGCCTCGCGGTGCAAAGGGCCTCGCGTCTGACAGCCGAAAATAATTCAAGTGATTATTTATTTCATATTCCCTTCTTTTTGCACCACCAGAGGGCCTCGCAAAATATACCTTGCCCACATTAAGTTTAGGTCTTGCGCCGCCACTGGTCATCGAGACTAAATATGTGTGCCAACTTTCAGCTCCATAGCTTCAATGGAAGTAGGTGTAATATTGATTGCAAGATTTCAGGACATACGTACATACATTCATACATACAAGTGAAATTAAATAAAATATTTTAATAAAAAAATTAACACTAAATGTTTTTTTTTTGTAGTACCAAATCCAAATATTTTAAGTTTAATTAAATCAGTTTTATTATTTAATCATTTTCGAATAACAGTCCAAAGCAAAACAAATAATTCTAATATCCTATCTATTTTTATGAGATTTATAATTAAACCTAGTATGATTAACCTAGTTAACCAATGATTCAACCAAATCGAATTGACGACATTTTTTTCTTGTAAATATTTAGATGTTTTTGTTTTAATTGAATTTTTTTTTTCTTTGTGAACCGATATTAATAAAACGAACAAACACTACGCTATAGGTTACCCCACGGTTACTACACTACAGGTTTCGAACACTTACGATTTTATTATATAAATAGATTATCAAACTTTTATAAAAATATTAAAAATTGGTATGTTTTAATATTTAGTATAAGAATTAATTGTGGTAGGTATAATAATATAAATAAAAGAAAAAAAGGTTAAAACTAACTGTCTATTTTATTGTGTACAAAATATAAATAAAAATATTGTAAGTTTAATTGAATCAGTTTTTTTTATAATCATTCGTTAACTAACATCGAAAGAAATAAAAACAATTCTGTTGTCCTATCTATTTTTTATGAGATTTATGATTGATCTTACTTCGCTCGGTTTGGCGCCATCTATTAGAATATTTGGGCGTAACCTCGTTACCTCGCTTAACCCTTAGTTCACGGGCTTGCCGTTTTTGTCGATTTTGTAAGTGTGTGCGTGCAATTCTCAAGGGCACTTAGCTCTTGTAGTCCCCTTAAGTAGATTCTTACGGGCAATTTTAATTGTTCATTATACAAGAGACGATAAATGAAAAACTACCTACTATCGGTTCCGAATAAAAATTCTACCGATAAAAACCCCAAGAAATTCAGTAGTTAGTGTACACTAACTACTGAATTTCTTGGGGTTTCTCATAACTTCTCTCACTTAATAAAGTTTTGAGAGTTATTTAACTACTACTCTTTACTAATATTATAAATACGAAAGTTACTCAGTCTATCAGTCTGTCCATTGCTCTTTCATCTGGGTAGTGGTTGTTGTTTTCCGTTAAGAATGATCAGTGAGCCAGGCTAACTACAAGCTCAACGGATGTAACATCTTAGCTTCCAAGGTTAGTGGCGCATTGGCGATGTAATGGTTAACATTTTTTGCAACGATAATGTCTCAGGCTGGTGGTGACAACTAACCCAGCACTGGCTTCCTACTTGCCTATATATGTTAAAAAAAAAAAATATAAACTAGAAATTATAGGCAAAGTAAAGTACCAGCTCACGAATGGGCGTTTAATAAAGTCAAATGTTAGGTCCTTTCCTAATAAGAAGCTTCTATTTATTTTAATATACATCTAAATAATTATCACAATCAGTGTTTAGGATAGTATACGTATTGTTTTCCTTCTAGAGACATAATGATTTCATACACAATAAAGTACTTTGATTAACTAGTTAGATATATTTCTAATAACATCATACCTTTTTAATCGTATATTTAATTGATGATACATCATTACTTCTGCAAGTGAACGAAAATATAATTCTGACGAAGTATAACATATGGCACAGAAATTAATATAATACATTATTTTGTAACACATTAACGTACCTACATAGAACATTCATAAAAATATGTTTTGTAAGGATTTTTAAACAATGGTAAGTCATCAAAATACTGACCTCCCTGAAAATGTGCTACCGCCATGCACGCGACTAATCGTAAGTAAATTAAAATTTAAGTAAATTTGAGCTTTTTAGTTCTATGTGGAATGTCTATTTTAAATTGGTCAGTTAATTTGCGCATTGACATAGAAGAGGAAATGTTTAAGCTGCAACCTACAGACTGATATAAGGATAAAAAGTTATTAAAATAGTCTTTGGCTAAATCCAATTGTCTTCGATTGGTTACTATATTCTATACGTATAAAACATAGTATGCAGCATGCTAGGCTATGTTAGAGTAGAGTCTATGCGAACCGACGAGTCACGAAAATCTAAAATCAATGTTTTTTTTTTTCAAGTAGGCTCATAAAAGCCCTTTTGAATCGTTACAGTGTTGAAATAAAATTCAGTAGTTACGTTTTTCCACCATTTTAATTACAAAGTATGTCAATAACGTGCAATTAAATTTATATATACTATTGTCAAGAAATCAACAAATACCCTACTAAGTCTATTTTTTATCATGAATATAATCTTATATTGAGTAACATGCCTCTTATTATATTAATGATTTTATGTCGTGAGATTTAAATTATTTAAAAAGCCAAGTTAAAAATAACCATGGGATCTTATTATAGAAACGAATACTGTGCCCTAGGTTATTAGTTTACCTTTCCTCCTCGTGTCGGTACAATTGTCACCGTTTCTTTCTAAAAGATCTACTTACTTATTGTGAATATACATAATGTTGTTGTAAACATACTATTGTGAAGCAACTGTAAGTGGCTATCACTTTATTAAAAACATCCCGAAGACAGTCTCTACCTCCAACCTTATAAATAGTCTACTCATAGAGAAGTATCAACATAGGCTACTTATCTAACTTTTATAACCGCTGCTGCGGTCTGCATCCTTGTCAAGGACGATAAATGAGGATTCCACTTAAGTTTTGAATCTAAAGCGGTTCCCAGAAAGAGAAGAGCTTAGATCATTATTGTTCAAAGTTAGCTTTAATTTTTTCTTTCTTATATAGGTAAGACACCTTTTGATTTACACAGGTAACGTCTGGCGGAGAAAACCGATGTAAGACTGGAAGCCAAGCAATTGGCGCGGAACGTGGCACTATCTATCATACAATGGAGTTGTGCCCTGCGTAGAAGACAGAGAGATCTTGGTCGACGAGGTTGGACGGGCCCTCCGTGAGCAATCATGTCGGCAATGCTTCGCAGAGAATCGGCGTGGATGGCCGTAGCCTGCTTTTGTGAGACCGTCATGGCACTGAATAATATTTTAGCTTTTTAAATAACTTGGACTATTTCCGGAAGTAATAATTCAAATATTATAAAGTGCCAATACAATTATAATTTAAAGTTAATTAGTTTTTATTATAATCAAATTAATCGAGCAATTATTGCCAAAAAAATCTGTGTCATCTTTAAAAGATAAAAATTACCTATATGACCAATATGTTGTCTCGAACTTATTCTATACACATTTTAAAGACCAACTATATCTATTAGGTATTAGCTTAGATTTTATTTGGCGAGTCGGCGATTCTATCTATGTACGTAACGAATTCTTTGAACGTAATTTTCCTCCACTTCAAAACGTCGGATTAAATTGGAACTTTGCACACTTCTCAAGGACCGATGACAATAAAATACCTCCAAGCTAATCTGACGCTGGAACTTTAAGGTGGCTGACGGAACATTACTACTATAACTATAAGTTTAGACTCACCTTTTTCTCAACAAGAAATATTTATTTCATCTGATCATGAAAATGGAAGGTGACCGACGGAACTTTGGAATTCCTACGAGTAAACTAAACGAGATTGGACTCATTATATCCACTTTAATAAATTATCTACATTTTATTTATTCATCTAAGCTAAAAGATAAAATGTAATACATAAGTTTGGGAAATAAATAAAAGAAAATAAAACCGCTGCGAAAAACAGTAAGTAAAAAAGTAGGATCCGTACAATTATCTATAAAAACGGCAAAAAAATCATAGCTATTGCATGGGACCTTAAATATTTATTTTATTCTCTTTTTAAGTATTTTTTGTTATAGCGGCAACAGAAATACATCATCTGTGAAAATTTCAAGAGTCTAACTTTCACGGTCCCTAAAAAGACCTACAACAAAGTGAATTTTGGCAAGGATAGCTAACATCTTAACAAATCCTTAAAGTAAGCCATGTATTTAATCTATTTAATATGTAACTGTAAAAATAACTTGAAAATAATTTATTACAATGAATAGCGTCCCACGCTTTCACAGTTAAATAATAAACTAGTTTTCGCCCGCGTGTTAATTGGCGCCCCCCTCTGAACTACGTCCTTTCTTCGGGTTCATAGCCCTTGCTTTATACCAAATGTCATCAAATTTGGTTCAGTAGTTTAGCCGTGAAAGACAAACAGACAGACAGTCTTTTTATATATATATATATATATATATATATTTCTTTTTAGTGCTACTGTACGGATAACTAACGTTTTTATATATATTTTTAAGTATTATTTTATAAAACTAAATTGAGTAATATCCTGTTTCCTTAAATGGATATCAAACTAAGAGAAAGATAGTAATATACGAAGGTATGCTTAATATGGTATCTCGAAATTAAATTAAATGAAACGATAAAGTTAAATTTGATTCGTGTTTTTAATTATTATAATTTTAAAAATTATGTATACTATCAAGTAATTAATAGATGATTTTCAACTAAAATATTTTTAACGTTATAAAATTATTCTTAAAACCCATTAAGAGTTTAGTCCTTTTTGTAAATATTCATATAAACTATTACTATAATCAACAACAAAACTTCATTAAATTAAGATCACATATGTACATAAGGCGTATACTTTATTTATCCAATAAAATTAATTTCTATGTCATTGCACCTTCTGAAACAAAATTAGTTTTTTTTAATTAATTATTATTTACTTGGAATATATTTATAAAATATTTACAAGTTTGATTCGATACTCACCATTGTTATTTCCGGAAACAAAGCGCTAAGATTAAAATTAGCGCGAGAAGTAACCGGAAAGCTAGATAATGATCGATCAGTATTTGGTCCCACATTTTGCATATTCGATTGCATAATGTGGCTATTGAATATGTCTGGTTGATATTGTGTGGGCATCTGATTTCCTACGTAATTCGAAAATGTTATCTCTTCTGGTATGTTCTGATGTCTCTTAGTCTGGGTTTTGTTTTGCCAGAGTAGATGAGACGTATCATGCCATTCTTCAACTTCATTATTACCCAATTTCGGTCTCTTACTTTGATATTTCTTATTAGAATCTTTTTTGGAGCATTCCAGTTTATGCTTCGCTGCAGATTCTCTTCTAGAACTTTTGTAATTTGCAGGATCCTTCTCTTGTGGGAACGTAGGTATGTTGTTTCTCATTTTAAAATCACTATACTTATGATTTGAATAACTATTGCAGTCTGTACTTTGGTTATAGTCTACAAAATCACTTGGAAAAGCTCCGCCAGTGTAGTTGCTGGTCATAAGATTACTGCTTCCAGGCATAAAATTTGTATAAAAAGAATTAGATATTGTATTTGTAGTAGAATTATATAATGTAGTTCCTGAAAATTGTTGTCCGGCGTAGCTATTATCGGAATAGTCGATTATAGGCGGAAAATGTGAAACTTGAGCCACTCCACTCTCTTGGGATATATTAAAATCGTTATATTTTTGTGGTACCATAAACTTTGGTCCGCTATTATCTTGCAGTTTTTGACTATAATTAGTACCGCCTCTGATTAATGATTCAGCGGAATAACTGTTTTTCTGTGTCTTCGAACTTTTGTCAGGCTTACTAGATTTCGTTTTCGCTTGCGAGAAAGAATTAATGCTTTCATATGTATGTGCTGCTTTTGGATCATTAAATCCATAACAAATTTGTGGATGGTTGTCCATGCGCGATTTTCTGGTGACATCATTGTTATGAGATATATTTTGTTTTGTTGAAATGGATTTAGGTGTATCAGTTATTAGACCATTAGGTCGTAAGGGCATATTTTCAGATGATCTATTCATTAATTGAGTGACTGATAGAAAATTGCCACAATTTGGTAACTCTGTATGTGGTAAAGTTCTGTTTATAATGTCAGCCTTTTTTTTGTCATGGGGACCCAAAGCCAAGTCTCCAACTAAAGTTGGAAGGTTTATTGGAGGTGGTTCCATACTTATTTCCGTAGTACCCGCGGGCCGCGTAGTTGGCCACACATTATGTTCTTCATGATTGGGTTGTGATGGAAAATTATGCATATTAATAGGGAAGTAGTTTGTCTCGCTCTGCGTGTGTTTCTTAGATCCTAATTCATTTTGAGTGTAAGGGGCTTTAATCGTTTCTTTTAATTCGGGTTGATTTTGGTTGCAATTATTCTGCACAGATCTTATTTCAGATGTCATCCAATTAATGTGCATTTTATTTGGTGATTTTTTTGTATATTTATCAGTAATGTGGTGTCCAACGGTAGAAGAAGATTTTAAAATACCCTCCGTGGAGCTTTCTGGCATATGCTTTGCATAAAATTGTTTTGGAGTATTACTTATCTTTGCATTCATGTTAGTATGTAAGTGATCTGTAGGAAAATAATTCTGTTGCTTTGCAATAAAATTTTTTGAAACATTACTGTTTGTATAAATAGATGATACATCGTCGGACCACAAATTAGCACCTTGATTATAAAAACTAGTAATTGGTTCTGGAAAAGTGCCAGTCTTACTAGTTGAATTCTTCTTTGTTGAATTTGGAACTAATGGCACGTGAAAATCAGGATTAAAAGGGTTGTAAGCCGACGAGAAGGGCGTTGTGGTGTTAGTTAATATATTGTCTTTGTGAAACGTATTAGCATTAGTTGTACAATTCACAAAATCGAAACTTTTGTGAGACCAACCTAAATCAATGTCGTACGTTAATCTTTTCATAAGGTTATCGTCAACATTAGTATAATCAGCTTTATTTTTGCTTGCATAGTTTTCCATTGCACATGGATATAAGCCCAAGCCATTAAATTCGTGACCTGACGAAATACTACTCGTGCTATAAATAGTGCTTTTAACCGTGTTAAATGGATCACCTTTGTAAAATATGTTGTTCGTAGTATTATTAAATGTTGTTGGCTGAGTGACGGTTTTGTTTACAGATATATCAAAATCTATGCCAAATGTAGAATCAGTGAGAGCACAACTTGATGGTATTACTGATGGTAAGGGTAAACTCAAAAATGGATTTTCATTAGTCATCAGGTTAGGTACAGATGTAGTTGCTTTAATATCAGACTTATTATTATTTTCATATTTATGGTTATGAATGGATTTGTCAATATTTGTGACTGGTGCAATCTGGGACGGTTTACTAGTAGGCTTAATTTTATCTTCTGGTATGATAGGTTTTTCAAAATAAGAGTCCTGCTGTGGTGGTGTTTCATTTTGCAAAGTTGTTTCCTTTGCATTGATATTCTGAGCTTCCTCAGCTGGGCTGTCAGCTCTGTTACCACTAACTAATGGGAAGGACATCAAGAAAGCAGCAGTTGGTGAAGCAGCTAAAAATTCTTCTGCCAATTCCAAACGAGCATTTCCAACATCAACAACATTTTCACAAATTGTTGGATCTAAAATAGCATGAATTTTGTTATCTTTGTTTTTAAATTCTACTTCTTCAATCTTCTCAGGGACAGATATTTTATTATTTTTGGATACAACAGCATTTGAAATATTAATCTCAGATTTTTCAGCAGAAACTTCTTGATTTGGTAGAGCTATAGTTTTTTCAATATTTGATTGATTGTGATTCATAGATGGTTCCAAAGATTTGGGTGATAATGTTACTTTCTGATTATCTGATGTTTCTTTAGATATATCTTTAACTGTGGTAGTATCAATTTTATTGTCTGTAAGTGTATCTTTGTCCAAGCTTGATATATTTGTATCACCTACTTCTAGTATTTTCTTATCATTTGAAGTTTCTTTAACTTGATCTACATTTTCTTCGGTAATTACTTCTGTGCTTTTGCCACTAGGACTTGTGACTTCAGTTTTTTTCTCTAATTCCTTTTCGGTTCCTGATTGACTAACTGACACTTCATCCTTTTTATCAATAGACTTAACTTTTTTAGGTCCTCTTTTGGAAATACTATTCCGTGATTTGACATTATTTTTCTTTGTTTTTGCTGACAAAGGATGTGAGTATGCAGATATTGGCAAAACATTAACCATAGTAGTTTTTGTTATGTCATTGCTATTTCTATTTATAATGGGAATAGTTGATTTGTTAATTGGTTGTAAATTTGTATCGACTAAGACAATAGTTGGTGGCTGTGGAAACAATACAGGTCTTTGTGGAAAGATATAAGGTGTAGCTGGTAGCATAACTATGGTATTTTCTGAAAAATAAATATATATATTTTTTTAAATAGCTACTAAATCTAAGCATAAATCAAAATATTAAAACAAATCAGGCATAAAATAAGTACCTACTAAACTACAATCAGAATTTAGTTTATTTATGTTGTATGAGTCTCTTGATATACAATTTAAATTATAAATAAGCAGACACAAACCTTTTTTAACATTAGTTAATGGAAGTAGCTTGGGTAACTTTGGTGGTGATTTATTTAGTACACTAACTTTTTTTTTATCAATACTGGATTTTGCAGTTATGAACTTTTCCTTTTCTTTTGAATTTTTGTGCTTTGATTTGTTTAACATTAATAATTTTACATATTTACTATCTGCAATTAAACACAAGTTATATAAACAAACAACTTATAAAAGCCATGAGAATTGTTATAGAATTATTTTCTTTTAAAAAAAAATCATATTTTTTAATAATATTAAGTATAAATATTATAAACCAATTGTATAACTTACTTTGATTTTTCTTATTTGTCCCAATTGTGACTTGTAATGAAACATCTTTTTTATCAGACTTTTTCTTTTCTATTGCTTCCAGTTTAACTTCCAACGCCAATATCTCTGCTTCTGAAATTAAAATAATTCTTGAAAATAGACTATCAGTAGAATTGTAATGAAACGGTCAGATTAACTTACTGAGTTGAGTTTTTTCATGAACACAATTTGTTAAGCAAATAATAGCTTTTTGGACAATTTCTATTTTAGGATATTGAACATTATCAGCTTCATCTCCAGTTAAACTATTCGTTTTATTAATGGATTTTACAATTTCTCCAAGTTTTGATATAGCATCATTGAATTTTAATCGTCTTTGACGCTCCCATTCTCGACAGCGACTGGAAATACAAATAGTTTTCTTTGTTTTAACATATAATTAATATGTATTAAATGAGATATTATTGTTAATATTATAACTACAAAAGTATACTATAGTACGGTAAAAATATAAAAAGACGAATATCGCAACTAATATATAATATTGTTTTGTGTGATATTTCTTTCTTATCACCTTGGTGTACGTTGTTTATTGGTAGAGGGCGGATCCATTTTCATATATAATAGTCTCAAACATCAGATATACTTAATTTTATTCGCATATCACGTTTATTTATAAAAATATTTAATTATATTTCGTGACTGTCTCTCTCTGTGAAATAGAAACATTTTTATCAGTTGACAATTTGACATTTGAACACTGACGTTTTTTGACATACACTTTTTTAATGATTTCCTCTTGCAAATGGCAAGGGTATAATTGTGTATCAACACAATTATACCATTATAATTGTGTATCAATATGACACCATTTGAAATTTATAAAATAGTGAAAAATACTCTAATAGTAAATATATTATTACATTTCATATTGCTGCGTCAAAAAATGATAAACTACACAGTTTTACATACTATGATATTTAGTAGGAATATAAGTAGGGATTGACTTAACTTTATTTTATAAAAGCTTATGTCGTTTCCTTGGAATTTATTCTAACAAAAAGTAATCATTAAATGTTACAATAAAACATAATAATATATTGTTATGTTGTCACAGATCGGCATTCTATTGATTCTATCACTCTTAAAAATATTAAGTTATCAATCTGATTTTAGTAGTCGATTTTTTAAATCCAATAATCATAAATAATTGATCATATTAAAAGTCGATCTCAGAGCGACAAATCGTTGAACTTTTATTTGAGAATGAGTAATATCGTATATGAAAGAGTTCATTTTGATTCATCAATCATCATTCATTTTCTCAGATGATAACTAAATAACATCATTCGTTTCTCGACAATTCAATTTCCATTCAATTTCAATTAGCTATACTGGCTACTGCTATTGCTTATCTATTTGATAACTCAGTTGTATTTGTTGACTATTCGATTGTTGAGTTATTTTCAATTTGCAAATTTGTGAATTGTGTTTGATTCTAAGACGACTTTGCTTACATTCATTATAAAGCTACTACTGGATACATTCTTAATTAGTCAGCGTTAATAACTAATCAAAGGGCGAGTAAGGTAATTTGATATTAAACCTTGTGCAATATTGAAACGTAGTCAAAATGTCTTTGTACCCGTCGCTTGAAGATATGAAAGTAGACAATATGGTGAGGGCCCAAATGGCTCAACAGCAGGGTCCGCCAGCCTACCAAGCATATCAGTCAATAGGAGCTCCTGTTGGGCCTCAAGCGGCACCCAGTGCACCAAGACATGTTTATCCAGCTTTAGGTGAATACATGGGTTTAGAGCTTTCATCTGATATTATTGCTCTTAACATGCCTGAGTACCAGATACAAACAGTAAGTTTTTCTAGATATATATATATATATATATATATATATATATTGTAAATGATATATTTAAAACTACAAATTACAAAAATATACCTAATTAAATCTATTTTCTCTTTAAGGTACAACCTTCGGGTGCAGTGTGCAGTATAGTTGCACCTCTTTCATCACAGTCACCCAGTTTATTAAAAGCAACTGTTACTCAAGGAATAAGACCAGTAATTCTATGTAAAGATAAAGATGGTAAATGTGGATTGCGATTACATTCAGTTAATGATGGGGTGTTTGTATGTTATGTTGCTGCTGGTAGTCCTGCTGCCCTAGCTGGATTAAGATTTGGTGACCAGATATTGGAGATCAATGATGTCGCTCTGGCAGGAATGACTATGGATCAATCTCATGCACTCCTAAAGAAAGCACCAGTTAATGGTATCAAAATGGCTGTTCGTGATAGGTTTGTTGAAACAAATTCTTGTGTTGTCTTTGTCACTTTTAGTTGTGGTTAAAATCAGTTAAAAACATAAAAAAAATGTTGGAATTGCTAGTTGTTAAGTTCATGAAATCCTTATAATATAGCTTAACAATAAAATATATTTAGATTTTGAATTGATTATAATGTATACATTTTTATGTTTTAGGCCTTTTGAAAGGACTGTTACTTTGCACAAAGATTCCCTCGGTCATGTTGGCTTCCAATTTAAAGATGGAAAAGTAGTCGGTCTCGTAAAGGATTCATCGGCTGCTCGTAATGGCTTGTTGACTGACCATCAATTACTTGAAATAAACACTATAACTGTGGTGGGCATGAAAGATAAGGAGATATCAAAGGTTATTGATGCAAGTCCATCAGTTGTTAATGTAACTATTATTCCACACTATATCTACAAGCATATGATAAGCAAGTAAGTATTCAGCAATATTCAAACATACTATGTATAAAATTAACTACATATAAATACAGAGGTCTTTTGTATTTATATTATCTATATAAATATCATTGGGGATTTCATAATGAATCACCTATTCTACAACTTTTAATCTATTAGCAAAGAGTCATAGAATAAAATACCTTTCATGTTAGGAGGTAAAGTTGGTCCAGTATGTGTAATAGTTTTGAATCTATGTAGTAAAGTAAAGTTTTACATTTTATGTTAGTTTTCTAAAGTCTGATGGATAGGTATTATTACTATACTCTTTATTTATTGCATGGAATTTATAAATATTTTCTTACTGGCTTGGTTGTTTAGGAGTTTCAGAAATACATTTTCTGAGTCATAGAAAATTTGTCATTGAAGCTAGTATTTGTTATTAATTATAATTCATTTAAAAGAATTTATGTAGTAGATGTAGCAAATAGTTATTAGTCTATTCTATTTAAAAAGTCATTTACATGTCTTATCAGTAAGAATATATATTCGTAATTTATATATTTTATCTAAAGACATACTTTTTTTAGTTTTTTGTTTATTCATAAATACATTTTAATTTCAGAATGTCTAGCAGCTTGTTCAAGGAACTGGACCGTACCCCTGCTGTATAAAGTATATATTAAAAAGTTAAATGTCTTTATGGAATATTTAAACAGAAGCACTACAATTTATCCAATAGCTATTCTATTAAGCACATATTTTGAATATTTTTCATAATTATCTAATTATTTAAGTCATTATTATAAATTAGTTTAATTATTCACAATCGCTTGAATCAAAATATTTGGTAGGTGCAGTGGGCCATGTTTAAGCTATAACTCCTTTGTTTAGCGTGTCTTATTTCGCCTTAGCTTTGGTGCTCCATTTATGGCTATATTATTATGGAAATCAAGATGTGCGACCATTACTTATTTTAGTTTTTATATTATAATGTAATAGTCAGTTGGGGCTGTGAAGATACTAGAGTTGCTTATTTATTTGTTCAAAATTTATCAATACTATGAGTTACTTTTATAAAATTTGAATCTTTTGTAATAATATTGATTAAACTTAGCAACGTAATATTTCTGTATGTTAATTTCATATGTGACATTATATGATAAGAGTATCATCAAATCAATATTAAATTCAAATTCAAATCTAAGTATATAAATGCAAATAGATATTTATAAGTGCTACATTATCCTTATCAAGCATTGACCCTGTTGCAGATTGTTTATTCTACTAAGCAAAATGTTAATTTAAACTTAAATGTTACATATATGTTGCAACATAATATATATAAGATAGTGTTACAAATAAATGATGTATCTTAAACGGAATTGTGTTGACTTGTTAATAAATTAAACATTTACGAATTTTAAAAGAAGTAAAGCCTTTAAATTTGAACTTATAATAGCAACATTATTATCTTTGCACCTTAAGTTATATTCACATTCCTGGAAAAATTGAATGAACCCTTTCTTATGAAATAATGAACAAACAAATTACTAGTTTGTAAGTAAATATTATTGTCACGTTTTGTATAAGATAAATTTATATTATGCTGAAACAAAAATAGATAAAATACCCGCAGACTGCAACTGAAA
This sequence comes from Vanessa tameamea, assembly GCF_037043105.1. Classification (NCBI taxonomy): domain Eukaryota; kingdom Metazoa; phylum Arthropoda; class Insecta; order Lepidoptera; family Nymphalidae; genus Vanessa; species Vanessa tameamea. Next base: position 7,766,661 of record NC_087316.1, read on the forward strand.
ATCACACAAAACTATTTTTTTTTTTAAATATTTTATTCTAAATTAATTTAATATATTTATTTTAAGACAAGGTAAATAATTTTTAATTAAAATTTTGTGCTCCGTGATCCAAAGAGATTATTTTTGTGCCATTTTTTTTATGAAAGATCTATAAATTTGGTCCAAACCTTTTTTGGGGAATATATTTTATTCTAAAAAGTAATTACATTTTCTCTCTCAATAAATTTAAATATGATACTTTATTTACGAAATGTGTGAATTTTAAGCTGTTAAATTGTATTTGTATTGGAAAATTTATAGCATAAGTAATGATAAGATTTTTTTATTACTGGATATTAAATTTATATTAACCAAATGCAATTTTATTTTAAATGGGAGAATGAATTGAATTGAATATATAGAAATATTTATTTAATTATGATCATTCAGTCACAACATCAAGTCAATTTATAAAAAAATATTTACTTAAACCATCACCTTAAATTAAATAAGATCCAAGAATAGTTAAATGTTATAAAACAACAACATATATTATTAATCATAATTTTACTATTATTGAAAATAAAATATATATCTTTTATTTTCAAACTTAAACTACAATTAATAAATTATGTCGAATGGATTTTGGAATGTCCAATTTGGTTTTAATACAATTTCTGGGCAAGACCATGACTTTGGTACGAAGAAACTGTCTGATTCTGATTTTGGGCAATTTTTCCTTGAAAAATGTTCCATTGCGTATAAACTCCATAAGAGGCCTGTGAACAAAATAACATTTTATGTTATCACAAGATTTTGTTTCTATTGTATTTGTATGTTGGATATACTTATTTCGCATAGGAGAACTTTTATACAAGCTTTGAGGAAGCTTGTTTAATAGTTTATCAGTGGGGCTATTAAGGTATAGCAATTGTTGCTAATAAATATTTATTGCGGATTGACAAATGTTGCAGTCGATAAATCAGTATTATAGAGTATGCTAGTGCATAGGTCCATAATTCTGATTTATAATTATTTGATTTGATATCAATCCGCAACAAATATTTGATAGCAACAGTTGCTATGCTCTAACTGTAATAGCCCTCTCTCTGTTTGTGTATGTTATCAGCTACATAATTTATACAAATAAATTTCATTTTGATTATTGTGGCAACATATTTTTGCCGTTTACAAATAGACGTGCGTGTAATTTGTAATCATCGTCGCTGCTGTTTATTGGTTCCACATCGTTTATATTAAAGATTTTTCTTGTAAACACGATTCAGTGTTATGAATAAGACACAATAACTTATTGTTCCCGCGTGCATTTTATAAATGTTACTTTTACAGTCAAGTCATTTATACCTACTGACAAATAAAATACATGACATAAATATGCAGGTGCTGGGTAAATATTACCTGATAATATTTTTGTCTAAGACATATACGCCATTTATATATAAACTAATCAAAACAAAATAGCGCCCACTCTAAGTTTTACAATTCGGTATAAGAATAATTTGTAAAACAGTGATTAAAAAAGCAATGTTTTAAGCGATAACTTATGTTATTCTCAAGTGAGTAGTTAAATAAATTTCAAATAAAAAAAATCATTCAATGCAAAAATTCTCAGTTCCTTGTTTTCCAGGTATATTCTGAATTTTACTGTTGGACGTTCTTTAGTTTGGTACAGGTTCGGTGTTATTTCCGATAATTATAGTAACTACTCGCCGCCATATGGATATGGAAACCGCAGCAATAGTGGTGGTTATGATTCAGGGAGGAGAATCGCAGAGATCATTGGCAAGACGTAATGGTGTGTCGTGACAATATATTTGGAACGTATGGAAATGCTTTCAGGAGACCGGTAATATTGCTAGGAGACCTGGGACAGGAAGAACTACACTACAACCGCCCAAGAAGACCAGTATATAAGATTGATTGGACGTGAATAATAACCGACACTGCCTCATAAAATCGACTACAGCAACCGACTACGCCAACCGACTACTGGCACATGATTAAGTGATCAAACTAATCGGAATCGACTTCATGAAGATGGCAAACGTTCCACAGTATGTGCAGTTCCACTAAAAATGACAAGGGCCCATCATGGAGCGCGATTAACCTTCGCCCGAGACCACTTGGACTGGAATATAGATAAATGGATAGTTGTACTGTTTACGCACGAAACTAGAGTGCAGTTGTAGTGATGGTGGACGCGTGCGCGAGCGGAGAAGAGAAATACCTCTTTATATATCTATTAAAAAAACAGCTTAACATTAAGATTTTTCTCAAAACAGCCAAATAACTAGATGGACCCTATTTTGTTTTGAGTATTTTATATCAAAATTGTTAATTCAATTATTACTTATATTAAAACTTTTACTCACCGTTGCCAATAAAAAACGATAACCACATTAGAAGGTTCAATGCGCTGGGAAAGCGAAGTCCAGTAGTTGCTGTTAAAGGCAGCATCAAAAGACCGAATACTCCAAATTCGATCATCATTACTGGGTAAAAGAAACCGAAAGAAAGAGCCAATATCACTTCATGTACTACAGCCGATAACTGAAAGAAAAATAAATGTAAATTACTAACAAAACCTAGCAGATGTATTACCTGTAAAATTAAAAACTTATAACGCCGAGTTTCCGACTCCGCAAAGTCAATAAATCCTTTTGGGGCAAGGTATCCTTTTCTATAATAAAACTCCGCAGACATTTTTAATTTTGCCGTTTCATAAATTCAAATCATTTGTAAAAAAATCATTGGTAAAGAAGGCATATTATTTAATACAAGATTAAATAGATGATAAAAAAACGTGAAGTTAATTATTAATACTTGTTGACATATATAGCAGGATATATTACATACATAGATAGGTATATAATTGTATTTAACTAACATGACTTTTTAAGAGTAATTACTGCGTTTCTTGCTGGTTCTTTTCGGTAGAATCTGCATTCCAAACCGGTGGTAGCTTCACTTAATATAGTTTGTTAAATGCCTACTTGAATAATGTATATATATTTCAGATCAAAATAACTCTTTATAAATGATATAGATAATTTTTGTTTTTTTATTTATTTTGAGAAAAAGCTGTAATTAGCCTAACTATTTTAAGGTCCTCGTATTTAAGTATCTAAGCGAATGTATGCAGCTACAAGAACAAACTCGGGCTTAATTAGATGATTAGTAGAATCATTGCGGTATGTAGGTCGTATTAATTGATTTCGTGTATTTTGAATTCTATTAATTTTTATTTTGTCACTGTGACTTGATGCATGTATAATATTTGTAAAGGGTACTTCGGTGGATTCTATCTTCGATCGAGTCCACCCAGATACGTGGACTACACTTTTATAATTGTGCAGCCTATTTTGTAATCTAAACGATATATAAAAGTTGTCATAAAGTGCTTGGAATTTTAAGTGTTAGGTACCTATATATTCATTGTGTTCGTCTACATTTAGATTAGATTTTATAATTAGGTATAATATTGTAAGTGCCATTCTTCTCTTCTCTAGGATAGAATTCTCGCGTAGTTCGGTTTTTAACTCGAAATTAGGGCGATACTCTAATTTTATAGTCCTTTCTTTTTTTTTATATATATGACTTTCTGAAATTTTCGATCGTATTCTTCGGTAAGTTTCGAGTTTGTTTTGACAGAATAGTGCCAAAGGGCCTTTAATATTGTTGTAATAACTACTTATATGAAAAAAAAATGTTATTATTTAAAAGTTTACATAGTAGTAAAAAATGTTTAATTTGTTTTATATATGCTCGTAAATCATTATAAATATTTTTGTACTTACTAAAAATACTGTTAGAATAGACATAGCTCGACCAACACGCGGTGCTAAAGGACGATGTATGTGGTGGTGGAGCCATGCATGTACTATCCGATTCCAAGCTCGGTAATAATAAGAGAAGCGAGAAGTGGTCCACCAGTCCTGTGAATATTTAAAGGGTAAAATATGTAGTAAACTTAGCAATAAAAATAATAACAATAACAAAGTTCTACTAGTTTGTGTTTAGTTTGTTAGTGATTGTCAAATGGTTACACCCAAAAACAAGCATGGTCTATGTAAATATGTGATAGGTAGTTATCCGACCCATATCGACATTATAATAAATATTGCCTACTTTAACAAGCTAACGGCCATTAATTTTCGCGGGTACAATTAAGATTTCGCTCCGAAATGTTTTATAAATAAAATAGGTACCTATGCTTTGATAGATCTTCATGCAAATAGAAGCATTATTGATAAATTAAAGATTACCGATTTCTTTGGTCCTGACATTATTATTTCATTTAATTAAGTCTTACATAAAGACAGAAGTTATTTATATTAGTTATTAAAATGTTGAATACAAAAGTCTGTCCTTCATTATATCGATCGTCCAATCTAATGAGCATGCCTATTAAAGGGTTTACCAGCTGAAGTGATCTCTAATTAAGCTTGTTTAATCCAGATTATGTGATCGATTGTGTAAATCCACACACTTAATATTTACTCATTACAACTTTATACGAGTATGATATTAAGAGTGATTATTGTAGGTGATCATTTTCACATTATATTGCATAAAACATCTCTCGCTTTTTTTTTATTACAGTAAATTCGAATTATTTCCACGTTCCTGTGATCAGGTAACTAATTTTTTATAAACTTATACACACTTATTGATTAAAAAAAACAGCAAATCAGCAAATTTTTTGCAGATTTTAATTGAAGCTTTATTATTTAACGTATCGTGGTAGCAGCGGCGTTATGGAAGCTCGTTTGGCAAAGTACCACTCCAAACATATTTTACCATTAAACAGCAATTCTTACTTGTTATGTTCCGATTTAAATGACGAGTGATAGGGCAATTATAAGGATCATAAGATCTTAGTTTCCAAGTTTGGCGCCGCTTTACCGATTTAAGGAGTTTGTTTATGGGCGGCGGTGCCCACTTACCATCTGCCTACCTATCAAACAAAAACTTAATTTTTACGGACTACGCTCTAATTACGAGTATAGCGAAAAGTATGGATCGATGACGAATCAATCTTACCTATATTAATTAGAAAGCGACATCATACTCACTATGTATCTTTATCATGCTTTTGGTATACAAAATAGAAAATATATTTATTGTGTATATATACTAGCTATTTCAGTATTCACATCTTACTTCATAAAAAAGACGGTCTCCAAATTTGAGCATCTCTGCAAAGGCATTATGCCATGCATGTAGCAAGCAATAAAATCCACAGAGGAAAGATATAACACCAGGCAACACACACGCGAACATACCGCGTACAACAGTGCCAGCCTCTACCTGCAACACAGATAACGTATTATTGGGAGCTATTCAATGAGAACAAACTCGAAGTACAAAGTAGAAAACGATGGCGTCAGATGGGACACGCGTACGATACAAATTATGCGACATCGAATACATTATTTTTTTAAGTTATAGAATTAGTTTGCTGTTAGTTTGTTGTTAGGCTGGAATCAGTTTTGATGAAATAGTCTAGGCTAAATATTAATGATTGAAATGATCAAAACTAAATGTCGTGTGCTATAATATGAAAAGAAACTGATTACAACTGATTAGCTATTATTGAGAGTCCTATAAATAAGTAAAAAAAAAGAAATATTCTTCAAGTACGTAGTATTTACATAGGATATAGTAGCGCTGGTCTTCGGTGAAGTGCATTTGTAGAAATAAAGCACACTGTTTTATTGAAAATTGCGTATATAAGTATATTGTAACCGCAAATTATTTCCCGCAATATATATTAGTTCGAGTTACAGGTTGTAACCTATGAAGTTATTTTGGCAAATTGAGTTGACCGGCCTGTTCATAGTCTCGCACATGTATCTGAGACCAATCGACAATTCAATCGACGATTTTCATAATTGTAACCGTGAAACATGCGTATTGCCATGTTAAGCCCTTAGGCTTAGTCTAAAAACTTAAACGAGTAATCATTTCTGACCAGCCAACTCAAAACGCGCGTACCTAGTACAATTTTATGATGAATGAAAATATTTTTTTACCTTCGCTTCCTTTCCATAATCTGACCAATGGGGTAATATGAAACGCTCCCATAGGAAACAGTTATAAAATATTATAGCAATTACTTCCAAAAAGTGGAAAACCACAACATCCCACATAATTTTCTTGGTTCTGTAAAAAAAAATTACATAAATTCTTTGAACAGTTTTAGTCTTAAATTTAAAAGTAGATAATTAAATGCATTGTAATTCTTTTAAATATTTGAACATTTGGTCTATAGACTTCAATTTATTTGTTTGATTATGTGATTATACGTCTAAAAATGCCGGCGCCATATTGAGGGTTAATAATTTAATCTTAAATATTTAATTGCCAAGTACGTCGAATTTAAATTATTACAACTTTTTAAACGATTACAAATTATCGCTCATTACAATATGCTATAAGATCCTTTAGAGATTAATATTCTTTAAGTTCCTTAAGAGATTAAGGTTAAGTATTGTAATGATAAGTATTATTTAATGGTCAATATTTCATTCGGTATTAAATCCTGGAGAACAATTCCACTAACAAATTGTCATTTTATCGCAATCGAATCGAAATGTAATCGTTCCCGTTTTCCTATTCTACTAACACAACAATGCTGTTGCGGTTTGGTCAAAGTTGGATAAGAATAAAGTCAGAAACGTATCGTAACCGTGATAAATTAGTAGGTATGGTTCTTACTTACAATTTAGCTGAGGTTTTTATTTGTGAGGATTAGTCGAAGTTGGATCGGAATAGGATCGTATCATAACCGTTATTAATGAGTAGAATTTACTTTTACCACCAAAATACGCAACTAATTTAACTTTTTCTTACTTTCACTAACTTTGTCCATTTAAACTGTTTATATTAGGAAAGACAATGTAAATGTAAATTTTATGTTAGCGGTGTATTATACAAAAAGATATTTATTATATTCTCAATTTTACTTTAATTTACAATTGTTGTAAAAAGTATAACTTCTTAAAAGCTGTATACTTTAAATTGAATTTACATAATATTAGATAGTTATTTATTATTAGAGCTGAGTTGACCCTTTGGTTAGAGCGTGTGATTTCTAACCGCAGATTGAGGGCTCAAGTCCGGAAAAGCACTACTAAGTTTCATGTTATTTATTTGTGGTAATAATTCATCTGGTGCTTGGCTATAAGTTCGAATGTTAAGGATAACGAAACCAAGACAATAGGATCGTATCAACATTTTTAAGCTTATTTATTTATTACTTTAGGAATTTCGTTAGAAATTTGATTTTATTACTTATGAAATTGTAACGTTACAATACACAATGTATGTATTTTATATTTAACTAGCTGTTACCCGCGGCATTGCCCGCGTAGAATATGAATATATTTACAAATTAACTTAAAATGTTACGTTACATCTTTGTATACCACGTTGGTGTGTATTTCAGCCCTTAGGGTAGAATATCCAGAAACGCTTAAATGCGAATCAACTCATATTTAATCGGTAGCCCAAAAATAAAATTTCGATCTTCTAACTTCAAAATGACAGACTTCCAGACTAACCGGAATACGAAATGTTAACAACTATTTTGCCCTTTAGGCCTAAAATATCAAGAAACGCTTAAATACGTATCTACTCATTTTTAATCGGTAGCCCAAAAATAAAATTTCATGCTTCTAACTTCAAAATGACGGACTTCCAGACTAACCTGTATACGAAATGTCAAACTCTATTTCTCCCCTTAGGCGTAAAATATCCAGAAACGCTTAAATACGTATCAACTCATTTTTAATCAGTGACACAAAAATAAAGTTTCATGTTACTATCTTAAAAATGACGGACTTCTATACAAACTTTAAACCCTTATATCACCCCCGTAGGGGTAGAATATGCAGAAAGACTTAAATATGTATCTACTCATTTTTAATCGGTAGCCCAAAAATAAAATTTCATGCTTCTAACTTCAAAATGATGGACTTCCAGACTAACCTGTATACGAAATGTCAAACTCTATTTCTCCCCTTAGGCGTAAAATATCCAGAAACGCTTAAATACGTATCAACTCATTTTTAATCAGTGGCACAAAAATAAAGTTTCAAGTTTCTATCTTAAAAATGACGGAATTCTATACAAATTTTAAACCCTTATATCACCCCCGTAGGGGTAGAATATGCAGAAACACTAAATAAGTATCTACTCCTTTTTAATCAGTATCCCAAAAATAAAGTTTCATGTTTCTAACTTAAAAAAATCCATATGAACGTTCAACCCCTATTTCACCCATTTAGGGGTAGAATATCCAAAATACCCTCCCGAGTGGGTGTCATGGTATGTTATTTTATAAGTGTACAGCCTAAAATATAAGTTTTATGCTTCTAGTTCTAAAAATTCTAAACATGACAATACTTTCAACAACTTACAACTTTTCATCCCCCTTTTCAATGCTTTACAGCACTTTTTTCCAAATAAAAAGCCTATGTCATTTCTCAGGCTCTAGACTATTTGTGTACCAAATTTCATTTAAATCGGTCCAGTAGTTTTGGCGTGAAAGCGAGACAGACAGACAAAGTTACTTTCGCATTTATAATATTAGTATGGAAGTATGGATTGTTATTTCAATCGCTAGAGAGCTCCGATAATAATCGCGTCCGATCGCGCGATCGCCGCTAAATTCGAAGTGCTACAGGGAGAACCGCGTCCTCCGACGCGCCTATAGCACGCTCCCGCCGCCCCGGCCGGCCGGTACCACCGCAAACGCTACGTTCCCCAATTTTTAAAATCTGTAATATCTTCGAAAATATTCATTTAAATTACATGCTGTAAAGGGCCATATTGACCTATATTGAATGCACAATTTATTTAAGGTACCTAATTGGATAAGGATTAATGTTATATTGCTTAAAATCGCTTCGAAAATAAGCCATTATTTCTCGTAAAAAGTGAACGATAAAAAATTGTTTATTATGGGTTAGCTTTAAGAGATAGACATATAACATCGCGGACTTTTTTGTAGACATTTTTGAGGTGTACAATTCTGTAGTACATTATTTTGATCTATCTAGTAGGGTTCAGCCAGCGTTAAACGCAAAAAAATTATAAATTTACGACATCACATTAGAAACTTTTAAAACTATCAGTGTTACTTAACTATATTGTCTATGTATTATATACAAAAACCTTCCTCTCGAATCACTACCTATTAAAAAAAACCGCATCAAAATCCGTTGCGTAGTTTTAAAGATTTAAGCGTACAAAGGGACATAGGGACAGAGAAAGCGACTTTGTTTTATACTATGTAAAGATATTATTATTAAAGATAATAGTAATTTCCTTTCGCTTAAAACTTTGTGAAGATTTGTTCACGTTTAACAATAAATCCGAGTTCTTTGTGTATTCAATTATATTTAAAAGTGTCTAAACATTTTGTTGTATTTGTGTTGGTAAAGGAATAAAGGGCTTGAGAGGATTACATCTAATCCAGGCCGATCGCGTCCCTTCCGCGAGTTTGCCTACGTGATACTATTCATTCTACGGAAGGACAGCACTTTAGGAGTAACATTGTATATTATATTACATGCGCAATAAAAATCATTTTGAGATATAATATCAACTTGTATTGTTGAAATATGAAATTATGTAGTATATATTGTAATGAGATTTAAAAATAGATGAATTTCGGGTCCCTTAAATAAATATTCAATATATTTATTCAAAAGACCTAAAATCTTCTTTTTATTTAAATATTAATCATATAAAAAAATTTTTTTTATTTGAAGCGTATATTTGGGTTAATTTTTAAAGTTTATATTAATGTAAAAAGAAATATTTTCTATTATTAAGGTTTAATAAAAAAATGTTCATTGTTGTAACTAGAAAAAAATCTATAAGTCTGCTATGAACACTGTATATCTTTTATCTACATATTTTTAATAAACTCTTTCTTTCAACGAGCGCGTCTCTTAGTTCCATTGTTATTCATTAGAAAGAAAATATTTTTTCTGTTTGTTTTAACATTTATGTATTCCAATACTAACTATTGCAATATGAATATTGTCGTTAGCGTATTCATGATTTTTATTTTCTCAATCATGTACTTATCATAATATTCTACCACTAAACGGTAAAATTTTGTCCCGTTTTGAAAGTAATTATTATAACACTTAATTTCCCAAGAATGGTTGTCCATTGGTACTAATATTTATAATTCGTCACGGTAGCATGCGCAAGCGATCCCGTGGCGCCTGCCGAAAGACGGAGAGGGTACCGCTGGTTTTTTAGTGGGTAAACCCGGCGTACCTGGGCGCACTCGGCGTACAGGGCTCCGGGGAGTCCCACACACCCCCCCACCTTCCATCACGTGGGGGAAGAGCGTAACGCGTTTTTAGAGCGAGAAAAAAAAAAAAAAATTGGTACTAATATTTATGGTGGGTGGTGATCACTAATCAACAGATTACCTACTATTATATTGAAAAAAAAAAGTTTAAGCAACATTATTTACCTGGGGTACTCATCTCTGTAGATAAGCGTAGGAGCGAATAGGAAGTACAGATAGTGTGAAAATGAGGGTATTTTTGTACTTCCGTCTTGTAACCGGCTCTTACAAGCAGTAACAACAGCACAAATTTTCATAACAAAACGAAACTGAAAAAAAAATGTTATATTTTTTATTAGTAAATCTTCTTAATATAGTTAAATGAAAAAGACTGACGTAACATAAACAATAACTTGGTAAACCCTTTAAGTCTCTTGTATAATACAGTTAAGATTGAAATGAGAAGTAGAGTAAGGTCTACAAGTAAGGGATCTACCTTCTTGAACAAGTACGACCCCATCATAAATTTTACCGCTGAAGAGTAGAACTTCCTTAATGCTCGTTTAAAGGCAATTAATCACAGATGCAAATATATAAATTATTATATTAACTGAGTTTGTTGATATTTATAAAGATTAAGTATCAAATAGTGCTGCTGCTAATGTTGTGGCAAGACATTGTTTTAAAACGTTAGATAAGATGGAATCGTGAATTTGATTGTAATCGCGCTGTTTATGTAGGTATATAATAAAAAGGTACTGTAGTCGTACGTTCGAAACTTTGCGTAAATAACTTATTTAACATGAATTATCTAAAACATTTGTGCAAATACGTTTTCCTATTTACCATCAATATAATTAATTATTAACGTTCGTAAGGAGACGACAAAGGCTTTACGTCGCGACGGCTTGTAATTTTATTCACGAAATTACTGTCGAGTTGTAATCACTGCCTCTAACATTAACGTTAATCGCAAAAGCAATGTTCATTAGGGTGATATTGTAATGAAATAAATGACGTAAATTTAAAAGGGTATGAGGGTGGTTGGCAGGTGGCATGCTGGTAGGTAATGGGGTTTCGTCAGTCCCAGCCGGTGCGATGCCGTTATTTACTGGCCCCGGCCGCGGCCATGACAGGGGTCTCAGCTGATTTATGTTACATTTCACTTTCGACACTGTTTTGTCGCTTGATATCTTTATGAGTTTTTACCTACATTAGCCTTAACGCGCATCTACCCATGTATTAATTGAACTTGCGCTATTAACATTCACTATACAGTGGATAAATTGTGTGATTTAAAGTCTACCTTCTCCTTTTGCTATGTTATTTAGTTCTCAGCTAACTAAAACTATGCTTGTAAATTAGTCGATAGTGAGCTACGACACATAACTAATAGCTACGGGAACTTTGTTACCTTACACCGAAATACATGTTGCGTTCCAATGAAATTGAACACGTAAACCATAATATTTTAAGTGAAATTTAAAGCAACAAAAGTTTTCGATTTTCTTTGCTTATGTATTGGTACTTTGTATTGAACAGTGTGAGGATTCTTTTCCACATAAACGTTATAAGGCCATTTTTGTTAAATGAAACGGTCTGATTACAATTGGAAAATTATGTTATCAAAAAAAAAAATATTGTGCAAGCTGTAGGACGAGATACCTCAGAATACTTGAATCTTAACCGATATTTGCAGGTTGAAACCCGGGCAAGTCCAAAATTCTTATGTGCTTAATTTGTATTTATGATTGATATTTACATTCAGCACCGAGCAGAGGCTCGGTGCTGAAGGTAAATATCATAAAAAAACCGGAAACTACTAGGTAAAAATCTGATACAAATGAATACCAGTCCGCATTGGAACAGGGTCGTAAAGTAAGCTTCTCCTCAAGAAGGTACCTTAGGCCAACAGTACGACTTTATTTTTTATAATAAAATTACATTTTAATTTACGTCAGTGTTTGCATTTCCGCATTTTAGCAATACGTTCAATTTCACAGGCCTTACATACCACCTTTGTCTGCAACTGTTTTTTTAATTGCTTATCGTTTTCTGTTGTTCTCTATTTTAACGCTGTTATTTTTTCCCGTTTTTGTTCTATAGTCCGTATTTGTTCATCTCTTTCGACTGTCTTTTTTGTCGTCTTGCCTGCTCGTCGCTATTTTTGGTATTCTTATGATTTTTTTAACTTGCTTCAACTGTTGATTTAGCAAATTAGTTTTTCCAATCTTTCAATTAAATAATTATTTGGTAAATAATTATATACATTAATTCTAATAAATTAAATGCTAATTAAATTAAATGTCTAAGTTTAAGCTTTACAATTGCAACATTTGGCATTGGGATTAGTTCCAGTATCGAAGTTTATTTGAATTCCAATAATAGTATCATCTTCAGAATTCTACTGTTGCTCAAAGATCGATTTGCCTTTCTTTTTGTGTGGTTGTACACTTTCTTCTTTAGATTCTGAAGTGGATAAATAAAAGATAATTTTTCTAAAATGACTTTTGAAAATATACCATGTCTTCTCATCTCATTATGCTCAAAATCTGACGAGAAAAAAATCATCAAGGTTTGTGCACATTCTAGAGATGCTGGATACTAATGTATTAAATTCGAGAGTTCCAGCAATTATGTGTATGAGCGGTGATCTACTACGCTGGTTTATGATATCTTCAACGTTACTTTCAGAAAAGCTGTAGTCGATCTCTCTGATGTTTTGTGAATTGCTGGGTTCCCTATAACTTACCGACAGTACATTGTAATCAATCAAAAATGGAGACAACTTTATGTTATTTTCACAGTCTGTAAAATTAGTGTCAACGTTGGTATCATTACATGGGCATCGACGTAACTCACTAGATCTAAATCAGAAGCTCAGATCAAGCTTCTGAGCCTTTTTAAAATTTAAAATGTGCCATTTAAACATTTCTCCACCGATGTTTTGAAAAATGCTGGTTAAATGAAATATTCTTTAAAAAATATTGACTTGAGGTTATATATTGACTTGTCTTTACATATTTGTTCGTAAACTTACGTCTACTACCAAAATAACACATACACACCCGTGACTGCATTTTTTTCACTTTTTTTCTGGTCTTTGGTGTATATTCCGTTGTGCGCGTAATTTTGAATGGTAAGAAGAATATAGGAAAGGGCGATTTTTTTTAAGTGGGCCATCATAGGGCCACCATAGCCATCTCTGCCAATACCTTGTAATTAAAAAAAAATAATATAGTAATAATACTTACCATTTCACAGGTAACAATGGCAGACGACGCCATAGGCAAATTATTATGTGCTAAATCATACACTGGAACTGCTAATAGTGTCGTTCCCAGTGTGATCACGCTTAATACTCCTACTATGGACCAGATTCTGCATAACCCTTTAAATAGAAATAAAAAAATCGTTATCAAATTTATAATGTAAATGTCATGAAGCTTAATGTTAAAAGTTTTAAAGGTTACTTCCACTATAACCGTGTAAACTTTTCAGTGAAATGAAGTGAACTTAGTAGTTTGGAGGCACGTGTATATGACCAACCAAGTGACTAATTGGAAGTGGCGTGAAGCGCAGTGGCCTCTTCCAACAAAAGGCTCTCTTAACAGCTACTTTTAGACTACACTCATTTCACACTTCATGTTACCAGCAACAATAAGCAAATTTGTTTGCCTCGAGTACTTCAGTGAAATTTAAGGTTTTAAGGTATTTAAGGTTGAATATTCAAATTCGCCCCCTAGAAAATATATTTAAAAAAAAAATAGGGCTAATGTGGTTTTGTATTATAAAGTTACTGATCCTGTTCTCAGTAGGACATCCCATCGAAAAAACACTGTAACTTTGACTCATAAACAGAAGCCTAAACAAGTGACGAAATTTGACAAACTTTTATTTTCAATTCTACCCCTCGGATGATAAATTTTCAAAAACGCTGCTATACGCTCATAAACCATATCCTAAATATCGATTTATATGGTTCTAATGTTCAAAAATAACATCATTCATCATCATACATCCAAACAAAGTTTCATCCCCTTCTCTTAAGAGATGTATTTTGAAAAATCATCTCTTTTTCCTCACCCATGTTCCACAAGAAATATCTACGAAAATTTCGTTCTATTAAATGCACTAGCTTATACAGTGCATTATATGGCAGGTATTTTAGTAAGTAAATTGCTACCTCCCTACGCACTCCCTACGGAAACCTTAGTGAAAATCTAGACTCAATTTATTAAAAAAATACACTAGATATAAAATATACTTGTTTGATTATATGTTTTATGTAAATGAAAAATACATAAATAATGTAAAGATAAACAGCTAGGTCAAAGTTAAGTCTATAAATTTGTAGTTGTTCTACTTTTCAAGCAATTCGTAAATACGAGTAAGTAATCTAGATTGTTTGCTTCTGTTGTCACGCTCATTTTACATAACAACATGTAACATAAACTAAATGTTACATTAAGCAAATACTTGAGGGATACAAACGTGAACATATTTATGTATATCATTGCTAGCTATATTTATAATAAATAATATTATAGTATAAATTTATAGTATAGTTTAAATGACGTTGTTAATTTCTACAAAATTCGTTGTGTATACCTATTATTAATAATTGCATATCAAATCATTATATAAATAATATGAAAAAAATGACAATAAATCACTTTCAATCAAAAACATTCAGTATAATCGTATCGAATGAATGAAAATATGCTATTTATTTCGGAAGTGACTGCAATAATACACGTAACGCTTTAAGCTTTATTTTAACCAATTTTGCTCTAGTTTTTATTTATTTTATTCTAGTATTTTTAAGGGGCCTTTATAGGCAGCCAATATGTCGGCACCATCGTTACACGCTGAATTTTCCTCAAGTTAACGCTCGATGTGACTACGTAGAAAGAAAGAGAAAATTACAATGACAAAAGTTTCAGATAATGTGAATAGAGAAACAATACGCTATTAGCTAATTATAGTCTCTTATGCATATTTTTACCTGCGTAATCCCTGATAATCTTTCGTACCCAGGAATATATTATCAATCCTGGATAAACGGCAAGAGCGACCGTTAACTCGAACAACCACAGCTTGACGCAGCGTCTCATGTCACCGAACAAATGTAAAACTAACGTCACACCGATGTTTATTCTGGAAAATGAAAAATATATTTTTACGCATTATTTAAACACACTTATTATATTTATAGTTCTTTTAAATTAGAGTGCCATTCACATTTATATTCAATGGCTAAGAGGAATGGATGGTAATTTAATAAAATATGTTATGCGACGTCTGCTCAAACCGTAGGGACCCTTATTGATCCTGTAAGCTTTCATTAGCATACAAATGAATACGGTCAGTTATAATTTTAAATTTTGTTTTAAAAAGCTGTTAATGCCAAGTTATTTTTTTTGATTATTGTTAAATGATCCATTACTAATTAAGTTAATAATATTAACTTAAATTACGAGTAAACGGCATAAGAGTTATGCATTATTGTGACAATACTTTTCTAGATTCAGTATGAATAATTATTAATTTTATTTATTAATCTGCTATAAAATATATAGAAATACACCAAACATGAGGCAATATGGCCCAATAGATAGAATACGTAGGTCAATCAATGACAAAGATTGCGATTTCAAATTTGGGCAAGCATCACAGAGTTCTCATGTGCTTGAATTTGTTTAGAATTTGTCTCGTACTCGGTAGTGCTTATTTAATAATTAAATAATATATATATAAACTAAAAAAATCCTTATTAATTAATATGAAAATTTTACTTGCTTTCCGTGCTCGACAAGGTCGTATATCACCGTATTACATAGCAGAACCAGTAGAATGACAACGAATATATGATATATTGCCTTTATGTGCAATGAATGTTCAATGAGAACTGTTAATGGTGACTCTCGGTGCATAAATTCGGGACTCTTTGTTTTTTCTTCTTGTGTGACGATTCCATTTCGTATGCCAGGGTCAGTCCTTGGCCTTCGTAAACTCATTTTATATACTAAAATATTGAAAAAAAAAATTTAAACCTGAAACATACTTTAAAATACAATAAGCTTTTTTTAATACCTAGTATTACTTATCCTTTTTAAAATGTCGTTCGAGTTTTAACGATTTTCATTATTTTCTAAATTTAATTACAAAAGACAGTTTAATTTCTATTTACTAAAACGTTAAATTATTTATTTTAAGTAAAGGTACTATTGTGAAATTGTCCAAGAATTAAACAATTTTCATTATTGCCAAGTAAAGCTCTTTCAAAGATTAATCAAGTGATATTAATCTCTTGATTGAATTTCTAGCTATAAATTTATATCCGGCGATGAGAAAGCCGTAACTATTAATTAAGTAATCATTAAATACGTACCTTTGGTAACTCCCGATGTTTTTGTTGTATGTCATGTATACGTAGGTATATTACATTTATTTGTCAGGAACAATAATTCGACACCGCTGTCTGGACTTGTATTGTTACATATATAAGTTATACACAACTTTGTTTGTTATCGTACTAACCTTTCACTCTAGATAACTATCAACCAATGCAGCGACGTTATTAAGAAACTTTTTCATTAACACATATCGTTTATTGCACTTATCGCGTATGACTATTATTTCGAGAGCTGAGTGAGTACACTGTGTTTGTACGAATATGATTCGCAGATCTTAGTTTAATAGTATTTATACTTTAGCTATCGTAAACTTTGATCGATCTAATATTATAATTATGTGGGTACTTGTAACGTGTAAATCTTGTTTTTGCGCGATTGTTACTTGTCAAAGGGCATTTAATTAAGTTTTAATTTAATTAACGTGTCAACGTCGACTACTTTATGCGAGTATTAAGCTGCAAATGTTATAATATATTATTTATCTCTTAGTTTTTAGAGCGAGTGAAACGGTAAATGACTATCATTCGGATTGACGTAGATTATTTTTTTATTTTGATATATCACTATCAGTTGATTATAAGTTATAACAAATCTTATGATTTTGAAGTAAATTACACTGTATATTTTTATTTAGTCTAGACAATGCGTTTTTATTGTTATGTCTTACGATATCATAACCTTCAATTTAATTAACAACTTCTTTGTCCAAATTCAGACAATGCCGTGTGATACATTAGACTCGTAGTTATTGTGTTAAACAATGATTAAATAGTTATTCTGTCATATGTGAAATACGGGACGGAAAAACTTGTTTATCATAGTTATATTATAAATGGAAGGTTTGGATATACTGATTTTTGTTACTCAATTACGCCTGAACGGCAGAGCGGATCCGAATTAAATTTGGCACGCAGATATTCTGGAACAGTACATCGGTTACTTTTTGTTCTGGATAAATGTAGCTAACACCCGCACTGATACTCTATCTATCTAAAGCCGCGGGCGGAAACTAGTATAATATACTATTAGTTATAATAATTGTTTTGATAGAATACAAATTGGAGCGAGCGGAATATCATGAAATTTGCTTTTTGCATAATATGAAACATTTTTTTGTGGCTTTCAGATACGATTGTATTTATTTGTTTATTTAATTTTATTAGAATCATTTACAGAAATGACTTAAGTAACGTTTTCATTATTATATTAGAATATACATGTATTTGAAGAAAGTTATTTGTGATATCATTCAGATTCATTAATAACAAATAATAGTCTAAATAATAATATTTTTTACATAATTATCTTAAAAAGGTCTTGAAGTATATGCAATGAAAAATAATAACAATAAAAAAATTTAATTAAATAAACACTGTACAAACATGATGTAAATTGTAAGATAAAACACGCCATCCAAATGATTGTCCTGTGAAATTGTACCCAGGGCGCTGGAACCTTTCTGAATCGCAAGTCTCTTTGAGCCAAGTAAACACCAGCTCGTGGGTCACCAGAAGTGTGGATCAGTTTCTCAGATTTTATTACTTTTTTGTATCTGATGACCACGGACGTAATGTTTTAAAACCCAGACCCTCGTTCAAACTCTTCAGTTCAAACAGTCTTTCATACTCGGATAAAAGTAAGTATTTGAGGCGCTCGAGTATTTGAGCAGTTTCAGGAGTTCCACGGCTTTAGCACGGGACGTTCTCGTTGGAAGTTGGATAGAAGATACTGCTAGCGTGTCTACGCAAGTTGCATTCTAGACAAGGAGAAATCCCATCGACGATGGCCCGATTGTTGCTCCCTCAGGTTTGTTGGCATCATCTCTGTATAAACCGTTTGGTTTTAAGGTAGGAATCAATTCTGTAGCCAGAATAATGGAACGTCATGAAGTAATCCATGACGAAATTGTCTTGGCGATTCTATGGTGTCTGAAATGTTACACACGGACTCCACAGGGACATTAGTGAGGCTCAGTGAGAGGATATAGCAAATATCCTTTCAGCTTTTGTTAGGCAAACGTTAAGCTTATAAAAAAATACAGATAGTTATATCTAGATATCACCTATTAAGCCTTTGACTCATTTCTTCTGCGATTTTTTTTTGATAGATAAACGATTTGCCGATTAGAAATACTTTACATGTATTATTAGTTTAAATTGTTATTTAAAAAATTCGGAAATAAGAAAAACAAATAATAATTATTATTTAATCCAGTATAGCAACTTTTCGTATATACGTATAGTACTAGTCAAAAGGCTCAATAAAACCTTAAACCGTGTTGTTTCACTGCGGATTAATGTATATGCATTAGAATGACTTCTGTTATATGCAGACGATATGCATAAAATTACCACAAGAATAGTACAGCGGCGCTTGACACTTGAACCGGTGACTGTCGGTTACGATGACGGCTATGAGACCACGTTTACCCTCTGGGCTATCTCGTCACGGTGGTGCTTGCCTGCATAGTAAGATACTTTTGATTTAGTAATAAATATTATTGTTATAATAAAATAAAAAACCCTTCTATTATTTTCTTTTGAATCATCTTGTTAATTATTAACTAAGTAACGAAGGCATGATTGTTAATTGAGTAGAGATTCTTTTTCTGGACATTTTCGTTTGAATTCGAATTTTTTAGTATTTCATTAAACAAGCTGTCTGCTTCGTGGTAGATTATGTGCTGGCTCTACCTCCGTGTAGTAATTATTATTTAAATTCACTTATTATTTTATTTGAATTAATGATAAACTTAATAAATGTTTACTTTGGACTTATAAAGACAGTATTTATAGGTACATTAATAAAAAGTCTAGTCTTGTTTTTCCTAAATAAGTACTCCGTATTTTAATTACTCAAACTTTCTTTCTTATCTAAACCCGGCGGGGAGGAGTGCTTTTGAACATAAATTAAGTCGTAAAAAAATACCTATGCCAAGGAGCTGACCTTGGAAAACGAAATTGATTCTGTCAATAACGGCTGAGGAAGGAAATGAAAAGTCACTATGTACGTTTTAGCATATCATTGAATACTATACTACTCAAACAACAACAATAACAAAAATATGAAATTATTTAACATAAGTTGCTTCTAATTATTGCATAAGTTATTATAAGTATGGAACCGAGATGGCCTAGTGCTTAGAACGCGTGCATTTTTACCGATGATTGCGGGTTAAAACTCAGGCAAGCACCACTGAATTTTCATGTGCTTAATTTGTGTTTATAATTCATTTCGTGCTCGGCAGTGAAGGAAAACATCGTTAGGAAACCTGCATGTGTCTAATTTCAACGAAATTCTGCCACATGTGTATCCACCAACGCGCACTGGAGCAGCGTGATGGAATATGCTCCAAACTTTCTCTTCAAAGTGAGAGGAGACCTTAGCTCAGCATTGGGAAATTTACGGGCTGTTATTGTGTTAAATATTTTATGTAATTTCTTGGATTAAATTATATTTATAACAGTTGTATACCAAAGATCACATAATTATCAATCTGTGTGTTGTAACTTTCTAGACTCTCTAATTACAATACAGTTTCTATTTTTGTTGTTAACATTATAATACTCTCAACTATGAGGATAACTACTGTGACGAATTTTACCTACATATATTTAGCTTTAAAGGAAAAAAAAATTATATATCGATATACCTACCTGACGAAATCGGAATTTTTAAGATTGAAAAATGGAAAATCAAATGTGACAGTGGACAATACATTTAATTTAAGGAAAGCGGGAAAAGTTGTTATCAATAACAAAGCATTTGATGGTGACGTTTCTAAGTTCAAATACCAATGAAAATACTAATGACACCATTGTTAATACGAATTGGAATGTAGGACCAAGATACTAGTTTCAGACGCGTTTACCGAATTAAACTTAGTTAAAATTAAACGTAGGATTGTACTCCTAGATAACCATCGTTTAATCCGCGTTACAATATCGGATCTCTATAATTTAAATTGGCATGTTGATGAGGATGTTGTCCTACTAATTGATTTAAAAAAAAGGGACCGATAACTGCGAACAAGAACGTGCACACACGCGTGGCTACCATACATGCTCGGTTTTGCCTAAGCGATAACTTAATCGAGCGCCAAAAAATATCAATTTTAGTAAGGTTAGGTTGCATTTACAGGCGTTGATTGTGTAGTTTTTAACGTAAACGCATATTTGCCACATATTTTGTCTGATGGTTTTGCGTCATACAAACCATAGCGTGTATGGCGGCCGTAAGAGGCAGTCAATTGTTATAACAGTACGTCAAATGGACATAATAATATTACTGCAGTTATAGCAAATTATATTTATTTTATTTTAATGTTTTACACGAAATCTGACATGCTGATTGATAAAAAATTACACGTAAAATCAATAAAAATTACAGCAATCTTGTCCGTGTTTGAAATTGTTATTGTATTTGGGAAATTGTTGTTGGACATTATTATAAATTCATAATTATTTGAACGTAACTCGCTTAGATAATTATAATGGGAAATATACTCAAACTTTAGCTTTGTAGCACTGTATAAATCATAAAGAAAGTTAATACTAGTTTTTTAGTAAAAATAATAAATTTTAAAAATAATTGAAGAACAAACCAAAGAGTATTTAAGTTTTCTAATTACGTTTTTTCTTGAGGCTATAAAGTACACGATGCGCGTTAATTTTTTTTATATTATTACCGATTTTTTATAAAATTAAATTAAAAAGATACTTTCTATTATTGCGTGTACAAAAATTACTAACATTTATTACTGTACATAGATTATATTGTCATCGGTACTATTAAACTACTCAAATAAATATGTTAGCCACCCTGGGTAATATAAATTAAAATTGTCATTTACACTATAACATTCGAATTAAAAATTTAGAATATATCACTGTGTCTAAATTATGAGCAACGAAATAAATCGTTCATCGTGAAGGAAAACATCGTGAGGCAACCTGCATGTGTCTATTTTCAACGAAATTCTGCCACATGTGTATTCCACCAATCCGCATTGGAGTAGCGTGGTGGAATATGCTCCAAAACCTTCTTAAAAGAGGAGGCCTTAGCCCAGCGGTGGGAAATTTACAGGCTGCTAATGTATGCATGTATGTAATATTTTAGATCAAAGCATCTAAATATACAAAGACTCTGGTCTTATCATATAGATATGATGGTATTGTTTTTTTACTCCAAAGGAAAACGTTCGATATTTTATTTATGAATTAATAAAAACAAATAATTTAACGTGAACGGGATTACTTTTATGAGACTTTGTTGTTTTATCATCAAAATAACTTGAGTTATGATTCGTAATAATAAGTTCAGAATACCGTTTGAAAACGTTGTTGTTTATCGTTGTTGTCTCCATTAGATATCTATTTAAGGTAAATAGAAATTTATTATGAAGGTCTACGAGTATATATTAATAGCTCTATTTGATTGTATATACTTCAATACAAATATATTTTTATTACTAATTTATGTACCCAATATTAATAACTTCGTTGGTTATTAAAATAAATTCATATGTTGTTATAAAATGAAATACATGTTTTATTAGAAGTGGTGCAAAAAAGGGATTGATATCAAACAGTGAAACAAACTGAATATTGATGAAATATATTTATACAGATTACTGTTTTTATTTAATTAATTAGTATTTATATAAAAGTAATCACAATATACATAGCTCGATTATTATTAATTAAGAATTATTGATATCTTTAATTGTATTTATAACATGTTTTTTAGTAGAGTAGAATTCATCCTCTTGGAGTTACTTTAGTACACACACCCGTCAGACACTTGAGTGGCTCCTTACAGATCGCGGAAGGAGTCTCTCCCAACTCCTTGCTGTAAGTTTTACAGGCAGCTCCTTCAGCTAAAATATGTAAATTAAATTATTTTATATATAAAACTTAACAATCTATACTTTAAAATAATTATACATAAATTAAAAACAAAATCTATATTCTGACCTATGTTATCAACAGCACGCTCATTTTTGCGAAATAATAATATGTGACCATGATGAAAACTAGTAATTAAGAACGTTGTCTGACAAAAGCATTTATTAGCTTAAACACATTCTAAATTTAAGGTATACCTATAGTATACAAAAATTGTATACTATTATTTTGATATTAATTCATAAGCAATCTTATTCGGGACTGATAAGATTAAATAACAGGTGTTAATCATATATTTGTAACCACAATCAGTTTTCATATATTTATTGGACATTATTACTAGTAACTAACTGCTGAGGTGATATATTACGTATTGTTATACTGATATATGTAGTATTGAAAAGTATTAGTATTGTTGTTTATGCCCCGTACCACTGAGCCATTACATCTCACATCGAGATGAGATGGTTCTGTCAGATACACCATTTCGCATAGAAGTAGCGTGGTGAGATAAGCTCTGGCGAAATGCCATAGCCTAACCGAATGTTACTTTTTTCAAGGCGAAAAATATTTTATAAAAATTTTAATTTTTACTACGAGAGCATATTAGAAACACCCATGTACAACCTTTCGTGTTTTATCATATTGAGGTTGGCTGGTAGGAAATTCAGTAGCGTTAAACCTAGCTTTTTTGTTAATTTAATTTCGTTGCGCAGCTTAGTATATTAAAAAGGCCTTACATAATGTGGTAACACAGGCTGGGCAGCAGGCACACTTGCCGGCGTGGTATTTACGGTAGGTGGAAGGCGCACGACAGCTAGAGGCCGCCACCCCTCCTAAACACGGGTTTTGTTTACAATAGTTTGTGCCGCAGACCAAATCGCCGTAGGCCAGGGCCAAGCCGCACACAAGAACCGCTAACATTAAAACAGCTTTCATCCTATAAAAATAACATTATTTCTTAAAGTTAAAATATACATTTATCCTTGACCCAACTTCTGGAAAATTCTTGTGATATTTTTAAATTTTTGAATGTATAGTTATGTCCCAAACAAGTTTCAGACATAGTGACCCATTCTAAAGACAATCTAACTGTGCAGAATACGTGTCTCTTCTTGTTATTTCTAAAGCACGAGAGAGTTAAAATGACTCTGAGGAAACTCTTCACTACTACTAATATTATTAATAGAAACATTCAAAAGCCGAGACTTGGACTCATTGACCGGATACAATATGCGAATCAAGACCAAATAATCCAGACTTATATAAGCAACCAACTATATCACTGGGAACTTGGTCAGAATATTATACGAATATATCAAATACGATATCAACTTCTGGTGAACGAAACAACAATCATGCAAACACGGCCCAATTGTGAATTAATCGGGTGTTAATATATGAGTATTAGTAGTACTTATAAATACCTATTATTTTGAGCTGTGACCAAAATTATTTATTAAAAATATAAAATTAAATAACATTTTTAAATTACACTATAAACATGGAAATCTAAACGAATCAATTTAAAATAAGAATCTTTTCTTGAGAGAATTATTAATATATTTTGTTAGTAGTTTTTTTAATATAAGAAATTAATGTACACTTATATTTTTAAATTAAATTAAAAAATATATTATTAAAATTACTTACTTGCTCGTTTTTCCGTGTTACCGACGCAAAGGTTTCCAAATTAAATGGCAGGGGGAAAGCGCAGTACAGCAATTATACGAATAACTGTATGTAGATAACCCCAGTGAATGTTTATGTTATTCCGATGTCACGATCCCGTATATCGTTTATCTTACAATTATTAAGAAATCGCTTCACGAAACTTGTTATTTACTTGAAGTATTCTAACAATATTATATATATAATATATTTATGATTATTTTAGGCCTTTTTTGTTTATCGAATATAGGAAGATAGTAATATGTATGCACAATATATATACACCATTTTCTATAACACCAATGCGTTGCCTATGGGAACTCAGATATTATCTCCCTTACGCTGGCTTCACGCATTCACCCTACAATATATAGAAATACAAATAAAAAAGTCCATTATATAATA
Organism: Vanessa tameamea; assembly: GCF_037043105.1. Classification (NCBI taxonomy): domain Eukaryota; kingdom Metazoa; phylum Arthropoda; class Insecta; order Lepidoptera; family Nymphalidae; genus Vanessa; species Vanessa tameamea. Next base: position 7,791,377 of record NC_087316.1, read on the forward strand.
ATACTGTAACTATTATTTACTTATTTATTATATACATACATTTAATTATATTATGAAATATAAGTAAATGTTTAATTAAAAGTGTAGATGCTACATAGTAAGTCCCATTACTTTTTTGGCAAAAGATGCGTTTATTTTCGAAGATAAAATATCTTGTTCTTCTACGGTGCTTCGGTGTTAATTAAGGAATATACTGGTGGCAGAAATTCATTCGACTCAAGCAGGTTTCCTCACGATGTGTGCCTTCATCATAGATTAATTAATTGTATGCAAAATTATGTACATGAAAAGTCAGTAACACTTGCCAGGGTTTGAACTCGCAATTTTTTGTTGAACAAAGACTGTTCAATATCGGTTTATTAGCTTCTAAAATAGTCATATATTAAAATAAAATATGATTTTTATATTTTACTAAATTTCACGCACAGATTTAGTGACTTTTCAACAAAGTATGTTTATTTTTATCACCTCAGCTTGAAAACAATATTAAAGTTTTCCTGGCAAAAATTCGACCATAAGGGAAATCTCAAGATAAAGCTGTGGGGAATATAAAAGCAGACACGGAAAGATACGAAATTGAATGCAATCCTTCATGACCGGAGAGAGATCAGGCTGTGTTTCTCGTCGACGCATCTGCAATATTAATTTATATAACAGGTCTAAATTAATATTGCAGAATCTTGTGACAGGTGATACCAACTTTTTGAATACTAAATCGATATGACTTTTTATTCGTTCCCCCACTGAAAAGTTACCGTCCTGTAAAAATTAGTCCGCCGTTGACAGTCGCCTGATCATTTAGTCTTTATTTGTCGTTTTTGTAGTCGTACCAGACCTACTTTAAACGTATTCAAACATACTCTTCAGTTCAATAATATCAGTAAAAATTATATTTTAAATGTAATGTTTTCTATACACGCCTTAAATTTGGTCAATAACTACGAGTTATACTACTCCGAGGTTACATAAATTAACTTATTCTGCAACAGTTTCAAGGTCTATGAGTACCAAACAAATAAGAAACTTTAATTTTATATCTTTGATGAAACCGAAAAAAAAAACTCATTAAAAGAGGTTAAGACTTCAATTACTTATTAATTATTAAAATAAATATTTATTCTTGGAAAATATTAAAAAAACTGTCGTCATAAGCATTGTTTAATCTTTTTTATTTCATATTTGTTAAACGAAATAGACACGATATAAGTTGTTTAATACGTAAGGTCAATGTGTTTTTGATTATAGTTGCCGAGGCAAATAATTTCAATCCGCTGCAAATTCACTTATTCGGGGAAATTCCTTTTTAGGACAAGAATTAGAAGAAAGAAGAAGAATTTTTATAAATTCATGTGGTGAGCCATTTGTACACCCACCTTATCTTTAATAAGGGCGTTTTCCAACCATATCGACCGATGACTTGAAAAAGGTAGCGGGACTTGATTGGATTTGAAAAGTGGGGTTTAAGTTTTCTATGCATAATTTTTTTATTCCAAAGAAACAAGAAATTATTGTTTCGTTTTATCTGGATTTACGCAAAACTGCTAATCCGACTTGGGAACCTTCAAGAATAGAGCGTACTCATTTCTTAAAGGCCGGCAACGCACCTGCAAGCCCCCCGGTGTTGCAGATATCCATGGGCGGTGGTAATCGCTTTCCATCAGGTGAGCCTCCTGCTCGTTTGCCCCTAATAACATAAAAAAAAACCGACTGATATAGAACATTAAGTTATGGATTGGGTTATACAATTGTATATTTAAAAAAAAAACTTATTATGTTAACGTAATGGGAGAGAAAATTGTTGACCCGGGCTCTTTGCAAGCAACCGCTCGTAGCGTTAATACATACAGACTAAATCATCGAGTAAAACCTTACCTGCTTGAATAATGTGGACAAGTAACTTTCATGAATATATTATTTTTTATTATTAATTTAATAGTTCTGTAGAGCGCCTAAAGTAGCGTGGATGTTATTAGTGTTGCCATAGGTTATTATTGTTAAAAAAAAACAATTAATTATTTATTACTTCAAAGTTAAATAAATTGAGGAAAACTTTATATTTATTTATAAAAGTATCTGTAGTTATGGGGCTGGTCGATACTATCCCCTCGTAGCCAATTATAACGTATCAATATTGTGTAATCTCCGAAAAGTTTATTTGGATGAAGTTACAATTTGTTTGTATAATAAAACTAGCTGCCTATTCTGATTCACACGGGTAGAATAACGATTTAAATAAATTGTTTTTATTTAAAGACTAACATAAAAAGACAAATTCTTGTTTTAGTGTCTAGAAACTTCTCGGGTGTATACAGCCCAACTCACCAGAATTTTGTTATTAATTTTTTTTATTTACAATATTTTCTAGTCAACAATTTTTAAAATTAGAATTCGAACGACAAAGACTTGTCACAAATTGTGATCAAATCACTAAAAAAAATGTAGGTTTTGTCATGAATACTACAAAAGTTGATGATAACAAACTTGTAACAACTAGCAGCCGGACACGAACTTACAGTAACTCTTTTACTGCGAAGACCGTCAAACTTTGGAATGCTCTACCCAATTATATTCGGCAGTCTAAATCCTTGCCCATCTTTGAGCATCGTTTGAAAAAATATTATCTGTCCATATTTCAATAACGTATGCAAGTATGAAATTATATGCAGTGTATATCTATGTATATATATTATTATATGTGTATTATTCGGATGTAGTTATGTGTAGTTTATTATTATACTTTAATATCAGTATTCTTAAATTATAGTTATTAGCTCCTCTTTCTACCTATAACTGCACTTACCTGTTTTCGTTCTAAGCTTCTATCACCAAAGGTTGTCTGTGAGAGATCGCTATAAGCGATAAGACCGCCTTTGCGCACCATCTGTCACGTGTTTTTCGTTTCTCTAATGTACTCAATAATTGTTGTGCAATAAAGTATTTGAAGTAATTAAATAATAAAGTTCAAGAAAGAATACATTTAACATAATTTAAGTTCAATTTAAATATCTATAATTACAAGCGTTGATTATAATTTATCATCTTTGTTCAAAATTCAAACATTAGGGTTTTGCTAAGTCTATGTATAAACAAAGGCTGTATATGTAATGTATTTTAATTCGACATAGTAGGTATCGAGTCATATTAAAATATGTTTGATAGGCATGTAATAATGTCGAACGATAAATGGTTTCAAAGGATGTTTGTATATTTATTTGTTTGTTCCGACGACGAATATTATTATTCGTTTTTGTTTTAATGCTAATTTTGTTTTGTATATAGTGTAAAACCAGGTGTAACTGGCCGCTTTCAGTAATTGGCCACTCAAAACTTCATTTCAACATAATAAGAATTGTATTATACGAAGACACCTCTGAGAAGTTTACGGAATCAGTTATCTAGCTATCATCTTAGTTAAAAAAAAATCCTTTATAGATACTGGAGACAGTATTAGCGGTTATTTTTCGACAGTCGGCAGACAAGTTTCAACTTTAACGGCTGCGAATTACGAAATTGGTAAGGAATTTTTCTATTTCATTTTGAAGTTTTGTCAGAAATACTTAACTTTCCCTATTGAACTCTTTCCAGTGAGTACTATGAATGGTAAGCAATTATTATATTCAAGTTTTTTTTAGTTATTAAAGTAAATAGAGAGAATAAATAGGGTAGCTAGTTACTGAAAGTAAAAAACTTTTTTTTTATTTATTGGCCACCTATGCCAGTTACTAGTTTTTTGTATGATATGTGAATTTCATTAAAGTTAGCTCGTATTTGGATAGAACATAAGGCCAATTATTGTGTGCATAATTATCTTTTATTTTTATTCATGTTTTTCAGTATCTGTCATAGGTGGCTAGTTACTAAAGAGAGGGGTTAAAACATACATACACATTCATTTCATATATGAAATAGAAAAAAGGTTCAGCTAAAAACATAAATGTTTTATTTATGATGTCTGCTGCTGGTTTCTCTTGTGACCCGTGATAATATACCGATATAAAATAATACCTGATAGAATAACACTAAGCTTACCATCTGGTTACGGACGTACAGAGTAATACAGGATAGATAACGGCTGCTGTCTTTTCTGATTTTATTGGCAACTGCTCTTATCTACAGTTTTTACAACCAGCAGACGTAACGTGTTCCAAAGTAATTGTGGTCTCATATGGTCAGTTAGTAGGATATTAGTTTAGTAAGAATGTTTTTATTTTATATATAAGTATATATTTACATTCCTGTGATTATTTTAGATTTCTAGTGTTCCAAAGTAGTTGTAATCTCATATGGCCAGTTACTGGTAAATTGATGGTCAATTACTGCTTTTTGCCGGCCAGTTACTAGCTAAAAGCGTATATTTTTCTTTTGACTAGAATATTATCTTAATAAATTAGTTTTATTGCTATATCAATGCCCATTACATAAAGAACAGAATATCAGTTATCCATAGATATAAAGAACTCAGCCAATGCTATAATATAACTGAACAAATTTTTAACTAAAACTACGCAGGTGGCTTAAGTGGCCAGTTACTGGTGAGTTTACCCTACCTAGTTTTCTTGTAAAGTACTACCTAAATGAATAGAAAGTTATTGAATAATAATCTTGTGGTTACTGTACGAAACAATGTCTTTGAAATATACATTATTTCGGAATAAATCGTAAAGTTCAACACGCTCACGGGTGGAAAGTTTATCCGAAGCCGCCGCTTTCTCATTACCACGCTAACGTGCGGTGGGGTCGCGGGCCGTATCAATTTTCCATGAGTTTGAAACTTAAATATTTGTAGTATTTTCAATTAAAATAAGATGTTGTTTTTCGTCGACGTTTGTAAAATGTATAGAATGATGATGCTCTTAGCCGGTTCTATTAGGTTTGACAGTTCATAATTAAAGATAGCCAAAAAATAAACATGGAGTAATATTTATTTTAAACTTTTATTATAAACTTTCGTTTATAAAATAAAAATATTTTACTTATCATTATAAAACTACATAACAATCATCGTTACATAGTATATAACAAAGTCGCTTCTCGCTGTCTGTCTGTCCCTGTGTATGCTTAGATCTTTAAAATTACGCAACGGATTTTGATGCGGTTTTTTTTATTAGATAGAGTGATTCAAGAGGAAGGTTTTAATGGATAACCCACAATAATAATTTTTATCCTTTACTTTTTACGAGAAATAATGGCTTATTTACGAAGCGATTATATCAGTCTTATTCGGAAAATAAAGTCAATTAGATTTATATAATATATATCGTCTAAAAGTTAAGTATTATAAAAGTATTATGAATTGGCAAAGTTAAAAATATCTGTAGAAACGTACACCTTTGCCCCGGGGAGGATTAATTGGCTTTGCGGAGTGGGAAACTTGGCATTATAAGCCATACAGAGTGGCGGCAGATAGAGCCATGTCGGTATGAGAGAGCGCCTTGCCGTTTTTCATATGATTTTCGTCTGCCCCGAATCATATTGGAATCGCAATTTATTATTGATTTAATTATTATTAAACATTAGTTACAAATTATACGTTGTAATATATTTGTTATACAGCAATTCGCTAATATTAGGTAAGCTTTCTTTCTTATTTTTCTGGATTCACGCGGAACCTATTTATCCTACTGATATGGAACCGTACCACATTAAGATGTATTTACTCTAACTACAGAGGAATAAATTGCTAGGCTCGATACTAATTTTATTATTTCGTAAAAAACTTATAATTTTAGAAAATATCTATTTAAAGTTTCTTAAGGCTAATGATTGAGCGCGCCTTGTAGATAAAGGTGCTGAATACCGAAGCGTGAAATTTCAACATTAAGGGACTTTGATTAGAAAGTAAAAGAGTGGGAAGGAATAGAAAAATTAAATTCTGATCCGAGCAGATAGCCCGCTATGAGTCTCACTTAAAAACTTGAAAAGCACTTTGAGATAGAAGGGAGTCGCTAGATTAAATAGCATTGAGTAAAACAGAATAAATACGAATGTATAAAATAATGTCATGGGATTTTACTTTAATTTTTACTCGTGTAAAGTCAGGACAGGTAGCTAGATGTAATATATTCGTGTAAGTAACCTTTGACATTTGCGTCTACGAAACCTCAGACCTTAATGGACTTTTATGTATCTTATAATAAAATTCGGGTCTGTACCTCAACTGAGTGCCAATATCATATCGCGTCATGACGTATCATATAACGTCATCTACGCCTACGATTTAGCAGTACGTCGTTCCTTTCTAAATAAAGATTTTATTAAGACACTAATTGCTTGGCGGTATCGAAAACTAATTTACCTTAATTATAGAAATCCGATATGTTAGATATTGATATATCTTAAACAATATGACATATTATGTTCTGTATTTAACTTTTGTGCTTATAAGATGACAGTCATGTAATATTATTTGTAGTTGTGACAGAAATATGTAATGTATTTAAATACCTCAAAGTTCTAATTTACAACTTTTTTCCAATACACTACATTTTAGCATGCAAAGATGCACTTTCGTTCTACGTTTAAAATTGAATAATTTTTACATTGAAACAAAAAAATAAATGTGTAACTTGAAGTACGTTTCAATTTGATAAAATTTTTGGTAAAGTAAAAAAAAGGAACTATTTTAGACAAACGCGTATACTCGTAACAACTGCCTGTATTTTTTTACATTTTTGTTCGTTCGTTACGAAATTCGTTACGAAAATGGGAACAAAGATCCGGTCCTCTTAGTTTTGTTTCGACTTTATCGGTTGTGAAAACTTAACAAAATATTTGGCTCAATTGCTGAATTCTTTGAGGGAGGGTATATTTCGCTGACAAGGCTATCGATTGCAGATTCGTTTATTATAACAGGTTGTTCGGAATTTAATCAAGTTTTACCATTCGGATGAATAATTCAAATTATGGGCTTGCTTATGAAAGAATCGATCGATTCTACGCAGTATTTTTGATTGATCACCCTGGTAACGATGGAAAGCAAAAAAGAACATTTTAAAAGTTATATCGGAAGAAAAAATACTGATGCGTACGGAGATGTATGACAGAACGCTAGTGCCAAAACATAAAACTCGAGAGATAGCTGATAGATTAAATTTATCTAATTCGAATATGGGCTTGGAATCATGCTACTCCCAGAAAGCTGGCAGAAGTTATTCGTCCAGAATGAAATATAAAATTCATTAAATTATATATTCCCTAAAAAAATCATCTTACGTTTTATAAAAAAAAACTAAATACCTTTTTAGTAATGTAATCCTATCAATAGGTGTTCATTAATGATTTTTACAAGACGCTTAGGTTTTTTTCTCGACGGACTGTAAGTCAGGTTTGTTTTTATTTTAAACGTTATTCATAATTTCGGATCAACCCATTCAAACACATATGATTATATGACTACGAAAACATAATCTTATTTTAAAGATACTTTGTTTTTAGAAAATAGGATGTGTATAAGTGCTTTAGCTACTTACATTGTGATCAGAGTAATGTATGTGATGTTGTCCAGTATATTAAAAAATATTTTAAATGTATACAACACTTAGCCCGTTATGTTAAAACAATATACAGTTCAATTATGAACGTATTATTTACTTTTATAAACTTGATCATCATCAAGATACCTTAAATTTAGTCACAAATAAGAGATATTTATATTTTTAAAAGTATTTGTTAGTATAAATGTATTCTCAATAATATCAACGCATTGGATATATGAATGTGTCAATCAAATAGCGCTATAAATGAAACTACAAAGATAAAATATGTTTACAGTTGATTTCATGTCGGGGAAATATCCGTCGTTAATATATATATAATATAAACGTTATTCCGTGACATTGGTTTATCTCTTTTTGTTTATTGTTCGATTTTCCGGCCACTGTCTTTTCTGACATCTCAAAAATATATCTGAAAGCGAATAAGAATGACACTTGCGTAACTGCAAAATCATAGATTACGGGAAAATGTTATGACAATGTGCTGCATATGTTCTCCTGTGAAATCCCTCTGCAAAGGAAAGATAACATGACAGTAAAAAACGAATTGAATTATTTATCTATTTTCGTAAGCTCGCTCGACTTTTCTTTAAGATTTTTTCTATAACCCGTTATTTTGACGGTGAATGATGTATTAATCTTTTGTATATTATATACATATATAATACAAAAGACATATCTTATTAAATGAATTAGAAATTATTAATATATTTGTCGTATTAATACGGATATAAAGCTTTCTACAGTGTTACCTTTTTTCTATGGGTATGGATTTGAAGAAAACAATCTTACAATAAGTTTAGTTACAGCTTTTGTATGGATAATTAAAAAATATGCCAGCTAGACTCAGCGTGGGTCACTTGGGATAAAAGGAATGTTTGAAAACTCAATGCGTTATAATTTAACTTATTAAATATTAAAATGTAGACGCCACTGACGATTCAAAGATTGTATATTTAATTATTTAGTACACCGTTCGCCAGGCCGGTGTATAAGTTTGTATAAAAAATTAAAGTGGGTACATCACCAAATTTCTAGCTACACGTGGATATTGTTTATATCTAAGGGAACAGGCATGCCATCCTTGGAGTTGCACCAGCAGCTATCTGGACACACTCAAACAGGAAACTGCAGCCGTCCACACTTAATATTTCAAATCCATGTGGTGGGTAAAAAAAAAACCCTCTGCAATACGAAATATACAGGTTCAATAATCAAGTAAATAACCAAGAAATAAATACCTTTAACGAGGGATGTAAGCAGTAATTATCCTTTGGAGGTTCAAAGTCCTGCTTACTCTAAATGACGATTTCAACTCCGGAGAAACATTCTAATGGGTCAAAAATCACTGTAAATCACAAATTAAACATAACTACGACTTTCTGAATTGCAAAACAACGCATTTAAGCAAAAACAAGAATTAAAGACTTATAATCTTTTAAAGTCGGTAGAAATACGTTGTATAAAGTTTTATCAAACTTCAAAACTCCATTATAAATATATTCTGAAAAGATATATGCCGTTAAAGCACTGAAATAATAATCAATCATAAATTAAGAAACTCAACTATTAAGGTAACTCACCGATATATTCAGTATATCGAATTTGAAGTTTGAATTCGGTGTTAAACCGAAGATGTAAAAATTCAAAAAGAACGAAATCGAAAGTTCTTGAAACTTTGAAAGATTGTGGGAGTGTGGCCAGTATAACCACCAAAATTAAATGGGAATTATATCCATATTTAGATCAAAGAAATAATTATGGAATAATTATTTTATTTAATAAAAGCCAATTATAAGGCAAAATAAATCTGTCATAATAAATTTCCGACATTTCCATATAAATACTAACCCTTTATTGGATGACAGCTAATAAATTAATCTGAAACGATGCGAAATGACTTCTAGACAAATATAGCAAACGAATTAGATAATAAAATCCAATTGTACTAATTATTTCACTGCAAATAAATGTAATTTATTTTATTATTTAAATTCAAAGAAAATGCCAAAATGATGTATTGGGCTAGCAATACCGATTTATGGGAAGTGGGAAATGGGTTAACGGCACGGATTTTAGCGAATTGACACTTTTGTGACGTTTTATATAATTTTAAAAAAGGTTAAAATTATAAAAATATTTTTTAATGTAACAACATTTTTTTTTAAATTTTGAATTTTTCACATATTATCACGGGGTGGAAAGTTGCAAGCGTTCGGCATCCGTTCGAACAGGTTGCTTAGGGAATTTAAGCAGACACACGACCAAGGAACTGCAGTGTTTCGTATGAAATTGTTATTAAATGCTACGTTTATATAATGCCACCTATATTAACATGAAGTTATCCGTATCACACAATACGATGCGACGTATTCCATATACCTCAATATAAATATAATAATTAAACAGACTTTCTTTAATTCAAAGCATAAGTATTAAAATTTACCCTCATTATGTACTTACACAAGCGTAACTAATATTAAATATAAATAACGAACCTATACGGTTTTCCAAATCCTGTTTTTTTTTTGTTGAACGGTGAAAATTTTAGCAACATGAAAGTCCAGTGCGGGTTTGCAATTAATTAAGAGCCGTAATCTCTGTAAATGTTGACCTAACGCGTTCAGCTCGTACGCTCGCTTGGTCACCGCGATGTCGTCCACAGTTCCACACCCTTCGTATTATGCTGGCTTAGAGTCCCTACATGACTGCGATTGTCTGATGTAATAAGAATATAAGCGTATCATCATTTAATTATATGATATCTGAGATCTTCTGTAAATTATTTTTGGTGTAATATTTTTGTAAAGCGCTGATGAGATTTCTTAAAAACATTAACAAAATATCCAAAACATATTTTTTTATACCAAAGTTCATGGTTTTTTATTCACTTATGATGAGTTTCAGTATTGTTTGCAAAGTTTCTTTGACATATGACGTAAGACTTAGGTATTGATTTTTAAAGTCCCTTTAATCTTTTTTTACGGTATGGTATTCTCTTATAAAAATACTAAAACAAGAAAATAACAAGATCTAGCAAAAATCTCTATCAAAAATATCATTATTATAAATGTCAATTTATCATTTAATTGATTTATAACGAAAGAAAGTTTTCATTGCTTTTTATTAAATACAGAGCTAAGTCAATAAATACATTGTACACTTCACGTATATTGTTATATGACAAAAGGAGCCAGCTCACCATAGCTAAACACAGCAATGGTTTCGGCTGACCTTCGTCTGACCCGGACTCGGAAATTACCCAAAATGAATAAGCAATAATTAAATAATTGTACACTAAACGAATATTATTTGATCCTAATCCTATAAGAAATTACTAAAACTTTGGGTTAGGTGCTTCACAATTAATCAAATAACTAAAATTATATTATAATAAAAAATATATAATAATATGAGACCATGTAAATATATTTATCATTTATTACCGTCAAAGTCGCAAGTCTATCGACGCACGGTGTGTTTGTGGCCCTCTGTATTAACCACACTTGAGCAAGGCAAGGCAAGGCAAATAAAATAGGTCATTACGGCTCAATTGCTCGTAAAGGTCCACTTTATGCAAATATACATATTTGTTCATTCAGATATAATAATTGGCATTGTAGCCGCAAAGCAAATATTGACTGGTTGTATATGGAATTAATTTATCAAGTAACATTATAAATGGATTATAAATGAATTTAAAATGTTGCTTGATAAATTAAAAACAACGTTGATAAATACAAAAACAAAATTATTGTCGCGTTGCTATGCAAAATGTAAGGTAATATAGTATTTGTTATTGTCCGTGCAATATTGTCCGTGTAACATTTATCTCCTATAACCATTACTTTTTGACGTGTAACATCTTCCTTCTCGCTTTCCTGCAATCTGTGGACGTGATTTAGTAAAAAGGGAGGAAAGTGTGTAACGGAAAACCGAGGAAGCGCGCGTTATTTGATTAATGAGCGCGCGGGGTGATAGAGCTAGCAAACCGATTATACGAGAGGATATGTTAATGTTGTTTATATTTAAAATGTCTCCTTGAAATAAACGCTTATTACGAGATCTTCCCCATATGCGGGTGGATATGCGAGACTGGCGCACAAAAAACTCAATGTCTCTTTGGGAGCATCACTGGTCCGCATATGCATGCTGACGCCCCGACGGTTGAGCCAGCCGGCTTATAAGTTACAGGGCTTTCCAGGTTAAAAAGAACGCCACAGCTCCCCGCTACGTTTACGCATGCGTATATCGTCGATACCTCCTCACCGGTCTTTTTCGACGAAGCGGCACAGGTGGTTTGCTTGATGGTAGTACTTTGTGCAAGCCTGTCTGGGTAGTAGTAGCCCACTCATCAGATTTTCTAACGCGACACAGTAATACTTAGCATTGTTGTGTTCTGGTTTGATGGGTGAGTGAACTAGTGTAACTACAGGCAGAAGGGACGTAATCCAAGTGTCACTACTTTCAAAGTCACGTTTGGGTGGCACATTAGTGTGATGTAAGGAATAGTTACTATTTCTTACAGCGCCAATATTTATTGGCGGTGGTGACCACTTACCACTAGGTGGCCTATTTGCCCCTCCACTTACCCATTACAAAAAAGCCCCCTTTTGAACCAAGACTCTTTTCTACTACCTCCATCAGGTCTTTACCATGCGACAAAATCAGGATGTGACATACCGTGTCCGAACAAATCATATGTATGTGACTATTGCAAGGCTCGTTATTTTTGTTTATTTGGAAATAAAGGTTCCTTTAATTATAATATACGTGTGTTTCCGTTTTGTCCATTATTCGTGTTTTAAGTCTGAGTGAGAATATTTTATCTTAATACTTACCTTAGTTTTGTGCAAGCCCATCTGTTTAGGTAACACCTACTCATCAATTGTTGTCCCGCTCAACAGCAATACTCAGTATTGCTGTTTTCCAGTTTGAAAAATAACTTAGCCAGTGTAATTGCAGGATTTCCATGTTTGCATTTGCACTGTTTCATATATAAAGTTTAGTTCCCAAGGATAGTGACACATGGGCGATGTAAGGAATTATTGATATTTTTAAAGCTGCAATATCTATGGTCTTTGGTGACCAATAACCATCAGGCACGATTGCTAGTTCTCGTTATAATTTTATGAATTAAAAAAAAAGAACCTGAATCTATTTTTACACACATTAATTAATAAAACAATTGTATGAATAGTTTATATTAATTAGCAAGGTAAGTTTGTTCTTTAATAAATTAAAGTGAATATTTGTTTAATTCTTTTGTAAAAATAAATATTTGTCGTCAATGATTTTGTCCATTGTGAAACAATAAACATCACTGTTGGTTTTAATTAATGTTGGATGGTAATAAATGAAGTATCATTGGCTTAATTTATTTCATTGGATCAGATCAATTATTTATTTGCAAAGATGAGGGGTTTTTTTATTAAAGGATTATTTTGAAAAAGGAACAAAGGCTGGCCGTAACAAGAAACATTTCGTTAATTTTATGAGTCGAGATTAAATAAGCTAATCCTGATAGCATAATATAATGGCCGATGTATAAATTCGGCCATCCGATAATGTTACTAATTAATTATTTCAATATTAAATGAACCAATTGAATGAATACATTATTGTTATAGAGAATTTATCTGTAGTAAAGTTCTCTGGTGAAATTGAAGGATGACATGAACGCATCGTATCGTTAAGATTCGCTTTTGGACCAACTGTTAGTTAAGCTAGCACGTACCTCATAGTCTAGTGTTGTTCTTCTAAGATTTATACACTGTAATTACAAGATAATGACAAAATCATTCTCCTTGATGATAAAAATCATTGCATAAGGTTGCTTTTCTTGTTTACTAGAATAATGATTATAATTATAAAATGTTTTGGTTTCACGTTATTTATCAGGGAATGATAGACATGTTTCGGGATGTTTACGATTCGCATCTAATGGAGCGAATGTATCGAAATCAACTTAATACATATGTATACTGATTGAATTTCGACGAATATTCCGGAACATTTAAAGTGTTCCTCGATGAATATCGTAAGTGGAGACAGAAAATGTATACTAATATTATAAAAGCGAAAGTAAGTCTGTCTGTCTGTTGTTCTTTCACGACCAAACCACTGAATCGAATTTGAGTAAAATTTGTAATGAAATAAGCTTAAACCAAGGAAGGACATAGGCTACTTTTTGTGTCTAACACAAGCCGACCAACCTTACAACGCGTGCGATTCTGCGGGTAACGCTAAAACATTTATAATAAATGTATATTAGGTTAGACTCAATACACTTTATACTATATTAAAATAATTGTGGTGTTATTAAGCTTTAGTATTCAATATAAAAATAGATTCAAGATGTCGCTGATATTACTAAGCGACTTTGCACCAGCAAATATTGTTCAGGCATATTTCACTCCGGTATTCACAAAAGCCGTCTCATTTACGTTTTTTAGAATTACTGGCAGGTTTTTTAAGGTTTTGATTACTACTACGAGTATTTATTATAATGATAGTTCCCTTTTTGAAATATTCTATTTTGTTTTTGCGACCAAATATGTTACTGGAAAATTAAGAAAATATTAAAATAAACGAGTGGTTCGCAAGCGAAACTTCGCGTTTATTCGATATTTTTTTTAGGAATTTCCAAACTTATGACAGGTTTTGCTTTGGTTTCATTTCATTGTAAACTGCAAGTTATTCATCTACATTCGCCAAAATGATAAAATCTTGTTTAAATGAAATGTTTAATTAACATTACATACATGTAGATTTCCCACTGATGGGCTAAGGCCTCTCCCTTTGAGGAGAAGGTTTGGAGCATATTCTACCACGCTACTCCAATGCGGGTTGAAATTGGACGCATGCAGGTTTCCTCACGATATTTTCCTTCACTACCGAGAGCAAGAGATGAATTATAAACACAAATTAAGTACATGAAAATTCAGTGGTTTTTAATGTCAAATAGTATACATTACTTAAGCTGGAATTGGAGTATGTCGATAACAATTTAACAATTCATTCAATTTTGTTTACGTAACCAGCAACCTTTTTTTTTTTTTGTTTTACGAGGAGGAAATGCATTTACGCATGCCGCCCGGTCGGGGGGCCGGGACGGGTATGTGGGACTCAACCGGGGCCTAGTGCCCCGTGCCAGGGCACGCTCAATGCCCTGTCCTACCCACTAAAACCTCCTCGGGTTTCCACCGCGCCGCATAATGGTGGGGCTACGGGAACGCAATGGCTTACCACCGCGGCCCCGCCTGCGGCGGCCACCGTAAGGCGGCCAAATACATGAATGCGCGCCCGAAGGCGCGCCTTCCTCCGCTGCCTCCGTCCCGTTAACGTAACGGACTCCCCCGAGTCCGCCACTGGAGGCCGGGCGCCAAGGGCTGATGCCCTGCGGCGGATAGGATGACTGGCTCCGCCGCTGACCACCGGTGCACTACCACACCTCCGACGCTCATAACGAGCCCCCCCCTTCTTGCCAACGAGGCCGCTCACACAGTCCACTCCGCTGGTCGGAGAAGTACCAGGAGCGACCCCGCGGCATCCCTCCGCGTCAGTCTTAGCCGTGGCCGACGAGCAAGCTCAAGCCGGCCCCGTTGCCCAGGGTACGACACGAGGAGGCGACTGACATGTACCCCACGTAACCAGCAACCTAACCTAAACTAACCAGCAACTTTTTCCGCTCTCTAAAATTAATTCTAATAAATTTAATAAATTGCAATTAAGCATCCTCTTTATTTTTCTGCACATCTACGGCTGGAGCTCTTCAAAATGAGACCATAACCGATTTTTTATATGCAGCATCGACCTCGATTAATATATAAAAAATGAATATATTATATACTAATATGATAAATATGAAAGTAACTCTGTCTGTGTGTTATTCATCAGTTTGACTTTCACGGATAAATCGCTGAACCCAAATTGATGAAATTTGTTATTAAGCAAGCTTCAACCCCAAGGATGGACATAAGCTACAGTTTATTTGCATAAAATTTTTTTTTGCATAAAACTTAAAACCACCGCCATATGCGGTCAAGATAGATTCTTCTATCTTATATTACTAATTTTTAATGTACCTTATTAATTATTTAAAATAATACTTTTAAATATTTCTCATTTTATATTTAGAAAACAATTGTTTCATTAGGATAGTTACGTGTTAGCAGAGCCGAGGCCCTGGAATCAAATTACAGTCATCGAAAAATTTATTTATTTTTGCGGTCTAGAAGTTTTCTGTGGAAACACGGAGTTAGCAGTGTTACTATATAATTTAAAATACACCAGACTTAGTTTGCAGTTATCACGGCTGAAGTTTGCTTCATTTTAAATCTAAGTTATATATAAATGCAATCTAAATCTGACTTTGCTTAGTTCTGAATAATGTTGAACTACTTCACAATAATGAATTAATCTCTAATATTAAGTATACTCATAGAAATACAAAACAAAATATGTAGGAAGAACAGCTTTACGAAGAATTTTCTTCATGAAATAAATTATAATTGCAAATATAATCGTAAGTTTTATCTGTAAACAAAATCCGCTAGATATAATTTGGCAAAAAGGTCGTCTCAACATCTACATAGATGTATACTCGTAGATGTATAGTGTCAGTCCGAGACTTTACTAACATAGACTTAATTTCGGCAAAAGTTTGTTCCGGTTTTGTCTACGTGTTCCTGGGAAATATTACCACGGCCCGTGTATAAGGCATCTACGGTAATCTTTTGCGTAGCAGTGAATGTTGCTACAAAAAAAAAACAGTATTATCACTTGTATTCCATCAGTTCGCACACTAGACTTACGCTCCTAATAATTTAAATTTTTACATCTATAATTTAAAAATACATTGCAATGGATTTTTGTGAGCTTGTCACGACAAGCTGAATTCCGCGCAGATAAAGCTAGTAATCTAATAGTATAATATATATACATATAATCTATATTCTATATGTATAATCTATGGTAATCTATTTATGGAATCGCCTTTTAAATGTTGGCGAAGTTGTTGAAATTAGAACGAATATAAGTATTAAACAGTAACAGTGTTGTATTATAAAAAAAATATGACATATTCATCAAGAACTGTCTGTAGTGCATAATATAGTTGAGCTATTAAATAAGAGTAGCGACGTCAGAACTTCAAAGTATTTAATGAATCATTTGGAAAACCAACGTTGTGATGGATCATATTATTTGAGTCTTAAAGCGTTTACTTTAAATATTTTCTGAGTATTCAGGCTTTATCTTTCATATCTAACGAGGTCTTACCGATGGTTCAGATAAAATATACACATATGAAACATAAGGAAAGGATCATAAAAGCCATTTGTGTTGACCAACCAAACTTAACATTGACGAGATTATCCGTATAATACCATTATGCGGATTATCTTTCGAAGCGACCGAGTCTATAGTTTGTTTGTAATGTTCACTTTCATTATAAAATAATATTCCAGTATTCGTTTATAAATAACGCTGGAACTTTAAAGTTAATTTTCTTGTTTGCCTATTTTTTTGGCCGATTGTTGCTCTTGGCGCTCTGAGGTAAGGCTACAGACGTCAGATAGCGACGGATGGTGTTTACCAAGTTTATTTACATTTCAGTATGTCTCTACCAAGTAAGGAGACGCTGCATCTGACCTCTGCTGACATTGCAGAAAACATATGCATAGAATCTGTCACCTGATTTCCTGATTTCACATCCTGTGCAAATTTATGATGGTAATGCGCTTCGTAGTTGGGGTTGGTAGTTGGCATTACATGGCGCTTTAGGTGCATCCATTTGGACACCTAAATTGGTGCACCGCCCTCTCAGCCCGCAACCGATTTCTTCAGATAGTCATAGTGGCGACAGCGATATGAGGCTAACGTGAATTGTCGCGGGTGGCTACAATACTTTTCGAAAGTGATCACCCTAAGAACATGAGGTGGAGGTGCTCACGGAACTTCCAGGGCAGTGGATGTAAAACAAGTCATCGCTCTAGACCAGTGGGCCTTCATTCGGGGTTTGGAGGAGGATTTGGGTTTCCCATTAGCAGGTCTGGTAATAATAAAATCCGCTGTCAACTGCGTCACTCGTAGCATATCATCGCATGTCATGGCACGCTTACATTTAGCCTAACGCAAAAGCTAGACACGACTGTTTCAATTAATACCTGCATGGAATAGCCAGGCGAGAGGTGACACCCTTCTGCACGACTGACCGTTATTACCAAATCTATGATCTAGGGACGGTCTTCAACGATGCCTTTGCTTCTTATTATTAACTCTGTAGTATCTACTTATTTATCTCAGTTGATGTTATTGTAAAAATAAAAAAAAACTAACTTACAAAAACAACCCATATTACGTTGGTCAGTACCTGAAATAAACCAATGCCCTACATATTTCTGCTTAGGACGTCCATTTTAGCTCGAACGTTGTTATAATTAAGATGTGGCTTCTCAGCGGGGTTTTAAAGCCTATCTTAAAATCTTAGGCAGACAAGCAGAGATGGAATAGCTATCATGACCAACAACGATCGGTCGTCGTTTAGATTTTGTGATCACTTCGACCTAAGTAATATGAGTTTACGTCAGTATTTAATTGACTTATAGGAAGACACTCTTGGTTTATCATCCGTTTTTTTGTTACAAAATTAAATTGTTGTAGTTAAAAACACAACAAATTAATGTAGTTTATCATTTAAATATATTGTAGGGATTCCTTAACTCACTTAAAATATGGATTGGTATGTATTAAAATATGTATTTATAAATTAGTTTTCCACCAAAGATGTTCACTATCGCGTCTCTGTTATTGCATTCGCTTAGTCATGCATTGAATTAAGTGCAGTAATACAAACTGTTGTTTTGTAGTAGAATAACCTACATACTTACGAATCAATAATTTTATGTCAATGAGCTTCAATAATGATCGTTGAAGTAAGATGATCAATAATAAAGTAACTACGGATCTAACATTATACCACCGAAATGCTCTGTACAATCTCAGGCAAGTGTCATTAAGTCGAACTGTTCTTAATAATGACATTCATTTGACGTTATCTCGGCTTCCCATTTTACAAAGCCGCCGACTTAAAATATTATTTTGATTTGATTTGCGAGATTTGATTAAAGAAATCGTAAGTTACATGAATGTATTTTTATCTCAGTGTTTTATATCTAAACAGGTGATTGTTATTACTTATTTAATTATAAAACAGTAGAATTTCTAATCTTATATGTTTAAATATAATAAATAATTTGCTATCGAACATAATTAATTATATAATTGATCATTAACAGTCTTTTCATAGAATATTGTTTTTAAGTGAATTTTTAAGTAAAGTTAATTTAATTTTAGAATATTATTTCTATATCTTTATATAAATTGTTCGGGTGAACATAATAGCTTTATCTATCTACTGCATTGTCTAAATTTGACTTGTAAGCCACGAGTCATTCAAAAGATTGAAAGCAAATCTTTTTAAATGAGGAAAATGCTAAATATATTTCTACTTAAAAAAATGACTTTTAGTAGAATTCAGAGTAATTGTTCTTTTAAAAGGGCACAGATGACAACGACAGTATTTCCTTATCTAAGAGGCGCTTAGTCTTTGCACAATGACGAAAGATTGCGATTTGTTTGAGCGGTTAAGTCCCTTTGTTTCTTAATTACTGACATCACAATCTCGCTTTAGGTATAAGACAGCTCGTTGATTTTTATTTAATTTTTTTTATATAAATTAACTCATAACATCAATAGGAAAAAAATTAACAAGAATAAGTTTTAGAAACAAAATTGAATATTCAATATTATTACAAAACGACCGCAATTATTACAGTACGAGTATACTAGCAGAATTAAAAATACATACAGATAAAATACAATTATAAATTTTCACATTTAGAATTAAATTTTTTCATGATAATGTGCTACTTGAAAGAAAATATTATTTGTATAAATTAATGATTCATAGCTATAACTTTTTTGTACTTACTGTTACGATTGAACTATTCTTTGAAATTTACGGTGGTTTATTCATTGCTCTGGGAAATAACTAAGAAGTTTCAGTCAAATTAAAATAGCTCTTTACATTTGCAGTGCACTCCATTCGTATCCAAAGTATAAATGGCCATTCTTTTATTTTCATTACATTTATTTAAAAACGGATCGAGTACCCGCTCGCTATTAAAGATTCATTCACATTTAATGGCCATCTTTTTATTACTTTACTTTACTTTACTTTTTGTTTATTACTTCAGCATTTTATAAAGTGAAAAAAATAATTAAATATCATTTATAAAAGTTTCGGTTATATAGTACTTAGACAACATTATTATATTATTTTGATTAACAACACATACAACGAATTATATTAATATTTGTACTTGTATATATAATTGTGTATATACTTATTTATTCATTATACATAGTATACATAGACCTTATTTAACACGTGCACGTGCATATAATAAAAGAATACGAGGAGGAATTTTTGCTAGGCTCTTTCATTAATCGAGTTCGTAAGCGCCTTAAACATACTTATGATGGCAGGGAATCAACCCACCAGGAAAAGTATTTTCAAGGTGGGGTTGCTTTTAGGGAGGCAGCAGGCATTTTTTCTGCAGTTTGCAGTTTATACTCTACTTTACAAATAATAATATATAATAAAATTATGCCAAGAAGAAGATAGTCATGGATTTATAGTAGTAAAATACTTGTTACTAGCGTAGCAAATTATATGGTCCAAGGAGTAAAAAATTTGTACCAGCATTAGTATATGCTCGTCACTAAATACTAAATTAAGCTACAGCTCAGATCATCTTCTTTCGATCGCATATGCTCGAACCTTTCTTCTCTACACATATGGATTTCCTGACGTTGCCTTTTTTGGCACACTTCGCCGCGCACGAACGAAATTAGCGTAGTGATACTTTTGCCTTTTTTGAAGTTGCGATCTTCCGTTAATATCCCTTAACATATATTAATTTATATTTTCCTTATATTTGATTATGTTATCTTAAACTTATGACTATACAATATTTTAATATATTTTTAGTAGTTAGTGTAATATGTTAATAGTTCTATCAGCTTTACTTTCGCTTTTAATGGTTTTTAAGTATGTGTATTATGTCTAATTGAACTTTCCAATGATTTTATCTTTATTTCATACATATACCTATTACATACAGCTAATTATGCAAAACAAACTAAATTGAATAATTTTAATTTATCGAATTACATTATTTTACTTAATAATTAATACTTTGAATCTGAACAAAGATTTAGGTAACCGTAAGACCTGTATAACATGTATATTTCTAATTCAGCGCTACCACGTCTTCCAACATCATACGACCACATTATATATACTATATTACCACATGTCAGGATATTATCATTAAACCGTATAACTTATATCACTTCGCACGTTTGTCCGACATTATTTGCCTTACTGAGAAATAGAATCGTGTGAAGCAAAGCAATATTTCTTAGAAACGTTTTCGCTGTTAAATGAAAGCTTTTTACAAGTATGTACGTTGTACGTTATATGAGACGAAGTAGAACTCGCTCGAGCGAACACTTTACGAGTAGCAGTGGAAGATTCGATATCGTAACAAATGAACGTTATGTCCTTCGAAACTAACCTTCCGAAATATTTTCCGAACTTTGCCGAGCATGACTCTAAGAACTGTTAAGTAATATAGCCTAAGGTAATTCGGGTAATTAAACTTAAGATTTTTACGCTTTTCATGATAGTTTTGTGATTAATTTCAGTTATGATTTTTTACGACCTTTTCTAGATTATATAGAGTAAAATTATATTTGTATGTGATTAAGAAAATGTTCAGCTGTGCATATATACCAGCAGAAAATTTTGTCAGCGTCATATTTATTTAGATTGTTTCTGGCCAGTAACGCGCTTCAGTATCCCAACTATCTTATAATTATACCATTATACTTTCTACTAAATTTCCTGCTCCACATATAACAATAATATATTGGCTTTATATATCATCCCTCAAGGTTATATTGCTGTTTTTTTTGCTATAGGTAGGCGGACTGCCTATGTCCATAGACATTGCCGATGTAAGAAATATTAACCGTTCCTTACATCACACCAATGCATCACCAACCTTGGGAGCTAAATTGTTCTGTCATTTGTGTCTGCAGTTTCACGGGCTCACACGCCCTTTAAACCGGAACAAAAATACTAAATATTGCTGTTTGGCGATGGAATATATGATGAGTTGGTGGTACCTAGGTACCCAGATGGGCTTGGACCAAGCTCAGAGTAAAAAGAGCTAAGTTTCTATACAATTTTCTCATATAGTAGTCATTAATGATAATGATAATTGTAGCATATTTTACATTTCAAAAATAATATATAAAAATAATATTTCAAAAAACACTGCCATAGATATTGGACAACATATGAAATTTTAAGCATTTCTTACAAATCCAATGCGTCACCAACCCTGATAAATGTGAGGTTATGTTCGATGACGATAAGCAGTGTGCACAACTGTACAACTATGGTAGTGTTACATTGAGAAATGACGACGGTTTTTTTTAAACCGCAACACTCTCTAATGACCTTCATACTCGGATTTATTGAGTTTTAACACCCATTTGGAAGTTCTTGTTCGTTTGGTTTTTGAAACGTAATTTTTGACAGATCCATTTCGATTCTATAGTTCTAAAAATGTGTTTGTATGAGTGTATTTAAGACTAAACGACACCGATAACCGACAACATTATATCAACAATAATAATAGAAAGAAGTCATAGGTACTAATAATGAAGAAAATATATGAAAGAAAATGTATCATTTCTAATCCCAGTTCTAATATTGCTTCAGAGAAAACAGATCTTGAGGACTAAGATAGTTTACGTCGACATTTAATATAACTTGCAAAATAACAAATTAACCAAAGGCATTTTCTAAGGAAACGAGGAAAACTGTAATAAAATTTCATTATCTTAGACTGCTTCCACGATGTACTTTCTGGGAAATTCAAATTACAATGTTATAATAAATATGAGAAATGCATTAGACATTACAAAAGTTCGAGCGTGCCGCAACACAAGCGGTAGTTTTAAATAAGATAAATGTTTTGTGTCGTGTTAAGGTGCAAATTGTTTGCTGCATTGCTTAAAGCTATACATTCATTTTGAATGAGAATTTTTGACAGGATTTAATGTTAAAAATATTCCTTTATACAGTAAAAGGATTTGTGGTGGGTTAAAAACGTATAAATAAGATCAATAAAAACCTATTTCATACATTTTTATATTAAAGTTTTAGAAAATAAAAATAACAGATGTGGAAATTAAATGTTAATACAATTATAAAATAATAGTTATTTATGTTATTAAGCAATTAATATTAAGCCTGAAAAAAATACCGTGAAACAACCGAGTCTATTATTTTTAATAATGCCTGTTTAGCAGAGATCATATATTATAGAACTTGTTCTATATTGTGTTGAATTAAATTACGTTATGGAGTATATTGAAAAGTTTAAAGAGCGTTTGTGTGCTAAAGGATATTACAACACTAATGACTTTTTAGTTGACTGCACACGTTGGGAATGGAATGATCGCCTCCAGGCTGCTTCAAATAACTAAAATATAATTATCATTGTTTATAATAATGGTTAAAAAAATATATATATATATATATATCCCGCTGAGTTTCTTTCGCCGGTTCTTCTCAGGTCCGAGGTGCTAAATTCCGAACCGGTGGTAGATTTTTGACAATCAATAAGCAAGTGTAAACACTTCTATATTGAATAAAGATTTTTGATTTGATTTGATTTGATTTGAGTCTGAACATACATCGATACATTGGTATCGGATCTCGACGAACGATTGGGAACAAAGCGAAATCACTGGTCGCAATTAGCTGATAGACTCGAATAGCTTGTCGATACTGTTATTTCAGGCACAATGAAGATTAAGGATTGTCAGTCGGGTATTTGTCATCTTATTGTTGTCTGCGAACACTATACAGGAGCTCTTAGTCTAAGCACTAAACATATGAGACGAATATCACTAACTTTAAAGTAAAGGCAAATATAAGAGATGGGATGAACCAGTGTTTAGATGACGTCAATCTTAACTGATGATTTCGAGTTCAAATCCGGGTAAACGGGCAAAAGAATGTTCATGTGCTTAAATCTGAGTTTGTAATGCTTTCGTGTTTAGCGGTGCAGGAAAATATCGTTTTGGTAAAATACACGCAGATGAGAATCTGTCATGCAGGAAGACATTAGCAAACTTTGTAACATATACCAAAAACAAAAAAAAATAGAGTTTTCATTTTTATAATATTTAAATATTTATATATATATTTAATACAAGCCTTATAACAATATCAATAGCAACGGGCACATTTCGCTCATTGTTATATTTTAACGAATATGCAAACCTTTGACATTTAAAGAAGGGTTTTAGATGAGAGTACATAACCCTAAGTAGAGAATTATATTCGTAATAACGTACGATGCTTTATCAGCTCTTTTGTTTTTCGTTAAGCAAATATTTCTTCGAAGCGCTTATTATGTATGAAAAAAGTGTTTGGCATTATGTAAAATATTAAATAATCTATTACCATAATGCTCTTCTTTCAAATATTTATTTTAAGTTCATGCTTAAATTTCTATCTAAACTTATAATAATGTAATCTTATAAATCTCTAATAGCATCGTTAAACAAACGAAAAACATAGGAGTATTTAATTATTCAAAAAGGAGCGGTGTCTGAAGAAAGGGGGAGAGCAACCTTTGCTCCGAAGGGCTCCTGTTTGTATCCAAGAGTAAATGCCAAAGGTCGCTTATTCTCGCGCTCCAAATTTTATAAAATTTTTGTTATCATTTTTTGTGTCGTTCTTCCAATTTCCGGTGTAACTGAAAATACGAAAGATACTTTGATATTTTTTTACGAAACATTGAATTTATAAAATAAATTTAAAATTGTTTTTATTTTTAATTAAAA
Source organism: Vanessa tameamea (assembly GCF_037043105.1). Classification (NCBI taxonomy): domain Eukaryota; kingdom Metazoa; phylum Arthropoda; class Insecta; order Lepidoptera; family Nymphalidae; genus Vanessa; species Vanessa tameamea. The sequence goes on from NC_087316.1 coordinate 7,815,868, forward strand.
TAGAATTTTCGTCTATAACATACAAATTAATCACATCAAAACTTATCTGTATAATTACTTATCTCAACGTTAAATTCTTACAGCAAGTATTAAAAAGTGTACACGTGCAATAAATCCGTCGTCATTCACGATGAGTAAATCAAGTTTATAGGCCATGCAATGCGTGAAATCCATTGCAATATTAACACCGTTTTAACCGAGCGGCATCGTCAATACACATCGTGGATTTATCTTCACTCGGAATAGATTTCATCTTTAGCACTATCAACTAAACATTTTTTTAATCGCAATAGTCGATTAATATATGTTTTAAAAACATCTATCCGACGTTCTAAAATATAAAAGTCCTACTGCCGGGCAAAAACTTTCTGTCCTCTTAAGAAGTAGTTTTTATCTGATACATGCAGGTCATGCAGTTTTTATTTAGCCCTGATCAAAAAATTAATTAGTCACATTAAAACGCAGTAGTGATAACCCGAATTTGAACCCGTGAACTTTGATTAATGGATCAAGCAAATTTATTTTCTAAGTACGGGTCATTTTGGCTCTTTGACAATCTATACATACAGCAGCGAAATACCACTCACTGATTAATCAGGAAATCTCAGAAACAATAATACCTACAAACTTGAAATTTGGCAGGTAGCTGCCTTATATGGTGTACACATCCACTAAGAATTTACACTAGGATTTTACTAAACTCTACCCCTGAGGTGTAAAACGGGGGTTAGGAGTCAGTATTTTATAAATTGCATGTAGGTAAAGCCACAGGTTCGGCGAGTATATTACATAAATACGTAAGAACTTGGTAAATGTAAGGAATTATTAATAAATTTGCAGCGCCGATGTCTATAGGCGATGGTAGCTCATTAACAATTACGTCGGCATTTTACATAAAAAAAGAAAATTGTCACACATGCTTGGTAAGACTTTGAATAATAAAGCTTTCAGTTTGTAGTTAAAATTCTATATAATTTCATATATATTGTTTTTCTTTTCGCAAACGTACCTACATTTACATATATTTATGATCAACGTTTAATGGTTACAATAAAAATAAACACAATGAATAATTTAAACATGAGGCAATATATATATTTATTTCAATACATTTTTAGTGAGTTTCAACATGTTTATGGTCCCCGAATTGCTCTTAAAATATTAATGTCACTTGAAAACGTTTCGAAACAAGCGGTTTTACGGCGAGATTATCGTGTAGATCCTTTAAAAGAATATCTTATTTATTTGCAGTGACCTCATTACTTTTAAGAAAAGCAGATAAAACCAATAAAAAAATTGGTTTTCAAATCTACAATAATATCATAATTAATTGTAATTTTGTCTGTGGCTCTGTCACGGTCAAACCACTGAACCAAATTTAATGAAATTAGTTACGACGTAACATTGAACTTCAAGAAGGGATATAGACTACTTCATGTGTCTAACACCTGACGACCAAAGCGAGCGAAGCCGCGGGCGAAATCTAATTTATTATAACTAAAAAGAAAAACGATTGACAAACAGACGACAAAAGGTTATTTACATTAAAAAAAATAATTAAATGGTTGGGCTTCGGTATGACTATCAATAAATCATAATATACATATATTGTACCGAGCATTGGTAATGTAAGAAATGGTTAATATTTGTAACAGTGCCAATATATATGGGTGATGTTGACCACTTATCAGGTGGCCCACGTGTCCGTCTTCCAAATATAACAATAATTCTTGTATTCTCTGCTTTGTAGCGCGTTTACGAATACACTGTTTTATATTATATTCTAGTCTTATCTATAACGCCTATGATCTTGAGATTGGCCTATAGAATAATTTATGACACAGATCTATGAAAACTATATATTTATTTGCCCCTTATTATAAGCTTATCATTTATTAGTTATCAGTATCAACAGTATTAGGAGTGGGGACGACAATAGTCTAAGGGGTCGGGATCGAACCTGCGACTTTTTACATCGCTAGGTGGCCCGTAAACCATTACGCTATTGTCGCTTCCCTATATTTCATAACTTAAAAAGAAGAAGTTTGATTGCATAATTTAAATTGTATAAATGTAATGGATAATTGTCATAGTAATAAAGAAAAACATTAACTAAGAATGATTTACCGCAAAATTAAACTCAGCTTCACCGTCAAAAGCAACTGCAGGCTCTTAATTGGATTAAATGGCAGACAATAGCTGTTACTGCGTACTTTTGTTGCTGGAACACGCCACAGACATATTTTGCCTTTTGTTAAAAATTACTCGCAATAATTTATTGCGACTTCCTAGGTTTATATAACTTATATGATGAGTCCAGGATCTAATTTTATTATCTGTATATTCTTTTTATTTTTTTAATTGTTTTCTTATGGTTTCCATTACAGCTCATATACAACTCATGTAAATTCTTTAAGTTTAAACTTTATCAATACACAATTATATGACACCCAACTGTTTACATAACTAGGTTAGTTTGCTCCGAGTTGAGATTTAAGCATGTTTTCTCACAGTAAATTAAATTGTGCCGACCTCCTCACTTTTCGCTTTTCAGTAACTTTATATATTTTTTTCATTATGTTGGTAATGCCACCGAGAATCTTGAAAACTGCTGTCGATTTTAGACTTAATGTTATCTGCTCTAATACATTTTATTAAAATCTAGAGCTCTTTAAAAGCACGTATTATCGTTCTAACAAATTATATAGTATGTCAATATATGTATGTAGGTGTATGCACCATCCATCAATAAAATTTCTATTGTCAAATCTCTTAACGGCATTTTTCGAAATTTTCCCAAAGAAATTGCGTATAAGCGGTAAGACCGCTATTTTGCTGCAAATATTTCTGTTTTTCTTCTTTTTGTCATATATTTAACATAGTCCCTATCTATCTATTAATCAATAAATAACTCTATATCTATTCATCCATATATATATGTATATATATAGCATCCGCATGTTATTGCTCGCAAATAGTCGATCGATTACCTTAAAATGTTGACACAGTGTCCCATATCAATATGCACGAGTTTTATAGCACAATAAAACCTGTCAGATCTCGTGCACTTGCCAAGCGTAATTTGGATTTATCACATTTTTCCACTTACACACATCACTCGATGAAATCGATAAAGTAATATCAGCATATAAAAAAAAACGTGAGCCTTACAGTAGACGCATATGTAATAGTAAGAAATAACATTGACATTATAAACTTTCGGAAAATGGTAATATCTCGAACCATTGTATTGGCAGTGGTGACCATTTAACATCAGGTGGCGCATTTGCCAGTCGTATGCTGCAGTAAAAAGTAATTGAAATAGAATGAACATCAAATCGACAGATGTATCAACAGTAATAAAGCTATGTGGCGGATTAATTCAAAGATAGTCATCAGGACTATATCCTATATAATTTAGTAACTTATTTGACATATTATTAAATTACAATAACCATGCCCTCTAATGGTATATGTAAAGTTTTGATAAATAATTAAAAAATAATTAAATTTTAGAACTTTAAATCCCTATGAGTGGGGTACATGAAACATCTTGAAAATGAACAAAGAGTGAGGTACAAAACATACAAGTAAGAGCAAAAAAAGCCACAGGTGACAATTTCGATGTACGCACACTTTCCACTTTGAACAGAATACGAAAGAATTTTGAAAAACGCAACAGAGATAAAGCCGTAATTAGATTCTGGACCAATCTTATTTACACGTTTTTCGTCTCAACCAATACTGTTTTTGGTATTTCTTCCAAAATCATCGTAAATTACGATAAACGAACAAATATATATACATCACATGTAAACATTATCGTTGATAATATTTGTCTTGCAATGTGCGGTAAATTGTTAGCTCTATCAATGCAATTTTCGACAGAGAATTGCTCAGAGAGCAATCATACGGCAAAAATGACTTTCGTTTACAAGAGTACAACTGAAATTGAAAATACTCGAATCCGGTAATCAGTGGCGGCCTTAGGGGGTGGCGAATAGGGCAATCGCCCGGGGCCTCGCGCTTGCAGGGGCCTCGCCTCGCGTAGAGCAAATAAAAAAGAAAATGATTTTTTACTATATTTTTATTTATTTAAGACTTTTGATTTTGTTCCTAATTATTTATTAAGATTTTAAAATAACGGTTAATTTAATAAAGTTATTCATTTAAATCATAGTTCATTAATCATTTTAATCGTAGTTATTAATTCATTTTGTAGTACCTCGCGCGCCTGAATATCGCACCTCGAAACACTTGTAGATCGGTTTGTTAAACGCATAGTACTCGGGACTAGTGTAGACTACACTCAAGACTCGGGCGGGAGTCCGGTCGGGACATAATGTACTCCTCGTCTATCGCTCGGGAAATTCCCTTATTTCATTTCGTTCGTCAACTTTTGTCACTTTGGAATTATTTCGCTTGCATATAAGTTACAAATTCGTTGCTGTACCATTACACATCTTTCAATTATAATTAATAATACGTTCTTATTATATTTCAAGTATTAAATGAGTTAGAAAAGTGTAAATTATAGTATTTTAAGTATTGAGCAAGCTAATAAATGGTTAAAAATCTGTGTGACACCTACTTAAAAATTATTTCTGACTGTATGCGCGAATCACAACAAGATTTACGAAATGAGTTCCCGTGATCGTGATTCCGGTAGAAAATTTGAGTCTGGTACTTCAAAAAGAAAGCAGGTACAAGACAATCTACGTGGATCTTTATATAAATATATAAAAAGTGATGATCAAGAAACTTATACGGCTGAAAACATTTCTTCCACATCATCATGGGTACCGCCGCCGTCATCAATTAAAAACAGCGAGGAAGATGATGATTTAACTACATCATTGTCTCTTAGGTCACCGGTGCCGCCGTCAACTCTATTCAGTGAAGAACACGAATCTGAACCAGCGTCTATGTCTACATCCATGACAGCCGTAATGGAAAATCTGAACCCTCAAAATGACCCCGATATGTGGCCCAAAACAATTACTGATGTAGACCGAACTGAGAGTGTATTAAGAGGTCCAATACGGATTAAATTCGAGTTATTTCTCGTAAATGATAATGAACGGCGATTCAGTGAATATCATTATAATAAGATATTAATTAACGGTGAAAAGCTCGACAGGCGCTGGATGATTTATTCACAAACAAAGGTGCCGTTTACTGCTTTCCGTGTCGAATATTTGGACTAGAAAATACGAAGATTAGATCAAGTGAAGGAGTGTGTGATTGGAAACATTTGGGTGATTACTTAAAGTCCCACGAATCTAGTTGACTTCACAAAGATTGTATGCTGAAATGGATTAATTTAGAGAATGGTTTAAAAAACTGTTCCACTATTGACTCTTTGGCTCAGTCACAAATTGAACAAGAAAGGCAACGTTGGAGAGATCATTTAGAACGATTGCTTGCAATTGTAAATTTTTTAGCATCTCACAATTTGGCCTTCAGGGATCATAGAGAGAAGTTAACATCTGACTCAGGTTCGAGTGAGACAAGCGGCAACTTTATAGATTTAGTAAAGTTAATAGCCCGATTTGATCCCGTGCTGAGACTTCACTTACAACAAGTAAAAGATAAAACGATTATAGACCACTTTATCGGAAAAAATATTCAAAATGAGCTCATACAAGAAATGGCAAGTCACGTGAAATCTGAAATTGTTGGAAAAATAATTCATAATAAATATTACTCTATTATCCTTGATTGTACTCGCGATGTTTCTCGTGTTGAGCAACTATCAATTATTATAAGATTTTTTAATACATAAACGGCTGAAATTGAAGTACATTTTATTGGTTTCATAGCCGTCGAAAAAACCACAGCTGAAAGTTTGACTAATTATATAATCACAGAATTAGAACAGTTAGGTATATCATTGCAAAACTGCAGAGGCCAAGGATATGATAATGGTGCCAACAGGCGTGGTGAAAAAAGTGGTGTCCAAAAACGTATTATTGAAATTAATCCACTTGCTTATTTTTTACCTTGTGGAAGTCATAGCTGGAATCTCATCCTAGGAGATGCCGATGCTGCATCTTCTTTTGTCCAATTCTTGTGTCCAAGCAAAATCTTTTTTTGGTTTGCTACAAAGGTTGTACACTCTGTTCGCCGGCTCAAGTCAGAGGTGGGCTATTTTAAATACTCATGTAAAATCCTTTTCGCTAAAACCACTTTCTGAAACTAGATGGGAGTGTAGGGTAGCATCGGTAAAGACCGTTAAATACCAACTAAGCGATACTTGTGATGCTTTAAAGGATTTAGCAGAAAATACAACAGATTGTCAGTTGGTCAGTGAATGTCATTCTATAGAAAACGAAATAACTACCTACGAATTTGTAGTTTCACTTGTCATATGGTATGACATTCTTACAAAGATAAAGGTTATTAGTATTATGTGGCAAAGGGAAAGCATGTACTTAGATGTGGCTATACAACACCTAGACGCATTCACAAATTGGCTCGATAACTATCGAGAAAATGGTTTTCAGTCATCCCTCGTAACAGCGAGAGAAATAGCCGAGGAAAATGATATTGACAGAGTTAAAAGAAGTCCGAAGACGACGGAAAAAAAGGCATTTTGATTATGAAGGAGAAGATGAAGATCATGAATTGAATGCGGAAGAGATTTTCAAAATAAATTATTTTTATGTTATTGTCGACAATGTGCGCGCAAGCTGCCTATCCTAGGTTTGAGGCATTTAAGCATCATGAAACCATATTTGGATTTCTGTATAATATAAAAAGATTAAAGGAAATAAGTGATAATGAACTTTTGAAGCAATGTAGTGACTTGCAAATATCTCTGACAGTAGGAGAATCATGTGAAATTAATGGACATGAATTGTACGAAGAACTGAATATGTTTATCCTTGTGTATGAAGGAAACGATGACATTATCTCGGTGCTGAAATACATAATAGAAAAAAAATTAACTGAAGTTTACCCCACTATCGAAATAGTTCTGAGAATCATTGCCACTACACCTGTTACGGTTGCGTCTGCTGAAAGGATTTTTTCGAGGCTTAAAATTATTATAACATATTTAAGAAATTCGATGACACAAGACCGACTTTCAGCCCTTGCTATTCTGTCAATCGAAAATGACGTAGCTCATTCGTTAGATTATTGTGCTCTAATTAAAGATTTTAGTCTTAGTAGAAGCCGCAAACATCAACATATCTCTAAATCATCTAACATCTCTGTATTTGTTAATTTTGTAAATCTCTCAATGTAAGTAAAATATTTTAAAACTCAACATTTATTTATTTTTACAACTTTAGCATTTTTTACCAAACATAACGAATACCTATCAAACAACCAGACCAACTTTCGCATCACATAGGTAGGTAGTTTTCCGTAGGACAAAGGGCCTCGCAAAGACCTGTCGCCCGGAGCTTCGCAATGGGTAAGGCCGCCGCTGCCGGTAATGATAAATTCAGAAACATGTCGCAAACACGTTGCATGCTCCACTGACAGAACGTCGTCTGATGGTGTTTGGCCTTTCTGTTCAAAGCAACGCGAAGCAAGGTTTAAATTTAATTTGTTTGCTATACGAATCTATGTCAGGTAGAATACTTGTAGTTACTTCCCTTTTTATTTCATAACAGGCTGAGCCACAACGAAGGGGGGCCGGGATCGGCTACTAAATAAAATAAAATAAATATCACTGGTGTTCTAGCCATCGAGCCGAGATGGCCCACTTACCAGATTACCTGCAATTGGACATGCATCTTAACGGACGGTTGTAGGCCCAAAGTACCAGAGAATCCATTTTTCATGTACTTCATTTGTTTATAATTCCTTTCCTGTTCTGCGATGAAAGAAAACTTCGTAATATAATGTAACGTACCTAAATGTGCATGTATTTAATGAAAATATTACTTGGTGCTAGAGCTTTGTGCCAGTCTGGGTAGGTACTATCCACTTATCAGATATTCTACCACCAAGAAGCAATATTTGGTATTGTTATATATTACTTTGTATTGTCTAGGTATAAAATGCTACCTCCTCTATTTTTTAGAATTATTAATACTTTCAGCGACTAAGGATATTAACAAATGGACTCACCTATTATGTGAGATGTGCTAGTCTCGTTTTTATGTTTTTGAAACGCGTGATTATAACAGAAGATATTCGAGATTCTGTGATATGAAGGTCGAATTACATAATCCGGAATCGAATATCTCCTGGTCGGGTCGCTAGTTAATTATATTTTTATAACCGTTTATTACGACTTGTCCTTTACCACAACAAGATAGCCCTGAAATTGATTTCAACATCTGACTTGAGTCTCAATATTTGCCCTCCCGGTGACGCTGACAAGGATAATACGGCTAACAGCAAACACACTTTAAAAATAAGGTAAAAAAAATATTTAGAAAATGATGTTAGTAAGTCTACGAGTCTAGTTGTGTGACTAGTTGAAAATTTCTAATTGTAAATTTAACCGCGTGTTGATTAATTTAAATTTTTACGATATGGGTTATCTATAAAAATATGAAAAGAATACAGTTTTATAAAAATAAGTTTTTTATAGTTTGTCTTTCACCACTATCCCTAGAATTTGACCTCATTCTTTTTGGATCATGATGCAGCTTTAGTTTTCGAAAATCGACTCATCACATTTTTGGATATTAGCTGTAGTCCAATTCAAAAATAATTCTCTAGCCTTAATAACTAATTTTATATGAGTATATCTTATCTAAAATATATCAATAATAATACGTGACTAGAAACATATTAACCTTGAATCCTACATTACACCTTCGAAATAATAATTTTACTTACACTAAAGCTTCGAATGTGAACACTATTGGATTCCGTTCCTAAGATCAGAAAGTGTAGCTTTTACGATACAATGATCACCCGTGAGAAAATTTCGGAGGCTTCCAGCAGTGACGTCAGTAGGGGAGGTGAGGGGCGCGGCGCGAGTGTGGCGCGCGCCGGCGACGGCTTTACCCCGGTCGCCCCGGCCGCGCCGTACACCCGCGTACCTATCTGTTGATCTGTTGCGCGCCGAACGCGAAGGTCGCTTCACGATCGCGGTACCACTACGCCGCCCGCCTTACTCACACCGTTCGTAAACAAAACTAAACTACGCGACCTTACTACTCATGTCGGACACGGTCACAGTGTATATTACAGAAATTCGAGTTGAAGTTTATGTGCTTTAAGCTATAAAATTGTGCAGTAGTAGTACAACCCAGACTGGGGTAAACGTCCCGTCGGCCGCCCACGGACTGTAGTAATTGTTATAGTGACCGTATCACAGTCATGCCCACCAGGGTACACACCGAATATTGGCGCCCAATAGGTACGTAAGTCCATTTCTAAATTAACCATTATATATTAAGATCTATCATTGTTCATTATCTAATAAATTAATGACATTGCTTATATTGTCACACCATCTATTTTAATTTAATTTTAATTTTATAATAAACATTTTTTCTTCTCAAAATAATGCCGTAATAAGGCTGATGTGCATATTACATAAGGTATTGGGTTTTCCTAAATATTTATAGCTTATAATTGTATTAATCATTTTATTTTTATTACGACTCATGAGTAAGATATGTGCTTCTAATTTATAGATACATATTTGATCATTCAAACAAAGTTCGATAATCAAACAAACAGACCGCAATTAATGTAATATTTAAACATATAAATCTTTACTTCAGCAAAGAAAATTGGTAAAAACATATGCTAATATGATTTAATTCGACACTCGTTGAAGACACATTACAATGCAATATAATTTACAGGCATTTTTTGTGGTACTATTAATCTATTAATTGATGTAAGTATTCGTGCGTGTTTCAATTCACAAGATAATATTGTTTATGTATGAAGAGCATAAACTGAAAAATCGTTGCATAATAAATCATACGCTCGAATTATACAATATATTTTACCAAATACATAACGTAGGAAATTTAATAACATAGTGTGTAATAAATTGTCTTTTTCAGTACATAATTTATTAATTATTATTATAATAGTTTTATTTTTAATATTAATTCTTATTTAGAACAGTAATGTATCGTGATCCAACATTAACAAACATGTATGGTAAACTTTTTTTTTTTTTTTAATCCTGTATAATATGGAAAAAAATTACAAAATGATGTTGACAAAATAATATTGAATATAATTTAAACCACATAAATTAATTAACCATAGAGAATCAAATGATTAAATCCACCTTTGGAACTGCTATTGGTTTGTAAAAAGGTTTAGCACCCATTTGTAAATCGCTCATTTTAAACTAAAAGACATAATGACTGTTGAACGGTTATAATCAAATAAATAACTAACAACAAGAATATAATGATAATAACAAATGTTTTGTGAAAATTTGTTTTACAAAAGAAATAAAACAGCATCCCAATAAAAATCGTATATTTAAAATATTTGTGTGACGAAAGTAACAAAAACTCAATATGTTTTTATTATCTTGGTGCAGAAAATACAACAACACTTAGAAATAAACAAGAAAAATCAAACATATAGTGTTGAGACGAACTTATAAGAAGTAGGTATAACAGTTTTTCTAAAACAAATTTGAGTGATACGCAGAATGTCACGTACATCGTCAGAACGCTTGCAACGCGGTAATAAATTGGGATAAAGTTATGTTTTGAAATAAATCGCGTCCGTTACGAGTCTGCAATTGAATGTACGAGCTATACTAGGACATAAACTAGAAATATTTTTAACTAGCCTTTGACTTTTCAACACAGAAACGGCTTCAAGGTTTTTGCCTTTTTTCGATACTTTCTAAATATTTTTTGGATTGGATAATGGGCCGTTCATGATGTGTTTACTTTTTTACAAGCTCTGTAAGATGTATAAAATATGTTTACACTGTCAATAGGCTAATCACGAGTAATTAGTAATTTCACTGGTACATTTTTTTTACATTAACAGCCTGTAAATTTCCCACTGATGGGCTAAGGCTTCCTTTTCCTTTGAGAAGAAGGTTTGGAGTATATTTTACCACGCTGCTTCAATGCGGATTGGTGGAATACACGTGTGACAGAATTTCGTTGAAATTAAACACATGCAGGTTTCCTCACGATGTTTTCCTTCACCGCCGAGCACGAGATGAATTATAAACCCAAATTAAGCACATGAAAATTCAGTGGTGCTTGCCTGAGTTTGAATCCGAAATCATCGGTGAAGATGCACGCGTTCTAACCACTGGGCCATCTCAGAGATCCACGTGTTAAAAAAAATAGCCTAACGACTTTTTAAATGTAGAAAAATATATTTCAAATAAAGAACATCAACTAACAAGCATTGTGATTTGTGGTAGGTATACAGTGACATTACTTAGTGTCGGTACAATGAAGGCTACATCAGTGAAGCGAGCGATAGGTACGTTTAATACAAATCCTGCCAATAAAACTATCGAAGCGACGCAATCGATGCCGTTCAATCGTAATTGCAACCATCCTCACTTACCTTCTACAGTAATCAGTGGCTCGGTTAGGAGAATAAAGGCCCGAGTGCGATGTTGTATCGAAAAAAAAAAATTAGTCAATGCCCTAAATTTAACATACCACTTATAAATATATATATCGGTTTTTCCGAACCGATACGACTTGGGAACCTTCAAGAAAAGAGCGTACTCTTTCTTGAAAGGCCGGTAACGCACCTGCAAGCCCCCCGGTGTTGCAGATGTCCATGGGCGGTGGTAGTCACTTTCCATCAGGTGAGCCTCCTACTCGTTTGCCACCTCTAACATAAAAAAAAATGACATTTGTTAAAAAAATCTGTTTCGCTTTGGCCGAAAACGATCAATACATATTATAGAAACTTACCTCACGATGGCGCGCGCCTCCACCTTAAATTATCGGTGTGCATTAACAAATATAATCAAATTTGTATTTATTTTTGCTGACTTTATTCTTACACTAGACATCTCACACACACTTAGACATCTTGTAAGCACAAGCCTTACTCATACTAATGCACGCCAATAATATAACGTGGAGGCGCGCGCCTTCTTGACTGAACGGATCTATACGAATAGTTAATACTTTCATTTGTTGCTAAGAATTGGTACTCAAAAGAACAGGAATGGATAACCATTTTTTTCTTCTTCATTAATTAATCTCAAAAATATTGCTTTCTAGTATAGAAATATGATCGATTATTTTAATTAGGTTGATTAATAAGTCTTAGAACAGATTAATTTTAATGTTGACCCTGAGGAATCTCGTTACTTAGGAGACCCCGGTGCACCAAACCAACTTGCCCTATGATAGCTACGCCACTCACAGTAATATTCTAAACGCTATCTAACGTAGGTTTCGAGTATCGGAACCCTTTAGAATAGACAAATTGTCAAAAAATATTGTACAGAACAATTTACTATTGTATTTAATTTTTAAGCAAATATTACGAATATGTATATTGTTTTTTAACAGCAATGTACGGTCTATTAATCAGTGATCATTGCCGAGTAGTATTTAGCCGAACTTAACATTAAAATAAACTATCTTTTGATGTCTTAAATAAACAATAATCCGTCAACGTGACTGGTTTTAAAAATGTAATGTTTATCCTTTAATCTTTTAATAATTTAATGTTGTTATTTTTAAGACTTAATATACGACTCATTAAGTTATTTTATAATAAAATATAACAATCTAATAATAAAGTCTATTAAAATTTGAAATGAACGTACCTTCATCAATTCTGAGAACAAAAATAGCTTGAGTTCAATATTTTTAGAACACACACAAAGTCAATCTATCATTTAGTACGACGCGCTCCACGATTATAAGATTGCGGTCGTATTATTGCGAATATTATTTACATCCATCTATCTCTCGCATCTCCTTGGATTATTGAATTTTTTTTTATTAGGTTATGTTAGTATGCCCCGAAAACTTCCCAGGTATTGGAGGTCGTCGGGGCGTCTGCTAATGCAAGCGATCCTATGATGCCCCGGAAGAGAGAAGAAGGGGATGTTTTAGTGGGTATTCCGGCGCACGAAAAGCGAGTTTTTGCTTCACGTATTGATATATATACATATATAGGTAGAGATAGTCATTATTAATAATAAAAAGATGTCAATCTCCATCCGTATTCAAAATAATTAGAGAATTTCGTGTATTTGAATTTAAAACACGAAAAATCTTCCTAATAATATATATAGTAAATATTTATTGTATAGATTAAGCAATGACCACTGAGTTTATTGATAGTTCGTCTTGACAGAATCCACAATTTGAACCGGTGGTAGTTTTACATGATAAATCAGTGGATCTCGGCTCTTATTGGGAGCCTAAGTAAATATATGTGTAAGTGCAACTGTTAGTGATAATTAATTAATATAAATAATATTATAACAAATAAATGGTATGAAAATGACACGAACACCAATTATTACAATATAATCATGAAATATAAATAATGCAGGAGGTGAATAATAAAAAAAATATTTACAAAAAAATATTACTGACTAAAAATTTGTCTAAATGAACACATCGATTAAAATTTTAATAATAATAGTTTGTATTAATATTAAAATTTATAATAGCTACAATAATATTTTTGGAGTCGGCGCAAGCAAAGCAGGAAAGCTATTTCGGTGTGAATACATCAATCTAGATGCGTCTTGTTTTCCTTGTCTTGACCGGCCCTTACCTAAAAAAGATAATTAGGTTTTTCTGGAAAAACTATTTTTCGTTTTTAACAGCACCGTTTAAGGGAAACAAGTGTTACATTCCTTAGTTTTCATTATTTTTCGTACTAATTACAGTTATTTCTTTAAAAAAAAAATAAGACCAGTGCCGATGCTTTGCCTATTCAATATAATTCAGTATTGGATATTATTAAATACCTGTTTTTACTCAAGCTAAATTAAAATTGCAATGAATTAGATAGAATAACTATTTCATATTTTCGCAATGTCTATTAACGGCGATCACTTACTATTAGGTGGGCTATTTGCTCGTCCTATAAAATAAAAAAAAATTATAAATTGTATAGCAACTTCATATGATTCTTTGTAGTCTATATATATGCGTTTTGCTTTGTTGGATATTATTTTAGAGTAAAAATTTTAGGTCTGAGCCACATTTACAATCTTACAAGAGTTTGTTTGAAAAGCGGACCGATTCACTCAGACCTCCAATTTTAACTCTAAAATAATATCCAAATATTAAGATTGTAAAATATAATCTAAATAAAGATCGCACACACATATTGATTAGTTTCTCTTGAAAATGGGCGACGAAGTCAGAATTTTTTAGAAGGATTACGTGACTAAAAAATGCGTATCAAGCTAAAAAAGTTCCTTGTGAAGTCGAATACTAACGCATTAGTGAATTTATTATTTATTTTATTTCAATAGTAATGTGACATGTCTTAATACTATCCCAATAAATTATGTGGTGTTTATAAAATCTCATCTTATTTATAAAATTTCAAAATGCCGCCATTTTGAAATGTTATAATTTACTCATTATTTCTATCTTATATAGGAAATCTTATTTCCTAAGTGTAGCAGTTAAGAAGATCAAATTACTATTACTTTTTTAATTTGCTTAAAAATAATAGGATCTGATTTGGACATTCGTGATTGAAGTCTCTAAACTGGCATTGAGCTCTCATCAGACACTTAATAAAATCGTTTCATGCCGATCTACGTTCTACTTTATCAAATCAATGTTTTCATAAAAAACGGCATCAGACTATTTTCGTTTTACTAACAAATTATTAGTCAAACGAATTATAAATATCTGTAACGATAACATAAAAGTGATTTGTGTTTCGAAGCACAACACGCTATACAGCAATTATAGAAATGAGCTTTCATTGCTTTCTTTGTTGTATAGCAACAATTTGAAGTTTAAATTTTGAAGTTTCCAAATTATGATATTAGTATTATTTTCCTCTCTCATAACAATGTTAATTAATCCAACGGAATACCAATTCTAATAACGTTGGCTGCGAAGGGGAGCATGATTTATGATCGCAGTTGCCCGTTTGTTTCGCCTCCCGAGGATTTCATTGCTTCACGTCAGTAGCGACTTGTTCTTGTATTTACAGCTACTTATTTGCAGCTTATTATTCTAGAAGAAACACTTAAGATTCCATTGAAATCACTTACACAGAAAATTGATTAATGTCATTAAAAATAAGTGATTTCATTAAACGTTAATCGTAGTTATCTATAGTATAACATAATCTTATTATACTATAACAGATGCCCGGGACGAGTACTTCGTACAGGTAAAATAGGTTTTAATCTGGATTTATTTTTTAATCAATGAGATACAAAAATTCGCCAATCGAACTATTCGACCGTACAACATGCTTCGCATATTCTTTCATCGCGCTTGTGAAAATATCGTAATATTCTGAATCTACTGATCTAAATTGCAACGTGTAAAGATCACTTATTTACATAAAACTTTTAAGATTACATTGTTATCAATATAGATAAGTGTAATATTTATTTGGCAATTAAACTAAACTACGGCAGCCCTTCTTTTTTCCCTTTTTAAATACAAAAACATTAAACATTTCATTTTTTTTACACTGAAATTATAAACTAGAATAATATTTAAGTTCCATACCAATCAGAATAACAGATTTCGCTTGAAACCGGAATAAAACACACAAACAAAACTTAGCTTTTCATGATATTAATATGATTGTGGTTAATTCAACTGTTTATTTAAAACTGTGAATTTACTTATTCCTTTTGTGCAAGCCACTCTTTGTTTCAACTCTATCATACCATGTCGACTATTTATTCTCAAGGGTCCATGTTAGTGTCTATCAAACAACACAACAAAATGTAAAACTAACAACGAAATATTTTCAAGGAGTTCTGATTGCTGAACTTTATCTAACTCATGAATTTTTTTCAAGGATAGTCGAATAAATTAGTTCGAATGTTAGTCGAGATTTTCTTATTTTAAAAGATTTCACAAAAATTATAGTAATTAAATAATATTTGGCTTAAAGTTTGGATTGTCTAAAACAACTGTGATTTGTTTCCTTATTATAAATTCTTGTTGAGACTCCTGAAAACTCTTGTTTTTGTAACAGGTTTTGCTAAAGATTACGACTGCACCTATCTTTGTTAAGCACAGCATACACAGTTTGGAAACAAAGTCATCTGTAAAAACTTTTACTGTGAAAACAGGAAAACAATCATCAATTATGATATTAGGACGTAAATGTATATAAATCTTGATTTATGACTCTGTTGAACAATTTCATTCCCAAATGTAATGCAATGTTACTCCGCCTCCGGACATGTTGTATTCTTAGATATAATATACAATCTTCAAAATGCGTCACATACGTGCATATATTTTTTACAATATAATATAAATTGCATATCATTTTTATGAAAGATCTTGAAAATAATTACAATAAATAAATGACTTGTGTTAAAAGAGAGATAATATATTATGAGTGTATTTCGATATTTTATACAATAAATATAGAATAAAAGTTTATTAATGGTATGTTAAACATTCCTCGTGATTATATTTGTACGATATTTACACGTGTATCCTTTACTTTAAAGCAGTGATATTTATATAGTTTTAAAAATGTATGAATAACTGTATAATTTGAACGATTGAGGATGGCAGAGATTATTTCAGGCATCATGAGCACGTCAATAATTCTACCGCTAAATCTGGATCAATAAAAAAAAACTGTTATATTTTTCATTAAGTGAGCCAGTGTAATTAGAGGCACAAAGTGCATATTACCTTTTAAGACTTAGTTTATATTTCGTGTCAGTGGCTATGCCAAGGTAATGACCACTAACCATCAAACTCGTATGTACTCGTATGTAGTAGAGTTGTTAGTTCATCTGTCAGTAAAGTAAATAAAAAGTAGATAGTCATATCATCTTTCATAAAAAGATAGTTACTGGATAATATTGAACATTTGACAATAACCTATTCCAATAAAAGATGTAAAGATAAAAAATATATATATTTGCATACTCTATGTATCAGATTAGCTAATAGCTCTTCTGTACATTCACATACACTATCGTTATTGATTTATATATTTATATTTATTTATAAAACAACACTTTTCCACTTGAGTAACTCTATCTACTTTAATTTAACTTCAAAAGTTCCGATATATTAACTTCTCCGACATTAAAAACACCATTTGTTCGCAAATCCATAACGATAGATTATTCAAGATCCCGACCAATGATATCGCGTCAATGCGATGTCAAATGATGTTTATTTACTCCTGTGGTTGGAATAGGCTATAGAAATAAATTATTACCAGTTGCAGGTTATAAAAATAACTTATAATAAAGTACAAGTATTAACATAATTCAGGACAAAATTTCCTTTTTTTTATTCTAAATTAATTACGCCATTTGAAGCGTTTCAGTATCATCCGTGCGTTCTGAAAGGGATTGAATCACGGCCAATGAATGAGAAATGATGTCGGTTATTGTCGTGTCTTAGATTATAGAACTATTAATAGTTACTAACATTGATGTTACGTTTGCATACGTTGAAAAAACACGAGTAAGCTATAGTTTATCAGTATTTAGTTGGTATTATAAGCGGGTCAATTAAAAAAGCAATTTAGTTTTTCAATGTTATTGTTTTTCTTCTTTCAATGAATTTTGATATTAAACGTTACTATGAAAAATACTTATAGCTTGTCCAAAAAAATATTATTATTGTTCATTACCAAAATAAAGCAATGTATTTTAATTTCAACTGGGCCAACAAACGATGTATAACTTACTACATATTATTAATAATGCCAACGCTTTGTATAAAACGTGAGCTGCGTCAATTTGTGATTAGACATACGTACGTATCATTTGAATAAATTTGTGTAGTTTAATTGCCTATTCACTTTAATGTATGAAACATATTATATTACACACATTTATATTATACATGTAACCAACACAAATCCGTTATCTATGAGTAGCAACAAGATTGCAATTTGATTTTTTATATCATATAATTAAGTAAACATTGTTTTGTATATTATTTTATACGCTGTTTTTTGCGTTAATTGTACGTAACGCGAAGGTAAATAAAAAAAATAAAGCGTAAAAAATAAATGGCGCGAGCAGCTTCAAGTGACCGCAACTGCCATTTCTCATAATCTGACACATTGAAGGAAATTTATAAATAGCCATTTGAAGTAAATCGACCTAACGATGATTTCAAGCCACGGTAACAAACGCTCTTATTCGATGTACATATTAAATTTTAATTAAACAAAATCTCTTTAATTTCAAATGTAGCGCTAATGTCTATGGGCAGTGGTGACCACTTACTATCAGGTGGGTCATTTGTTTTTACGCCTACCTATATCATAGAACAATAAAAAAAAATTACTTTTCTTTAAATAATATAAGAAAAATATTATAATTTTCAACGGTCGAAACTATTTATTTTAAAAGGGTTACTTATGTGTGTTTGTGTATCATATAGGTACACTATATAAATATGTCATCTTTTGTTTTAACCAAAAGCGGTGAAATTTATTATACGTCAATGTCTTGAAATCATGTCTTGTCTAGAAAATTTATCATCCGAATTGGTCTTTGAACGCGAAAGGCTTAACATATTTTAATCAAAGTAGAATTTTCCTTAAATATATCAAAACATTAACATACAATCTATCGTAAATAATAATCTTAACGATAGAAATTACGGACAAACATTTTGTAAAATGGCATTTCATAAAATGTGCAAAGATAAAATATAATTTACTATTAAGTTTATTCTATATTCCATTGAAAGAAAAACTGGTTTACCGACAAATAGTAGGAATAGCGGCCGGTACTTATCTCGGACTAAATTTTCTAAATCAATAAATATACCCTTGCTTTATTCAGTTCTATGAAAGGACTATCTCTAAAGCCGTTTCTGTAGGTATAAAATGAAGATATATATTTAGTCCAAGCAAACGTAGTACACCGCTAAAAATATTAAATACAAAATGTTCTTACACCAAGGCACTCTAAATGTTATAAAATTAATTATCATTCATCATTAAAACTGACGTATTCCTTTTTAATTACATTTATTTCGTTGCTAGACTTAGTTTTGATACAAACCTATACATTTGACTTTTTCTATCGATCACGAAGAAGAAAAACAGGTCATTGAACCGTATTTGCGAATAATATATTGAAATTTTGAAAATAATTTGTTAAAATCTATATCGCTAATATAAAGCGTCATAAGTTTAACGTATCACTACGTAATACGATATGTTATTTTATCTATATAACATATCTATTTCGCTTTTAAATTTTTAGGCAATTCCTTATTAATTTTCATATCTCTATAAAGTTTTCAGGTTTCAAAACGTTACGATATCAGTTTCATACATTCGGTAAACAAGGCAGAAACATTTCTCGATACGCTTTTACGAAATGGGTGCTTAACGGAAAACTTGAGTCTATAACACCGACGGGTTTTATAGCCAAGCCGAATGGTCAGAGCACGTGCATAGCTATTACAGCCAAAATCCTTAATTGTTTTTATTTACAATGCTTTATTTTCTAGCTGATTTATGTTAGCTTAGATATATAAACCTAACGAACTCAAAATCAGCAGGTATGTATGTATATACGATAATGTTTCAGTTTTAAGTCAGCCGTAAGTACGTTTAACATTAAGCAAACAAAGAAAATAACTTGCATTTTATTTCATTACTTATAGCTTCATCATAAAATTGGAATTTCAAGTAGTTTAAAGTTTATAAAAATGCAACTTTATGAAACTTAAAATTTTCAGCTTCTGTAAATATACATAATATAACGTTAACACCAGATTAACAGAATAGTGCTAAGATATCAATTAAGTTCTTTTACTCATATCTTCAAGAAAAATTACGCATAACACATTTTTGATTGACATAGACAATGACATTGACAACTTACCCAATAAAAACCCTCCCTGTCTTCATTTCATATCAAAATGGTAGCGATGCCCTTGACTAAGATTGATCTTTGGCTCACTTCAGAAAAGCTACAGGTTCATTTCCATATAACGCATCCATCTGCTATGCTCCGGTGAACTCAGGGGTGAAAGTCGATCATGCCGCACCTCCACTTTTCACTAGTCTTTTAGTTGACTTGTTTCAACAGGAGTCGCAACGTTTCTTAGGGTATAGAGAACGCCTTCAATACTGAGTTGGCACCTCCATATTGTTTGATCAACTACATGGGGTAGCGAATACATCTTTTGACCACTCATGCCCTACGGCTTCTTTAGTACGATGGCGGACTTTCCATCTATTGCCAATATTAGTCAAAGGATAGCATTTGCAGTAGAACGAATCATAGTGAAATCAAACTGTTGAGAAGGTTTAAAGTATAATAATAATTGATTAAGCATGATTTCACCTACCATAATGAAAGAGTTTTGAGGGTTATTATCACAGGGATCAATTTTTGGACCTCTGCTGTTTTTAATATATGTGAATGATTTACCTATTTTGTTGATAAGACTTGTGACATTGTACTGTTCGCATATGATAGATCTCTTATTTTTAAACTTGACAGAAAGATAAACAACTATGGCTAACAGACATAAGTGCTGTTAACCTAGTTTATATTAGTAATTTTCATATGATATCAGTTCTACGACACAATTACGCAAAAAAAATTAAGAAATAGGTGTATTAATGACTGCTTCACAATATATTTATGATAATATAATGTTTATATGGAAGAACATAGGAAACTGCCCCATAACAGCTGATATTCATACTATTAATACAAGAAATAAAAATAAACTTGAAACCCCTGCTTTCCGTTTATATACGGTACAGAGAACGTTTTTTGTCAATAGTATATGCATATATAATAATATACCGGAAAATATAATAAATTTACCATTAAATTACTTTAATTAATTATTACTAAGTTAATTTACCGGGGAAATGCTGCTAGCATTCTTGTCACCATTCCACGCGGTCAAGATTTGTACAGTAGCTGTTTTTAATTCATATTTGTATATATATTTAAGCACTTAATGTTATCAATTCATTAACCATTGAACAAATTTAAAAAGTTTGTTAAGACTAAATTAATCAATAAATCTTATTAAAACAATACTTTTTGGATAAAACGCCTGGATTTAGGCTCGGGTCGATTTCCGTTACAGAACTTATTGAACAATAAATGTGAATAACATCATTGTAAATCTGTTTTTTAAAAGATGCGAGTTTCTCGCCGTTTCTTCTCGCAAAAGGCTGCTTTCCGAAATGGTGGTAGACTTATGTTATATTGACGAATCAGAAATGCTTTATTGTAAAGTTTACTTGAATAGAATATATTGGATATAATATACGTATTAAAATTTTCATACAGACTGTACCGTTCACAATTATTTCTTTACCATTTTAAGTTACAGATTTTTTTAAAAAGACAATATTTTTGCAACGTTAAGATTGATAAAAAATAAAGCAAACTTTGTAAGATAACCTTTGAACGTTTGAATTGTAACATTTGGATTTCGCTAGACACACGATTCACGGTATATGAAGTGTAAAAAATTTATTGCTCCGCATAATCGGATAGCAGAGTACGGGTTGGCATTGACCATATACAGTAGAGGGAACATTTTAATATTCATCCATGATAGAAATGAAAACGATTGATTTTAATGCATATAATATTTAATCGGGGTGGTATAAGATTTAACTCTATTCGAAGTGTAGACGGTAATACGCAATCAGGCAATTTCCTACTCGAGTGCACGGTAGCGCACTGCCGTAACCGTAAGCCGTACGGCCTTACGGAGTCGTGATACAAGAAACTTCTAGGACTGGAGGCTAGGTTAGGCTATATTTTGAGATTTGCCTCGATTCATAAATCATGATTTTAAAATATGTTTTTTTTTGTCATACATAAATTGTAAGATAAACAAATAATATAATATTTAACGGTAAAAAAGAAAACTGATATAAATTTCTTACTACTAGCCTACAATAAAACCAAATCCCGGATCAAATTCCATCTGGCTGAACCGGAGATTTTAGTTGGAGTTGCATGAGCACAGAGGTATTAAAATGAAATGTTCTCGCTCATTGAATAAACAGAATGTAGATAAATAGCTTTAATTAATTTTATTATTAACTTTTTCATTTTCATTTTTCAATAACAATAATCTTTCACTTTATGGATTACGATTCAATCATTATAGATATAGCAGAAAGCATCTTAAACTTAGGATTTATTTCAAACTTTTAATGAGAGTCCGTGCTATGTAGATATTCTCCTTATTTAATTCTTCGTCTCATAAATCTTACCAATGTTTCGCGAGAGATAAATCTTTTGTTGGTTCTATTTATATTATATGCCTACTAAATTCCTAAATTTCTATAATTTTATGTTAAAGTGAAAATTTTGGCTATATCTCTCTAGGTTACAGTAGAATTTTTTTTAAATTAAATTTCAATAATATATATTTATAGTAAAAAGATTTTCTATATTTGAAAATTGCTTAAAAGTATGCTTAGAGTTATTTTATTTTTAAAATCTCCTAAAAGCAAAACAAAGTACGTGAAAGAATAAATACTATGAGAATAACCGTTTTACGCGATCAGTTAATTATTATCAACTAAATATTTGGCTCAACATGTTGGACTTTTAATCGGAAGTTATAATGATATTTTTTGTGAAATATGATTTTTTTGGTATTCATATTGCAACTTTTCATTACGTATATGTATGAATAAATCACTCAGAATAAGGAATATCAAAATAATTTCCAGAATAAAGATTAAAATTCGTGAATAGATAGCTTTACAGCGTCTTAGTAAGGAACTGAAAATAATTAACATCATGAAAAAGAAAAGGCTAGATTAGTATAACAAAAACATCCGATCTTTGTTTCGATCCGCTGAGATGTCAGACGTTCTGATCGCCTTAATGTCAACCATTCTTACTCAACGATGAAGAAAATGTAACATTAAAACTATAACGTAAATTGACTCCATAGTATGGTTTATTTATTTATTTAAAAAGGTACATTGACATTATATATATTACACCACATTCACGAATTTTAACATTTTTACATTACATTAACAGCCTGTAAATTTCCCACTGCTGGGCTAGGGCCTCCTCTCCCTTTGAGGAGAAGGTTTTTGGAGCATATTTCACCACGCTGCTCCAATGCGAGTTGGTGGAATACACATGTGGCAGAATTTCGTTGAAATTAGACACATGCAGGTTTCCTCAAGATGTTTTCCTTCACTGCCGAGCACGAGATGAATTATAAACACAAATTAAGCACATGAAAATTCAGTGGTGCTTTTGTGTGCCTTTGTTTGAACCCGAAATCATCGGTTAAGATGCACGCGTTCTAACCACTGGATCATCTCGGCTCCGAATTTTAACATGTTAACTAATTTTAAAACATGTTATTATTATATAATATATGAACGAAGAAAGAAATTACTCAAATTATAGAATTCGTTTGAAGCGGGTTTAAGTATGTTATAATTTTTGGAATTTATTCAAAAGGTGTATTCCGAAAATTAATTAGTAAGCTAAACAAGTATTGTTAATTATAAATATTTATTGTATTAGTTTAACACTTTCATTGCGTCAACCGATCGTTATAAAATTTGCAACAATTATTATCAAATCGTATCGTGTTTACTTAGAGTTATCTGACATATTTAAAATCGATGCTTCTCTCGATGATCTGGTTCATTTTCTACTTTTTAGTAAAAATATATATTTATTATATATATTGCAATGTTATTATTAAGACCAAATTGTGTTATACTAAAGACTATTCGCTTTTATTCATTAAGGTACTACTAAAAACTTCTATTTTTAAAACTGCTTATTACGTGATTATCATTACGAATATATAATTTTATAAATAAAAACAAAATTGCTTTTTATAGTAGGTATTGTTTTAATTAAGTTTTCCATAGTGCTTAGTTTGAAGGACGTATGTTTTACAAATAAGTATAATAGTTAAAAATAAGTATATTTGCGTGACCACAATCTACAATGGCAAAAATAATATTGTGTATATTTATGTTAAATATGTAGGTTAACTAACTACTACTAACTAACTACTATCTCGCGGTAAAATATAAATCCAGTTACTTTTTTAATGTCGTACTTTTTTGTGCGTCTCGTTTGTGTTATCTTTGAAACGTATATTTGTAATATTACATTTGCTTGTGTTGATATGTTAATAATGATGACATTTATATTAAGTGAACTAAAACGAGATATTTTAAAAAGAGTGTAAATATGTAAAAGAGATTTACAAACTGTGTTTTTAATACGACGTAACAAGATCGCTTTATAAATTTAAAATAACGCTGCACCTTCATCCGTGCCGGTAATACAGTATAAGTGAGTGTTCTAAATTCCCGTTTTATAGAGTTTCGCGTAAAATCTCTCCGTGTAATAGGAAGCCGGTGTCATTTACGGAAACAGGCAGGCTTCCGCGCTTACCGGACACGCCCGCGCTCCCTATAATTCACTTTCAATACTGCATGCGTGAAGCTAACACTTCTACATTAAAAGCTTTCACCTCGAATAAACATGCAAATCGAACTCGCTCAGTTTAAATGTTTGCATATATTTAAATGCAATGAAGAATATATTTGAGGCTAAATTTTGGAATTGTAAATTAAGTCACCCAGAACCGAATCATGTATTTTAATAGTGAAAGATTTTTCACTATGGCCCCAAGGCTATTCAACTGCAAACTGAACTCCTTGTATCCTAACGTTGAAAGTTGTTATAATAAAAAAGAAAAATTAGTTAAGAGACGAATTTTTGCGCCACTTACTATTCTCAGCACGTTCTGGCTTGGCTTACTACCGACATATAAGATTTGTTTCACTTCGAAGGAAACAGCATTAGCATATCAAGTTCTTACCATAGTCACGACTATACATATATATAATTGGGGGCTTAATAAACACCGTTGAAGCAAGCAACCTGCAAATGTCTCACTTTTGGGCTATGACCTCCTATCATCTCGAGAAAAAAGCTTATACCGACGCTAGAAAATGGCAGAATTTCATCTACACGTGCATACGAGATAATCGTATTTTTAGTTTTTTATTTTAATTTTTAATAGCCCGGAGCGACATCGTATTCCACTCTCCGTGTCATGGAGGATGTGAATATATGAATACTAAGATCCATGCCTCTCAGTTAGAGTAATGCTACTAGAAAATCCAAACTAGCAACAATGATAAAAATAAAACATTGTTGAAATGTTGTCATTTGTCGCAACAATTCATTTACATTATTTAAGTCCTCTTGTCTGAAGAACAGATAATTAATAAAATGTATAATATTTGAACCAAACAAAAAAGTCAAATCAGTTATTCACCAGGCATACATACGACCACCAAATATATATACATATATATTCTTACCATACTGATAAAATAAATAAATATTTACCAAATAAGGGTTTAGGTGTCTCGTATCCCCTATTTGTAAATGTTACGTCATTCATCCACCTCACCCTTGACGACCGCTCAAGGGCTTTTGATGTTGATTTCACCATTGTCAAAAGTGTTTCCCACGCGTAGACTTTTATTGAAACCGGTTTGGGATATTTGCAGTAATGAAGCTGAAATTTTACATATAACACAAAGTAACCTTACAAATAAGATAAAAGTATAATATTAATACAGAAAGACAGCTATAAAACTGTGAGATTGGAAAGAATATGTAAACAATCAAATAAGTTTACTGTCCTCGACTCTTGATGTCGTTCATGTAAGATATAATCTACGTTCATAACGTCATTTACGCAAATAGCGTACTTTGTGCGACGAAAAGGGGGTAGGCGTCATATTACCAGTATTGACAAGCTGTCTCGCAACATTGACTTTATCAATTGTCAACGTTGCCAATAACCTCGATAAAAAATCACCGAACTTTTTTAAGAAGAGGTAAAATATAGTCCACCTCGCTGCTCCGATGCTTCATAACCATACTAAATTTTCTCAATATTTTAACATTTATATCCATACAAATATGTTTTAATTAAAACGATGCAATGATTTATTTATAGAAAGGAATAGTTACAACGAAAATCAATATTTACGCATTTGGAAGTTTGCAAGCAAATACATTTTCAGAGAATTTACGTTCAGCAGTTAGTACAAATAACATGCGTATAAGTCAATACCAATTAAATATGTGACTTGATTCCATTAACTCTCTGATATTTTATTCATATTTTAATTGGAGTTTCGAATAATTAAACTACACGACAACATATCCATTATAAAGTATTTATTTGTAAATTGCTTAAAAATAAAGTAACAACTTGTAGTCACAGTGTTAAGAAATAAGCATTCGATAATCCACCACTCTAATTTATGGCGTGTTGGTTGATGATTTACGAGAATATGTAAAAGAGTTACACGGAGACGTAGACTTTATCAAGAATTTTCATTACCCCTGAACATTTTACTTGCATAATAATTACGAGTAAGTTATGTAAAATGCAAGTTACGGTATTTTGCTTATAAGAGGAATGACTGGTACAAAACTATTATTTGTTAACCATATAATATTACTTAATATTAATTAATATTTACTAAAACACTCCAGGGGTAAGATTGGCAAAACTATATGGAATTGGGGATGGCATGCTACGTTCTATAACAATTTTCTGGTATCTACCAAATTGTTTGACCATCATCACATTTTGATATGCGAAACCCGAAAATTGCGTTAAGCAGCAAATGGTTATCTACTCAAGGTTTACAACTTGTGTAGGATACATTTGTCTTCCTAGATCAGTATTTATAACGATAAACGTCAAAAACATATTTTTTTTTTAAACCTTGTTAATGCAGGTATTTTCCGTTTAAATTCATATGTATACCAAAACTCAGATCAATCAATTCTCTAATTAATGCTGATTGATCAAAAATTTGAATGGATGATACAATTCTAAAAGGACAATTGTAGAAAAATAATAGTGTGTGAGTTGCATTGTAATATTATGTAATAATACGACGGTTAAAATAAGATTTGATCGAAGATTTGAGTATATGCAGATCGTAAAGGTTCTTCAATATTTTTATTTTCGAAGTTAAAATATTATGTACTTAATTTCGAAATCGTTATTAGATCAAAGAACCAGCGAGAGAAATTCTGTGGTATTTTTTCTACAATTGTTTTAGAGCTATATTTTTTAAATTCGTGTTTGAAACGGCCCGCAGGCGAGAAACATTCTTAAAGTGTGTTATCATTAACAACAGATTTCATGAAAATGGTTAAAGCAAAATGTTGCCTGTGTTTATAAAGCTTACGTTGGAGTGAAGTTTAATTGATTTACAGGGTTGTACAGCCGCAACCAATACCTTTTTTAGAGACGTATTTAAAGTTAAAACAATACCGCAAGTACGGCTTTGAGAAAACATTAAACGCTCTGTAATATAATCTGTTGTTGAAGGCTTTGTTTGTTTGATATTATAAAGAACCATTATATTAAAGGGTGTATAGCAATCAAAAACAGTTCTGAAATAAAAATATTGCATTATTACCTTTTTAAGGTTTTCCTTTAAAATGTGAGCATTGAGAAGGTATCGTTACAAATGTGTGTGTATTTGATATGTGGATTACATATCAAATATTATATTGAAATAGTACAGATTTTATATTGTTGTCTGTGAGTTAATTATGCATTCGGAGAGAAAATCATTAGTCGAGGCAGTTTACTAGCAATGTCTGACAAAAATGAAAACAGTATTACAAAATGTTTTTATTACCAAAGAGATCGGGGTTCATATCGGATAATTGAATATTATAAAATATATATGTGTATATATAACACAAAGTTAATAATGTAATTAATGTCTATATCGTTGCCTCAATAGCTGAGTGATATACGGGCATGTAAAAATGGCAGGATCGAATCTGATGGCTGCCTATTGTCCGCCACTCAAAATCAAGCCTCACGCTTTGCAATATAAACAGAAATTAAGCATTTTTATACATTTTTTTAGTATATCATATCAAAGAGAAAGTTATAATCAAAACGTACGTTTGCGAAGTATTTCGTCAAAATTAATTAAATATATCATATTCGAAGTACGAAAATATGAAAGTCACGATAATTGCTTTCTTGAATAAAATAACTATTTTGCATTGAAAGCGATAACTCAATCAATTTTGCAAAATATTGTTGTATAAAGTGTTTTAATATTATTAAATCGAAAGCCAATATTTCTCTTTTGAAAACATAGTTCGTTTGCGAAAAAGGTTTTTGTTGAAGCAATATTATACTGAGCTGTACCTAATATAATATTTTATTATTATTGACGATGATATGTTGATTAATATTGTATAATCAATATTTTGAGTCCAAGATGATTGATTGGCAGTTACAAAAATGATTTCTTTTTTTGAATAAAAACCACTTATTCCCAATATACACCTTATTACAAATAATTTTTACAAGATTAAGTTAAATATGTTTTATGTTTTCATCAATCTAAAACATACCTAGAGTCTCACTGAAAAACCCACAGGAAACGTATTAGTTACTCTTTGTTCATTAAATTTTAATTAAATTTATATATTCTCCACGAGAATAAGCGAATATCAACTGTACGTTTTTAATCTATACTAATTTTATAAATGCGAAAATAGCTCTGTCTTACGCTTTCACGGCCAAACCAGTGAGCCGATATTGATGAAATTTTGTATGAAGCAAGATTCAACCAAAAGGTAGGACATAGACTTTTATACCTAAAACCTACGAGCCCCACCAGAGTCGTGGGTGAAATAATAATATTAAATAAATGATTTATTTTTATGTAGGTATAAAGTATTGTTTATTTATAAAAATGAAACCAATATGATAATGCGATCCATTACATAAAGTCAGGTATGTACAACGATAGGTAGGTAACACGATACAAAGTCAGTATTTGTCCTTGTAACTCGAGCGATCTCTTACATTGTCAATTATTATTATATTTACAAAGATATTTATAAATATTTTTTTAACTTACGTAGCACCTTTAGTTAAGCTTTAATATATGACAATTTATATAACGTGCGATCCATAAACCTACCCAGACATATATAAATGTATTTTGGGTCAACTCTTCTAGGTAACATAGTATTGCAGAACGATGGTGACCCACTCATGAGACTTTTTAGAAACATTCAGATTTTCAGGGACCCAGTGTAATCACAGGCTCCACAGACTTCTTTACACTTATTTATCAAAGTCGGAGGCGCTTGAATAGTACTAGTATATAATGTACTAGAAACAAACATGATCTACGCTCTTTAAAAGCCTTAAACTCCCAGAAACCCGAAAAATAAATTACGATTATTTACGCATATAAACATTTATTTAATAGATAGGCGGATGGGCAAATGGGCTACCTGATGGTAAGTGCCCACCGCCGCCCATAGACATTGGCGCCGTAAGAAATATTAACCATTCCTTACATTAAATCAATGTGTCACTAATAATGGGGTTAAGTTATATCCCCTGTGCCTGCAAATATACAGCCTCACTCACCCTTCAAACCGGAACACAACACTACTGAGTACTGCTATGTGGCGATAGAATTTCTGATGAGTTGGTTGTGTCTACGCAGATGGGTTTGCACACTAGCAATATGAATAGGTGAATAGGTACAAAGTAAAAACCAAGATTGCCCAGTAGTTAGATTGCGAGGATTTTAATCGATGATTCCGGGTTTAAAATGGTGTTGTAGGGTATGAATGATACCCTCTAGTCATTGAATTATTGAATATCATTGTATTGTTAAAGAAGTCTGGGGACAGGTGAATTTAAGACCAACTTAGTCTTAGAACTGATCTATGGCCTTTGCAAGGTATATTGAATGGTAGTTTTAATTCGAGTTAAGCCACAAGATATTACATAAAGTTGGTTTTATAATTACCTCCCTGTCTGCGTAATAATAATTTAACAAATTTTGTTCGACGATCAAAGGCGTTATATTGAAGTTTCGTAGTTTAAGACGATATTTCGATCATCTTGGTATTCATATACGATAAGCTTATAATATTTTTTCGTAAACAAGATATTTTTTTCGCTATATTTTTGATAGTGTTACGATAGTTACAGGCTGATTATGTTATTATGTTATGTTATGTATACGATAGTGAGGCGAGAAATTATGGGCTCAAACCCAGGCAAGCACTTACTTTATACAGTGTGCAACGTATGTTAGAATAATATTGAATAATCGAATCTTCGAAATGAATTCAATTAATTATAATAATAATAAATAACAACAATTATAGTCCATTAGTCTCATAATTTTATGAAATTTCGAAATATAGTGACGATCAACATTTTATATTTTGACCGTAAAATTTACACACGACAACAGATAACAACTTTCAAACCTTAATATTTATCAAATTATGCTTCACGTACCTGTTCCAAAGTCATCGGCTACGTTAATTGTATTAACAGTGTAGTCTGGGCAAATAAGATAACCGAAAGGCATTTGCTTTATTTCGTATTTTGAAAGGGTAAGGCGTCTCACGTACCCTTGTCACGTACTAAGCCTTATTCCAAGAGAAAGGTTTGCTCAAAAATTGAGATTTTGATCGTATTATTTGAGAAAATATTATCATTTCCAAACACAATGACGTATCGATACTTTCCAGTATTTTATAAAATAAGACTCGAATCTTAGTAAAGGTATAAAGTTACCTTCGGGCTAATTTATTTTCCTAGATTTTTTTTTTACGTAAAATTTACAAGAATCTATAAATCAATTAATATTTTATATTGCAGATAACATCTTATATCACATCGAAGCAATAATTTGGAAAAAATGGCAAGCGCTACCTTAAGTTTTTTCTTCCGAAAATACAACACAGACGGTAAGGCTCGTGGAAGATCATTTTGATATACTTTTCATATTGATGATATATGTATAATATACACAATAAATACAATTGCGGAATGTCTAATAGTTGGTGGCGGAGTGTCGCGGTGAAAGAGTATGGAGGGCGCGGACGGGAGCGATGACCTGTTGGATTGGGAGACCCTATACCGGTTGCCGGTGCAGAACACTTCATATAACACTACAGATTGGGTACCACTCGGGTGGAATGTTACAGTGGCCAATACTACATGGTGGGAAGAGTCCGCGCCCTTTGACTCACCTACGGCTCTTTTGCGGGCCGCAGCTAAAGCTGTTCTCCTAGGATTACTCATTTTGGCAACTGTAGTTGGTACGATATTTATATTTTATTCACTTGTTTCTATTCGAATTCTCGTTATATGTACATTAACAGGAAGTCAGAAGGAATTTCGGCTAAGTGTTAGAACACATGTTTTTGCTTTCGCACATTGCGATGTGTTGATATCTACTCAGATATAAATATACTAACGATGTGGCTTCAATAGAAATAGATGCAGGGACAAATTATTTAGCTTTAAATATATTTTGTGGTACAAATGAAATACAATATTAATATTGTGATTTATTTTTTCGCAGGTAATGTGTTTGTGATAGCAGCAATATTGCTTGAGAGGCATTTACGGAGTGCAGCCAATCAACTTATTCTGTCACTGGCGGTAGCAGACCTGCTAGTGGCTTGTTTGGTCATGCCACTCGGCGCAGTATATGAAGTTGCACAAAAGTGGACTCTGGGCCCAGAACTGTGTGACATGTGGACTTCAGGAGATGTACTCTGCTGCACTGCATCAATATTACATCTAGTAGCCATTGCTCTTGACAGGTAAAAATATATAACTCTTTTGATTGAACAAAATTGCTTAATTATAACGTCGTCCAAAATTATAATACAACTTTTTCATTTTGATGTGACAAATACTATTGAAAAGTTTTCTTTAAATGAATTTCCAAAAATGTTTGTAATATGTCTATGAACACTATGTCTCTTTTATTTAAAGGTACTGGGCTGTAACGAATATAGATTACATCCACGCACGAACGGCGCGTCGAGTGGGTTACATGATCGCATGTGTCTGGATAGCGAGTTTTTTTGTATGTATCGCCCCATTGCTCGGATGGAAAGATCCTGATTGGAATCGTCGCGTTTCCGAAGATTTGCGATGCGTTGTCAGCCAGGACGTAGGTTATCAAATATTTGCAACAGCATCTTCATTCTACGTTCCGGTACTCGTTATATTAATATTGTATTGGCGGATATACCAAACTGCTAGGAAAAGAATAAGAAGACGACACGGTACTACTACAAGAGGAGTGGGACCACCGCCTGTTCCAGCAGGTGGAGCTTTAGTTGCTGCTGGTGGTAGCGGAGGCATAGCTGCTGCTGTAGTTGCAGTTATTGGTCGCCCATTGCCGACCATATCGGAAACTACTACGACAGGAATAACGAACGTTTCCTCGAACAACACAAGTCCTGAAAAACAATCTTGCGCCAACGGTCTTGAAGCAGACCCACCAACTACAGGATATGGAGCCGTTGCCGCGGCTTATTATCCTACTTTAGTACGACGCAAGCCCAAAGAAGCTGCCGACTCTAAGAGGGAAAGAAAAGCGGCTAAGACATTAGCAATTATTACCGGCGCGTTTGTAGCGTGCTGGCTTCCTTTTTTCGTATTAGCTATTTTAGTACCGACATGTAACTGTGAGGTTAGCCCGGTACTGACGTCTCTATCTCTATGGTTAGGTTATTTCAATTCAACGTTAAACCCAGTGATATACACCGTGTTCAGCCCGGAATTTCGGCATGCGTTTCAGCGATTGCTCTGTGGACGCCGTGCGCGCCGCCGCCGCGCTCCGCCCTAGTTATCTCGCACTACCCCGCTCTTCGTTTCCATGAGCCTGTACCCCAACCCGACTGACCTCAACGTTCTATCTCGATACATATTGTGTTTGTTACCTTGTTACATTTTCAGAGATATATTTACAACCTATTATTTTTTGTACGTGATGAATGTCGTAGTTAATAATTATATAGCTATTAAACCAAATAATCTTTTATAATAATTACGCTAAAACTAAGTTTTCATAAGTTAGTGATATGTATATTACTTATAATATGATCAAAACTTAGATACAATAGAACTTACTGTGATCCATGATTGTAGAAGATAAGAGAGGTACTAAATATTTTTAGGAGTGAAATATCATTAAGGAACTTATGAAGACGTGTTTCTTTTTAATTACCTGTGGTATCTCAGTCTTTTGTTTAAAATATAATACCTATTATTAAAACTGTGTTTTAATCTATTCAACATAGAATTTAAAAAATCCTACCGTTCACTAATAGATCCTTCGTATAAATATATTCAATTTAAAAAAAAACTTGATAATTATAAAAAAACTTGAGTATAAAAAAATCTCAATTATAATTTGTTTCGTTATTCAAAATCTATTCAGGCATATATAATATTTATTCAGATAAACACCGAAAATATACAAAACAACCTCTTCAAGTCTGAATAATAAAAGTTTGGTACCTTATTTACTCTCGTTCAATTATGATGTCGATCTGCATAAATGTTTTCTATTTCATGTGTACTTTATAGAAAATTAGAGAATATTTTCTTATTTCTAACATAAAAAAGGTATATCAACATTGTCCTCCATAAACCGCAATCTTTACTGTTTTTATACCGTAACCGTAATTGCCTCAAAGAACGAAGATGGCACAGTACACAGAAAGCGGCGATTTTAAATGAAAGGTCTGTCATATTCGAGCAAGTGCTATTGTATTTTTAGAACTAACCTTCGTGTACGATCACTGTTAATGGAAGTATTGTGATGAACTTGAATTCATAAATATATATTTTTACACTTGTATATTATAACTACCAGTCTACAGGAAATTATCCTAGCGAAATAATCTCTAAATAAAATCTGCGGGACTCTTAGTAACTCTGATATTATTTATTCTACGTTATTTTTGCTCAGATTTCTTTAATAATTTTTTTTCAATCAAAAAAATATCGTGGTATCGAAGCTTATTCTTTTGAGTCATAGCCATGGGTGCCATTTTGAGTAGGTAGTACAATAGTCCCGCACGTGACAAACTTAATTAGCTTCGACATGGCCCGATTTAACAAAAACAGGATGAATTTCAGACGTGGGCTAGCTGAAATAAATATATAGCGAAAAATATCTGTACATGATATAATCACAAATGTGCAAGACTTTTTGCACGCGTCCGGCTTTAATGGATACAATAAATTGACTAAAGGGAATTGAAGAGCCTAAGATGGATTTCTGTTCAGTGGAATGAATGACAGTTACTATAAATTTACCGTAGCCCCTCGGTTTTTCGTGGGCAAAAATCTCATCAAAATTCCCCCCAAGCTGACTGGGTACCTTTTGAAGATTTTTCTGAAGGTTTTGCATAATAGAAAAAGGACTATTTTAATCATAATAACCTGTAAACGATGGTATTTAACGACAACATTTATGTTTTAATGTGCCATTAGATCTTCTTATCCTGTTTACGTCAGAACAGTATATATTTTATTATTATTACACAAAATGATAAGTAAGACCGTAACTTACTGTATATAGCTAAATGAACGCTCATATTTATTAGTGTACTTTTATTTCGCTTTCTGCAATTTCCGAGCAGTCATCAAGAATTGCTATTAATTTATTATATTCTGCACTAGTATCTCTATTCTCCATTTATATATTATTTATACGTATGATTAAAATATATGTATAAGTAACAATTAAATAAAAAACTGATTCAGTTATACTCTTTATGCATACAAATAGTTTTTTTTAAGCTACTTTAAAATAAGTTTTCCAACTGCCGGTCTTGTTCTCGTGTGTGTTATTGAAAATATGATATTCATATACAGTCAATAATTCAATTATAGACGTGTAATGGAAAAAAATGTAGTATTTTGGACGTTTATTTCGGGGTATTTAAATGTTCAAATAAGTTCTGATTTAGTTTTTTTTTAATGCATTAAAAACATTAAGTATGTGTTGTATTTATATAAGTCCCTATTTTAACCGGCAAAATTATAAAATATGTATATACCCTTAATATGCTAGGATACACGACACTTTATACAAAGAAATTTTGTTGAATCTTTAAGCCCAAATCATCCGCATCAAACAATAGTGCCGGTTTAAATTTTTAGTCTATTTAATCAGCTGAGTTATTTGAATACTTTTGTTTTACTGCGCAGCCGAGCAGGTGACTAGAATACCTCCTACTAACTTATTCCATCAAATAGAGTTAACGAAGACACCATTAAGGCGGTGTATGTATATTGTATATGCCAGAATCATAAAATGTTAGTGTTAGGTTGGTAGTTTAAATCCAAGCTTGGATCATAAATACGGATTAAAACTTTTTGTATAAGCCAAAAATCTATTAAGATCTTCTCAAACAATTAGGTATGGATTTGAACCCTTCCCTATTTATTGTTTAAGAGATAACGAATGGAGTCAAGTAATGTTTTAAATTCAATTTCCAATTCAAAAAGTACGCTTACTAATTACGTTTATAATTTATAGATCGACGCGTTCATTATAGGTTAAAATTAATTGTATGGACTCAATCTTGAGTTGACAGACACTATTGTAAAATGTATTAGATTAAATTTTACAATAATGACTATTTACAAAAAATTACTAAAGTACAAATGACTTTAATTAAAAAAAAAAATAGCAATGACCCTTTTTAAGGAATTACTAATATTCCTATTTACCCCTCCAATTAAGCATAATGCTTGTGCTAGGAGTAGGGACGACAATAACTCACGGGGTCTGGATCGAATCTACAAATAAATTTTTTACATCGCTAGATGGTAAATAAACCGTAAACCGATGCACTATTGACGCTTAAAAGAAGAATTTTAAATAGTGAAAGACTAAAGTGTTAAGTCTACGAATAAATTTGCCACCTTTTACGAAAAACGTGTCATAGTCAAATAATGTTATACTCGTTTAACGAACAATCATTTTTTGTACAGAATTTACAAAAAATATACACAATATTTTATGTACGAAATATCT
This sequence comes from Vanessa tameamea, assembly GCF_037043105.1. Taxonomy (NCBI): domain Eukaryota; kingdom Metazoa; phylum Arthropoda; class Insecta; order Lepidoptera; family Nymphalidae; genus Vanessa; species Vanessa tameamea. The sequence goes on from NC_087316.1 coordinate 7,851,886, forward strand.
AGGCTCCACATAAAGTTTTATATAGCGGAGCTACATAATACAAATGACGGCTCGATACTTAACTCGAAAGGCTTTCAGGCCGTTGCGACCCAGAAGCGACCAAGCGTATCAACTTTCGACAGTTCAAGAATAGGTTTTGTCCTGTCCCCTGGGTCCTATCGGCATTACTTCAATTGACTAAACTTTAGAATTGTTCTCCGGGCTGACTTTTTTAATCTGGATATAAGAAAATTGTATAAACAATAACTTCGAAAAGTTTTAATGGCTGTTCCGGTTCGAGTATTTCCATTTTAAAATTTAGCGAATCTCAATTAAATATATAAAAAACTTTCATATTCTCTTTGTCATAATAGAATTACTTCTGTTCTAAATTATTATGTTCTGAATGTTAATTTACATACTCTGTTAAGTTTTTTGAATACATTTACTTACGTTTTCTTAATCAAATATATTTTGTTTCTTACAAAATATTTTCATATACATATATATAAAAAATAAATAACCTAATAGGTTCAACTCTTACTTTTTATAAATACATTTCACTGTATTTAATACAATTGAATTGTACAACAAATAAAAATCTCTAATAAAGAAATACAAAGTTTTATCTGTGCAGACTTAAACAGACGCTTTTCGTCTGATTAATAGTTTATACTTCATCTCTTTCAACCTACAGAATAAGCTTTTATTTCTTTTTTTCAATTACAGCTTTTACTCTGTAAGCTGCTTAACTATTTTTTACCTTTACCTTAAACGTTGAATCAATAAAAGTTTTAAGCAATTTCATATAAAATTGTTGTAGTTAAATAGAAAATATTAATCAGTTTTAATATTTTTTTATTTTAATTTAGCTTATGTCTTAGTTTTGCATTGGATTAATATTCAATTTTTTTTTTAATCTTAACCTGACCTCTCAAGACCCGCGTATATAACATATTTAATTATTTTCTACATAACGCATTGCTCCAGGTAGAAGACTTGTTTTTGCAATTGCCATGTAACAACTACAATTCTACGATATATAACTACACACATACAAACAATTAATAATATGGTTTAATTACGTTATTTATAACACTACCTTCTATACTTATGAATATGAGATCTTATCGTTTTTCAAGAAGCTGACTGGAATCGAAGATTGTGCAATTTAATGTCAATCCGAGGCTCGGGATCCACTGCTGTCTATAAAAACACACAAAATTATAATAGCAACATTTTATAGTTTTCATAGCAAAAATATGTGGACGTATATAATTAATAATAAGAAAATATAACATAAAGACATAAAAATTATACATCCGAATCATATCAAATTACATTATACGCTTATGATTAATATTAAAAGGAACTAATAAGATGTTCTTATATATTATAATTATGATATTGTGAGAAGGATAGCAACGGGAAATTAAGTGGTCGGGTGGAGACGGTGGAGTCTTGCGGTGAGGACAGAATGTCAGCGACCCCCTGTCAAAATTATTTTGATGACAATTGTTAGCTAAAGTGATTTTTAAAACAGCTATATATTATATTATTTGAACCAATGAACGAAACTTTTTTATTGATTTTCGTTATCGTTGACTTTTATTAATTAAAAATATTAAGTGTAAAAAAAGATATATAAAAATTGTGTACAAATAAGAATTTGAAAAATTACTAATTGTATAAAAACAGCATATAATTCTAATGTTTCCGCAGTAGATCTTTGACTGGTAGCACAGGTGCTATACGGGCAAAGGGTAAGAAGGAAGAGGAAGGAAGTCTTTCGGCTTACACGGTTTTACATAATCTTGTCCGAGAACTTTAGGAAGGCTTTTCCGCTATGATGGTACAATATAAATTAAAGGAAAAAAAACATTTCCTAAATAAGTCTTTAGGGAGCGTTCAAGTATAACGTAACGCAATTTTTGAAGATTTTTGACCCCCCCTTCCTCCCCTTGTAACGCACCGTAACGTTTTACTGTACCCCCCCCCTCCCCCTCTCTAAACGTTACGTAACACTTAAGTGACCATTTTTACCCTAAAGTCGCAAAAAGTTATATTTTAGTTCTTCTATATCTTTGGTATATTTTTAATTGACTTTGCGGCAATAATACTAAATAAAACGAGAGATTTTTAGTCCGCAAAACCTGCGTATTTTGTTTATTTTTATACATTTTTGGCTTTACACATGATTGTTTTCGTCCTTCATTCTCCTATTTTAGCTTTTTTTACTAATACGCTTAAAATAAAATAACATTTTTATTTTAACCTTTACGAACCTTTACTTTTAAGAAACCCAACATAAATTATACATTTTACTCGAAATAAAATCGTATTCTTAACAAAATTAAAAAATAATCAACTATTAACCAAGTATCTAAGTAGGTATATAAAAACAATCCATTTGAAATTACTGCTCCTCTGTCCACGGGTTTGCTAGCCACTCAGATTCTTTCATCACTGCCACCTGGCGTGCAGACGAAGACGGTTCTGGAATTGTTAAGCCACTTGCATCAAATTCGTCTTCGTCGAGCCAGTCAGTATCCTCAGACGATGTTTCATAACGATGCACAATGCAGAGAAGCTCATTCGCCCCTCTGGTAGCAAGGCGCTGCGGCCATACTCTAGTTTCACAATGGTCATGGCAGACAGTCTTGCCATGCACGTAACGACAGTGCATTTGAATGCTCTTGTGAGATGTGAAATAGATCCCAAAGGTTGGACAAAAATGACGACCAGACTAATACAATCGAGGGATTCCCCGTAAAACGTAAATGAAAATGATTGCCGATTTGGGAGTTTTGATTTCCTAATTTTTAATTTAAAAAAAATAATGTTACGTAACGTGTTGTAAGAAACACCTCCTCCCGCCCCTGTAACGCATCGTAACGTTTTACGAGACACCCCCTCCCCCCCAAATTGCGTTACGTAACGCCCCCTTACTTAAATGTTCTAAAAAGTAGAAAATAACCTTTGGAAGTAAATAAAATCCATTATTTTGTTATATTACACAAATTTATATGACATAAAAGCTTGTCGCGAGATTTTCTTATCGAATTTAATTTTATAAATATTAGTAAATACATAATTTTTTTCTTTTTATTGTTTTTTAAAAATATTTTGGTTGTTAATTTATATATTTACTTTTTTAATTTTCGCTGAACATTATTCTTAGTTTTTTCCGTATTAATTTCATTTAAGAGGTGGATATTCATACGTTGTTGATTTAGCTCGATTGGGCGTTACCGATTAATATGTGGCGGAAACCTCACACCCGGCACAGATCACAGGGCCTTGTGGAGAAAAATGTCACAGGTTCGTTTAGCACAACGTCTGTGCGGGACACAGAATGGTTACATCAAGATTTGCGCCTTCCAATTAAAATTAAATTCGCTAAGAAATATTTAAATATACTATGCAAAAATAAACTAAACATCTCCCTTGATATGGTCATATTTAATATTCTGATTTAATTAAAAAAAACTTTTGATAGATAGCTTAGGAATAAAACCAACGAAATCAGAGGGTACTTTGCATATATTTTTATAACATCTGATTCTTTTAAAATTTTTAAACGAAGAGGAGTTAGGAAAACAGGAGTCAAAGTATTTCAATTTTAGCTATTTTACATATATGTATAAAAAATACAGTCTTATTACTCTTGTGCATACAGTCAGTCGTCTCAATTCAGGGAAATAGTGAGGAAACGTATACGGTTTTACAACAGAATACCAGAAAGCATTTAAAATGCCTCTGTTGACAAATTTAAAAAAAATGAAAAGAACACTTGTCTGTAAAAGGTTATAATAAAATTAGTGAGTTCATGGTTGATAGCATACTCCTGACTTTACTTGTAATGACTGATGATGATGAAACTGACTATGTAGCTGATTATATGTTAACAATCACTTTTTGGTTCTTCTCAGGTCAGTATATTTTCTTTTCCGAACCGGTGGTAGTATTTAATTATCAATTTAATCAATAGGTAAGTGTAATACTCCTATATTGAATAAAGGAATTTCATTTGATTTGATTTGAGGTCCACGCCTTGATGCATCATTTCTGTACGGTCGCTTACTTTAATGTTTTACAATTTAGTACTTCAATAAAGAGACCTTCTAGTATCTTGACCGTACTTAAAGCAACATAAGCTTGGCCAGTACTGAAGAGCTCTGAGTCTGAATATACAACGGTATTGTCAGCAGTACTACCCTCCATTTTGTGTACCGTGCAAACCCAACCACCCATTAAGAATTGCAACATTCAAGGAATAGTTTCTGTATGTATAACGAAAGCCATCTTAGTTATGCCAGACTTTAGAAAGGGCAATCATTACTGAATGTATATAAATCAGTATTGAAAAAAATATTTGTCCTTTTTTCATTGTGTGTTTTATTGGTGACCGTTGAGTTCTTCCATCTGAAGCCAATCCTATGTGTAGGTTTGGATTATGGTACCATTAAAATACACTGTCATTGAAACTGAACCGACGTGTGAAATTTCAAATCAGTAGAATAACGGGAAATGGGAAAACACGCCGGGACAGGTGAGACTTAACAAAAGCTTGAAGAAAGAACTTTTGCCGCCATCGATGTTTCTCTTCTTATTAAAGTCCGTTGAATTAAACGATGGCAAAAGACTAGATAGACTGACGTATCGAGCAGTATTGTGGTAGTAGTTCAAAAACTTCACCTCAAAAAGAGAGAAGAAGTAATAATAAGCGGCATAAATTATGAGACTTGGCCTCCCAAATTATGACAATTATTTTTGGGAGGCCAAGTCTCATAATTTATGCCGCTCAAAATAATTGTCATAATTTGGTCATAAATGGCTAGTGTTTTTAGTAATTGGTCAAAACTTGTGAAGAATTCCAAAGTCTTCGGAAAAAATTTGGCGGCTCAAATGAATCCTAGATCTAAAATTATTTTAATTGGTCACTAAATGGTCACAACTGGACTATAAATTTTGATAATAATTGGTCAACGTTAATCACGTATTCATTGAAAAATCAAAATTGTCTTTTCTGATTAGTTCCTCAAAATAATAATTTTGCAATACCAAGTAAAGATCAGAATTTTGTTAAGTTCCAAAAAGTTACGAAAAGCAAACGATTGGACAGAAATTCACAGTAATTAGTCAGCAGCATGAAAATAAAGAAAGAGTTAAACATTTCAAGGATTTCCGTATAATCATAGCACCTCAATTTCATCGGATGAACTGCTTTCAATGAGAAAATGCTTCGTTGCGATAACTTTGCAAAAGGGTGTTTCGGCAATTAGTCAGGGTTTAGTCGTTAGCGATTGGTATGTTTGTATTTTCAAGGTAACAGTTGTAATAAAAGTAAATCTACTTGCTGAAATACCCGTAATCCCTTAGACCAGCAGTAGACTTTACAGGCTGTTACTATACTTTAGCTATTTGCTAAAAGATAACTATTAATAGACGTCTTTACTGACAAATTGATAAAACAAACGATTAATTATTATGATTAGCGATAACTGCTCGGCGTGATCTATATCGGTGTTTTAATAGTGAAGCAACAAGTTGACGTGTTAAACCTTGGTCGCACCCTTCACAAGGTCGTTAATCAAACCATTGGCATTAGACAATCAAGTGAAAATGTTAAGGTGAATTCTTGCTATCGTACGATTTGTGCCACTACAATATTTTCCTACTATGCAATTGTTATGTAAATAGATGCAAAATATTATGTAGATAACTTAAAGTGATAAATTAAAGTGCCAAATTACGATACTCACGCTGGATTGTAATAAAATTGTACTTTTTTTTATATTTAATTAAACGAAGACATTCTGAATATCTTTAGTATTTTTCCTACTTGTTCAATGTAAATTTCTATGAATATTAGGTATTACATAATAGTCCACCTTCGATGTTCAAAGTCACGGTTTCGACAAAATGAGTCTAAATATAATGTTTCCGTAATAATAAAATTATACTAAGAACATTTCATAAAACGCAAAGAATTCTTAATAACTTACAACATCAGTATTTCCGTGTCAACTTAACAACAGTATGCTGAATTGGTTTGAAATCTTGAAATTGAGGAATTTTGTTCATAAAATATCTGAACAGAATAGCTAAACCTTATGAAAAGTACGATACAATTATCTAGATTTTTTATGACAATTTGATATTTATTTAATGTTAAATGCTTATTAATTAATATATTATAGCATTCGAGCATAGACAGTGAAAAAGATCTAACAAAACAGTATATAAAATTTAAATACAAGGCAGAGATCAATTAACTACTGTCTAAAACACAAGGATTGTAATAATTAAATTGAATCTTTGCGAATGCTTAGATTTACGAGTAGATGATCCGGTGTTCGATTCGTTCATTTGATATTGATTTGTTTATTAAACTCGTGTTTTCAGTAACATTGAGGATAGCCCAATTTTCAAATACATGAAAAACAAAAATAATATTTCAACTACATTGGATGCGAAGTCCTAATTTGAACGGTACTACAATAATATATTGAATCGTTTTTCTTTGAAAATATTAAATAGTTTATACCTACATATTTGATTTATTTGATACGCAAACTTAAGCGATATATTACTGTTTATTAGCTTGATTATTCATGATAAAGTATGAACGCTATCATTCTTAATTATACCATACCAAAACTTATAATGTTATATATATTTGCCCTCAAAAATTGGAAGTATCGTTCACATTTTAAATATTCAGAATTTATTTGAATACAACAATTTTTAAACTTAATCATTTTTTTTATAGAATCACAACTCAAGGGTATGGTACCCATCCCTAGTAAATGTACACTGTAAACACGTACGTTTACAGGGTGATTCGTAAATCACTTTCATTCGTTCTTGATACGGATCGCTGAGATAACCTCTCGACCCTATCTTTGTTGTTGGTAACTTCAAATCAAGAGTGAATAGACATCTTCTAGTCAAGCACGCTCCACCTTATGCTATTTTTCATTTTACATCAAGTGTGATAACAGTTAAGCACTATCATAATATTGAATCTAAACGACTATAAAAAACAAATTTTATTCATTTAATGCTTGAATGAAAAAAAAAAGAAGTAGTTTTTCAAAGCGCTATAAAAATCGCGTTCAATTAATGTACGCCTCAACGGGCTAATGGTACCAAAGGGTAGCACTCACGATACTTTATTTCAAGCTGCTACTCGGCTCTTTAAGAATACTTATTGCTTAAGTAGTTAAACTGTATAATTAATTACCTTCATAATTTTGGCTTATTAAAGTGTAACTACTAAGATATGATATTAGATTATGAAATATTATTATCTTCGTTATCAAAAAGTGGCCAAATTATAACACTGAATATTAATTAAATATAAATTACCATTTATTCTAAACTATTGATATATAAATATAAGCTATATATTTTATGTTCTGGTATAGTGTTGCGGGATTCTGTGACTAACTAATTCAACGAAAGGCTTTATTTAATAATATTAATACTTTACATATTTCGATATTTGTATATACAGAGTTATTGGTAATTCAACGCATTCCCGTTAGGAGTGTTATGGGTGATTACAAACTCATCAAATATGATGCAGAATAATTTGACTAGATCGATAAGTCACAACTTAGGAAAATAATGCGACTTTGCGTATGCAATAAGGAATTCACTTCGAGCAAGAACTTTAATTAGAATGTCTTAATTGTAACTTAGCTACTGAACTGTTTCTGTTTATTAATTTTATTTCAAATTGTATTTTATTTTTATTTACATTGTATTGTTTTTAATAAATTTTGTGGGAATTTTAAAGAGCGACCTTTAGTCCGATTTCGTTCATGTTCGAATACGAATGTCCACCAAAGTCCTTTGTGGTCATTTTTTTTTCAGTTGTATTGAAATAAGATCCTAGTTGTTATATATTTTTGGAGAGCTAATGCTCATGTTTTTAAAATAATCTGCAAGACAACAAAAATAATATTGATATAACATCGTTTTCCGCCTCGCAGTTTTAAATTTGGACTTATAATTATTGTTTTAATATTGATAAATAGCCGTTATTAATCGTTTTTATAAATCAGAAGAAAAAAAGAGATTTAAATTAATGCTTTTTGTTTAAATACATTTTTGAAGTCGCATTTTTTACTTATTTTGAAAAATAGCTATAAAAACGTAATAACTCAAAAATGGTTCACTTTTGAATTATGCATGAAGGGGTTAAAATTATCGCAAATAGTCACCCCTATCACCTCCTAATTCGACGAAAAAATTCGACGTATTCCCGATACGTCGAATTACCAATAACCCTTTATATTGAACTATAATAATAATAATGTTGCGGTATAGTGGTTAGAACGCATGAATCTTAACCGATGATTTCCGGTTCAAACCCAGGCAAGCACCACTGAATTTTCATGTGCTTAATTTGTGTTTATAATTCATCTCGTACTCGGCGGTGAAGGAAAACATCATGAGGAAACATGCATGTGTCTAATTTCAACGAAATTCTGCCACATGTGTATTCCACCAACCCGCATTGGAGCAGCGTGGTGGAATATGCTCCAAACCTTCTCCTTAAAGGGAGATGAGGCCTTAGCCCAGCAGTGGGAAATTTACAGTCTGTTTATGCATGTATGTATGTATGTATGTATGTATGTACGTACGTACGTACGTATGTATGTATGTATGTACGTATGTATGTATGTATGTATGTATGTATGTATCTATGTATGTATCTATGTATGTATGTATGTATGTATGTATCTATGTATGTATGTATGTATGTATCTATGTATGTATCTATGTATGTATGTATGTATGTATGTATCTATGTATGTATGTATGTATGTATGTATCTATGTATGTATGTATGTATGTATGTATGTATCTATGTATGTATGTATGTATGTATGTATGTATGTATGTATGTATCTATGTATGTATGTATGTATGTATGTATGTATGTATGTATGTATGTATCTATGTATGTATGTATGTATGTATGTATGTATGTATGTATCTATGTATGTATGTATGTATGTATGTATCTATGTATCTATGTATGTATGTATGTATGTATGTATGTATCTATGTATCTATGTATGTATGTATGTATGTATGTATGTATGTATGTATGTATGTATGTATGTATGTATGTATGTATGTATGTATGTATGTATGTATGTATGTATGTATGTATGTATGTATGTATGTATGTATGTATGTATGTATGTATGTATGTATGTATGTATGTATGTATGTATGTATGTATGTATGTATGTATGTATGTATGTATGTATGTATGTATGTATGTATGTATGTATGTATGTATGTATGTATGTATGTATGTATGTATGTATGTATGTATGTATGTATGTATGTATGTATGTATGTATGTATGTATGTATGTATGTATGGTATAATATACATACATATATATTTTTTATAATACGGCTCTATGTTAGATATTCAATACAATAGAATAATTACTAGATTACTATTTTGCAATAGGCACCTAGGTACTTCCGGATTAATATTCTATTATTATACGAAGATAATATTTACGAAAATAATACTGAAATTAAAAATCTGAAAAATAAATTTGAAAATGTAATTTACGACCGTAAAATAACGCCCCACTTCAAAACACACAAGCTCATCGTAAAGGATGCTATTAAACGCAAACAGCTTTTTCGAACGTAACGTAACGTAAATGAAATGAAAGCGAAGCATATTTCAGATACGAGTACACTCTAGATGAAAAAGTTCCAATAACTTTTTTATTTATTTGTATTTGGACGACGGGTAAATGAATCACCAACCGTATATCAGCACCAACAGATACTGTAAAAAAAAATAACTTTTCCTTAAACAGTGAATATGCCGCTAACCATGGGACCAACTGTTATGTCTTAATAACACAGGCTAGTTTACTCGTTGTGCAAAAATACAACAATATAAACTATTGCTATTTGGTGGTGAATAACTGATGAAGGAATTATACCAACCCTAGACGGTCTAGCACAGGGTCCTAGAATCACATAAGATAATAATACAAGTAATTTATTACATAAGCTTGCTTGAATATTAGTTCATCGCATAAAAAAACATTTCAAGTCTCTGCTCCTAAGACATTAATGACTAAAATAACTTTGAGACAATTATGTTGTACTGCTACTAAGAAAAAAGATAAAAACGAAAATAGAACGTTACCTGGATAAAAATGATAAAAATTATGAGAGTCTGAGAAAATTACCAACAACAAACATGAATTACCAAGTATTATTTCATTCAATTATAATTAAAAACTTTACTTTATTACAGAATTTACCCATTTGCCATTACGACCATGTAAGACTTTTACATATTCTCACCTACAAGTAAGTACATATAAAAGATAAACATAATGACATATTTGTTTGTTACATGACAAATTGTTCTTTGCTCACTATAATATTGATTTGATATATTTTCGCGAAACAAAAATATAATCGAAAACAATACCTAACGGTTTCGGGCAAAAACAATATTCACTGAAGTTCGAAGTATGCGAAGATTTTCGTGGAATGAAATTAGGAAAGAACAGTAAACAATCAAGTTTTTCCGATGTCAATATTTGTATAGCCCTGCCTTTGTTTATATGGCCGTTAAGGATGTATCAACGTTATGTACGTTTTACTTTATTACATTGATTTGAATTTATATTATTAATATATTTGATATAATTCATGACTGATTTGTTTTTGTTTTATAAACCTTCATTAAAAATTTCTTTTTTAATATATAAAGCTAATAGCATTTTAAAGGTTATTGCAAAGATTTTTGCTTATAAATAATAATATTAATAAGCAAAAATTACATAATTTTATAAATTACATATTATGTATTCATTTAACGAAAACCTGCTGAGTTACTTTCACGAGTTCTTCTCTGATCAGAGTCTTTTCTTTTCCGAAACGGTAATAGTTTTTATTTGACAATCAATATGTACCGTTTTTAAACTGAATAACGTATTGAAAATGTTGTACTCTGTATACTTTTATACGTCGCGATATTTATTCCTATTGCAATACGAAATAAGTATAATATGAAACATTTAAAATACTTTCATGAACACCATTACGAACTTGTTTACAACAAAATTCCATTTAGATGATAACATTTTTTCTACTCTAACTTACGATACTAAAATATTTTATTATAAAAGCTTACGGAAGATATTTCGAGTTATATTTTATTTCTGTTATAGAGCCTATTTTTGAATATTATTATTTACAAACAAAACATATAAACATTATGAAAATTAATAACTACTGCTTATTATTATATTCTGTCTTCTAAACAGATAACAAAAAAAATCTTTACTACGGTTACGACCCATCATTAATTAGTAGCTTGTGAGTTTAACAGTTCCAAATCGATTTAAATCTTTTTTAATATTTAGCGCTCTGATTCTTGAAGTTATAATAAGAATAATTGCGAAAGTATCTCAGTCTGTCAGTTATTACCTCAGCGCCACTAAACCATTGGGCCGTTTGTAATGAAATTCAACAACATTGTCTCGTCTTTGTCCAAGATTTAAGGAAAACTAAATTGGAAAAGAACAGAGAAACGGAGAACCACTATAAAGTTTATATAACCGTTGTAATCCCTTTTTAACAGCCACTCTTCTAACCAGATCTTTTCACGCGTTTTTGCTTCACAACACATTACTTTTCTTATATAAATATCGAAAGGATGTGGTTTCTTTAAAATATTACGCGTGACTGGTGATCGCCAAATATGGACGCCATCAGTCATTTTTAATTGATGATTGTCTGACGCCTATAGTTACTAATGATGGAACATATGATGTGGCCCCAAAAGTAATGTTCTGCTAATCGTTGTACTTCTAGTTTTGATCAAGCACGCACACTTTAAAAATGCAGCTAATATTTACCGACTACACTAGACATGTTGTGTCATTCAACAAGCGTTCCTATCGAGTGTTGTTTCAAACTATTATTACTCCATGTATGTCTTTATTTCAAAATAATAATACTTGACCATTGAATAAGGAAATTAAAGTTAATTTAAGAATAAATATTTGAGTAACCTATCATGATTATTACGAGAGAAACTCGCCGCAATCAAAAGATATATATATATATATATTTTATTTACTTTACAACATCCACGGGCTCACAGTTGCCCGTGCCTTTTTTTACATTTTATTTTTATAAATTGTGGCGTTATTTTATATTTTTACTGAACATCAGCAGATCTTTGCTGGACTTCGACCTTGTCGTCTTCTTGGAAGACGTGGCCCACACTGACATTTTTTTTTTCCTTTTAAAATAATATATAAATAGTCCATAATAAATAATATATGATAATATATGATAATAAATAATGAAATATATAAAAATACTGTATATGGTGATATATTTTTTTAATCCTAATTACTGCAATCCTGCGGGCCCTGCTCCGTGCTCGATCAGAGAGAGCACAGCCTCGGCGACTCTGATATCGCGTTTATGTACAGATGTTTTAAGGCTGTGCTCTAGGATGGTCTTTTCTAAAACACCCGCCGCTCGGCCGATGAATCTGCCGATAGCGTCGCTACCATCGTCCGTGTAATAGACACAGGTGTTAGTGTGTCTAGTGATTGCCACAACTGCGTGAGGAACACTTTCGTGTATACAGAGCCTCACATTCATCGACTGGACTATGATAACGTCGCCGTAGGTCTGTCCCTGAGATATATTCTTATTAGAAACAACAACTTGAGCTTTTATAAAATGTGATACATGTTAAAATATCTATATGAAAAGATAATATAGGGAGTGCATAACAAAGCAATATCAACGTCAGTAATATAGAGTAATTTATAAATAATTATTTAAGGTTGTATAGCTTTTAGCTATTGAGTTATATTCAATCACAGAATTATATAAATGTGATGAATACTTTTTGGTTTGACATTTTTATAATAAAAGCAGAGGAAGAATGTTTTTGAATTTGACATGGGAATTGTTAATCTGGGTTGAAAAGCGGAAGATAATGGATGATTGTAACAAAAACTGGAAAAATAAATATTGTAAACTATATTATATACTGTTAATTATTTGACGTTCATATTTACTTGAAGCTGGGTCTTCAATAGTATAAATAAATTTCGTATCAATTTTACATTTAAATTCTAAACAAATGAATAAATCTATTTCGAATTAAGATAACAGTCGAAATACAAACCCACGATCGTCATGCAAGCTCACGATACCTTAAGAGAAATCGATAGTCTTATCACAGAACTGAATTGCTCCAAATTGCGACGACCGTGATCGATTGAAACGAAAACATTTTCTACATCAATAATATTGTTTATTATTTATTTATATTTAAAAAGAAGAAAGTAAAATAATACGACTGGCATTTGATGGTAAGTGGTTATAAAAAGTAAATTACCACTGACCTGTGACCCCCGATATTTACTTTATTGATTGTACTGATTTTTATAAATATGGTATACGCACATATGCATAAATAAGGTACCGGAAAAAATAATCAATTTACCATTTAAAAAGTTTATTAAGACTAAATTAATAAATAAATCTTATTATTCCTTAAAATAATACTTATTACAAAAAAAGCGTGGATTTACGCTCAGGTTCCATCATAGGACACTAATTGTGAAAAACAGCTTTGTAAATCTGTTTATTTGAAAAGAACAACTATGCGAGTTTCTTGCCATTTCTTCTCGCTGGAGGCTGCTTTCCGAAACGGTGGTACTATTTAAATATTGACGATTCAAAAATGCTTCATTGTGAAATTTACTTGAATAAAATACCTTCATTTGATTTTTTAAAACTTTCAAAATTGCGTTTGCTCTGCTTTTTTTTATTTGTTGCTATAAGTGTTATTGCTTGAACTACAGACACTTGAGAATTTCACTTCAACCTGACGTAAATAAACATAATAAAAAAATATGTACGACAAATGATGTACAATTCCAAACATCCTACTTTTACCTACTATTATGGCTGTAACAACAAATATCGAATTTCCTTTCGTGTGTTTCTTAATTACCTTTAATATCTATAGCCTTCATATGTCTGTCAATCGTGGCACGTGTCACACGAATACCGCTGATTGAACTTTACCTATATCACTCAGATAGCCCAAGATGCTGTATAAACAAAGAAATACGAAATAGATTAAAAAAGTAGTTAATCCCTTAATAGTGATTTACACAAGCATAATAGCGAGCATCGTCATTTAATAAGATTTACATTTAGATGTTAGTGTATGTTTAGTTGAGTGAAATAACGTTAAAAGAGAAAAAAAATATTTAAGATAAAATATATAAACCTAATGCGAAGTTTGCGTGTGTGACTATTATTCCGCAATGAACCTCGCCTTGTGTGATACGGGAAGGCCGATAAAGTTTATTATGAGTAAATTTCAGGGGCTGACCTTCGTTATCACTATCGACTCTTACACATTATTTATTAGTCAATGTCAAGTTCATAAGGTGATAATTATATCGGTGCCTCTAATATTCAGTATCAACCTTTGAATATGAAATTGTATATCATTTAATTTTGACTCGTAAGTTTAACTGTCAATAAACACTTTATAACCGCTGAGGTTACTGAACTAACTGTTAAATATTTATAATCGTAAGATGGTAAACGGACAAATGGGCCAACTCATAGTACATGTGCAGTTCAGCACTGGAAGAAAACTATATTTTACATCGTCATTGTGCCGCCAACCTTGGGACCTAGTTGCTACGTTGGTTGAGTTATATCCCGTAATTATACTGAATCACTCAAACTTCAAAGTGAAACACGACAATACAGCATAATTATATTTGTCAGTAGAATGGATGGTGATGGATTTTAAAAATCGAATAAAATGCGATGAATAATAAAATTTACAAAAGGACAAAATGTGTCACAGAAAAAAAAAAAAATTACGCAAGAGACGGTCAGGTGCAAGTCGATGTAACTATTTAATCCCGTATTAGACAACAATAAGGATAAGAGAGAAACGGAGCTGCCCTAATGTGTTTGGATATAAAGTAATGCGATTGTAACTCCGCCTGTGTCTTTGGATATTTACTTGATAAATCTAATTGTGGCCAAAAAAGCGTACCATAAGTAATTCAAAATATATTTTTTAACTTTATGCTAAGAAATACACTTCGACTGTAAAGTGTTCTTACTAAGTAAATCAAATTCCTTAAATTAAATTCTCAATTTCGAAGAACAGCTCATCATAAAATCAGATTTTCAATAATATTAAATATCCTCATTTAGTATAATAATATTTTACATAAATAAATTCAAAGATGCAACCTTTCCATTTCTCTTTGGTGAGTTCTATCTTCAACTATAGAACACTTACGGAATATTGACAGAGTGCTTCGATCCTTTTGTGACATTAACTAAGAGCCAGGTGTAGAACTCGTCTAAAATTTCCAGAGCGGGGTATCACTACTTATTCTTTATTGAATACAGGTAAAATGGTCGTCTTATTGACCAATTTCGGTCGCGTGACAGAGAACACGGTGACGTATGTGCGTCTCGTGTGCACCATCTATCACGCTGTTAACGAGGGTCTGCTACATGACACGCATTTCTAAGGCTTTCTTGTATTCTGTTTCAATATAAGACGTTTGACATTTTCTTACCCTTATCATTTCATATCGAACCTTGTTAGTGGTATAGCCCAAGGCGTTTTGTAATTTTAACAAAAAGGATGTTTAAGATGAAATTGCTCTCCAACGTTATATTGTGTACTTAAATCGCCGAGAATAATTTCAACAAGCTTTTAGCTTTTTAGGCATTGCATTTACGGCGGGGCTTTGTGAAATTTTCTCCAAGTGATTTTGTAAGAAGTTTCACAATTTTATTAGTATCTTTGTATAATTTATTTAACCATATTCTACATTTTTAAACTCTATCGTTGAGATTAAAATTAACTTTAATTATTGAGCTTTATTGAGATTAACAAGAAAGTTAAGATTCACAATTAATAAGATTATATCAAGTGTAAAATTATCTCCGGTTTGGAACCGGGAAGAAACTTAAGAGCATTACCGTCTTTACCATAGGGCACATGGGGCACGTGCCCGGGGCCCCCATCCTGAGAGGGCCCCGAAGAACCAACAATTTCTTTCAGACGTTTGTTCTCACGTTGACTGCTATTTATATTTTCGAAAGTGATATATTTGTTAGAAATAACTAACATATTTATCAAAAAAGGCTATAAAATAGCCATAAGATTGTACAACCAATCAGATTCCTACGAATATACGAAAATTACCGCACCGTTTATTTGAAACTACACTTAAGGCCTGGCCCATAGCAATTTATTTGTACATGGTAGTAAATATCTACCAAAAGAGCCCCAAATTCATGGGTGCCCAAGGGCCCCAGCATACCTTGAGACAGCTCTGCTTAAGAGTGACTCTCTCACCAATCGAATTACAAATAGCAAGTTTATAATACAATTAAATATGTATATCTTGATTGAAAACCAACGAATGTTTTTTTCATTTATTTATTTTATCATCGATACAATCTTGGAAAGAATATAAATGGTTTTTATAAGCCTTAAATATATTTTTACTTGATAATTGTAAATGCTACTTCTAGTTGATTTAGTAACTTTTCTATTTAAACATGTTATAAAAATGTAAAAAAAGCATAAAATGTGCTTATAAAATAAAGACTATTGCGGTTAAATTTTGTTCTTTTGGCGCAACAAATTTAGTATTCGATCCTAAAATCACTATATCATTCTTAGTGGATTAGAAAAAGAAGAATTAGGACGTAACCTTCGATACTTTCGGTCGTAAAAGAGATTGCTTACGTGAATAGAATATTCTTTAATATTTCAAATACTTATCTTATAAAAAGCATCTGTAGTATATTATATCATACCAAAATTAACACGTTTATTATATGATAAAATGATTGCGATCTATCAATGTTACTAATAAAATAAATGACCGGTTTAAGCGACGGGATAATATTCCTTTATTAATATTTATTGTTTCCTTGGTAAATGTACTGAAAAATAACGGTAACATAGATAATTAAATTTACACTACAAATATTTTCTTAAAAAAATATAAGCCTTATAATGTATGACCTATAAATAAAGAAAGAACCTTTAAAGAGATTCTACAAAATATTTTTTTCCGTAGGTTTACCGTTTTTTTCTTTAAAATAATTTAATATTAATTTCTTTAGAATATAAATTCAGAAGGTCAAACTAAGTAATTAGAGGTAGTTCAAATTTAATAATGTAGTTAAAAAATTATACGCTTTACTTTAATTGTTTACTTTCAAATATCTAATATATATTTTAACATCTTCAATTTTGTTTATACCTAAATTTATACGATAATAATTTAATTTCAAAAAAAGGAACTAACGAGCGCTGCGGTGTTGCGTAATATATTATAATTTGGTACACAAGCTTAAATCGAAAACACTTAGGAAGGCACAAAACCTTCGAAAAATGAAACGTTGATAGATGTTATTTGAACGTTAATAATAATTATAATAAAGTTTTAATAAGCTAATCAAATTAATAAAATCATCTATCATCAGAGATTCGAATACTGAAATTATGCACGTCACAGTATGTTTTCATAATAAATAATTAATCAATAAGGTACAAGATCTAAGGCGTGTAATTACGTATGTATGTATGTATATGTATGTTAGCTCATCATAGGTACAATCAAGGTTCTATGCCTAGATTCGTATTTTTATATTACTTATTAAAGATATAAATAAATATTATACTACAATCAATATCATGCCTAAGCATTCTCTGTCGGTCCCTGCGATACGGGCGTGCGCTTTCTTTCTTCACCTATATGTTATTTAAAATATATTGTAATACATATATTTGATAAAATACAAAGAAAATGTAAAAATATTTTTATTGTATAGAAAAAATAATTTTGTCTCACGAATAATAAAGGACTTGTCTTTGTATCTATGTGTAGTATTTTAATTATTTAAGGGGTTAAAAGCCATTCTATTTGGGTCCAATCTACAATTATTATGCAATCAAATAACAATATTTGATTATCTGTGTTCCGGTGCACACCGTTCTAATGTGTGTATGCTGAAGTGACCACCACAAAGGTGGTATACGTTAATGCAAATAAAATAAAATATTTGTTATTGTAGCTCTTTAACTTAAAAGAGAAAAACCAACATGTTTATAGGCTTTTGGTTACATATTACAGACAGTACTGTTAAACCTATTTTGATCTATTTTCCGAAATTATCATAGTATACTTAAATTAAATTTACGCGTCAATTAAATTAGTATGTTTTTTTAATAAGTATGTTATATTATAAATATTCCAATCAAGGTAACACACATGTAAATATGTTTTTAGTTACAAAGTGAAAATGAACTCACCTATTCTTAAGTCAGTTTTGTTTCCTAAATTTTATTTTATGGCAGATTGTATACTCTTTTGTATTCAAATCGCATAATTGGTCTAAAGTTTGTTTAAACGTAGGAAGATTTTGCAAATATTGACGTTACAGAGAACTCCATTGTTCACCTTTTTCTCGCAATTCCACTCGACGGAAATCTTCTATTTGTGACATGATACTGGATACATTTTAAAATCAAACAGCTCACTCTTAACTTCAATACTATATTATAATACGTTAGAAATATATATATATATATTAATATGTGTACTTCTATTGAACTATTATCCATCATTAGGTTTTTAGATTAAATTGAACAAAGGTTTCATCACACTAATATTGTAAGGAAATATGATAAAACTTTTACACTATAATTGGTTTTAGTTACGGCTATATAGTATATTTGTATTTAGAAAATTCAATAACATAACAGTTTAACATAATAGTTCTTGTGTAGCGTAACAAAATATACTAAAGAATTCTTACTTTTTAAAAAAGCAACATTTTCAAAATGTGATCGCTGACAATGACACTATTGTCGTTAGTCAAAAAAGTTCTGGTGCTATTGTTGTGTTTCAGCTATTTGGTCGATTTGGCGAAGTAAGTCCATCAAGATGTAAAAACAGTTTTTTATTATGGTTGTAATTTATATGTGGCACAGGATTTTAATCCTGCTTTATTAAAGAAGAATTAAAATCAGGTTTACTACTAACAGTTCTTGATTAATATATGTTTATTTATAATACAATACTATTTCACTTAACTACTTATATCTTAAGTAATTTTAATGCCTGAGTTCCAATAATTTTTGTCAACGTTCAAAACGCCATTGTTCAAAATGGCAGAAGGAGCGTATGGAGTACGCGGAATAGGAATATCGATGAAATACAAAAGCAAAAGCGAATATAAACCTCCAGTAATACGAAACGACGCGTCTTTTTGTTAATACCTACGTCAAAATAGCTGCCAAATTGTATGTACTTACAAGGAGCAGAAAAGAGCTTTTGTAATTTTAATAAATATATTTTTAATTCCATTGTAATTATTTTTTTTTTAAAATGCATTATATTTTGTTGATAGTAATAAGAAGAAATTCAAAAATGTCTCAATTTTGATGACGTTTAGGTAACGGAGTTATAGCTGGGTTACGAGAAAACAGCCCGTCGTCGGTCGAATCACAATTACATTTGGTCGACATTCAGTTCCGTTGTCTTTGATATCTAGTTTTTTGTTATTTTTATTTGTTTCGGAATAAAGTTCCTTTGTAAGTAAATTTTTGTTTGTTAAAAATTTTACAATTTCATTCTCTTAAAATAAATTATATTTCTAATTCATGAAAACGTTAAAATTATAATTGTGAATTACATGTAAAATATGAATCACATCCATTCCTTTAATTTACAATAATTTGATGTCCTATAATTATTTGCGTTCGGTTTTACGTTAATGACAATCACCGATTATAGAAATAATCTATTTATAATTTAATGAATAAAAGAACGATATGAATTGTACACACGCAAACACATTAACAAAATACAGCTATTGTATTGTAACAACTACAGCTATTGTTCTGAAATATCGTATCCATTCACTGATAAATATTGAAATGCTAAATGTCAAACAAAAAAGCAATAACAAAAGGGAAGTTAATTGGTTAAATGATTTTCGGCAAAATGGAAAATCTAGTTAGCCAAATATCATGCGATATTGATTACAAATGACCGATTTCGTTGCTATTAATTAATACAATATAATATTATTTTATTAGTAGTGTTCGTAAATGATAATAATATTAACTGTTAAACATTTTTATTATTTCTTACGTACTTCTTCGTGGTAGAGCTTTATGCAAGCCTGTCTGGATCACCACCCACTCATCAGATATTCTTTCGCCAAAACAAATACTTAGTATTGTTGTGTTCCGGTTTTAAGGGTGATTAAGTCAGTGTAACGGATACAAGCAACATAACATCTTAGTTCCCAAGTTTGGCTCATTGATGAGGAATTAAAAATATTTCTTAAAGTACCGATATCTAAGGGTCACGACCCTTTCACCACGGTGAATACTTACCTTTTGGGGGATCGTTGTCCAGTCCGCCTATCCATGGTATAAAAAATATATTTATATCTTTTGGAATCTAATATTTATTTCGTTAATTGACTTATATTCCTATATAATTTTTGAGAAAAAAAGGAATGAAAATCAAGCTAAATGCACAATATTACGCTTCAAACTTCATGTTATTATAATATAAAGTTTAAGTCTCTAATTACTGAAAAAAAATCGTTTTTAATTTAAATATTATATGACAATGAGACTACCAGTTTCCCTAAAGGTTAGGTTTGGTTAGGGTATTCATTTTACTGTAGATGTTGCAAAACATACAACAGTTGGACTACAAGTTTTGATGGCAAAATTTGAAAATAAAATTACTCGAGATATCGTAAGCGCCGTAAAATTTACTATGATTGACAATCGATTTATATATATATCGATATCCAATATATACACAGTTAATAAATCATAAATAAAATATGAATTTGAATATGATAAATATGAAATATTATTTTTTGTAAACATTTAAAAATAAAACCCATAGTAAATGATGTATCAACATCACGATACTTTAATCTATTGGCTTGACTATAATAGTTATGCTTATATAGGCATACGCAGTTACACGCACACAAACACGCACAAGCTTTTGACAGAAACTGAGAAGCTACAATTATAATAATCGCTCTCAAAATAGCTTCATCTATCTGACCAAAGGATTTTTGAAGTGACAACTTCTTATGGAAGAGTCAACAGCTTCGTTACGTAACGCGTTACGGCGCCAGACTGTCTGGCTTTCCTTTCTCTTACGCATGTACAACTTAGATTATTTTAAGTTATTACTTATCTCGGGCGTCCCGAGGCGGACACGTATTTTCTCTGTGCGTAGCTTATTGAACGTATAATTATTTGCTAAATATCTTACTCCTTATTTTCACTAAGAAACCTTCTATAAATTAATGAAAAGTATACTAATGGTATTAAATCACATACGTCCATCCAATTCTATGTGCCGGATGTAGGATACAAACTCGCTTTTAACTTGAATATACGCGAGGTGAATATTAAATTGTAACTCGCAGCTGAAACTTGCTATCTAAGCGTATGTATGAACTATGAGTAACATTTAAGGATCATGAATATGTTACGTGTAATACTTAACTTATTCAATCATAAATATACGTACGTATATATTTACACAAATAAAAAAAAGCGTATATAATAATATATTTAGGATAAGTAATACGGCACCGTACGTATATTATAGCAGTCCCAATATCTAATGATAGATACAGTTTAATATCGTCGAAAAAAATTAATACAGTCATATGGAATAAATAGTTAAAGTTCACAAATCTAGACTGAAGATACGATACTTGTAGATATTGACCAAGAGTTTCAAGTGATCTTATTTCCAGTATGGCGTCAGTGGTCGATTAACGTTATTAATAATGAAGTGTATTCATATAAAAACGATTAAAATGATTTAATAACCCTGGCCTGTATCAAAATATTAATGGATAAACTCGAACTAGTTTGTCTGAAAACAGTACATGAAAAAAGAACCAGATACACAAAATTGTAAATAGCACAATATCTCACTGAATCCAACGTTATACCAAAAATGTTATTGCGGATTTTTTTTGTTTTATTTTTTTACTACTCCTTTATTATTTTCACATATTCTAACTACTAAGTTCCGATTTATTTGTGGTAAACAACTTAAGTTACTTGTCACGTTCATAAGCAATTGGTCTTTGTGTTTGTCGACCTTATTTCTTTCTTTTCGAAGTTTGTATAGCTTCGGAAATACTATACACCTTACTTTATACAGTTTTATACTGTTAATCAACTATGTACTCACATAGTTCTACAATGTAAGAAATATGATCTTTACTCTATAACAATTTAACATTGATAAATTTTATTAATTACAGTTAGAGTACAAAACATTAAGTACGAAATAGGGCAATGCCAAACACAAATGCCAACGGTAATCGCTGGTTCGATTATTCCTCGGAAGGAACGTCTATTGGTTATACAAATATGTGTGTCTAGTTGGCCTCGAGTCTCTTAAGTAATACCGGATAGCCTGAATAGACAGGGTTGTAAAAAGACAAAAAGTTAGCACTCTATCTTTTAAAAATATTAAAATATCAACAGACTTATAAGAACTTGGAAGGTTATCTGTTCGAAAATTGATAATTGTAAAGAAAAACCGTTGAAAATTTAATATTTTTTACATTTTTCTAGTAATGTGAATATTTTAAATTATCACGTTATTATATTATAAAATGGAATGAAGAGCGCGTATATAATACATATAAGCAAAAAAGTCTAGAACTGGTTTCACAAAGGCGACAATATGATAAAACTCCAAAGCTTCCAGCAATTAAAGTAAATGAAATTTTAGCAGAAAATGTAATACTTAATAGTATAATGATAATGTTTTCATAGTGTTTTGTATAAATCATATATTTTTTTATGTATTATACAAGAACTAACCGCGGTCATACGTTTTTTTTTAATTAGTGCTCGTTTCAATAGTTACAGAATCGTAGTATTAGTAGATATTTTAATAGTGTTAATTAAACCCCGAATTTAATTTATTTATTTATGTTTTTAATTAAAACTTGAAAAGGTCTTTTTTTATTAACTATTACAGATGAAGAGAATAAATGCCAAGGATAAACATAAAATAAAATTGATCGAAGCATGACCCACGACTGCATGACGCACGATGCTAGCAATGATTGCTTTTGACACATCAGATGTAACGCTATAAATTATAACATTTTCCAGCTGATCGTAAATAAATTTCGCCGAAAAATAAATTCAATTATGTACCGGTAACAACGGTACAAAAGCGTTATATATTTTTGGTGGCAAGTTGTCTTTTACGGACTTTTACGGAATAAATATAACGTAAAAATATTAAATCATACTTATAATTAATTATATAAGAAGTATTGTTATAACGAATCGTTATTATTGGAACAAAAATTGTAAAAAATCTTATGGCACCTTTCCTTTCCATTTCATCACAGTTCTTCAAATTGAACATCATAAAAATACTATGGAAATGATGTTATTATGCAGTCCGCACCCGGATGCGGGTTAATTTATCAGGCCTCATTTGAATACTTATTCTTTGTTCAGGAATGAATGATTGCCCCTTATACCTTAAAGTCAAGGTTAACTGACAAAATACGAAGGTGGTTTTGTCAGATGTTATTAAAATCTTTGAATAACAACGAAGGAATTAGCTAATATATCCATTCTAAATAGACATATTGGCTTAATATGAAAATATTTTAACACTGAAAATGATTAAATCTTTTTGATATATTTACTGGGTACGTTTGATATTTAACTACTTCTTACTATAATTGTAAACCGATATTACCGTTAAATACCATATAAAAATGTGTTACGTAAATCAGGAACTTGACTTCTATGTCAAGTTGGGAACAATCTTAAGGAATGGGTCAATGCTAAGTCAGGTATTCGAATTAAGTGCTACCTTAGTCACCATTAGCGCGTCGAGGTATCCATTAACTAATGGCTGACCGTAATAGCGCTATGCAAACGCTGCCTTTCCAGCTCGGCTTAACATAACGCGCATTTACATTTCTTATTGTTTAGTTCAACTTACATATTATACAAAAAAGCCCTCCGTCTGCATGCTAACATTGACAACGGTTATATTTCTGCAATTTTAAAAATTCTCCGCCTTTTCATTTTACAATAAATATTCAATTCAATTTTTTCTGGACAAAAAAATGATCATGATGCTAGTAATAAAATTTACAGCAAAAGCTTCTGAATGTCCTTATCCCTGGGCAGTGACTTAGGGTCTTTTTTAAGGTGAATATTCTTTTAGCTTGTTCCGCTATACTAGGTAGGTACGTAAAACTGTCCCTTTTTATCTATTGGTTGCTGTGGCTTTTCGCGACGTATTCCATCGAAAACAATTTCGCGAAAATTAAACGTTGTCGCTCACACGTGATCTGACTATCTTGACTAAAAATAAACTTAATTTATTTTATTACACGAAATAATATTTTATATATTGCTTATATTATACTAGATGTGCCCAAGACTTCGTGCGCGTTTGAAATTAACAAAAAAATTATTGTTGTAGCCTAAATCAATCCTTATTACATCAGCTATCTGCCAGTGAAAGTCCCGTCAAAATTGGTCCAGCCATTCCAGAGATTAGCCGGAACAGACAGACAGACAGACAAAAATTGTAATGTTATTTTGGTATATGTACCTTCTGCGTATACATACATATTATATTATATGTATATAGAAAATGGTAACACTAATACTAATGGTAATAAATCTCAATAATTTTTAAATAAAGAGATCTTAAAGAAGTACAAGTAAAACTAATTCTTAACATTATAATATTTTCAAAAACGTTGAAATATAAAGAAGATTGTTTTTTGTATAATAATATTGTAAGAGCATTTTCTCGAATTAATATCTCACGCAAGATAAGCGGTTCTGACGTTACAAGGAATACTGCATGAATAATAAAAACGGTTGTTACCTTGTCATGTAATATTTATAAACGCTAATAATGGAAACTCGAAAAGGGATGTTCAGTCGTATCGCAATTAGTCGTCTCTCTCATTGCGCTCTGAATTGTTCGCAAGTAGTCTCAATTTCTACCTCAGAGTGTCTTCTTACAGTCTACTCGAGAAACTTTTCCTATGCTCTGTGAAATTGAAGACTGAAAAGAAACTTCTGAACATCAATTCTATAAAGTTAAATCTAAAGATTCTGCATTTGCAATATTATTCATATTTTACTTAAAAACTTCTACGATGGCAAGGAAAGGTATCAATTTAAAAAAATTAAAACATTTTCAGGTTAAAGACATTATAGTCTTCGTAATATAGGTTGTTATATTGCAAGAACTGTAAAAATTGTATAATTTGCATTTATTTACTAATGCATAACCAAATAGGAGAAAAGTTGAACGAAGCCAAGAGAATATTCCATTTATCATGTAAATAGTCTTAGAAATGTCAAGTGGCTTTTTATGGCGTCAGAGGTCCGTCGCTGTGATTGATGACCTTTTCAGTTGCTTGTGGATCAATCAATACAAACTGTTGCTTCTTGGGTTAGGGATATTACTGCGACAACTGTAGTAATTAGAAACGGCAGATGTCCTGACTAATTTTGCCAAAAGCTATTACCGTACTAATGGGAGATCGGATAGATTTAGATAGCAAGCTATAAGACAGTAAATACGTACTAAATAATAAGTTTGAATAATTAAATTTGTTATAATAAATTTATACCTTCTTAATAAAAAACTACATGTTTCTAATGAAATTGAATCAAATGAATATTTATAAAACCCAATCATATCAAAGTTGTTGCTATTTCTTAATATCGTATTCATATGATCAATATAAAGTCATATAACATTTTGATGAAGTATAACAATAGTTTACACGTACATCAATACATACATGTAGTTTAGTAGAAGTAATGTTTACTGATGGAGCAGTATGAAATTCAGCGGTTAACCGCAAGTCGATGTTGCAACGTGGTGAACGACCGACGCAATCAGGAACTTTCGCCGCCTGTCAGTCATTAGGTATAACTAATTCGAACTGCGACGTTGAACTACTAAAAGTTCATTAATGAGTTCACAAAGTGAAACCGCAGTCACGTCTTAAATTAATTAGTACAAATAGGCGCTACCCGAACACTAGTTAAAGATCACCTCAACGTCTAAGGTAAGAATGTGAACGATTACGACAAATATAAATGTGTTTTTACAAGTTGCAAAATTACTTATATTTACAATATTACATTTGGGTAGAAAAGAAAGTGAGACGTAAAAAAAACAACACTACAATCCCTATCATAGTAGTAAATAGGTCATCGAAAAATAGTAAAATCCACTTTCTTAAAGAGTAATAACAGTTTATAAATGTCCCGCTTTTGGGATCATGGGCTTCTTTCCTGTTGAGAAGTAGTTTTAGAGATCATTTCACCACTTTGCTACAATGCGAGTTGATGAATGCACATGTTGCAGAATTTCATCCGTCACATGTAAGTTTCGCAAGTTTTTCTCATCGTCGAACATGACATAATAAACATGAGCAAAATTGATTTATTTCAGCACAGTAAACTCAGTGATCGCTTCCCGGAATTGAAACCAAAATTTTCATTTATAATTCGAGTGCTTTTACCACGTCAGGCATCATAACTTTGCTTTTTTATTTTTTTTCATGTGTAAAGTTCTATCTAGAGGAATATATAAATAGACAAAGATGAAACAGTTTACTACCTTTTGCTCCGCAGTTTGTCGACCAAATATATATAAAAAAGATCTTCTGTTTTTCTACTTAAAAAAGAGGTTCCAAACATGCAAATGTTTTCTGAAATTTTCAATAATTATTATAATCGAATCAAACACCGCGCCAAATATATTATATTATAATATATGCATCGTAGGCTTAGCGGACGTATAGTAATTAAACTGAATGCAGATATTATACTACTAACAAAACAATAACTCATGAATAATACATTGCCGTGTATAATAGGTACATGCATTTGCACCGTAGTTTGTTGTCATAATACATAAAGAATGGGTTGACTATGCTATGATTCTCGTAGCTTCGAGCTACGTTACCTTTAAAAGCCTTGCATGAATGACGGTCTATGGTAATATTTAATCTTCATCGTGATAAAGGATAATACATTGCTATTTATAAGTTAATAAAAAAGCACTCCAAAGTGACAAAATAATTTTACTTTTATATATATTTTTAGGAGCGAGATAGTTAAATAAAATCCCATGGAAATACTTAAATACGATAACTCTATTATCAGTACTCTTTAAATATTTTTTTAAAGAATATAGTATTCTTTTTTATAGCGAATTTAGGTATTATAATATTTTAAGTGTAAGTATATTGAACTACAATCACATACTGACTTCGTATGGCTGAAATATATTTTCTTTTATTAGACAAAAGAAAATTATTTTCAAATATAATCTTGGTAATCAATCGTAGCCTCACCTATCGAATCTAATAAAACCCAAGATAGACTTAAACATAATATTTTTTTGTGCCTTTATGGAAGAGTTTAGTGACTTATAAGAATTATATTGTTGCCAAATAATATAGTATTAATTAGCAACTAAATTATGAATTCAGTTTGAAAATCATATTTTTTAATTAAATTAAATTATTGAAAAAACATAATACGTTAAGTTTTTTATGAATTAATTAAGAATTATTCACATCATTCAATAGATAAACTATTCAAATAAATCTGGTAAGATACATAAATCCTCACAAACCTATTTACAAACATGATGAACGTACTTTTACCAAAATAGCTTTAGAAACGTCGAGCATTGATTTAGAATAACAAATATAAACGGTATTGACCGTTATGTTTTTACACAAAATGTTTACTCTTCATTAAAATCAATAAAAGTATATTAAAAACTTTATTTCTTAACATACAGGTCTAGATAATATTCAGTTTCATTTTGTCGTAGGGCTTTGTGCAAGCCCATCATCATTTACTCTACCGCTAAACAGCAATACTACTCAGTATTGTTGTGTTCCGGCTTGAAGGGAAGTGAGCGATTGGCACAAGAGACGTAATATCTCGGTACGTATTTCTTGCCAATTTAGTGCCAATGTTTATGGGCAGTGGTGACCGATTACTGTCAAATTACCCAATCGGTAGTCTTCCTATTTTAAAAGAAAATCCTACAATCGCATTTAAAGTGATTTAATAATGTTTGATTTTTTTTTGTTCACAATATAAAAGGAAAATATAATGTTCAAAGGAAAAAAAATATTGACATACTAAGAGTAATCGTGACCACCCTAACCGTACATTGACTCTCCCATTGCTTCTAAAACTCGTAACTATGCCAATTTTCCTTCTATGTTAATAATCAATATTATTATTCTTTTAAATAAATGAGAAGAATTAATGCTTGTTTTAGATTAGGTTATATTTTTAAAGAGAATACAATTTACTATTGAAATAGCTTTTGTCATATATCCCGCTGAAAAAAAATATTTAAACAATTTAATTATTCGTTTTAAACCATTATTTGAAAAAAAAACTTTTGTAAAAGATTAATCAACTGCCAAGAGATGTGCCTTTAGTATATACAATTATCTTAATTGTCTTCCAAAGCATGTCTAAAAAAATTCATATCTAACCACCACAAATACCAAATAATCTACCAAAGTTATCCTAAGCAATATCGGTTCCTGTTCGTTAAGAACACGTTGTACGTAGCTGACAAACGCTTACTAAAGACCCAATATATCGCCTAACGACCTACTCTATTTTCACGTGTTATCTTTTAAAAATATTTTCTTTTCTATTAAACAATATTCCACGTTCTAAATTAAGGATTTGAAATACTAACGATAAGTTGCCATTGTTATGTACACATATTATTTAATTACAAATAAGGTAAGATGAGCTTTATATTGTGAAGAATTAACACTTTGACATAAAGTGTTAATTATTTTGAAAATATTTTATTAATTTAAAGCGTAATCTTTGAATAAAAATAACTGTTTTCTTTCAAATTCGGACCAATAGAGTCATACTATGTTTAAGAAAACTTACGAAAAAATACCGAAAGGCGTACGGTAAGGGTTTATTAGCATTAAACACGCGCGCAGAGATCGCTTGGCTTGACACTTATTGTATCACGTAGAAATTTTATTTACTCTTTGTATTGTATTAAAATATATCTTATCGTATAGCACACTTGTATTAATGGGTTTTGTTGGTCGGCGGTATGAGAGTGTGGGAATAGAGAATGCTAGTGTTTGCGAGTACATATGTAATGTAATTGGTTAATCACTTTTTTACTTCTAGCCGGTTCTTCTCGTTATAACCTCAATTCCGAACCGTTGGTAGCTTAACATTTAATTGAATCCTGTTACTTAAAGATTCAAAGGTCTATTTAAATAAAGAATATTTTGACTTTGATATTAACGAAATCATTGAAGATGTTTATGCAATGAGGGACAGCATCACTGAACTTAATGCGATTGATTAGGTTATATATTAGTGTATATTCTTTATTTCATAATTTACCACATTCTAAGCTCAAAAGTAGATGACGCTTCTAAGGTAACCAGACCGACAAGACAGCTTGAACAACTTATACTTAAGTACAAAAAAAGGAAATTACATACTTGCATGACCTTGAAGAACCCCATGGAAACGAAACCACTTAATCTGAATAATGACTAGCCGACAAAAATACGGCAACATTCACGTTCGATTTTAATCTCCGAGAGAGCTAACATTAACATGACGTAATAAAATAATGTTCATAAAAACTAGACCACACTAAACCAATTTAAGAAAACGTTTAAAAATTAAAATGTTTTTAAAAATATGTTATATTTAAAAAATATTTTCTTTTATATGAAACTATATTACACGTTTTAAGGATTTCAAATACTGACGATAAGTTGCCATTGTTATTTACACATATTATTTAATTACAAATAAGGTAAGGTGAGCTTTATATTGTGAAGAATTAACACTTTGTCATAACACCTGTTATATTGCCATCCATGACGACGTTAAGCTAAATTTTTCATACATTCTTTTCCATAGAGAAATCCAATTTTGTTTTGATCGAAATAGAGCACAGTCGGGAATGATACGTGGCTCACGCGTCGCTGGGAAAATTAATTTGCATTGCAAATTAACGTAAGTTTGTCACCTACACTGCTTGTGCCTTCTATACGAGAGAATATCTATTTATACACTATAAAAAGTTTTGTAAATATTTTAATAAAATAATCACAGACGATATTCTAAAATTAAGTCGAAATCGAAATAATAAAAATAGATTGTTCATGTTTATTCAGTCGAGATGGTCCAGTGGTCAGAAATAGTGAATCTTAATCGAAGATTGCGGGTAAGCACTTTGAATTTTCATGTTTGTGAAAAAGTGCCCGACCGTGAAGAAAAATACATCGTGAGGAAACCTGCATCAATCGCGTGAATATTCAGCAACCCACATTGGAATAATAAGCTCCTTTCTCCCTAAAAGAAGAGACAGCCTTAGACT
Organism: Vanessa tameamea; assembly: GCF_037043105.1. Classification (NCBI taxonomy): domain Eukaryota; kingdom Metazoa; phylum Arthropoda; class Insecta; order Lepidoptera; family Nymphalidae; genus Vanessa; species Vanessa tameamea. The sequence continues at coordinate 7,882,484 of NC_087316.1, forward strand.
AACTGTGAGACATTTTTGGCTGTTAGCTATTGGGTTCCGTGGTCAAAATCTCTTTAATCGTTTTACTTTCTTTAATCTGTGAAAAACTTATCGGTGATAACATTTATACTTAACAGTAGAGCATTTATTAAAAGTCTAAACATTCAAGATATTTTTGACTATTCTGTATCGACTGACTCGAAACTGTAAGTAATAAGTACAGATAAAAATAAGTAAAGCTTTGTGCAATCGAATCTAGGTAGGTATCATCCACTGATCAGATATTCAAAAGCAATAATAATTAATTTAATCAGGAGGAGAGTTAGCCAATATAACTACAGGCCCAAGGGACATAACCTCTTAGTTGGTTGTTAGCGCATTGGCGATGTAAAGAATGGTTAGTATTTCTTACAACGCTATGAGCTTTCTATGGTCGTCTATCTATCGGCGATGGTGATCACTTATTCTAAAATGGACATTTTACCTAATTAACATTTTACATAATGTAGAACTTCGACACAAATCAAATGACACATAAACAGCTATCAAATATATGTAATTTGCATCGATATTGAAACTGAATAGCTTTAAGTATTTGCATTATTAAAACAAAGAGTGAGGTAAATGTTAACATAACAGAAAAAAACTACACATACATATTTTTTTAAAATCAATTTATTTCCTACTAGTAAATTAATCTTGTTTTGTTAGCATTAATATGATAAAAGTGAATATTTGTTTAATTAAGTAATCTAAACAACGAATGCAAAGAGTTAAATAAATAAAACCGCGTCATTTATGTAAGAGTCAGCATTTGTGAGTGTTGTGTGATGTGCATGCGACCTTGTCGCGCAGCGGGCTCGTTGCGTACCTTAATCTTGCAACGTAGCAGCTGTAATGTATTCTGCCACAGTCGAGTCTGCTCCTGCACAGTTCCTTGACGAGAACTTATTGCCCTTTGTTCCTAAACCATTCAAAACTAAATTTAGTTATATAATGACACTGTCAATCGGTAAAATATCATTACGAATTTACAAACTTACGGGAAAAGAGGTCATCTATCTCTGTCCTGACGCAACGAGAATTCAACAAGAATTTTGTGAGTAAGAGCAGTGCGTGGGACAATTCACATTATCTACTATGCACTCGTCACACGTGTCGCTCGAAACTGGAGCACACTCGGGAATTATGTAAAGAGAGTCACTAAACCCGACGATTGCGAAATTTGCATGCTCGAAGCGTCACTAAATAAATTGCTTTTTGTCTTGTAGATTAATGCTATAGTTGAATATTTAGCTTAATACTGTGTGGAGATAGCAATAAGTGTATTCATCTTGTGTTATAAAATCAACATCACTGTTGAAAAATAGGACCTTCTTATATTTCATATGTGATGTTATAAATTCATTGTCGCTGGTGTTAATAAAAATAATACAACAAACCTCTTCTAAAATCTTGACAGCCTCTTCCATATCAGCAACATTTTTTTTCAAAGCTTCCATTTTTGAGGGTTTCCTTGGAGACTGCATGGAATTTTTCATTTCAAACATAACAACTTCTTGCAAACCTTCTGCCTTCGTAATTTTCTGCCGTAAATTTTTCCATTCATTCTCCTTACTATTCAGTTGGTCGGTCAACTCTTTGACTTGATTCTTTAGAGGATCCATTTGTGAAGAAATGTTGATAGACGTTGCTTCGTAAATTCTCTTTTTCTGTTCGTACTGCTGTTGAACTTCTTGGAATTCTTGTTTAATAGGTTTCACTTTATCACCCAACGGCTGTATTTCTTGACGCACCTGCGATAGTTTTTGAGCCGTTTGTGCAACAAGCTAAAATATAATATACATTTTAAAAATATTTTAAAAACCAACCAATATGAACTATTTGAAATAATTTAACCTACCTGAGATAAGTCATGCAATGACTTCTTCGTCAAATCTGACAATTTTTCGTTGCCTTTTTCAATAATATCATCGTCATCAATTTTCATTTTCTTATGGTTCACGAGGGCCATTTCAACAGTAGGATCGTTAGTACTCAAAATGTTTAATGTCCTTGTGAGAATACCTGCTTCTACCTACAATAAAAGCTTTCATTTTATAGGCAAAATACATGATAATGAGATAAACGACCAGAAGTTTACCTTAAAAGTTGAAAGATTAGCTCTCTGTCTTTTATAAAGATTGCTTTTAACACGAAGTGAATTGACATACTTCTTCAACTCCTCGCCTCTAAGAACCATATCCCCAAGAAGCTGTTTCACCTAGGAAGTAAATACAAATATTTAAAGTCAGAGAAAAAAATCTTTATCCACTAACAAAGCATTACTCTAACTAATAACTTGTAAAAAAAAATCTGCCATCGCTTCGAAATGACTTTTTTCATTAACCAATAAATATAAATAATTGATTAATAAAAACTTTTGAAACGGCCTGGTGGAAATCGTTCCATTCGCAAAGTCTTTTGTCATCTAAGAAGTTAATTATTCGAAACAATTTAATTTCTGTTTATCATCCTGAGACTGCTTTTATCATTATAAAATACTCGATTCAATCAAGTTCATTTCAAACGATAAGAAAACCAAAAATAGGAAAAGATGGATTACTTATACAGAGTTATCTTAATACCTAATCCTGATCAAAGACTTCTTCCAACATCATTTAGAAAAGAAATAGCACAGAAATTATCTGAGACGAATCTTTCGACGCTTCGACATAATGACCGATTACTTGAAATGAGAAAAATACCCCAGTATCAGATCAACGTGGCTTAACCGATTATTTCTCTAATAAACGAACATAAATATTACTTTGACGATATTATATATAAAGCAATAAAATAGAAGTATATTTCTTTTATCAAAATAATTTTTACCTATTTTTTCATTTCAATGTATTATGTATTTATTTTTAATGTAATGTATTTTATTGAACAGTAATATGGTTAATGTTTAAATTATACTACATTGAATTACATTAAATGTCTAAACAATAGTAAATATATCTTGTTGAACTTATTACAATATATTTTAGCAACTCTTTTTACTATTATAAATATTTCTAAGGTTTGCTGAACAAATCTATTGTATTTCATGTATCAATTATTGCATGAACTTTCAAATTGAGCAATGTTATAAAAGTGTACGTAAGAGAAATTTATGCGAATTGGAAGGTCTACCTCAATTTAAGAATGAATACAGACTTCATTTATTGACCTAAATCAAGCGAACTATCGATGGGAAAATAACAATACCACATAAATGGTTCCACCGACTTGACTATAACTGGGTCAAGTTTCAAAGCCAAAGCTGTGACTAAAATAAAAGCATGTCTATAAATTATACAACGCTATATAAACAGTATTTCTTAAAAGACTTTATGTTCAAGATTCCTTTTTTAATGGAAATCATTTCATAGAACGCAGTATTATTACTATTACAAGATACCCGACCCGGCTTCGCGCGGTTACATAAAGTTTTTATACACAAATTTTTGATTGAAGATCAAACATAAAAAGAAAAATTAATATATAATATGTACAATTAAAATATAATAAGTACTTGGCTCTTGTCTACTATATTATACGTGCATTCCACATATAAACCTTTCTCATCAATCAATCTGTTTATGTAATTTAAAAGATTTAAGCGTACAGACGGCGGAAAATGACTTTGTATTATACTATGTAATGAAAGTAATATGATGAAGGTAATATAAGTATTACATGTATGTATTTAGGTTTATTTGAAAATAAGTTGTTTTTCACATAAAGTTTATTAAATTTTCGAAAAGTTAATTCATTAAGACTACTACTTCAATTTACGCTTAAATTTTAAGCAACTGGCTCTAGAACAACTCAATGAAGATGTTTGCACATTTATTTTTTTATCAGTGGTGAGGTATATTTCTGGCTCAATATATCAATAATCGAAGTTGCACAAAATGCATTATTTGGTGTGATCATTGGTCCATATATTTTTAAAAATAAGGCCAGACAGAACGAAACTGTCAATAGCGGTACTGCACCATGGTTGTCATGGTGCAGTACCGCTATTGACAGTTTCGTTTTCACCTTTTTGCTACCTGAAATTGAAGCCCGTTAATTCGAAGATGTTTGGTTTCAGCGTGACGGAGCACCGGAACACACAGCGCTCAAAACAATGGCTAGATTGAGAAACCATTTTGCTGAGCAGATTATTACGTGTTTGGACCTTTGGACTTTTCTCTTTGGAGTTACGTGTATATTAAGTCTTCGTCGATAAGTCAGTTACGATTCAGGACTTGAAAACAAACATTCTCTGCGTAATTGGGCAGATGCTGGTCACAATGCTGAAAAGAGTGATCCATAATTGGACCTTCCAAATAGACTAACTACAGCCATCATTTTAATTAAATTATTTTCAATAATTTAATGTAAAAGTTTATTCTTTCAGGTTGTAATAAAGCCAAATACGCCACAAATTTCCATTTTATGTGTATTATTTAGAATTAAAAAAAAGGTCTTAATGTGCTTATATATATATATATATATATTTGTTAAACATCCCACAAAAACGGCCGGACTAATTTGATTAAAATTTAAAATACAGATAGCTTATACCTTGATTTAACGCTTGGAAGACGCCCCTCTTAAACGTTGGCAAAGCAAACCAAAAAAAACTTTTGTACGTATCTTGTGACGTTTGCTCAGCAGCTATTAAACAAACCTGTGACCGTAGATCCGCGAGCGTCGCTTCTTGTTCTTTCAACGAGGTTGTAAGCTCATGAACACGGGTAGCGCTCAACTCTTTATTGCGTCTGATGACTGCAGCTTGCTGACGAAACGGCGCGAGCTTGTCTTCTTGAGGGTCAGATGCGGCCAGGCGACGTTGTACCAGTTGCTCTATCTCGCTATTTACTGTTGCTATCTATACAAAATTATTGTACAAACAAAAGTTAAGTCTAAGTATAAAGCAGACAAACACCAATATATTTTCATGGGCGTTTGTATTTATAATTCAGCTCTTGCTCAGTGAACCTTAGCCCATAATTTAGAGGCTGTTACTTTATATTTTTTAAGCATTATATCTTAAAGCAGTTTTCGAACATCATGTTAGAGTTTTCAATACCAAGCCAGTCATCAACGATTGTTTATAGTATATGATATATGCACGTAACACAGATAATTTTATATAATATTCCATAAATAATAAATAATAATTAGACGAGGAAGTTTACTTGTCATCTCATGATAATTTTTCTCTGTCTATTGTAAATATGTTGTCATTTTACGAGATATACTTCCAATTTTATTAAAGCGTCGCCAATGCAATACCGAAATCCTTTTCTGTAATTACGCAGAATCAAATTGAATTTATAGACGATCGAATTTTACAAAAATTTTCCTTTTTGGCGGTTAAATGATGACTGTTCACTCAGGTGTTCTCGAGTGAGCTACGTCAAACGTTCAGCATTTAGGCTTCGTGTACATGGAATACCAGCTCCGAACCGCAAGTTTTTATATTAATAAAAACCACGTACAGTTTAAGTGCGTACGTAGCGTTCGTGTGCAATTTAGAGGGTGCCGCAGCGGCATCGGCGCCGGGCTAAATATTATATAATCATAATTATGAATAATCGCCACATATAAATGTCTTATACGAGTCGCGTCGACATTGCTACTGTGTCAATTTCATTAATTTCGTAATTTGTTCCATTTGCTCCTATATCATTTTCTACGTTACGTATGTACATATAATTAATTTTATTTCATTTTATGTTACTCTATGAGGGAGTTTTAGGCTCACATATGGCGAAGGTGGTGAGGCGCCGATGCGGCTTAGGCATTCATAAAAATGTCAAGTTTGCGGATCGTCATATAGACGAAACCTAATTATTTAGGAAACTGCTTTAGATAATATTGTCAAAACATTTGAAAATATCCGCTATCTCTTGTACGAAATTGCGAAGATAAAGTATTAAAAAGTTTGCCAGCCATTTCATGGGTGGATTTCAAGTTTTACTCCGCTACTTAAAATCGTAGTAATAAAATCAAGCTAAAAGTTAAATTCTATACCTTATCTTGAACTGTGATTAAATCCGACCTCGTCGGGTGCTGCTCCGAAGCAATAGTCTGCATAATATTCAGTTCTTTCTGTAAGTTGGCACTTTCTTGGGGCAGTTTTTCTTTCATCAGATAGCTATTTAACTAAAAATATAAACGGAACTTCAAAATATATTTCGTTTAAGTTAAATAATAGCTTTTATGCCACTGCAATAAATCTGTCTAAAGGAATAATGTCAATATCTCAGTATACAAAACAACACAATATTCAACTACAAAATGTAGGTATTTAGTACTTTTAAGATACTCTTACATAATAATTACATGTTGAAAATCTTTTTCCTAGTTATAAAAAGTAACAAGAAACGTTAAAGCTACCTGTATTTCTTCTTGTAAATGTTTGATCACGTCGGATGCACTCTTGGGAGTAGCGCTCTGGCCGTGAATGACGTTTAAATATCGTTTTAACTGTTCCGACGCAGTTTTTAGCTGCAACTGCTGCATATCATACTGAAAAATGAAAGTCATAACAAAACATATTTAATTCATTTTGAGTACCTATGACTTTTGAGAAAAACCAGTACGAAGCTTATTCTTATAAAGTAATATAAATATATATTAATATCTGATGTTTTTTTTTATTACCTGATTTTCGAATTCCTTAGTCTTTTCTTGTTGTAGTCGTAGAAGTTTGCTTACATTTAACAAGTCTTCCTTGTCTCTCACGTCCATCAAATGTACTTGAACGTTTTCGAGTCGCTTTATCACTGATCGTATTTAATTATTTTCAATTATTAAGTAATGATTACATATAGATATATAATTAAAAATCACTTTAGGCTAAGTTCCCTGCCTTGAAAAGGTTTGAAGAGTATTCCACTAGACTGCTCTAATGGATGTTGGTGAATATATAGCAGCATATATTTATGTATAACAGAATGTCACACGCCGCATGCAGGTTTCCTCACGACGTTTTTCTTCAGCCCCGACCCCGATATTGTTCATAAGCACAAATTAAACACGTGAAAAGTTCTTCATATTATACATTTTTAAAACTAATGTATTGACAATATAATGTTTATATTAAAGAAAAACCTTAAAATTTTAAGCTTTTTCAAATTTCATAAATAATATTCTTGCTTTGTTAGCATTCCTATTCTATAGTATTTTCAATCCAGCCATTGAGATCACATACACGATGATAGCTCTCAGTTATTTTCTAGTTTTCATCGAAATATTACTAATTTTTTTATTTATTTTTATGATATCGGTAGGCGGACGAGCAAATAGGTCACCTGTCACTACCGCCCATAGACAATGGCGCTGTAAGAAATATTAACCATTCCTTACATCACCAATGCGCCACCAACCTCGGGAACTAAGATGTTATCTCCCTTGTGCCTGTAGTTACACTGGCTCACTCACCCTGTAAACCAGAACACAACAATACTGAGTACTGTTTGGCGGTAGAATATCTGATGAGTGGTTGGTACCTACCCAGACGGACTTGCACAAAGCCCTACCACCAAGTAAAAATATATATAGTATTTAGATTATTACAGTCAATTACTATATTTTTTAATCATTACAAACAAGTTTAATCCTAATTAAAATTCAATACAATAAACCATTAAAGTTATTTTTATAATCGCATCGTATTATTAACAATAAAATAGTCTCATAGTACTATACAACAAAAGATGGCATACGTAGTAACTTTGGGTCTTAATTAATATAAATAATATAGAGTCCTCGAGTTAGTACTTTGACCTCATTGTAATCTTGTAGGCACGGATTGCATAATACAATTTGCTCTCCAAAGCTAACTACAAACCTTAATTAGAAGCATAATAACTACAAACTACAAAGACAATACATCTTTTATTAATTCATAATACGTAGACATACTGGCCAATGGGACACATGACGGTAAGTGGTCACTGTCACCTAAACGCATTGAAACTAAAAAATATATTAACCTTGGGAACTGAAATGCGAAGTCCATTGTGCCTGTACTGGCTTACGGTTCAAATCGGGTACTAAGTAAGTATCGGTACAAAAAAGTATCGTCGCTTGGTAGAATGCAGTAAATATATAATATATTACCAATGTCTCTCTCGACGGCCATTTCTTTTATATCATTAATGATTTCAGACGCATTTTCTTTCTGCAGCATCCTCGTTCTTTTATGTACATCTTTAAATTCATCTATTAAGTTTTGATACAGATCTAGTAAATCTTGTACCGAATTGTTTCTCGCGACATCAGCTGGTATATCAGGGATTTTCAGATACCTGCAAAATATGTTATAATTTACTTTCATACTAATATTTATTATATTTTGTTTGGTTACATCAAATGAACATTAAGGATAATAATTATTGTTGAGTGTCACAACACAGTTGTTGAGACTCACAAATGTTTCACAAACGCCAAAAAGCAAACAAACAATAGTATAAGCAGTTTACTTCATAATTACACGAGTGTTTAGTATTCACAGAAACTTAAGTTGAATTTTTAAGGATATTATTTATAATACCAATAAAAATAAATGCAATAAAAATCAACGCCCTTCTTAATCCAGGCGCAGGGAGCCTTACCAATGTTGGTTAAGTTTTGACTATTGAAATATTTTCGGAAGAGAGTAGGGGAGGGAGAGAGGATTGTTTTCCGAGACCCTGAAGTGTAAACACTGCTAAGTTTATTTCAAAGGCAACTCTCAATCTCGCGTTGCTACTGTGAATTTTAAAGTTGACATAAAAATCCATTAAATTTTCATGACATGACAAGCTTTTTATATCATATAAATGGTGTCAAATGTGTTCCTTATGAAATTATGTTATAAGTTAACAGTAAAAATGGAGCAATGGAGTTGATATTCAGCATCTCTTTTTTTAAACTTGCATTCGTATTCTCTGTAAGTACTTTTATTTGATACCCATATTATAGACAAGCACTTAAAACTTACTCCGCCATATTGGTTTACAGTGACGTCAATTTATTTTTTGACTCAATCTCAGCAAGCCCTTTCATTTTATACCTATATTGTAGGAACAAATTAAAAAATATATCCTCCATCTTATATATTGCAGGATTTAGAATGACGTCACACAGTTAACCACGCATTGTCATCCAAACTGAACGTATATACAAAATTTCAGCTCAATCGGTTAAAGATATCTGCTTCAAAATTGATTTTCAGGCTTAAGAAGTCCGCCCTACTGGATTAAGAGTGGCGTCACATTATTTTTCGAGTTCTTCTTAGGAAGCCCTTTTATTTGATACCCAATATGGGTGGGATTGCATTATAAATATTGGGTCCGCCATCTTGGGTATGCCACCATGATGGATTTATATTACTTAAATCAAGTATTAATATATTTACATAATAAACATACACGTTATCTTAGAAAAATATTTGATGTAATAATATATAATAGAATAAAATATATCTAACACAGCTAGAATTAACTAATAATGTAAGTAATGTAATGTAAGTAATATCTAAGGTATATTTCAAGAAACACAAGATGGCGTTAATATCCTTTTTTTTGTTCCCGCTGGAAAAACGCGTTACTCGTTTCCCCCACGTGGAAGTGGGGGTATGTGGGACTCGCCGGTGTCCAAGGCGCCGAGTGCGCCCGGTCAACGGAATACCTACTAAAATACCAGCGGTACCCTCTCCGTCTTTTCGGCGGGCACCACGGTGGCGTTAATATCCTGAAGCAACCATAATAACGAACAAAGGTACAATGGACGCATTAATTTATAAATGAATAACTTCTTCAATATATTTTTTTAATTTCATTGAGTCTCCATCTTATCAAACTACAAAGACAAATAGATAATATATCACCAATGTCTCCTTCGACAGCTATTTATGTTTAACAATTTCAGACGCATGCAACAAAGAAATAACAACTTACTTGGCTAGATATGCTGTATTTTTAACTTGTTCTTTGTTAGACAGAAGCCAGTGTAAGGCATGATGAATAGTTCGCGTATCTCCAGCGAGTAATTGGGACCTGAATAAAGTCGGTTCGGTGCCAGCTGGAGGCCGATATTTAACATTTCCCAACATTTCTAATAGTCTCACTGCTACTGTTTCTGGATCTTCTTCGCGAATATTAAGCTGTTTAAGACAAATACTATTTTAAACATTTGAGTATATAGGTATATAATTTTTTTATGTTAGCTATTAGCGCGATAGTTATAATTTCCTAATAAAAGAATTATAGCACGTAAACAATTTAGCTAGGGCAAGCTGTTAAGGTTAAATTATATATAATTATATTCTGAAACACAAGCAACTTATAAATGTATAAAATTTCCATCAGAATACACAAATAATAATAATAATAAATAATAATACCCAACTCGTATGAAATCGACCCGTAGTGTTAACACCACCACACAACATTAGTGAACTACTGATGTTTGCACCAATTAAATAATTAATCTACAGAACTACGAGTATAATTTGATTGACCTTTACCAAGTACTAACATTCCACAATATGAATAATGTTATTTGTCATCTTAATATGTACTTTAAAACGGTATGTATAAGTAATACCTTGTCTCCAGCATTGAAATTGACAAGCAAGTCCACGAGCACCTGCAACAACTGCTTTTCGTCTAATGCATCAAACTTTATCAGATCATAGTTTCGACCCAATGTCGTATTTAATTCCTTTACAACGTATTTCATCTGTTCAGTCATCTCGACGCGTTTTTTAGATTTTCTTGATAATAATTTCAGCTAGTATATTTTGACAGACTCCTTGCGTTGTGGCTGGCGTTACCTTAGCAACCTATAATAATAGCAACAATCCACGTAAAGCATAAAGCTTCGTCTACATAGTACTATAACGTACTAGTACCAGACCGTACGTTTCACCACGATGATCACAATGCCAATATGAAAAAATAAGGTCTCAACCTTTTTTTTATATTAACATCATAATCATTTTTAACAGAAATCTTTATAAAAAATATACCAACCTATCCGCACATAGATAAGAATAATTAAGATTAATAATAAAATTGTCATCAGGTGTTTGTTAAAAACAATTACGGGTATATTTTGTGTGATAAAACTCGGCGAATCACGGTTTATATATATATATATACACACATATACACACACAGAATTTGTCGTGACTGACATCTGACACTGTACACAAAGCCTTATCATAAGTTTTAGGGTCAATGTTCACGGTGACTTTAAAACGCCATCAATAAGCATTACAGCAAAGCTGTAATGAAAGATTTTTTGTATCGTAAATATTAAAAACAGATATAAAGTAATTAAGTAACGACATATTTCAATCAATGTCTAACATTACTTATCATTAACGATCAAGTTCTATTGAGTTTAATACTATTGTGATTCGGATTTATAGAATAGTTTTACGTGTTTTAGTAAACAGTGTGCGTGTGTGTGTGTGTGATTAATTATTTAAGCTGAATAACGGCACGACCGCACACGAATATTTTCTTCTGTAGGTTTTTATACTAAAAGTAAAAATTGTTTAGTAAAAAACGAAATTTATCATTTAAAGACTGATTAATGTCAAAACAAAACTAATTATAAACTGTAATGAGTTCTTATAAAAAAACAAACTGTAAGCCAAGTCGGCGGAATAACTTCATGTATTTATAAATCGGCAAAGACAGGCCCCATTTTTTATCTAAGAGTCATCAAGAGTCATGAAGATAAATAATAATTTGCAATCGGTACATTTTCAATCATTGATTAATCAATATCAACACCGAAAGAATCTTCGAATTTCCGTTATAAATTAGAAATTCTTAACAGTTTTTATCAATGACGATTAACGCCACGATTAACGCCAGTAATTATACTTTTTCTTGAATATCAATTATAAAATTTGGTCTAAAGCTTTAAATACATATATTATAATATTATTATGTTATGTAATTAATAACATTAATTAAATTCGTCAAATTATTACATATATTATACAAACAGCCATAGACAAGTTATTACTAGTAGCTGTTTCTTTTCTTAACACGTTCCTCAAGGTATTCTTAATAAACATTTTGATCCACTGTGAATATAAAAAAAGTATCACCGGAAACAGTACTCTAACCTTCCCAAACTCTCAATGATGTTATCTAGATTACATGTTACAATATTAACTATATATGCTTCGTTTTTCGGAAAAAATAAATAAAAAACATTAAAATCTTGGAATAATTTATATTTCTATTATAATACAATCATAGCTTCATGTCGTTATCGTCACTGCTCAACAATTAACTCCTATACTGTACAGTTTGTGCCTAACCCTTGTTTTTATTAAGTAGAACCTCAGAATCTTACAACACAATCGAAATCAATATATATCGCCTCACAGCCATGCTGACTACTCCCATCAGTAACCATTAATTGATTTACTACAAATGAGCACTAAGACAGAACAAAAATTGAGTTATACCCTAAATTTCTAAGTGATTTTGCAGATTAATAAACTAAAACTAAATTCGTGCGATTATATAAAATCGCTCAATAAGGAAACTGCACTGGCATCGTATCTAGCACCGATAGAGTTGGAGAAGTTTAAGCCACATAAATAAACGTGATGTTAAATGAGAAAAAAAACTAGAACTTCTAGGAATCAAATTATCATTGTTTATATTTAGTTAAACTCACTAATTATTCTTAATATAATCACTTCTCCAACTCATTTAGACTTAAACATATAATAAATAAATAATAAAGCTATCAAAAGTAAAAATAAATTTAGGAGTTAACAAAAGTTTCTTCAATTCAACTGCCATTTTCACCACTCGTTTAATATTTTATTAATTTTCCCACTGATAACTTTTTAAGCTATGGCATGCACCATTATCATATAGACCCTGAGCTTGTTAAATAAACCAAAATTAAATAAAAAAATGCACATAAATGTGTACCGATTCAGAAAATCATAGAATTTTTCGATAATGTGGTGTTACATTGATTTAATTGTATAATTATTAGTTTTGAGTTACTAATTTAACAAAAATTCTATTATTCATTACAATTATTGCTATTTTTTATTTATACAAACGTAAGTAATTTGTACTCTTCTAAATTAATGGAAATTTAATTATTTACAATAATACATGAATCGTATTCTATAGGAAATACAGTGATAAAATTATATAATCAAAATGTCAATGATATTTAAATTCAAAATACGATTAATAACCAAACAATCACAAAAAAAGATCGATAATAATATATTTTCAATCAAGTCATCCGTTAATAGTTGCTCAATTATTAAAAAAATATATATTTATATTAAGAGTGATGTTTCATTATTAAATATGGCTATCGAATATGTTGTTTTAACACGTATCTTTTTTTCGTGGTTACAAATTGCGACTCATTGGTCCTCGTTATTTCTCTCCCCGCATCTAAACACTTTATATTAATACTATGTTTTTTCAAAAGGAATGTGTTAAGAGAGATTTCAAGATGCTATGATAATGACACCTTTATAGTGAGTATAAGATTGTTATTTTTTAATAAAGATCAATTCAGATTCACAGTAAGTCAGCCATATAAATGCAAAAACAATTTCCTAAAAACAAAAGTGATTACGAAACGAACAACGTCAAAATGATTTAAAAACACAGACTCACAAACATAAATCTTTCAAAACATAAAATATTATCATTAGCATCGATGATAATTGGGCGCTTATAACTAAATCTATAAAAGGTACATCACACAGTAACCTTAAAAAATCGTTTCTCTACATCTAAATCACAAGTACCGAAATCGATAAAATAAGACTGCGCACCGAAAACAAACGATATTATCACTTCAGATAACGCGGCTCGATCCGCGACCCGCGGTTCGGTTTAATGAGCTGCGTCCGAGCGACTATCGCGTCGCTTCGCAGTAGCACCTCTGATACCAGCCGGAAGGAGCTGTTCAGCACTCTCACAGCAAACCACCCTTTCGTCCAAAAAGAAAGGTACTGAGGGTGCCTAAAGGAGTCGATTGCGGGGGCGGACAAGTCGTTGGCGTCACTCCCACCGTTCCCAAGTCAGTGCGAGGGCGCGGTGCCCGCACTCGCGCCCGCCTGCCGGTCACACTGGCGCCGCCCAAGCACCCCGTGGATGTGGCGGCGTCCAATGCACCTTCTCCCGGATGTGCCGGTACACCTAGTGGTAAATATGCTGCGTCACATCGATCTGGCGGCGCCGCTGCCGGCGATCTAAGAGTCCGCTTGAGGCACGTTAACTGTTCCATTGGACTGCGATGGACTAAACCGGTGTAGAGAGATCCAGGAGTCTGGAGAGCCAGAGGCGCCGGCGAGCCGTCAGAAGCCGGTGACGTTAAGTACCGCCGTCGGAGTATCGAAGTCCCGCTCGCAATTAGCGCATGGAGAGAAGGTGGGGGGTCACCGGGTCGAGGCGTCGGAGGGGGAGAGGAGTCTGGCGAACCGAGGAGAGGACTGTTAGCGGGCGTGGCAGTGGGCGTGAAGTGGGGACGGGAAGGTGGCGTACAGAATGATTCACGTCGGGAGAGCACGGGCGACACTGCGGCGGAGGAGCGGCGAGAGGTGAGGCGTGAGCTCCACGCGCTGCCGAGCACGCTGCTGGAAAGGCTGCTCATAGCGCTGTTGCAAACGCTGCTCACGTTGCTACCTATGAGGCTGCCATCGTTTGGATGTAAGACCGTACTGTAGCGAAAGGAAAATAAAAAAGCTTAAGCGATGATTAAATACATAAAATATGATATTTTTACTATGCACACAATTACATGATTAAAAGAATATATTCACCGTGTAAAGCTTCATTATAAGATATATGCTTAAGCATTAATGTAAAAATCAATCAATAAAAAAATAATTAGCGCAAGTTGGTCATCATAAGTACCTGTTAGTAAATGTATATATGTGACTGGAATGCGGCAATCTAGGCATATCGTCATCCTCTTCAACATCTGACAACCTGTATATTCTCATACCGAGTGCTTGTGCTGATCTTGACCCTCTCACTCCAACACCTTCTTGTTCTTCTAGTAAACCTAGAACGTATTAAATCTAAATAAAAGTATTTATACTAAACTGGCACAATATACCAAAAAGCAATTACAATACAAGTTTTTTTTTTTTTTTGCAATTATAATTAGGAAAATAAAGACTTACCTGACATGGTTGGCTTAGCTAGCTGAGCCCAAGTATGCAGCGTGAGAGAACCTTCCATTGGTTTAACAATTTGAAGCTTGTGTGGTGTCCTGAAGCGCGCCATACCGCCTGCGGCACCCGCACCCCATACTGCACTCTCTTCACTTAAGTCTCTATCTACAAGTTTCGTAAATAACATTATCAACACATCCAATACACTGACTCTTAGCTGTATATTCCAAGGGTTTTTTTAGAATTAATAATCACGACTGGGTTCAGATTTTGTTACTTAAATAATTTTACAGTTTGTTATGGTGCGTTTTATTACAAGAACTTCTTCTCTAGCTTTGTATACGCTAGAGAAGAAGTTAACAGTCATCCCAAAAAAAAAATATGATACGGATACGAGAATTAAAATAAATTAGTTTAAGTTATTATAATTTTTAACACGTGTCATTAATAATCGACCCAACATACCATTCCGCCTCCGCTGCCGCAGTAGATGTGAGGCGGCGAGCGAGGCGCGCCTGGAGTTGATCTCCTGCGGCGTGAGGCGGCGCAGTGCGGCCGCTAGCTCCGCCGCCCCGGGCGCGCCGGGCACGCCCACCCCCGTGTTGCCGCTAGCGTGTAAAAATTTAAATGATTGTCATTTAATTTATGATCCTATTTAATTAACCTAATTGAGGTTTCTATCGACATCTCACTTTCTCTTATTCACACAACGCACAACACAGTGAATCTCACTTTGCAATGGTAGCGCAACATAGGCGACCAGCAACCAAAACAATTAACATTTTTTTACAGATGGAGACAGATGGGTCGATATTGTATACTTACGGATACAAATCTTCCGATTCAGCGTCAGACGTATCTTCGAAGAATGAGTCCGAGAACGTCGGTTTGTTGGGTGGTTTGTAGGCGGATTGCGTCTCCGCGTCGGAGCCGGATAAAGATGCACCTGACCAACGAGACGCGCACTGCACCGTCTCAAACACCTTCTGCATGCTGGTTCTATAAATAGACAAAAAATATGTCCTATAACCGTACATATCTTTACATACTTTAGTAACTACCATTGTCATCTTTATTGTTCATTGTTCATCGAACAAATTTAGCTGAAAGTTTTATGATAAATGTGGCTTTGTTAATTATACGGTAATTCGAGGTCACGAGTATACCTGAGATTGCACAACTATAACGTAACCAGCTAGCTCGTCTATATAGATACAAAAATAAATAATTTGCGTTTCTGAGTTCTGGTTTAAAGAGCGAGTGTCGTCAAACATATACCATCTTTTATTATTTTTGCAGAGCAATAAACTCTAACTGAGTTCTTGAGAAAGACCTAGCATAATATAATAATTAGTGGATAGCAAAGAACACTGACTGCGCGAGAGGATCCCCGATGCCCGAGTCGAGACTGAGCTCGGAGTAGACGGAGGAGTGCATCTCGCGGTGCAGGCTGGCGGGCAGCAGGCCGGCCGCGGCCGCCACGGACGGCATGAGGCCGCGCGTGGCCTCGCCGCGCCGCCGCGCCGCCCGCAGCTGCTCCTGCGCCTCCGCCAGCAGCGCCGACACCTCCGCGTACCGCTCCTGTCGCAACACACGCCCATAATAACTGCTGTCATATTGTACAAGGCCATATACTTATTTTTATTCTTTCAAATCCGCCACTGTCATAAAATGAGTTTCCTTTTCCTTGTATAAAACGATCGCGGTTACGATTAATTTATTTGTATGTAAATAATTTCCCATTACAGGAAAAAAGTCTAGGCCACGATTCTTGCAACGAATCGCCTTTGAGGAAAATATATTTCAGAAATAAATAATGACCATCTAACACCTTGGATATCAATGCAGGTATCGCCTTCAATTACGAGTATTAGAAACAATAAATAGATGTTTCTTCAAATATATCAACAAATATAAAATGCCAATTCGCACCTTTGTGTCTGCCAATTCTGAAGCCAGAGCATTTTGGTTATCTCTTGTTATTTCTAAAATTCGAAGCGAATGTTCGTGTTCGGCGGTTAGCTGCAAAATTAAAACAACGTAATTAACACATCTTTAGAAATAGAACATCGACAAAAAACGCTTTCGGTGAATGTGCTGTCAACGTTTTGGACTGACAAGAGTATATTTTAGGCCATTTGAGTGTTGGCACACAAAGTTGTCCTATGTATATTTAAGACATTTTTGCTAAAAAAATAACATGAGATAGAAAACGAGTTCGAGTTACATAAAGCCCTTCTCCTGCTGTTTACCTTTCGAATTTAATAAGACTAGGGCATAAAAGAAAGTTGTATATGAATGTGCAAACAAATAAACCATTATAACGGGATAATGTACCTACAAACTGCGTGGTCTTTTTTATTTTTAGACATGATAAAGTATCAATAAACTTTATTTTTTATAGAGACTATATGAAACTTACCGGACATATAATTTTGTCAGGGTAAATTTGACATTTTTGGAACAGTTTCATGAAATTCTTAGCAATATTTACTTGAATATACAAGATGAACATTGTAATGGTAGCTACCTGCTGCAAGTTTCTCTCATTGACAGCGAGCCTAGCGTTGGTGCTGTCGAGCTGCTGCTGAAGGTCGGCCGAGCGTTGTCGCTCCTCAGTTAACTCTGAGCTCAGCACAGTCGTCTCAGAATTTGCACTCGCTGCACGATAAAATAAACTCATATTACCACATTTGAGGCTTAACGTCAGTCTAGTTTATCGATATGTTTGTGTACTGGAAATGCTAATGCTATTGCAATTGCAAGGTTATTTTTGTGCAGCAATTAATTTAAATTATATTTAACATCGGTCTGTAGATATTCAAATTATTACCGTGAAATATAAATCTTCTGAATCTTCTTTGGTTATTGTTTGCGACGAAAGCTGGAATGTTAGAACAAGTATGGTCTGACAGGGTGCAAACCTTAAAGAGAAAACACGCTGCTAGGCCACCTTGTTCCACCAAACCAAATATTTTCCATCCTTTTCTTGAATTCTTCATTTTGGTTCAAATAATAACATTTTATATAAAAAAAAAAAAGGCAAGCATAAATGCTTGCTAAAAAAATACAAATATACCAAACACAGATTTACCAAACATTTTTTTTATTCTATTCTCACTGAGACCTTCAATTATTCTAAATACATTCAATTCTTATTGACAGTGCTATGTAGAAAAAAAAACATTGAAACACTAAAATCCTAAAGTAAAAAAGTATACAATTTATTAGAATGAACTTGACAGAGTAAAGTTCATTCTACTCAATTATATATATTTTTTGTTAATCAATGTATTAACGACAATATTTTATTATAAAATACAATAGAAACATGTTTCGTGTGTGACGTCAAAAAAATCAATTTCATTATATACTTGCCGGACGTGGACTGATAACCAATAAAGTACATAAGTTATAACAAGATTATGTCAAAATCGAACATACGTCTCACTGTATAAATTTTTGTTCTTATCATGGCAACACGGCCGACAAATATAAATCACCACACGCAATTAATAGACATCTCTATCCGGAAAATATTCCTTGCACTGTCAATACACTTTAATTAATATCACATGGGCACATCTCAGATCATAAGGGCCTTTATGTGTGTTAGTACGCTTGTTCTAGTGATGCCAACTAGGGAGGTTATCCCCCAAAATTTAAGGGGGATCAAGATGTAAAGGGGCTTTTAGGGTGTTCATTTATTTAGGGGAGGTTTTAAAAACAGCAAAAAATTATATAAAAAGCTAAAAAAAATAGGATACGAAATTATGCAAAAAAAAGTTAAATTTGTAGAAAGAAAAGTTAAGAACTAAAAAGAATGAAATTGTATAATTTCATGGTTATTATCATTAATTAATAGATCGTCAATTGATGTATATAAACATGCAAAATGCCCCACCACATCAATATAACAGCTATTTTATATTACTTGAATGTACTTTAAACTTATATTTGAAATTATCTCTCTGGCTGCACAACTTAAGATAACTGATCAAATTTTGTCTCATTTAGGGGAATTTGAAGTCGGTCCTAAGGGGACCTAAAGACATTCTGTAGGAGTTGGCATCTCTAGCAATACAGCAATACTAACATGAGATGGATTCGAGCAAAAAGTTCATTTCATAACATTAATTATTTTATTTAAACATGTTGTGCACTTACAGAGCTGCGCGGCGATATCCCTGAGCAGCTGCCGCTCGGCCAGCTCGGCGGAGTCGGCGCCGGCGGCGAGGCGCGCGGCCTCCTCCCTGAGCGAGCGGTTCTCTCGCTCCAGCGCGCCAGTGCGGCGCTTCAGCAGGGCCGCCGTCGCCGCATCTTGATCCTCTGTAGGTGAGTTTTCCTCTGTGTCGTTTGTTAAAATCTAGAAAGAAATATAAGATATGAATATTCGAAGTTCAATACAAATAATCGTTTAGTATTTTTTTTATACTTTTAGATAAAATTCAATTACAATAAAATGAAAGTTTAAAACAAGAAACCTTAAAATATTTTATATTATAGTCTCATTAATTTTTTTACCGAACTGGTTTTATTTATACAATAAATTTTATCAATTTATAACATTTCCTGGTTTTATTAATTCAACATAAAATATATGTCTTAATTTGTAGGTACTCCCTCCGAACGAGGTTTTTGAAAGGACTCGCAATACAACAATGATATTATTATACTTTTATTAAGCAATACGAAATAATAAAATATAGTCGCTATATTTTCTAGTCTCTCTTTTATCCATTTACTTTGTCATTACGCAAACAACCATTACGGAAAATTATTTTCTATTTTATATATTCTTTCAAGGAAGATTGTCTAATCCGTAGTAATTCTATTTATTTTTTAAGGTTAAATTTTATGTCTAAATGTCAATGCCGAATGCCGTCATCATATCTGTTTGCATTTTATAATTTCTAATGAAAAAATTTGTCATCTTTGTATTTGTATATAATTTACGATTTTTAAGAAAATTTATATGTAATATGCATTTACATGTCAAATGTGGTGGACGCACAAGTTGAACAGCAGTTAACAGAAGTAGCATTCTATGAACTGCTGAAACTAAAACGTCAAAAGTTAACCGGCAGACATCGACATCGGGTACATTTTTTTTTTCGTCAATAAATTGAAAAATGTATGAATTTTCTAAAAAATATTTTTTTGGCCGTGCTTTGACTACGGTCCATATATATAATTTTTTATCATTTTAGTTTAATTTTATCGGCTTCCGTTACACATAACACGGAGCTAAACGAGGCTTAAATTCTTAAATATTTCTTTCAAATCATCGGCTGAATCCTTTTCCTTTTTTTTTAATCGTTGCAGCGTGATCTATTGTATTTCACATTTATGGAAAGGTAATACGAGTTAATATATTTTACATAGAGATAGAAAAAAAAAACATTTTTGTCTGCATACAAAGCATAATTAGGCAAATTTAACTGTTATCACTTGATCGACATTCCTCAACATATTATGATAAAAATCGTAAAGATAATTAGCCTATAAAATTATATTTATAAAAGAGATAGATAAGAAATATTGATAATATTTTATATTGATTAATAAAATTATGCGCAAAATTAGGCTAAAATTTAAATATAGTTTTATTTTAAATTAACCTATGGACGATATGACATCTCAAACTTCGTTAACATTATAAGGTAGACTACATGCTATAGAGTCTATGGTCGCCATAATATTGATAACTGTGATAGGAACGACAAAGTTCCATATCAATCATATATAGTTTTATCCTAAATGCGTGAATAGCAAGACAAATAAATCGTCTATTGACCTTTAAGCTTGACAAAATAAAATCAGCTCATAAGAAATACTAAGTGTATGCTATTTTTAACAATGTATATACATTTATCAATCTAAATCAGGCCTTCCCAACCCGTTCCAGTGAAACGCGCCTCCCGAGGTAGAGTAGACACTATATTGCCTTCGGAGCTTCCAAAGAAACTTAAAAATATCTTCTGAATTATTTATATTGATATTATCATATTCGATAATGTAGAAACATTTTAACAATAGTATATTGCACGATATTCCCGGTAGAAAGGTCTAGTTGGAAATTAAACATCACCTGTAGTAGATCGCTCTTAGCGCTAATCTCGTGCCGCAGCTGGGTGATGTGGTCGCGAGCTCCTCGCAACTCTCCTTCGAGCGCGGTCACGCGAGCTTCGAGCCGACCGTTGGCCGCCAGCAGCTCTTTGCCGATACGCGCCGTCAGCTCTAAATCTTTCTCTTTCTATTAAAACAATACATTTTCTTTTTGATCTTGTTACACATAACATTATTTTTATTTCATAGCAATTGGTAGCAGTATCGTTTATCGTTACAATTTTCCAAATAAGAGCAGATCTTTCCTATGAGGTATAAAAGCATTATAAAGACGGAATTTCTAGACCTTTTCGCCTGTAGTTTAAAAAAACAGAAATAATATATAGAACCTTTGTATGAGCCTGATGGGATAAGAGATACAATAAAGTCACTAATGTATGTAGTTAAAGCATCATATATGAACGATTTACATTAACAAAAGCATTCTCTAAGTCTGTGTAAAATACATAAACCTATTCAAACATTTGTATTTTGCTTGACTGATGTGTTTACATATTATTTTATATATTGTTAAGTATATATTTAGTCGCCTAAACACTTAACAGTATAACGGAAACACATATTGGAACAAGACCAGAATTATATTCCCGATTTTTTAACGTGATCGTTAATTCAAACAGTATTTTATGTTATAATGGAACGCTAAATTAAAAATATCGTTTAAACTATTAAGAACTTCGTAAATAACTAAACACCTGAATATTTGAATTAGGACCAAACAAACTTACTTCTTCTAGGAGCCGTGTTACCGCTTCAATGTCATTGTAGGTTTTTGTCATTTGGCTCACCCTGTTGCTGCATAGAACTGCAAAAAGAGGACTTCGCTTATATAATGACCATCTCGAGTACTCTTATCGAAATATACACACAAAACAAAACTATCTGATAAGATATACTATAGGTAAAGTAAACAGTACTGCTTTTTAATAGCTTCAATTATTTAAGTATACACACGTATATATAAATAAATAAATATTTCATTTCAAATATCATTTTATATATATATATATATACCTAAAATATTTTAAAGTTGGGCTTATTAATGTTATTTTTAAAGTAGGTTATGTAAGGCTGAAACTCATTCAACTTTTATGACGCAGTAAAACTGCGGCACATTTAATGGAAAATGTTTGATTTATAACAGTTTTTATTTATTATCGTTGTAACTTAATTTTAAGAATATATAACATAACAAGAAATCTAAAGAAAATATATATTTTGTAAACAGCATCATAAAATATATATATATATATTATGGTAATTTATACAACAGGCCAACAATATAAGTATTGAGTACAGTATTTAACAAATGGTATACTTATGCCTGTGTGTAGAACGCACACTAATTTAACATAACTATCCGTAATTTTCTTTACTTAAAACAATACACGAAGTTTCAAGTATTTAAAACATTTAACATTTACCACATAGATCTAAAGTATTCACAACACAAGAAAATAATTCAACACACGACATATCGGGGAGACAATACAGTAAGTACTCGATATCCATAAACAAATCAATGTAAAACATAAGTCAGACGACTCAAAGTGTAGTCGAATGTTCATTAGATTCCAGTCGCGTCGATAAGATATCGCGAAATACAGGACATAATTAATGATATACAATACAAATAGTAATTTAATTGATACTGACCCGCAAATATATCATCAATGTTTGAAGTAAAAGCGTTCATGGAATCGTCTGAATTTATAAAATACGCGCTTGTAGTGGTTACAATACGTTGTCGAGGAATTTAATAATATAGATCAGTGTCACATTAACCAAAGTGAGTGCTTTCAACGTTGACATGAACCGAGCGCCGACCGTACGAGTTAGTGACTGCGTATTCAACAGCCGAGCGCCGGCTCGGAGGGCAAAACAAACTGTGTATTCCATTGTGCAACATGGGAAAACTGGAGTACAGATATAACAAACAATTGTTTTTACAGAACTCGGTGCATTGTATTGAGTTTGAAAAAAGCGCTTTAATCCCTTATGATACATGTAGATTCGAATCGATCAAAGGTTAACAACCATCACCATGATTCTGTATTTAGAAACCGAAGTGCTATGTGTAACACAGGGTATACAATGGGTGATTACTGAAGTGTGCTAAGCCTTCACATAATTACCAGAACCAATAGCAATCATATTACATAAACTGATCTTATTAAAGCAACTGTGTTCCAACTTTATTATTTGATTATAGTAATTAAAACAGTTATATTCGAAGTTTTATTCGAATAATTGTATTAATCGAATAAAATTACTTACTCCGTTATAGAATCTTATATAATAACGGATTTAATATAACAATATAATTAATTATATTTAAAAAGAGAACATAATATTATAACATTTAAAGACAACAATTAAAATATGTTGCATCTTATGATGCTGCTTTCTATTGAAACAAAAAATCATCAGTGGGAACAAGTCGTTAATAGTAGATTCCATGCGAACATATTTTTTCTCAGTCTTACCTAACAGAGCTGGGATACAACGGATATTGATTGTGTATAGGTTACGTCTCTCTCAGAGCAAATAGAATCGTTTTTTATTTTCTTTTATGTAACAATTTCTACATATTTCATTGTACTCCCCACTGTTATAGTGTATGCTATCTGATCATAATATTATCAATACTTAGTTAAGCTGCGCTCTGTTTAAGTGTAGCACAACGGTTCTGATTCACTGTACATGATCAAGTGAAAGTAAACGGCCCTGTGTTCGGTCCGATCAAGTTTATGTGTGTTGGGCTCTAAGATATAAAGTATTAACCTACTGTTCAACTGTAAAAAGACCTGTTGTATTTTTTAAATTAAGAACATCGAGGAACATTTGTTGCTTAGTCCCTTAGATCTATTGAAAAAAGTGATGAAGAATAGAGAAAACTTTAAAAGAAAGGAAAGTCCAGATAACGTGAAATCAGTATTAAAAGAAAGAAGCGAAGAAGGATTTAAAAAAAATTAAAACATTCAGACTTTATGGCGAAAGAAAGCATGATGTAGAAATTTAGACGAAATGTAGAAACTGATGCAGGCGATGAGATGAGGTGTCTAGAGACTATTTCGGCGTCGGATAGTAACTGTACCTCGATCAAGGAGCAAGGTCCGTATAACGCGAAAGTAGAGTCGGCCGAACCTGTCCCGCGCCAAATGGTACAGGAAGTCGGGGTACTCGCCGAGACACTCTCGGAGTTCCGCGTCTGGTAGGAAGCTCAGCTCTTGGAAGAGCTCGCGATCGAAGCCGGGCGGCGGCGAGGCGCGCAAGCCCCCCGCGCACCCCGCGCCCGAGCCCGCACCACCCTCCGCCGTGACGCGCCCGAGCCGCGAACATCGGCTCCGCCCGCCTTACGCCGGCGATGATTCTCCTCCGACCCCTCACACTTGTGTATCACTTAACTTGTCCACTTATTTATAATATAGCACAAATTTAATTGAAATCTGTCCGATTTTGTAATATTCTTCTACTAGATCGTGATATCATATTTAGACAGCGCTTCAATAAATATTTGCTTTGACGCTACAAATATATGAAAATCGTGTCAAACTCGTTATAACGAACAACAGAAACCACTAATCGAACAAACTATTACCACAATTGAACAAACATTAAAGGAACTATCACACTTAAAACTGTTTTCCAGAAGAGCATTTATTATAAATATAGACACACTATATTTATAATATATGTTTTATTATTTAATTCTCCAAGTTTCTCTTATACTCAATGTTTTAGTACCGATTTAATCGACTGAATAACTCGGTTCATTTTACGCAGACTCGAATTACATATTATTGATTACAAATAGTATTTTAACTATTCAATAAGTCTTCATAGACAAATGTATGTTTCGTACATACAAGGTTTACAAAAAAACAATCTATTTTTAGTTATATCCGTTTATATTATCTAATCCAAAACCTAAATCCCCTTTAATAAAGTCTCAGTTTAAGTTGTATAATTAAAATTTTAATCGTAGTTGTAATTTACACAAAACTTTAAACAACAGTCGATTAATTAACTGTTACCCCGAGCATTGTAATCATAAAATTGTATTTTTAAAAATAGGTCTAATCTAAACATCAATATAACTTTCAGTGGCCATCATTTAACCAAATAGATTCAGTCTCACGTTTAAAATCAAAACAATTACCGTATAATCTATTCGATATAGAAAAAAAAATCAATAGAAGTAAATGATAATTCCTTTTCATTTATAACATTTCAATGAAAATGTTATAAAATTATGTTGCTGCAATTATGGTGATGTAATGATTAGTATTTATACAAAATCATTCTTAATGCTCAAGTCTTATTTAATCATGAACGAGTTTTACGGCCCGCAAAGTGAATAAATGGACAATTATTTCTATGTGTGAGCGTTCAAGTTTTATAATCTATTATCTTTACTTAAACTTAATCTTAAACAATGTTCGCAATATTTAAATAACTTCAAATAAGTTGTTATACCTAAAACGTTTCGTTTTAGTTCTTAGACAGTAGTCGACATATCTTAATCGCAAACTTTGATTGATTCAATACGAAAAAAGCTTAAGAAAAATTAAAATTGACCATTTTGCACAATTCATATAACCTAGAAACGTCATCATGAATAATCCTACGTATAAAACAATTAAATATAGATTACGATACCAGAAACTAGGTAAGAACCTCTAAGTAATATATTATTGAGTACTTGTGTGATATTCTATAATTTATAACCAGATCGAGTTGAAAACTACTATCGCGCGAATGAGGGAGTTCTTAAAGGTCGCTTTGCACGTGATTCAGTAATGACGTAGAACAACCTTGTGTCAGTCGTGTATGGCAAGTTTTTGACACGGATAACTTATTCCATTTACTGTTCGTTGCTAATGTAATTGCTTTTCGTAACAAAAAAGTTATGGCGAAATAAAAATGGAAACACTTGAAAATATTTTTTTTATGCATAGATATTCGCGTCACTTGTAAATTAGTTTTATTATTAATTATTTTTAATGTGGGTAGTATAAAAGTAATATCCCATATATTCGAAACCTTTAAATCCCAACGATAAGTTAAAGGTATTGTTATTGTATTGTAATAAAAATAAATATTTTTTATAATATTAATATTTCTTATATGTAATATTTTTACCGATTTTTAAACATATTGTGACTTACTTTAAAAGAAAATTTATAATAAACAATGAATTGTGCCAGAAAGATTATTAATTAAGGACAATATTCTTTAGGTAACGATAAGATAAAATTTATTTCTCGACATTTTCAAGGCTTTTCTTAATTAAATTTAGTTTTTTAACTTATCTTTAAGAAAAGATAGAATAGTTGGCAAATCTATGCTAAAAATATATTTGACAACTGTACATCTCATCCTAACATAAATATCAAGCCAAAACAATTATTAATCAGCTTTATAATATAATAACTGGGAAATAATAATAAGTATAATAATAATGAATAACCACTATTGCACTTATATATTTTTTTAATTATACGATTTCTTTTTACTAACGGTTTCAGCATTTGAGGCCGACGTTAATAAACTTTCACGATCAAATGCAAGCACTTTTAGAGAGACACGCAATTCAGTCACATACGCGGGTATCGCGGAACGAATACGACAACGTCCATTTCCGTCCACAACCAGGCAGTCACTAAAAAATGTATAGTACTCTGCTAAGTAGCAAGTGCTACTTTTGTAAAAGTAACCACAGAGTAAATAAACTCTTATACTATTCGCTATTCAATTTATTTCTGCTCGTTCTCGTCATTAAGCTTCTAAGACACGGATACTTAGCTGCATTTTAAACGTATGCGCAATTGACTCAATAGTCAATACCAAATAAATTCGTACTGTAATTAGAACCAACGTTGGGTCGACATCACTGTTACTTTGCAAAGAGACTCTAAAGTAGTTACTTATAGATTAGCATGTTGAATAATAAAATTTGTTAGTAATCAATTTTGAATATAAAAGTACGTAGTATGACGACGATAAAAAATTAATTAAAAATTTAGCACGTTATGTTATTCGCAGTCATAATAATACTACATACGATTTACTATTTTATTGTTACGTAAAAGCAAAGTAATAGCGTGTCTTGTAAATATCCCATAGCTGCGCAGTCATTCTCTTCCGTTAAGGAGAGGGTCGTGGAGCTTCACCGCGCTGCACTTTACGGTATGGTGAAATATAATTCATAATATTATATACATTTACAATTAATTTGTTTACTCATTTCCCCATTTGTTTTGGTAAATTATAGTTATTTGATTTCAACTGCTAACCGAATTAAAGCCTGTCAACAGTCCTTGTTACGATTGCTTTTGTTAGAAAATTAGGTCCCCGCTGCTATGAGGTGGTTGAAGCGATTACCTATGGGACACTGATAAAATAACTTACGTCTCCTTTAAAAATATCCAAGGGTTGCTATTCTACTCAGTCTATACTACTATACATCAGTATGTAGTATGTGGATCAATCTTACATATAAATATTTAAATGTCTATTCGAAATTCAAAATACTATATGGATACTTATATGCAAAAATAGATGAAAGTATTTGTTATATTTGTTTAAGATAAATAGACTTCGATAATGTTAGTACATATTATATGTATGTATTTATGTACTTTTTCATGGTTTACTGTGGTTACATGGTTAACTTTGTGAAAACTCGCCACTAGATGGCGCTAGACCCCACAACATCTGAACCGTTCAATCGATCGCTTTGACAATTAGGTACACCTAAATGGACAGCAGGGAGAATATTTTCGAGCATATCGTATCGGATGGTAGTATACCAATAAATTTAAAGCCGCATTATAATTAACTAATTAGTTAGCAATTTTCACTGCAATCAGTCAACGTGGAAGCCTATCGATTTCAACCAGAATATAAAAGCCCTGGAGAACTATTTTTATTTACTTTTTAACAAAATAATAAAAATGTTTGACTGATTCACGAGGACGATGAAAGTTTTATTACAAAAGGGAAGCAATTAAAAGAATTACAATCGATATTTTCATTGGTTAAATATAACGAACTTTTCCTTGCATTTTGATCAATATTACACTAAAACTAAAGTACAAACAATAATCCTTGGGGCGTTCATAACCCGCATAGAGAATGTACGTATCTTATAATAAATACGAAATGATCTTTACAGATACCGGCATAATGAGAAACAGGTTTTTATGTTAATTCTCTATTCTAGCGTAATGCACTTTATTTTCTCTGCTTCATAGACTTATGTAACATGAAAGTAATTTTCATACGAGTTTCGTTAAGGAAATCATAATTCATTCTGTGTAATGTGTACCGTTCTTACCAAATATGCGTTGTAACGAGACTAATTCCTGTCGTATTACTTCAGTACGAAGAAATAGATAAAGTTAATTTAATTTGTGTTCTTCATTATTTTATTTTATGGTCAATTTGTTTTTTTTTTTTTTAATAAATTCTACTTGTGATTTAGATAAAACAAATGACATCAGAGACCGTCATCATGTTTTAAATATATGTATATGTTTATATAGATAGAGATAGATAACAATAGGCATGACCTATCATATATATGATTAAGTTTTAGGTAAGCAACCAAGAAATAATTTAATTAATATATTAAATACGTAAATAAATAACAATGAACATATTAATTATGCTCTCACGGTCAATATACGGATATTCTGGCGGTGGCCCACAGTTGTTGCGGGGTGCGGGGCGTCGTGATCGCCGTCGCGACGCGCTTTTCCCAATCCCGAACACACCTTAATCGATTGCACGCCAACTCCAAAATTAAATATGTACCGTATTCCAGCGCGTCCTTCACAAAATACTGACTCGGGAGTTCGAGAGACGAATATTCCGGCAAACGTTGCAAATACTTAAGTAATATATAACAATCTTATGTAAGGCGTACAAGAATTTTATCACAAATCGATTTTTTAAAAAGAATGAGGTCACGACCGCGACGGAACTTTTCAGGAACGCTGGCTAACCAGGATAGAGGGACGGTTGCGGTAAATCAGTAAGCAATGCAATGCAACGGTGCACCGTTGTCCGCGCTAAACATAGAGATGTTCGACGCAGCTCGTTTGAAGCGGTGCACAAAAGGAGTCGGCGCGGCGGCGCGGCGGCGCGGTACCGCGTTATCGATCGCCGGAAGGGTGAACACGCGTGTCGCGTGGCTACCGGCGCGACCGGCACTGGTACTCGTGCCGAAGCGCCGCGCATGCGCTCTGACCGCATTGGCGAGACTGGCATGTCGCTTGCCGCAACGTACATTACATTACACAGAACAATGTTCTTATCTATTGAACGATTTCTAAACGCTTTTACCGATATGCTCCGTATATAATTACTTAGATTACGCACCAATTTTCCAATAAAATTAGCTCAAGTTCACAATAACAATTATTACAGTTAGTTATGATTTCGAAAACTAATTTCACATGTTAATGCTTATGAGTAATTAGTTAAATAATTGACTTCTCAATAATAAGCGGTTTTAGCTAACGTAAGGCACAAGACGTTTTAATTCTTGTCAAATTTATTGATTAGTAAAAAAATATTGATAATTCGGTATCGCAAAAGATACGCCGTAATTACGTACTCTCTCAAAATAAGCAACTATCAAATTTTATTAAAATGATTGATACAAAAAAAGATCAGATTAAATGATTTTTATAAAAAAGTCAAGCCTCAGACCTCGTCAAAACTTTGTCTTTTACGTAAATATAAAAGTAAGCCTGTAAACGTCCCATAGCTGGGCTAAGGCCTTCTTTCCTCTACTTATAAGAAGAAGGCTAGGAATTTATTACTTGAGCAGTTATTACTTGATAAATTCATTAATTAAATTCGCAATAACAATAAACTTCACCTTAAGAATTTATAATTGAATGAAAAGGTTCATAAATATATTTATCAAGAGTTCAATCATATAATCTATCAATAGATATATATATATACATATATATTTGTAAATATAAGCACTAATACTTCAAAAGATAATACAACCGACTAGCTGCATTGACGTTTTTAAATTAAAGTGTTTTAACAAGTCCAACAAACATAAAAATAAATTAAAAAACAAACAATGAAACTGCGATAACAACATTCAAGTTAAACAAATAAAAACATTTCTCTAATATATTTCTCTTCTTGAAAAAATAACATTAATAACCACAACACAACTTCTAGTTTCGAAAATAGATACGAATGTATTCTGGATAATATAAATAAATAAGACATATATACGTCTCTAAGTCTTTTCTTAATGTCTTTAAATATACTTTTAGAAAAATGGTTATCCTCAGGTCCCGTCATATAAAACTGAGACATTGGTGTTGATTCTGTCGCGAACTATATATAATAAATTAATTTAGAAGGACTAAATAAATTACTATCACATAAGCAAGATGATCTAGTATTAAAGAATCCAGAAGGCCCAATGGTTAAAAAACGTGAAACTTAACCAAAGTTTGCTATTTCAAACGCGGCAAGCACCGATGACTTCACATGCTTAATTTGTGTTCATGATTCATTTCGTGATATGTGAAGGTAGACATCGTGAGGAAACCTGCTTGGTGTCGTATAAAATTCAATCATCAACTAGCATTGAAGTAGCATGGTGGAATAACATTTCACTTTCAAAGGTTAGGTTAGCGTTAGCGTATGGCCAATGTCTACGGGCAGTGATGACCACTAACTATCAGATGGCCCATTTGCCCGTCCGCCTACCTATTCCATAATTTAAAAAAAAAACTCCAAACCTACTCTTTAAGAGAAGAACCCCCGGCCTTAGGTCAAGCGTGGGATATTTCCAGCTTGTTATGTGAGCCAGATTCAACAATATATTTAGTCCTGTTATATTCGTTTAGTTTACAGATCGTGTACATCAGAATCTACATCAACGCCGACTAATTTGCTACAGTCACATATAATAAAATCTACAAATATCAAAATCATTTAATAAATTATTGCAGTATTTACTCACGAAAATAATTGAGCGTCTCCCTGATCTGGTCAGGCGTAAGTGCGAGGTCTTCCGGGCTGACTGGCAGCGCCGGCGATGGTATGAACCAATCTTGATTTTCGTAACCTGCAAACCAATACAATGTCTTATAAAACCATCACCACACACGCAAAACTGATTAAAACAAAAATAAATAAAAAAAAATCTAATATATTCACAACATGTAGCAGTTCTAATTCAATTATGAAAAACTCGTAGACGTAAAGTTACAATTTTCAAGCGTTCCTAACTATCAATACTGGATCTACCTTTTTCCATTTATTTGCAAAAAAGCAAGTGTTCGAATTCATAACAAAATAGCTGAAAAATCTAACTAGTAACACTTCTCTATCAAACTGTTACAAACATAGAAACGGCTACGTTAGAGGAGCGCTGAATCACACCTACAACATTCCCCGTCCACTTTCAATCCAGTTTGTTCCTGTTTTTGATATCACGTGACTTAATCTACGACATTCTACGGTAATAGTAAGCCGGCAGACTCGTGCAGTTCATTCTAAATTATTTGTGCTTTTTGTATACGCGTAGAACTTGTATTGTAATTTTTTTCATTTATTATGTATACGGTAAATAACTTAGATAATTTGATACAATTATTGTATTAACATTGGCTTTTAACGTTTGTTACTAAAGAACTAACGATTTTCGTGAATAAAACCTAAGAGTCGATGTTCATGTACGCACTAGAGACTGAATACTGAGTAGTCATTATGGGATGCCTGTAATGCCATAGGCCTGCTAATGGCACGCTAGTACTTGCAGCCAGTTGACAGATGGCACGCATGAGACCGGTTGAGAATGCGCTCTGGTCAGCGGACGATGACTCTTACGATGAGACACCATTATTTATAGCGTCATCGTGCGACACAACGCTGGCGCCGGAAACCGCGCCTTACACTTACTGGGACGGAACAGCTTTGAGAATCCCGATCACGCCAGCTATGATTAAGATCTTCAAATTTATCTATCACTCACAAATTTTCTTTTGTAAAAATTAAAATAACGCACGAGTTATGCGCTATTTTTTCTAATGAATAATAAAGTAAATGCATTTGTTTTTATAACACTATTTTTAAAGTAGTAAAAACGGCCGCAAAGCTACAATAGAATGACCATTTTATTGATTAAGCGAGATCACACTAACTCGAATCATAGTTTTTATTCATGCTAATTAACCAGTACTTCGAGACCAATCGGTAGAATGTTCACTGACTTTTTTAGTCACTTTCATTATAGCAAAGGCGTAAATAATAAAACTCTAATATTATAATCGGGTTATCTCTCAATTCGTCACAAAAATAAATTGTATACAATTGTTATTTCTGAGCTTATTTAAAATTATACACGAGGCCGTTAATTATTCATATATTAACGTTAAATAGACAAGAAAGTTAAGAGTTAATGAATATAACGAAACACAAAGTGAAAACATGAGAAAGCGCACATCTTTTAGTACAAGATTATAATTCTATCCTCGTATACGCAAATACAAGACATGATTAACTTTAGTTAAATACGTCGTTCAAACGTTGGATTTTAATAAGATAATTGATTTTATTCAGATTTCTTGGAAAGAGACAAATAAAAATTCAATACGCGGTTGTGTATACTGTTCTTTATCGCACATTTTTTTCCCGACTTACGTTTTGAATCTAATTAATTCGGGTAAAAACTTCTCGAGTACCGACTGCGTTGAAGGTCGTGTCAATTGAAATGATAAATTACTGAGTAAAGCATCTTTGAAATGATAATATTGTTATAATCTGTCATTTAAATGAAATTTTAAATAGATCTCTGTTTACCGCCTTAGTTTATTATAAATTTGTAAGTATATCTACAAAGATAGAAGAGATAAAAGATAGTAAGTACAATTTTCTTTTCTGTTTGACAACCGTGTTTTTTATGTTTATATTGGTATCTTTTGACAAACCAGTTTCGTATATATAAAAATATTGGAAATAGAAGTAGAAAAAATAATTCGAAACATGCAATTCCGTTTTCCTCAAATTTTATGAAAGATGATTTTTCGATTATCGAACACTGTAACGACGAACTACGAACACTGACGAAAATTTATACATTTAAATACGTTTCTACAATTGTATATACATTTATAATAACTAAAAATAAAATAAAAAACACGGTTTGAAATATATTTCATAGGAACGTGTCTAGAGAAAATATGTCATTGTTTGTAATCAATTGTTTTAGTACAAATGTGAAAAACAATTGGACGTAAAATAAAACTGCTGTGGTCAGTATAGTTCATGACTATGGTAGATTTTTTTATTTACAAATATTGATTGCATTTTATTAAAACTACCATACCATAATTATATACTACTTAGATATATATATATATATAATATATAACATGTATGTGATTAATGAAATTCGCCTTAACTGCACTGAACAAAGGCTATTTTTAATAGTTAATTTTATATTTAACATTGTGCGTTAAATAATTAGCAAGTGCACACTACTAAATATAGAACGTAGTGTTTAAAGAGCTAAGAAATATTATTGTGTCACGTGCTAGAATTTACAAAGCGACTACCAAACACCTGACCAGTAGACCTTTAAAACTTAAATATAAACTATTTTTACTTACTCAACTCGCCAGCTGAGACATTCAAAAAAACATTTAAATACACAAACACTTTGAGAGCAGATCGTTTTATATTTATAAACTATATGAATGGGTTAACTTGGCTGACATTACAGGAGAAAGGATTCTTGGCAATCGTCTATTGTTAAGTTGAACACGATTCGTTTTTAGATAGGACGTGAATGTTTCAACACGATACAGCATTATATAATAAAAAAATGGTCGAGGCGCGATTTGATCTTCTTTACACATCACCTACGAATTTTACTCTTTGCGTTCTCTTTGAAATCGCAGTTCGATCAAATATGACACAAAATATATTGTATATATTAATAATTTAAAATAGCAGCTAAATGTTTTGCCACAAAGACATGGTCACGACACAAAATATAAGAATTTTCCATTTGTAGAAATAATATGTATTACTTTCTATGCAGTTTTTTACTGTAAAAATACTACAATACAAAGAAAATACAAGAAAAACAATTCATCACAAAACAAATCAACAAATACAATAAAAAATACAAGTAAACCAGAACCTAATAAGATCCCTCTTGCTCGTTACAATTTTTTCCAACAAGTATTTACACTTTAAGGGATACCAATATTAATAAAATAATAGTTTAAAAAACGTGCTGTGCTTAGTTTTAGATACATGATTAATCAATTTTAACAATATTATATGATAACAAAAGATAATGATTGGCATCATGCGAGTTTAATTAGAATAAATCAGAAGTTATCCGCATTATTTAACCGTCAGTCAATCAGAAAATATTAAATAAAATAGATGTTTCGCTTGTAAACTTATTGTTTTATCTGATATTATTAAACAGTATAGTTATACTTATATATATATAACAATAGTAAAACGATACTTTATGTTTATAAAATATATAATCTATCAGTTATATTTACCTCCAAATTGTGTAAGACTGTCGGCTCTCAGTCGATACTTTGGAATATGCTCTTGAAGAAGGCTGACAATTTCTACCTCAGGCACCTCCTCGCTATTGCACAGCTCTGTAGGACAAAAACAAATAGCATCAATAACAATTGAAATTAGAAACATTGATTAATAATATTAATTCGTTTAAGAACGTACTATCTTTTAAGTTCCCCTTTACATTGAAAAGTGAAAATATAAATTACATCATGAGATGACTGAACAATTATTAAGAACGTATGAACGCGACGATGAAATTTAGTTCAACATATACTTTGATTATTTTTATTTTAAAATAATTGTCAAATATTAATTAAAATATCATACACAGTAAAGGCAGGTTAAATTGGAATCAACTTTCGTGTTTAACAAAAGAGTACGATAAGGGTGTGATCAAAACCAAACCCCGCTACATATTTATTAAATAAATCCATTAGATATGTTATAATTTCATTATTTTTGATTCGATTAATGCAGAATCATCAACTGAAATATGTTTTCGTTGTCACAATTGTGCACTGATTAGATCAAATTTATAAATTCTGTAAACTAAAATGAAGATAATATTTCGAGCAATACAACAAACAAATACAGAGTACTACTAAGCTCAATTATTATGTGTCTGGAAAATCGAACTTGGTGCAATGAGATTTCAACATTATTGAGTATATCTATAATACAACTCCATCGTACGGGAGTGAGTCTACAGAGTACAGACTGCATCTAGTATGAAGCAGACAGAATCAATAGCGAGCGCTCTCGGAGCATGCGACTGACCGCGCCATCTGCGGGGAGGTACTCCTCATCTTATTCTATAATACGAACCAAGCGATTAACACTTTTACATTAAACGAAAATCAAGCAGCTTATGCAATGGTACATATTATCATTTAATTCGACTTTGAAAACATGTTCACGCAATTTGCATCGTGATAAACAGATACTTATTAGACCACGTGACGTTTTGTGACGACGAAAGCATCATGTCCTAAATGATCAGCGCACGAATAATTATTTACATCTAGGAAATATTTGACTTCTTCAAAGTGAAAATACTATTTAAATTTAGTTTGAAAATCTTAAGTATAAATTCAAAAAGCGGTGATTAAGTTTAAATTAACTCACGAAAACATAAAAACAATAAATAGAAGTGCATTATTTTTAACATGGGGTAAAGTTTTACGGAGGGGATCATATCATCATACAGAAAATGTATATTACCTAATTACAATGGGTTTATTTATTGTATAACGACAAGTCTGTTAAAAAAACATGTCGGTATTTATTATTTTAAATTGAACCTCTGCTTTAATTTCTTTAACTTTCTTTCATAGCCGTATTTCTATTTCCGTATTTTTTTTTCCACTATGGCATTCGTGCCTTTGAACATGTAGAATTATATATTACCGAAAATTGTTAATGTTTGAGGTATACAACACAGCATAGCCGAATAATTAAAACGGTAAAAGAATATTTGAATTCTATTTGCGTTCTTTTGTATAAGCGCGTCGTCCGGTACGAGACTAGCGCTTGCATGCAAAATTATGAATTACATTTTTAAAATAATCGCAATCTCCATTTTTAAAATCTTTATCTCATTAGGGTTACCACGTTATACGCAAATACAGATTGAAAAAACGAACGAATAGTAATAATAATTAATTTAAATATACGCTCATATATGTTCTTGTTAGGCTCCAAATATTTAGGTCAATTTATATAAGAATCAAAACATAGGTACATGATCTTGTTACATATAATAGCACTATCATTACGAAAAATTAACTAACTGTTCCGTTAAACTATTAACGCTTCCCTGAAAAATTTATGTCAACCACATATTGCGCACCTTCATGCCTACACATACGAAATGTTACATTTAATAAAAAAATCTTATTTTTTTTATTTATTTTAGGTACACAAAGAAAATTAGACTAGTAATTAGACTTGAAACACAAAATTTCCTTGTTTATAATCTTTAATTGTTTATTATCAGTCAAGTTTACCGCAATTGAGTATCATGTGATAGACTAGACGCAGACATTGTTTTAAATATTATTTACAATTACTATTTCAACATAATATATAGCAAAACACAAAGTTTTAATATTGTTATCATTAAAACATCATAACTAATAATATAACTATAATATAATCAGTTTCGTATTGTTTCAAATACAATAATACCCGCCATTTATCAGATAACATCAAAACTTTTCCTTGACATTGATCAAACTCACCGTCACTCCAAGCAAATAGTAAATCCTGTTGCTTGTCGTGCAAATCGTTGCGCCTGCGCGGTCGCGGTCGAGATCGCCTCTCACTCATAGTAACACATACACAACCACTGCCGGTGGACACACTACAAAAAGTTTGGACGTGCACATAAAAACAAAAAAAAATCACAGACACCTTCAAGTCTGTGTACGTGCACTCAAAACAGTTTCCCTAATAATCATTCATGTTATAATCTAGATACTAGATAATGGAAAGAGCGTCATAAAACTCGATAATGAATACTGTTGGCGAGGATATCGGCAGCATTCGTTGTACTTATTGTTTTGTTAATTTTATACTTTAAATGAATATATTTATATATAAAATATTTTATTAACGAAATCTACATTTAAGTACATAGTTTAATTATACTTTACTAAAGGTAATCGCATAAACGAATGCACAACAAATGTAGGTTATAATGAAAAGAGATAAATAATAAACGAATTTACTGCCAAAATCCTATAGAAATAGAAATGATACCGAGGCCACACGCACAGTTCAGCTGTGGGGGCGGCACGGTCGACGCACTCGGCAAAGCGCTAATAAAAATAAGGATGTCGTCAATATGCTGGCATCAATACCATAGATGATTAGACGAGTCACCTCTCGTTGTCGTCCCGTGTACAATTATTTCGTATAGCTAACGACCTTGAGACTTAATTCGAACAAAGGGCGCAATAACAGTTACGTTACTTATAATAAGTAACAACATTACAAATTAGTTGAAATACGCGAGCTATGTAGACGACAAAGCTTGATCCGTTTGTATAAATCATCTAAATTAGGTACAACTGAATTATATCTTAGAACAATTTCAATCGCTATAATTATTGTTTTTTTTTTCTTGTAGGATTATGCACCTGAAGCAGAGTTCGGTATGCCGTATGACACTGGCTGATACCACTTTTCTGTTATGTAACCCAATTGCACTTACGCTTGCGTCCACAATAACAAGATTATATTTTCTTTACCGACAACTCTAGTATAATGTAACCGAGTTTAAAAAAAAATCTACTGAAATTGTTAAAAGAATATATTTCGTAAATATTCTAGATATGGTTCATTATTTAATAAAAAATTATAGCACTTTTCCTTCGTTACGTAGACTGGCGGCACCAAACACCGGCATTTTATGTAATGTTGCATTACTAATTAAATGATTTCGAGTAGATACTACTAATTAAATTACATTATTCAATTAATTCAATTAACTATAAATTCAAGGAATTTTTTGTTGAATTAAAATTTTAATATATTTATTTTATATGAAAATATAAATAGTTACACAACAATTTGTTGGTACCTTTTATTGATTCTTTCGATTCGTCGTTGATAATTAGAAAATAATAACACATACTATTTATATCAACCGCCTACGAGTTCATGTAACTTAAATTAAAACTAAGTGTACCATATACCTTCTAAAATTAGTTTTTAAAGTATTAACAAAACTGATATCAAGAAACTGAAATGTGATTTTAAAGATTTTAACAAGTTGACGAAAAGTGAAGTGACGCCAATATTCAGGTGACAGTTCAGTATTAATTTATTATGGTTAACGCGGACGTAAGGCGTGAAACGATATGCTCATTGTCGGTGGAATCGCGGCGTGAGACTGGGCCTGCGCGGGCGCCCGCCCTCCCGGAATAACAGCTGGCACCTTGCCAATCGCAAAACTTTTATGCCATTCCCCCATTCATAAGCTCCACGTTAAAGCTCAACTATTGTAGCGCTTTGTAGTATTTTATAGTTTAAATAAACGAGGTTAATACCATTAAAGGATATTATAAAACTACAAAACATTTATTTTTAATTCAACGTATATATCTCTTTGTCGATATAGTCACTAAAGCAGTACCGGATTTATATCATCTAAAATGTACTACAATAATAATTATTATATTTTAGTATTAAGCTACAATTTTAATTTGAATAAATTAATCGCAATAATAACGTACGTCAAAAGGAAAACTAAAATTTAATGCACTTTATATTGGTATAGTCCCATTTGTGTAAATACTTACTCATTATTAATGTTATTTTAATTCTTTATAGTGTGCCTTATCATGTAGGAATAAATTTTAAACTACTGCCAGTTTGACAAAATCTCAATTGGCAGTCTTTTCAGATGAAGAAAAATAAAAGCAAATCTAAAGTAGAGCACAGAAAGTATTACGATAGTAATGTGACCTAAAAACCTTATTGGTCCTAATTTACAAATAATTTTATAGTATTATATGTGTGATTGTGTAACAAAAGTACTTACTTTATTATTTAAAAAAAAGTAATTTTAGCTATAAGCTATTCCAGTCATAGAAAACAACTTTTGCCTTGGAAATGACGCGATGTCATTGGTCGAGATCATGAATAATCTATGAACTTCAATTCATCATGGATTAATAAAAAAATGGCGCTTTAAATTTCATAGAAATTGGTATCGGAACACTAGAAGTAAAATTAAATTGAATATAAGTTGTTAAATGGAATAGTGTTATAAATAAAGATATATTAATCAAGGACTCTTTGTAGTGCTTAAGCTTTTAGAAAATCTCATGAAAATTGGTATATGTAAATCTTAGATTTGTACTAAGTCATCACGTTATGTACCTACTAAGTATAACTGGTATCAGTAATAAAGAATAGTCTTCGGATTTTGGGTTGGGCGGGTATCATTATGTCATTATTTATTCTACCGCCAAACATAAAGTAATGCACATAGTTTTTCACGTGTTCCGATTTTAATTTTCAAAGAGTCGGTCTATGCAACATCTTAAACCTCATTGATAACAGAAGGTGACCATTTACCACATGTGGCTATTAGCTAGCTAATACTAATAAAATATGAATATATAATATACACGTATTTAGGTGAAGGTACAACAAACATATCGTATATAAGCCATAAATGTAAGGTTTATTGTAGGCAAATATAGTTGAAAGATTTACACGTAAGTGATAAATCAAATCTGCAAGTTGAACATGACCTTTTATATAATATCTATCTGTATCCGTATACTGCGACCAAGTTAGAAGATCGTCAACGTACACACGTTACGCTTTATAATACATAAGTCTTTACATAATATTATGTGACTTGTGAATAGTAATTAAGGTATTCAAATAAACCTAGACCATTAAGAGACTATTTTTAATTTTATATAATTTGCTATTATTTACATTTCATTAATAAAATGCAAATAAAAATCATTCATCATTACTTATTAGCGTCTATAAATCTTTTTTTTAATTTTGTTATTGTTGTCTGGTTATTAAATGTTAGGAAAATGTTTGCGATTCGAAACTTTAAAACAACCTATTACATCATTGAACATTCTACGAGACATAGGTATAGCTCAGTTGCTATTATTATTCTTAAGGTTTTCATTTAACAATGGACATAAAATCAACAAACTACGAATAGATAGAAAGCGGATTTGCATCTCATGATAAATATGCATTGAAATGGCTGTTTATAATATAATAAAATTAACAAGAACATTTTCCGAAAATCGTTGAAGTGTATGCACACAACCATGAAAGACAAACACGTGCAGACATTGAAGAAATAACAAAATAATGACCTTAATATTCAACGTTTTTGCCTGTTTATTCCATAAGTCTCCGTCCTTATGGAATAATAATACATATTTATACCAAAAATTTTACGAGTACATGAATAACAACAAATGAATAATAACAATTCAGACATTTCATGTTATAAAATGTATTAAAAAACATTTACTTAACACCATGTTTTAATTTACAAGGATGGTATGGGAACACTTTATATTTAACCCCAACATCAAAATTACTTAAACAGTCAAGTCAAATGTAGGAATGAGCTCAATTTTACAAATTACTCGTATATGACTCATGTTCGCCAACACGTACGAAACACGTACTAAATAAATATTCATATGACGACAGAACAATTATAAATTCAGTACAATAATTTAGAATGAAATATCATTACTGTCAAATCAACTGTACAATAAATATAAGTTATTTTTTAATTTTTTTATAAACAATAGGTACAGTAACAAAGTTACATGTACAATTTTGTAACTGTTCTCAAGGCCGGCGTTTTTAAAAGCCGAGTTGGATTAGATACTTAGTATTTAAAATACAATAATATCTACTGACTAGTTGATTGATTCAAATTGTTAAATATTCAAGTAACTTTACAATTAGAACTTGGCATTGGTACACACTTTCACTCCTACCCTTAACTGTCCAAATCAATTATCATAGTAATATGAAAGTTTCGCACGTGACATTAGCGAAATAATCTGTGCCTCTCGGCACAAATAAAAGCCAAATAAAAAACAATAATAATTATAATATGCAAGTATGATGTCTTTTCAAATACTGAATTAAGCACATTATCTACGGATTTGAACCCTTTGGTCAATATTTGCATATTTTCTTATTCCCTGATTCATCTCAGCTACATAATCTTTCTCTCTAAATAAATCAAGTGTGATAATGAGATATTTACTGACAGTTATTATCTGTTAATACACGCATATTCATAAGAGAATGACAAAAATCATCTAGAATCACTCCGGTGGGCATAAGGACTAATACATTTTAAGCAATCTGTTAATCTTCCATTTTGTAATTCCTTAATTCTTTAAAAAATAATACATTTTCTCAAGCTTCTTAAATTATCTATTGAATGTGATGTGATTTCGAAATTACCACCCTTTTAAAATAAATATGCCTATCTGTAAATTACCAAACCAAGATAGCAAAACATAACATTTTCCTATTATAATTTATACAACACATCATCATAAGTTTCTGCTCTAAATTACTCCAGTTCTGTATAATATATTTATAGTCCTTATCAAACATAAGATGCCTGAGATTTGTACAAGCCTGAAGTGAACAAATATTTGGCATCATTGTGGCTGTTTCGAATGAATATCTTATTGATAAATAATTTAAATTTAAGCTAGTGAATTTCATACTGGAATAGAGCAGAAATTTTCATTTTTTCTCAGTATGACCTGAGTAAATCTTTGGATTTCACACTACGACTTGATCTAATTTTATTGACATGACTTTTATACTGGATACATATTTATAAATAATTAACAAATTACCTGTTATTGTACCAATGTTTCGTGTTGTGCGCGGAGTTAGCGAGGGCGCGCGAGCCGCATCCTGGAGGGCCGCCAGCTTGCCGAACTGACCTATAAAGAACCAAAGGTAAGTATTTGGCTTTTAATTTTTTGCAATTTGTTACTAACAAAATGCATGTAGATGATACCTTTTTTGCTAATAATTTTAAAAAATAAAGTATTTTTTTATTATACTGCATAGGAAATATATATAAATCATCTCAGAAGAGCACACTTACAAAAAATATGCATATATTATATACTTTATATTTTATGCTAGATGAATGGCAATATTATATCAAATTTCAGTAGCTCCAAAACAATATTACTTTTAACAATGAATTGAAACACAACTAATACAATCTCTCCTTCTTTTTCTTATCATAATTTATTGGCACGTCAAATGTATCTGTGTTGCTAATTCAAATCCAAAAAATTAACAAAGATAAGAACAAAGGGGAAAATTAAGTATTTAAATAATTTGCAGAGTGAAACTGAACATTTTAGACTTACAATCTTATTTATACGATGTTGGATGACTGGTATGAAGATTCATATCCTGTAAAGTACAAAAAAAATATTTAAAAAGATAGGTATCAACTACAAAAAATATCTAGTAAGTGTGTACCAATTTTATTTTACCTATCTAAAATGATAGAAATACGATGTATTATATACATACATACATGCACACATTTTACAGTTACTTAAATTTCGTTGTCTTTTTAATATTGTATATCTTATTATATGATATACACTCAATTCCAAAAATGTATAAAGTGTAAAAGCATTTGTTATTCCTATTTATAATGTTTACATAACTGTTTGAATATCTACGGTATATTAGACAAGAGTATAATATAAAAATTTAAAAAAAAAACAATTTAATCTTATTGATAATATATAAAGATTAAGCACCGCTTAAACCTTAAAAATTATTTCATGGTACTTACACTCATTTTTACATCATCGTCGATGCTAGGAACCCTGACCTTGTTTAAAAAAATCCATTGTATCACAACCACAGCACAATATTGTTTTATTTTGTTTAATACAATCTATTAAAAATAAAAAACCGTCATATTTTTCCGAATAAATAATTTCACGAGCAAAAATTTTACAATAAGGTCGTTCTCAATCTCAATCCTTAATTTTGATATCCATAGACTACATAGCAAAAATTACAGACCAACCGTGTCTTGC
Source organism: Vanessa tameamea (assembly GCF_037043105.1). Lineage (NCBI taxonomy): Eukaryota > Metazoa > Arthropoda > Insecta > Lepidoptera > Nymphalidae > Vanessa > Vanessa tameamea. The sequence continues at coordinate 7,926,008 of NC_087316.1, forward strand.
TGCTGTAGTCATTTTAAATCGGTTCCCGTAACCATACTAACTCGGTAACTCGTAGCACTTAACCCGTAACTATTCTACCTTTTTTCATCAAAGTATTTGTTGTTCCCTTAAAATCAATATATATAACTAACGCCGCGTTCGCACTTTCTGTTCCTTAAATTAATGTTTCATTTCTAATATAAATTTAAATTAATTTGTTCATTATCATAGATATAGGATCTGTGATAACAACATTCATAAAGAAACATACATAAAGTTCGAATATAGGTGAAAAATATTTTTATATGGTTATAAAATGGTTTGATAACTAAAACATTAAAGCAGAAAGTGGAGAGTGTGTGTTAAGTGTGTTTATATCTAGACGGGAAATATTTTAGACCACACTTTTTTTAAACTAAGAAAATTATTTATAAATTTCGTTTAGACAGAATTAACAAATGTTGTTAACTTCAATAATTATTATTTAAGTTGCTTTTTTTAATTATTGTGATTAAAAATAATAGGTTAAATTTCACAAAACATTTATTTATTTCACATAAACACGTTTACAAAATAATGATCGCTAGAAAGTTAACATTAGAATAAAATATGTATGTGAATAAATTTAAAGAAAATCGTTTGGGAAATAATAAAGAATTTTTTTAATCAATTAAATTATGGTTTTTATTTTATTTAATCAAAATGTAAAATAATAATTATTAACTCTGTATGTTATATAAATTTGCTGATCATAATACAATGAAAACTAATTACAATAATTTTATTTGCTTAACAAAATTAAAAATTAGCTCTCCTTAAGTATAAATACATTGTCGCTATTATTTTATCTACGATTTTATTCTTATTAAATGTGTTATCAATAATAATAATACTGCTATAACTAGAAAATTGGCCAACAAAAAAACGCTGATTAAAGTAAAAACACCTGAAACAAATAATAATAACAAAATTATGAATGCTACAAATTTATAAAAATAAATAACTATTAAAGAAAAATATCATATGCATACTTTCAACCATAATAAAAAAGATCACCAGACAAGTTATAACAGCCATGAAAATAAGAGATACTGTTAACGCTATACTTATAAATATCACGACAACCATAGATATGAAAATTGTAAGAATTGGTTTCTGTAATAAATAATTCGCTATTTTATAACTATTTTGCTGAACTACTTCACAAAAAATAGTGTAAACAGCGACATATGGGTCTGAAAAAAAAGGACGAATAATTTTTTAGTACTTTAAGTAAACTTCTAATCAATTGAATTTGTTATACCTTTCGTACTGTATAATAATAAATTCTCGAATTGATAGTTCTATTACAAAAAATACTTACGAATTGAATATTTTATGCTTAGATAAAATGCATTTTTTATCGTTACTTCCATTTTTAATTATGTAGTTATGGTATTATTATTATAAAATTAGGTATATTATTTTCATCAAATTAATATATCGTATACCCTACAATTCCCTATAAATAGCACGATATAATTTTAGATACCCTCTACAAATAAGCATCAATGCAACGTTTTTGTATAAATCATACAAATTACGAAAACGAATGAATAAAATGTACTATTCTTTAAACAAAATCAAGAAATCACAGATTTGATCAAGTCTTATTTCTGTATTTTATAATAAAATTAGATTATTTTGCAGAGGAAATAAATTGATAGTACGTCTGCCTAATAACTTACAAGTTTATTATATCTGTTTTATTTTTGTTATCTATCAGACTATCAATATTTCAGTATCTACATTTTTTAAAGGCGCCAAAATATTAAAAGAAGCAATCAGCAAATTGAGCTGACGAAACTGAGGTTCAACGTTGTAATTTAGAAAATACAAAAATGGTAATCAATTTAACACGTATATTAATAGATTTAATATATGCATTATCTTTAACTATATTTCTTTACAGGTCGGCCAATATGATGAAAATGTATTACCTGACATGTTGCCTGTATACTACACAAGACTGTTTCCTCAAAACTTGTTTTGTAGGTGGCTTTCATGTGGAAACAGTCCCCAGCCACTTTCAAATAGAGAATTATCTTTCACTTTGGCTGACGATGTATACTTGAGATATCTTTCTATAAATAATCAGAAAGAATTTTTTACTTTATTACAAAAGAAATGTCCACACAAACTTGACATTGGTGCAGTTTATAATACTAAGTAAGTTTTCACAAACTGTTTAATTATAAAAAAAATAGTTTAACTATTTCATTATCTCATTAAATTTCAATAATTTTATCAATTATGTATTACTTCAAACTAAAATCCTAATTGGACCCATAACAAATTACTAATTCTGCAGAGAATTATTCATTATTTTTAATATATTCCAGACCTTCAGTTGGCCGTCACGATGCAGTTGTTCTGGCCAGGGAGTTGGTATTTGATATTGATCTTACAGATTATGATGAAGTTCGAACTTGTTGTCAAGAAGCTAAAGTATGTGATAAATGCTGGAAGTTTATGGTAGTGGCATGTGAAATCATTAATGCTGCTTTAAAAGGTAATAATAAATGTTGTATACTAAGAATTAAAACACTATTTAATTTTCTTTTATCTATGCTCACTTATTAGAATAATTTATCAAATATAAACCTATTGCATAAGCACATATAATTTTAGTTTTGTCATAAGCTATTTTTTTTATAATTTACCAAATTTGTATGTGGAGTGAATTTATTTACTCGTTTACTGAACAACATAGACATTTATAAGCTTTATTATGAATTAAACTTTTATTTTCATAGAACAATGAATTGTATATCGTAAGGGTTAATATTTTACCACATTTTGTTATAAACTTATAACAAAATGCATATATCTATTCCAATTAAAGAAGGAATGAAGATAACCAAACCTTAGATTTACATATTCCATGAGATTATTTGTAATAAAACACTATTCCACTTAACTATTTATATCCACATTAATTTTACTTCTAGAATTTTAATCATAGTTTTATCAACATTCACAATGCAACTTTTGCATAAATCACTAATTAATATCTTAGATTATTCTAGCTCTCGACAATTATATTGTGTCAAATAAATGTTCATTTTTTGGCTCTTATCATATTATAGAATCAACTATAAGTATATTTACTGAATTTCAGATGATTTTGGTTTTCAATCTATTCTTTGGGTGTTTTCTGGAAGACGTGGAATACATTGCTGGATATCTGATTACGAAGCGAGAACATTAGATAGCCCGGGACGAGCGGCTGTTGCAGATTATCTCTGTCTTATTATGGGTGGAGAAAATCAGAGCAAAAAAGTGCATTTAGGAAGTGACAACTTACATTCTAGTATAAGGTTTGGATTTTTTTTAAATATTGTCACCAATAACTGTGAATAACCCCTTTAGTAACCAACCACTACTGAGACCAAGGACCTAATATTTTGAGTCCAAGGAGCATTAATTGTACCAATATTGTTTTGTAATTGCACCATCAATATAGCAGAAAAGTTTGGCAATCTATTTAAACATTATGAAAATAGTTTATCTTTGCCTTGCTTTGTCATTCTAAACAGAAACATATTATTAAACTTTTACTATCTTAATTAGTCCCCATAAAAACCTACAGGTAAAGTTTAAACACACCAAAAACAATATAATACACAATTTATCTGTATTGATATGAATGCAGGGAATTGAACTTGGGTGTCTTTTAATTTCTGACACTGAATTGAGATAGTAGTAATTATGTTTAAAGATGTTTATGATCATATATAAAATCAATACAAAAATTCAGTTATGTTTTATGTTCAAATTTTTTACAGAATACAAACATACTAAAAGTTTCGAAAACATTCATTTTTTTACATTTTTGTAACTTTATGCACTTCAGTAAATATATTCATTAATAATAACATAAACTAGAAATAATTTATAAGTAAAATTTTCATTTAAAAATAAAACAATAATAATCTTTCAGGAGAGCTTTAATTGTAATAGATAAATATTTTGATGACATTGTTCAAGATCAAGAATTTTTATCTACATCAGATAGATTGAAAAGTTTCTTAAAGATGATTCCTGATGAAGCATTAAGAAAGCAGGTCCAAGAGAATTTAGAAAGAATGCCAACATCATCTATCGACAGATGGAAATGTTTTGTCAATAATTACAATCAATTTTGTAAAGAGGTGAGAGCTTCTTAGATAGTAACATGCTACTAACACCGCACAAAAATACTTAATATTATATGTATCATCTCTTTTGTATCAGAAAGAAACCCTTCCATCAACTTTAATTATTATATAAGTTTGTTGTTAAACAAAATTGTTGTAACATTAACACCTATAATAAACTATTTTATTTTAAATATTTATTATGTTAAAAATGTATACACTTGTGAGGGATAAGTAATTAACTTTTGAGCTGGATAGTAGACATTAGTATGAAAATAAGATAAACATTCAAATGGGTAATAGATAGATGTAAACCAAAAGTTTGCTGGCTCAAAAACTGGGCATATATGAAACTAAAACCTTTTTTCATTTATATCTTACTTGGTGTAAGGGCTTTGTCTGGTAAGCAAGTATACAAGGCAGCTCTAGTAATAGTAACAAAAATTGTGTAAAAATTGTGATTAGTGAGTCAGTGTATTATTAGGCACAAAAGACACAGCTCCCTAGCTTAATATTTTTTAAAATGTAATCAATGTCTATGTGGTGGTGGCCACTTAGTATCTGGTGGTTCATTTGCCCATCCTCCTAACTACTTCATGAGATATGTATATGCAAATACATTTTTGATAAGAATCATTGTTCAGTCGAGCACATAAGCACCTCAATCACCTTTATGGTGCCAGGGTGCTTATCAACCAGAAAATTTAAAGAGTAAAGGATTGAGTTTTTTCTGAATCGAAATAAATACTCATCATAAGGTGTATTAATAGGTAAAACCTTACAATAATGTGTGTGATCTGGATAGCATCTAGACGTTTCTATGCTGGATTATGAAGATTATACAGGCTATACTGTGTCAATAGAATTTAAATAGTATTAATTAACACCTTGTTTTTTTCTTTCAGAATTTACATGGAATGCGAAAGATGAAGTATTTAATAGAAGAAATAAAAATCCAATATTGTTACCCACGGTTGGATGTAAATGTCACGAAAGGATTCAATCACTTATTAAAATCACCATTCAGTATTCATCCAAAAACAGGAAAAGTATCTGTGGTGTTTAAACCTGATAATGCTAAAGACATCAAATTGGATGAAATACCTACAATTTACACTCTTCTTGATGATAGCTCTTCAGATAATGTACAACATCAAACAAATATGAGAACTGCTGTTAAGAATTTTCAAGAATTAGTATTTTCACTAGAGAAAGCAGAGGCAGTAAGAAGAAAAACAGAAGCAAGTTAGTATCTTTTTTCTTTAAGCTAGACTAAAAAGTGTCCTCCCTCTAATGGATCCGATGGACCCTTACAGGCAAGTGTCTAGCTGGCTGGTCAGGAAATCACAAATCTCTATAATTTATGACAAATCATGTATTCTTAGCAATTCCACATAACGTAAAGTAGTTTTACAATAATGATTTTTTTTGTTTCAGATACATCTTTGGAATTCTAAACAAAAATAAAACTCATATACATTGTAAATATTATTTTATTAAAAATATTTTTTTAAACATCACTTTAATTAAACCATGTGTGTATGTCAAATCAGATCTAAAAACAGTGCATTATTTTTATTTTTTTAATTTGTTCATTGTATGCAGTAAGGCGTTCAAATAGCTTTAAACATGAAGTATGTTCAGGTATCTATAGCATATTAAAATATCGAATAGAAGCTTAGCTTATAAATTCGTCAATTATATGGAGCAGCTGAGAGCAATGTTGAGGAAATCTTCAAATCCAATTGTTACTGTTCCATTTTGTTGAGTGTCTCTTACTCGAAATGCTTCAGTGAAACGTTGTACTTGGACACATAGAACTATGAAATTATCCACTGATATTTTTCCCTCATTGGGATCGCTTCTTTTGATTAAGAAGTTGATAAATTCTGGGGTGAATCGAAATCCCATTTGCATCAAAGCTAAAAAAGGAAAAAATAATTTAAGATATCACTTGACATTTGAGAGAAATACTGTTTTTTATTAAATAATAATAGTTTTACTTTAATAAAAGCGCTAGCATTATAATGTAATGTTAATTTGGGTGTAGTCCGATTTAATTACAAAGCAAAATACCTTCAGTTATTACGATGTCAAAAACCACGTCTAATTTTTTATCCTTTGAGAATCGATTCATGGAAAGTACTACAGTCTTAATTTCCACCCAGAGTCTCAAATTGATTATTAATGTCTTAATCAAAATTTTGTACTTTATAAGCTATGGAGAGATCTATTTAAAGTAGCATGAACAATAATACCAAACCTTTAGATAACTCTGGTCCATCAATGTGTCCAGATTGGTCCGTGTCATAAGTTTTAAATACCGCAAGCCACTGATTGATGTAAGTATATAGTTTGTCAAACTCTTCTAAATTTATGTGGCCTGAACGATCTTTGTCAAACATACCTAAAAAAACTTGACATCTTCAATCAATATTTTTATCATATTTTTCTTGATAAGCACAATAGAAATGTGTTTAGCAAGAAAAAATTGAGTAGGTATAGTTATTAAATACTGATAATTTATATAAGTACTAGTTGTCGCCCGCGGCTTCGCTCGCATTTTAGAGGTTGGCCGTCAGGTTTTAGGGGTAAAAAGCCAGTCAGTCCTTGGCGGTCAATAGGTATCTACAGCACAAATTTGGATAATTAAACTGCCAAGGATAAAAGCATTTTTGTTACAACCAGTTTTTCGACCAACCGTTTAGCAGCGAACAATTTTGTTCCACATCATTTGAAAACTGTGATATCTCCTAAAGTATTAATTCGAATGTTATAGTATAAAAAAACAAAAACTATTTTCATCTTAATTAAATGGCCAAAGTCAAGGCCAAACATATTTGTCTAAATTAATAATGAATTGGAGAAAGTGGCTTCGCAAATAACCTGACTTGTTTTTTGTATTTGTTGTATTTGCAATCAGCCCTAGAGCTACGAGCAAATCTGTTCAGTGATGCTGTCATGCGAAGCGGCTTCCCATTGGACTCAGAGCTACTGCCGGTCTTCTAACTCTAAGATATGATGACGTTTTAGTCGTTTCACATATTTGTCCATGGTGAGTTGGCGAGCGAGGTCGTTGGGGTGACGGATTAATCGCTCTTTGTATTTAGTTGCCAAACTTCGAATTTCCTCTTTAATTGTTTTCATTTCAAGTTGCTCGTGAACTTCACTGTTGGTGATGTAACATGGTACCCTTGCAATTACTCTCAAGATCTTGTTCTGTTGGCGCTGAAGAATATTTGATTCGCTTGGACTGCCCCACAGTTGCAGACCATATGTCCAAATGGGCTTTAGGATTACTTTATATATAAGCAGTTTGTTGTCCAAAGAGAGTCTTGAGTTCTTTCCTAGCATCCAGAACAGTTTGTTACACTTCAGCTGAAGCTCCTGTTTCTTACATTTGATGTGGTGCCTCCAGGTTAGTCTGCGATCAATGTGTAAGCCAAGATATCTTACGTGGTCACTGTGGGGTAGAATACATTGGCCCAATTTAACAGGTGGGCAATCTCCTCCTCTCAGTGTAAATGTCACCTGTACTGACTGTGCAGCACTGGTCTTTATTTTCCATTTTTCGAGCCAACCGTTTATTTTGTTAAGGGCTTTCTGCAAGTTCTCTGATGCCAGTTTTGGGTCTTTGTTACTTGCCAATATAGCAGTGTCGTCTGCAAATGTTGCTGTGGTTATCCCTGGTGATAGCGGTAGGTCAGCAGGGTACAATGTGTAGAGCATGGGGCCGAGAACAGATCCTTGTGGTACCCCAGCATTAATTTCTTTGAAGCCAGAAGTGGCGTCACTTTCTTTTACATTAAATATGCGATCATCGAGGTAAGATTTCAATAATGCAAAGTATGAGTGGGAAATATTTTGCTTAATCTTACATAACAGGCCATCGTGCCAAACCTTATCAAATGCCTGCTGGATGTCCAAAAACACTGACGAAAAGTATTCCTTTTGTTCTAAGGACTTTCTTATTACGTCACATACTCTGTGGGCTTATTCGACTGTACTATGGTGTTCTCTAAATCCGAATTGGTGATCTGGTATCACTTTGCGCTCCAAGAGGCTTGGCATTATTCTGCGAAGTATCATCTTCTCCAATACCTTGGATAAAATAGGCTGCAGGCTGATTGGTCGATAGGATGTTTTTTCGGTCATTGGTTTTCCAGTCTTGTAAATCATGATGATTTCCGAGACTTTCCACGCACTCGGAAAGTATCCTACTCGTAGTATGGCATTGAAGATGATGGTGATGAAGACAATAGCCTTTTTCGGTAGTTCCAGCAATACTTCTTTAGTTATCAGGTCGTAGCTGGCTTTATTAGCCGTTAGAGACTCTAACTTAGCTTTCATAGTTAAGTTATTGGCATTCTTTATTGCTTCCTTCAATTCTACAATGGCTATATGAAGGGCAGCCTTGTCTTGTGGATGACGGCTCAAGTGCCAAATTCTGCATAATCTGCGTTTTTCGTGGATCATGATCTTTATTTCTAATGGTACGTTTGTGGACTGGTTCCTATTTTTAGAAGTAGGTGTGCTTCTCCATGCGGCAACTTGTAAGAGATTAGTACTACTGCTGTTTCAATTTCTTCTGCTTCCTTGAGTCTGATGTTTAGGTCAAGGTTTTCTTCAATATGTTCCCTGAAGGAGGGCCAGTCAGTATGCTGGTTGTATAATAATGTGGGTCTCCCGACTTCAATTATAGTTGAGCTGATGGTTAATAAAACAGGGGTGTCGTCAGATGACCCATCAGCACATGACTCGATCTTCATATACTGATTGGAGAGTCCTTTTGTTAGGAAGAAGGCAAGTATGTCCGGGATTCGATTGTGATCGGCCGGCCAGTAAGTAGGTTCTGGTGGTGCAATTGTATTTAGGTGTTTTGTATCGACGCTCAACTTTAATTGTTTTCCCCTAGTTGTATTAAGTCTTGCACCCCAATGAACATGTTTGGAGTTCCAGTCGTCACCTGCTATGAAGCGATTGCCTAGGCTTGAGAAGAAGTGAAAAAACAGGTCGGAGTCTATTTGCTCGGTTTTATACCCAGGCTGTGGATGGTGCTTTATTTTGTCCCGAATAATTATAGCTGACCCTGCATGACCTGTACCGTCAAGGTGGTTTGTAGTGTAGATCTGGAACTCCTTGATTTTTACATTATTTTTGTCTGTGCAGTGTGCTTCGGATATCCTGATATCCGAAGCACACTTGTCATGTTTGTTACATAACTATGTCTAGTTTGTGCTGGTTCATTAGTATCTCGAGCTCATCTTTACTGGGCGAGAGTCAATTTATGTTCCAAGTTGCCAGTCTTAACCCAAGGCCTGTTAACCTTTTAGTTTAGTTATGAGGGTTGTCATGAGACTCATCAGAGTACTCATTTGTAGTAAGATTAAGTCGAATTTTTCATTTTGTTTGGTGAGGAGGGTCTCTAATACTGTTGGGGTTCGGTTTATATCAGGTATAGCATTTTCTGTGGTCGGTTTGTCTGGTACTCTTCTAGCAGCTTTGGCGTAAGATAATGGTTCGTTTCCTTTCTCAAAAGAGAAGGTTTGTTGGGCAGTATTTCTTGGAGGGTTTATATCTCGAGTATCTTCTGCAATACTACTAATTAATAGATAAGAAAAGTCATTATGAGTGTACCTTGAAAGATAGACACATTATAAGGCAAACTGTTCTTAAACAAAATAATTCGTTCAATAATAATTTATCCGATATTGTGTACCTACTAGTTTTATAACTTGTTTTCGCTTATTCCCAACTACGACGAAGCCAAAAGAAGAGTTATGATTATAGCACTATATTTATTTTCATATTTCCCCACATATCTTCTAAACTACCTGAGTATCGTAATATGACAAATGAGAAAAACATCCTACCATTATATTTGTGTCTATTATTTAAACAATATCTCACCAATCATTAAGTTACATGCAGTTTCCGAAAAAGTTTGTCCTTGGGCATTTACTAAAGCAGATTTTAATTCTATTGCTGTAATAAAGCCAGACTGGTCTTTGTCGACTGCTCGAAACCATTGCTGAACTTGAGGTGATACTGTCCCCCCCGCTCCTATGGACGGATATGGTCCATGGCCAATTTCCAGCTGACCAGCTTGTCCGCCGTAGGCAGGTTGATTGTAACCTGACTGGAAAAGAAACGAAATTTTTTATTATTATTATGAAGCTACGCCTCCGATGCGGTACCTATTAATCTAATCAAATCAAAATATTCTTTATTCAAGGAGGTTTCTGGAAGCACTTTTGAATCGTCATGTTAAAGTATTTAATATGATAAAGCTACCACTATTCATTTATCGACTCGGCTATCGTCGTCCATAAGCTAAATAAACTTTATGGAGTACTTAATCTTTTACAAGCGCGTTTGAATTGTATTGTATCGAGAGGAACGGAGCCGAGACGTCCCAGTGGTTAGAACACGTGCATCTTAACCGATGATTTCGGGTTCAAACTCAGGCAAGCACCACTGAATTTTCATGTGCTTAATTTGTGTTTATAATTCATCTCGTGCTCGGCGGTGAAGAAAAACATCGTGAGGAAACCTGCATGTGTCTAATTTCAACGAAACTCTGCCACATTTGTATTCCACCAACCCGCATTGGAGCAGCATGGTGGAATGTGCTCCAAAACCTTCTCCTCAAAGGGAGGGAAGGCTTTAGCCCAGAAGTGGGAAATTTACAGGCTGTTAATGTAATGTAAAAATGAAAGGAACGGACAAGAAAACTTAGGATTATTATTTATTACTGATAATAATTATTTGTTTATTTAATCATAGTTATAGATATCGAAGGTTTACAGGCTATTTATACTAAACGAAAATTTTAGAATTTTACAGGGGAGCAGTCCAAAACTTTCAAAAAAAAAACGAATTAAATATAGAGCTTAATTTCTTTTTTCAAAAACGTTGACTGTATTATTTTACTTCAAAAAATCCGCGCAATTTAGTATACTTTTGCTTTTATTGTGTCGGTATTTAACAGAAGTAAAGCAAAATGACCTCAAATCAGTTTTATTTAGAATCGGACTAAATGATTCTAACATCCGTAAATTAAACATTTTAGGATCAATATTTAAGCAACAACAACAGTTGTTATTTAAGTGTAAGGCTAAATGTGTTAACAAGCCATTGATATAAAAATAAAATCAGCTTAATTAATATATATCATAAAGTAAATGCAGACCAAAATTATTAATGTAGCACTTTACACTAAAGGTGTTTCGACTAGAATAACATATTGGAGTATTTTAAAATCTGTTGCAGTAATATATTTGAATAAAATGTTAAAATGAAAATGCACATCACATCTTCAGTTAATCACAATCCACTGACATAGACCTCTAAAAAGCGTTAAATCTCCTGATTCTTCGCCTTCAGCCTCCAATTGGGTCTCCACCCAGCTTTCGTAGGAGGCGTGCTCTGCGTGGAACGCTGAGATACAGAGCTTGGTCCACGAGTTTGGACGAAACCTCTCCCTGCGAGAAATCATGTCGGCAATGCTTTCTGATTCAAACTATGCCTAAATTTACGAATGTTTCAAGCGACAAAAAAGTACTTAGTTCGCCACGCAATCGAACTCAAGTGACACAGAAAAATCTGGCGATTCCAAATATGTATATAACTCAATATTGATCAGGATGTCACTTAATACAAATATCCCGTGAACCCTCGAAACAACAGATTTGACAAAAGTTTTATTTTTTTACTTAAACTTTTGTAAACTATCTGAAAATACTATGTTACCTACATTAAGGTCACTTGATTTATGTTAGTTTACATTTTATTAACTTACATTACGTAAAAATTTTGCTAGTGTTTAAATTAAAATCTAATTTTTATTGGTTGAGGACGCCAAGAAATACTTCTAATATAGCGATGACCATAACTTATATACTTAATTATTGTTGTATTTATAATTGGCCCATGTAGAACAACCATTAGTCGATCCAGAAGACTATTCTGTTAATAAAAACTTTTTGAATTATTTATGACTGAAGTATGAGGGAAACACACCTTCACGTAGTGCGCTACGTGGGGGCCCCAGAGGCATTTCCTAGCGGCGATAGCTCCTCTACGCCATGTGAGGGAGAAGCGTACGTAATTACATTTTGCAAGCAAGATAAAAAAAGGATATGAGGCTATCAGATAAAAAGGTTATAACAGAGTAATTTTAAGGAGTGACACTTTTTGGTATGATTTTCTTCCCACGGTTATTTAAAGAAAATAACTGTCCATCATCATGAAAAATAAAATATAACTCTTATGACAATTGAACCAATACTTACTCATAGTTGTAACAAAACATGAGTTTTCTTCAAACACGGCATTGTTACAATTACCTAAGTAATGTAAAGAAAAAAACGTTGAAGTAATTTCTTTAAAACGAATTTATTCTATAAAGTATAAATAGTGATTACCTTATATACATCGTAGCATAAAAACAATAGAACAGTTGTAAAAGATGCGAAAATAAGAATTAAAGCGAGAAGTATTAACTTAAAACTTTATACTAGTAATTTTAGCAAGATATATTTGCTTGTTCTGTATTATTTAACCGTATAATCATTATTACTGTACTGTATTATCGTTTCTATTTTAATGTTATTACTAAATTATAAAATGTTAACAAGTCTTTAAATTTTAAAATTAGCGTCACAACACGGTTTAGGCTTTCTTTACAATATAATGAAGTGAACTGCGAACTACTAGCATATAACGTATTATATATTACAGTTTGAGTAGTTGTTTATTAATTTCAGTAATCATATTAAAATTAACTAAATAATAAACGTAACCTACATTTGTTATTTATTTTAGTAATAAATTAATTTCTACTACATAAAAATATATTCAGAAAGCTACCAATGTATTTAATAAATTACGGAAAGCTGTAATTAGGTAGGCACAATCCAGTCTATATGATAATTAGATTCCTGTATATATATATCTGAAATACTTCAAATATAAGTTATTGAAATATGAACCTATTGTTAATTATAAATTTTAGCTTACAAAGCACGTCGTTAGTAATACCTATATAATAATATAAAGTTACTATTTCTATAATTTATATAAGCTCTCACACAAGAAAAATCTTTGTTACATAACAACTCAAACTTTAGGTTTAAAAATATGGAAAAAATTGAAATGGTGGTTGATTGAGGTTTTATTAAAACTATATACAATAACACTGTTTAGTTCATAACTATTGAGATCTTCAATATTGAAAATGAGATATCAAAAAAGTGGTAGTGAAATTACAAACATTTCCGTTGATGTTACAAATTTTAAATCAAATATTATTTTTTAATAAGAACTTTAAAAATACAATAAAAATTACAGTGGCTACTTAAACAAAAGAGAAAGAATACTAATCTTATTTTAACTATGTACATATTACTATAATTACATAGGTCAGGAATATTGAGACAAAATATTACAATGTTGCTATGGAACAAATATTAAATCAAATTTATGAAAATAATCTTACAAATTTAGTAGGAATATAATCTAAGTCTACCATAGTTTTAAGTGTACTAGGCTATAATTTGGTTGGTGGGAAACACTTTTTAAATAGAGGTATTTGTTTGTCTATTTATACATATATATATTTGTTATATAATTTTATTTTTAATTTAAATTATGTAAAATATTTAAATTTTAATTTTCATTTCACATGAAACATTCTATTTGGGTAGGTCGTAAATTATACAGTTACCTTTTAAATCAATAGCCCTTAGCCAATTTGCTGAAATCAGAACCAACTTTGTGCCCATTACTTCTAATCTCACTCTACCTATGCAACATAATAACAGCTAAACTTACGCCCTAAACATATGTAGCTAATATTTCTTACCACATAGGAAGTCTATAAATTATTGTTTCAATGTTACTAGTAATCCATACTAGATAAATTTATAAATAACTACGATTAAATATATAGTTTTATCCCATTTTATGTAAAAGGGATATATATATATATATATAAGAAACTGATTGGTTAGAGCTACACAGAATCTCGTTATAATAATTAATATAAAGTTATTCATTAAATCACAATGTATACTAAATATAAATTAAGGAATATTTATTTGTATTTTTTTAAATTAATATTATTGCCTAGGTATATTAGAAAATAACAATGATCATACATACATATAAATGACATTCAGTCTTTTACATCAAACCAATACTGGCAAGTTTGTTATATTTTGTACTAAGCCATTAAGATTAAAATGCCTAAAACAATGCTCCATCACTAACTAAAAATTACAGTTTCGTAAACCTTTTTTTATTTTGAATAAACACATTAATGTATATTGTATTTTTGCAATTATGTGTAGTTAGTGAAATGCACCTGATAACAATATTTTATCCTTAACAAGTATAAGTTTATAGACTTAAATATTATTACTGTGACTAGAGAAACTATAAGTAGCAGGTGTAACACATGTATTTACACAAACTTGTATAGATGGTTTAAAAGATGATGGTAGAAGCTTATGGGCTTCTGGCACTGGTGAATAACTTTGACAAACTGCTGCTTCAAAATGCACTGGCTCACTTCTGTCTGAAGGCACACCGTCAAAGCTCGTTTGCTTTGCCGAATCACCTGTCCCGCTGTCTTTGCATGAAGAATGCTCTGACAGATTGTCCGGGAATATTTGCGGTGAATCACTATCACTGTGAACTACCTGTGTCATTTTAACACTTTCTGAGGGATACATATGCACTGCTCCTGCCATGCGTCGTCGAGTGTGATAAATTATTACTACCCATATAATAGAAGTTCCAACTGCACAACACACAACAGTTATTATTATTATTCCTGTCATATCTTCTTCCTTTACCATTATAGCTACAGGAGGCAGTACTTTTAACTCAATCATATCTTTTTTCGTGCCTAGTTCATTCGTTATTTCACATTCATATTGACCAGCATCATTCGCTTCAGCCCCAATAATGACAAGTAGCTGATCATCAGCTGTAAAGAAATGGCGTTCTGTGGGGACTATGGGAGTTCCATTCTTTAACCATTTTAGAACTGGCTTTGGTGAACCTGTTATCATACATTGTAATACAACTGATTCACCAGTGATTACTTCTTTGTTTTCCATAACTCTAATAAAAGATGGTTCTTGGAGCACTGTCAAAGTAGCATTAGCTATAATTGTTCCTGCTGGGTTTTTAGCAGCACAGCTATAAATTCCCATATCAGTGGTTTTAGCATTAACAATAAAGAACAGATGATCTGTTGGCATTACATTCATACGCCTTTCTCTAGCCGCTGGGAAATCATTCCCACCATCTTTTTTCCATGAAATCTCTGGTGGTGGGTCTCCAGTCGCAGCACAGTTGAGGGTAACTGTTTCACCTGTTTTGACAGTAACATTAATTGGTGTTTTGATAAAACGTGGAAATGTTACAATGTTAACTTTAGCTTTTGATGAGTATGTTGTTCCAAATTTATTGCTAACCACACATTGATATTTGCCTGAATCTGAATGTGATACATCTGGTATAACCAGAACAGAAGTTGCATGTGGTTTGCCATTTTCTGATAAGGTGATATTTTCATACACTGCTGGATTGCTGACGTTACCATTATTTTTTCTCCACAAGAATGTCATATTACTAATGGGATTTGATGTAGCAGAGCAAACTAAATTAGCAGATCTGTTTTTAATTGCTAAATGAGATTTCGGATGCTCAATAATTTTGGGTTTAGGAGAGTCCCCACAATTATCTTCCTTAAGCCTTACAATGGATACACCTCTAACTTCTGCAGGATAAGCACATGTTGCTGTCACAAACTTATGTTCAACTTTGTCTCTTATCCATTTCACCATCCATAGTAAGTTGCAATCACATAGTAATGATGTCGAGTTTAAATATACTTTTCTTATTTTAGACATTGAGTCAAAAGCATGTTGCTGTATTGAGGTAATATTATTAGATCTTAAATCCAATTCAACTACATTTGATAAACCTTCAAAAGCCCGTGAGTTAATTGACTTTATGTGATTTGTTGATAAATTGAAAATTATTAGATTCTGCAGCTTTGAAAAAGGTCCAGACATATCTTCAACCGTCCAAGATATTTTATTGTTATTTAAAAACAATGTTTGTAACTCAACCATGTGACTGAAGGCTTCTTGGGATATGGCAGATATATTGTTGTTGCTTAAATTAAGGATGTGAAGATTAGTTAAATGTTGAAATGTACGCCCTTCTACCTCAATTAAATAGTTATGAGATAAATCTAGGGTTTCTAAATTAGCGCACAATTCCCAACTGCCAAAATCAATTTGGGAAATTAAGTTGTTGGACAGTGATAATGTTGTCAATGACTCCAAGCCATACATCCAGCCTTTAGATATACTTTTGATTCTGTTGTGATCCAATTGCAATAAGTTAACAGACTTAAAACCAAAAAATGCTCCATCTAAAATGTTTTCTATGTTATTGTATTTTATCTTGAGAGTAGTCAAACTTGATAATCCTTGGAAAAGCAGTCCACTGATAACATGAAGTTTATTGTGATTAAGTTCCAAGACTTTCAGATTAGATTGATGCATAAACAAGTGGTTAGGCAAAGAAACAAGTTCATTTCTATTTAGTTTTAATGTCATCAAATTTGTTAAATTATTAAGAGCACCTTCTTGGATCAACTTAATGTGGTTGCTGTTAAGGCTTAAGGTCCTGATTGAACTATTTACTGGAAAATGATCTCTGTCGATAGAACTAATGCTGTTTCTATTCAGACTTACTTCTTGTATATGGTTAGGATGAAGAAAAGTAGGAATATGTAACAGAGTGTTTTTATCTAACTTTAATATTTTTAACGATAATAATTCCTCGAAGCCTTCGGTAATACCTTTACTCAATTTATTGTAACTTAAGTCTAATTGTTCCACCCACTTTGGAATTCTTGGCACTGACACCAAATTTTTTTTTGAACAATCCACATACTGTTCTAAGCAGTCACATTTTTTAGGACATTCATTATTTTCATTCTGCATCGATATTCGTATCAAAATCATGATCGTAATAATCGTGAACAAGAAGGAGTTTCCCATTTTGATTCATTTGTTTAGATGCTTTGGTCGTTTAACATGAACGATTTGCGTCTTTATTCTTACATAATTCTGGTCACATAAAAGCACATTGAATGTTCGAAATGAGTTCCAGTTCACTTAAAATCACTTGTTTGAATCACTACATTTTGTCATTCATGAAAAAGAGGAATTATAAATACAACTTCGCATATTATTTACTGATATAGACTCGACCGCCATTTTCTATAATCAATCTTTAGTTTGATCCCGAACAATTCATTGGTAGACCGTTTCTGCCTCGACTACTTGTCAAATTGCTCGTTTTGGAGATTAATTTTTATTTCTAAATCGTATAAAAAGCGATTTTTAAAAAATGTATAAAATACAATTTAACAACAATTATTATTAAGTATTAATTTTAACTTATATATGAGCAATATATCGTATTTTTTTTTATTGTACATCGAAATTCTGACAATATTTTGATAAATAGGTACCTTTATATAGTTATTACGCATTTATGTATGCTATGAATTAAAGTTTTAGTAATTAGTTTATTTATGGGTGAAATGTTCAATTCAACCGTCGGCGTCGTAAGCGTATTATTGGCACATATTTCTGTGTTGATTGCTTGAATGAAAAAAATAGTTGGAAATATAGTACTACGAATTTTAATATTTTTATAGCTAAATTAATATGGAAAATAAAATTATTTTAGTATTATATAAAGAAATTTTACAATTTTTTTATTTTTTCAACTCATTATTAATTTCGGGTCTAGAAAAAGGCATCTCGAAATTATTATTCGGACTACCAAAGGTAACTGGCAGAGTTCAGCTCAATTTTATTGTGCTGTGAAATGGGAATTGACGACCTGACGGCTAATTTAATGGTAGGTAGGGAAGTATTAAGGATCTATAGGTGTATTCATTTACGTCGAAATTGTTTGTAATTTCACAATTGACATTAGAGGTGTTTAATGACAATTATGAAAATAAATAAACGTGAGAAAACCATGACATAGAAAGTTGAAAAAAAGTTGTAATAGAAAATTATGTATACAAAAAAAGTGTATTTTTTGTATAGACAAACTACGTACGTAGTGCGTAGTTACGTACCCGGCTTATGTATAACCAAAACAAGAGAACGGGGAATTTATTTTTTTAATTAAAGCTAGTTATTTTATACCACTGGTTTACTGAAATTACACAGAATCAAATTATATCATTCAACAAAACTGGAGAAATTTCAAATAATCACTCTAGTAACTGTCAGATGGATCGTAATGACTAAATCATACACTTTTTGCATTGTAAGATCTGGCAGCACTAAGAGATCCTATCACCTATGCCTATGCCTATCCTATCACCGCCCATCAACGGCTCGCCGTAAAGACTAAAGACTAAAGATGTTTTAATAGATTGTTATGATAAAATGCGATTACTTGCGACACAATAGTTGCGATTCGGTTGAAAAATTAAATTTGTGGAACGGTTAAACATTGTTACAAATCATATGGTATTTATGGTAATAGAATATATATTTTTAAAAAGACTTACATCTGAACTTGGCAAAAAATATCTTTAATTCAAGAAGCTCAAACACACAGTAGTCGAAATGATTAACAGTAAAATTGTGGTACGTTAATTTTAATTGATACGAAAACATCCAAAATAGTTGTTACAAAGAAAATATCAAAATGGTAGTAGGTACAAATGTTCCCACATCGCTTATTTAAAAAAAAGAAAAGAAAAATTCAAATCAAAACAGACAATAAAATTTGAAGCAGCAATAAACAAGTATTGCTGTGCATTAAAATGTTATTTTCACTTACTGTAGGTACATACATATTAGTTGTTGAAATACCAAATGATGTCGAAATTAGTAGGAATTTTAATAAGGTTTGATTCTGTAAAATTTCAATCGAATCTCTTTTATTTAATATAGGTAGGCAGACTGACAAATGAAACACCTTAATAATAACCACTGCCCATAGACTTTGTCACTGTAAGAAATATAAACCATTCCTTACATCACCAATGAGTCAACATTTCACAAATCTTGGGAATGATGATGTTAAAACGCTTTGTCCCTACTTTGTAGCTACTGGATCACCTCAAACTGGACCACAAAAATACTTATAAGTATTGTTGTTTGGTAGTGGTGTGTTGCCAGGGTGTTACCTACCCAGATGAAGTTGCACAAATCTCTATCAAATCCATCACATCCAAATCAAATTATTATAATTGAAAATAGAACTTATTTCGTATTTAAACTTTTACTAAATATTGTATTCATTGACATTCAGTCATAAACTGAATATAATTTGTATTGTTATAACATTTTGTATTATTGTTTTGAAAAATACTTTCCTACTGAGTTTCTGTGACATGATATATTAAATGTTTATGTTAAAAATATAGATTTTGATTATTATCTTGATCAACACAAAAAGGATCATGTATTTTTCAAAGTTCATTTAATGAAGGCAAGCAATAAGGTATTTAGAATATATTGATGTCTAGCTAAGGCTAATAATTATTGAATAGACAAACTTGTCATGTTTATTATTGATAAAGTTGTTATTAAGATTTTGAGTATCAGATATCAGACGACTATACTACACTATCAGGCTTACTATAAAAAAAAATTAAATACTTCTTTTATGTACTTATAATTATGGGCTCTGGGCAAGATTATTATAAGCTCTCTGTCAGCTATTATGTTAGCACAAATTACAAATACAATTTATTTCAATAATATATACTGAGACTCTTATTTACTTACTCATAATGTTCTAGAATATAACTAGTGCACAAACTTATAAATTACATTGTATGTAGTCATGACATAATAATAAATAGTGAAAGTTTAAAAAAATAAATCTTGTTTCTCCTTTCACTCAAATTATTATAAACTTTGATGATAAAAACAATTTGTAATTATTAAGGTATAACATATGAAATAAAATATAGTTCTGAAAAACCCTAGTTATGGTTTGTTTTTTTGGCTTTATTATTTTCATGAATAATAGATATTAATAGTTTTTGACGATGCTGCATCTGATAAATCATATTTTCTTTTTCTTGATTCAAAGAAACACAGTACTTAGATCAAAGTAAACGAAGATTGTCATAATTATTTAAATGTTAATTAAAAGTTGTAAAGTTTTTACTCACGTTATAGTCCATTTTATTGCAAAATTCTGTAAATAAAAATAAACATTATTAACTTTGAAAAGTAATGAAAAATCGATGTATTCCTTAAATATTAACTTACGAAGTGAATTTGTGTTTATAAGTGTTTACACTTTTATTTATATTTTTTAGTCTTTCAATGCTTTAAATTATATTCTTCTTTAATTAAATCCACAAAGTCACAATTGTTAAATTAGCTCACGATTTCAAAAGTTAAGAATTAATCCTTGTTTTGAAGGTTTTGAAGTCATAGAAGCAATGACAGATGACAGCACGATGTCAGTAATCACTTATTATCTATTCAGTGTTATGTGTTCATAAATTTATTATTTACATTTCGGCCTTAACTATATACAAATAAAAACAAAAATAGTTGTTGTACAAAACATGGCTGCGTGGAAGATTACTAGCACCATTACCCCGTTGGATCGCAATTATTTATGTGGTGAAAAAATGAGCTGTTTTTAATTTTTATTTGATATATCTGAGACCTTGATTTAAAACATTCTTTTGTAAATAAAAATTAATCTATAGATATTTTCGACCGAAAGCATATTATGTATTCTTAAAATAAAGTTTTGTTTTGCGTAATCCCTTTGCTTTTTTTTTTAAAGTCTTCACAGTTAACAAGTTCTATGTCCAAACAGTCGATCCAATAATGAAACAATAAGTATGAATCACATGTTATACACAGGGAAATGGTTAAATTAGTATTGATTTCTTATGAAAAATCATAAGCTATCTTATTAATGATTATATTATACGTATTATAAAGTTATTGTTAGTTTTTATTAAGCTTTAGTGTAAATACCATGTGGCAGACCATTAAAAGATTGGCATTATGAATATATTTTATTGATTGGATGCTTATTCTTCACATTGTGAAATTAATGAAAGTTTACATTTTCATGGTAAATAATAATAAATAATAATAAATCCTATCTTCCTTACAGTAATGCATTCAATTAATATTAAATTGGTACAAAACATATGACATAACATTACTATATCCAGTTTAAATGATTGGCGTTAACTATGATGGTTGATTTTATTCATGTTTTGTTATGATTGAATTGAATTTATTTGTCAATAAATATTGATAGTGAAGATTATAGTAGTATATTGAAAAAAAAAACTGATAAAAAAAACGTCACGTCACGTCAACACGTCATGTCAATTTTCTGTTGTCAATAGTTTCTATCGTCAAGATTTGAGTCAAGTGTTGATTGTGTGACTTAAGTATTGATATTTTGAAATCTTGCATTTTTAAGCTCGATCACAAAATATATTTATTGTGTAGTTAATAATAAGTTATATATTAGTATTAAATACGTAGTTATTAGAATATATATTGAAAGTGTTAAGTCATGGAAGCGTATGAAAGCGTTATACTTGTTAAAAATGAAGTGTTCGTTTTTAAAATACCTCCAAAAACAACAAATAGAGGATATAGGTAAGAAAAGTGTTTTGATTGAATATGATTTAATGTAACAAATATTATATAAAATATAAATTTATAGGGCAGCTGACTGGAATTTACAAGAACCGCAATGGACGGGGCGTATGCGTCTTGTTGCAAAAGGCGATGAGTTGATAATGAAGTTGGAGGATAAAGCTAGTGGTGAATTGTTTGCGAAATGCCCCATCGACAAATACCCAGGAGTGGCACTTGAATCTGTTACTGATAGTTCACGCTATTTTGTTGTTCGAATACAGGATGACAATGGTATGTACAAAATGAGAGCTTCCTGCTTTTAATGTTTTTTTTTTATATATGATGATTTTAAATATGATCATGATACATTGTAATATATAAATGTCTTATTTTGTTATTCATAAATATATTAGAGATATTTCTGTTAGATTTGATTTAAATTTATTTTAAATATAATAATCTAATTTGTATATTACAGGTAGAAGTGCCTATATTGGCCTGGGTTTTGGGGATAGATCAGACTCATTTGATCTTAATGTAGCTCTTCAAGATCACTTCAAATGGCTGCGAAAAGAACAAGAAGGTGAACAAGGGCAGCCACAACAGCTTGATCTAAGTTTCAAAGAAGGGGAAACTATTAAAATAAACATGAAGATAACTGTAAGAATAAACAAAGAAATACTTATAATTTTTTGCATATCTTAAATTAATGTAAAAATTAATATTTATTCACATGATCTTCACATCCACCTTGAAAGTTCTTGTCTCTTAACAAGAAGCTCTCCAGTTGCTAAAATAACATCCATGATTATATAATACTATGTTCTTACTAAAATTTTATATTTTAAAGAGATATATACATTATATGTATATTTTACTTACCAGAAAAAGGATGGTAGTGAAGGGAGTAGACCTCGTCGGGCTGGTGCTACTAGTGTAGGAGGTCTGCTTCCACCACCCCCAGGAGGATCAAAGCTGCCCCCTCCACCTTCTCCTCAACATGTGCCAAATCCTTTTGGAGCCCCAGCTGTACCCAATACAGAATGGGGAGACTTCAATTCAGCAAGGTAAATTTTTTCTAACTTGATTGCAAGTCACATTGCAAAATGTATTTATAATTATAGCTTTTATTTAGCAAATCATTTAAATTTAATAAATTATAGTCAGCAGTGGTTTGTCTGCACTAAGCCCATAATATAATATTGATTAAGATCCAAGTTTCAGATATTTTAATCTATCATTATATTAGTCCAGTGTAGGCCAGCCATCTTTTTGAATTTGCACCTGTCTGTCACCACTGCTCATAGACATTGCTATTTTTATAAGAAATATAAATTTTCATTAGATATTATATCACTTGTACCTATATTTACACAGACTTACTCAACCTTCAAATCAAACAACAAGTTTGTAGTATGTAATTTGATGTGTGGGTGGTACCTACCCAAAACTTGCTCACATAAAACCCTACCACCAAGTAAAATTGATCTTTCATGTCTATGTCAAGTGATATCTATCTACATATATATATGAGTATTTTTTTTAGCACAAACCTTGCTTTAATACTATAAAGTTTAATAGTATAATTTAGTAATTAATTTAGTTTATGTACTTGTTGAGCTAAATATTTTATTTATATAGAGGTATAGAGTAATACTATATATAAAGAGATTGCAGTTAAAAATTATTATATATAATAACCATTAAATATTTTTATCACTATAAACAAGTATTTTGTGAATTATGAAGTGTATATATGTTTAATTCTAGCTCTGCTAGCCAGCCAGCGAAGCCTACAACTCCTGCGAATCAACAGAATTGGGTGCAGTTTTAATTGTAAAAATGTGAAATTTATGTCTATATTAAGCAAGTGCAATGCACAATACTTATGAAACTTACTTAAATGATTTATGACATATCCGTCACATGTTTTCTTCACTAGATTATGTTAAATTAAAAAAAAAAAATGTATATCATGCCTGTCTCCATCAGTTATTTCATGAATGTTATGGAAAGGCACTTTAATTGTAACACAAATTAAGTAACTTAAACATATTTTAAGCTTGTATTGTATAAACATACCAAGTATCATTCTCAAGTATCTATACAAACCTTAAGATGCTGGAAACTGCCTTCTTAATTAATATGTTATGTTTAGATGCTTTAAATTTAAATAGTTTGAATTATAATTTAAAACAATATCATTATATATTTGTGTTTATCAATATTAGTTTTTGATTCTATTTAAATAAATATTATCATTCTATTTAGAATCTATACCTTGCCCATTTTTAGTAGCGTGTTATTGTATTATTTGAATAAAATAAGTATAAGGTTGCAAGAAAACATTTAATCACTTATATTAGCTTGATTAGCTTGAAATTGATAAAACGTAATGGATTTTTTTTTCATATTAGCATCTATATACTAACATTCCTGATCCTGTTTTGTGATAATCTTGCTAACAATATGATTAATTGTTATTATAAAGGTACACATCATACAGATATATATCAGATAATTTTGCTGAGCACTAATACTTAACTTTATGTTGTACTTTATGTATGATCTTAATATTTATGTCATTTAGATCTTTATTCCTTTATTACAATAAATCTGATCCGACTCGCGATTCGTGTGCCTTATGTGGTATGTTGAGAGAATCTTCCACATAAGGTTGGGATAAACGGTTCGTGAACATATATAATACAACGGAAAAAACTTTATGTATTAAAGCATTAGCAGATATATCATCAGCATAACGCTTGTTAAAATTGTATTAGAGTTAAGCTCAAATTGATATAGAATTTATTTGTTATTATAAATTAAAATAACAAAATGTATACAAACAATTCTGTATCTAAATATATAGATAACTATATAATAACAGTTCCAAGGTAGCTTTCATTGATTGATTTTATTTTTGATTATCATGTAATTTAATTAAAAAATTAGGTTAAATTCAAAACTGGTGAATACCAGATTCACCAGTTTTGAATTTCAAGTGATAATATAATTGTTATCATCAATATCTGTACATGTTGAAACATTTAAATAGTATAATGTTACTCTTATTTATCTATAAAAACTGTAGTTATAGATAAAATGATGGCTCTACAATTTATTGTTATTCAATGTTGTTAAAAATTCTGCATGTCATAGACAAGCTCTATGTAAATAGCTTATTAAGTGATAGACGTGTGATGTTGTACAAATGTTATTTTTTGTAATAAAAATAGATCTGTTTTGGCGTTTTATTTGAAACATGTACAAATGTAATAAATCAAAGTAGTAGCTATTTACGTCTTTTTATTTTCTGTAACAGAATTCTACACCATTAATTATATATAATATATAAATCTCAATCAAACCTGTTTATTTGTCGTTGTTAGTGATTAGTGAAAGAGCTAGCATTAGTGAAATGCAATCATGTAATTAAACATTAACTTGGAAAACTATTTTTTTTTTTATGTGTAGCTACTATCGGGTCAGAATATAGATTCTCCTGTAAATAGCCGGCAGTATGCTATGTGTATTATTAAAAATACAATCAAGTAATTTTTATTAATATTTTATTTAATACTTATTTATAATGAAGTCCAATATCTTGCCCCAAGAAAGACAAAGTAAAGACAGAAACTCATTCTATTATGTTTATAAAATGTTTTTCACTGTTCCTATCAAACTCATACACAATGTTAAACATAATATTGGTGTAAATATATCGTATCGCAAAACATCACAAAGATATCGTCTGAAGCTTGAATATTACAGTTTTTGTTACGATCAAATTATCATCAATGTCAGTTAGTTGTACCAAATATTGTTTTCTTAAAAATACCATAGAGCAACATAAGGTGGCTACGATCGCGTATGACACAAAGCGCTTCTTTTAAAGCTAACTTCCTATGGGCTCCTCCACAAATTTATATTACATTTACATTAGCAGCCTGTAAATTTCCCACTGCTGGGCTAAAGGCCTTCTCTCCCTTTGAGGAGAAGGTTTGGAGCATATTCCACCACGCTGCTCCAATGCGGGTTGGTGGAATTCACATGTGGCAGAATTTCGTTGAAATTAGACACATGCTGATTTCCTCACGATGTTTTCCTTCATCGCCGAGTACGAGATGAATTATACACACAAATTAAGCACATGAAAATTCAGTGGTGCCTGCCTTTGCCTGGTGGGTTTGAACCCGAAATCTTCAGTTAAGATGCATGCGTTCTAACCACTGGGCTGTCTCGGCTCGGGAAATTATACAATTCAACTGCTTTCACCAGCTTATTGGTAGATCCGAGCATCAAGGTCGTTGTAGACGGTTCATGCTCAAATAAACTTGCATAAAATTCGTCAATTCTGGAGTTTGACAAGGCTGCATACTATCCTATTCTAAAAAATCGACGAAAACCCGGAAAAGACATAGCTCTGCGCGTTAACCGCTAAAAAAAACACCATTTGTCCTATCTCCGACATTCCCGTTGCTGTAACAGCTAGTATCGAAATACTTGGCGTTGATATTTCGAATCTCGTTCAGTTCCGCGGTCAATTGTAAGGTAAAGCTAAATTGGCATCAAAAAAAGCTTGGTGTGCTCCGCAAGGCGGTAAAGGTAACTTCAACGTCGCCCCATCGCCTAAATCTGTACAATGCAAAAATTTGGCCGCACATTGAATACTGATCTCACCTCTTGGCTGGTTTTCCCGATACTAGCTACTTCCATTTGATCGCATTCAATGTAGAGCCGCTTAAATGGCTTATTGGCGATCAAATCCTTTCCTTGCTGCTTGATTCTTTAGCTTTGCGTAGAGATGTTGTATCATAATCTGCATATTCTACAGAATTTTTTTACGGGAAATTTTCCGAGAAATTGTTTGGAGTAATCCCGGTTGCTGAATTTCACCTTCAGACATCACGTCAAAATTCCAAGTTTCATCCGCACCTAGAGTCCGAAATTCCACAACAGAGCGATTTCTAAAGCATTTTCTCGCACAACTACTTTGTGAAACCAGCTTTCGACGGTGGTTATTTCGAAACGATACGACTTGGGAATCCTCAAGCAAAGAGCGTACAAATTGGTGTTGCAGATGTCCATGGGTGGTGGTAGTCACTTTCCCTCAGATGAGCCTTCTGCTCGTTTGCCTCCTATATCATAAAAAATAAGGTAAAAAACAATACTTTTAAATAAACACATTTTTTTAATGATTACTTTATTAGTCTACATTTCGTAGTTTACGAAAAACGATAAACTTACTACATTGTAACTGTGCACCTGCTAAAATAAAACATGTAAAAAGTTAAAAACAGGGTAAAGTTTATCATGAGTAACTTTAGTTGTATTGTGAATGTACTAGTACGTCGGAAATAGTAATGCAATTAAATAATATAATTTTTGTTTTTCTTGACTTTTGGTGTTTAAAGAATTCTAATTATCTCATTTAATTTTACGAAATACAGTTTTGTGCGAGATACCTAATTGAATACTAATTGCCACATCATCATTCGTTTGAATGTTATCTTTTGTCTAAAAGTGAAGGGAAACCCTCTGACGGGAAAAGGGCGTTTTAATCGTTTTCCCCATTAATTATAAATGAAAAATAATGACTACTCGGACGAAACGGATGGTTATATTCAGGTCGGAGATTCTGAAGGGACATACATATATGGGGTTACGAAATATATATGTATCTATTTCATTATAAATTGGTTTAGGTGTGATTCGGTTTTTTTAGTTACTTCCATTTTTGGTTGGATTAATGAACCAAAAACGTTATTTAATACATTTTTGTTATATTTACGTACGGAAACCGCCTTACCAAAAGGATTGGATTCTGAAGATACTTGGTGTTCCTGTGTTCCAGGTTGTCTTTGTGCAAGCCCGTCTGGGTAGGTAGCACCCATTCATCAGATATGATAACGCCAAATAGCAATTCTCAGTATTGTGCTCCGGTTTGAGGAGTGAGTGAGCCAGTGTAACTATAGGTACGAGGAACATCACATCTTAGTTCCCAAGGTTGTTGGTACATTGGCGATGTAAGGAATGGTTAATATTTCAAAATTCATAGAAATTATGTTTTTTTAGAATCTCCACTAAGGCAGTGTTACTTGTGCCACTCCTCTAAATCAGGTTCTGACAACAACATTAATGTTTAGCGTTGATTTATCATATAACTAATAAATATAAACTTTGTTAAGGTCATATACACAATTTTATAATCTTTCTCTATTATTTATCTAATATAAATATTAGATATTTTTATGACACTAGTTGCAGTTAAGTCTAATAGTTCCCGATACAGGCGAAGCAAAGTACAATATTAATCCAAATCCTGCCTTTGTTTTTTGGATCTACTAAACTAAGTAGAAGGCAGTGTCTTTAATGGAAAAGTTCGTCGCTAAAATAACAAAAGTCTCAACTAATGGCATACTTACTTGAATAAGGAATACGTACCTAAGTTTATAATGTAATTTTTTTTTTTAAAAAAAAAGCTACTCTTGTAACCGTAATTTTATAAGGTATTGTGAGTTTAAGATTTGTGACATTTTTATTTTTAAATTATTTTGCTTTTTATTCCGATCTTTTAAACGTACCTTCTTAACTTCTAACTTAGCAGAAGAATATTTTTTTATTACGACATTATTTTCTTCTAAAACGAAAATAAGTAGTATTAATTTTAGGCTTTGCTGGTACATGGAACCAGACGATTAGAAGAACAAGTTAGTCTACGAGCAAAGTGGCCATTTCGAAAGGTATTTTTAGAAAGTTAAATTTTTTTATATCAGTTAAGCAACTTAAAAAGGAAAAGAACTCTATGCAGTTAGGTTATAGTGTGACACGTAGATGGTACAAAACGACGCTTTGTTCTAGATTAGTCGGGTTCTAACTTTTATGTTTGAAGAGTCAGTTACTGTAACTTGGGGTTACTTGGTACATATTTGGTAGTAGTTATTGCCAAATTTCTATCAAGTAACCCACATAGGAGCGTCGTCGTAGTGCTACAAATATATGTTTTGCTCAATAATTTAATCTCCTCAAGAGCTAATCTTTTTGCCCTTGGCCTTTGCCCAGCATTGGAGTATTCACTGGTTGGTACTTTATACCAGTTAGTAAAAATAGAAAAATACAAGAAACAGTTTTCGATAACCTATCAATACCTAGTTTCAGTAACTAATGATACCAAAATCTATTCTGTTGCCCTTAATGTATTTTCAACAATCTATCGACGGTTATCATTTCCTGTAGGAACTAACTCTGTCCTCGGGAGGACAGATAGCTTACTAGAGATAGGAATAGTCACACAAATCGTGCTTACCAGCACCTTTCAATGAAACTTTCATGTTACTGTCGGATAGATGAAGCTCTCTCTAGTACTTATTTGAGAAATTATGGTTTAATTATCTTACCTTCTTCAGATACTATTAACAGTAGTATTCTATGCATTGGGTACTGTTTTAGCATACATTTTTATAAACAGAATAAACTGCTGAAAAGCAGAGTTGAAACTGTCAAAACGTTTCGTTTCTTTTTACACTTAGTTAAAAGATATGGTAAAACAATCGAAACACTCACCGTTTATGTTTCTTTTTCATACCTCGTTTGTATCTAAAATATTTTATTAATGTATGACATAATAAGCAAATTAAAAATAAATAAAATTAATTTTAATAAGTTTTGAGTGTAATTATAGTAAAACTAAATGTTCGAAGAAGCTTAGATAGATGAGAGGGAAAAGTAATCTATCGTTGCTTAAAGATAGATAACACTTATCCTTGATTGTGAAACGAAAATTAAATATACATAAGTTTTACTGATAATCGGGGATAGCGATCTATCCGTAATCTTAGATAGGTATGAAAAAGGCTGTAATACTATACGGAGCTAAATTGGCCCCTTCTTTTGTAATGTATCGTTGATAAGCTTACGATTTACGCTAAGTTTCCTTTGACCTATAATGAAGTCGTATTAACGGTGTTCTTCCAGTCCGGCAACCTTTGTTCTACCTTACGATCGATATTCAATCCGAGCTCGTTGTATTACCGATTGCGGAAATCGCACGATTAGAATATGTACTCAATTTTAGTTCTCTTATATTTACTCAACCACATATGTGAAATGGGCGTTAAATTACCAATAAATTGAGTGTGAATTTGTGTAGGTATTTGCATGAAAGTATTATTTACACATGATATAACACTAGACTATTTACTAGAATTTTCTTTGATAAAAATCTTATGTTCCAAATACCTCACTAGTTAGGATATATTTAAAAAAAATTTTGATTGCCTCTTTGTTTATGGAGAAGATACACATAGAGTACTAAGTATGAACTAAGCTTCACAAAATCTCGTGACAAAATCTAGTGAGTCAGCAGGAGCCAAGAAGTCATAAAAAAACCCGAAGAGACAACAAATGCATGATCAATTTGATTTAAACATTTTCCACTAGCTCTTTAAACTTATAGATTTGAATTAATGTGTCGTTGTCCATTAGCACATTTATTTATTGTCCGATATAGAAAGATAAATATATAAAAGAAGTATAGATATAGAATTATAAGAACGGGGATAGTTATCGTTGATATCCATACATGACTTGTATTTTGTATGTAATTTCTTTCAAGAAAAATAGTACTGAATAAACAAATGAGTTTCTTGCTGCTTCTTCACGGTAAATAAAAATGTATTACATTCCGGAGCAGTAGTATCTGTGTATTTAATTTAGTTCTCTAAAAAGACGATTCCAAGGTAAAGTAAATTGTAAGTGAAAACATAAATAATAGGTTAACTTTTTATGGAAACTATTATTGGGATTATGGTTAAACATAATATATTTATATGTAGTACCGATATAATTGAGGATAAATGATTTATTCGTAAGCTAAATATAACATACTAAATATATTATTTTCTACTAATTTAAAATGCTCTGATTTCACTGTATGTACTTATCACACTTTTTAATTAGAATTCTGATTATATTAACAATGACAATTATCTATGCCCGATTAAAGTAGACGAGGATGTAAGAGCTTAAAGCTTTGGATTTGTTTAAAGGGATTTGAGTTCCTAACGGAAATCTAAACGCACTAGTTATAATAACTGGCCAATAACCCGCAGTTTGCCAATATTTAATTTGGCAATTTACTTTTTAAATAGATTTAATTGGTTGAAAACGCATTGAGAGGGTGTTAGGTTTAGTTTTTACTTCTTGCAATGCCATTGTCTATGGGTGAAACCCGCTGCCATTACGAGGGCCAATGCTCGTAAATTAATAAATAAAAACCAAATTAACTTAAATTAATAAAATATTAAACTATAATATGTTTCAATTCTAAGTGATTATGATATAAAAGTTAACGTGATTGTAGTATATTATTTTTAAATATTTGTAGTAAAAAATATTTCTTTGTATGTCTAAATAATTTCGATTTTTGTTGAAACTTTTATTATTATAACTCTTTGAAATATTTACGTTTAAATTGTGACGATTTCATAGTTTTACCAAACCTATTTTAATAATCAAATATTAAGAAGATAATTACATATTTTATTTATTATAATTAGGATTACGTTAAAAAACCTTTTGAATAAAAAGTCATCAAAACCTGAAAATAATATGATAATATAATTTGCACACACAACATTAGAAGCGTTAAGTGGAACATATGTAAAATGTTAGAAGTAAACACATTATATTACGATAACATTTGTTCCATATAGATTGTGTGGGTGTTAATAACAATTTAGGCCTACGGCGGTAATACTGCGA
Organism: Vanessa tameamea; assembly: GCF_037043105.1. Classification (NCBI taxonomy): domain Eukaryota; kingdom Metazoa; phylum Arthropoda; class Insecta; order Lepidoptera; family Nymphalidae; genus Vanessa; species Vanessa tameamea. The sequence goes on from NC_087316.1 coordinate 7,957,629, forward strand.
AGACTATATCATTCAGTATTATTCAACCTGTTCATTCGATACAATTAGACTTTTTTATTTATTGTATATGTACTTAATAAATACGAAATTTATACTACAACATATTTAATAAAATATAAAAAAAAAGGTTATTTTGAAAATACTGTCATGTTGGTTAGTATTGTTTACTATATAAATAATTTATAGTAAAATTAAATTATGTACGTAATCAGAAATACCAATTCAGATATGAGGTTTAAAAGCGTAGCTTGTTAGATTTATCGCCAATTGTGGACGTGATGCGATTCAGCTATCTGTCATTCGAAATTACACGTGACATAGGGCAAAATAAGTATTTATAGTATTTTATTTGTTCCATTTACTTCGTAGTAAGACCTATTTTATTGTATACCTAAATTATTACATTACATTTACATAATGAAATATTTAAACGAATAATAACTAACGTGGCGCATAAATATCAAACAAGGATACAACTACTTTGGCTGATTGACGAAAGCTAAAAAAAGCATTTTCCATTCATTCCGAAAAATTATAAGCATTCAGAATATTTCAATACGAAAAAAGGAACTTTTTGAATAATTTTAAATAATATGATGTTTATTATTTCATATAAAATATAACTAATAACTGAGAATATTTGGAAATGAGGTGGACTCATTTGCATTATATTGTTTTTCTGTCCAAGGAGTTCTGGTAGGCTTTTCCGCCACGATAAATTAATTATACAATTAAAAGGGTTCTTGCCACCATCTACGCTCCTGCTCATATTGAGGCCGTGGAAGTAGTCGTGATGATGACAAGAAACCTGATAATATAAACCTTTCTGGTGACTGGAGGTCTGGTTCATTTTTTTCTCAGCTGATCGGAATTGCGATTCAACGGGGAAATGTTGTTACTATTCTTGCATCATTCCACGCAGTCATGCTTTGTACAGTAACTTTTTTTGGTATATATATAGTTAAAGTCTTGATGTTAATAATTCTTATATAGATAATTTATATAGTTTTAGGTACATAAAATAATAATAATCACTATTTACATTTATGGAATGTAACGGATGTATAAAAATACATAAACATACAAATATTTAAATAAACAAGTAAATTAAGATGTTTATAAACATGTTAATCGTGTCTATAAACAATCGATATTTGTCTTATGTTTTAAATAAAGATTATTTAAAATCGACATCGTAATTTAGTGACCTAGCGAGAAAGCTCGGTCGTTGCATCCAAGGAAAATTGCATTTCACGCCTCGCTTGGCGAAACCCGTGCCGCGTGTAGCGAACAAGCTCACTCGTTAAAACTGTTCGATCTAAACTAGATAAATGTAGTTAGGTAGACTATACATATGAACAACCATGTTCTGTTCTATTGATGGTCATTAAAAGTTTAAGAATATTTTAATTTAATAGTTGTGTTAAGTTTTATAACAATAGTTAAGTCGGGAATAAAATATTTTTTATTTTATTTTGACAGCTAAAACTGTAATGATAATATAATAAAAACATCTTTTTTTACTTGAGCATCTTCGAAATTTAAATTGCACAATGATACCCTCCCTATATACTGTGCAACAAATACAAAATAAAAATAACAATTTTTAAATGTTAGTTTACTATGTGAGCCTGTCACGTTAAATATCAAAAATAATTTCACTCGGTTTCAGATATTAATTCGATTACGCGTTTTTGCCTCCCGATGATTTTGCTATAATTTAATATAATTGCTAAGCACGAGACATTGATGAGCATGAGCATTTTAAACGGAAATATTATATTCAGTTAAGATCTATTAATTATTTCCGTTGAATTATTTTGGAATTTATGATTGTATCGTTAAATCTGTATACTTAGTAAATAACCCAAATTACACATGGCTGACTGTACTTTTATGATATTGAGTAATAAAAACTGAATTAACGTATTGAAATACCTTCTTAAATTCGAACTCTTTAAAAAAAAACTGATTTTAGTAGACTGTAGTCATCAAATGGCTTATGCATATGGATATTGGTTTAACAAAATATTCATGAAAACAAAGATATTTTTATTCGCAACATCAAATTGTCTTTATTTAACATTATAATTAATTTTGTACTACAAAGAGAAAGATCAATTACAATCGTCTATGTACAAAAAATATGTTTAGTGCGCACACACTAAATGTACTTGTATTGATTTTACGATTATATAATAAAATCTCAAGAATTATATGTAAATAAATTAGAATTTAGGCACTGCACGTGTTACTTTCCGTCATATCACATTCATGGGCTCTAATAAGAGTAATTCATTTATTCTAGTAAGCGTCTCCGTACTTTTATTAGAATTATTATCATTAAACATCTCATTCTTTACAAGAAAAACACATGCAATTTATTGATAACCATTCAAGCTAAAGTTACGATATAAATACAAAACAAGAATCGTACATCAATATTATTGAAAATTTTTAACTAATTTTTGAAAAGACTGACGTTTATATTTTAAAATAAACTCTTAATAGATGTTTTAATATTTTTCGACTCTTAAAATAGGGATCAACTTTGGCACATTATTTCAATGTATTTTTTAGAAAAATACGTCCGATTTGATTCGGTAAATGGTCATCATACAATTAATGAGTCAAATTTATATGTTATTTATTGTTGAAAACAAAATAAAAAAATAAATGCACCGGTCATTTTGCGAAATACAGTATGTCGAAAAAAATTGGACGTATATTCCCAGTATCTTTACTTGTTCTAATTCACGCAAAAAACGAGTATAAATTTTATAGAGTACTATTATGAATGTTTTATAATGAATGAACAAATTTCCAATGTGCTATAATATAATACTCTGTTACAATTTTGGAAAATAGTATTTTATTATTTACAATAAAACGTATCTTATTATTGCTTATATATTATTTTAAAATTAAATAAATTGCACAAAAAGTAAGTTGAATTTATACTTCACAGCTAAATTTAAAATATTCATATAACATTGTTTAAAACGCTATTACTACTAACCGTACATATAAGGAGATGAGAAATAAACGGAAATATTTTACATGAAAGACGAATGAATAGACACATTCAATTAGATAGAGATCATATTATTATTATTCTAACGAATAGGTAAATACATCATACGTTTATCTTGAATTAAAAATGTTTGTTTGGCACAAGTTATTAAACGTATAAATATATTTCCGAATAATCCAATTTATAAATAAGCCAGGACTTGTCTTGTATTATTTATAAATACATATATGATAGGATGTTAATATTTTCTACTTGTAATATGTAGATAAATAAATTGTTTGATAAATAAATTGTTGGGATAATAAACAACGTTATTTCTGAAATAAATTACTTTATACTATATTAATATTTAGAGTCCAGTTAAAACAACAATAACAAAAATAACAAGACTTTGGTAATACTTTTGAAAATACTTATCTAAAAAAATAGATTTTATTTCTCATTAATGGAGCCTTTGTATCTGTGTAATATGAAACACACCAGATCTTCAACATGATAAATGTCATTTATCTTTTAAAGATATGCAATCGTATTAGATATATCTTATTTTCTACCCAGTGACTAGAGAAAGAATGACTTACTAATACTCAACTAATAATAAAGTCATTACATATGTAATTTGATATGTACAAAATGCGAACTAAGATGCGAAGTTTACAACAATTAAATAATACTTCGTTGATAGGGTAAGAAGTTTTCTGTCGATTTTATTATAAGAATGCGAGCAGCAAACATGTACCCTACAGGATTTAATTGTTACGTTACTAACACAGAGAGTCCACTCGTGACTATTGACTAATGAGCAGATTGGAATTATGATCACTTACTGTTAAAATTATTTTTAAGACTGTACGTGCTCGGATGCGAAGATTTCGCTGGTAGCAATCGTTCGGTCACTTCACAAAGATCACTTGTAGAGTACCTGTTCCGTTTTAAACTCGGACATTTGTCCTTATCTATCAATCTTTTCACTTCTGGTTGTAAATCTAGTTCCTGTATACTTCCGCTCGGACTCCGTATTGATTCGGCCTTATCACTGGCCGCACTGGACGGAGTTTGACTTCCATTTTCGGATTCGATTATCTGTTCTAGGCCGCTCGGGCGGCGGTTCCGTGGATCGTAGTACTCTACCGTTGGTGCCATAACGGGTGTCAAGTTCCCCATTGGATCCAAGCCCAGGAGCATCATCACTGTCGCTGGATGTTCCATAATATACTGAGTTACGCTGTGTAAGAATGGCTCCGTCTGAGTGCCACGATTTATTTTCGGTCGTTCAGGACTAAGCGGCCGCTCTTGCTGCAGAGAATGCATAACATTCAAACATCATGTATGAACACTAAAATAAATATAATCTAATAAGTAGTAATGCAAAATAACTTTGTATGTATTGGAAATTCTCAATGAACGGTCTAAGCATTTAAAATATTTTTATGAAATTACCTGTTCCCAACAAAAAACATCGGGAGGATGACTGCAACTTCGAGCCAATTGATTCGGCGGAGCGTTCCACTGTAAGTTAGGATTTGAATGAGCCGCGTGCCATACCGGGCCTGTCATTTCCTGTAAAGCTTGAATTGCATTTCTAACCTGAAAAATAAAATATAAAATCAATCATTGGAATTTATAAAAGATGATGATTATAAAACCATTCTGTTTTTTATATTTAACTGAATTTTTAAAAGTTAAATAATTGTTTATTATTTTATTTCTTAGTCCGAAGATTTAGGTAACCTGTTATATATAGAGAACAAATATATTACAAATATACGCGAAACTACCTTTAAAATAAAAAAAAAACATCAATTTTCATCAATTAGATTGTGTAATAAATACTACTTGCCTCCATACTAAGTGCAGCAACATCATGATGTAAGCTGGATACTTGTGTGTCGAGCCTATCAACCGACGAGCGAGTGTTATGCCGTTCTAAATTTAAACCTTCCAAAGAATCCGCCCGTGTAATCTTTGGCGTTGCTACAGACCGCTGTCTTTCAATTCTCTCTCGTAATTCTCTGTGTGAGAGGCGTTGTTGTCCGTCTGATCTAAAATAACAAATATTCCGTTTCATTCATATGAAATCAAGTCAATGATGAATGAAGACAACAAGTATCTCATTTCTTACCTGAATTTGTTATGACGCGGACTATTAGAACTCAATATTGGTTTTTTTGGTGAAAGTGCATGTTCTTCAGCAGCATTTTCATCGTCTTCAGAAATAGAGGGAAGTGTCAATGAAGGATGTCCGTTTGCGTCTGACTCCTGTTCTGCCTCATAGCCTTCACGTAAATTATATGTAAGGTCGTGCTGTATATCATGAATGAACTCTTGTTGATATTCTGGGTAAAGTCGTAACACTTCTGCCAGTCCTCCCATATTTATGCATTTTAAATCACAGTAAGTTAAGGCCTGGTAAAATTAACAAAATATGGTTAGCATGCAAATACATATTTAGATTTTTTAATATTACCTACTTATTAAGTTGAAGCTAACCTTTACGTCACTGCTTGATTTGACGACAACGTCGGGATTAGTGGGCTGAGCGGGGCCTGTTCCATTATAAGCCTGTAGGTGGGTATTCATATCACAACCCACTAAATCACCCTTGCCTGTGAACCATTTAAGAATTTAATCATTATAAAAATCTGTGTGAATATCGTTTGTGATCTTAAAAAATAAAAATAAAATTACCAAGTATAGCGACAACCATATCATTTTGCATGACCTCCATAGAACCGTTGCAAATATAATAAATATAAGTAAGAGCATCTCCTTTGTGAACGAGATATTCCCCCGGGGCGCAAAAATTGTTACGAATGTGCAGTGAGAGCAGCTTGAGGCAGCCCTGCGAAGCTGACTCGAATATCGGAAGCGATAATATCTCCCGGTGCAAATGTAACGAAACGTCTCCTCTCAGCTCCTCCGGGAATTCTTTGAGAGTCTGCAATTATATACGGATAAGAAACGCTTTCATTAGTGGAGCGATTGCTCGATGTTTTTCAGGAAATGAAGTTTGTTTGTTGATGTGTAAATAAGATAATATCATTCTTATTTAAACAGTATTTTATTATTTGTTGTTTATATTAAATTATTTATAATACCAATCATTTTCTTTTAGTAAATCATGTATCAATGTTATATATTATTTGTCCTGTGGACAAATTTTGTTATGTTTTTTAAATGTTGATATTTTTAACTGTTTTGACTTAATTTCTGCAAAACATGTTATGCTTCAGATAAAATATTTCAGTTACTATGTATGAAAAAGATAAAGTTCGTTAACTCTCTCGCTTCAGGTCTCATTAAAAACTTTCTTTAACTTTTTTTTATTTTAAACTATGGTTTTTAAAATGGCTTGATAAATGAAGATTGCAAATATTTTGATAGATTTTTTTTAACAATATATTTGATAATATATTGTATCCAGTAATCACGTTCAGTATACATAATAATTTTAGTTTTACATTAACGTAACTACAGATCCCTTATTACTGAGTTCGAACAAACTGACTATAATTATTATAAGATAAAATAAAGAATGAAATTTTAATTAATCTGTAGATTATATGTTTATTTAATATTCATAGGTACAATAAAAGACCGAATATAAATTCAATGTATTCAAGACACGTATATTTATTGCATTATATATTGTCAAATTGGCTGTTATATAATTATTCTGAGTTACATCATTTCTAAACATGAATGTTATAATTTGATTAAAGCTCAGTGATCAGTTTCAAATGTTTCAACGTAGCTCAATTACATACATACCTCGTGTATATCAATGCCATGGTTGAGCGACCACATTGTCTGGAAGTAGTCTTGCATACGTTGTTTGAGTTCCTTCGGTACTTGGGTAATTGTGAGGAAATCTTTAAGATCACGCCACTTGCTCTGATACATCGATCTCCGCGAATACATCCTTTGTATGATAGCGGTTACGTTACCGAAAACCACGGCGTGCATGAGAGCTGTTGAGCATAGGGTTAAGCTTAATTTACTTAAAGCGTTAATAAACTTTTAACTGAAAGTTAACAGAAACTTATAAGTTTGTTAAAATCTTAAGTAAATTATAATATATTGGAGATGAAATTAAAACGGTCGTCTATTTTAACATACGAGTAAAAAAATCGTTGTTTTGATTAATCATTATATATATTTTCTAATTAAGGTTGGCCAACTTTATGGATACACATTATTTGCAATTAATTAAATACCTGTAGATAATACAATGCACAGAAATAAAGTTCGGTTAATTACGTAATACACTGTTGAATACCTATTCGATAACTTTTTAGTGCTTATTCAGAAACAACATAATATGGCATAGATAAAATAATTTATATTTTTACTATACAATTAAACCGTAACTATTTATTATATTATAAATTGCATGAACAAATTTTACGGCTGCTTTTTGCAGAATTACTTTTTAAATATTTTTAACGATTTCTTAAGTAACCGAAGCAATTGCTTAATAAATCAGTGCAGGGCGAGATGTTTTGCTGAATGGACTCTTTCCTCTGCAACTACAGGGATGTAAGATTTCCCCGGGGCATATTTATCGGTAACGCCCAATCAAGCAAGATCGATGACTTATCTCTTAATATTATGTACTTGACATATAAGAAACTGTAATAATTCGTTCTTCTTAATAATAGTAGTTTATATATAAATTTCGAATGAACCGATACAGTTCGTAATAGGTTTTTTTTTTAATATACCAAAAGCTTAAAGAAAAATAATAAATAATTTTATTTATAACCTCCGACGAGCATCGTTAGTATGCTGAAGACTTTCTCAGGCAAAGTGTTAGCGGAGACGTTCCCAAAGCCCACGCTTGTGAGTGAGGAGCATGTAAAGTAGAGTGCGGTGACGTAGCTCTCGCTGTGGGAAATGTTCAGGATCGGCACCTTCAGGCGCTCTGCTAGGTTGTTGAGCCACCCTAAAGTTATTTAATACTATAAATATTCCCGTTCACTATTATTTTCTATCATTTTGTGTATTCACAAGTAACAGGATTATTTAATGATAGGTAAAGTTTTTATTTATTGAAGTTTAATTATTCAATTAATCATTATTTTTTTATTTTTAACTCAATCTGACAAAATATTTAACATAAAAACTTCATTATTATGTATATATTAATAACTATTGACGGTCTCGGCAATTTTATATATATTTTAAATCTCGGCAGACGTTGATTGTAGATGTAATTTTGTTTACGCATATCTTTGCATTATTCTTCTATGGTCTTCAATAGTAGTTTGAAACATTTAAATGCTTTAGTTTTTGTAAAAAGAAAAACAATAAAAAAAATGTTCTGCATCAGTTTCATTTTCCTTAATCGTACTCATAGAAATAGATGTTCAAAACTCGTAGCGTTAAGAATCGCTTTGTCGTATAAATGTAGTTACGAGATGAAAGAAAAAGGGGATTGATAAATAACACAGAGGGTGGTCGAATGCGATTATACATACCACATCCTAACATATATAAAACTACAGAGTGTTTATATAATGACTTACCCAAATCCCAACTTTCATTCTTATGATGTTCCATTTCTTTTTCCGCAATAATGAACCATATACAAGCCAACCAATGCGCGACTAGAGTGAATGATAACATTGAAAGAGTCAGAATAAGAGCGGAGTATTGAGAATATCGGTCCATCTTTTGGAGCAGTCGAGCAAGGCGTAATAACCGAGTTAGTTTAACGAGGTGAACATTTCCATGTGTTGACTCCTATATGGGAAAATCATATTTTTGTATAAAGTATAAAAATCACAATATAAGTTAACTGACAAATCAAAAAAATATTCGTTGAATAGTTGTACTTTCTACAAAGTCTTTTAACTGACAACTGATTAAAACAATTACAATTTAACTAACTATGCATTTAATTTAATTAGATAGTAGCAAGTAGCGAATAAGCTCAACTTACCGCCCCGCTGTACACATCCGAAGCGTAAAGTAGGTCAAACGGAAGTGCGGCCAGGAGATCCACGACAAACCAGGATCGGATGTAATTCAGAGCTATTGCTTTTGAATCTGATACTACTTCTCCTTTTTTGCTAACGAATGTCGTTCGGAAGTTAAGTACAATATCTGTAAAATAACAAAAAGTGTACCAGTATTTCATTTTATTAATTGGCGCTACTACAAAGCGGTAAGGTTACATACCTATAATGAAAAGTGCTTCTACCACAACGTCACTGGTCACACTGATTCTTGGATGGCCTTCATCAACAAAACTTGCATTATAAGGGACAACAACAGCAACGTAAAATGTCGCTATAAGTATGAGCCAGTCCCAGAAGGTTTTAAAAACTCCGTAATGTGATATAATAAATCTTGATTTTTTTATGGCTGACGTTTTGTATTCGGGCAACGGAGGGTCAGATGAATGTAGGAGGTTCTAAAATGACAAATGTGTTACAAACATATGAAATAAAGCTAAAATAATGCAATTGCTCTTAGAACGAAAGTAATCCAATGTAACTGCAATAATGATGTCCTAGTTACCTATTCTATAATATGATTACCTTACTAACATTGTTGAGTTTAAGTTTACTCTTCGTCTTATCTGGTTTATAATGTCCTGAAAGCTGGTAAAGTACCGCCCTGGAGCGCCGCCTGCCCATGTTCGCGGGCGAGGGCGCTTCGGGGTCAAGATTGCCATTCGGGTCTGGAAGTAGGCAACTAGATTCAGCTCGGAACCGGGCGCCCAAAAGTGCCGCTGCGGGTACAAATGGGGATAACGCTAGAGTGACGACACCAGCCGAAGGCTGCACTGCGGCTCCTGTATGCACAAACCACCCTGTTACTATCTAAACGGCGCCGACTGAGGGCTCTTTCATACGCGATGCTTGTTTGTTTTAGTGTAGTAGGTACTTGTTGTCGAAGGAATTCGCCTAATAATTATAAGAGGTTGGAGTTTGGACAAAACACAATAAGCGATTGTAATTAATTTTAGCAATGGCGATTTTAAGAAGCATATCGTATGATAGCACCCATGTCTTCTGTGTTTCTACATACTAATCCACTTATAAAAATGTTTGGTACAAGATTTTCTTCGCTTCACGAGCATTGAAAGTAAAAGAGGTCTCAAAGAAATAATTTAATGACCGTGCGGGGATATAGGTACGAGTATGTAATTAATATTTATGAAAATAAATTTGTATGTGAGCAAGTTCAATGAAAAAATATATTAAGACTCGAAGAAAATCTGGTACCTTCATATTTGAAAACAGACTTTAGAAGAAGGGACAACAAATACAATATATACGTAGATGTATTGATGTTGAATAATAATGTTGAATATGTCAGATTTTAACTATTTGTTGTCACTTTAATAACTTTGCTTTTAAGCGCATACTAAGCGAAACGAAAATTAAAGCGGAATGCTTTAATTTGCTCAATTATTGATATTAAATGACGTTGGAATAACGTATACCTTTGTAAACTATAACTTTACCCTAATATATAGTAATTCAAATATACATACAGTCAAGTTAATTTAATAATAAAAAACATACAACAATAAATGATCGATTAACCTGCAGACAAATGGAAATAAACATTTAATGTCTAAATGCATGCATCAAAAATTTCTACCGAAAAAAAAAAGTTTTATATGACATGAGTTTTGTATATATTAATAAAAGGAACAAGTTATATGATTTGTATTTAAATAATATACTTATGAAATTGTTTTGTGTCAGTACTCATGCGGATTTCGTCGAATGGATAATGATAAAACTGAATTTAAAAGATGTATATTTTTTTAAATTTAAAACTTCCAATAAAATAGGGCAAGCATTTCTAAAGACGAATATGGAACAAATAATAGTGAAAATGAAAACGAAGCAAGATTGAAAAATGGTATCATTAAATTTATATATTGTACATGTTTAATGGTGATAATTATTTGGCAGGTACCTACTACATATTATTATGTAAGTATTAAATATTCGCAAGAGTACACCATTTAACTTTATAAAAGACAGGGTGGTTTTTTCGACTGAAATCTCTTAAGCTAATCAGTAGCAATATTATAAAAAGAATCGATAAGATATATTCTGTTTATGTGTTTGTAGGCAATTGTTTATTTGTTTTTAGTGTAAAATATCTAGAAAAGATAGAAACGACTGATACACAAACAATATTAAGATTAAAGTTTTTTTATACAAAATTAAAACAATTAACTATTTGTTCTACGTAAGTTCAGCGTTCATATTTTCGATCAACATGAAATTAAACTATAACATTCTAATAAAAATGTTAACAAACGTTACCGTGCCACGATGCGCGTAACTCGCTACGACGAACTGGGATCTATTGGAGCTATTGTGATCTTATGAAACCTAAAGCACTAGAGCATCGAGCCCAGTACACGTTATTACAATAATAAAACTGTGAAAAATCCTTAGTGAAAGGAACGACCTCTAAAGAGGGCTACAAAAGGTCTTAATTTGACGCAATTTACATTTTTCTTACAAAAAATTCAGTATAGCTTTTTTGGAGTGCTTACCGCTGTCGAACTCCTCATTAGTGTTCATGGCGGCCATCTTGGTGTTGGTGATATTCTTGAATGAGGCAAGGAATAAAACGACTTCTCGTTTTTCATTTTTAATTGGAACGATATCGAGTAAGCACCAAAACGGTGTACCTGTAAATTTCAATAAAGTTAATTATGCGTGTAAACATTGAGAAAAAAGTATATGTAGGAAATATTGACGTAGGTATGGTTCCGTTTTTACAAATGAATAAAAACATCAGCTCATGTGGGATTTTGATCGGAAATTATTCATCTAAGTTTAAGTGTTTAGATTTTATATATATTCGTGTGCATTTGTACATTACACTTATGGTTTAACATATATATTTGTCGTGTTTAACATAAATATGAACAGTTGAAAAGATTGTTTTGACCATAAAATGTAAATGAATAATTAAATTATGATCATATTACGTATTCAATAGAAATATGTACTATGTTTTATATAAATTTATGTTACTCGTACTTTTTCTACTTATATTTTGCTGTTATAATTATATATATAAATCAATTATTAATTGACATAAAATGGCGAATTGTGAAACCAATCGAAAGATTATAAAAGTTTCATTTTGTCAAAAATAATCGTAAACAGCTTATTGATTTAGGTTTACGATTGTGATTTGAACAATTCACGAAACCTTTATATCAAGGCTCTTCTGGGCGCTCATTATATATAAAATAGTTAAATAAATCTTTTTTTGTACATTTGATACTAAATAATTAATATATATTCAAATGACAACGTACATTGATGAATAATTTTACTTTTTTATGTAAGGACATCTTTTCGATTCTTCTATATATTGGTATTTCAATAACAATTACAGTGACTGTTACATAAAAAACTAAAAATGACATATGTATAAAAAATAAGTCAAATTTGTCGATATTGGCGGAATTATTTTGGGATGTCACTGCAGTACCAAAAACCATAAAAGTGTAAAAAAAGCATATAAAATTATATAGCTGGTTACGACATTTTAACAACAAGAGTCTATCAATATTCGTTGATATGAAAGTTTTCTGTTGGAACGAATCACGGGCGGAAAATTAAATAAAAGTTTTCTTTCGTTTTCATGCATAGGTATCCTGAATATACATATATGTATATTATACAGTTAAACATTTTTTTGAGACATTTAAAATTCTCCTATATTTTAAAATAATAAAGTGTTTTAATTGGACGTGTCTCGTCTTTCGTCGCTTTAACTTCCAAGTTAATTAGGTCCCTACAATTATTTATTTCTAAGAAATTGAAGGTTTTTTTAATTAGACATTTGTTTTAAAGTATATATAATATAAATGTATTATTTTTTTCATACGTATTAAAGGATTGACAAACGAATTTCTTACACTAATATAAGCAATGTTACACCCTCGCATTAATTTGCATGATATCCTTAATTTACAACTCTTCGTTCGGAATAATTGATTTATTATGTTATATGTAAATTTGGGTCCGTGAGGTCTGAGGATGAATTTTCCTCAATAGTGAGGATATATACAGTACCCTACCTTAGTACCTTATAAACTACATGAACATAAATCATTTAGGTGAAATGTAATTAATCCGTAACGATTTCCCTATAAATTATTTTAACAGATATATTTTTGCTATCTTTTTTCTATATGGAAGCTACTTCAGTTGTTAGTAGAAGAGCGGTAAATCCTAGCGGAGTTTTGCGCTATAATTAGGAACCTTACAACCAGATACCAGCTGTTGCTTAGTGAAAAAAATAATATATTTTTGATGTACTCGATCATTTGCCAGAGTATATTTTTTTAATTTTTAAAGATGAAGAAGGAATGTTAATATTATCTCGATATTATATGAGGTTATTACCGTTTTTTTTATAAAATATGAGTTCGAGTTTAAGTTCATGCTTCGAATCAAGAGCAATGTCGATCTCATGGCGGTGTTCTTCGCGCGTGTCGGGTCCGTGGAGAAACTTGCAGGCGCAGCCCTTCTGCATGATGTGTGCCCTCGCCCACCCTGTCAGCTCACAAAACCCATCGGAGCAGTACACGATGGGGTAAGATGGAACTTGCGCGTTGCCGAGCACGAAATTGCTATCTAAAAGAACAAACGTTTAAATTTAGCATTTTTATAAATAAATCGTAATATGATGTTTTTATAATGAAATTGATAACACGGCGTGCCGTTCCATTTGATGAATCATATTTGTCTGGTTATCAGATCTTAACCGTGGCGGCTATTATCATCCGAGACTAGTCAACAGCGCAAGAAATATAAATTGCCTTATGTGCGCAAGGCACAGGGAGGTTTGATCTACCAACTTTCCACCTCGGGTTGGGTAGAAAATGTTTGATAGTGATACCCAGTAGCTTTAATTTGCCCAACCCAGGGATTAAGCCTGATTAAGCCTGGGCATAATTGATAGTCTAACAAGCTATACGCTAGACCTAAAATCCAAGTATCATACGTATTATATTTTCTATTTATGGACAAATTTTAGTATTCTATTGAGTAAGAGTAAATCGAAAAATCCTAATCCTAATGAGTAAAGAGTAAAATCCTTAACTATTCTGTGTACACATTATGAGCCTTTATTATTTATTAATTCACCAAGTAAACTTTACAGTTCTGCTAGCACTATAGAGCGTGAATAATAAAAAATGGTATATTACAATCCGCCGTTTAATACATTGTTTGTATTTCTTTTGTCATCGGATTATAAGAGTACAATTCAATTTCATAACTGATATTTACACAGAAATACATATGCCAAACTCTTTCCATAAAAGTTTTTTGGGTCTTTTTATTGAAATTTTATTGACTTAAGTGAGCAAACAAAATTTATTTTCTCTCTGTTAAAAATGACATTCTTAGAAATATTATAATTTATTTATAAACTATTTATTAATAATAACTATAACACTCAATACAGAGTTATAGATATAAAAATGTTGACAAAACACTAATTTGAGTTATCATTTACGGTATAAAGAAAATGCAATAATTTTTAATAACGTGTTCATTAATAATTTGTATTAAATTTCAACCGTAAGCGAAAATAAAGATTATTTGTTTATGAAAATTAAAAGAAACACTTTATCAAAGACGCTAATTACAACGGTACTTATAAGAGAATTTTACACGAAACATCAAATAGCTGTTAGTTATATCGGTTAGCAGATTTCATAGCATTGAATTATTTGATGATTTCGCCGTCTCACACTAAATGTGGACTTCGGAGAAAATATCTTCACACGCTGTTTTAGGCCGAATATAACGTTAAACTACCAGTAAATTGAATTTATTACCCACTAGAGCTTTGTTCGTGTAGATGCTAATGTTTGAGTTACAGTTAAGGTCCCGGAGCAAGTTTAAATTACACTTACAGCGATTCTCAACTCTGCTTTCTTGAATAAGCTATTTCAATAATATTATCTCGAAATGTTTACAATTGTATAATAAAGAGTTAAATATAGACGTTGATTAGTCTAAAAAAATTACCGACGCGACAAGTGACAACTTTTTAGAAAATCTTTATTCGTATTTTTATTTTCAATTAGATTGATACCGTAGCAAATAGACCACCTGATCGTATGTCACCGCCGCTCATAGAAATTACACCAAGGGATATAGACCATCCCAATATCGTTAATGTGCCTTTGGAACTAAGATATTCCATTATTTGTGCTTGTTGTTGCACTGGCTCACTCACCCTTGAAACCGTAGATAACAATACTAAGTACTATTGTTGTATGATCAGTTATGTTATGAATATCAACCCAGACGATCTTACTGAAAACCCTGGTAGGGTTAACCCAATCATGTTAGTTTTGTTCATCATTTAAATATGACATATATATACCAACAGTTAATATGTTAATCATAACATTATATTTAATATTTCCGATAACGTAGGCATCGTTGGTCTACATCATATCAATTTCATTTGTTTAAAGGTTTCGTTGAATATTACTTATTTTACCTATACACAATATATTAAGTCGAAAGTAGTATAGTATACTCTGTCTGTCCATTACTTACTTCATCAACTATACTATTAAATGGATCGAAAGAAAATGAGGTAGCCTGGGTTTTTGGCAAATAAAAATAACACAGACGTAGTCGCGGGTCGCAGTATGGGACGTAGTAATGACTTTTAAGAACACACAGTTGAGATATTTCTTCTTTTATGTAATGTAATACTAATAAATATTTGATTGACAAGGTATAGAAATAATTTATGAAAAAGTGGTTAAAACTGCTTCCATCGATATCAAATAGAATGACTTGATTTTACATAAGATCTCAGAACTCTTTTCGGTGGCAGGGCTGCGTTGCGAGACTTGCATTTTTTATATTTTGTTTGTTTGTTTGTTAAATTTACAATGAAACGTCAGAAACGTAAATACTTCAGGTTAATCATGAGACTAAGTAAATATAAATTATATATCTTTACGTTAGTGGAATAGCTTACGACTCTGTTTGATTTCGTTAATTAAACTGTGATTGAATTGATTATATATGTTAATTTTAAAGACGTGACACATAATTTCGGTTTACGTAATAAACCAGATTTGCTATTTATTTATTTTATATTCTATATTATTTTAGAAATGTTCTCAAGTTTTATGCAGTGTATATAAAATATAAATATTTTTCACTAATAGCATTTCATCCATACTAATATAATACATGCAAAAGCAATTCCATACGTGATTGTTTTAATGTCAAGTGTCAAAAAATAATATAAAAAATACGTACTGTTTGCGTTTCATGACAAAGTTTTAATAAAATTTTCTATTTAGTTGTAAACTTTGGTTGAAAAATGAGATGCCAACGGATTTGTTAGATGTATTGGTAGATTATTAGCTACCGTAACGAAAATGAAACGTAAAATATTTGGATTTCAAGATTCTATTCAAGATCCTCCTACGGCAAACAGTCAGTACAAATACAGTAACAGACTTCAATCTCTTTGTTGTAGTAGTAGTAGTATTAATAGTGATATTATTTTTTTAGTGAAAGCACTGGATAGTATGTTTTAAGATAATTGCTTATTCAAAATGCGCCAAACTAAAGTGATGTTTTTTGTTTAATTGCTTTAAAATGTTGTGTAAATTTAGTTGTTTATGTTGAAGGTCCTGGAAACTGCTGAATGCGGGTAGCGCAAGACCAATCACCGTTGAAATAATTAGGAGAGTCCTTTGTCTAGTAATAGACTATTTATGGCTGAAATTATGACGATAATAATGAAAAAAAAAAATAACGTCAATATGTCATTTCACAGGAGATACATCAAATAAAATCTATAAAATTTTGATAATAAAATAATCTTTCGCTTTATTTCAGTTAGAGTTTTTATAATTTAACTGAAAATCGCTTCGATAGATAATAATCTACTAAAAAATAATGCATTATATTGCAAGCAGTATGTTACGGTTTACAATAGCTCGAGATAGATTATAATCGATCGGTACCTAAACTTTTACGGTTGTATATACACAGACAGCTCAACGTCTAATGGTATTTGTTTATATATATATCAAACAAACAATATATTTACCTACATCGTTAGGTCCGGTTGTTTTCATAAACTCCATAGTGGTAAATTAATAATTCCTGAGGGAATCGCGAAAACAGGAGCATAGAGAATTATTATAGACCAATGCCCAATTATTCTGTCCATTAACGATTCGGGGTCAACGATAAAAAATGTTCTCAGTTCTAAAATAACATTACTCCAAGATCATTATTTTACTATTATTATTAATGTTTATAAAAAGAAACTCAATTAATATTCATCTCTTATTTCAAGATATGTCTTGTTTGATCTTGAAGTAGTAGTGAAAAAAACCTTCATTAAAGTATAACACCTCGCCTTGTTGCTTCCACTGCTAATTTGAGGGCTGGTTCATTTTTGGCTAAGAGCATTGGAATTGCGATTCAACTGCGAAATGCTGCTAGCATTCTTGCCACCATTCCAGGCTGTTATAATGTGCACAAATACTATTTTTATTTGTATATAATTAAGGCCTTAATGTTAATAATTCTTATTAAAAAGTATATTAAATCAATCATGATTTACCATATCATTTAAGTGCTTAACGTAAATAAAAATTATGTAAATAAAATTAAAAGTAATTTTATATTTTAAATATACCACATAACAAGGCTACTCAAATTACAATACAAAATACCACTAATGGAAAATAAATTTAAAACTATGTAATCACCCGGCATTTCCATCTCGGTTGGGTGAACCACCTTCGTTTATCAAAAGAGCTTTGAGCTCAAATACTAAAAGGGTCACCCAACCAACACAAGTTAGTTTAATCAACGTGAATAATGCATATCTGTATCCATTTTATGTTAAGGACAGACAACGTTACTTTATATTAAATAAACACAAATTAATTACATTTACATTTAATTTGATACTTATATTTTTGTAATATTGTGGTGGTGGTTGTTGTGGAATTGAATTACAATCCGACGAAACATAATTAATTTGTATTAAAACGTTCATTAAGTCGCTGTTTTACAGATTATATATTTTTTATAGATATAATGGTTTTTTTTTTAATTTATAATAGTGAATAATGAATGTCTAAATATGTCTATGCCTGAAGTTAATATTAATCTTACAATGAAATAATGACCGTTTAATGATGATTGTCCTCTAGGCAGCAAACGGAAGTACATACAAATATTTTTTTTATTTTTATAAAAGCGATTCAATCGTTTTTGCAAATTAGTCAATCAAAATATTTTCATTGAGGTAGGTCATAAAAACACTTTTGAATCGTCATGTTACAATGTTGAATTAAATGTAAAGCTACCGATTTTGAAAGTCGGTTCTACCGAGAAGAAGTGACAAGAAACTCAGTAGTTACTCTTTTCCTCCATTCCAGTAAGAGAGTATGTCAATAAAGTACAAATAAATTTATATATATCCTGTCTAGATATCAACGAATACTAAGTCCACGCTTTTTCATCATTATTATAATCTTGTATAATATGCCTTATTTATATATTTTTTTTGACACGAGCTTTGTATTTTTTTAATAGGTCAAATTAAAAATAACTGAGGGATCTTATTATAGAAACGAATACCGTGCCCCAAAAAGGACGTATTAACTTTGCGATGTCTGAAACTAAGTGTTAAACAAGGTTGGTGGCGTATTGACGATGTAAGGAATGGTTACTATTTCTTAGAGCGCCAATGACTATGATTTATATGACTATGGCCATTTGCCCAGTAATTATAGAAAAAACTGCGAAACAATTTAGCTTGAACGCATGAGCAACAGCTAAAGAAGACAAGGGGACTTCTACTGAAGCTTTGACTTCAAGGTTAACAAAATCACGAGCATTTTTTATTCAGAATGTAAGCCATTTTTAATATTAGAACTTATTGACATATTTGTTTTTTTAAAACCAATGTATTTTTACATCGTCAGATATTAGTTTCTCACCTTTTAAAATGAATTATTTATCTATAGGCAAAACTATCTCACACAAACAGAAATTGCGAATCGTTAATAAATATTAAGAATAAAAATGTCCCAACACTGACACCCTGTGAACCGTCCGTGTTACAGTAGATTTGACTACACATCCCATATATAAGCTTACTGAATTTAGCCAATAAGATATTTTTAAGTGTTACAAATAACTATTTAAATTCCCATATAAAATAAAGAAACTTTTTTCTCTAGCTCTAATATGTTTAATACGACTTGTTACTATCATAAAAAATACAACGTATTCAATTCTTTTTTTGTCCTAAGCTTTGGCAAGAATTTTGAACTAAAAACAATACTTTATTATGAAGTTAGAGTATGTACAAATACAAATATGGAAACAACATATAACAAAACCAAATAATAAAAACTATTCCTGCGTTGGTATTATTAACAATAGTTTGTACGTGAAATTGCAGCAACTACCAGATAGTAAGCGAAAACCAATTAGAGAACGGAACGTGACGGGTTGTTTGAAACAACTGAATCATTTATCAACAAACATATGAATGCAAAGTTACACAATTGAAACTTAATTATCAAGTATGATTTCAATTAATCCAGTATTTTTCCACCTTGAATATATCTGATAGGCACACTTTGTTCTTTTCTGTTACCATGTAACGTGTATGTTAATCGGTTGAGAAGTTAAGATATGAAAGCGGAACATAAACGACAAAAACAAACAAACTCATTATACATTTCTAATATTAGATAGGATATCTTTTAAAGATAGAAAAGCTAAGGGAGGGCGAACGGTTAGTTTTGATTATTCCTTGCCTTTGCTCTCTCATCCCCTCGCTACCTATTATGTGACCTCTAGAAACTTATCTCAGAGTACTTTGTGCAACATGTAGCATTTTAAAGTTATAACTACATATGTGCAGTGAGCTAGGTTTTATTTTCACGCTTTATAAAATACGACAGAAGTTTTAATAGCTCATAAAAAACTTTGTGTGTACGAACTTATTTATATACACAAGTAGCAGTTTTGACATACATATAATTTCCCATAATGTTGGCATTATATGAAATCTTACCTAAAATCAACTTTTTTATCAAGTATTGAAAAGATTTTTTTGAATTTACATACGAATTATTAACATTAAGTCCTTAAATATATACAAATATGAATTAAAAATAATTATTGTATGAATCTTGACCAAGTGGAATGGTGGCAAGAATGATAGCAGCATTTCTCCGTTGAATCGCAATTTCGACCCTCTGGGCAAAAAATTAACCAACCCTCCTGTCACCAGTGGAGGCAATAAGGCGAGGTGCTATACTTTTAATTGCTTAATGCTTTTTGAACTGCTACTCCAATCGTAGTATTCAATTTATACTGCGTATGTGCGTTAAGCATAGCATTGATATTGGGATAAATGTTCTTCTTAAGATTATGAACACATAATATATGTCATTGTCTGCTATAAATAAAACATCTATAAAACATGCGAATTGCTATATTTTATGTGGGTTGGGGTAATGTGCTTCTATAATTTAATATTGTGATAGCGTCACCGAATGATACATTCTAATGCTTTTGATGAAATATCATAAATTTTCAAACAATAATATCATACAATGTAATTATGCAAGTCCGATGTAGTTATATCTACGCTTTGACAGGCCACATAAAAATAATTCCCTCTGTCTGCATTTTTCTTTAACGAAGCATTGAAACTACTCGTCCAGCAGGTCAGATTTATTTAAGGACTATATATTAACTGTGACAAAGGAAAATTACGGGCGTCAGTCTTAAACTTAAAACTTGTTGAGATTTCTCCAAGCTATGTTTACTTTGAATAGTATTACGTAAAATTATCTTTATTGTTTTTAGTATTTTGAAGTGTAACCAATAAAAAAAAATAATTAAAAAGCTCGTATAATTTTCTTTCTGACAGACTTTTAATATCAAACAAGTCTATCTATTGTAAAGCAATCTGTTCTTAACTATTCTTTCTATTTGAAATGATATCTGTGTTACAAATAAATTATATTATTAGTTTATAACAATTTATTACAGGCATTTTGTGGGATATATTTAGTATGACAGTTTTCTTGTTAGTTGTAGCATTAATTCAATTAAAGAGTCCACAAGAATGATATTAAACTTTATTTACTTTATTATCGATATGGTTATAATTATAAAACTTAACAAGAAATATAACACAATACAAAGTATTGTTTTGTTACGGTTTGGTGGAAGCATATTTGATGAGTGGGTGGTACCTACCCAGACGGGCGTGCACAAAGCCCTACCACCAAGTAACCAAAAAGGTCTCATTGTACTTAAATTATATTTCCTCTGAATGTCTTATAAATATAGACGATAAATAATTTCAATTAGACGCTCGCTGAAAATGAACTCTTAGCAAAAACGGAAAATTGATGAAGGCGGGCGCGACCCGGCGCGGGCGGTTCCGTCCTTCCCTTTACGTGCCTTTTCGTCGAAACATGAGCCTATATTCAATCACATTTCAGGTCAACTGTTATGAACACATCATTAAATATCGATTTTGGGTAAAAACCTTTAGAGATTTTTTTTGTATTTAAGGAAACATTCCACAACTAAAGGTAATAAAATAATAACGTATACACTTATGTTTCGGTTGCGAAAAATAATTTCTTTACTTTTCTTTAAAGTAATTATTTTGATGTTTTTTGTTAATCAAATAGGATTATAATTGACATACTTATTAATTTTCAAACTAGTTTGTTTTGTGTATATTTCGCTATTAATTATCGATATTTCGCTCTAAACAATTTGACAACAAAAACAATTAGTAAATTGGAATATATATTTATTAAGATCGTCGTAGTCTTATCGTTCAAGTGTCAAACACACTTTTCATTTAAAATAATATAACATATAATGTATTGATACTAACATAAAAGAGGTAACTAACAAACACTTTAGCTTAGTAGTTATCTACTCCTGCAGAGAGCTCCGCCGAGCTACGGGCGGAGCACAGCTCGAGAGAGGCGAGAGGCCGCAGGTGGAACATTGGAACGATCTACTCCGTACTGTGTCGAATACAAACATCATAAAGGATTCCCGTTTTTCCGACCACCAGAGGCCCTGGTAAATATATCCTTATGTAACTATGTGGTGTGTATGTATATATATTCCAATGAGGTTTTCTTATATAATAGTACTATTTAATAAGGCCGAGGTCATGGGCTCAAATTCTGATTATTAAAAGAATAAAAAAGTTACTAAAGTCTATTCCAATCGATGGAAACATAAAAAAAAGCCTTATATTTACATATTCCACGCGATTTGATAATGGCCCTGCTATAATATGCACCGCAATCAGCTCTTGATTAATTATATATTTATTTATTCGACACTATTCCATTTAATTACTTATCGCTGATATTACTTCCAAAATATCCCAAGTTCCAGAAACAACTTCGTTGACATTCAAAACAGAATTTCTTCTCGAATTCACAATGAATATAATATATTATTCAAGATCGCGATCAATCATATGATGTCAAAGTTGTTTATTTTTCTTTATTCATGTTGGAATAGGCTGGAATAGGTTGGAAAATAATCTGTCAAAAAATTTTCAGTCTAATATTTGGAAGTTGATATAGATTATTGAATGACAAAATTTTTATACATACATTGTTGTTTACTTTTTAAAAATCAATTTATTATTATTATTAATAATTTCTTACAGTAAAAAAAAATTAAAATAATAAAATAGATATTTGGAATAGATGGTATGATACTATAGTAATATTTACAATGTGTATTAGAAGATAAATAAGGAATATGTAGTTTCTCTTGGCAAGTTCTCATAATAATTAACGTTATTTCAGATATTTTACTGATATAATAAACAATTTATATAACACAGACATTTAATGAAAAAATATTATTGTTGTTGAATTAGAAGGTAAGATTTAAAAAAAGATTTCACAGATCTATAACAATAATAATTGTCGAGAATTTCATTATAAAACTAGCTGTGCCCGCGACTTGCGTGTTTGAATTTAACAAAAAAGTTATTGTTGTAGTCTAAGTTACTTCTTATTACATCAGCTATCTGCCAGTGAAAGTTCCGTTTAAATCGGTCCAGCCGTTCCAGAGATTAGCCGGAACGAACAGACAGACAGACAAAAATTTAAAAAAGTTATTTTAGTATATGTACCGTATATACATACATATGAATTTAGTAAAAAGCGGTTATTTTAGTATTACAAACAGACACTCCAATTTCATTATATGTACAGATAATTGTTTCAACCAATTAACATAATATTCTACGCTGTTATATTGTTTATGGTTTATACTGACAATATAAAAATTATAATAATTATTTACAACTAAACATAAATATATCTAGATTGTAACCGTGTGATGCAAAGTTAGGCCAGACGGCTGTTATCTTTCGAAGATTTCCCCTGTGACGGAAAATACCGCCGCTATTAGTTATCCTAGGTGCAATGGTGATATAATTTTTTTCCGTAATGTTCCAGGTCATATCCATAAACAATGTTCAATGCTACGCAATACATTACACAATCAAATTTTAACGAGAATAATTTAGCACTTTACCCTCAATCTCAATTTAACATGCGAAACGGTGATGAATAACAATATATTAAAATTAGATAGTACAACTAGTTTAAAGTGGGAGAGGAATTTGGGTACGACCGCAGTGAGGCATTCACCCAACGCACGATAACTTTGAACCATTTAGCAAATAACCCAAACTACTTCTCGTTTATGGACCTACTGAAAAGTATATACTCGTATATTTGTTCTAAACGTATTAATTAAAGCTCGAGTTTATTTTACACAAGCAAATATTTTCATTTAGACTGTGATTAAGCGAGGCAAAAAGCTTTTAACGATATACGACGAAATGTATCTCACATTATGCAAGAAAAGTGGGCTCTTCCACATTGGAAAATAGGGTGGTAACATATGGCACACCTCACATAGACTTTTCAATTCAAAGTTGAAAATGAAAAAGATGAGAATGGAAATTCTGAACGCAGCAGATGTATGACGTGTTTCGTATCATGGTTACTGTTGGTGTATAAGACTGCGATAAAGGAAAAGTTTTAATGTAAAGCACATAAACTCTTTCCAGATAGTAAACAAGAAAGAACAAATATGAATATTTAATATTTCGTGTAAGTTAGTTATTTTCTGACGCAATAAAAATATTATTCATATACAAAATGTGATATTTATATGAACAGCATATTAGTAACAAGATACGCGCAACAGCAATAAATAAATACATACAATGATGGCATGAAACGTCATCTGTTTTTAGATTTGGTGATAAAATAAATATTGTCTTCAAAGAAATTACTTTTAAAGAGCAAAAGCTTTTACGAATGTTGATGCACTCTTTGTGAGATACGACTCACAATACTATTAATGCCTTGTTTTTTTATTGGTTTGACCATAAATAATGTGTATTTTATTTTTCAATGTTTATATTACTGTTCCAACAAAGTTTTTGATGTTCTCGGGAACATCTGCTCCATAAATCTGTACGACAGTTCACGGACTGCAAATTATATTTTCAAAGGGCCGCTTTAAATATAATCGAGTTTGCTAAATTTAGATAAGATTTGTATAAATTTATACATAAATTGTGTTTACTCCCAGATTTAGCCCAAGATGAAATTATAATTGTATTATATCTGTTCCTCTGTGTTTGATATTTACACGTTGTTTGATATGACACGTTTAAATGTCTCCAGATTCGTTCATTATATTTAAGTACACGAAATATGCTGTAAACAATTTTAAATTGACTGCAGAATGTATTTCTTTAGCTAAATTACACATAGATAATTATATATTTGATTGAATCAAGTACCTCATCGTAACTGATTCATAATCCGGTACACGTAGGTTTCCTATCAATATTTTCCTTCACCAATAAACGGCATGAATTATAAAATCAAATTATTAACATGAAAGATCAGTTTTGGATTTCAAAGGATTACCCATGAGCCATCTCGTCTCTTTTTAGAAAACTAAAAATTTTAATTTAAGCATTGTATTAGTCCCTAAAAATAAACCCATCTGAAAGTTTTTACAAAGGAATGTCGGAAAAATTAAGATAAACAAAACAAAAACACAATATCCTTTTGTGTCTACTGCTGGTCCATCAGATCGTGTCGTTGACAAAATGAACCTCTTTCGGTATTTTTAAAGTATATTTTTGTAAAAGTATTTAATACGATGCTTCCGTCTGCAGCATCTACTTTCAGCGGTCGTCACACGACATCTTAACATGAATTTCCAAAAATAGCACCACTGTATCTTACATTTTCCTTTTAAAACGTTATAAGTACTAATGTTATAAGCAATTTAATTTCATATGTGATTTCTTATTGAATAATTTATTCAAGTTAGAAAAAAAGTTCTAAAAAATATTTACAAACAATTTCTAAGTATTTAAGGAAAATGTGGATCAATGGAATACCACTCGAAACCACTCGAATCATCCTTTATCGTCATCGTTCAAATCTTTTACCGGAATTTTAACCCAAATAAGTAGAACTGCTCCAACTAAAATGTTGTTCTCTTTTTTGTAGCTCTGATAAATAATGTATGTATTAAATTCAAGTTACTTTAATATAGACATTAAATTAGATTAATATTTCAAAATTAAAAAACCTTGGCATATTGATAAAAACCGTTAGGTTACTAATAATGAAATTTTGAAACTACTAAATAGGTAAATGCTGTATAATATATAAATGCTGTACGTCCAGTTATTAAACAAACGTTTGCGGTTGTCACGATTCAATTACCTACAAATTGACTAATGTTTTGTATAACGTGGATTTAAATGTATTCAGAAACGTTAGCTTTAGCGCTCGACGCAGTGGAAAATGGTACAGATATTATCGATTAGCACATCGAAAGCATGTGCTCTCAATTAAAATTAACTCATTTTGATTTGATGACTGTTTTGAAATAATACAAAAAGGTTTGTATACTACCTGTTCTTGGTAAATATTATTTCATTATTATGTTACTTTTTACGTGAATATTGTCATGGATATTATTATATTGACATAAAGGTTACTCAAGCAAGAAATCTTACAATTATTCTTAGCTCTGCAAAAAACCTACTACTTCAGTAAAGATGAGGAAAACTTTAGGATATTATTATTTATGTTGGTACCTTTACCAACGAGA
Organism: Vanessa tameamea; assembly: GCF_037043105.1. NCBI lineage: Eukaryota > Metazoa > Arthropoda > Insecta > Lepidoptera > Nymphalidae > Vanessa > Vanessa tameamea. Next base: position 7,983,915 of record NC_087316.1, read on the forward strand.
TGAATCGTAATAAAATAGTAGACACCATAATCTATAAAATTCAAATCGATCTTAAACGTGAATTTTATATACACACATATAAAGCTGATGCACTACAACAGTTAGTCAGATAATACGAATTTACATATCACGTTTTAAATTGACCAGAATAAATACGCTTTCAATTTTTATTTGAAAAGCGATGGAGACGTGAAACGCAAACGGCACAATTTCACCATTCTGTGTCGTTTTCAAGGGATATAAACTCAACATTTATACAGTATTCACTTTTATTCACATTTGAATCGCGACTAAATATTAACAAAGCATTCAATAGCTTTTGCTAGAGCAAATTGAATATACATACATGGCAACATAGATTAGTCATTTAAAAATGTCTTTAAGATGACTAATGTGAACTAATTTATATTAATTATTTTTTTATAATGGGTACTCTGATGTTATATATGTAAGGGGTTATAATATTTATATTTCGGAAAATATCAATAACTAATATTTTAAATAAGTATGAACTTAATATAAAGGCGAACGTAAGTACATATTACCATGTTTTTAAAGACAACCGAAGAAACTCTTAAGTTATAAACAGCTCGATGATTATTTTCGGGTAGCTTTAATGTCAGATAATTGTCTAACTTTTCTGACCTCGCTTCTCGTGGAGCTGACACTTCTCGCTGAGATGACAAATTAATTTACCAATAAAGTATTGAATCTAAAGTTATTTATATGTTATCATATGACTTGACAGTTTTGCAGCTAAAATTATATCTAAAATCTGATATTGAAATCTTAGATATGTATCTATCGATTGATCGACTCTCAAATCTGCGTCCTTATAATGAAATTGGATCCCATTTTTAATAAGCTACAGAGACATGTCAACCCTTTTTCATTTAGGAACGTTTCCTGTTAGAAATATTTCAATATATAGTTTTTACTAAATCTACAATTACTTAAATTGTAATATAATTATAATAATTATAATGTAATATAATTGATATATAATGTAGACAGATATTTCTAAAAAGTTTATTTCTGCACGAAATTTATTAAAATGAATAACAAAAAATGTCCTATTAAAAAAACAAGATGGTCAAAATGTTTTCTTTTCTCGTCTTTTACTATATAAATAGCAATCGCTTTTATAAACGGTTGTAAAAAAAATATCGTTTATATTGACGTTCGTTTATATAAACATCATATTAAGCGATGCTAATAATTAATAATACTAAGGTACGCCGCAGGTCATTCGAATTTTTTAGCTGCTCAGAAAGATAGGAGGTTATTGTTTCAAGGCTAGCCAAGAAAAACATGACGTATCTATGTATGCGATGTATTTATTTCTAAATTGATTTGCTTTGGCTGGCGCTGACTTCAGAAATAGCTGATTTAGGTATTGTAAATATTTTAATAACAATAGTGTTATATATACATTGGTTTAACATTTTTTTTATTCGATTAATTTTGATCGAAATATTTTTGGTTTGGGTGTATATTTTTGCACGCTAATTTTGTAAGTGTTTTTTTTAACTGAGTAATAATGCATTGTTTTTTTTATACTACTTTATCTAAAAAAAATTGGAAATGCTCGTACCGCAAATTTTTCGTTCAAACTCATGTATCGTGTATATAACATAATGTTAAAGTTGATACCCTTCTTGCCGATTTCGTTCCCGGCAACCACTTTCAAGAGAGACTAGCTAACTGGGCAGGACTTAATTACTCGCACAAGCACAACTGCCTTCTCCATTTTGCCTGCCTTTTTCATTCTCATGATTCGATGAGACGGCAAATCAGACACGACTACAAAGAATCACTCCTTAATAAGACGTGGATGTACATGAAATAGTAAAGTTTGAGCTACTTTGCTTTCTTTTTTCTGTAAGTTAAACAATTAGAAGTAATAAAAATTAATATGCAATGTACCCTCTGGTTTGTACTTTTTTTTCTAAGCTGTCCATCAAAAGCTTTTTCTTTTCATCGGAATAATAAGTAACACAATAATTAGTGAGCCTTTTGCTTATTTTCATAGAATATCTTTTTGAATATATATTAATTATTCTTCTCATTCGACACACGCAAATTGCGATGCAAACGCTCTGTCGTCTAATAAATTAGTGCAGTACGAGATGTTGAGCTAACTGTACGAACCTACTAAACTTTTCTCCACAATTACAGGGAACAAGGGTGTGAGATTTCTGCGTGGCATTTTTATTAGATACGCCCAATTGAGAAAGGTCAACGACTTGTATCCACAACTTAAGGCTAAGGTCCAACGCTTCTACGTGCTTTTCGAGGCACGGAAGTTTGTTTGGAAGTTGTCACTCTGTTACTAACATTATTTTGACAAAAGGGTTTTTCTGACAAAATATACTTACTTACTATAGTATTATTTTATTTATGTACACCCGACCCGAAAATTTAACCCAGGATCTCGGCGCTTGCAGCCTTATTAGTTAGCTAGATGATCCACGATGCCGTACAAAAACAATCAACAATCAAAACTATCATAAAAATGCGTCACATTAATCCCCATAAACTACTTATTGAATCTTACGTAAACTTAGGTATACCAACAGACAATTTAAAAACTATTTCTTGTACAACAATATTAAAGTGATTGCCTTTGAAATCTATGCCTAAGAGCTTGTTCAACATAATATAATTAGTTTGAATAAGTTGTTTAATTCCAAAAAAAATGCCTACGCCATTATCATCTATACTAATACTACACTATATTACTATATTTACTATATAATATTATAAATGTGAAAGTAACTCTGTCTGTCTGTCTTTCTGTCGCTCTTTCACTGCCAAACCAATAAACCGAATTTGACGAAATTATTCATACAATATGAAGCAAACTTGAACTCCAAGGAAGGACATAGAGTACTTTATTTTGCCTAACATATCCCTAAAATGCGAGTGAAGCCGCGGGCGACCACTGGTATGCAATAAAGTTTATTTATTATTGTTTAAAATCAGTCAAACTAACGTTAATACTTATCGATCTACTTATATAAAGTTATATTGCATCTTATACAGTATTATATTAGTGTAGTTGTTTAAAATTAATAGGATTATGTCAAACAAAGATTGGGCAAAACAAAGATTGAAGTTGTCTTTGAGTATTGTACACAACCATGAGTTGCAGTCCGTGCCATACACACCAAAGTATACGTTCGTGAAATGCTAAATACAGATGATACGGTCATTGCGCCGGTAGAATCGAAATAACAGGCCGTTAATTGAAACTGGCGCCGATTGCACTACGTATTATGTGCAATCAAACTACTTCATTGAGATTGTGCATAACACTTTAAGCTGTTTAACGTATTTAACATTATTTTATTACGCGGTGCGTCTCCTGCTCGTCTACGTTCTTGACGTATGAACGAGTACATGTCGGGGCATAATGTGTAATGTTTCAATAATGTATTCGCGTGTAAGTGTGGGGCGTGTCTTCTTATAAATAAATTATTCATATTTTGTTTTTGTTATTTATATATATTAAATTTCTTATTATACTAATAGAGTGTAGAAAGTAATGACGACCTGTAAATGTACACTACACTAATAGGAAAAGGACCCTTTTTTCTTAAGGTAAAGGTTTGAAGCTTTTTACAGCAGTGTGGTTTGGTTTATACACATGAGGCAGAGATCAACCTGACGATGTAATATATAGTAATTATTGCATGACAATATAAAGGCACACATAATCTTTCTTATTTATTATTATTAATTGACTTAAATTAATGTTAATATATCTTTTTGGGTTAAGATAAACGAATTCCATTGTAAACGCACACATATATATAAATAAATAGTATTTAACATCGATTTCCTGGGGGCGACGCAAATTGCAAGGCAAGTAAGTCAAGGATTTTTTTATTCTTCATTCAGTCCTTGCAAAATTCTATATACAGAAATAGTATCACAAACCTTATGTAACGCATATAGTCGTATAAATAAACAAAGTCATTTTCTCAACTTTAAATATCAATTTAGCAGTTATATAGTTCTATAATTGGTTTCAATATTGAAAGTGCTAGCAATTAGGAAATTGGTTTCGACGGGTCTCTCGTAAAAAGTGTGAAGTAATAACGCATAACATTTTTACGACAGGATCGTATAATTAATGAAAATATTATTATTGAAAATTGTACGAAGACAATTAGTTAAGAGTTTTCATAAAATGGTACACATGTTTTTTATTTGGTTCTTTTTTGTATTCGCTTTTATCCTTTTTAAAATGAAGCCGAGGTATCAATCTTCCCTTTCAACAGATTTGCGATTGAGCTTAAGAAAAAATATTATTTCTTTTGAATAGAGCCGCACCCTCGCCATCGCTTGACAGGGAACGCCCTATTTTTTATAAAGGTTGTAGGATACAGCGTAGACACATTGGTAGCAATTTGTATTACAGATTTCATGATAAAAACAAGATAATCAGTTAAACTTTTATATTATTTTCTGCGTTATATTTACCTTTGATTAATTTTATCCACAAAAAACAAGATATCAGATATATTGCTCGAGGAGCTTCAGTTCTAAAAAGTTAAGCTTATGGTGACTGGTTATATTTAATTCATCTAAAGGTTTGTCTTATATGATTTCGAGAGAGAGAAGCAGGATTACGTAATTTCATACGAGGCTTAATAAAATATATCCATTTTGTATTTAATTTAAATATTAATTAAGTTTTGTTAAAATTGTATCCCACAAAACGTACACATTTTGATCTCTATAAGTCTAAAAAAATTTTTTTATGTTGTTATATAACCCTATTACGATTTTACACGAATATTTGAAATTGTAGGCACTGGATATTTTTGTACTGTGTTATATGTTATTAATGTGATAAATTATATTATGCAATTTATTTTGCAATTAAATGTAGTTAATTAGTTAGTATTTTAGTAAAAAAATATACATATATTTGTATATTGTACCGTAAAACGCATGTTGGGGCCGCACACTTTATATTGAGTATAAATATGTTTTTATATATAATATGTGTAAGTGCAGTGACTGCTTATGGTCCTTAATAAATAAATAAATAAAAATGAAATCTGGTTTCGATATACTATAAACGCCCAATGATAACAACTGGGTCTAAATTGATGATAATTCAAATCGGGGGTTCAAGTCGGGGCAAAGTCAACAGTTTTTATATTCTTAAGGTGGTGAAGAAAAACATCGTGAGAAAACCTGAATGTGTCGGATGAAAATCCGTCACACGTGTATCCATTAATCCGCGCCCGAGAAAAATGGTAAAAAAAGCTCCAAGCGTTCTCCAGGGCTGTTATGATATGGGGTTAAAAAGTAAATTTATATTTCCCAATAAACATATCAATAAGTTCAATTTTGTTTTAATTCTTTATTAAAATGTTAAATATATACCATTTACAGCCAGTAACTAAAATTATATGTGATATTTTAATTAATATTTTCAATATTATTTACAAAGGCGTCCCGTCGGGTAACTGCTGCTGAGTAAAAATTCCAAATTATTTATTATACATTGGCGTTCAGATAAAAATGCCAAAAAGCCCAAGTCTTTGGTACATACAATAAATCGTGAGATTTTTGAGCTTTGGTTGCTGAAGTTTGACCTCATGGACGACATCACACATTTATTAAAACCCTTGCTAAAGCGTACTTCGTTCATAATAAATTGAAGTCTACGCTTTTCATTTCATTTATTAGAGTACGAATATATAAAAAAAGAATTACTAAGAAAATAATTATAAGCCATAAAATCTGCATGAATAGCGTCAGTATCTTGAATCCAATCGTATGTTTAAATATTTGATATCTCCAATTAATCTGTAAGAAAACTTCCATTTAAAGACTCTTAAAGTCAAATAAATAGCCTCGGTTCTCGTATTTTCTTTAGAGTACTTTGTTAATTTACTCCATGAAAGTGCTTATCGTTACAGCTTTAGATATTAAAGTTATGATAAATTAGTTTGGAACTACTTATTTTGTAAAAGTATTACGTAATTAAACAGTGTTTTTACTGAACTTGTGTGAACTTTTAACCATTTTTAAACATCGCATTTAAAGTATTATTTTATCTGTGACAAGTATTATATTACCATATCAAATATAATGTACAATAATAATGAATATTAAAATAATTATTGATTCTTTTTCTATTGTTTATTTTTCTAAAGAAATAAAAACAATAAAACCCCCGTTTCGGTATATATTGAATGTAAGATAAAGTAGGTCGGTAGAAATGTTTATAACGTTCCGTAATATTATGCACATAATTTATGAGTACATCTGTATAAGCAATCCTAATTTACAAAGTTCTAATGGTTACATTTAGAACACAGAGCGCTGCGTTATTAAAAACATTCCTAAAGCCTCCTTCATATTTTTAAATGTATAAAGTTATATCGAATACAAATCAATTAATACTTGAAATTTATTTAAAAACTTGGCGAAATCATATTCTCTGATAATTGTCTCGACTCACGTGTTCCATCGAAGCGTGTTGCGATGGTATCGAGGAATGTGTTCTGGGGCGCGAGCAGCCCCTTGCGCACCGGCATCACCCCGCGCCGCGCGCTTTGCGCTTACCGCCCTCCACCTGCAAAGATAATATAGCTTAAGCATACACCCGTAACATATCATTCTTATTTAAACACAACATACATTACAGACGTGTACAAAACCAACAGTATACCAAACATTCGCGTTTAAATTCCCTATTTTAAATATGTATTACATCCCTTTGATATGTTTATTGGTTGTTAAATTACATAATTTGTCATGAAACGCATGTAAAAATAAAAATATTTAGTTATGAAAGAATGTAATAGTTCTCTAAATACTATTTTAATAAATATTTAAATTACTTAGCAGAAAGTATAATTGATACATTAAAATAAATCGTTATTGTACATTATATATTATATTATATTTACTGCTGTTTGAATTCTTATTTATATCTTAAAGATTTTTGTGTTCTATGAATGCAGAACAGAATCTTGTATTGTTATAGCTGAAAATGCCGGCGCTTTATTCGCTTTCATACAGATTTTAAGTCAAGAAGTAATAATTATATACCTACATACAATACAAGATTGCATTCAAAAGTTAACAATATATTTTTTAAAAGATTAACGCAGCCTGTGTTTAAGGAATTACTAATATTTCTATTTATCCTACAATCAGGCGTAAAGCTTTTTTTAGGAGTTGAACTGCGATCCTGCGACTTTTATGTCGCTAGTCGTCCCGGAAACCGTTGCGCTATCGACATTCTGACATATCGTTATGCTTGTCTTGTATATTTCTTTCTCTAATAAAACTTTCATTATTTTTATTATTATTTATGGGTCCATTATTTTTTATTACTATACATGTACCTAATATTCAGCAATATTTCTTTTTTAAAATATATCGTGTAATGTGATAGTGCATGGTGAGACTACCTGTAAATAGTATAACTAATTATGATATATTGTATATATTATGGCACTGGTTGGCGGATGAGCATATGGGCCACCTGATGGTAAGTGGTCACCACCGCCCGTAGACAAAGGCGCTGTAAGAAATATTAACCATTCCTTACATCACCTATGCGCCACCAACCTTGGGAACTAAAATGTTATGTCCCTTGTGCCTGTGATTACACTGGCTCACTCACCCTTCTAACCGGAATACAACAATACAGAGTACTGTTATTTGGCGGTAGAATATCTGATCAGTGGGTGGTACCTACCCAGACGGTCTTGCACAAAGCCCTACCACCAAGTGTATTCATATTATAATTACTCATTTGCGAAGATAATTTTAAAAAGTATTTCTTTTTATGTGTAATTTTATCTACTGTTGGTTGTAGTACTGAAAATAAAATAAAAATATATAATGAAATCATATATTTCTGCATAAACCTGGATTGTTTCGTATACGGTGAACACTGAACCATGATACGGAACCAATTCGTGTAGATCGAAATGAATTATATAATTTCTCCAATTCTGCGACGAGTATTCCATTTTTTTATAACTTCGTATTTGTCATTTCGTTATAATGTCCTTCTAACTGAAATTCTCCCAATGCGGTAAAACTTAGAAACTGACTATATGTGAAAGTGAAATTAATGTCAATACGTTTGAGTTTTAAACACTTGTGCGCATTTTTGTCATTCTTATTTCATCATCGATGGGACGGCAATCCAACACGACCAGAGAGCTCAGGCACATGACCGACACTGATATTTTATGGAAGATGTGTTTTTTATTTCATAATAATGTTACCAGTTTCTTGCATTTTCAATATTTTTATAAAGAGTACAGAAAAACATGATCGTCCAATAGTTAAATATACGAATGTACATACTTTTTCTATTAATTAATGATATTTTCAATTAACTATATCAAGAAGACGCCTAAATTTAAGGAAAAAAGCAGTAAAATATTAACAACAGGAGGTATGAAATGAAATACGTGAAAATTAATATCCCATAAAGATTTGATAAAATAATAATTAACAGCGGTTAGTACTCAGCATCCGCATTTTCATTAGCCTTATCTATAAATCTTCCTGTGTAATTAAAGCTCTATTTGAGTTGACCCATAAACTGAGGCGCAAGAATATGCCTGCAGCCTTTCTAGCTTCTCGTAAACTTTTTATGTTTCATAAATGCGCAGGTAATAAATATGAATTAATGTGTTTTTGAGGTACGTCCTTTTGCCATATTCTTTCCGATGTATTTGATCTCATAGGATAGCTGCTACCACTAAGCTCGACTATAAATCTATCAAAGCTATTAGTAGAATATCCCAAACAAGGGTAAACGAAATGGTATTTGCTTCGTATATTATGTAATTTTCTACGCGATGTTTCAACACGTTTCCAATATCTAATACATTGTTTTATAACTCGTATAGTATCGACTAATTGTTGAGCAATCGATTTTCTTTTCACGTATAAGAAGTACGTGAAAATAAATAAAAGTATTTATTAAGAAAACTTTTATTTATAAGACTTATCTCTTACATTGTTATCATTTATTATCATTTTATATAGGTGTACAATCACTAAAATAAACTTGTTTTACAGAAATAATATTGTTATCTCTTTTTGAATATACCCGTGGGAAAACATAATTTAAAAATAGTGTTACAATCAAATCCATAATTATTATTTGACGATTTTGAAGACAATGCTCATCAAAATGAAATGTTCATTGCTTATCAAAACTTTATAAAGCTTTTTAAGTTAATTTAGTAACATAAGTATCCATAATATAAACATGCACATAAATAAAACATCACTGTCATGGATCTTCGAAAAAAAACAGATTTAAAATGGGATGTTAAATAAACCCGGATTCCTAAAATTTGCCTTTACAATAACTTCCAAGTGCTGCTTTAAAACACTACTAGATTATATAGTTAATATTGTGATTAAATATAGCTCTCGTATGATTAAAATTCACTGAGTTACAAAAACATTTGATCAGTACAGATATAGAATGGAAATATTAAAACAACGATATGACAATAATCAAAGTATAAGATGTAATGAAATTCTAGTAATTTTTAACAAAATAATATGTTGTCGAACATCTTAAAATCTTCCGAATGAAATTTCCATTAAATTCTCTGCTTGAGTATTTTGATTAAATTCTTTCTATGCATGTTAAACTACGGTTTTATGGAATTTATTTCATTAAAGTCAGCACCAGCGTGTAATACAAACGATTTAAACTTAGATTCAGACGTTTTGACTGACATCGTCAGTTTTTGAGCTCAAATATTTAATTCGAGATTCATCAGACATATTTTAATTACTTCGCCAATAGTTTTGCAAGTTTATCTCGGCACATACGTGACTTATTTAATAAAATCTGATCTAGAAAATATCTGTAGTAACAGACCAAAATTTTAATTATAAACACAAAACAAGCACGTGAAAGGCCAGTGATATTTGTTCGGAATTGAACAAATATCACTGGTACGTAATTTTCATTAGGATTTACGCATTCAAAGGGCCATATCGGCTCAAGTTTAATGCATATTTGTTTTAAATACAAGTATTTTTAATGAAAAAATCATAGTACTTATTAATGTACAAAGTCTCCTAGTCATGTTATTTAAAAGAGATTTTCTGCTTCTTTGGTATACTTACAAAGTCCTGGATACAAAAGGTATAGTAACAATTATTTTATGAAGCAAACAAAGTAGGAATTCATGTAGCTGTTTGTGGAGTGTGGTAGCAACGTATTATACTTATCGTAATGTTTGGACAACATTTACAACTTAAACGTAAGTAAATAGTACATATTATATTATTCCAAAGCATTTTACAAGGAGAACATTGACTATTTTTGAATGAAGTAAGCGTGTATATGAAGTGCTTTAATAGTGGTATTTCATGTTACACCGGATATTTTGTAATAAAACTCAAGTGTACGACTCGGATCGCTACATTTTCGCTTTCCTCTGTTGAACACTGAAAGCTTTTACGCGACAGATTCGCTTTGCTCAAATGATTTTGGGATTCATTTTAGCCGGTAAAGCTTAGAATCTCAATGACAAAAACTCTGAAACAATGTAAAATGGTTTCTTTTTTGAAAATTAATTCCGTATCTTGTCGTGACGGTAAAAAAGTTATTAAGATTTTTGTTGGACCTTCTTGGTAGAATCTACATTTTGACAGTGGTTTCATTCTATTGAATCCTGACTATTACAAAAATAAACCTAGAAAAAAATATTAAGTTCGGAATAATTTTATTTTAAAAGTGTGGTAATAATTTTTCATAGCGGATTTATAATTAATACTGGGCATTCATGCTAGAAACCTCTATTATTTTGTTTTTTGTGAACAAATTCTCGTATCGTGTTCAAATTATATTTATTAATTAAAATGGTAGAAGTTTATTTAAAAGGCCAGTTAAAACATTTATAAAAATAAAATTCGTATATTTTTGTTACTAATATATTACGCTGCCAATCTAAACATTTTGTCTGCAAGCCATTTTGTATATTTTGAAAGCTGAGCTTTCCGAAGTTTTTAAATCATTTATTTTGCAATAAATCATTTGCATTTTAAGCACTTTGTTATTCTCGTAAACTTATACAAAACATTTTAAATCTAAATACTATTATGTCCGATAAAATAGTTTTGCCATTTAGGGTCTAGTGCCAGCTAGCTTCCCGTTTGTATTTCGCAAGGGTAAAAAGGGTAAGAGGGTATCTTGCGTCATATAACACGCCCATCATATTTTTTCAGCGTGTATTTAAATATCTCGTCATAATTCCTAAAGCTACTGTTTCAAATTGTATTGTGTAAAAATAAATATTTATTTGCATTAAAATTGAAAAATATAATATTGTCTTTGTAAGTAGAATTAATAGTTTGTAAATATTAAATTCAACTTATACATAATTATTACTATCAGTTTAAATGGTATGGTATGGTATTTAAATGATATGGTATGGTATTAACATACTTTAATGGTAACATTTTGAGGGATTAAAAATAAAGTTTTTTTATATATTATAGTTCAGTAGCGTTTGCTTCAAAATATTAAAGTTCGAAGTAGCCTACTTCTGACCTAAAACTATAAATTAATATAAAATTAAAGATACATATCAATGGTATTAGAAGTTTTTGCGTTAAACGGGGAAGTCAAACAAACAAAATTTACCTCTTTATAATATTAGTTCGATAACAGAACTTGCATAATAACTTTATCATGACTTTCTATGTTATTTAGATGTAGAATGCAGTAGTTTTAATACTCCTATTCAAAGCATTTTCTCGTTGAATGAAAAATCTTGGAAATTGTTTAAAAACTATAGAAAAAGTAAAGGAAGTTTCTTTTTTGTTTGAAACAAAATGTTTTATAATCAAATGTATGTAAACGCATTATGTAAAATTTTATATAGTTATTTACAGATAGAAAACAAAAATATAATTAAATCACAGTGATCAGATACGTAATAAAATTATATTGAATAAGACGATAAAATGATTATCCTAAATTATAAAATGATATTAGAGTACTTCCAGCAAACTCAAGAAAGATTTTTTTGTTTTGACATTAAAGTAATATGTCGATGCGTACAATCATACGAAAGCATATTTAAAATCTTAGGCAAAAAAATATGTTATATTCTTTACTGTATGGTATAGATATTAACCATAAATATATCATCATATTTGCCGGCCCAGCGTATTGTAAAAGTGACTGAATAAAGAGTACACCTGTGTTTGTGCACACATTTGTGCACTATAATATGTCCTGCGCAGTTGGTTGGTCTCCCAGGAGACCGTCGCCGCCGCCGTCGTGACCGAAATCAGTCGGACGACATCATCATATATATTAAATAAAGTAAAACAGAATAAGTTATTATAGGAGGAATAACTGTTTTACCAAGGAATGTCGTTTTAAAATCGTCTTAAATAAATAAATAGTAAGATTTATCTCTGCCGAGTCTGTTAAATGTATTAGTACCACGATTTTTTCATGTCAGTACAGGAAGTAATAAAAACAATTAAAAAAATCGCACTTAAGTTAAACATTTATATGCCAGAAATAATCATTTAATCTTTCCTATCGTCTATTATATTATACCGCGCCGGCGAATCACAACGAACTTCACGTTAAATTTTAGGTAAGATGTTTTGACAGCCATACACAATATTATTTTAAAGCGCGGAATTTGACAAAAATCACGATTGTCCAAGGCTCAGCGCTGTCCATGCTTTTTGTTTTATATATTAACAGTTTGTCCAAATAACCGACACAATAGTTAAATAATAAGTATGAATCAGGGAAAGGATTCATCTAGATTTAGATAAACACGAAAAGTCATAATATCATGCCTTTAGAATATATACATATGTTCCATTTCAAGTACCCATATATAGTTTAAAAAAACGTCTGGTGATAGAAATGTTCATACATGTTCATCCTATGTATATTGTGTAAATTGTAGCTTGTCACGGACTGTCGCTATGCGTATATAACTTAAGGATAAAACTTATTCCACAAAGTAGTTTATTATTAATAACCTCCACTAAGGATAAGCTGCCGCTACCTTATGATGTAGATATAAAGGCACAAGATATAAAACTTAATATTATATTTAGTAGTAAACAAGCTAGAAATTCTGAGATAGGAATTTATCATAAGAAAATTTATAATAATTATGATTCTATTTTATCAGCAGACTAAGATAAATTTTACATTTGTAGTTACCAGAAAGTCAACAGTGTAATAATATAAGTAAATTATTGGCCCGTACATATGTCGAAATTCGTTAGGTATATTCAATTTCCCAGTATGCTCAAGAATTTACAGAAATGTTCCGTAGTTGTATAATAAAATTATCATTTGCAATATTGCTGCACCCACTCAAATTATCTTTGTTGTTACTCAAGTGTAAATTTTATTTAAAATACAAAATGATCTATAAAAACCTTTGACATTTGAAAGGATAATACAACAAAAGTGATTACAAAGAAAACTTGTTTTTTTTTTTTCATAAATATGCAATGGGTTTGATCACAGATTAAAAATAAAAAGTTTTGAAAATTACGTTACGAGTAATATATGTACATTGCAAGACGTTTTCAACTTTACATCAGCAGTCGTCAGAAGTCATGTCTTTACTAAATTCTGATAAAACACGTAAGCATTACCTACACAATGAAAAAGTTCAAGAAAAACCTTTTGGTCTAGTGAATAATGTATCAGTTTCCTGGGAAATTGGTTACAGAACACTGAGTTATTCTGTGTAAGGTATTTTATTCAAATACTTTGCATTTTGTTAAATTAGTATCTTTAACAACAGTCATAAAAGTAGTGCGTTGTGTAGTGTTATAGGCATCAAATCATCGCTTTAAGAAGATAACAATGTGACGTCTTCTATTTAAATAAAATAACAATTTTAGCATTGAAAAATGTCAGACTACACAATAAAGTCTTACTTGCCTATTTTTTTAATTTATATCAATTTATTCAATGTAGAAACACGATACTTGCTTATTGATAATTAAATAAAAATTCCCAACTACTAACTCTATATTCTAATCTGTTGTTTACATTTAATAATATTTTCAAATTTGTCAGACTTTCAATAACATGACATTTACACGTTAATATAATAATAAATCACGTACAGTTTAATTTAATAAGATCTGCATACAAATCACTCTTAAGGTACAGCGACTCGCGGTACGGCTATGAAGACTTTTAACGTAATGATGATGTTAAAATTGAGCAATATATACGTATTATGTTCAGTCATAATATCATTTAAATGAAATTTCTTTGATAGTTAATTTTAGTAACAATTTAAATGTCATTTTTTAAATTGATATTTGAAAAGTGATAATATTGGTCATTTTGTTTTTAACTGTATTAGTTTTCACTTTGGCAATCAATAAGTATAATCTTTGTTCAATATTAGAATTTTTCTTTAGAATTCTTCAATATTAGAATATTTTGAGATTAGTTTATTAATAGTGTGCGCTAAGACGAGCGCATATTAATCGAAATAAAATGTATATTAAATAATATATCGTATAATATATTAAATAATATATAACAAAATATATATTTGAAGTGTATTGTAGTAGTTAACATTAGTATGTTTTTAATAAATATGAGACAATTTTTGAAACCATATATGCTAGTATATCAGTAATGTAGATCAGCTTAAATTTTTAAGTGTCACAGACGCGATCTCTACGTAATATAAATACTAAAAACTGAAAGTCTATTAAGTAACAAAATTATTTACATTAAATTTTAAATTAAAATTGTATGCCTTAGTTGGTAATTCCATGATTACGCTCGGATCAACAACTAAATTTCACTATTTTCGTACTTTATGGCTAGCGGTAAGTGAAAAATTACGCTATTACGCCACAAAGTATTATGAAATAAATTAAAAATATTTCCTTCTACTCATAAATATGTTAAATTCATTATTATGACGTAGTCGTAAAGTGTCCGGTGGTGGCAATAGACGGATATATTCCGGAAAATTTTAGATTTAGATTTAGATCACCCAATTTTTGAAATACAATTACTATTGAATATTTCAGGAACACATGGATGAATTTTCAGTTTTAGATTTTTTACTCTTATTTTTGATTCTTTTATTGAAAAAATCTTGAATAGCTATAATTAGAAAGGAAAGAAAATCAGTATACAAAGGAGAAAAAGGTTTGAATTGTGTTTCATCTTAATATTAGAACAACTACAAAATGGAACCACCAAAAACATTTATGAATCGAAAATTTATAACTTATTTAACATATTTTATAACTCATTAAAAATAAATCGAAACTATCAAACAGTAATCGCCTAGAAGTTTTTAAATTACGAACCTTCATGTGTCGTGTCATCAAGTAGAGTGCCGTTAGAGTGCAATTGTAAAAACCTAGAAACAAAAGTTATAAATATGCTACTTTCTACACATTCGGTGAGAAAAAAACATGTAAAGTTATAGCTCGTAAAAATGTCACTGCTAGGCACCATTAGCATATAATTCTCTTAAGGAGAAGGATTGGACATTATTCTAATGCTTGTACGGGTGCGAACTGGCTATCTTTGATTACGATTCATGTGTTTGATTGCCTTATTTCAAGTTTTAGATATAGTTACATCATCTTATGGAATCATATTGATTTCCCTGAATAATTTCAAAAAGATAAATATTTGTTTGTTGCTAGCTACTGGTTAGGACTATGAATGGTACAGTTTGATGAAGAATAAACTATTTACTCAACTTCAACTAGTACGGCACGAGGTACGGTGATGATCCATATTGGAATAGTTTTGTGTGTATCTCTTTATCGCATACTTGCCTTGTGTTTTTAATATAAAGTTTTTTAGATTTTAAGAAGTAAATAAATTATTAATAAAATGTTATGTAAAGCATGTATTATTAAATATAATACATACTATTATAGAACTAAGCGTCTTTGCCGAATATCGTAAATTCACTTTCAACTATTCAATTGTCTACAAAAACAATCTAATATAAAATGTTAATGCATACAACTTAACTTTTAGCCTTGTGAAGTAAGTCCCCTGATACCACTTTATGCTTAAGAGGAAACGATCCGGCAAGCGCTATTTGTTCAGTCAGTTAAGATTAAGAATATTTAAAGCAAATACTACTTTTTTATTCGTTTTATAAACGAAAAGACGGGTAGTGGAGATGTGGTTTTAAGTTAAATATACATTCGTACTTTTAATAAAACATCATTAAATAATATAATATAAGAGTAAATTTTATACTATTGAATATTTTTTAATTAGCCTTTTAATGAATTTTAAAAATACATTGGTAAGTTAAGCTTATACATAGAGTGTAATAAATATGATGAAGAACGTGGAAACATGTATGAGTTTCATTGCATTTTCTTGCAGCGTAATAATTTAAATTGATTTAATAAAACTATCTATGTAAATTAATCAGTGGAAAAAACTTGGAAGTCTTTGTGTATTTCTATCAGTAGGATCTACATTCCGAGCTGTTTTGTAATCTTAGATTCTTTTAAGTCTTCTCTAAATGAGTTTATTATATATTAACTCGCAGTCTCTTTTAATAAAGAATTTTTGTTTTGTTTTTGTTTGTTTCTACGGAGAACAGTCGGCAAGAATTTCCGAAGTAGCTTACGCTAAATGAAATGTTAATCAATATAAATATATATTGAGGCGATGAGAAGCGTTCGTAGAGCGTGTATTTATGCTATCTCTTACCGACATTTACTTAGAGAACGACTCGTCTAGGTGCGATTAAGGATTACGTTTAGTCTAGACTGGTCACAGATGTTATATTTAAACAATTCGTTTTATCGATGACGAGTTTTATTACTCTGTTGTTTTACATGAAACTATACGCGAGCAACGTGATGATGGAATATAATATGTTGCAAAGTGCTTCTAAAAATACGTATTACAATTATTTATAAGCCACTTAAAATCTATCCGACTAAGATATCTGTATCTTTTCATTACTTATTAAAATATAAAATCAACTCCTATGAAATTGTATATACCTACTTAATTATACATTTAAGCTTTGACATTAAAAAGCAGCTTCGAAAATCATTATTTACATTCATAAAAAACAATAATGTTGCTATTTTGTCAACACGCCAGTTCTCGAAACATTTTGCATAAACTGATCTCGTGGAAGAGTAAGAGAAATGTTATTTAGACTTAAAGAATTATAGTAAATGTTCTTTAATTAATGAAAAGCAGATTAGTAAAACTAAAAGTTTATTCCGTTTAAAGTAAATACTTTCGCTATTTAAAAAAAACATAAAGAAACACTATTATAAATTACCTTATAAATGCCTTTACCAAACTACTAATCAACTCGTATCCGTGAACACAAGCACGATATTAATTCAATCGGTATCACTTTGATTATCATTCGCGGTTATCATTTTACCCTTTGAATATGGTAAAGGTAAATTAATAATATCTCTATCAAACCACAGATCTACCAACAGGTACCTTCATTAGATTACGATCTAAAACTTTATCAATGCGATATTGTCATCCTGACTAAAACTGTAAATGTGAAAGTGTGGTTGTTTGACTGTTACATTTTCACATTTAAACTACTTAACCGATTATAGCGTAATTTTGCTATCACGTTATCAGGGGCTTAGAAAGGACAAAAGGTACTAACAACTGAACTCCCTACCTGCACACACGCGACGAATCTGCGGGCGGCAACCGGCTAAAGTAAACTATAATTTAAGTGTCTCGCTTATTTCTTCCAAACATAACCTTTGAGTTAAGTTGACTTCGACTGGAATTTCAGACGAGCGTCCACCACTTAGTAACTACAATAAACTCGTCAAACAACAAAATCTCGTTAAAATCCGAGATTAGAAGTAAGAATTTCCAAAAGAAAAGTTACCCTTCTAACTGTTTTCTTCTTTATTCCGGATAATGTACTAAATGTAAAACATATAAATATTTACAAAATATCACGACGCTTCAAATTTGCACAAAGTTTTTGGCCCATAAGAAACCATTATCACTTTAGTAATATTTAAATCATATATACACTCAATTTATTGAAAAAAAAACCATAAAAAAAGATATATCGATAAGTTTTATCTGCACATACACATATATTTTCTTTCTTTGTACACTTGCCAATCTATTTTCCCGATTATTGCAATACAACCTTGAAATTGACTGAAATAGCAATCTGAATAAACAGTACAGTTCTAAATGTCCACATTTATGCAAACCACACAACTATATGTATGAGGAATTCGGACTGTGTGCTAAAGCCACGAACAGTCTATGAACAGTGTACAAGTGCATGTGTTGGTATCGTTTTACGCAACATATTTATCAACAACGTGATGTACGTTGATTGCGAATAGATGTACCAAAAATTGAATTACATTATAATTTTCATTCGTATTATAGAGATATTGTAAAAGTTCATACTTTTGAATACTTTTGAAACGATTAAATGGGTAGACATTTGTGACACCCGATTTGTGTTATTATTTAGTTGTCAATATTTAAACCGGTTTTAACTATTTATTCAATTCATTCTCAAACTTAAAAAATACATTTAGAAAAAAAAAATCTTATTATACAATCGAACGATATATCTAAGAGCGAAGACACATTAACTATGATGCCTGTTTTAACTGATATTACTTAGTAGCAATAGTTTTACAATAGGAATACCTACCTACGATATTTTTAAAGGAATAAATAAATTAATCTGTTCAAGTTTGCCTCGAGGCTGATGTTTCATATACGTAAAAGGAGAAAATCGAAAACATTAGTTTCTCGACTAACTTTGTTGTAAAATTATGTGTTCATTCTAGATTTCTTTTCTGGATTGTTCATTGAAAGATGACTTCGAAAACCACAGAAAAGTTTCAAGTTTCGCTCCTCGAATTTGAAAAATTATAAAAATTGGGCGCTACATTATGATCTCATAGCTACATTATCATCTTGTAACCATATTTAGATTTAGCAAATGACTTTGTACTCGTGATACAATATTCATAAACATTATATTTATACCCCTAAACCCTATGATTGATGAACAAGAGCAACTACGAGTGTCTCGCCGTTCTATTCAGAAAAATCTGCATTCCGGAACATAAATTTATTTTTATCTTCTAAAATTACGATTCAAAAGTACTTGCAAAGAGCATACTTGAATAAAGTATATTTTTGATTTTAATGAGCAGAACGACCTAACCAGCTATTTTACGAAAATCCGCTTACGGAGCTTATTATAAATTATTTATTATTTTAAAATGAATATTATTATTTAGTCAAATTTAATTTAAATTTTAATTAAATTTGACAAAATTTTAATTAATTTAACAAACGTTTATAAACATCCAGATACTCTTAAGACGGTTACTGTTAAGGTTTGAACATACATCCTCAATTCTAATTCATTCTGACGTTGATGCACGATACGACGATCTGTTACTATTTACATCGATGTTCAAGTAAATTTGCCTAGACGGAATAAAATCCGAATTCCGGTCAAGTGCTTCCCGACGGTACCGAGGGTTCGTCCATTATTTGTTGTTACGTCTATACAGAAAATATATTACAAAATATATTATTGTAGAAGTATTTGTATAGACACAATTTGCTTTTAAAATACCAAAACCAAACGTATTTTATAAAACTGTAATTATATCTTCACAAGTTTACAGATGAAAGTCTCCAAAACAATGACATATTTAATTATTAATTATATAATAACGAATCTAATGTAAATACTGTAGTAAATATCTGAAACGTATAAATTCGTACCAGAGATGTCTAAGAAATAATACTATTAATAAGAAATAACATAAATAACAGTATGACTGTCCAATTAAATGTTTTGAAAATATTCAAATTAGCTATTGTATAAAGATGATAGCGACAAATTTATAATAAGCTCAGTAAATTGTAAATTTAAAACTGATTATTGTAAATTTAAAAACATAATATGGGTTCTATAAGTAGTGTTCTTAAAAGATGCAATTTAATTAAATACGACACGAAAAGTGTAAAATAATTTAGTACACAAAGTTTCAAAATATTTATCATTAGAACAATTACCATAAACCATTAACGCATAATACACAAATAGCCAATGAATTTCAAAGGGAAACGAAGTTGGTGTTGAATACAAAAATGTAGTAAGTAGCAGTTTTTCTACGACGTTTACTTTCAAAGGCGAATATGAGATAAATTAAAAGAACGTAGTAAGTAAATACATGTAAACTGGACGCTTGCTCGGACTTAAATTCAAAATTTCATCATGATATCGGATCATAGGATCCGCGTTACTATGATAATATGATCCGCGTGTTCTATTGACTATGGCTAAGCAATTTTGGCTCCCATGTATAC
Organism: Vanessa tameamea; assembly: GCF_037043105.1. Lineage (NCBI taxonomy): Eukaryota > Metazoa > Arthropoda > Insecta > Lepidoptera > Nymphalidae > Vanessa > Vanessa tameamea. The sequence continues at coordinate 8,004,316 of NC_087316.1, forward strand.
AAACAAGGAATCCGTTTTTGCCATTAACAAGGTATTCATTTGTTTTAAAAAATTGCATTACTGTTAGTCAGTTAGTATTAGTAGATGACGTAGTGGTAACACGTTAATCTTAACCGAAGGTTGCGAATTCAAACCCATGCAAGCACAACTGAATTTTCACGTACCTGACGGTGTAGGTAAAGATCGTGAGGAAACCTACATATGTCTAATTTCAATGAATTTCTACCCCATGCGTATCCGCAAATCCGCTTTGGAGCAGTGAAATGGAATGAGCTTCAAATTTACTTCTCAAAAGGAGAGAAGGTCTTAGACAAGCAGTGGGATATTATTACAGGCTATTAAAACATGTGTATATGATAATTTCACATGTTTTTAAGCAGCTTAAGAAACAATCGTTTTAAATAATCTCCAACTTAAACTGATTGTAATTCAACGTTCAATATTGAATTCGAACTCGTTTTACATATTTAACCAACTTTACAATCACAAGAAATTGTTTAAAGTTTAAAGCTGTTTGCCTAAATTAAAATTTTATGTAAATCTTCAAAGAAATGCATACAAAAATGCTGCAGTTTTTTAAAGAAAACAGATGCTCGGATGTACTAACATGTTTTCCTTCACTAATTTAAGATAACTTACTTTATTAAACATATGTTATACTTATGAATTTGATTTAAAAGTAAAATTAGTTAAATCTAAGATTTTGTTGACTTTACCACGATTTGCGTTTTATGATTGTAATTTTAATGCTATACTATATTTAAAGTTCCTATTTTTTATATTTTCGAAAGTAATGTCTGTATGTTTGTTTGTTCTTTATGCGTTCGTAAAATATTGATGACAGAGTGACAAAACAGGTTATATATATGACCGAGAGTTTTGACTCATAAAAACAATATTTTTTTATTTGTATTTACAATATTTTCGTTCTTAGATAAAACTTTTGATTAATTATTGTCCACGAGCGAAGACGAGACTTGGTGCTTGGTGCTTGCAAGGACTACTTGGAGGGTACAAACTTATTACTAATAAGTCGTTAATCAACTAGCTAATTTATTAATACGCTCCCCAAGCCATTATTATATTTGGCGTTCTGTAAAGTTACTATACCTTAGTTTAGCAGGGTATTTGAAAATCCAATCTTCACGATTGTTAAGGTAAAGGGGCGTATATGAGACACGTTTTTGCGCATTACCAATAATCCTCACCCATCGAGTGTTGCAAAGAGATAAAAACTTTACTAACGGTAAAAATATATTACGCTTTAACTTTTAAAACTTAACATAAGCAGACACATTTATAAAACCAATAATTAATGTTATTAAATATGAATCCCCAAGATAATGTTAGCAGATGACAGGATTTATGATATGATATAATGTAATTCAGCAAAATAAATGGAAAACTTTTTTTTAAATAAACTTTATTTTCATTTAATTTGAGTCTAGAACAAATACTCTAATGCTCAATGTTTTTTAACACATCGTTAAAAAACATTGAGCCTTGACTTATCGATACAAATAATATCTATATACATAATTAATGACTCCTAAAAAAGAATTAGATGCTCTTTAAAACACAAACAATAATGCATATTATTGCAAAATAATACAATTTTAAATTAAAGAATTATATTTAAAAAAAAAAATGAATGATAATGAATGAATGTACTGTTAATTAAATATCATTATAATATAATACGATCATTATTAATATGAGTTCTAGTAAATAATATCTGGTCTATCTATATAGTATCCACGGCTTATAGATTAAAATTTGGATAAGTTTTGCCGTGAGGAAAGTTTTTTCGTGGTACATAATTTGGAAACGATGATATCTTTCAAAGTATTCATTCGAATTTAGTAAAACGATAATTTGTAATCTATATTAATTTTCAAGGTAACAACACATATTTAGATAACAATTAATAATTAATTAGAGAAAATTGCTTCAAAAATAACCTATAGTTTTTTAATAATCATTTTGAGTTTTTGAAGTAATTGTACGTTTACACACTTGTGTGTATGCATGTGTATTAAATTATGAAATTACGTAGATTCGTAGGTGTTTCTTTTTCATCTCATATTTTGAGAATTCAATAGGATATAGGCTCCAAACTAATTCCATCCTACACGCAATAGCATAATTGCTATATGATTGTTTTTTAATTAGTGCGTTACAATTCCATTCAATTCTTCTTTCTTTCTTCCTTTTATACTATATTATACAAACCGCGTTGAAATTTGAAACGCGTTAAACATTTAAAAACATTTTTTGTATATTTTATGAAATTATCGTATAACAAAAAATATTTAATTATATATATATATATTTTTTTTTTATTTTATAAAGGAAGTTGCCCTTTGGAGGAAGGAACGGAAATATTATTCGCCCCAGAAACAATCTTATCATAGCTATCTATGAAGAGTCTTTAAGAATAGAATAATTAATTATATGTTAAATATTAATTATTGATTTTCATGACCAAACAAACCTTTTACTTGGGTGCTTTTTTTATATCAGCCATATTTTTGAACACCAGAGTGTTTAAGGGATTCAACGATCTCTTTAACATTTGTCTTATATACCTTGGCGAGCTGGACAACAAACACATTAAACCGTTTGATCGGAATAGTTGTTGATTGACATTGGCTAATACACACAGCTCTATTAAAATTAGCAATGTGTGACGGTTTGGAAAATTGAGAAAATTAGTTACTTAATTTTCCGTTCGGTTGCAGGCCGAAATCCTTTAAATTTATTGATTTTCAATTTTTAAGCTGGCATGGGTGCCTGATGTTCCCGTTGCTACAGCCTTACGGTGCGGATTATCTATATAAATGTTGCTTAACGCGTTTAGTGTCTAATCCTCAGCACATGTAACTATCTATGGGTATCTATATCTATATCGACCTGATCGGATAATGTTCAAGATTTACAGGTGCACGTTTTAAATCTTCACATGATCTTTTTTTGAAAACATTATAAACAAAAATAAACTTGCGCCTGGATATTTATATTTTCTCGGTTCCTTTCTAAATCTACCAACATATTAATATAAGCAGGAGTTCAAATATCTTATAAAACAAATTATATGGAGTAACTTGATCTCGTAATGATTCTCATTACAAATAAAAATCGTACCGTAATATTTCTTCCTTAAATATGTCATTAAGATAAATGATTTATATTTTACCCCAGAAAATATTTTACGAGAACGTTTTTAAATCAAAATTGGTTGTTAATGTTTAATAACCTCAAATAAACGTGACACCGTTTCGATTTTCTTTAAGTGCTTGTATACATAGATATTTGAGAAGAAACTTGTGGCATGGGTCGTAGCTATTTAATTTTTATACTTTGAACAAGACAATGTTATGTAAAATTTATAATAATTAAAGTTTCATTTATGTTCAAAATGATTTGACAAATTATACATGATTAGAAACTTATGGATGATACTACAAGATTAGTACAAAATTACCTTCGGGCTATTTCTTACTGAAAGTACAACTTTGAAAGATAAAAAAACTGAGTTTCTTTCGCTGATCCGTCTCAGGTCTGGGTGTACTCTTTTTCGAACCGGTGATTATTTTTATTTGAACTATTAATAAATAAGTTTATTACTTAACTATATATTTAATAACAAAATAAAAATAGCGATACTTTATAATTTAAAATTAATAAAATAGAATATGTTATATACAATTTTAATAAGTTAGAGTAACAATTTTTGTAAGGACGTCTCAAATATAGTTACTCAAAATTGAATAGGACACCAAGCGAAGCGAAAGTGATTGATCAGACGTAATATGTCAAGCTTAAAACCCCACGACGAATAATCTTTTTGTGTAAAATGTCTCAAAATAATTTGATTGTGTTTCAAAGAAAAATGAGTAGATATTAAAAAAATCCTAATATCAAATAAGAACGTAATATTAAATGCATAAATTATGAACACAATCAAGACGGAATAGTCCAGTACTTAAATCGTAAAAATTAACGGCTTGGATTCAAACCCAAGCGACAACCGAGGCAAATACCACTGAGTTTTCATGTGCTAAGTTTGTGTTTACAATTATGTATTCGGTTTCCCTCAGGAAAATCTGTAATATGATTATAACCAACAAAACCGCATTGAAGCAACGTTTTGGAATAAGATCCAAGCTTTCCCCTCTAAAGGAAAGAAGGCCTTAGCCCAGCAGTGGGTCATTTACTCGCTATTACTTTGCTTACATATAATAAAATATTCAAAGCACTAATTTAACAAAATATAATGAGACGAAGATATTGTCATTCATTACTTGTGTTTCGTAGACATTACTTTTCACTTTTACTTTGACTTGACAAGTTCTCTCAAGAAAACAGGTCAAACAAAAATCTTACAGTTAACGAAGTTCGTTATCAAAAAAGTTTCTTGTGATCCTACTTTCGGGTGCGTTACGATGATGTGACACACGTATATGTCGTATAAAACTCGTTTTAATTTATGAAATGACTTTATTTTTATATTATTTGATAGCATAGCTAGGTAAGCAGAGCTCTGCTAGGCTTTGGGAGGTAACATACTTATCACATATTCTACCGTCATATTATTTAAATACTTATGAGTTCTTTTTGAACTGCAACAATATTCATACGAGTATTTTATGTATAACAGATCGTTGGTTAAAAGTAATCAGTTCGTGTTTACCTTTAAAAGTCACAAGGTGGCTAGAATGTCCAGCAGAGAAAAAGCGTTACGCTTGAGCTCGTTGATATTAACTAGTAAACTTTATAAAAGTAAAGACCAAAGGGGTAGAACCTCTGTTTTAAAAAAAACCTATTTAAATCACGAAACGAACGCTTTAGCGTTTTATTTTTACTTGAGCATACAGACCTCCTAATGAATATATGAAAATATATTCAAAGATATATTATTAAAATTAATCGGTTCTAACAAATTTAGAATTAATATTATGGAAAAGCCTGTCATGCATCAAATACAAACCTCAATACAAATATATATATTACAAATTAATATGGCGGATAGATTAAAATAAGTGAGATTTTTTATATGTATAAAAAAACGATTTTATGTTCGTCAATATATCAATAATTATTTTATAATAATATTCCTTAACTGTATAAAAATATTCTTGTATTCAATTAAGTACGAGCATTATTGATTGATTGACATATCAAGGCAAAGCTCAAAGAAATCCCATGGCAAAATATAAATGTTTTCATTGCAATGCAATTATATAAGGCGGTATATAGCATGTGCATAGTGGTATAAGATTACTAAAAAAAAGGCGTTCCCAGATTGATACAAAATGAAGAATACAAGAGAGAGACAGAGATACACAAAATCTTTGCTGGTGAAGATTTAGGCGTAAGCTACTTCAACATTTTCTCGGGACGGATTTTACAGAAATCAATTCCCAAAGGAGTGAAAAGGAGCGGATTAGGGTGTTGAGTAAGTGCCATTTGACTGTGGGACAAACGAACTTGAAATTTAGCGGTTTCAGTTTCTTCTGCTACATAAATATTCACTACGAACCAACGCGGAAATCTCTTCCCAAAGGGCGAATTGTAAGTTTCCTAGGAAAATGTGAGATTAATTGTAGAATTGTAAATAAATATAAGTAAATATATGGATGATTACATACCGAAAATAGCGCTGAGCTGGCATTGACAAGGTTTTGGACAATTTCACTAAATGAGTAGTAAAATAAAAAAAAATAATGTTGAAAAATTTCATATTAAATTCATCCTATTGTTTTTGCAATCAAGAGAGGACTTATAACACTTAGAAATGCAATTAAAATGAGCGAGGCATGTTAATGTTGCTAGTAGCTAATGTAACTCGCATTCTAGTGTTTCTTCTATTAATAATAATTTAACTATGATACTTATAATATAATTGAAGGCAAGTGCAAAAACACTGTACAATAACATTGCGATATATAATTACTAGATTTTAAAAAAAATTGAAATGTGCCAACTTAAAAAAAGGTTTATAACCCGGTAATTGTGTCTAATTGATGTATATACATATTTCAACAGTCCTATTCACATTAATGGCAATTGAAGCGTCCAGAATACATTTACCGGATGTTCATCAATAATTTAACTATTAGTATTGCTTTATGACGAGCCTGACATGTCCATCGATAACACGTAAGTATCGATCGCATTGATCGCACGATATATAGTGTGATTAGCAAGAGTCGACAGAATGCTAGCTACTAAACATTTGGTCTGGCCGAATGTGACCCTGTTTTTTGGGATTGAAACTGAATGATTATTATAATGACTATAAATTTCACTTGGTGGTAGATGGTTTTGAGTTACGCCGCGTGAATATACGAGTACCACCATATATTTTACCAAAAAACAGCAACAGTTAGTATTATTGTGTTTCTGTTTGAAGGGCGAGTAAGCCATATTAGGCAAAATGAATATTAGTAAAGTATAATCTTAGTAAATCTTAGTAAAGTTTGGTGGTGTATTGATGTTGTATTTAATGGAATGGTGATTTTTTTAAACGGTGTTAATGTCTATGGGTGTTGGTGACCATTAACGATCAGGTAGTAAATTGTTCGCCAAACTATAACAAAATATAAAGAATAAGGTAAAGTGATCTATTCTATTAATTACTCTACTGAGGAACACGAAGTAAAATGTACCTAGAACCACAATTTTTAAAGTGTTTGTTAATAATATATTTTGTAATTTCTGCTACTGTAAGAACATAACAGTAAATTTTGTTACTTTGTTACCAAACAATACTAGTAAACTTATCTCAAATAGGAAAAAGACTATCAATTATTATCGTTTTGAATAAATTATCTTCTTTTTCATTGGATTGATTTCTTTAAACGAATCTAGGATGTAAATTTCAACATATTTCTAAGGCTCGAGTTTATTAAAATTTAAAGATTCCTTTAGACACGAACAATGCCTTAAATTGTTCACCTGCTCACCATCCAAAAATCTCGTTTAAACTACTGTTACGTTTTAACGAGGCTATTACGAAACCAGTGATTAGTACTTGGTCGGTGAACTTAGCCCTAATTGTCTTATCGATTTGAAACTTGGCATGTATACGTAATTCCGATTACATTCCAATAATTTTGATCTATCAATATATATTGTTGGTGATGGTTATGAGCATTAAAGGCATGGTTAAACTTCTCCAGTTTGATTTGTTTTAACTAGGTTCATGCAATACACTGACTAAAATGTGTTTTTATTTTATTGGTAGGCGAACGGACAAATGGTACTATAATATATATTGGTCATCACAGACGTCAGAAATGTTAACCGCCCCCAACTATGGGAACTAAGATATTATGTCCCCTGTGCATGTTACACTGGTTCACTCACCGCAACACAACAATACTAAGTATTGCTGCTTAGTGGTAGAATATATTATAAGTGGGTGGTACCTACCCGGGCAGGCTTACAATTCCTAACACCAAGGTTTTTGAATTTTTTATTTTCTTATAAGAAGTAACTCTCGAATCAATATAAATAATGAAAACTTAGTCAAGTGTTAATAATTATCCTATTAAGCGTCGGATTAAATTAGTTTTGGATTCGTTAACCGAATTAATTTTTAAGATAGGGAGATGAGAATAATTTCACAAAAATCCTTTCAAAGATATGTACGCAATTTTTTTATAAAAAACGGTACTCGAACTTAGATAATTATAATGTCCTCCTAATTTACTTTTAGGAGCTATCAACATGCGCAGGGTATTGTTTAGTTTAGGAATCGAGAATGGCTAACAGTCATGACAGCCAAGATAATAAACGCCGGACCAATGGCTTCATGTACTAGCCGAGTGTAAAATTAGTAATTTTATGACCCCCCGGTTAAAAAACAATACTTTTTATGTTATTGAAATCGAACTCAAGGACGTTCATCCATACAACGCGATCATCAAAAGCTTACGGCACGTCCGTAAATGGAAGATTTGTCAAATTTAAAGCTTATTAAAATCCATTATATTTATGGTTAAATAAGAAGGCACGAATAAATTTAGGTACTGTGTTTTATGGCATTTCTATAAAAATATTTCCGCCTTAATTCGATAGATGAATTGGTGAACACACTGTTGGTTTACCTACTTCTTACAAAATTTATAACTAACGGAAATTATTGCCTGGTTGCTATTCTTACACAGTTGCCCATGATGTTTATAGCTTTGTAACCTACTAAAACATACGTAATTATGTGTATTTTTAGATTGCGAATAGACTAATAATGATAAACAACGTCGAACTCTGATGACAGCCATTTGTATAAACACGAAGCTTCCTCTTGACGTATTTAGTTATTTAATAAAAAATATAAATAATGACACGAATAATCATAATAATAATTTTACGACCTCCTTGGTCGAGTAGTGTATACACCGGTTTTCATGGGTAAACACTTCGAGGTCCCGGGTTCGATTCAGGGCCGAGTAGGCCGATGTAGAAAAAGTTCATAAGTTTTCTATGTTGTCTTAGGTCTGGGTGATCGTGGTACCGTCGTTACTTCTGATTTTCCAAAACACAAGTACTTTAGCTACTTACATTGGGATCAAAGTAATGTATGTGATGTTGTCAAAAAAAAAAAAATATAATTATATATTAAAATTCGAAGCGAATTAATAACCTACTAACTGTATATTATTAATTCGATACTAAATATTAAGTAACAATTCAAATATGACGAACTATTTCATTTATTAATTAACGCTTTTGAATATTATGACTCAAATAAATACCACGAAAAACGTTGTGAATCTTACTGTTGAAATTTTGAGAGATCTATAAATCTTTCAATACAAAGTTTTGCATATCATTTATAGTTTGCCGGCGGTTTAAAAGCTTTAGATTTTTCCTGAATACGATTACATAATTAGTAACGTCTCATAAAATATATCACATAAACAATCTGTAGAAGCTTTTATTATTTTAATAAACAGGAAACTCCATGTCAATTTATTAGATTAGTGACTAGCGTTAATAAGATTGAAACAAACAGAGAAAGTCAGCTCTTTATATTGTTCTGAGTATTACTTATAATAGAATGATGTCACGATGTTAATGCTTAGATTAATTACAATATGCAGCAATCTAACAAGGAACTAATACATGCTAATTATTTACACAAGATTTACACTAGTATATATACCGATATACTCGTGTAAATATATATCATGGTTTTTCACGTACAATTTTAATTTGCCAGACTTTGTATTACGATTGATGCAAGTTAGAACGTTGAGAAAAAATACATTTGAAACGACTTCACTCATATGTTTTGATAACGAGAACTCATCCCTATGTTTACAGAAAACGAACTAAACCAGCATCCGTAACTTATACGTTTAAATAGGAGAATTTTAAATTAGAGCTGAGATAACTCAGTTTTTAAAACGCGTGAATCTCACTGCAGTTTACGGCTTCAAGTCCGGAACGACTGAATCATGTGTTTAATTTGGATTAACAATTTATTTCGTACTCGGCAATGAAAGGTACATCATAAGGGATCCTGCGTGTGTCGGATGAAATTATGTCATGATGTGTATTATATACAAATTCGTATTAAAGAAGAGTGGGAAAATAAACCTCTTCAAGAGGAAAATAAGTTGTTACCCAACTGTGGGATATAATGAAAAGTGCCTGATCCAGACGCGCAAACGTACAACGATCGATTATGCTATGCTGTCGCTTTAATGTTTATGGTTATTTATATACAGTATTAGAATTAGATTAAATTATGATATCGTCGTATCTAATCTATTTAAGAGAGACTCACTAATGTCATTATATTACTGAATGTAGATTAAGTAGGTAAAGTTAATTAGAAGTTATGAATACCTAACATAATAATTATATTACCCAATGTGATGTTATTTATGTCACGATTGTAAATGCACGTTTAGACGAATACGCAAGTTTTCAGGTCCCGGGAATTATATGTTATCTTATATCAAAGTGTGTGTGTGTGTGTTTGTTTATAATTATGATCGTGTTTTTTTCTTTCGACTCGTATATCAAATAATATAATATAAACTATGACTCAATTTATTCCACGCGTACTAGCTTAATGAACAAAATATAGACTTAGCAGTTTAATTTAATAATTTGGCATTTAGATTTTTATTTAGTTTTGTTAATCGTCTATACAAAAATGTTTGTAAAAACCTTCTTGAATACATTTTGATAAAATAAAACTGTAAACGTGTTGATAAATATTTCAATGGCATTAGTTTGGACAATCAAAATCGCAAGCTGACGTATTTAAGGACATGTAGGATTTATTTTTACAATAGAGTATTTTTAATTCAAATAATAGACGTATGTAACATTTTCAAACCAACGAATGAATAATAAAATACAACAAAATTCCGCAAATTTCATTGATTGATTGAAATAAATTGACTGATTTTGGTTAAAGATTTGTAACTTTAAGAATTATAAATCATTTATTTCATTTAATACAATTTGAAATTGTTCCATAATATAATATATCTAGTTTCTGATTTATCGAACAATCGAGTAAAGAGTTGAATGAAATGTTGAATTATTTAAAATAATTCAAATATATCTTTCCTTGGCAAAGTTTTTGATATAGATTGTAAGATAGCACCAATATTTTTAACCGATTCCTATCAATTAGTTTCTGGTCGACGTGGTTTGGCACTAGGCCAAAATCTGGAAAATACCGCCGCTTGCCTTGCCTCATTCTTCATTAATTGGTTTACTTCTCGGGAGCAATAAAAATGTTGAAACAAGAACAATAACTACCTTTGAACTAGACCAAAGAGTTAATGACTACTCTTGTATATTTTATAATAATTGTAATTCGTCCTATCTTAGCTTTGATATGGGAAGAATAAACTTACTATGTTTATATAGAGTTGCTACTCTATCTAAATAGTAAGTTTAGCAATTTATTATATACTTTGTATCATATACGAGTATGTATTAAATATCATTTAAAACAATTAGAAATTGCCCGTCAAGTCTGTATTGTTGTGTTCCGGTTAGAAGGATGAGTGAGCCAGTGTAATCACAGGCACAAGGGACATAACATCTTAGTTCCCAAGGTTGACGGCGCATAGGTGATGTAAGGAATGGTTAATATTTCTTACAGCGCCTTTGTCTATGGGCGGTGGTGACCACTTACCATCAGGTGGCCCATATGCTCGTCCGCCAATCAATACCATAAAAAAAAAAAGTAATTTACTGTCATCGGCTATATCTTCCAGTATGAGTTAACTTAACCGTGATTAAATGTGTTCTTGACATATTTATCTATCAATTGTGTTTACAACTACTTAGCTGTAGAATTGTTTACATACACCTATAAAAGATAAAAGCTGTCCTGGCCGTTTCTTTTGTACTTTTATAGATTACACACTACATACACATATATACACAGATACACACATAAAAAAATCGGTGTATTTGTTATATTTTTCTCGGTGTTCTTGAACAAAGTCTCGGTAGGTAATACGTTTATCATAAAAGATAGAAAATTTATACAAACTTTTTGCAAGAAATAAAAATAAATCAAATATTGTCTTATCTCACTTCGTTGCCTTTTATATAAAAAATGTTTAAACTACATACAATTACATATGTACATAAAATTGAAGCTATGTATTTTGATCATATTATATACCTACTTATAAAAAAAATTAACAACGCAATATTAAAAAAAAATCGTTGTTAACGAATAAAATACTTTCTGAGTTCAGCGTAATATTTTTATGAAGAGGTATTTCAATGACCTCATTTATTTAAATACATAGTTGGCAAAATTATTATGTTAGTGATTTTCGCTCACCCGCATATATTGGTTCGTAATATAAATAACCAAATAATAACTACTATATACTAGAGATTTGAAGACCGAGACTCTAATCAAATTCTAAGATTTAACTTAATCTTTCTACAAAGGGTTGAGCACGACCGAACACAAAGAGCTGGAGTAAGGTTTAAAGATGCGGTTGCTCAAGTTAAGATTGAGTTTTAGTTGTATCTTTGTCATCTTTTATGTGCGTAAGCGTTAAACGCTCTTTGTTAATTTGTAAATATAACTTATATAAATTTAAAATCTGTAAACATTTTAATGAAAATATTTTGTTTTTGTTTCTGTCGCTTGACTTATATAAAAACGTGGCCTTTATGGGGTGTCCGGCTGATTTTAAACACCAAAATTTATTAGTATTGAAATAATTTATAAGTAAAGAAAACATATAACGTAATATTTTAATGTTTATTTTCTTTTTAATTTATCACTAAAATAGATAACGTATCTTTAAATATTTCGACATTTATTGGAACAGACTGAATGAATTCTTGACTTTGTGTTTGATCATAATATATTACGACGTCAACTCAAAAATTTTGTTAATATATTTTAAATTCAATATGAATATATTACAAAATCGTTTTAATAACACCGTAGAACCTTTGGTTTTGGAATTTATATACAGATAACAAGCTTAAATAAGAGCTGTTCATAATAGTATATTCATTGAAACATTACACAAAGACTCAGAATACAGAATAAACGAGTAGAAAGATTAGACAATTTTTATTTATTATTTTTTATTAATTATAATTTAAAAATATAATTATGAGGTCTTACTGACATTATAATGCTATGATCAATAGACATTTAAATAGCAAAACGTAAGGAATCCAAAACGTCCATTTAAAAATACGACTAACTAGCAAACAGCCGTTTTTAGGGTTCCGTAGCCTAATAGCAAAAAATGGAACCCTTATAGATTCGTCATGCCTGTCTGTCTGTCCGTCCGTATATTACAGCCATTTTTTTGCAAAACTCTAAGAACTATACAGTTGAAACTTGGTAAGTAGATGTTTTCTGTGAACCGCATTAAGATTTTCACACAAAAATTAAAAAAAAAACAATAAAATTTGGGGTTCCCCATACTTAGAACTGAAACTCAAAAAAATGTTTTTCATCAAATCCATGCCTGTATCTAGATAGGTCTTAAAAAATTATATTGAGGTTTCTAATATCATTTTTTTCTAAACTGAATAGTTTGCGCTAGAGACACTTCCAAAGTGGCAAAATGTGTGTCCACCCCCTGTAACTTATAAAGTAATACTAGAATTAAAAAACATAACTTGTACTGGTTTCCTTAACCTCTACTAAATAATATAAAATGGATTTTATAAACCAGTCAAATAGCCTATTAGGTTATAATTAACAACTTCACTGAACCAAGACTCATAAGTGACTTGCGGGACAAATAAATGGTTAACATATATATATCGACACGTCTAGGTTACGTCAAGGTCTACATAATATTATGGTAATGTTTTATATTTAAGTACTAGAAGAGAACGTTGTCGCTCCAGACGCCATTGATACGAACACTGCCCAATCAATAACAGATACAAAAAATCTTCGTATATATGTAGATCTCCAATAAAACTGACGAAGTCTGCGACAACATCAATTTATAAATAATTATCATAAAAAAAATTATGTATAAAAGAGGGGAAAACAACGACAACTGTAGTTATGTTTAATTGACAGAAATACAAATAAATAGCATATTAATTTTAAGCACTATAATAAAAAATATTGCGTATTTCACATTGAAATTCAAACTAGTCCATTTAAAATACATATTTATATTATAAATACTAAAGTGCTGGTTAGGACGGTTGGTTGCATATTATTTTTGAAGTGATTTAATTTAATTTTAATTTTTAATAATCAGTTCGAGATACAATATAATAGCGGTCTAAGAGTGACGTCCGTTTGCTCTAAAATATTCATATGAAAGGTACAAAGCTACGTACTTATTATAAAGTAAAAGTTAGTTGGGTATTAGTAGGAGATTTTATTATTATTTGTCTTCTGTTTTATGAAATTCTTGATTTAATATCTAACTGTTATTATATAATTCTGATTTATAATAAATGTTATTATAAATCAGAAGAAAAAAATAGATTTTGATTGATACTTTTTTTTAATAAATTTTTGAAGTTGCATTTTTGACTTATTTTGAAAAAATCTAAAAAACGCGATAACTCAACAATGGTTCACTTTTGCATTATGCAAATAGTCACCCTCCTAACAATCCTAACGGGAATACGTCGAATTACCAATAACCCTGTATATAGTCCAAATATATGTTATATAGATAGTCCAAAAACATGAATTATATATAATGACATATATTGTATCTGAAATACATATCATAAAATCTTTTTAGCTATATATATAGGGGAGGTTTGAGTGAATATCGACGGATATCAAATTTAAATGAATTTTCTTTTATGTTTTATGATAAAAAAATACTAAAAAGGATAGATATTGTCCGCAGATGATCTTAAGCACAGAACAGCTCAATAGTGCTTGCCTGGATAGATATTTATTATAATATATATAAGTTTATTTAGCGTCAATGTGCGTTATATACAATTATATTTTTGAATTTTTAGGGTTCCGTACACAAAGGGTAAAACAGGACTCTATTACAGACTCCGCTGTCCGTCCTACTGTCTGTCACCAGGCTGTATCTCATGAATCGTGATAGACAATTAAAACTTTCACAGGAGTTGTATTTCCCATACAACAAACGTGATTTTTTTGATCATTTGATAGATGACTCCCACTTTGCCGGTTTTTATTATGTTATTATTATTATATAATGTACAGTAAAGCGGTTGGGTAACAGCTAGTTCCTGAACCAGCTAAAATATTTTGAGGAAATTGCATGTACCTGATGAAATTCTGTAAAATGTAAGTATATCATCGAACCAACACTGGCATAAGCTGTGACTGATAGTCTTTTGAAGAAATTGATAATGAAACAAAAACACAATAAAATATTACATGATACATTTAATTGTAAAATGTGCTTTATTAGTACCTATCGCAGGTTGATAGTGTAAATGTAGTGTCTTTCTTTTTACAACGAATTTTCGAGAACAGTTTAAAACGGGTTCGAAGCAGAAATAAAAGATCGTTTATGAATATTTAAAAGTCAGGAACCTTTGTTGTTGCTGACTGTCTCAATTCTAGTGAAATGCCGACTAGACTAAAACGCCTGTAAAAAGTATTTGATGATATTCAACCGAAAAAAATTAATGAAAAATATAGTAAAAAATTTTTTTTTGTAAGTATAAGTTTGTTTGGCAATTTAGTTTTCTCTTGTAACCATTTATTATGATAAACAATGTTTTGGGACAAGAATCACAGCACAATAATTTGTGGTGTTCTACTAAGCAAAAATGTATTTTGTCGTAATTATGTAATTCACCTGGATAGATTCGATTGTCGGGATCATCTACGCGTAATTATGTTGCAGCTGTACCAGTGTCCGACCGCTATATAGATATACATATATATACCCCACTGAAACCGTATCCCAACCGCGCTAGCTCCGCGCTGGCACACCATTTTACCGAAAATATTGCATTAATAGTAAATTAGAGATCAAAATGCAGTTGATAAATTAAGCGATATATGTTTTAATTTTTTTATTATCAACGACAATACTTCAATTACGAAAAAATATTAAGTTAATCTTACGTAATTAATGTAAAAGATAATATTAAATAATTTAACACGCCACGAGACGTGTACCTATTTCATATTCTTGTTGAAAAGTTAAGATATTATCTTATGAATATGAAAAGATAAATTTAAAAAATGTACGACTTAATGTATGCATATGTAAGCAGCTGCTTAAGCGGCATTATACTGGCCGTCGTCAGTCGTATAATATACAAAATTGCGAAAAGGCATCTCTGTACACGGGATTATCTATACATATAATATAATTGAAGTGTCTGTTTGTAATATTAAAAAAATTACTAAATGTATACACGGTACATATAAAAAAATAACATTTCTTTCAATTTTTGTCTGCCTGTCTGTTTGTTTGTTCTGGCTAATCTCTGGAACGGATGGACCGATTTTGATGGGACTTTCACTGGCAGAAAACTGATGTTAGCTTAGGCTACAAAAATAACTTTTTTGTAAAATTCAAACGCGTACGATGTCGCGGGCACGAAGTAGCTATTTCGTAATAAAATTTTGTCATCCGGTGCTCTTGCTACCATCATGTTCACGAAGCTTTAGTTTTTATAAATAAACCAATTAAAATGCATGTATATTTTTACATTCGATTTTATGCACGTTTATTTTACAAATGGTTTAAATAACATCAAACCAATTCAATTCAAACTATTTAAATCTGTGTCACAAACGAATGCAAAAACAAAACCGTATTGAATTGAAAAGCTTCGGCGTGGCGTTAATGCACCGAGATACCCGTTAAACTGTAAATTTGTTAAGAGTTCGTAGGCATATTATACTCGTAATTGTAACTGATGTAATATATATTTAGGAAACTGTATAGATTTTTTATTTCGTATCTCCATTATAACCAGATCCTGATTCGTAAATCGGATGTATTAAACGCAACTGTACAATATCACGCATTATCGACTGTAAGCCCGCCACTTCAAACATAAACATTATTGTTCAACTACGACTAAACAAAAATAAATATACGTACGTACTACTGGGTATGTTATTTTTTTATTCATATAGTTATATTAATGAAATTCCGTTATGGGTATATTTATGTATATATTTTATTTTTACTTTCTAACACCAAAAATTTCGTTATTTACATAGTTATATATGAAAATATTAACGAAAACAAATTATGTTGAAATGTAAATTTTACTTCTAAGTTTTAATGAAATTTGCGGCGAAAAATTTAATCAACTCGGCCTTATTAAATATTTCGTTTACAAGTTTAGTTTCTTAATAATGAAAAATATTAGTATACTTATACCCAAAATACCATTTTATTATAGATTAATTAAAGTTGATAAATCAAATCAATTTAATTTTTTGTAAATTATTCAAAACGACCCTAGTGCCGCCGATTGAAAGCATTAATTCCACAAACTCTCATGCAATTGAAAACAACAACTTTACAAAATTTAAACTTAATCGGAACGGAAAATCGAAACAACCATGAACTAATAGAATACAAAAAATATATTTTGTACATACATATTACATATTTCATGACGCATACTCTCATGACCAAAGTTTTCGACTCAAAATCTGAGACACTACTACCTTCCAGTTAAGTAATTCTCCGGACATTCGGGATCCGATTAGCAGGACTCTCCTGTATTCCAAATTTTTTATCTTCTCTACGTAAATAATGCGGTAGTTTGGCTTTACCTTTACTTAGTATATATGTTACTAATAATGTTTTAATACTTTTGATAAAAATAAACAATAACCGACAGTTTTAAAAATGAAATTACAATGTGACATTGTTCCGTTCCGTTTAAGAGGTATATTAAAAAATGAGGGATGTTAAAAATATGCAGGCGCACAAAAAAAAACAATTTAAAGAAAAATTACACCTTGATTGGGCGTTACCATTAAATATATCCTACGCATCTCATACCATGTAGGCTGTGTATTTGCGGGAAAAAGTGTCAAAAGTTTGTACCTCAATTAGGCAACAGAGGGCATTGCGAATACGCGGAATTTTTATGTAAAAAAATCGTTAAAAACATACGTAATCAGAGGGTATGTTGCCTATTTATTTTTATTGCTTATATTATTGTTCTTCAAATGTAGTGCAACGCTTTAAGTATTACGTATTATATATTTTTTTTAACGTTTTTCGATCGAAAACCGAAAAAAAAAGTTTATAATGAAACTTAAATAAGAGCACTTTACGTATATTCACTTAAAGTAAATAAGTGTTTCAACCGTGTTGTAAACAGAATGTGGGCAAACTTTACTTTACCCTATTTGTTATTATATAAATGTATTCTCATGCAAGTTATTATTTTGTGAAGCTTCATATTTAAAACTTAACAAAATCATAAGTAGGTTATATATTTCATATTTTAAATCAAGTCATGTGATGTGTGTGATACAGTACACCTAATGGACTGTGTTGGAAGCTGGCTCCATGATAGGTAGGATTAAAGGAACCTCATTCGACATTATCAAACGACCTAATTAACTCGTTGTCCTTTGTGAAGCGTAGTAGCTCTCTGTTTACAAGAAGGTAGATTATCTTGTCCATTACACGTGCCTACATTTGCTGCAGTTACAAAATACGTGACTATGCAGTAACTGCATATGCAGTACATACAGCGATGTAATCAGAAAAATAAGCTAAACTATTAACCAAACATAAATAAAATATTAATGCTAAAGTTGGATTTATATAAGATATTGAATACATACCTAGGTCATTTCTCATATAAATCATATTTTGTTATTAATTGTTATTATTTCACTCATTGTATTTTGTTTGAAAATTATTGTACGTTTTTTTAAATATTTTTTATAAAAGGAAGAAAATGAACTTATTATTTATTCAAAAGGAAAGGAAAAGGAATATATTATTCAAAAGGAACAGTTCCATAGATTAAAAAAAGAAAAAATAATCATACAATTCCTAAAATGAAATGTCCAATAACATATTTAAACACATATATAGTCTAGTATTATATTTTTTTCCCAATAAATTTTATAGGGTGTCACAGAAATTGATATTAAATATTAGCAGACACAGTATGTTATAATAAAATAATAAAAAAAACAATTATTAGTAATTATAACATAAGCAATTATGTAAACTCGAACAATGTAAGTATACATTGCAATTCCCTGCATATCTAACGAGATTGTATCTTAAACGTAATCGTATTTAGTGTCTAGTTTGACGACTACAAATTTTTTGTTCAATATATCTTCAATAAACGCGCAATTATAGCCCGAAAAATTGCTAAATTAGCTTTTTTGCTTTTAATTGTGTAAATATTTATAAAATGCTTATTAAATGTTCGAAGGAGTAAATAAGGTTTTTGTATTAAATCGAGTCAAGGGAACGGAGAAATTATAATGCCTAGGCTAATATATTTATTAAAATATGTGTACACGTTTCCTTTATATATAAATAAAATGCATTCAAAAATCGAAGTCATTAAAAATAAAACAGATAAACTTTATACAATAAACCTAACATTAAAAATAGTCTTACGATGACCGTAAATCTCATCCGTTGACCCTGTGGCTATTTCCACTGTCCTGAGTCTAAGAAATAATGATTTACTTGTTTCACCTACCAACCCTATCGTAAATATTTTTTCAGAGCGTGTAGTGTAATGTAAATAAATATTTGCCGTCTACCACGCTGGTTTATGATTGTGGTATTTCGGTGAAAGTATTTTCGTGTCGGCAACTTGTGTTCAAACACCGTAATACATTAATTTAATAAGATAAATGATTATTGAGAAATTTAAATCAATGATGGAAACCTTGTATTATGACTGTTAGTTTACCTGTCGCAAATATAAGTTTGCAAGAATTTCCTTCAAAAATAATCTTAATACCTCCATTATTTCAACTTAGCAGATCACTTGTTAAAAATAAAAATTAGGCTGTTGTGGGGGTGATATATTATTTGTTGACTTTCAATCAGGATATATTACATATATAATTCTAGTGCAGTTTCAAGCCGGTTCTTCTAGGTAGAATCTACATTCCGAACTGGTGTTTGCTTTACTTTTAACATAGCTCTAAAAAATTATGATTCATCAGAGCTTGTAAAAGCCTACTTGAATAAAGTATATTTTGATTGATTGCTTGACTCTTTCAATAAATTTGCACTCGTGCCTCTACATACCGTGTAAGAGGCGAATAGATAACAATGTTTCGTGTTGTTTGTATTACGTTTGCTACAGAGTACAGAACGCTTCAATCTGCGCGATCTGACACCGACTAACAAACTATTTTATAAATTATAATTTGAGATTGATAAAGCGACCGTCGTCATAATTTCAAGAAATATTAAAGTGTAGGTTCTTTAGCGTATAATAGCTCAATTAGTATAATTGTAAAATGTATAAGGAGATTTAAAAAATTTAATGATAACCTAAGTACGCTAAGTTTTTAATTATGTAATTGTCTCATTTTTCTCTGTAATTATTACGATAATTTTGCAAAGTGACTCGATTATCTGATAATGGTCTTGATAATTGTGACGAATCAGTGTAAAAGTAGTTTTTGTGTTTCATTTTTAGCGAATTAAGAATTTTCAATTATTAAACTGTTCCGAGACATTATATTAAAATTTAATTTGTATTTGGTTGAACATAACTCTTAAAAATATAATATATTTATAGTATTTAAAAGTGGATAAAAATATTATTAACTTCTAGGGAAAAATAAATAAATTGTTTGGTCACATATATAAGTCTAAGTGTATCTCTTTGTACTCATCTTATTACATCCAAGTCTTATAAACAAATTGCAAGCGTTTCATATGAATATGAATTATATATTACGTGATATTTTCTGACCTAGTTATCTGAAGGTAAGCCCGCAAGTTTACGTGAAACGTTTATTCAGCGCGGCGCCAGGAGATTACTTGTTCTGTCGCTGTAGGAAATCAAAACTGGCATAGCCGAGGGTGCACACGTAGGATGCACTCAACGAGTGCGCGGCGTGGCGGGAAGGATCGATCTAGCGGCCCGGTCGGCCATCGGACCCCTGCCGACAGCTACCGCAAAATCACTTCACTCGACACTTAACTCTTCAGTCATTTTATAACACTTTTATAACTTTAACCGCGCTTGACATTAACTGAATAAATCGAATTGATATTATGTTTTTTTTCTCTAATAAAATATTTATAATTTTTATAAATTTATATCAATGCGTTAAGAATCATTTAAGTCCAAGGTTACGCGATATGTTCGACTGTACTAGCACTAATAATATATCTGTATCGATCCGAGATATCAGATAAAGATAATGGACAGAATGTATGCGATAAGTTTAGTTCTCTAATGACCGAGGTTTGTTCCGTGACTCCCTGTGATGATTGTTTATTAGCATGGAAGATACACTTCATATTCTGAGCTTCGGATTTACTCATAAAAAAGTCTATATGACCACCTGTATTGCTACGATAGCGCGCATGTTTATGGTGAAAAAATATTCTATCGAAAAGCTAAATGTGTATAGTGACTCTAATGAAGAAACATTATTAGTTAATTTCAGTTAATACACACATTATTTTTAAACTCTAAATAAATATTTATATTTGATCGTAATCACGTAACTATATTTGCAGTTATGTTAAGCAATTAAAATTATATTTTGAATATTTCATATTCAATTATGTATTCACAATATACAGCACTACCTAGAGCGAGGTATAAATCAAGATACTGTACATATATCTTCAAAAAATATTTAAAAAAGGATTATTTTAAAAAATATAAGCTCATCATGATTATTTTATGTATACTTACGGCTCAGCTTGTTGTTTAAATGAATTTTAATATTGTATATTTTATATTAAGAATTCGACAGGTTTCAATGTTTATTAATATAGACTAAATTATTATTATAAATATGTACCCGACGAAAACGAGACATAAATTTAAATCCTATATAGCACTACTAGTAATAATTGGAAGAATTATTTTATTAATAAGTACATGTTTAATCACTAGATCAATATAAAATAATTAATTCTTATTACAAAATATTTATAACTTTATGGTTCATACAATACTCATATTTTTTAATTAAAAAAAGAATAATAATTATTATTAAATTTTAAAGTAAGCAGTCCGAGACTATATATTGTTAAAATTATATATTTTTTTAGTCATGAAATTAATCACAACACAATTACCTTAACGTGAAATCTTGAGAACGAAGTTACAGATTGAGCGAACTCAATTTATTAAGTACGTAAAAACTTTGGGTGTACATTGTGCATTTTTTAAACACAAGAGTATTAACAAACACGTGCTTTTGTACGGAAGTACGCGCGTTATTTCGCGAACGGCGCGGCTTGCCGGCGCGGGGAGACAGACTGCCTGCGGCCGGGAGCGGCAGGCCGGGAGGGCGGGCGCAACAGATACGCCACAGGTTACCCGGGCCACCTCTTCTCCCCCCGGTCTCCTTGCTCCCTATACGCCAATTTACATCCTCATTATCGTCTGCAGAGCCAGCATCTAAACGTGGTAACGATTGACGTTTCAACATCAAGCGCCTTCGCTACTTTTCTGTTGCATTATCAATTTACCCGTTCTCACCCATTTAATAATTAAAAAAAAAAAACAATATATATAAATAAAAAAAACAATTAAGAAAATGGAATGACAGTAATAAGTATCACGTATTAAAGAACTTATTTGATTTCGATATGCGTTAAGCTTACAGAAGAATATGTCGAGGATTTTTGTTTAGATATCCTTAGATTCTGAACGAATGTAATATTTTAATATTATATATCGAATTTTCTTAATAATATATCTTACAATGAGTACCAACGGAGGTGAATAGGATCGTGACGAACGTTTAAAATCATATAACTTGTAGAATTTATATAAAAAGTTTAATACAAAATATGTACATGTGGTACATAAACAGATACTCAAAAATATTTGCATTGAATTTAGTTTAATGTATACATTAAAAACTAAAAAAAATTTATAAAACTGATGATTATATTCGTATGTTTGAACGCGCTAATCACAGAATCTACCTGACCGAATTGAAAATACATTTTGGGTCGGATAGCCTAAATATTTTAAAAGGTTTTAGATTATATTATAACATCATGCCACGTTACAGGAAGGAGCAGTTAAATTATTTCCGGTTTGAGCAATAATAAATTAATTTCAATAAATAAATGAATATTTCATGTTATAGCCGTATAAATAAGGTCATTAAATTAATTAAATAGGTAATGTGTTATATTTCTACAAAAGTTTTCTCCCAAATAGCAATTTTCTTTACATTTAGTTATTTTTCTGCGCTGTTGGGTGTTCATGGAAATCAGTAATAACAGCATAATGCTTTCGAGAATGCAATATAATTCACTGTAAACGTGATCCGCCTAAAACCTATTGTCCAGTCCTTTAGAATATAAGATTTAGAGGCTCGTACTTTTTTAAGATTATTCTGTAAAAAATAGGACATATATGTATGTATACATTGAATGAATTTGCGTAGTAGTAAGAGAGGCTTGTTCGTATTACTTATTAAAATAACTTAAATATGCACTGGGTATGTTTTTCAGCAAATGTTTATCAAGTAAAAACGCTATATTAAAATCTTCCATTAGATATTGATATGACGCGATTTCCGGCTTTGTATGTGAATGCTATTGATAAAAATCGGCAAGTGGTCATTATTTTATACTTGTGTTAAGACTTACATCATAGCTTCGCCTTGGTAAGTAAAAGTACATAATAGTAAAAGCGTTTTTTCAGCTCACCACGTCGCTCTAATCCGTGACCCCTATATGACCATATTGTTAAGGTGTTGTGCTAAAAATAAGGCTTTGGATGAAATGAATCGACCAGATAAATATGGAATAAAGACAATAAATAGAAAACACTATATTATTTTATTAGGAATCCATCCCAAATTATCCCATAAAGTAATATAGGTAGTAAACTTTTACATATACTATTTTCTTTCTTAGTGCGCCTTGAAAATAAAAAACGAACATCACCATCAAATTTCAAGCCTCTGTATCTTACTGTTTTTAATTAGTACTATGATAGGCAGTCCGAGCATTGCATTTTACATATAAGATATTGAAGAGAAAAATGTAAACTAAATCATTGCTTATTGCCAAAAGAAATTCCCTGTACAAAGTCGGCATAAACTTGATATAATGACTACAAAAACCAAAAATATTACACAAAAAGGCATAGTATTTTCTATAAAACAAATATCATTTATTCATTGTTTCTATTCAGATTGTCAAAAGTAAGGGTTATTAATTATTGACCCTTTTAGAACCAGCCCATAGAATTATATAGTTAATTGTAGGAGGAAGATTCGTGGTAAATAAGTCTTGAAGAATTCATTGTACAATGGGTCACGATGAAAGCCCTCAATAACGATGATTCATTATGAATTCATCGTGATAAATAGCGTAGTCAGAGTATATTTTGCTAAAACGACTTTTAATGTAATATTGGCAGTTAATCTCTAGGCAATATCAAACCAATTGGACTCTATGTATGGCGTGGATAAATTCGAAATCAGATTGATATAAAGATTTATTTCATCTGTTAATGTATTCACTCTACGAAATGAATTGAACGACTGAGTGTAGAGCAGAGATACATGTTGTTTGTAGTATGGATGAAAATGATGAAATTAAATGAAAATGTAAATTAAGCACGCGGATATTTTAAAGGCAAAAGCATTTTTCTATGATAATTTAAATCTACATATAAACCTTATATATTAGCTTACTTTGTCTATGTTCGATTATTATTGTCACATTCTATTAATATACTTATGACCATATAATACCCTTATGTATATTTATCATACTCTCACATCACATAAGTATATTTATTTATTACATATTGAATGTAAGCCTCAATAGACTTAATAAACCTATTTTTAACTTTTAGGTATTACAACCAACCATAATACTACATAATGATATTAAATGTCAAGTGCATTATTTTAATATAAAATAATCTATCTACATAAAAAAATAGTACATACAATTTTGCGGCTTTATATATTACCATTACATAAATCCATTTCTATAAAGCCACCGTATTGTATTAAGAGTATTGACTATTGATTTTCACTTGGAAAACAGTAATGGACCGGAATGAGAGAACGATTAACATTTATACACAATTGAGAATCTCATTTCATTAAAGTTTCATTTTCATATGCAATAATAAAAATAAAAAGACACTACTTATAACTTTTCTCAGTTTTCATTCTTTCTAGTATTTATTAATTAATTCTACAATTATAAGTGCATATATGTATTTTAATAATAAAATGATAATTAATTATAAATTTAGATATAAATCGATTATTACATGTTACGTTAATCGATTAAATATTTTTTTGATAATATATCAATTGTTTTAAATCAAACAATTGTGACGTACTTAGATTATTTTAAGAACTACCTACAGCGATAATTTTAAGCCGATTTTAAAGTGTATTAATAGGTCAATTATTACTTTTTATCTTGTGCCATTCCATCAATTTATTTATTTAATAAAAAGGATAAAATAAATGAATACCATAATAAAATCAATATAGAGCAAGCGATCAATCTCCCAGAATTGTATAATAATATATAATACATCAAATAGCACAACCCACGCCTTTTTTAAAGCGTTTATTTAAAGTAAAAAAGTTATTAGTATTTAAAATAAATTAAACTATGTACACTGTTTTTCATAGAAAAAATGTAAAAAATAACTATTATGATGATGGTCAAATGTTTTAACTACTCGAACGTTATTTAAATGAACAACAAGAGCTCTTAGAGTTCTCAGAAATACATTTACGTGACCCGCTATACAATATTTCAGAAAGATCGCATAACACTTTAACCGTTTCACGAGTGCTGAGAAAATAAAAAAAATACATTTTATGCAGTAACGTTGATTTTAGTTCATTGATTACTGTTTTTACATAATAAACTTTCTGAATAAAAGTAATTTGCTTTCTATTTGTTGAGATTCCATTTCATAGCAATCATTGATATTTACCAAAATATATCATTATATTATAATACATATCATTGTATTATATCATTGTATTATAATATAATGATATATTTTGGTTATTATATAATAACTCAAATGTTTCATATTGCTGTCACAGCCAACTTGTTTAATTGTACATTCATATAACAGCTAAGCCTTTTTACTGAGCGGCGCCATTCAATCAGCGGCCAGAATGACATCCAGCCAATATCTTCCCTTTATAGAATAGGGTAATTTCCCTTAGACTCTTCCGAAACTACTACAAAAACGTATCTACTAAAAATGTACTGAAAGTTTAATGTTTTATGTAACGAATTCATTATGTTCTTTATTTCGCCATAGAATCCTTCAGAAAAATACCCGGTACCGAGTTATGCGCAGTAACCGCATAAAATAACTAGCCGTCTTCGGTACGGGTTTGAGAGATACGCTCGTAGCTCGGCGGAGTTCTCTACAGAGGCCGAAGATGATCTCGGTCCCCGTACTCTTCGCTATACATAGTTAAATACGTAGTTACTAATAGTACAACATTTTTTTTGTTAATAATCCAACTTCCGTTCCTGGAGTGAGCTACATGTGTCGGTTGAAAGGAGAGATGACTTTACTCTATTCGTGGTTGGAGTAACACGAAATTTAAATATAAAATAGTTTCACAAAACTATATAGTATATAGTCTAGTAAATTCAGGAAAAAAAAAGATTTTCTTTTATATCGCGTGAAAAGATAAAAATGAGTTTCAATAATTTAATTAATTAATATAGTAATATCATAGAATAATATTTGGTTCTAGTTAAATTGGTATCAGAAAAATATATATAATAAAATCAATTTATGATTTTAAAATAGTGTTGCTTATTTTTGTCACACCTGTATAGAAATGTTTTCAAATAATTGTGTCCATTTCGCTTTGAAACGTTTACAATAATTTATCATGCTTTGTAATATCAGGACCTTTAGATGACACTTTACAATTGATAAATTATATAAAAGTCTGAAGTGTATGAGAAGAGATAAAGTATAATAATTTCGTTCGGGAAATGATTTATTATTGGTTTCAATTATTTTGTTTAGGTATTTCGTTAGATAATATTTGTGTACGTACCTATATAACAAACCAGTAACTATATCACAAACGAGTTCATAAAATAGCCCTCAGAGAAATAAAAAAAAATGTCATTTTCATTGTTGTATATTCTTTATATTTTACATTTGTGACCTTTTTAAATTAAAAGTAAAACCTGGTGATATTAAATATAATTATTTCCACAAAATTTGAGTAGTTAGTTAGTTAATTAGGGTAGAAACTTATAGTTTATACTAGATATTTTTCGTCAAGTTTGTACAGAAAATACACGGCTATAAACCTAAAATTTATCGGCTGGTATGCTTTCTAAAATCGGACACGTCCGGTAATGGTTATTTTGATATTTTATTTTTATTGTTGGTTAATCTTTTATTTAAACCCCAAAGCTCAGGGTATTTTAAGCTAGCCATTAGCGAGCCTATCGAGGCAATTAAAATCTAGTTTTGTCTTTGTTTTATGAAGAATACTCAACAAATATAAAATAAAAAAACTATTTTAAATGTGACACAACTAATCGTTTAAAAAAAAACAGTCATATTTTGTATCATCTAACTTCTTAGAGTAAATGTCATCTCACCTTTACTCGTAGAATTGGGTAATTGACTGGGACACTGACTGGGAGAGTACACCACGGAATCTAACATGCGTCTTTGTTCCTGTTTTTACACTGGCTCACTTCCCATTTAAACCAGAACATATCAATATAAAGTCATGATGTTTGGCGGTAAGTGAACAGTTTCAGTTTGGTATATAAGTGTTAAAATAATGCCCAAACATGTAAGTAGTCATATCTACTAATAATACCCTTCAAACCGCTCTATATTGCGCGGCTTGATGCACTTTAACTAATGTTCCTAAAATATACATCACACCACCGGTAGTCATTTATTTTTACATTGCAAAAAGAAGTGAGTGGAGGTAGCAAGGAGGAGGTAGAATATGTTTTATCCGTAGGTACCACCCACGCATCAGATATCCTACTCAAAAACAGCGCGTACTTAATATAGTTGTGTTCCGGTGTTTACTTTCTCAATGTTTTTCACATTTTTCATTATAATATGGTTTAATTAGTTTAAGTTAATAATTATTTAATTTGTAAGATTTGGAATTAGACTTGTTCAAAATTGAATTAAATTAATCTAAATTGACTTGGTTTGGATAATTCCATAGGTTTGATAATAGTGTAAACTAAATTCAAAGTGGTGTAATAATATTATTTTTATTTTGTTCAGTATTTACGGAATTGATGTAATAATCACTCTATTTTTTGTACATTGCGTCTAATGAACTTACTTGCTTTTAAAATACTTTTTATAAAGAATAAGTAGGCGGACAGGCTAATGGCCTCATGGTAATGGTTTTAACCAACACTGGCTCACTAGGGTATGAACAAGTCAAATTCTAAATTTTACCAATTGAACAATTATTAACCTATATTTTTATGAAAAACTTGAGAAATCTGCAATTACTGGCAAAATGTAGTATCTATGCAACCATAAACATTTAAAGTAATTTATTATAAAATCCGCAGACCGCAGTCAATGTCTAAATATGTTACAGCCGAAATTACTAATATGCTTCCAAAACAGCGAAACGACTGCACAAACTCAGCCAAATATAAACCCATAAGATGTCTTCAAACTATATATAAATTCATTGCGGGTTGTATCGGTCAGTTTATTTATAGACACATTCATATTAGTTATATAAATGATGAACACCAGGATATGAGCTGGAATTTTAGTCAAGGATCGGGATGCAAAGAGAAACTGTTAATAAATGCCGTTATTTTAAAGCAAATGTAACATAGACTTACAATAACCAAAATATTTTAATAGTTAAACAATAATGAGGCTCAACATTTAATTACGATAATCATAATTACGACTAAATGCTTTGGATAAAAATAGAATTAGTAAGTTAAATAGAACACAATATTGTGTTTCAAAGTGATGATTCAATTAAATTATGGTTTAATCTTTCTCTTGGCCCAAAATACACTACAAATGCTAATACAATCTTACCTAACCGTACCGGAATAGTGACAGTTCAATCTCATCATGTGTCTGACAGTACAGACAATGGAGGAAGTACAATTTGTATTATTATCACATAACGCCGGTCACGTATGCTTTCAATGCTCTATATACGTATTTATTACTGTCAGGCCCGGCAGACCCTACTCACACATAGCCTTCTGGCGTACTGTCACATATCTACATAGTGTATAGATACTTATCAAAAACATTAAGATAATCCCATAGACATTTGCTACTTCATTTAACTATTAAGATATATTCGTTACACGATTAAATAATTAAATGAAACAAAAAGAGGCACTTTCGAAGTCATTACCTAAAGACATTACAGATACGGAAGATTACCATACATCAAAAAGACTGCCGAACAATTGGGTCGTGGAAATCGCACTCCCGGTACAAAAGTGTTATTTTTTTGATTGAAATCAAGTTGTTGAAACTGGACATTTTGGAAAATATATCATGAGTATTAATAAAAACAATGAATATGTATCGCCTACTTATTAGTCGTACATAAAACATAAGTAAATCATTTAACTAAACTTTTAATCATTTCATTGTAAAGAGAGCAAACAAACAACCATGACCAAGTGACATCATACATCAAGCGGTAGTGCTAAGTATAAATTTATCGAAAATAGTTCGATATTTTTTGGTAAGTGGACCGCCAATAGACCACCTGATACTAAGTGGTCCCCTTACATCGCCAATGCCATACCAAACTTTAGAACTAGGATGTTATATCCCTTGTGCCTGCTGTTACAATGGCTTTCTAGTACAACTAAGACTAACTACAATAAGATGGTATTTTATGTATTGTAATTTGTCCACAGACGTGCTGTCCATTGTCTTTGTTTTATTTTTCTTTTATTAGTTTTATAAAATAACAACTTTTGCATACAACATTGGCATAAATCTTTGACAGTTTCAAACTTATATTGACATGACCGATGAGTAGGAGCTAGGAGCTCGCAGTCTTTGAGCTGCGAAGTGGTCCATGAGTGCGTCGTCAACTACGAGCCGATTGCACTGTGCTCGGTCTTGCTTAGTGATGCCATTAGTAAGGAATTACGCTATTATGGTACCTTCAGTGGTTCTACAGGCTGGTGGATCATCATCAGCATCTGTTTCCCTTGAATGACCTCTGAGGAGTTATTATTGTATATAGTAGCTTCTGCTTATTCGAGTCTAACATATAGATTATTCAATAAGGTGAGTACGTTTATATTGATTTAAATAAACTATGTACGTCAACATCAAAGACGAAAAAACGTAGGTACACATAAAATCTTCAGAAAGTGATACGTTTCATCTAAATAATTTAAATTAAATATTTACAAATATGCAATGGATCTACCCATTAATTATTTAGTGCGGTATGATGCTATAAGATATTGTTAAATCAATACTTGCAAAAAAAAAGCTTACTATTAGAAGATTTTTTTCTCCAGCTAAAACCATACTGCAGTGGTTTATATGGTTGTCATTCAAATAATTCTTATAAGAATCCTATAATGTCTTCATCAAATAATAATATTTGATGACCTCCGTAGTTAAGTAGGGTGTACACCGGTTTTCATGGGTACGCCACTCCGAGGTCCCGGGTTCGATTCCCGGCCGAGTCGATGTAGAAAAAGTTCATTAATTTTCTATATTGTCTTGGGTCTGGGTGTATGTGGTACCGTCGTTACTTCTGATTTTGATGTTGTCCAATATTTATATTTATTTATTTTATTTATTTATTCATAGTATTTACTATACATCAATAATGTTTTTTTGTCTATGTATTAATGATAATAATGTCAAATATTTCCACCCTACGTGATTTTTTTCTAAGTACGACCTGTGACAATCCTAAAACCCTATTTGCATTACACAAACATAGCGGAAAGTCTGAAGTGACTATATCTATATCTCTGATGTAATATACCTTTACAGGTGTTACACAAATCTCCTGCTCAATACACGTAGTACGTGCAATCCCGTCTAGGAAGTTACGAAACAGTAATCACGCTTTGAAGATGAATGAAATAGTTCTTTACACAGTCAATGCCCACGACCGTTGATCATTACTTATCATCAGGCGCTTTATATTCATAAACAAATAATTGTACACCCGTCTTTTATAATCCATTTTGTTTTTTCTTCATATAAATTACTTTGAAACGTTTTGATGTATAGCATGTATGTGTGTTACTTTTATATGACTTTATAATTAGTGAGATTAATAAAATTCTATTAAAAATGACCCACGCAAAAACTGACTGAAGATATGGTAGACAGCTCTTATCTTAATTTATGTCCAACATAAGTTATCTTTCGTTGATCATATACACACACGGCTAATTATGTTTTTTATTTCTTATCTTTTTTTTCCGAAAAAGTATGTCATATTCATAGGTTTAATATTGAAAATGAACATGAACTTCTTACGAGATTTAAACTAAATACATGTCCATATATTTTGTGTATATTAAATCGGTTGAGATTGTATGATGCTTATAAAATGCATTTTAAGCTTGTTGGGCAAGAAATAAATTTGAGTAACTTTGATTATACAGTTATCTTAGGGATTACTTTAATTCAAAACTCCAACAGAGTTCTTACTTGGCATCCCTAATAAGTTCACTTAGTAGGTACGGCTGCTTACTCTCGTAGGAAAGTTAAAGTATTTTTTTGGATATTTTATAGTAAACTTTTCATGCATTTTAGTCGTAATCAATTGTTATTATTTTTATCAAATATGCATATTGCATATAATAATGATACACATGTTTAATTTATCTTAAGAGTGTAACTCCTTTTTTAATGACTATGTAGTATTTTCATTGTATATCTTTGCGTACAAGCTTTAGAGAGTGACGCTTTTCATTACGTACAGCTATTGTCGGAGTGACGCCAGTTTCTAAGCAGAGTAAAATAAGCGACCTACACGCTACACAGTAAACTATACAACATGTACAATCGTATAGTCTACATTATGTGCATTGAAAATTGAGCGTCACAATAGTATCCTACAAGTAATATATATATACGACGTAAACGATAATATTAAATCTACTGAAATTATTGCGACTGAAAAAAAAATATTCTCTTTAACGTGAGTCATTTTAATTTTTTTTAATCAGTTGATATTTTTGAAATATAACAAATTAATGAAAAGCATAATAGACGATAGTGTATTAAATGGGGATTCTCCCTGATTTAACGAAAAACGGTTTACGTCAAAGAAATTATAAATATAGATTAAAAATCATCCTAATTTGTCT
Organism: Vanessa tameamea; assembly: GCF_037043105.1. Classification (NCBI taxonomy): domain Eukaryota; kingdom Metazoa; phylum Arthropoda; class Insecta; order Lepidoptera; family Nymphalidae; genus Vanessa; species Vanessa tameamea. The sequence continues at coordinate 8,036,313 of NC_087316.1, forward strand.
ACTCGTTTTCAAGTAATAGGTGACTATTCATAAAAAAGAAAATTTTATCCATAAGCATATTGCCTCCTCCTCATCTTGGCCTTTGATTAAAAAGGACTGGTATAAGTGCATTTGTGGTATATACCATACATGTCCGTATTTTTCTAAGTAATCGTCATCGTCCATAATCATTGGCGCTGTATGAAATATTAACAATTCCTTACATTGCAAAATGCGTCATAAACTTTGGGAACTTAAATGTTTTCTGACTATGGCTCAATAACACTTCAAATCAGAAGAAAACAATATTAAGTATTACTATTCGGCGGTAAAATATGTGATGAGTGGGTGCTATCTACCAAGCACTAAGCCCTTTCAAGGTAAGTCCTGGGTACAAACCCTCCAGCTTTATATAACAAATTAAATTGTTAAATATAGTTTATTTAATTGTTTACATATTTTGGTGGCCACATAACATTAATAACCATCCTTCAACAAAACCATCCAAAAAATTACATCAGCATAATTGTTAAAAAGAAATAAAATAGAAAACATTAAAAAAAATTGAGACGAAGCCGATGAACACGCTTTGACGATAACTGGACGGCTAATTTCATTAACGTGTGCATCAAATCAATAAGCTGACCTGATTTTTTTTTATATTTGTTCCGAAGCATCGCGATCAAATCAACATTATCAATATATTGGTAAGTAGATATCTGTAATAATAGCCTTAGTTAGATTGATCATTCTACAGAAACAAATGCTTATTTTCGGAAGATTGAGAATATTTTTTATTCTTTTTAAAATATATGATGTTTATTTATAGATTTCACACACCTTAGGTATCTATATCTATATTATAAATAGTATAATACAAAGTCTTTTTCTGCCTGTGCCTGTATCTCTACTAACTTGCACCAAACCATTTAACGGATTTTGATGCGGTTATTTTTTTAATGTGTCTGCACACACAACCTAGATAACAAACTCCCTGAAGCCACAAACCTACAATAACTCTTTTACTGCAAAAACCGTCAAACTTTAAAATGCACTATAACAGATATTTCGAATATTATATTATTTATCTTTAAATATCGTTTGAAAAGCTAATGTCCGTCATCTTTTAAATAATGTATGTATATATTAAATTATACGTAGTTTACAATTATGTATGTATAATTCGACTAGCTGAATCTGCGGCTTAATCCGCGCGAAATTTATAAAACTTTATAAACTAGCACACAGACCGTCACCCGTGGTTTAAGCGTGAAGAGGTATCAGAGAGTCAGTTATTTTCGCATTTATAATATAAGTACAGTCTCTAATATATATATTGTGTGTGTAATATTGGGATGTAGAAATTAGTGTAGTTTATTGTTACCCTATAATATAAATATTCTTATTATTTCATCTCTCATATTAAAATACAATTACTATTTTCTCTTACGAAACTTTATTCATTGATAGTGAGAGTGAGATCACTATAAGCGATAAGACCGCCTTTTCGCACCATTTCTTGATTGTTTTTGCTGCTCTTATGTTATCAGCTATTTATGTCATGCAATTAAATAAGATTAATAATAATAATAAACTACATATTCTACTGCTAACTTCTCTGAATTAAAATTTATGTATATTTATTATAGTTGGATTTAAAAGAGCCGGGACCGTCAATTTTCTCACTCCGACTACATCGGCAATTTAAATTTTACCTCAAAATTAAATTTAAATAGCTTAAGTTCAGATATACGAAAATAATGTACAAGTACCATGTTACTTGGATTGTTATTGCGTGAAAACGAACAAACAAAACAAACGTCCTTATATGTATGATGAAAACTGTAAGACTGCTTATCAATTTTACGCCGACGCGTATAATAAGCGATAAGAACAGTTGGAAAATAAGAAAATTGATAAAAGAACGATAATATATCACCTTGCCATAAGCCAGTAAATGAATCAAACAAAACAGATAAACATTGACCCAATATAACGGATTGTACTACATAGCACAATTAAAAATAGATTATTTTTTCCTGTTCTGATATGTATATATTTTTCAGTCCACCCAACTATTATTTTAGCCTACGCAAATTCAACACTCGGTTGTATTATTAAACAGATTTACGTTTAGGAAAAAGGTTGTTGAATTTGGTAATAATATTAAACATGAACATGAACGAAGTCCAGCGAAGATCTGCTGATGTTCAGTAAAAATATAAAATAACGCCACAATTTATAAAAATAAAATGTAAAAAAAGGCACGGGCAACTGTGAGCCCGTGGATGTTGTAAAGTAAATAAAAAAAAAAAAAACATGAACATTAGATAATAAAAACTAAAAGTAAAGTAACAAGCTTGAACCAAACCAAGGACTACCTCTCCCCTTCCAATGCTGGTCCGTGGATGCATGTGGGCAATTTTGGCATCTGACAGATACAGTTTCCCCACGATGTCTTACTCCACACCAAATTAAGTTCACGGCATTTAAAAGTCTACCCGGATAAAAACTCACAGCTTATAATATTGGCAATATCGACTTAAAAAAGGGGTATATACGTGTAGTAAAACAAAAAATGTATTACTTTTAAATGTCTATTAAATTAATATTCGAAACATCACAATATTTTATCCTAAAACTTGATTTATATAACAAGTACAATCATTGCCTAAACATTAATTTCATAACTAAGTAAATGCAATGTGTTCATGACAACAGCTTAATTTATTGTGCTCTGCTTTGTTTAATGTTGTGAATTATTGTACAAAGGCACTGACAACAATTGAACGCAAGTGTATTACATTAATCTCATATTAGTAAACAAAAGTATTTAATTTATACAATTTTAATAGAAAATAATTTTGCACTAATAAAAACTTAATACCCAAGATTGGTTTGGTTAGACATCATGAAAAACTTTATTACAATAAGTGACTTATATTTGTAGAATCTTTAAAACACACATAGTACCAAACACTAAAATATTTTATTTATATTTAATATGTAGGTTGTCTAACATCTATTGTATAAAAGTGCATTGTTCATCATCGATTCAATTTTATAATTTGTGTCAGACATTAAAATTTGTATGACTATATCTAATTTGTACCATTCAATGTATTTAACTATACAAATATATATTGTCTAAAATGAGCAATATGAAAGAACTTGAATATAATTAGGATCCAAATTATTGACATTGAAAACTTTCATTGCAAGTTCACACGGTTTGATTTTAGATGATTTCCAGATTATACTTAATATAATGTCAAAAAATATAAAACCAAAGCAAAAAGATTTAAGACGGAATTATTGATTTAGGTCTTTTCAATTTGATTCTGTTCAGGCGATTTGAATTGCTTTTGATTTAACATTTCATTAACTAAAATCAACTTGTGTGAACTAACCTCTATTCCAAATCTAATCTATACCATTAAAAACATATATCTTTTTAAAATAATTGACAAACATGCAGAATAATATAGGCCATTGCCATAAACTTAGCTAATCAATAAACATTACTTCTACAATAAAAAGGAACATCATTTAAATGGAAAGTTTTAAGGGAAAGAAAAAACTCATGCCTTTAAAAATAACTAAACCACTGTTTACTAGTGTTTAAAAATCTAAATACTATCATTACTTTAAAACACTCAATTGCCTGATACAAACAAAATAATACAAAATTTGCATCTTACATATCAAGATCGAATATAAGATCATTTTTAAATTTAATCTCTAAATATTTCCCTTTATTTAATCTGTCTGGATTATAAAGATCTGTGTTATGTTTAATAGTACTACAAGTAACTTTTGTTTCATTATCTTGTATATTTTTGTCCATTTTTGTACTGTGTGGGATAGGTGCCGATTTCCATATCTCGGGTTGATTCTCTTTTGTATTACCATTTCTATCAATTATGTTTAAAATTGATGAATCTTTGTTAGTATTAGACTCATTATTTTTATTTGCATTCTCATCTGTATTGCTGTCATACTGATCACAATCAGACATCATATACTTGCATTCTTCTGCATCTGAAGTGTCTGCAACTCCACTATCGTGTCTCTGTTTAAGGACCGATTTCAGCCTGGATCTAGATGTCTGTAAATATTAAATGTACATCTTATTATGTGTTTATAATGAATAACACACTAATAAACTATTATTTATAGCATTAATTGTATTTTAAAAATTGCCAGAAATATAAATATACCTGATGTGCATTTACAGCATCATCTTCAGCTTCACTTTCACTTCTACGCCTTTCCAAATTACGTTTTTTACTCTTCTTACGTTGATTTTTTCTCTTTTGACCTTCAATTGATGAATTGTATCTGAAAAAAAATAATAATTGCAGAAGTACATTTTCTTAAACGAATTATATTAATTATTATTAAAAAAAAAAAAATTGTTAACTCACCTGTAAAACTGCCTTGCAATGACATCACTAAATCTTACAGTTTTTTTCAAACTAGATTCTTCAGGAATATAGTCAGAGCTAATGTAGTCCATTGATGATGCAACATCTCCACAGCTTGATTCAGAAAAACTTCTCATCATTGCAATTGGCTTCCGTAGAATACTCTTGGCTCCATTTTCTAAAGTACCATTATCAGCCCATACTATATCCTTTTCATTTTCATCTTCTTTATCAGCATTATGAGATGTAGATGAAACAACAATATTTGTTTCACTTCCTAAGTTAGTAACTTCAACAACAGGACTTGACGTAACTTCTTCCAAAGATTTAATATTATTTTCAGTCGTGTCATGTTTTGATGGTTTCTTAACTTTAGACACATCAAAGTATTCTGTTTTCAAATTGTCTTCTTTTAATCCTATTTGGAAATTTTCAGGAATATTTCCACCCATTTCTAGTTGTAAAATAACATTATTATCCCAGGCCTCACCTATTGCATTTTCAAAATTAATATCATGATCAAACACAATGAGAGCTGCATAATTTATAGGTACAAATCCTGAGCCAATTGAAGTGAATTTAATATATACTTTGTTTTCAACATTTTTAACCTTAACAGAATCTGTTTCTGTATTTTTAACATGAAAGGTGAATGCTACAATGTCATCTAGTGCATTATAAGTATATGATGGGAATGTATACCCAACATTGGTAAGTAAAAATTCTTCATCGACTGTAGGCGACATTTCCTTTTCCTGTGTTGCAGATAAATCTGGCTTATCATTAGTTACTGTTATTTCTTCTACAAGATTATTTTTTCTAGAAGATTCTTCTTCACTGTTTGAATTTTCTTCACTCTCTACACCACTGTCGCTCTTCTGACAAGTTATTTTATTGAAAGATAAACTCTGTCTAATAACTGGCAGTGACACAATTAACATATGCTTTGATTTATCAAATGTTGCATTTCCACATTCATCATTCACAGAGTAAGGGAGATCAAGGTTAAGTTTATACTTAGCAGGTTTTTCTGATACCAGTGTGAGGCTTCTTTCCCGAACATCTAATACACAGTCCTTAGTTGATGACAAAAGTGGTAAATTAATTTCAATAGTTAAATTACTTGGTATTGCAGAATATTGCTTACTGTCCTTGTGATAAGTAAAGTCTTGAAAATCTACATTTTGCTGTTGTTTAATGACATATTTAGGTACTGTATAGCCTTTATCAGATGAATAAGTAAATTCTTTTTTACTATTCTTGGCTTTTTTCCTATGCTGTTCTTCTTTTGTGACATTTTCTTGTAAGTGCTCTTTATTTTCTGGGTATATGTGTTGTGGGTACAGTTTTTCTAAGATTTCCGGTGTAAATTCTTGATTTTCTTCATCAGTTGGAGGTTTAAAATTTGGATCTTCTTTTCTTATAACAGCCGGTACAGTCATACCTTTATAACATGCCTTTGGAAAACGACGATTGTTACTATCGAAATGAATACCGTAGGTTTTCTGCAGTCCATCAAAAGCAGTATTGTTTACTAACTCACGGAATCGCTTGTTAACCTCAGCTATGCGCAGTGTATCAGGATGAAATACTACATCGTAAATAACACAGCGTTCTCTTTTTTGATTAAAATCTTCTCTTGGTGGTATTATTGTGTACGGAAGTTGCCAGTTCATTCCTTTTTGGCCGTTTCGTTCTTGTACGGTACAAGACGGCTTGCCAACATTCTCGTTGCTGCATATATTGATAAAAGCTTTTCTATCTCCGGCTACACTTGTTTTAATGACATAACCACCCTTTGGATTAATAAATGTTACGTCGTAACCACGTTCCTTCTCTAGTTGGGTCATTTCCTTTTGATAGATTGCTTGATTCGCCGGGTCACGTACTTCATCACAGTACTCGGATAGTAGATCTCGAAACTTCTTATTTTTCATTGCATCTTGTATCGCCTCTAAATCGGCTCTAGTAAGAGATGATTCTTCATCACGAGGTTTTACTCCCGTTGCCATTTTGTCTTCCCAGCAATATTTTCTCTTTCTAGCAATTTATAAATAAACACATTTATTACGCATAAACACGATAATTTTCAGCTGACGACCACAGAGTTCGCATAAGAGTAGGACGTAGGTATTCAAAAGATTTTTTTGTGCCGCAACTTGATTGGTCGATTCTTGGTTATTTTCCAGTTGCCATTTGTCAATGTTTACAATACAGGTAATCTATATAACCAAAATATTTTTTCCATACAATGTGAGTACCTGGTACATTAACGCTAATTAAAACATAAACTATTACTATAAAAGAGATTTAGAACAAAAAATACATACTATTTTATATTACATTATAAATAATATGTATTTTTTAATTAGAAATATTTATGTAAAAATGTAGAAATATTCAGTTTTATTTTTTATTATAACGAGTTATTTTAAAAGTGATAAATTATTAGTTTATAAATTGCTTTAATTACTATTTATTTATTATTTATTATAAATATTTTAATGACTTTATTACTTTATAATAATTTGATGACTATAGTGGAATTTTGTTTATTTTATATCCATATTTTTTGCTAATATTTTACCTTTAAGTGTAGGTCGTGTATTATATTTATACGCAAATCAATTAGATAAACGAAAATGATTGCCGGTAATTATTCTCAAAAGTATGTTAGATTATACTCCAAATAAATATTAAATACTCTAAACTCGAAAACGCGGCTGTCATTTTCATTACAATTTTGACATTTATGTTTTAATTTAGTTTCCTACTTTGTTTATGAAAAATGTTAGGTATATTGTAATATATCAGAATAAAAATAAGTATTAACGTAATCCAGATATTTGTTACTGTTAAATAAAGTTAAACTCAACCTTAGCAATGAGTAGGAATATTTATTGTTTTTCTAAATCTTTTCTATCACAAATACCAAAAATATCTGCTACTAGGTTATATGGAAGATGGATGCACAGGAGACCAGCCAAAGTTTTATTACCATTCGAACCTGATTCCCAAGTCAGTTTAACTGAAGAGAAAGTTATTGACATCGGTACTGACGGTTTCAAGAAGAACAAAAATGAAAAAATCGAAACCAACGAAAGCAAGCCACTCGTGCCGGTAACAAGTCAAGATCATTTTAAGCAATTAAAGGAAAAGAAGAATATTGCATTGAAAAAAAAGAAGTTCTATTTGAGCCAAAAAAAAGTATTTGATGATAAAGGTGAAATTATTTATGAAAAGTTGAAAGAAAATGATGGAAGAATTAGGTTAGTTCTTATATTTAATTATAGTTCTTTGGTTATAGTATAATATTTTGTAGAAGCATAGAATCTGGTGGTAGGGCTTTGTGCAAGCTTTTTTGAGTAGGTGCAACCCAATTATCATATATTCTATTACCAAGCAGCAATATTAAATATTTTTGTGTGCCAGTTTGAAACCCTTTAACTTACTTAAGTGAGCTAGCATCACTAAAGGCGCAAAAACCAAATAAAATCACTATCATGTATTAAAACATATTTTAGATACACATTTTATTACATTTGATACTAAACAAGTTGAACTTACAATTTATTAAATTTTTTAAATAGTGTATTTAAAAATATTTAAAAAATGAAATAAAATAATTTATATTTCAGCAATCTCTTTGTGAAACTAAAGTCAAAAAAGGAAAGATTAAAAGCTGGACAAATGTTAGTTGAGGGCTGGAGATTAATTGTTGATGGCTTAGAAGCAAATTGTATTCTGAAATATGTAATATTCAGCCGTATTGAAGATTTAAATAGTTTGAGACCATTCCTGCCCAAAACTGGAGTTCAGTTTTATAAAATTCCATATAAAGAAATAGAATTATGGTCTGATGTAGAAACATCACCTGGAATATTTGGTAAGTTATTATATTAAAAAAAAATTACAATAATAATAAATAACAAAAAAATCAGACTAGCAAAACCTTTGTACATATTACTTTTCTTTTGATATGGTAGTTTTTGCTATGTGTAAATTAGCAATCTTCATGTTTTCTATGTATGAATAAGGTGGAGTACATTATACGAATACCTATAATTATTATAATTAATTTTATTTCTTTCAGGTGTATTTGATATCCCTAACGCTGACAATATTAAGAGGTACTCTAATCCAATACCACTCCAGTTTATTTGTGATAATATACGCACACCAGGAAATTTAGGTGCAATTCTGAGAGCAGCTGTCGGAGTTGGAACAGAAAAGATTTTCCTTACAAAAGGTATTCTTGTATATTGTTGATTTTATTTATATTTTTACTAATCATATTTTGTATAGATAATAAAACAATTTATGTAATGGTAGATATGTAATCTGTTTTGTTAAGAACCATATTTTTAATAAAGTTCTATTTAAAATACTATTTTCTTATATTGAGATTTGATTAGTTATTTAATTGATTAAAATCAATTAAAAGTAACATCAAAATTCACAAAACATTCCTTTATAATGTATTTAATTTAAAACTATATTTATTGTATCCTTGTAGGCTGTGTTGATCTTTGGGATCCAAAAGTTATAAGAAGTGCATCAGGGGCACATTTCAGACAACCAATCCATACTTCAGTTGATTGGGAGGAATTACCTAATTTATTGGACCAAAATACATCAATATTTATAGCTGACAATAACACAAATACATCAGAAACAGCAGAAACAGAGAATGTTATTAGGAACAATATATCGGTATTGCCATATTATGGAATTGATTATGCCAATTTGAAACATGTAACACTTATAATAGGTGGAGAAACTGAAGGAATAAGTGAAAATAGTTACAGGTAATTGTCCTTATTTTTCCACATGTCTACATATATGACAAAATGTCTAACAAGTTTCTATTGAAGTTTCAGTACTGGAGAGTTTCATCTTAATAAAACATAAATTTCAATGTATTATTAAATTTTACCATATTTATAGCTTCAGTAATGGTTTCAGAGGAAAATAAACCATATTTAGCTTAAATATAATATAAGCATATATTTAGAGTTATTCTGACATCTATAATTAGTGAAAGTTATTTTGGTGTAGGAACAGTGTCATAAATAGTGTTATTTGACTATTGCTTGAAAATAATTACAGTTTATATATAAAGTTTAATATTTTTACAGATTAGCTGCAAACAGGAACGGACTGCGTTTAAATATACCACTACACAAAGGGGTTGACAGTTTAAACACTGGAATGGCAGCAGCCGTTATAGCTTTTGAAATTAAGAAACAGTTCATTCAAGCATGGGCAAAACTAAGATTAAATAAGAATACCGTAACCTAGATGTATTCATAAATTATAAGTTATAATAGTTAGATATGTAATAGAAATTGAAATAAAAATGTTACACGTAACTACATGGTTTTTGGATTTTTATTATTTCATTATGAATATTTACGAATATAAGAGTGGCATTTAGTAATTTATATTGAAAACCTATAAGAATAAAGTTTGCATGTTCACAAAAAAGTAAACTTCATAGGTATTCAATTTAGAAAAAAAAGTCAATTATAATTTAGTTTTATTTGAGTTTTGATTATATAAATTAGAAAAGGTGTTTAAGCTAAAAAATGGTTTGATAAGATAGTTGTATTTTTATATCAATTGTGATTATAAACTTAATGCATTTGTGTTGTTTTTTTATTTAATGCATGTTATGAAGTTTTATTAAGTTAATGCTAGAATTCTTGTTTTACGGTTATCGATTCCTTTTACAAGTAGCTACTTGCAGAGCAGCTGCTCTTGGTAAAAAAACAAAAGCTAATACCAATAAAGCTAATTCTCATATGGTTTATATTTCATAGTAAATTAAAATTTACAATGACGTCCTCATTTTTTTTATTCAATTTTTGTTCAGGACATTGTAGTGCAAACTAACTGCACCTAGCATTACGTTCCTTAGCTCTTAAAATCTGAAGCGATGGCAATCTCACACGACTTGACTGGAACAGGCACGATCCACAGGACTTACATACGATTTACGCGCGTCCCGAGGTAAGGGAGTGTATTCAATTCAAACAACCAACTTCTTATGTTCTGACTATTATGAAAATGCTTTGGTAAGTCGGTATTTGAACCGACGCTTTATGATCTGCAGGCGTTTAAGCTAGCCATTCGACCAAAGGAAAAGTTAGGTTGTTAAAATTGTTAATTTTCGTATTAGAGATATTAATTTTGCCATCCTCATCATCCTCCTGCCCTTATCCCAATTTTATATGGGGTCGGCGGCGCAGTATGTTTTCTTCCATACTTCTCTGTTTGACGTCATCTCACAAGTAACATTATTTTCAGCCATATCGTATATATATATATATAATATTCATATTAATTGTGTAAAATTATTTATTTTATCATAGTTTATAATGAACATGATACGTTCATATTTATTACATACCTACTAACCTACTATTCAGTTTGACATGCTTCATGTTAATGATAGAAATGTAACAGTTGGTATAACTTAAAATTAAGAATAAAAATCTATATTAGTATTGTATAACAAATCGAATGCGCCATCTATATTAGTCAAAACGCAAATTTCGAATATGATGGCTTCTGTGGCGATGTTGGTATAAGTACTTTAAAGGTAACAATTTGCCTAGATGGAGCTGTGAGCTTATTTTTCTTAGAATGAATTTAAAATAAGGAGTTAATGATTGCAATACTAAAATTATTACCAATATTACTAAAATTGAAATTATATTTTATTTAATAGTTGTAAATGTTTAAATAAAATAATTATGAATAATAATTACCACGCAAAAATGTTTTTGAATTTTGATAAAGTGAATAAACGTTTTATACCTAAAAATAAAATTATGGACGCACAATTATTAGAATTATGACAAAAGCATTTATTAGCATAAGAAGCATAATATTTTTGCAATATTATTATACATGGAATAAGCATCAATATCAAATGACGTCATGAAATGCGCATTTCACCCAAAGGCACTAGATCACTAGTCCATATAGGCCCGCGCCAATTCGAACAAGTAACAATTATTATTGTTATAACTGTTAATGTAATATGTACTATGGGGATAGTTTTATTACAGTTATGCTTAAAACATTATTTGAAGGCAATTTAAATGTAACGGTTACTTATATAAGCGATGTTATCAGTAATGTGAATTCAGCACGGATTTGACGAGATAAAAATATAACTTTTATCTTGATATATTTTTATATTAATTTATAATCAATTACCTAACAATTTAAAAAAAATATGCCATTTTTATTATAGTTTGGGCCACTATACCAAAAAAAGTTCTATTTTAATTAAGCTGTATGAAATTTACACGTGGCGTATCTAGATCCGAGTAAAGGAATTAAGGGAATCTTCAAAGGAGAATTCTTAGTACCTAGTTAAGGATGTTCGATGTGGAAAGGAGGCGTCGTCGGTCAATACTGTAGGTGGTGCGGTGCGGGCGCGGCGCGCAGGCGTGGCCCCCGGCCCTCTGCCCCCGCCGCCGGCCCACTCACGCAACTCGCGAGTCAGCCGCCGTGCGCTGTGATCGCGCGCGACGAAGCTTTCGTAGCTGCTCGAGCCATGTGTAATGTTTTCATCACAGAGGGGATCTGTCAGTTAGCTTTCGGAGTCGACATCTCGTATCATGAATGAATAAATTATTCCTATACAACGGTACGTGCTTACGCATCGCGCTCGTTCCCAGGGAGGACAGCTTTCGCCAAGTGACTAGTTTTTCTCGTAAGCTTGTGGCCGTTGACACTGCAGCGTACGGGTCCCGCAGTGTGCAAGTGTGTGGTTGATTAGCGAGCGTAATACGAGGACGTCAGCTGAGTCGCGTAAACATTAGCCTGACCAAGTTTAACTGACGAGATCATGGCTTATCCTCTATCATAATTTTTCGGACTAAAGCTTATCCATTTAGAGAAGGATACCAATATGCGGCGCCTCGTCTTGCTGTTATTGACAGGTAAGATCTTTTTTTTTAACGTTGCCATAAACAGTTTAATTTAAATGTTATTATAAGATATTAAAATAAACTGTTAAGGAACCTAACTCATATATTATTATTATTATTATGAATCTTTGAAAGTAATTTAATGAAATGCATAAAAATATATACTTCGGTAATAATTGTAAGTCTTAACATAGTAGGTACCAATGTTACGAGTAACATTGTTTTTAAACTGACACTAAAAGAAGTTGATTAAGGTATTTTATATTTATATATGTTTCCCACACAAGGCTTTGAAATCATATATAATTTCGATTTGAATACTGAAGATTACTTAAAATTGCTAAAATATATAGAAAAATTGTTAGCTCTAAGTTTACTTTAATTTTGTAAAATGACATTTTAAAAGTGTATGTAAGACCTACTTGAATAAATTATATTTTAATTTATGAAACTGACACTAGAAATACTTTTTTTGCTATATACTTAAAACGCGGCATTCGCAAGTCCCATTTAATAAAATCAATTGTATAAAAATATAACCGTAATAATTATATATTTACACAGTTTTAATGTAATTCAACCTAAAATCAACATTTCAAGGTAAAACTTAACAATCTCATACAAATCTCATCGACAGGTGCTGAGTGCAGGTAGACTAGAGAGGATTGTTTGGCCGAAAGCAAAAAAATAAAAATAATACATTGACCATATGGCTTGAAGCTGTGAGCATTTCTAAAGCTTTTAGGAGAATCTAACATGTCGAATAAAATTCTCGCATAAGCCCGATGTTTATAAAAAAATCGCATAATCAAACTATATCTGTTACTCTTAATAAAAAGAAAATGTTGAATCCATTGAATGACACTTATATAAGATTTTCATTAAAATAGTTAACATTAAGGCAAACCATATATTTTTAATACGTACTGTTAATTATATTTTTTAAGGAATTAAATCAAATAGGTATTAAAAATAAATAGGTAGGTATATAAAATATATTTCAATTGTTTTCTAATTCGTTGATACTTAGACAGTTTTCAATGTTTTTTTTTCTTATTTCTTTAGTAGTTATCTGCCAAAACTCTGTTTCGAACAGTTTGTTAAGTCTCAAAGTTTTTTCTCGGAAAAGTTAGGAAAAAAATCCCCCTTGGTTAGGGTCCTCATCAATCATTTTTATATTTTGACGTCGCTTTAGATCCACCACTAAACTCAAGTATATAAAATATATAAGCACGTATACGTATGTAAAATACGGTTTAGTAATACAACAGAAGTAGTTCGGAACGCTGGAATATATGAGAAACAATTTCATTGCCTTCAGCAATCTACAATGACTTTATAGGATTGTCGTATCAACTTGTTATTTGTCGATATGTACTGATAAAAGAAAATATTACTTTTGGATTACTGTTTTATGTATATTCAAAATAATAAATTGATAGAATCAGTGACAATCATTGCATAAGCACAAGTAGTAAAGATAAACCTATATAGCACACTGTATGTGTGATGAAATTACATCACCAACTGTTATATATACCTACAATTAAACTAAATATTGTACTTTATATATGCTTAGATGTAATAGGCACTAACCCCTTTTTTTACCTTAACATTTTGTACAAAGGTAAAAATTATACTTCCGAATTTTTATTTAGAAACATCGATAGGTATACCTTGCCAAAGAGAGGATGTTTTAATTTTGCATAGTAGTTATCTATCTGATTTATATAGGGATTTAGAAGCATATATATAATATAAATGCTATAAACGGTATTTAATACTCGTAACCGGCGGTGTAGAGAGAATACATCCCAAGTTGCAACTGCCACTTTTTTTCTACACTTAAAAGGCGGATGCTTAACGCACCTGGCCTCTTTTTTTTTACTTGCAGACGGCACAAATCTTAGCACAAATTTTACTATAAAATTCTTGCATAGATTTCGTTTTACTAGTACTTTCGAGCTACATACTTATCTTTGTAATTTATAGGTAAAACGAGATTGATAACGGTGTTATAAAAACGATAATTTCCAATGTAGCTAACTGGGCTCATTAAATTTCCACCGACTTCTCGTCGGTTTTAAACTAAAAGATATTACAATAAATTTAACTTTCAGTACCAGTTGCTATAGCTGTTTATACTGTAGAGTAAAAATATAATTAATTTATAATGTCTATACGAAAATTATGCATCTAAAGATGTTCGTGAAAGTATTTGTATAAATTCTTAAATATTATCCGTTTTTATTATTAACGACCTTGGAACTATTGGTTTTCTGTTATTTTCGTCAGTTAGTCTATTTTGGGATGCTGACAGTAAGCATACCAAATGGTTGCAAGGACCGATAAGTAGTCGGGGCGCCAGCTTTCATCTGTGCCGTAGTGTGTGTTTACACTCGTCGGGTTGCGCCAGCGCATATTAAGCGGTGTACAGATAGTTGATACTAAGCATAAATAACTTGCTATGTAGTTTCTCTTTATTTGCTAAAATATTGATTCAATCAATTGATTAGTACGGTGTAGAGCTAAGGTAAGGTAGAACGCTTATCAAGCTAAAACTTTAACATTGTAAGAAAGACAAAATATCAAATTATTTTTCTCATTTTGACATTGTACAATAATAAAAAAAGGTTTTTTATAATTAAATCAAGTGAATTTTCCGTCCCTTTTTTATAATATGTATACATTACTCAAACAGATCAAGGGTCTTGGTCGCAAATGGCGGTGACGTTTACTGCTTCATTCTTGCTCTCTTTCATTCACGGGTGATGTGACGGCTGGATGCCATTATCTTCAAAGATAACCTATTTATTTATTGCCCTTTTCGTGAATATCGGTAAATGTGCATAATTTATTGACGTAACCCACATTTATCAATTTCGAACGACAATTTAAGGAATAATAATTAATAAACTGTGTCAACGTAATAACGTAATAGTTATTCACGTAGCTGCAATATTTTCGGTTTATAATTTTTTTCCGAAGATACGTTATAATTATATAATTTATCTCAATAAATTAATTAGTACAAAGTATTCTACGCAAACGAGATTTCCCAGGTGCAAATGTATCTTATTTACCTAATTCTCCCCGGGAGCCCGAAACAATCCGGTTTGTGTTACATATTACATAAGTTCCTTCATTTTTCGTATGTATTATGCATACCCCTATTAAGACAAAAATAAATCACGTTGATTTAATGTTTTTTGATTTTATCTGCAAGGATAAGATTTTGAATATTCGCAAGATTTAGTATTTTTCTAGATTAAAATTTATATATTCTATAGTTTTTTATATAAAATGAGCACTATTTTGTATATTGATGTATTAAAATATATTCTAATGATTAAATTGATGAATAAGAGTTTCAAGAATAATAGTGAGATTTCGTTTCCTGAGTAATGTAATCTCACCAATTTCACTTTTTACTAATATAAAGCCTTATATAGTATATCAAAAAAAGACAACAAAATATCTTACCAAACGCAATAAGGGAATGGTATACTATGTAAATAATAATCCGATAATACTCAATCACTCTAAGAGAAAGATGCTCAAACTCTACTTCTTCATATGAGAAAAACTTTATCTATGTAACATTATATTATTAGACCGATCACAGGCAGACGAAATCACTATTTTACAATTTTTTTGTTCGTAGATTTAAATAAAAAATAATCTGCCTTTGACAGCTTGCAAAAAAAAACTCTTACGTAAATGCCCAATTTGCTGAAGAGTGGCTCGTAGTAACACTACTGGCGGCACTCATATGTAGAGTTGCAAATGCTTTTTATAGTATATGGGCCTTAATTGGTTTGTGACCAACAATTATTCTACTAAATTAATTCAATAGTGTAACGTTGCTTTATTTATGTCTAGTTTATTTCTTATATAACCTACACAATATTACAACGAAAGTAATGAAAATCTCAACACACAACAAATAGAAATATACAAGTATCGCAAGGCTTTCCCAGAAATCAATTCTTTGTATTTTAATTGAATAAAACTTTTTGGACATACCTACATAAATAAATTGTGCCGTTCTTTGAGAACATGACGCTGTTGACTCCAAACCAATTTCTTCTAACCTAAAGGACATTTGATTAAGTTTTGATTAAATTCTATTTAGATGTTTTTTTTTTTTTAATAATGATTCCATTAAATGTAGATGAATATCTCAAACAACGTCAAATAGAATATCGCCGTATGGACTGTTGGCAGACTAAAGAAATAGAATAAATTATTCAAGTCAACTCTTACAAGCATTATTAAATTGCCAATTTACACGATTACAGTAACGATCAGATATCATCGGTTCGGAATATAAATTCTATAACGAAGAACCGACCAGAAAATCAGTATTTAGTCTTTTCTTTTTCGCAAAGGCAAAGAAATCGGTTTGGAGCTTATTCCACTACGGTGTTTTAGTGCGAGTCCGTGCAGGCGTTTTCTGAATCCATTCAGAATAAGTTGAATTATAAACGCAAACTACTGAATAGAATATTGAAGAATATAAGTCTTTTAAGAATTTTCCTCACTTTTTTGTTTGTTAGCAAAGAAAAAATTGATTAATTCTTATTCTATTGTATACAGTTTAAAATTAAATAATCTCTAAGCTTGCACCAGATTAACATGCTAGATAAAGCTCGAATTTACAAGGAGATCCCAGAGCGAGACATTTACGAGCAGTTTTCCAATCAATAATTTTAGTATGTCAGTTGTAGTTATGTCACTGTTCGCCGGAATAAAGACCGGAGTGGCTATTTCCTCTCTGCTCACGTTGACATTAGCTACACCTAATATACGATTTATCTCGAATGATCATATCATTATATAACATATAAATATAATATTGAGACTGCGTCTATTATTACGATTAAAGTTATCACTAGGTAAACGTTTAACGTATTTTATTTTACTGAATACATTTCATTTCAGTAAAATAAAATAATATTATATTTAATAGAAGTTTAGTAGACAAGGTTTTGTGTCATTCTCAAAAACCAAGTACAGAAAAATTACCATTTTCATCAAAGTAAAGTAAAAGTAATATAAAAATCTTTAAAGACTATTTCCTAGTCTTTAATTGGTTTCTAGTTGTAAGATTGCATTTTACACTCGAGTTTTACTTTCGAGAACTAGTCTTTGTTCAATTACGAGGCGATTCAAATGTGAAAAGTTTAAACTTACAATTAATTCGCACAGGTGCATAATTTTTTACGAGTCCTTTCATTTAATTAGGTTTTAAATTCACAGCAAAGGGAATAAAAAATCTCGGTTACATATTTTTTTTAAATATTAAGATCTGACAAGACCTAGTGGTACAACATGTGGATCAAACGCCATTCACCACACTAGCACCGCGGTGGAATAAGCTTTTATCTTTCTCCTCACAGACAGAGAGAGAGAGAGTATTTGCTTAGCATCGAACAGTTACATATTATAGGCTGATATTCAATACGTCAACTAAAACTTTAAAAACGACGCAATAACTCCAATGACTCGCTCAATAACTGTTCAAATAAACTTAAAGGCAACATTGTTTTTATATAACAAAAGAAGTCTATAAGAAAGGACAAAAGACTGCGTAGATTATAATTATCGACCTTGACGGGCCGAGGGCTGCTTTGCACAGTCGGCACGTGCGTTCAGTAAAACGATAATGATAGAGTAGCTGTAGGGGATTCATAATGAACTGAATAACTAATTCAAGCTATTGCACTTTACGTCGCGCAGAAGCCCTTTTTGCGGCACCCTAAGCTCTATTGTCCTTACATAATGTTCTAGGGTTCTTTCGAGATTGTTTTTATTAAAATATTTTGAAAGGTCATTTCTAAAACAAGACATTAATTAGCTTAAGAGTATTGATCATTTAGAGTATTTTATTGTAGGATATATGTTTTATATGACGATGTGATGTAACGGCAATTGAACCAGAGACAATATTGTATGAAAAATATAATTTTATTCAGAGCTTATGTAATGTTTTCTTAACGTTTTTTATGTAATAGGCCGACAGATATATGCAAGAGCTTAAAAATGTAATATGTTGCGTGTAATTGGGTCAAAGAGGCGAAGGACGAAGACTTGGTGGAATGGGGAGGGTGTTATTCCACAGTGCGTTAGAATTGGTTGTATTCCAACCCACGATATTATAACACCACATTTTGTGCTGAAAACTTTATGGAAATGTGACTTACGAACACGACCCCTTTGGCGAAAGAAACTTGGCTACATTTTGCTTTCTCATCTACTGATGTATATTTTATTATTAAGATATTTAAACAAACCTACTTTAGTGCTATCGATCAAAATGGAATCTTGCCATGACTTGGCATATAATGTACTATCGGGTCAATTTAATTTCTTTTATAGTTGACACAGTGAACTAAAAAAAATAATAAAATACACCATAAAATGCGTATGCGGTTAATATTATAACATTAGTCGAGAGGCGGGATGGACAGTAATAAAATTTGATTACACTTGGTCATAAATCTTTTTTTTTCATTATCTCAGTTGGCGTCGCTGGCCCAGTCTCTGGCGAGAGAGACAGCGCCTAAATCCCCATGTTTTGACATACATACCCACCGTATTTATGATACACGGCGCGTCTCTGCCGATGTGACATGAGATTTATGAAGTCACCATATGTGCCCAGGAGATTGGATTGCTTTTATGCAACGGGAATCCATGTGTCACATACTTAACAACAGGTTATTAAAACGTTTGACATAGTTGTTGTATATTTTAATAAAGTTTTCTTTTATTATGTTCTTGTTGTAAATATTAACAATCAGTGTTATAGTCTTCTATATTTATAAAAAATAAACTGAAAAGGTTCATTTCTAATTACGTGAACTCAAATTACGGTTACTGTTACCTAACTAACCATGCCGATTGTTAATTAGCACGATCAGTCCCACGCTCATTGATTTCCGTAATTTAGAACAATTAATACCTATTCGGTTGCAATCATTTTAACCATACGTCGATGAGTCAACTTCGATGTTTAATCCGAGATAGAATTCTATATTTAAAACGCTGCGTTTTTTTTAAAATATGGTTTATTGTTCGAGGTAGTCTAACATAATACAAAGTTTTGTTCGATAAAACTATTCCTTATGTATTGCTACATGCGGGGGTTCAGACTTCTTTGGGGAGATGCATTAGATCTACAATTTGCTGAGTAACGATAAGCGTAGGGGCGCCCTTACATTAAACTGCTATGCAATATAAGTGTGTTTGTTAAGCTAAAGATTTATCGTTTTATCTAAATGACACTTTATCATATATAATTTATTTATGACACACCCCATCAAAAATTTTATTGTCCTCTGGTCCTTTAAAAGCTGCGCGTTCTTTTTTTAAATAAGGAAATCCAATTCTATATTTAAAATAATATAATATATGTACATATTTGTGGAAAACAAATGCAATAAAATCAAGCGACTTATTTTAGCTACAATCTTAAAAGCAAACTTTTACATCCTGCTTGTAAGTAAAATTAACGATTTTTGAAATGGCATTTCATTTTCATACAAGTAAAATAAAATGTCGGGGTCAGATAATATGAAGTGATTATATATCCATGTGTTACTTCCGGGCGGATCGTCGGTCACCGGACGCGTCCGAACATGGAAAGCATTTTAAGCACTGATACCGTCTCGTCCATTGTTCTATTTATTTTGAGCCCGACCTATTGATCCTCCGCAATATGAAAGCGCCGTTTATATTGGGTCGTTATAGTTCCCGACTTGGTAAAAAAGCCTTTACAATCACATTTTAGACGACTATAAATGGTTTCATGTTAAATGTTTAAGGTTAAGCTATTTCACATCTCACATTAGTATTTCGTACAATATAACTATTTACCTATAATGTTAATTAATAATGATGATCTTAGCCTTTAATATTTGATTAACTAATTTGTTTTACTTGGAATATAAGAATTATAGTTACTTTATTTATTTGCCTGCCAGGTAATTGTGATTGTATTTGGATTATGTAGCACGTATATGTATGGCTCACAGAACCTTTACTTAGTAGTAAACTTAGGGTTGTTATATAAAGCGTATACCACGTATTTTTTTTTCTGATTTTTATAGGTGCCAAACATTACATCATATAAAAATAACAGATTTCAATAGCATATATCAATAAAATAGCAGCAATCGTGGATGAATTGCTGGCATTTGTTAAAGAGTTCCGGTGTCAGTGTCATAATCTGATCTTTACAAAATTAAAATAGGAACATTTTATAATAGAAAGTCTTCAAAACATCAAAAAAAAAAAAAAAAATTGCGTCTAATTCTACTCTTAACATGACGGATTCAGAATTTCATTCGACACTTGTAAGTTACTTAACGATACATCGTTTTTCTTCATCGCCAAGATCGAAATGAATGTGAAAATACCTAATGGCTTTTGCGCATTTGAACCACTAACTAAATACAAAATATTTTGAATTAAAACAAAGGAAATATGTTCGACAACCCTATGATGCGCACGAAGCCCCATAATGTGGGTAGCTCAGTAGCAACCTGATACAAATCTCAAATGAAACACGAAGCTCATTTAGGGTTCGATAGTTAAGGAACGTTTATATTGTTTATCGATACAGAAGCACTTTTACTATATATTTGTTTTTTACCTTTAAGATACTTCTCCTTTCAAGAATTTCATGCAGTATTTCTAGAGCTAAATATCAACCCCACGTATACGTCGTTTCTATTTGCGTACATATTTATTCAAAATATGTACATTGAATTTCAAAGCAGCAGGATAGTCCTTGAATTTAAGTTGCGAAACCGCTTTAGTTTTTAAATAAATACAGATTATTTTCTAGAGAGATACTCATTACATAAAGTGTTATTAGGTATCCATAAAATACCAAATAGTTCCGTATTAAATTCACCTTATATTATGTGCTCATAACGTCTGTACTTTTGTGGCAGGTAATAGTTTTAATAACATTTTACTGACAGTTAAAATTCATAATCTTATAGTAATTTTAATGCTTTATTATGATAGGGTTTTATTTATTAATATATAATTTGACCTATTTTAAAAATCGAATTTCAAATTTACTCTACGCGTATTATAAAGTATGATTATTGCGTTTGAGCTATATATAAGAGTTGGAGTACGATCTGTGAGACAGCAGTGTCGGTATTTGGTTCACATTGTCGCCCCGGCCGGCGCCACACTGCAGGGGGATTATCCCAACTTCACCCCACATAACAAATATACTGGATTGTGTGTTTTATTTTTTCCAGATTTTACGACATGTAGTCCGTATAAATTGATTCGAAGAATGCTGTAGATATAAAGCAAAAGAGTTTGTTTAATTCGGTTCAAATATTGCTTACGTTAAACTCGTTGTTTCAAGAATTCATTTATACATACAATATTAATTTATACGTACAAACATAAATATGTTTGTACTTGAGTTACACAGAATGTTAAAGGTGCCAAATAGAAAATATTGTATAAATTTTAAATCATGCCACTTACCTATATGCGTCGAAGATATCGGAATTAAAACTGTTTTGTTATTTTTTCATAATCTATAAATTATATTTAAATTGTTTATTTATATAAAATATATAAATCTTCTCCGATTGTAATTTTAGGAATGTTCAGATCTTCTAATTGTTAAATGCATTTATCTATCTTTTTAGATATGTTAACAATGTACAAAATCAATAACTTAATATACTTATAATTATTTACAATTCACTATCTATCTTTATAGTTTTGAAGATGTTCTAAGAATGATATATGAAAAAAATACATTTGTACTTATATGTATGTATATATATATAAAGACGTCTTGAGGTCAGAGGTATTTGCAGTGGATACATTGGCGAGGTACGGTCAGAAAGATCACTTAGCTGAATACACATTGCATATAATATTTATATAGACTTTCACAACACATGTTTCCCTAAATTAAATCGTACTCGTGTAAAGTCAGAGCGGACAGCTAGTTATATACAATTCAATAATCTTAGAACGTCCTTCAAATTACATATTCCTTTTATTTCGATAGAACGAAGACATTGAAAGTAATCCAAATGATGTTTTTGCTTACATGGCCATCTGCGACCTTAGACATCGAAGAAGGGGCGACCCTTCCACCCTTAACTATTTATTTGGTTATCGACTCCCCAAAGTCATTACGAACTTGTATAATTTGTTTTTTTATCGCCCTTTGCAGAACGATAGTTTTCGTAAAAGACGAATGGTTGAGCAAAAAGGTTTTTAGCGATTTGAAAACTATTTAGTTTTTAGAACAAGGCTTGCCGGTAAATTACAAAGATGTTGGTTATTATATTATCTCAATAGTGCGCCAGATGTATAGTAAACGCAGATAATGTTATAAACGTAATTGATGTCATTGAGTTCACATTTATATTTATTCATGAATGACATATTATTGTGCGTATTGAGATAATACGAACGCAATTAATTTATTAACATAACATAAAATTAATATGATTCTCACTTAGAATGACTTTCGTTATTGTATATTTATGATTGATAAAAGAACCGAGCTTCGTTCGGCTGCAATGATTAGTTATACAATTTTTTTTATTTTTATTCTGGGAAAATTTTCGGTTTTTTAAAGAAAACCCACTATTTAGATAAAAAAATTTAGCCAAGTCGTAAGTCATTTCCGAGATACACGTAATAAATAATATTTAAATATAATATAGGTACAAGAATTTGTCAAACAATATTATATAAGTTATATAAATCATCATCAAATATAGCTATTTAGATGATTAAATAGATTATTTCGGTTCGGTTAGTACCTATGTAATTTCATCAATGTCGAAATATATTTGACATTTTATCAAGGTAAAATAATTAAACCACGAACAAATATTATTATTTGAGGGATGTCCGTAACTTCATATGTGTTTAATCGACATTATCGATACCTGCTTTTAATGGTTTGCTATTGTGGCTAGATTATACGATTCTAATTACTGTTTCGCACCTCAGGGCAGTAGCATAAAATTATATAGCTTAATAAATTCCTTAATAAATATACTCTCTAATGGAAATCATTGAATTGCTCGGTGGCAGGGCTTTGCGCAAGGCCGCCTGGGTAGGTACCACCCACACATCAGATATTCTACCGCCAAACAGCAATACTTAGTATTGTTGTGTTCCGGTTTGAAGGATGAGTGAGCCAGTGTAACTACAGGCACAAGGGGCATGATGTCTTAGCTACCAAGGTTGGTGGCGCTTTAGCGATGTAAGGAATGTTTAATATTTCTTACTGAGATAATGGATATGGACGGTGGTGACCACTTACCATTGGCCGGCCCATTTGCCCGTCCACTATATAATAAAAAAAAAGAGTGATAATAATATAAATATATTATATATTTTTTGTACAGATTACAAACACTCGATTTTATTAGTGTTGAACATATTAACAACTAATACCATAAAAAAATTTAACTCTATAAAGAACGTTCTAATTTATATGAAATTAAAATAAATCTTTTTGTCTCTGCTTCGTACTGGCAAGTTTCGGAATAAATATGAAACAATTAACTTTTCCGAATAATTTTCCATTCCGAGTAGTCTTTTTCAGTTTGTTATTTCTTTTACTGCAATTGAAATAAAATCTTGATGCATTCTGCAATAAAGTAATGTTTTTCCTAACTTTAAAAGAATTATTCTCTCGAGGACACCGTGCTTCAAGTTTTCCCATTTTTCCTTAAAACTAGTCACGTTTTATTCCCACTTTTCCTTAAAATTACGTACTAATATTGGATATTTTTTGCGCTCTGAAAATGTTTTAAATTTGAATTTGACAAACGTTGCCTAGAAAAATAATAACTAATAAAAAAAAAGTTTTATTACGTATTTAAAAAGAAAATGCTACCTAAGCCAACGAGTGAACCGAGGTGAATAAAATACGTCAATTTTAATCGATGTTTACGGATTCAAATTCTATCTAGCATGCCCGATATTTCATGTGCTCAATACGTGTAAGGTATATAGGGCATCTCTTGCTCGGCGGTTAAGAAAAACATCGTGAGGTAACCTGCATGTTATATCAGGTGCAATTTTATCACAAGAGTATTCACCTACAGTGGATAGTTTTCTTTGGTGGAATAAGCAAGAAACCGTATGCTGAAGGGTGATTGGCTAAGTCGTGGTACGTTAATACACTATTGCTTTAGATAATTTACTTGATTGATAAATATTTATCCGTGATGTTGCTAGAAATTTCGAAGTCTAAATAATCTTGTGATAAATATTTGAAGTAAATTGAAACCAAGTTTAGATGAGCTAATTTGGTATCAGAAAAATAGTTTACAGTAGATAAGTAAGTTTTATTTATTTATTTTTTACTAACGATAACCAAATTATGTACATGCATATATCATAACTCATGAATAATATTACAATTTGTACGTACTTATTCTATGAGTACAAGTGCATGAACTAGGCCGAGCCTGTGTCTCAGACGTTAGAATCTTCCGATGACCTTATACAATTATCTATACTATACATATAATAAAATTGGACTGTCTGTTTGTAATATTAATTTAACCGCTTTTTACTAAATGCAAATGTATGTATACACGGTACATATACCAAAATAACATTTTTTACTATTTTTGTATGTCTGTCTGTTTGTTCCGGCAAATCTCTGGAACGGCTGAACCGATATTGATAGGAATTTCACTGGCAGATAGCTGATGCAATAAGGAGTAACTAAAGCTACTTTTATTTTAGAATTATGTATAAAATATTCTAGTACCGCGCGCAGCCCTCGCGCATGCCCTCACTCCGCCGTCACGTCGACTGCCTCCTACCAACGACTTAATATCACAAAATCTGCGTAATACAGAATTAATAAGTTATAGTAAAATCTGTGAATTGAACAATAACTTTTTTGTTAAATTCAAATGCGCGCGAAATTGCGGGCACAGCTAGTACGAATATAAAATGACATGCTAACATGTATGTAGTAACATCTTAAGATAAGCAAAGTAGACTGTTGTCGGTAGAAATTTGTTAATAATAGATAACAAAAAAGTTGTAAAAGTTAGAGGTTAAATTATGCATTTAAAAAATAACATAGTTATTTCTAAAAATATATAATATAATGTTGGCTCAAAATATAGAGCACACTCGCTTAACCATTAATGCTTAGTTGATAACATCAGTGTAACATGATTAGTGAGTCGAGCGTTTCCAAAATTGCAACCATAACGCCAATGTTTATCGCTAAAGCCATTAAGCCTACAAGATTAAACTGCAAAATCTAAAAGTACTAAACTAAACTACGTTGAACTGAACACTCTACAAACTTTTTCTACTGATGCAAATTATAGTTTTTCAAAAAAAAACATTTTATCGTTTTCACATCAGCGTTTAAAACCTTAGGAAACTCGGTATTATATCACAGTTGCGAATTCAGTTCTATTTAATTCCTGCGGAATAAAATCGGGTCACAGGGCGCAGTCACATGTCTAAGCAATAAAACACTGCTTGCCTCCATGTCTACCGGCTTTATTGCATTTAGCTACGATGCAATTTTGAGTCCATTAATCTTCTCTGCTGTTTCGGTGTTTCGTTCCCAACCTTAGCCTTTAAATACCTTTTGCAATTTCCACAACTTCAGTCGCAAAGTAGCAAATGGAACTAGGAATGAAATATAAAGTGACTTTTATATTCCTCATTTCTATAATGTTTATTTATTATCTAGCATTACGCCTTTACTACCCATATATAACTACGACTTGTTCATTGGTACTTAATACGTTTTTAGAGCCGAGATGGCCCAGTCGTTAGAACGCGTACATCTTAACCGATGATTTCGGGTTCAAACCCAGGCAAGCACCACTGAATTTTCATGTGCTTAATTTGTGTTTATAATTCATCTCGTGCTCGGCGATGAAGGAAAACATCGTGAGGAAACCTGCATGTGTCTAATTTCAAAGAAATTCTGCCACATGTGTATTCCACCAACCCGCATTGGAGCAGCGTGGTGGAATATGCTCCAAACCTTCTCCTCAAAGGGAGAGGAGGTCTTTAGCCCAGCAGTGGGGAATTTACAGGCTTAACGATGAAATATCGTTCTATTTTTTCTAAATGAATGTTAACTAAATATATGCAAATTGCTTTCATTTAAACGTATATACAATAATGTTCACGTTTTTAATTCTATGGTGCATGTTATTCCCTCGCTATTAAGACCTGTCAAGGGATTTAGTCCCTTAGCAGTTTTGGCACACGACGGCTCCTAAAATAAAGCAAATTAATTTTTGATTCCAGTCAGTGACGCAAATGTTTTTAACGGATAAAATTGCTTCACATTTTAGTATTAAACGTACACTCACAGACCATAATTATCGCCGCACTAAATGTTAATGTAATATTAAAGTTGAAAATTTGTAAACGTTGGTCGAGAGGGCAATCAAAAAATCCTCTGGCGTCTTTTTGAAGTGTTTCAGTGGGAGGCTAACAAAAGTCAATAAAGTGGACTATTCAACTGATTTATAACCAAGCTTAAGTTAAGGATTAGTTGCCATCTGGGACACGCACTGACAGTTATTACTGTAGGCGAAAAATTGAGATTCAAACTTCTGAGAACTTCATTGAGACTTCTAACTTGAACAAATAATTGAATTGAAATTGAGTTTCGTTTGAGAATATTCTTGCTAGCAGTCTCTTCTCGATTTAAATTACTGAAAACATTATAGCAATTAAATCAAAAGAAAATATTAACATTAAAATCAATACAATATAAAACTGGTACTTACCTGTAAAGTAACATAAGTACTACAGATTATTATTATTTTATTAATTATTAGGTAAATGCAAAATTCACTTTAACTCTTAGTACAACAAAATGTGAACAGAGATTAAAATTACATTTTAGGATTATGGAAGCTTGTAAACTTTCTCGTTAATCGCTATAGTCCAAAAAGTTACTAAGACTAAATGAAAAAGTTTAAAAAGCTTAAAAGTACATGAATTAATGTAATAAAGCATAGTTAGGTAGGTACTCGTAAACAACTAACCGCTTACTTACGAAAAAATCAATATTATTTCTTTAACGACGGCATTTCTTTAAAAGACCTACGTGTACAAATGTTTCTCTGCACGAAACCACTATAAAACGTTTCCAATGTGAAGTAAACGTGCCTTAGAATTAAATAGTTTCTTTTGTCGGTTAAACGTTCAACGATTAACTCAAATGGCAGCCATTGTGACCGCTACCTAGGATTGTTCCCGCAAAGCCGAGCGCGATTAATAGCGACTCGACTGCTCTGAAGACACTCACTTTATTCTCAGTAAGCGACCTAGAAAAAATGAAGTATATTCACTCATTACGTTCTTCTCTTAAATTGTACTTTAATTTTCAATATTTTGCGCGGCTACGACTTTTTTGCTCCGCCTAACTTTTCAGAACTTCACTTGAAGCGCTTTAACACAGATTAAGTATTTTGTAGCAACTAGCAGTCAATACTTGAAACTTTTGAACGAGATTGCTGGTGAGTAGAAGTTTATACGACTCGTTTTGCCTCCGTCGGTCAACTCACAACTATATAAACTGCGACTAGAGCGTCTTTAAAAGCACACGGACAACATTTTAGAAAGATGTTCGAGTCCAACATCTTTGGTAAATATAGAAAGTTTTAAGTAAAGTAACCCTAATGATAAAAGCGGCACTCCCCTATTTGACTCCCTTAACGTCATTACATAGCTTAAGTTTATGGTCGGAGCGCTGCAGTGTAGATTATGTTAGTGATATTGGTACAATGGGTCTGCTACTAACTACTATATACGTAGGTTGGTATGGCTATTATAATAATTAGCCATTATAATTATGGTTCTATGTTTGCTCTAACGAAGTAAGATAAATTTCAAATTGTAACTTTAAAATAAAAGTAACATTACTAAGTATAATGTAACAAACATTATCGCTATAATATAAATAAAAAATATATGGAAAATAGAAAATATAATTGAACTTATCAAAAATACGAGTTTCACTTCATACTATAGATTTGTTTTTAATTTATTTAGACGCTAAGTTAAGTAGATTGTAGCTAACCTGAAACAAAAGAACATAGGATTTAAATAATGACGTGGAACTCGTTTGGGTAACGAAGCAATACGGTAAAACACGGTGCCGCGCGGTCTAGCCATTCACATTTCCGACGCGCGACGCGGCGAGACATGTTACATAGACGAAGCTGTATGCGTGAACTTATACAACTCGAGTATCTTTCATATTCACTTCTGCAGTTTCCTTACAAACATTACTTTATATTGCTATACCGTAATTTCCGTATACTTTTTTTTTAACATTTTTTGTACATTAGGCAGTAAAGTTAGAATTTTATATTTTTTTTATAATTCTGTTTCGTAGCCCTTATTTTATACATAGATTCTAGAACATCGGTCATTACAAAGTTGGTGGTAGTGCAATACGAACTTGACTAACTTAACTTTTACAAAACTACGTGGTTGTGAAGTTAACCTAACATATACCTCATATGTAAACTAAGTTATAATTTATATACCGCAAGATATTATATAATAATATATATTATCTTGCGGTATTTATTCACCAACGAGGCATAAGATGTGTACTTTTATACATACTAATAATAAAATTTATTCAGTATGGAGTAGTGTGGGCGTTCTGACGAAATATAAAAACCTAGCGTGTGTTATCTAATTAAAAAATATAATTTAACTATGAAATAAATTAACATATATTTATTACAAGGATAATAACCACTACTGTTATTAATATATAACCATAATATTGCTCCTAGAACACTTTCGCTTATCAGGCAGTCGGGGCAGTCAATATCAAAGAAGTGGGATGGACACGTACTTCGAAGAACAGATGGAGCAAACGAGTCCTAGAGTGAAGACCGTGGATCTTAACCAGCTTAGTGGATCAAACGCAGCCGAATATGCCCAGGTGGGCCGATGATCTGAAGAAGGTCACGGGACCTAGCTGAATGCGGAAGATAGAGAACCATATCCAGCATATCCAGCAGTTAATCGTAGTTGGCTGATGATGATGATGATAATGTTGACGAACCAAAATTTATTAAAACAATATTACATTGAACAACTAGTCGTTTGATAAAATGACAAAATTATATAATTAGCGATGACATAAAAATGTATGTAACATTTTAATTCATACAAAGCGTACACGTAAGGGAACAAAAAACAAACGTCCACTAGCATTTTTAAAATGTCTATATTTTTTATAATTTACATTTACAAATTCAAGCTTTTTCGTCATAGTTATTTTGCAAAGTTCTGCGCTTCACTTCAAAAGCAGATTTTCACAGCGTTGCCGCTTGCAGCTAAAGTTTTGACAGTATTTTCAGAAAACTTTGCATCTGATTAGGTCGAAAGCTTCCAAGTCTCGTATGAAAGACTACGTTAATCGAGGTCTAGATGAATAATTATTAATAATACAAGTTTAGAACTTTCGTTGTAAATAAAGACTGCTGTTTTTCTGTATATGATGTAAAATACCGTCCAAGAAAGATATAATTCAGTATTATATTTTTCTTATATAATTCAGTATACTCTATAACTAGTAAAACGTACAATTTTATAAATTGACCCAGCAAAAAAATATATTGAAAGAATAATGAATTGCTGAGATATTTTTAAATTTAACTAATAAAATTCAACACTGTAACATGACGATTCAAAAGTCCTTTTATGAGCCTACTTAAATAAAAAATATATTGATTTTGTATTAAGCATATTCCAAATAGAATATTCTATTGCAAACACTTAATCGACAAGACTCACTAACTTAAAGTAAATCTACCCGTAGGGCCATAATGAGATGTAATGTTCAAAGGTGATTAAGTTTCGCCTTTCATCAATTCCAAATCAGACAGAGTTGATATCAGCAGACGGGCTCGGAATATACAACCTCTAATAGCTGTTAATTAACGTTAATGTTGATTTAAGCCATATCACATTGCTCGCTTTAATGAAATACAACTATGTATGTAATACATTACAGATCCAATTTAGTTTACATAACAAGATAGTTATCATTGAATATGATTATTACATGATGAGATAATTAAATCTTACTGCCATTTTCATTTATCGATATATATACCTATACATATATTCGATAAGTTTGACAAACTGGACGACTTTGATTATGGAAATATTCACAGCGATACGGCTACATACGAATTTTATTTTTAGAAATATTATGTATGTAAAGCAAATGTTGCACTGCTTGCTTTCATATTTTTTAATTATTATGCCGGAAAAGCGAAAATATAACTTCATGTTTTTATTTGGGGAAAAATAAATAAAACGAAATGTTAGCCAGAGCTCATAAAATATGTTACTTTTTTACGATGTATCATGTAACAAATTTTCTTTGGTGATTAGAATTCATAGCTGTTGCTGGTTGTAAGTTATTTGTTTATCCTTAATTTTAAATATGAGCATAATATTAATTGTATTTTTTTATACATTTTATTACAAAATTTATTGTAACAAAAAATTTGTACCGTCCAACAAATTGTCTGTGTTATGTTTTGGTGTTTTTTATTAAACCGGATATTAATATACTTTATTCCACAGCTTTTATATTATAACTTTCGCAAAATCATACAAAATGTCTCATTTAATTCGAGGAAACTCGACGTTGTCTTTCTTGTTACCTATATTATTTTTATGTAAATGCAGTCGTATTTTTATCATGAACGTATAACTGTATTTAGCCTTATTCCTTTTTCTCTTGCTTCCTCTTACCAAATCAAAAATTCAAAATATACTTTATTCGTGTTTTTACAAGCACTTTTGAATCGTCATTTAACAAACTATTTAAAGCAAAGCTACCACCAGTTCGGAAAGTAGATTCTACCGAGAAGAACCGGCAAGAAACTCAGTAGTTACTCTTTTCCAAAATTAAAGTTACAATACATAACAATGTTAGTTAAATACAATTATATGTATAATATATCCTGCCTGAAAGTCAACAAGTATTAGTTCTACGCTTTTTATTATTATATAATCCTCTGATGAATATTAAGCCTCATTTAGTAACGTTTTTTTACAAATGATTTAAATTTATGAATCGGCAAAGTTAAAAATAACTGCGCAATATTTTATTACACTCGATTTTAATATACCTACATTCAATTATTTAAGTAATAAATTCTGCTCAAGTTTTATTCAAATTTATTGAAATACAATGTCCGAAACATAATTGGTCCTGGGGCGGGCGAAGTAAATATGGCGGTATTCTATCCATTTAATCATCACTGCCCGATCTTGAGAGGGACAGTAGTGTGTAAATTCAATCAAGTGGTTTACAAGGAAACCCTTGTTAATCCTATTAGACAAGATTCAATTTATCTTACGTAACTCGATTCCATTTTAAGCGTTTCAGTGTAGAACTTTTGTTCTCGTCTGCGCAATTTATTCGTTTTTTGATTTCTGCGCATAATAATTTTATTCTGTAAAATATTTTACTTAAAGACGAAATCAAATTCTATTTATTTAAAAGATAATTTTATCCTGTATTTAACGCATACTACTAAAAGTGGTAAGTGAATAACTGGTAAATCCATAATAAGAAAAAAATAGTCGAGACGCAAGTTTTGCCTCGTGATAAAAGTACCTGGAATCTTGTTATGTTCTTGAATTTAGGATATGTTATCTATCTCCATAAAAAAATGAATATTTCTTTGATGTTTGTATTTCAATATAAACGTGCGAACCTGAAGCGTTTATGTGTAAAGTATGTTATAGTTGTTACTGATGCAAAAAAATATTCAATTTTGTAAACAATATAAAAAAAATGAGATACTATTTTACAACTACGTATCATTCTAAATTCGGTTTAAATCAATACGAAATTACAATATTGTTTTATTTGTAAGTAACTATGTATCTCCTATACCGATGTTTTAACTGTCCTATTATAAATTATTTCAAATCCGTTCTTGAAAGTATTTTAGTAACTTGATAATTCGCGTTTATTTCATTAATTAATTATTCATGAAATTACTAATAATTCAGTCGTACTCTTGCTCGAGGGCATTTCGGTCCAAAACACTGATTCATAACTACTAATAATTCTTTGTAAGTATTTACTTTATAGACTGGCGTTCATATTAAATATTAAAATAATATATAAAAGAGTATTTCATATCAAACTTTATATATTTCACTAATTTTATCAGCTAATAGAAGATTATTTTCTGCAGGATCCTTTCATAAAGCGTAATGTACACAATATTGGACTCGTCCGTAATATAACCTAATGACAATTACTGCTCTTTTGTCTCTATTATCTTCTCGCCGTCGCCTTTTGTCTCATTGCCGCTTAGAACGTTGAAACCATATCTAATTATGAAAAAAATTGACGACAAGTTTTACGATGCAGAATTCTTTGAATTGATATTATAATACACATCTTCTAAGTATTATTGTAACACTGTCTCGGGTAATTATTTTTTTTGTGTGAATGAATGTGATGAATATCTGTCATGACTCTAGATAACTTCGTGTGATACGTAACAATTGTGTGCGCAAATACTAGTCAGGTTTTTTATAAGAAACAATTTATTGGAAATTAATAATATGTAAGAAAGAAAAAAAGCAATAAGTATTCTTAATATTGATATCTGCTAATATGTATTGGTTCGAAGATTTTGATGAAAAGCTTAATATAATTGGGAAGTACTGCTACATGTTTCACCATAAAATATCGATACGCAATAAATTATCTTGGAATAATTCAATGTTGTAGAAATTCTATGATTTTCTCTTCTCTCTTCCAGAAATATCAAATAAGCTATTTCTGGAAGATTATTTTAATAAATATATTAAATTGGCTACGTGTTCTTAAATAAAGGGATTTCATTTTCCTGTTAGATCCTTAACAGTAATTAAAGCATTATATTATCATAAATTTGTGTCCTTATAATGTTTACTAGATGTAATTTACAATATTCAATATTTTATTTATTTTTGGGTAAAAATAAAGATTATATGTAATATGTTTAGTTTTGCTGTATAACAGTTGTAAATAGTTTTGCAAATCAAGAACTTAAAGAAAATAAAGCATTATACCGAATTTCACTGCCTTTAAAATGTTGGTTTTGTTTTTCATTCTACTCGTAACGGTATTGGGAAATACTTATAGTATTCAAGGACAAAATATGTATTATAATAAATTGAATTCAAATGAACTCCAAGAGTAAATTTTTAAAATGAAATATACTCTTTTACATAATAAAATCAATTGCTATTGAAAAGTAGTCGATAGCGCGTCGTAGATTGTAGGTATGACGTCTGTCCGAATGAATAGTGGTATTAATTCGTTGCATTCGCTTTAGGTGCATTGGCCGCGTTGACATTTAATTAAATTGACTCGTGTCCGCGAATCGCTGACCCGTCTCGAGCTCCTGATGGAATACAATTCCATTCGGTTTTTACTATTACGTCGCGGAGTCATTTATACGGCTTTACGAAATAAATAGCTTGTAAAATGCTCGTTTCAATAAATTATTGTAAATTGTAGGGACATTAAAGTTCTTACTTGTAAAGAGAAACAGTGTAGCGCGCCATTTTAATTTTATGATTTTGTCGAATTACGAGTACGTTGTTTATTTATATTCGCTATGTTTTACGTAAATTGAGGTATTTCTGACGTAAAACCATATGGGTCTGAATATGGCTGTATAATTGACGCGGAATCGTCTTTATATTAAAAGCTATTATTTTTTTGAATTCCGTTGAGCCTTTTTTAATTAATTGCCCAGTAAAACGGGTGGATAACAGCAAGTTATTATATGTATATAGTGTTAATGTTGTACTGTATTTCACGATCAACCTAATACAGTCTCGAATAATATACTTATGAACTTGGTTCTGTATGTTTCAGCATCTTGAAGAAGTTGTTCCTTAAATATTTTGCTTTGTACATATTCGTAATGTAAAACACATGTTTTAGAGATATTTTTTACAAACGAACCTCCAGGCGGTACGAAAGTGTTCCACTAAAATACGATGCCTACAGCTCTTTGTCTGTATTCGAAGTTTTGCTAAAGTTCTAGTTTGAAAGTTTGATCACGAGATATGTAGATTAGATCTCCATGTGCTCAGGTTATATGCTATACGTTTATAAAGAAAATATATAAAAGTTTAATTTTACAAGAAAAGTTATTTAAAAACTTAATTACATTTTTGTCTTAAAATGCTTTTTCTACTAGAGATATAATCGAAACATAACAGTTAAATTACTTTGTATTTTAAAAGCATTTGTATTTTCTGTCCAGATAAAAGGTTCTGTCGGGAATAATGTACAGGGCCGTAATTATGTACATTCGCGTGACACAAAACTAAATAAAAAAATGATGTCTGGTACCTACGCATTAATTGTTTGCAACGTTTTGTTATAATTCAGCTTGTTAATACATGCGCGTATTTCAAAATTAATATATTAAAGGAGATAAAAAGATGCACTGGACCGTTCTTTGCGCGGTTAAAACTGAGGTTTTCAAATTGTAAAACAAATATCATAATATATAACTAAGCGATTGTACGTTGTGCTTATAGATCTTACTGCTCGCTCTACGGTTTTTTTTTTTCTTCTATTTTTACTATCTCTAGAATGAATGACTCAAATTGAAAAACGTGAACAGTATATTAGAAATGCATATGTTTGATATTTTCATGATGATGATGATTAATACTGTGACCAATTTAATTAAATAAATTAATCTATTATTGATTGTTTTGTAAGCAAATAATTAGTCATATGACTTATTTATTAAATCTACAAATCTTTTACCTATAGGATGTTTTTGTGAATCTGTTATAGATTTTTTAACTTTTTCTTGGAAAGCGTCATCCGAATTTCTCTTTATGCACGTTGAATTAATGAGCTATAGCTCTAAGACTAAGCTGGCGGCTCAAAATTTGGCTTGAACTCTCGTCGGTCGTGTTGAATTCTCATCCCATCGGATTATGTACACCTGCGTTCGTGCACACACTTGAACATATTATCCTCGCTGTAAGCTATTCTCCGTTGAATGTCTGCTGTGATCGAAATCGTTTTGAAGGACATCATCATCATTTGATACAATGAATTACCTAACAAAATTTATTAAATTCGATATTTATAACATACATATTAGTACTTACACCGTAAACTCAATTCTAAGATTATAAACATAACCCTCGGTTCTTCTGATTTTGTTAAACAAAAATTTATGTTAAGTAAATTCCATCAGAAAATCATGATATTTTTTGGGACCCGTAAAAACTGTAGCGACCGTTTACTTTTATATCTTCTTAGTATTTTTCTTTGTAATAAAAATTTGTATTCTTTTAAATGTCAGAAGTTCAACGGAACACTACCAACCTAACAAAGAAGCTACAAATAATATTAAAATTCAATTTTACTTTGCTGGAGGCCGTGGTACAGTTAATTATAGATATTGATAAATATTACTTACGAAGTCATTAAATAAATGTACGACTTCCTCATTCTGATGGTTTACACACATTAACATTGGTACGTGTAGAACTTGTAGTTGTCAGCGAGCCCGCAGCCAGGACCGGGCGCGGTGTACACGTTAAAACGCAGAATCAAGACAATTTTGTCTAAAGTTAATAATTTAATGTCGATGAAAACATTCCAAAATAATTTTGTATAAATTTCATATGATAAACAACTTAGGTTTGTAAAATTGGCTATTAAAAAAAAGGAATGATAGTAGGCTAACTAGGATTTATAAATAACTAAAATCTGTCTTGATTGTTGTCTGCGCTCGACTTTGTACAGAAAGCAGACGCATTCTCACCCATGAGCGCGCGGGCGCAGGTCAACGGTCGGTTGCGCTTGCGCCTGGGAACTGAAGATAAATATTTGAATTTCAACACTTAATATATGTATATGCTTAGCAAATTGATTATGAAGTGTTCTGGCATCTACGTCGATATGTTTATGGTACGGATTCTGGGTCGAAGTGCTTATAAATAATAAACAATGCTCAATTTTTAGAACTTTTTTGAACACAATATAATTTTATATATAATATACTAAAATAAATAATATTATGTGGTTACGTGTGTAACTCTAAAATTTATAAACTACAAATAACGAAAAAAAAAACAAATGGTAAAGATTTCTTTTTTAAATATGCAAGCAGATATACTGTATTCTTTGAAACAAAGGAATAAGATTAAAAAAAGACTTTATAAAGATTACACGAGAGTAATAAAAGTAATATGATATGGTGTAATAATAATGTGTTGCGGGTTTACATGGTTTAATTAATATTATCTTGGACATAGATATTAATGGACTTTTTTCACGAGCAACAGTTGTGCTTCAAGTTTGAGAAAAGAATTAGATTTTAGAGAATTTATATTATTATATTCCATTTTGAAACAGTGCTCATTTTTCATATCAATTTTTCAATTGAATATTTATTAATTTGGTTCTTCAAAACTGAATGAAATTATTTTAACTGTATGTTTATAGGCTCTGAGTAATAAACCTGTGCTCCGCAGTGTTGCCCTCGTAAAATATTTATTATACCTGCCTTTTTCATACAGTTTTCCATATTGGTTTCATGATTGCATAATGTGGTTACGTGCGGTCTTAATGGTTACATAGCTTATCGCCTTCCTATCTAACGTTTAAAGAATTTTTCTTCAAATCGGACAGCTAGTTCCTGCGATGTGCGAGCGCTTCAGCTGTTAAATTATTGTTCCGTTCCCGAACGACAAAGTGTGATGTGCTATATGACTCATAAAAAAATCACTGAGATTAGAGCGCTAAAAAAAACCAATGTCATGGAAAGGCAAGGATTTAAGGTGATGCAAAAACTATTAATTTCATACGCTTATAGTTTCAAGGTGAACTCTATTTAGAGCAAGTTGAAATAAAGTGTATTTATTGGCTTTTTTTACAAATATATAAAATAATTAGCACATATAGCCTTAACGTTACTTTATTATGCCTTTTATTGTCATGTATTATCGTAAAAGTTACTTGTTTCTTCCAGGAAATTCTGACTCAAAGTGTAAGAATGTAAAAAAATCGAATCATTTTGCATAATGTGATGATAAACACGGCGTTAGCTGAATACAGATGATAATATAATAAATTGGAAGACACGGGCATGCATTCCAATGAGAATGCACTGGAGATTACTCCTCAAACGAATGTAATATCTTGCTCTTCGCTCGTTGATTCCGACTGTGACGTAATTCGATTCAACCACATTGTCCTTATAATAGAGTATTGTCATTGGAAATAACTAGAAAGTAACGTATGACCGCTCACGTACACTCATTGTGTATTTTTTATCCTTTCATGAGCGAAAGAATTATCTTTTACAATCGCTTATCGCCACGAACAATAGAGGATGTGTTTTGACCTAGTTTTTATATATTAAAATTGTAATGTAGTAGCATTTAAATTTTACTTCCTGCGGTCGAAGCACTAATTGCGCCTTTATACACATTTACCACTAGGAAATTATTTCGCTATAAATATTAACAGAACTATGATGTGAATTTGCACATATTGGTTTGTGGTTTCTTTAATTTTTTTCAGCAGCACGGTCACTTTTATTGTTATATTTTATTTTTATATGCATATTAAAAATATTTAGCGCTACAAATACTTGTACACATTTCCAAGTTAAGTTGGACGCTTATTATACTGCACTGCTTCAAAACGGCTTGTAACTTGAATGTTTATGACAAAATGTGTCCTAACACATGCAGGTTTCCCTATTAAAATTTTCTTTAACGTAAGCATGAAAATTTTATAATAAGACGTACTCTCTACGTAAAATGCAGTGGCGCCTGTAATTGAACCTTCTGTTAGGATTACGATATGATATAGGGTCCGTTAAGATTTTCTAATCGCTGGGCTGAATGCATTCATCTTAACTATTTTGCGTGAAATATTGTGTTTTCGTGTGTACAATTGAATAAATCATAATTGCTAGCGGCAATTTGAATTCTGTCTGAGTTAATGTAAATTGGATGCATTTAAAAAAAATAGGAAAAATGTGTGAATGTCTCCAAATACCCTAATAATAATTCAGAGCAAGCCAAGTGATAATTTATATACCAATTATCATAATATTCAACTTATTATTATTGAAGTATTTGATTCGATATTTTTTTATATAACCTTTAATTTTAATGTAAATACATTCCCTATATAATCTTCTATATAGTTTAGTAAATAAATATATACTATGCCGTCGGTTTTCACCTTTAACCTTTAACCATCGTCGTTTCGACTACGGTATTTAAGAAAAGGTGTTTGAAAGTGTTATTTCAAACCAAATGTATAAAGTTTTGTTTTTTATTTAATGAAAATTATATATCTATTATTTCTTGTACTTAAATGAACTAATATGCCATATTTATTCATCAAACAGACTTATGAATGAGATTATAGTTTTCATGCAAAATCAACAATTAAAATATTTAAAGTCTTAACTTAAAACAATATTTAACGAAATTATGGTAAACAAATTTTAATAAAGGCTCATCTTGTCGGAATAATTATTGAGTAATAATAGAGAACCCACAAAGCTACAGCCCTAGTCGTTAATAAATAAATCTTATAATATTTTTATCATGCCATGTCAGTTATTAAACATCAAAGTACCTAATATTCCTTCCGCTGAATATAAATAATATTTTCAATAGAAAATTAAGTAACAGAAAATATCTGATTACTAAGGTAGAAGGTTTTTTGGAATTTGTTCCACGGCGCTTCTCCAATCTGTGTTGTTGGATACACATGTGCCGGAATTCCATCCGACTCATGCAGGTTTCCGCACGATGTTTTTCTTCACTGTCAAGCAAGCGATGAATTATAAACACAACTTAAACACACGAAAATTCTAAAGCGGCTTTGACGTAATCTTCGTTTATGATAAATTTAAAACGTGTATTGTATATGGATGTATTCGTTCTGGTTTAACAGTAAATGAATTTTTGTTCAGAAATTTGTTATTTTAACCAAAAGGAAAGGTATTTTTAATTGTAGATATGCCTATGTCATAATATATGTTACCAGGGCGTACTCATCCTGCTGTACAATAACAGTAACAGCCTGTAGCCCACTGCTGGGCTAAGGCTTCCCATCCTTTTGATGTTTGGGGCATATTCCACCAAGTTGTTCCAATGCGGGTTGGTGGATACACATGTGCTAGAATGAGACACATGCAAGTTTCCTTACGATGTTTTCCTTCAACACCGAGCATTATATTATAAAAACAAATGAAAAAGCTTGCCTGGGTTGAATCCGTAATCATCGGTTAAGATGCACGCGTTCTAACTACTGGGCAATTTCGGCGCTGTTCTGCTGTACATCGTTCAATTTTCATTATTTAATGTAATAGGCAAATTGCCCATCTAATTGGATGTCATGAGTAAGAACGGTAACTAATGGAAACAACATTTATAGTGTAGTGTATAGTCCTTTAAAATGCTAAAACAAAGCTTAGATTTTAAAATATAACTTAAAGAAACCGACGTAACTTTCTAAGTTAAACCTATCAATTTTCGCAGACATTTCTAATTAAACTTTGCGATAAGCCTTCGAGCTTTATCTTCGAAAACCCTCAGATAAATATTTTACGGATTTAAATTCTATTTTTAATTAAGATTTAAAAAAAGGATAGAATTTATGTGGTTAGTATATAATATTTTTTGTTTAATATAATTAACATTTTTACTAGATATTTTAAATCATAAATTAAAATATCTATCAAAAGTTTATCATACCAATATCAAAGAAAAAAAAAGTAATCAAAGGACGTCCCGTCTTATTACCTCCACTGGGCTGGTTTATTTTTTCGCCCAGAGAATCGGAATTTCGATTCAACGGAGAAATGCTGCTAGCATTCTTGCCACCATTCCATGCGGTCATGATTCGTACAGTAGCTATTTTTAATTCTGAGTTGTATATATTATTGTCCTCAATGTAAATAATTCTTAAAGAATGAAATCATATGGTCTTTTCTTGGGTATATGACTTACAATGTCTCCAATATTCAAAATACGTGGATAGATAATATTTATTTGGTTCAGGTATTTAAAAACGAACGCCGCAAAAACTGTAAAAAAATTAAGATGTCCTGTACGACGAAAAAGTCTGACTCTGTTTCTATTTATCTATGTATACTATGTATCGTATATTTTATTTATATATTAATATAACTATTATTATGGTTTAAAACATTATATGTATCAGTAGGTATTATTGTAATTTGAATGTTTTTTTTTAATAAATTGCTTAAGGTAAAGTTTATTTATTTTATTTTCATGATAGTTAGTATTACTTATATATTAACATAAATAAGAGTTTTCATTTACTAATAATCTCATGTCTTTCCATCATTTTCTCTTTAAAACGCCCTTTCTAAATTATAAAAGACTCTTTCACTAGGAAGTGAATTTTATGTTAAAATTGCTTCGAGAGAAAATTGTCGAGTTAATTAGCGCGGTAGCAAAATATGATTCAAGAATGTAGGTGGTGTCGTTGATTCGTTTTCCCAGTTCAAACAATACGAGACGTGAATAGAAATGTGAAAATTATACAACTGTCACTTTATATTAGGTATGAATTATTGAATTCAATTTACTTTACAGTTTCACCTTGACTTAAAAGCTTAATAAAGCAATTTTGTTCGAGCACTTCATAAATAACTAAATGCATTATTGTGGATTTAATATAACTATTTTATCTTAACTCAGTGTGTAGTTTGTAAAGTAAGCAGAACTTTGACCGCAGGGACAGGCACAGTCCGGTACTCCTTGAGCCCCCTTCAAATCTGCTTGTGTTGCTTACTTATACTAATTTCAAACTTTTCTTCATGTCTTTGGATCTAAAGTAAACTTACTGTTGATAACTTTTATAATTTAAAATTGTTATAAAATTTTTAAACGACATTTTCTATTATTTCATGAGAATGGACCTCCTGAAGTGTTGCACAAACACAGATCCACTCTCTATTTCCTCATTCTCATAGTCTGATGGGAGGACAATTTGATAGGAATTTAGCTGGATTTTAAGTGTAAAACCTACGGTATTATTATTTTTCAAATTCTGGTCCAACCGGAGTTTGAAAACAGCACTTTGGGTTCTACATCTAGCCTCTTAACCATTGAGCACATACAATACAAGTGCAATATAAACTTGGTGGAAATCATTTAATCTGAATGGATCGCGATAATTTCCTGGTTATAATGATGTTACAATAGACTACTCTCGTCTCACTACCTCTCTCCTTTGCGTTCCAGGTGATATGTATATAAGCAAATATTATTACATTTTTGTTAATTCCAAAACTAATTACAAATCTGAGTGCTTAACTTTATTAAGAATATAACGCTATTTAAATTATTTCCGCATCACTCGGACTAACAAAAGTTAGCATAGTTGTTCGTTGTTGAATCTGAAACTATAAACTTCATTATACAAATATTATTTTAGTTGCTTTTAACTAGTAAAAACAGAAGATATATCACTTTTTTTTCTTTGATAAGTAAATAAATGCAGCAAAATAAATTATTTATTGCATCAATAAATATTTAATAAATCCAAACATTAATGTTTATTTAATTCCAACACTTCTGAAACAAGCGATATCACTTCCTTTGAAAATCTAAACCATTGGTTTTATTTTACATCTATAATCATTATCGAAATAAAATAATTTATAATGTCGTTTACCGGATGACATATTATCGGTAAAAATAGATAGGTGATCAAAACATTAGAAAGAATAAAAACTTGTTTAATTGCACTTAAAATAACTAATTCCAAAGTATACTGGTTACTTCTGATATA
This sequence comes from Vanessa tameamea, assembly GCF_037043105.1. Lineage (NCBI taxonomy): Eukaryota > Metazoa > Arthropoda > Insecta > Lepidoptera > Nymphalidae > Vanessa > Vanessa tameamea. Next base: position 8,078,576 of record NC_087316.1, read on the forward strand.
ACTTATATGTATTTTCATACATTTAATTAGCGAGCATGTCCAGTCAATACGTGGATTTCACTCACCTGACCGAAGGTCCAGGATGGATATCCGCGCATGTCATGAAGAAAATATCGCAAGGAAATATAAAGTATAGGATGAAATCTGCCTAAGAATATACATAAATCCACAGAAAGACAGTGGATTAAGCTCCAAATTTACTCGTTGATGAGAAGAGGCCCAACAGTGGGATTTACATGCATGTTTAACAATGTTCCCTGTTCTTACATTTCGGATACATTTTAATTAAACGTAGTTTCATGTTGTAAATTAATTTCGAGACGTACCATTGTGCGCTCTCATTATAGCAATATAGCACTCTAGAGGTGTTTTTTCAGAGAGACACTTAATTTTTTGTTCCTGTTTACATTTTCCATTATTCCACGAGAGTTCTTAAAATGAACGCAACTGTAGACATCATGGGAACACATTGTGTTCTATGAAAAAGAGCCCCGTTGTATAGTTTGTTGTTTAACCACGCTTAATTAGAATTTTTTGTAAAAAAATATCATACGTCTGAAATGAATGATTATTCTCACGGACATTCCACTTGATATGGTTTTATTTAATAACATAAGTTGGGATAAGAAATAAATTTTACATATTTACTTATTTTAATGACGATATAGAAAAACTTCTGTAATCTTAGGCTCAAAAGACAAAATTAAATTGGTATCTTCGACTATGTAGCAGTAATTACTCTCAAAGCGTAGGTATGACGAGGTACGCGGAACATTTTCTAATTAAAGTTTTCTCATGAAGTTTTCGGAGTTGGAAGCTGACGACGACCATCAGTATATATGGGCTTAGCGGCTGTATCGTATAATATGCAATTTATACATTTATTTTACAAATTAAGTTTTTATTTGATTTTGATAGGAGATCTATACATATTATAAAATAAATGAAAGTATTTTTGTTTGTCCTCTCATAACATTCATGTAATTCAGCTTAAAATTTGTACAATTAATTATTAAGGTTTTGGCGTAGTACGATAAAGGTGCTATATCGAAAATTAAAAAAAATTAATATAAATAGAAACATTTTAACGAATATCTGGTTTTAACTAGTATATTATACTATATTACAATTTCGAATTATTGATATAAATAACTGTTTGCATATTTGACAATTACTAAATTAAAGGCTTTCAATATGATATTGGATAATTACCACGCTCAGTGTCTGTACATACACATACGTATTAATCAACAAAAATGTCGTAATAAGTAATTATGAAATGAAGTACGCGAGAGCACGCGGGGAAATTTCATACGTAAAGCAATTTTATAAATTGACGTAATTTCGCGTGATTAAATTAAAGTCACACAGAATATTAAAAGCTTTAAATTAGCCCGAGATAACAGGGTTGGTCATTATACTTAATCACAAGGAATAAAATAGCGAAAATATTTTATTTGCTCGATTTTAATGTACCAATATAGAAAAAAAAAATACAAAAAAGTTGCTGCTGCTATAATCTTACAAATTATAGAAATTTTATTTTTCCAGGTTTATATAATATTATAAGTAAATTGCAAAGCATTTATTAAAAAATAATACAAAATTCCTTTTACTCAATCCAAAAAAAAATAACAGTACAAAAATAGAACATATTATTAATACAGACTGAATTTAATAAGTTCCTTAGCTTTAATTATGTTCGTTATTGCGAGTTTAATATATTTTGTAAATTAGAAACTGTTTCAAACATTTATCGGACTTTTACCGTGTCTTATTATTATTTAAATTTTATTTTAATGTAAGAGTTAATGTGTTTTTGATTTTAGTCTAATCGTTCATTATTTTCTTGTATCAGAACACAGAAACTCGTAAGCTACTATTTAAAAAAGGTTTTAATAGGTTCAATGTTATCTGCTTAAATAGGACTTTGATATAATTGACAAATATTTTAAAAAAATGTTGTAAAACACCGCAATATATATTGCGGTACCAACTAATCAATTAGTCGACCCTAAACAATTTAATGATTTTTGTCTTCCGTTGTAGAGATAAAGATATAGGGACGTAACATCGATCTTATGGTTGACCCACATCTGAAAAGGGTAGTGTGTAAATTTGTCTAACTGTGTTTACTCGAATGAGTGCGCAACTGAATTATTATTTGCAACGATTTAACTACTATAGTTAGTTCGCGCAAAGTAACACGTGTGATTGCACAGACCGTTTCCTGCATGCTGCCTCTTGCGCTTCTATAGGTTTTGATCCTCACGAGAACCTGTCGTTCATAATTTATTTTATAACATATTTAAATATATATTATGATGTTAATTAATTAGCAGTGATAATTGCACTCCGCAGCGCTTCGCCAGATGTCCGCCGACCCTTTTGGTTGACGGTGTCATAGCATCGTCAATAATATATTTATGTATTAGAACGCTAATTATTATTGCAAGAAAGTTTCAGACAACATCCGGTAATTTATTTATATTTATTCGTTTTAGTTCTAATATAATATCTATAATAACTTACCAATAATTGTTTTATCACTATCATAATTATACCTAAACATCAGTCATATTTTAAAGTTTAACTGCTTCGAGTTTTCTATAGTATGTAGTTTAGGTGTCTTGATATCTTTGGTATATTTTGAAAACATACATTCAAGCATGTTGCACCAACGTGTGTGAAATCTTTTTCTATCCTGACTAACAAATCGTTCAAACGCAGCTCATCTACACTCATCGGATCGATTTCACAGCGTAATATCAAAATTTTCGATTTATAAACCTTATACTTATGTCAAAATATAAATTCCAAGCAACTTTTTCAGTCCACCAATAGAAGAACAAAGTAGCCATGTCGTTACTCGTCTATAGCTCATGTTTACGCAGACGTCACTAAGGTGACACCCCATACTAGTGCCTGTCAGCTACATCACAAGATCATTGACATAGATATTGAAAAGGTTCGGAGAAGTGATCCCGCCTTAGCGAACGTTGCAATTATAATTGTGAAATTTCGCGTCGTTCCATCGCACACTATTTGTTTGTGTAAAAGAAGCTTAGTTTATTTAAAATTATACTATGATGTACTAATTAGATAGCGTATCACGATCAACATAACGTTTAATTGTATGCTTAGTTTAAGACTAAGCAATAAGATAAGAGTTCGTGCAAAGACCGCGACGGAAATATCAGCCCGACAACTATTTTAATTTAAACAACTTGCATTATAACAGTCTAATAGTTTTTCAATCACTGGATCTAGTGGCCGAGGGAGCGGATGTTAAAATTATTTTAAGAGTTTTAACTCCTAAAAGTGACTAGACACGGTCGGTTTTTTTTTTAAATAATTTAATGGATCAACCACTGTGTTAATGAGCGAATGTGGAATACACATTTTTATATACGTTCTGAATAGTGCCCTGAATTAAATAATCACTAAACAAGAATACAAGTTAATATTTAGAAGAGAACATCTTTAATACAACAGTAAAAAGCTACGGAAAATTCCAGTTACGGCAATATCGATTATGGCCAGACACGTTAGCGCGATATCATCTGAACTGTTCAGAATGTTACCTCTATTGCTATGACTATGTTAGGCTGAGGGGACGGCGCGGTGGGCCCGAAAATAAATGTAGTCACGTCTTACACGAAAATTAGGTATCGAGATATATATGAACACAGCATTAGGCAGTAATATGTTGAAGAGGCATTTAAATATAATAGTATTTGTGTACGTTGTTACTATAATAAAAAAATATAAATGCTCGAACATATGTATGTTTTAAGCAGTCCATACTATGATTATTTACTAAAAACTAGCTATTGCCCGCGGCTTTGCTCGCGTGGAAATTGAACATTACAATATTTGAATATACAGATTAACTTAAAATATTACTTAGATTTAAGACCTCTTTGTGTGTATTACCCTTTAGGGTAGAATATCTAGAAAAGCTTAAATCTTCTAATTTTTAATCAGTAGCCCAAATAATTTTATAACAATTTAATCGTCGTAGTAAAAATATATAATAAAATTTCAAAGAATAATATTAACATTTCCTGTTATTTTTACTTAGCTGAGAGAGAGTACAGGATTTAAAAAATATTTTTATATAAAATTTAATTTCCAAGTATTTTTTTCTCATAATAACAAGTCTAAATAATCTAAAGTAAATTTTATAACACAAAACATTTCTAACAACATCAGTATATTCTATGGATTCCGAACGAACGAAACCACTTATTTATAATTCAGCATTTAAAGAGGGGCTAGAAAAGCCCCTTTCCGGTATCCTTAACACGGAAACAAATCTTTGTTAATTTATCTTGTCGAGGCAGTGTCGAAAACACTCGCAAATCGCAATATAATCCTGTCGTCCTCTCGAACAAGCTCTGTGAATAGATCGGCTAAATGCGTACACTGTCGGAGCCTCCCATTTGCATAATGGATATAGACAACGATCTCTACAAAACCTGCTAGAAAACAATTCATGGTTCGGATCGTTGCGGATGAAACAACAAATCGACATGCGAAACAGTTTAACGTTTAAGAATACTATCTGGACAGTATTCTTGAATGTTCTCAATCTGATAATATCTTCTCAAAAACACGAACAGCCATCGCTTACCCTTTATGGAGTCACGCAAATGATTGACCGATTTGGAAGCAACCTACTTACCGAATGCCCGTTAACACAAAGGCGCGGTTTGTGTTTATTTGAGCAATGCAATGTTTTAAAATGTTACGGACGTATTCGTCTTCCTTTTGACATGTGTAAAATAAACATATCGTCTCACAATATCATAACCACACGTTTCTTTTTGTGGATTTATGATTATTTTAAAATTTCAACATCCAATTTGTGAACTTATTTTGCAACAACACCGAATTGTTCAATGAGAACAATTTCAATAACTTTGTAGTGTCTTTTATATAAAATATTTGTTATAATTTTTAATAATTTCTAATATTTTGTTTCAGGTAATACGACGAGGTTAATACGACATATCCACAGTAAGGAGGCCTAGCAAATAATCACATAATAGTAATAGCTATAAAAGACTAGAATAGTGTTTAAAAACTGTGAAAGAGTACACATTTTAATACGAATTTTACTTTCTATTTTTAGTAAATAATAATAGGTACAGCCTATTATTTATGATCCCTAACTTTAATAATTAATTAACACCTTGTAAAATAATTTAAGGAATTTAGAAAACTATGGTAGATCATTTACCTAATTAAATTACTACTTAGTCAATTTATACTCCTTTTGCTTATATAACGTTGATATACATTAGGTATATACAGATAATTATGTGGGAAGGCTTTCTAGTCATTAAAAAGTTTTTTTTTTACTAAAACATTGTTGTTAAATAACATCCTTAGTCACACATACAATTTTGTTTGGTCATAACAGTCATAACATCACAACGAACGAAAGCCCTACCCAGTTAAGCAGAGCCGTAGCATTTTTTATTTTATTGTTTCATACGAAACGGTGTAAACGGGAATTTTTATTGTTATTTCGTTATGAACCTGTAAACCACCTTTATTAAAATAACGCACCGTTTAATTTGTATCATTACCTATAAAGTATCCATGTGTTAGTACACAAATATGAAAACAATAAAACAAATCACGACTGTAAGAATTTAGTCGCCCGCCAATTTAGAATTTATAGTAGTTATGTTTGTGATCATATTTTCACTAACCTTCCAAGTGGGGCAACTATCAAATGTCAATGGGCTTTTGTGAATAAAAACGCTGGTCTCATGCGAGAAGATAAGAATAATTTACTGGTTCTCCTGAAGAATGTTATCAGTTATATTTGCCCTGTACTAAGCATGTCAACTAGAGCTCTTAAGGCGTCACGCATAGGGATCAGAATACAAGAGCGAGTAAATTTTCACATATAAACCACTGTATTTGGGCCTGTTTTCCCGCTCGTCTTAACAAAGCAACTCAATATATCAAGTTGTCGGGTCGACTTTACTTAAGTCGCAAGATGTTACCCGAAACGTTGTTTGTCACGTAACACGACGCCATTATTATGCCATTGCTCACATGAAATTCGTGCCTTTATTCCAAACATGCATAAAACTAGTTTAATTAAAACATATCAATATAAAATATATTGTATTTTTATTTAATAGGCGAAACAGGTTCAGTAATGAATACCTTTAATTGATTCGTAAATATTCTTGTTTCGGTGCGTCAATCATACTTTTAATTTGGCAGAATTAACTATATTTGATAGATTAATAACTCATCAATCAATCTTTCAATTAATCTAAAACAATCTTTACTTAAAGGCTTACTCGTAATATACGTAAAATATAAATTAAAGTTTCTATTCACTTTTTCTCACGAATTTTCACTTTGAGACCGTCATTTAAACAGATTTTCTATCTGTGTAACAAAATACGTAAATAAATATATGTAATATAAATTAACAGTAAAGCAACAAAAACTAACATACGACTAAAAAGTCATCTGTAATAATATACTACATTACTTCTTCGTAATAATATCATAAATACGAAAAAGAGTCTCATGGTTTGTTCTTTCTCGGAGCGACGAATTTTCGTGTTTTAGCATCGAGATAATTTATGAACCGGAGACTGACATAGATTACTTATATATTAAAAATGTACACGGCACTATGTCAGTGTTAAAAACTAGTAAACCATATATTACTGTCACATAGTTGGTGTCATCTTGCTGAGTCATTAAAGGTATGACATAGAGTCAGACACGATGAAATTATAAGAACAACTAGAAGTACATGGAAACACTTTATGAATAAATAGAAATAATTTCCCTTTTCCACTTCATTTAAGTGTAAATCTTGTGTAAGGCTTTTTCCGACGGTGCGCCCATTCCGCGTGGAAATGAAATAAAAGTGTACAAATCACGCGTGAAATTGAGTTCGACCCGCCGCTGAAGAATTGTTCGTCTCGGGAAGTAAATGCCATTCCGACCTACATATCACGGCACCGTCTGCTGTACTGCCACCCTACTTCCACTTATGATAGGAAATGAGTTTCGTCTATTAAATAAATACAAGTACGTACATTTAATTTATCGATTGTAACTCACGATTACTACACGAAACTTCACGACATTTGTGAAAAAAAAATTGGAATTAATAAAATTTAAAGACTTCGTGACACATCTTGAATTTATTAAAATTCCAAGAATTTTATAAAAGTAAAAAGGATACTGTTACATAATTCAAGAGTTGGGAATAAAACCAGAGGGGGCGGAATGTGTCGCTAAGTTTTCAGCCGGGACGGCGCCCTTGAGGCTCATTTGTCAGTATAACAATAATTAATTGAAATTACCTCGCCACTTAAACGACACGTATATGCTAATAAGAAATAAGAGTCTTAAAACTTACGAACTTTTCCCATTAAAGACTTCAAAATTATATATAAAGGTATACTAACCTTCAAGAAATGCCCTGTAATATGTTCGACGATTTGACGTATAATACAAAACTAAAATGTTTCAATCACTTAAATTCATTCGAGCATATTTAATTTTGGCGTATGATTGCGTAGCGCCATACGCGACACGATGCAATTATTTGTTCAAACGCTAATAAGCTTCGTTTGTGATGTACGCATATGCATCAGCGGCACTAGATTGAATTCTGGCTGTAAATCGAGCCAATATTGACGAGCTCACGTTTAGCGCCTGTGCCGTTCCACCCCCAGTAAGCGTCGGGGTCATTTCCATTTTATTCGTGACACGTCCGGTTATGTAAATAAGGTCTATACCTAGTGCCGGCGCCTGTGAGTTCACACGCTACATCATTACCACCGATACACAAAAACCTTTCAAAGGAAATAATAAAATTAAACATTTTTTTCATCCATATTTAATGCTGTAACAAATAGCGGTGTAGGCAATTTCAAAGATAGGTTGTAATGAAATAGTTATATTTTCTTTGGTATTTGAGAAGTCTGTCTTCTATTTCTTAAGTCAACGGCAAAACCCGTCTCGAGTTGTGTTACCCACTCATTAGTTACGCTAAAACGAATCGTCAATACTTTATATTGCTGTGTATTGGTTTTAACGGTGAGTGTAACATTGTAATTACAGGCCCAAGGGACGTAATATCTAAGATGGAATAAGAAATGTTATACTACTTCCAGTTTATGGACGTAAACACTCACTATCCGATGACCCATTTGATCTATGTCTATTTAGGTCTATCATTTCTGTTAAAATCAATTTCACACAATTTTCAATTTTCAATTTTACAGATGCTCTGTTTCTTAGTAGGTATTTTAATAGCACTGAGTGTGCATTGAATTTAACTCTTTTCTCCAAACTCATTCGGCAATTTGCGCAAAATTGGAAGTGCAATTTGTACAAACATTGTTTACATAAGTAAGCCATACATAACGTGTTCATGCTTGCAGTGTACGCATAGTAAATAATGACTTTGTAGCCGTAAATGCTGTTAATTGCTCTAATGACGACGGCGGCGGCAGCTTTCAACGTACCCTATGAAGCACAAATTCATAGATAGTGGATATGACGTTACAACGTACTTGGTATGTATACATATCTACCAAAGCTAATTTAGTGTGCTAAAATATAATGCATTGACGTGGATTCAATTTCGTAACTGTTGGTAAAACGGCAACAGCATGTGGAAAACACAAAGACAATATAATATACAAAGACTAGGTATTCGTTCACAATAAAACTTATAATACACTATAGTTTATAATAACTTTATAAAACTTGATTATATCACCATATTTAGTAGATTTTCTGATATTCAAAAGATTTATGTAATACTCGGAAATGTTTGAGATTCTCTTTCAGACGAAAAGCTTTAAAACAACAAAATTTGTGTTTCTCACGAACACTGAATTGAGAATTCTTTAACATTATTAGTGCATCATTTCAAAGCCAAGCGAAGTAGCTGGAGTATTCTTTTGAACAAATAAAAGCAAATTCCTGAGAGGACGTCCGGAATAGCAAAACCAAGTTCCCGTTTACCTCATCGGCATCTTTAATACGGTCTCGGCTTAATTAAATTACTGCACGAGCAATCGAGGAGTGCAGGCTAGACTCTGGCTTAGTCTTTAAAATATTAATTTTACAAAAAAATATTTTAATCATATTTATGGAAATATAGGCCTTTAAAACTTAGAACACGTTTACATACGTATAAATCATTATTACATACAAAGTTATATGTAACTATTGTCAAGTTTTAGCTTAGTAGAATAAATTCTAAATATGATTGTGAGTACTTAGATCATTGGTATATCATAACTATATACATAAATGAAAAAACGCCCAGCACGATATATGTACGTGCTTAAGAATACACCGTCATATTAATACAATTTGACACTAAAACAACGTCCATATTATGAATACATAAAAACTTAAGCTTGTTTGCTTGCCCGAATTTGATGTGTCACAAGTTCAACCGATCGACGCATTTAGCAATCAATAATAGTAATCACAATTGGTTTATCATCGCCAAAGATGCGGAGCAACGCACAAACACATATAATAACATCCTTCTTTTATGAAGTCGGCTACAAAACAGTACTTATATTAATGTTATGAAAATATTGTCTTTTTTTTGTTTCCGACGTTATTTTGCACGAAAATTGTATATATGACGTAATTTTACTCCGGGAAAATCCCCAATTTTCATTTTAAGCTTCCCTTGCGGCCTGTAGGTATTCAGTCTGAAAGCAGGGGAGAGTCACACGTGCATTTGTAAAGGCTTTGTATCCGCCGCGTTGCAACCACGTAACGAGCATATCAGCAATCTTGCTGATGGAGCCCTCGCGCAACTCCTTTGTTACTTTTGATTTCCGACCTTTATGTGACATCTGAAAAATATTAGACATTTCTTAAATTGAAAATCCAAAGAAACATCGATGACCTATTGCCTCGTTATTTTTATGAAAATAATACGTTTGTTGGCCAAAAAATATATTGTCGTGATACTATTTTTAGTGCTAATGTTGTATATTATACAATTACTTGATTTTAGAAGTATAACGACCCAAGTCACGACATATAGTAATTTTTTGTTCGTTATAAGTTCTGTATGCTGTTAGGATAGGACATTTTAATATTGTTTTGGCATGCGGTAGTGATACTTTGTAGATTAAAAAAATCTATGTATTAAATAGCAAAAGTATAAACATTTTTACTTTATAGTTTAAGTAACTAAGTAGTATGTACTATGAGACTAATTATAAAAAAAACATCTAATTCTTCAACTCCCATGACACACAACACAACTAAATAGAACGTAGAACTACTTTTCTCTCAAAAGCATTTTTCGGACGTGACTACTCAGCACATCTCGTATTCTATAATTTTGCTACTCATTTTGGCTAAAAGATATAAATTAAACATTACAAAATTAAATAACCCCCAGTTTTGCTAACGGTACTCACCGAAGTCCTTCGTTGACGTCAAACGACGCTTCTTTCTAAAAGGTCCTATCGTAATCATATTTGGAACGGATAATATATATTTATATCCTACTGTAAATAAATTGAATAAGATAAATAAGTTAATCGATAGAGCTATTTATTTTGCTGAATGAAAACCGAAAATACAGTTCGCGCAAATTAAACCACAGATAATAATCACACATATTGTCACGATGTTTTGTACATAGTTACCCACGTAATGATAATTGGAAGTCATTTTGATTAAAATCAACTATATTAAACTATTTGATACGCATATTACCAGAAAGTTAAAACAAATACTGTTTTTGACTACGTTGGTAATATTGGTAAGGACGGGCTTATTGAAAACTTAAGGAAAATTAATAGAATACGTTATTTTAAAGTAGAACTACAGTTATATACTTAGTGATAGGGCTTTGTGCACGTTTGGGTCGGTTGTAGAAGGTACCATCCACTCATCAGATATTCTACCGCCAAACAACAGTACTCAGTATTGTTGTGTTCTGATTTGAAGGGTGAGTGAGCCAGTGTACATACTATATATACATAAGGCACATAACATCTAAGTTCCCTAGGTTGGTGACGCATTTCAAGAAATGGTTAATATTTCTTACAGCACTGTTGTCTATGGATGGTGGTGACTACTTATCATCATGTGGTCCAAATATAAACATCGATAAAAACAGACGATGCAGAAATCAAGTACCATTCCTTTCATCTCAAAGGAGGAGGGAAACATCTAAGATTTAGATACCACATATAAGATCATTAAACGTCGATAAACATATTCGATAGCCGCAGACAAAAAATATATTAATTGATGTTTGCTGAAATAACATTATCTTAAATAAATTAGGAGTAAAAAGACCTAGAGTTTCGTTTACAAGTAAACTATATTTTTTACATTATTATTAGAATAATATACAGAATAGAAATATATAATGCACGCGCCACACAATCACAAGGGAGAATATGCGGCGGGGTGGGGACGTGACGGCATAAGAGAGTCATGCTGTTTGCCGTTACGGCGTACGAGTCGGACTTATCCCCAAGGCGCGCCAATAATTATTTTAAATCGAAAACGAATTGATTTCATATGTAAATATCTGTAAAGAAAGTACATTTGCTTCTATTATATGTATAGATTACAGAGGATACGAATGTCACTCTATTAAAAAACGTATAGACAAGTACAGCTTATACTATGATTATGAATTGTTGAACATGATTTTGAATTAGATGGATTATATCATCTTTACATAGTATAAAACACAGTCACTCCATGCGTTTTTCATCCAAGAGGAAGGTTTATATGTATGATATATGCATATTATAGCAGAGAAAAAACGATAATTTCAACTTCCCTAGCTGGATAAAATCAAGATTATTTTTCTTTTAATATTTGATTTTTAAACTAAAAGTTGGATATATCCCCCTATTGTATCCGTGTTTAGCCAGGGCGGGTAGCAAGTTTACTAATATATTCTTATTAAATGATTTGGCAACAAAAGTAACAAAAAGAAAATTAGTACAGAAAAGCATTTCTTAAAATATAACTGATAAAATATGGCAAAGTAAGTTCTTGTTTAAATCTGGGACCTTCTGTACCCCATTACTTTCCTTCTTAGCTAACTCAGTATATTGAATATTTCTTTTCTACTTTTGCTTTTCATGTGATATTCAACTAAAAATAAAAAATTAAAAACGATTTCTAGATCGTTTTTTATTTTATATTTTATGTATGAGTTTATAGATTTGCTAGTATTTATATATTTAGTTAAATATATTTAGGTATTTTAAAACTACCTGCAATTATGAATATTCTATGAGCATGGTTGTATTTCAAATCAAAATATTTTGTATAACAACATTTCCAAGCGTGCGGCATTACTAATAAGTATCGATAAACACGACACCCACGCTAGGAATATCGATATCATGTACAATAGCCGTGAGCACCTCTTTTTTGCATGACGTCAATGTCAATCTACGTTGAGTTCGGATACGAATCTGACCACTAGACACTGACATTTCATATTGCTAAGAATATTATTTCATGAACGCATCAAATGGTATTAACTACATATTAAATAAAGAAAACTACAATTTATTTAAAAAAATAATATACTTCATTATAACAATTCAAGCAAAGTTACTAAAATCATGATCGTGTACCTATAAAAACTAATTAAGAGAATTCTTGTTGAAAGCCGGAGGTGAATAGAACACTTATATCTTATCCGGTTTTCACGAGTATAATTTTTGTTTATATATTTATTTTATGTTTGCAGACAGCCAGTAAACATACATGCATTTTTTTTTATGAAATATTTACACATATATTCAGCAAAATGGATATTTCTTAACACGCGAGGTAATTTTCCCAGAATTTGCATAATCATGTCCCTTATAGACAGATCGACGGTTGTCCTAACTTTCATGTTGAACAAAAATGTACTATATTATTTTAATATCTGAAAGCAGTTCCAAACTTAAGTGAATAATACTTCTCTTCTTACATAGATTTCTTGTAAATAATTTTAACTAACTAAATCCCTATGACTTATGAAAAGGGGACGGACATATTTTCCACAGGTACTGGCAACTAAGGCCCCGGTGAGAAGTATTTTACCTGCTCTTTTCATATAATACCTAATAATGAATTCACTTTACTACAATCAGTTAAAATGTCGCTCTTGAAAGGATTAAGGTAGTATTTAATTCGAAAATCTTTCTCACATTGCGCCAGTTTTATGTTAACTGCTTTTCACTTTACATAGTTACATAATAATAACAAATACAGTCACAAACATATTTTAAGAAACGTAATTAAGAATATTTTTGAAACTCACAACTTTTCCTAACGAATGTTCACACTTTTTTCGAATTTTTAGTTAACTGAAAATTCAGTGTTACCGCTTATTCCTAACAATATTGCCCATAATTGTGCCGTATTTTATAATAAGCCATCATTAAAACTTGAATGCATGAGATTCCATTCTACTAACAACTTTTGAGTTCTCTTATGTTAGCTGATACTTCATTGCTCAGTCGTCTAAGTTTTATTTATTACATACTAGCGATCCGCCCCGGCTTTGCACGTGTGCAATGCTGATACTAAATATACTACAGAATTTCTTTACACTTATACAACGGTCACAGCTTTTTTGTGTTTAGACAATACAAACCGCAATGTTCCTGCATTTTAAATCTGTATAACTTTGATAATATTCATTTAAATTACTTGCTGTAAAAGGCCATATATTTCTAGTAAAAAGTAAAGGATAAAAAGTGGTTATTGTGGGTTATCCCTAAGAGATAGAAATATACCATCGAGGCTTTTTTGTACACCTTTTTTAAGGTACACAATACTGTAGTACATTATGTTGATCTACTTCGTAGGGTCCAGTCAGCGTTTGCAAAAAAAGCGCAAAAAAATTAGATTGTTTACAACATTATATTAGAAACTTCTAAAATTATCAGTGTTTCTCTACTATATTATGCAAGTATTATACATAAAAACCTTCGTCTTGAATAACTTTATCTGTTAAAAAACCCCATCAAAATACATTTAGTTTTAAAGATAAAAAGCATACATAGGGACAGACAGACAGCGGAAAGCGAATTTGTTTTATACTATGTAGTAATAGATATATTTCAAAATCTCGAAACTATCAGTAGTAATCTGTAATAAAAAAAATGTAGATCAAAAATTATATATGAATACATGGTAATCTATGTATTTGAAAAAATATTACCGATGTGTTTGTCAATCGGAATCACGATCCAAAACATTGGAATCAGGATTGTTTTTCTAAAATGCATAGAGTCAATGTAGCATGAAAAGGCCTCTTCATATTATTACTGCCTTCCATCGTAAGTTCTTCTTCCTACCGCTGCACTGTAAGTTGGACGTATCCGGATTTAGAAGCCGTCTCCACACTTTGACCTTTCTATTACCTGACTTATGATATAAGCGAAGTTTTAGTGGCAACGTTCTTCTCATCTACGCGATAACGAGTGGTAAGTAATCTGTCTTTGGTAGACAAGTACATCCCTATTCTTCTTGTGGTTTTGGTGTATGTTGTCACTTGTCAAATTTCTTAGAGCTTAGTTTGGCCTTAGCAAAGTGCACACAATAAGCTGTAATCCCTCGCTGTTGTTACTTTTTTCCGACCTTGCTCTTTAAGTCTCCTAGAGCGTATCTCTAGTCTACCGTCATTGCTAAACACTGCGGGAAATGTCAGACTTGGAGACTTGCAATGTTTTTCATGAGGCTTTGATTGTTAACCATTTTACCAATCAAGTGATATCAACGCAAGTCCACATCAATATTTTTTGACGAAAGGAAGAATGTATCTTTATAACGAAAAGCATTACTTAAGTATTCTCATGAGATCTACTTTAAAATGGATATCAAACACGTTAGAAACTAAAACATCGTAATTATTGGTTTAGTCTTAACACAAGGCACATCTCTCAATTATTACGCTCTCTAGGTTTATTTACGTTACTACGTTATTGTCTGAACATTATCTCTGCCTCCACGGAACTAAATTATACCACGCATAGCGATATGAAATAAAAATGCAATGACTGGGCAACCGTTTATTTAAATAAATGTAATAGTTGTCACAATTTTAATATTAATGCGGAACTGTCCGCGAAATGGAATTTCAATAGATGTAGAATTTCAAACCGATACGGAAACTACCCAGTATTACGAAATGGAAATTTTATAGGTAAGATCCTAATACCATTTATTTATTACAGTTGGATATTACAAAGCATTATGATAAATTCGATTTCATTAACATTTGTTCTATTAAAATGGGACGAAAAGAAAGAATCGAATGATTCTTCAAAGGCAAATTTAATGCGTCCTTGGAGCTGAATTTTCCCCCATTAAAAGTTATCCAATCGGTAAGGGAATTAAGTACGATCTCGCGAATTCGATAGATTGCGAAGATTATGTCTATGTGTAGTATTCTTGCTATAGACATCAAGAAGTCGAATTCTTGAGCTTTATGGGAACAAGTAAAATATTTAATAAAATCATATTATATTCAATGACTCGAGTATCATATATTATATTGGAATGTTGTCTTTGAAATATATTTAACTAAAATAAATTCAAGTTAATTATTAAACTCAATAAATAAAAGAAAGATCTTCTATTTTCAACTTTAAATAATAATTTATTAGGAAAAAGTTTTTACCATAGACTATATAGATACAACTTTGCGCAACAATATTTGCTTTTCGTGCTTTTTGTTTTCTATGTCAGTAAATCTGAGTAGCTACAGATATATAATTTGTTGATGTATTGTATATATTTTCATTATTATCAGTAATATCAATACGTCATTTGAGAATTTGAATCTTTGTTTGCGATTGTCTACTTATATTACTAGTTATTGAGATCGAAGTTTCCAGAAGGTACTGATCAAACCAAACACATGTTCTCGTTTGTGGCATTTGGTTTATCGCAATATTGATAACTTCAGATATTATATTGCATTGCACGGCGGGTTCATATTTCAAGTTGCTAATGCGATACTGCTTAACAAAAAAATACGGGCTGATGAGATATTCATACCTAGCTTGAATATGGCCTAGATGTAAATGTGTAAAAAGATGTTATTGCTTTTATTGTGAGCACGTCTTTATGCTATATCACTACGGCAGAGAGGGTACCGCTGGCTTTTAGTGAGTAGTCTGGCACTAGTCCAGGAGTCTTTAGATTTATTTTTTTTGACCCGATACCCTTTTACGCGATTTACAGTAAACTGCCAGTTATCGTCACGTAAGGAAAAATCGTTGTTCCTTATCCAGGCGACCTTTTCCTCTTTTTCTCTTTCTTTTTTCTCAAACGTTGTAAATTTATTTCTTTGTGTTTGTTATTTAATACATAATATATAACGAAAGCAACTCCATTCCATTCGAGTGTCCCACGACATCTATCGTATTTTTTACTGCGGGGTAATGCGTTAAAACAATGTCCAAAGTTATCCTTATATACTTTTCTTCCATCGAGTTTAAAATGTTATTAGTAAGTGAAGATTCAGGCTAACAAAATAAAATTGGGTTTAATTTTTTATTCCAATTTTTATAATAATCTAAATGTTTTTATTTTAATCGTATTAATTTGAAATTAGACTATGTAAGTAAAATTGATATTCTTTTTATAATTCGACCAGTGTTATTTTAAATATCTCTTATTCATAGCACTACATCATCTTTTTTCTGAACAATGAGTGTTCTTTTGAATACTTTAGTACCCTTTTATAGTTCGGCATGTTATCGCAGTAAACGTTTTTGAATTATCATGTCCTTATTCATATCAACCTGCTTTGTTATGCTCTTCGTGTACAGTACGCCATAACTATATATTATTAAATTATTTGATAATAACCTTTATGATAAGTTACATAAGACCTACTTATAAAGGTCTACGCGTTGCCATCTGTACTTTCGATTTTGATTCCCCGCTGGGACAACGGCGCGTGCGCGGCAGGGTTCCACGTTACTTACTGCAATTGGTCACGATTACAGTTTTTCGAAACAAATATTTTTTACTAATTCTGAATAGTATGGCAATATGTTCCTATAATTTTATTTATTTTTATGAATATCTAATATTTAAATGGAAATGTCGATGAATTAATTGAAATTAAGTTGAAAGTAGTAAGAAAACTACTACTATGAAACACTCTAAAAATTTCAAATTTTATGAACTTGAAAATATTAGTAAAATACTCGTGAAAAATACTTTTAGCCACTTAATTTTAAGCCTACGAAATGGCTGAGGAATTGATACACCCTAAAAAAATTGTGACAAACTTTCATCAATTTAACATGTAAAACATTAACTTCGTTCTGATAACTATTTTAATTGGCATTACATATATGGTAAAATAATAGATTTTTATTCTATTAATAGAACAATAACAAAATTTTATGAAAATTTATTAGTTTATACATTACAGTATACAATAGGGCAGAGACCTTCTATTAAGAAAAAAAACTATGTTAAAAGGTCCCCTAATTTTAAATTTTTCCCTTAATTTCAAATTCATAAAATATATATATTCTTTGATCAATGTAGTCGAAAACCGCAGTAAATTAAAACAAGAATTGTATTAACTGTTTTCACAATTACAGACCATCGATCGGCTGTATTTGCTTAAAGGTTACGTGCTCGATGCACATTTACCGGAAATAAATACTATTTCAATTAAATAAACGTGTTTCACGATGAACGAGTATTGACTTATTGTCAATAATTTACTGTTGGTCGTATTATAATATTGAATTATACTTTACCTGTAATCGAATGTTTATAGTCAGTTGGTATATGTTTTATATTTCAACAACTTTGTTATTAAAACCTTATTAATAGAACGAAAATATTACGGTCTGGAGAGAAGCAATAGCTTATTTTACAAATCTAAATTTATTTTTTATATTAAACACCCTGCAGCGTCTTTCGTTATAAATGTGTTTTTAATATTGTGTGGATTTTCAGTTTTCATTAGACAAATTTATTCATGTCGACAGCTTAGGTATATATCATATATGAATATTTTACTAAATATTATAATTAATTTTATTATAATATTTGTCGTTGAAGTCTAAAAAAATCGTGCCGCCTGACAACCATGGCGTGCACTCTGTAAATCGATAAAGTTATGTGAAAATGGTTTATAGTGGAATCGTTCCTCTCAAACAGTTCTACTTAAAATTCAACGACACTATATATATAGTGTCGTATATATATCTATATATATATATATATATATATATGTGTGTGTATGTATGTACTTTCTGTTAACCAAACGATACCGGGGCGATGTCTATTAGTTTAAAAAATTAATTTATTAAGAGTCAAAAGTTACTTTTCATTTTTTTCAACCTCCTATAGGAAATATATATTTTTTTTTAAACTGTGCAGAAAGTAGCCTCCAAGATCACAAATTTCATTTGCATTTTATACCAACAAAGGTTCACGGAGGTCGGGCTCGATATCTCCATATCCTGCCTAATCTTATTTTCATCCCTTACGAAAGAACCTCGTTATGGCGAATCGATTTTATCGGCTTCAAGCCGATTCAAAAATTTTGATATTAATATTCCACAAAATAATACATTTATGTTGTAAAAATAGTGTTCTAGGTTAACCAGAAGGTATTGTAAATTAAAAAAAAAAGTATATGCACAATTTTTAGTCTTTACTTTTGATCGTTAGGATATTCGTTCAACTAAAGCCAATCTCGAGTGTAAAATAAGGTCTTGCTCACCACAAAAAAAAATTGTCATTGAAACTGCACCAATGTGTAAAATTACATAAACCCAATCCTCTTATCAATCGGATTCGAGAAGAGGGTTTTAATTCCGCTTGCCATAGCTTATATATATACGTATATTTTGTTAAAGTCGAATATATTCGACCTCAACAAAGTAACAAGTAAGTTAAAATAAAATTAAGAAACTCGTGTTCGCATGGTGTGGACTTCAATATTATATTTTAAAAAAAATTGACATTTCTCAAGATCAAATCAAGATTTTAAAGAAAATAAATTATTTTTATTTAAAGAAAAGAGATTATTTTTTTCATCAAGCAGGTTTCATTAAATAATTTTTCTGTAAATGAAACACGTTCTTCGATATCTATACACCATTGACAGCTGATAGTCGGAACAGGAAATCTGCGTGTTATGACTAAACTTGTATACATGCATGTTCAAATTTATATATCTACTCGTCTAACCGTTGAAACGCACACATTTAGCGTCGCAACTGGCTTGAACGGTCAAGCCCTGTAGGTATTGTACATATATTATTATACACACTAGAATGGTAGCAGTGGTAGGACTCCGTTGAAACTGTCTGCTACTACCCACTGTATAAGATTAAATAACTTTTAAAATTATTTTGTATTTCAGTTCAATTATTAACTTAAAAGTATTCAGTTGTACCAGTCTGGCACAATATTGTAGGATGAAGAAGGTGCAAAAGAGATTTTTTATAGTATTCATATAAATAGTAATAAAAATTTGATGTTTAACAAAATTTCTTGTTAAGCATCATTATTTTATTAAATATTGTCGATCGGGTAAAATTTAATTTGTAAATTCGCAGTAAAGTTACATAGCTATTCCTCGGTAGCTATGTACAAAGTAAGTAAATCTTGGAAATCCTTACACCACAACTAGACAAATGAGGGGTGCGAATACAAAGATCAAGGGGCGTTTTAGTCCATTTGCATTTAGATGAGCGAGACAAGATATTGTTGAGCACGACAATTCGCAGGGAAGAAGCGCTCTTGTCGCCACGCAATCACCCTTCACCTTCCCGACTAATTACGGACACTAACAATCTGTCAGAAATTTTCGCCGCAATGAAAAGTCCTTGTCTCATGAACGCTCTCCGAGCTTACCTAATTATCTTCTTTAATTGCATAATTTAAATCAACCGAAATGAAACAACGGTTAACATAATAAGTATACTTTCACAACACTCGAAAAATGAGCAAACAAAATGCTTGTAACACCTCATATATTAACAGATGTTTATATATACGGTAGTAAATCTTTGTCATCACACACCAGATAAAGGCGTACCGTTATGTACCGGCAGCGAATAAACTTGGACAAGGGCCTACGCATGTATTAACAATGCAAAGGAAAGCGAATGCATCGAACATTGTATACTCTCACGGAATTCTAAGACGGATTCGTAGATGTGTGAATAAGTTAGGAATGTGCGGGGGCGACACATCTATGGAACGGATGCTGATTACATGGCAATTAGAATTAAATATTGAGGAACGAGACTTTTTTTGCCCTTATACATTTATACTATTGCGCTGCGATTCGACACCATTATAACTTTACCAGTTGAGTGAAAATTTTCGGAATAATTAATAATTGTTGTTAACAAACAGCACAGGCATAACAGCATAGGTGTATTTTCGTATCCGTCATATTTGTAAGCGCAACTGTAGATACACTTATGTGGGTCCTTGATATTTTATGGTGAATAAGAGTTGTGGTACATAAATCAACTGCGAGAAATGTATTGCGTAACGAAACTTCATAGAAGTGCTCTTAAGTTGAGTGTACGAGAGGTTAACGTCTAAAGCGAGATTCGAGAGCTGACGCTGGCGACATTACTGTGCTCAGCCCATCCCTATATTGCAAGAATACATACAATGCAGTCATATTCCGTATAATAATGATTATTTATTTATTCATTTAATTCATTAAGTAAGACATTAAAAATGTCTTTAATTATGTCTACATAAATCTCTTTGAAATTCACAAATTTATGAAATAGAAATTAGCAAATTAATTGCATAGAAATTAAAAATATGTATACTAAAAGAATGTGATAAATTTATAATTTTAAATATTATCATGACTGCGAACTGTCTGGAATCATGAGTCATTCCAGCATTGTTCCAAGAAACACCGACTGCTCCGTATCGATAACCACATGGTTCAATTTCCCAACCGAAGAATGTGCAGCTGTCTTGTTTCTGCTCGATATAAAAGAAAGGGACAATTGGTGATTACAATCAATTAACTCGTGACGATGGCCAAAGCTTTGATCTCATATTTTTACCGCAAACCAGTATGGCAATCTGGTTACACTCAGCACACATTTTTCTACATAAATGATATCCATGTATATTTTCGATTCAATATCGATTCCATATAGAAATTAAGATAAACTGAAATACATATTATTAAATATAGATTTTATAATGAGACGTTTATAAAGTTGTATCGAGGGATTTAAAATATTATTAATAAAATACACATTAATATTATTATTAATGACGCCTTACCGGTGATTTATTGGGTGGTAAAATATATAAACGACATATTTATTTTCTTCAAAACATCAAATAATCGGAAAATATATAATTAGCTGGGGGTTTATGTTATTTTTATTTATTAAATTAATAATATTACTGCAATATCTTAATATAAGAATAAAGATAACTTAGGTAATATATATTGCTTATTATTAAGAGTATTTTCTCACGTTTCATAACGATATAGATCAAACTTCAGAACAATGCGGATCGTTTTGGTTCGGTCAATTAGTTTCCTACGTGACTGCGTTAAATAAAAACAAACAAGAATACTTATATTTTTTTTGCTGTAAGTTGAAAGCCAAAGTGATCCTTAAAACAAAAAATATCGTGAAACAGGTATCAACCCTGCTTTATTACGGAACAGTGCGTTATTTCATTAATTTTAACTCACTAAATAGGAAAAAAATTACTTACTGATGTAATTTGTTTTTTAAACATCGAATTAAGCTGAATTAAAATTTAAATGTAATCGATCACCTCACGACACGTTGCGTGATAACCTGTAAAAGTCTCACTATCCGCAAAGGCCTCTCTTTCCTTTAAGTGAAGGTTTGTGTTATTCACCACGCTGCTCCAATTGGGTTGCTGGATGATTCTAAATTATATCGTATTTCCTCGTATTAAAACAATTGTCACAATAAAGAAGAACTGCTGATATAAAAATTTTATTCGCCAGCTCCCTAACCATTCATATTAAATTATTTCAATTTGATGCACTGAAATACGTAGACGCGGTGTGGCTTCGCTTTCTGAAATTGAAAAAGGCAAACAATTTATTTAGTAGCCCGCCCTTGCCGTCCGCGACGGTTAGCCATTATTTTTAACATTCCATTCTCTTACCTAAATAAATTCGTTTTATTTGGGTTGGAACGATTTTACAGCCCACCATCTGGTCACATTAAATCGATTATAATACTATTTATGGTTTACCTAGTTTTAAATATGAATAACTTAATAATTAATCGAACACTTTTCATAAAAAAAATGTTAGCAAGAAATAATAATACATAAAAAGGTATACCTATATATGTTACTTTACGATAATATATCGATAGAGTAGGTCCAGTAGCACAATCGCATAGACAGATTTAGCAAATTCTGTACTAAGTCTTAACTAAGCTTTATCGGAACGAGGCGAAAAATTCCGAATGAAATTGTTTTTACATTCATATCGATTGTTCAGAATGCAAACACAGAGGGCGACATGGTGAAGCTAAGCCCCTCTAATAACTGCCTCACGACTAATCCAAGATAGGCAGGCGTGGCCGTAATTCGATATCACCCGTCTTTATCTTGCTGACCTTTGGAGGGCATCGATATTCTACCCGCATGAAAAACATACATAGCCCGATCTTTATTTCATAATGTACCTACTAATTATGTCATTCTCCATTAAATTCTTTCATTTCATAAAAGCTTTTATCACATCAATTTCGGACGAAATAAAGTAGATATATACGTACGATTGTTAAGTGTTTCAATGGAGGGGAATAAAATGAATATGATACTGTGGTGGAGGTAGACCCCATTAACGGGTAAATATTTGTTAATTTGTCACGGTAGGTTGTCATAGAGCCCCTTTGACATGTCGGCTTGTACATATGTAATTTCATTATTACTATTTAACTCCCAAATTCGATCGTGTGTTGCCATATTGTCAAAATAGTAATAATTAAACCTGCTGAAATGTATTTATTTATTGCTTATTTAGTCAAGCTATACATACAATTTATAGTTACTATATCGCTAATATTCTTGTGACGTATTCAAGACATGTCCTATAGTTTATTAGGAAAGTTTTATTTCGTTAAATAAATAATATTAGTTGTGAATAATAATTATCTATCAGATTTCGTTAATTAGATGCCAGGTGATAGACTCAGTGTTGGGAAGTGATCGAGTTAGTATGACGACTTCCGTGTAATTTAAAACGTAACAATCAGATAGGCAGACAAAGTTATTTTTGCGTTTATAATATTAGTATAGATTTTAAAACATATATGGGAGCCTTAACCCTTATAACAGAATCTTGAATACATAAGACATTCACATAATAAAATTATTACATTATCTACAAAAAGAGATGAACCAAGAAAATATCAAGTAATATTATATTATTATAAGGTTTTGTTCCTATTTTCTTAGTCTCAAACATAATCGTGTTAAAAAAAAATTGAATATTTCTAAATCCTGTAGAAGTATGAAAAACAAAAAAAGTGTAGCACAAAAGTGAAATGAAACGTGTACTTGAAGGATTTTCTTCATAACAGTACTCATATAAAGGTATCATATCTCGCGGAGGGATTGAAAGCTCTGCAAGTTTTCTTTGTTCTAAGTGCTTCACGTGCTGAAGCTTTTTATTATCCTTCTCTATTCCGTGCGCGAGACGCGTGCTCAGAAAAGTCGTTTCCTTGTAAATGAAGCAGCTTATTGCAGTACCGGGGAAATTCAACATTAACAATGATTACAATTAAATTACCTTATTTTATTTATGTTGAATGAAACAGTTTTATTATGTATATAACTGACTCTATCTTACGGCTTAAAGGACAATTATTAACTGGTTTCTAAATGATACACTTTGAGAAAATATCTAAAAAAAGAATTTATCGTAGTTATAAATACCTACTAGTTAAAATACCTGCTTCGATTCTAAACTTGAAGTCTAACAAAGTTATAATTATGGAAATATATTAGGTATATATTAATTATAGCGATTATATGAATCTTGTTTTATTTTATTTCAAAATAATAAATTTAAAAGAATTTGGCGCCATCTTTTAGCACACAGAGCTCATAACAAAAGTAAGAATATAAATAATTTACCGTTTAATAGTGACGTAAGTTTGGGAATTTAAAAAGAAAAACAAAAAATATATTCAAAGTTTTTCATTGGGTCGACCCAGGGACTTTACCTTATAAGCTAGACATATAATAACGAGACATTATATATATATGTATATTCGTAAAAAATATATTTATTAATTATAATTACATACACTGAAATATAAAAAGATAACTTTGAAAAATAACGTTGATTAAAATATAACGTAATTTAATTTAGTTTCACATATGCATAAGAAGTAAACACTTATTACAGTGACAGAAACGTAATGAATTCCATGAAGAGGGCTTAACACTCATACCGAGGGAATGTGACATGAATCCCCGCAATAACCGAGACGAGTAACGAGATCGCCTCTAACGCTTTTCTATGAATCCGTCAAAAAGAATATTCAGCAGCTCTTTTGATTAAATTTCTTTGTAACATTTATGTTACCAAAATATATTCATTAAGTTTAGTAATATATATCTAAACTTTAATTACGTGTGGCCAGATTTTTACTAAAATTTAAATTTTACTTATTGTTTAGGTTATACCTATATCATTTAATATTCTGTAATTATTTAATCATACAACGAATTTATTTATATCATGATATTATCGTAACCAAATATTTTTATTTGCAGGCGTCGTTTTTGCCGTGGAAGTCCACTTTGAAAATAAGGATAGTGGATTTTTCCTTAAACATACAGCACGATGGAGTGGATCGGGTCCCCCACCCGAGCCAATGGGTACAGCACTTCCCGGTGCCCTCCTTTCCCTCGACCGATTTACAGTTCTTCAAGGTTCCGCCCCAGCATCTGTTAGAGCAACGTATGGACCATTTTCTACAAAACAAACAGTTCCAGCTCGTTACGCTGTTCCCGACCCTCTTGAACCGCCACGAAGAAATGCAACGTTAGTTGAATTACAAGATGCAACAGCGCATAGACTTGACGTGTCAGCCCATCTTGTGTTTCGAGAACTACCCAAAGATGCACCCGTACTAAGAGTTTTATTCCACACGGGCGGTGAAGGAGGTGCTCGAAGGGCAGCTGCGAGGCCTCGTCGTGTATGCATAACTCTTCATGCTAGCCTCGGAACAAAAACTTTGACCGCCACATGTGGACCGGAAGGCGAAGAAGGAGCATGTTTGGCAGAACTGACAGTACCAGCTGCATGGTGGCCAGCAGATGGTAAAGGAAAACGGCCACCAAGAACTATGAAACTAGCGTATAGTGCAGCTGAGGCAAGCAGCGGTGAAACTGGAGAAGGGGTATGCGGCAAAGTATCTGTGCAACCAGCTTGGCCATTAGGCACAGTCACCTTGTCAGGAGCTCGTGCTGGTTATAGAGAAGCGCGTGCGGGAGACACAGCCCTATTGTTACCACGAGCGCCTTTATACCCACACTTTAGGTTACATTTGCCTTTTGTTATTCGACGTGACACCAGCCATTCAATAGGACATGTTGTTATCAGGTCAGTTACATTTTAAACAATAACTACATAATATATATTTTTTATATATACATTTTTAATAGGTCGGTAGCGCCCATATATAGCGCTGTGTGAGATATTAACTATTTATTACAACAAAAATGCGCCACCAACCTTGGAAACTAAAATGTCTCTTGTGTCTGTAGTCACACTGGCTCACTCATGCAATGACGCAGCAACAACTAATATGACTATATGTTTGTATTTTTATCGAAATCGGACGACTAAATGAGCCACTTGATGGTAAGTGGTCACAATCACCCATAGACAATGGCGCTGTAAGACCAACCTTGGGAACTAATATGTTATATCCCTTGTGCCTGTAGTTACATGGGCTCACTCACCCTTCAAACCGGAACACAACAGTACTGAGTACTGCTGTTTTGCGGAAGAATATCTAATGAATGGGTGGTACCTACCCAGACGGGTTTGCACAAAGCTCTAGCACCAAGTATATAACTGATTAATATGTTTGAGCAGTAATATATAAAGATCATTCGTCATAGTGTATCTTAAATATGCAAGTCCGGGCGGATCGTTAGTTTATTACAAATATTATGAATAAACAATTTCGCCGCATGTGTATGAAATGCGTCAAGCGTAGTTATAAATTAAATTGCGCTTTGCAAGCCATAGCGTGCAACTGTGAATACTTCGTACTAATTAAGTGAATAAAAAATTTAAATATATAAGAGTAGGGTTTAAGAGGAATGAAAGTACGTTAAATTTACAAAAAAACATATGTATAGTATGATACGAGTAATTTATATCCAAAGAGTTTTAGTAGTAGCCATTATAATAATAGTATTATTAGTGGATTTATAAAAACCTTATTTCTAAGTAAAACGAGCACCTGCTTCGAAACTTCAGCAAATATATCGGTTCTTTTTGAGTTATGAGGCGTAGGGTCGCACGGGAATACCGCTGCGCTGAAACGAAAATTTATAACCATTCTAGTTTTACATAATAGGAACATTTGAAAATATTCCTTTAAATTTAAGACTAAAATATATATATATTTTTTAATAGAATGAAAGTAAAGTCCGGGCTGAGGTTAGTGAGCGTAACAACAGCGAATTCTCAATGGGCAGTAACTGCAGAAGTTAAGCCACGTGCTGCGACCGTTACTGCAACACGTCTTGAACAACCCCTGCGTGATGACGACAATCTTGAAACGTAAGTTTATAAATATATATAAGTGTAGTACAAAATATATACTTTTATTTAAAGCGCTAAGTTATGAAACCTAGTTTAAAATATAATATTTAATATTTGCTATATACACATGGATTTTTACAAAGTATAATTAATAAAATTATAAGTCACAATCTATCAATAATTTAGGGAGAGGCAAGCTTTAAAATTCAAAATGGTATTTCGGTATATTTTCCGCAAGCTGCTTACCATCGTCGGGTTGCGGTTCAGATTTATAGGATTCTATTCCATTTCAATTTTGTCAACCATTGCCTTCGAGCTATTCGCGTTCTGCAGCGCTTAAAAGTGGGTCAACTGTCTCAACAAAACGAGAAGTTTAACTATGTAAACTAAAAATACGTGAAATCCTTCGTTAAAAATGTTCTTGAACTAAAAAGCTTATGTAATTCATAGTATTTACGTGATTACCATTTACCAATATTCGAAATTTTAAGATTATGTTGGAATAGTAGCGGTGCCCTTATAGTGCTGTGAATTGGCAAAACGCCTGTAGCACTAAAATGGAACTAACCTTTTGAATTTTAAAGTGAGCATCGGTCAAGTTGTTCTTGGCTAGATATCAAAAATTACTAACGAAGCGAATTCATTTGTTACCATTTGTGAATTGAATTCAAAAGTTCGAATAGTTTAACGGTACGGTAACTTATTCTTAAGCACTAGGGTTCATTTGATTTATATACAGTAAAAAAAATGTTCAACTGTAATGTACAGAGACATTGAGGAGAATACTGGAGCTGGTGGACCTGGCTGGGAAGAGATTCTTACATGGTTGGTAGAAGTTGGGGCCGAAGGCGAAGGGGACGCAGAAGGTTCCGAGGGGGAATCTGGTCGCGGTACAGCAAGAATCAGCTGGTCAGCGAAGGTATCTTCCACACCAAGCGCTACATCAACTACTGAAGAAACACCCCATGAACACCGAGTTAACACAAGACTTGATATTGAAAAAGATGACATTCAAGCTGTACTTCCTATTTCAAAGGTATGTTTAACTTAAAAAAAATCATAGCTTGTATAATTTTGCATTCTAAAACGAACGAGTAAAGAAATGAATATAATTTCATAATAAATATATCATTGAATTGTATTTGTCGATAGCTTATAATGTAAAATATGTAGGTATTTTATTATTTTATTTAAGATAAATGTATATAACATTAAAGTACATAAGTTATATAAAGTTTCAGTAGTCAATCGAACTTTTACAGAAGAGCTATTTAAGTTTCCGAATAACACGTCTGAGTTAGTCACAAGTTACTTAAAAGCAAAGTGACACCGCCCGTATGTTTTGGAATTGAAAGCTAATTCTATACTTTTGATGTTTAAATGTCGTTAACAACTTACGAAAATAGGACATAGGAAACTGTCACCACGGGGAGACGCTATGTATAATCTTATCCCAAAATATTCCTAATAGATTCTCCGTAACGAATAATGCGATAAATTGTATATGTATGAGGCACACTTATAAATACACTGCCTATAGTCTCAACTAAATCTCCGTATATGATAAAATTCTCGTAAAAGAAAATTATATGTACTCAATAAGGTAATTCAAAATCAATGACCACGAAAAAAAGAGATATTTTTTTCGAAATTTACAGCCGTGGTCTTTTTTTAATTTAACTTCTGCGTCTATGCCTTTTTTAATTCGCCTTGTAATTATTTTAATTTTGGATATTTTGCAGCTCCATTACATGTAGCCGTAGCCTGCTCTTAACCTATAGGCCAAACCTAGCTAGTGTATTTAGAAATCCGCCACTGCTTGTAGACGACATTACAGATCAAATATTCATGCGTTAAGAATAGTTCCAGTGTAACTAACAACTAATGAAAGGAAACTTCTCTGAACGCTTCGTGTATAAATCAATGCAAGCTTACAAGTTTCGTAGTCTGTATAATATGGAAATATTTAAGTGAATACGAAATAAGATTGAGAATTTCTTCAAGCATACGAGATATAGATAAAAAAATAGATAAAATTAAGTTCACTCGCATTCCATCACATGATATCATTCTTCTAAGCACCTAATTCACGGAGAAGCGGTTTGTATTTTATTTGAGTGAGCGTTAAGCTTAGATAGGGACGGCATTTTCATATTAGTTCGTTGATGGATGGGCGCTTACTTCTAAGCAATTGATTAAGATACGAACAACTGTTTTCATTGCGTGTTCACAATGAAAGACGCCTTTAATATTGTGGTTATTAATTGTGTGCTTACGTTGTTATGATGCCAAGAATTCTCATTCAGACAAATTATTCATTGGGAACGAATTCTAACCAATTTAGTTCAATTGTCAATTATTTGTGTTATCTTGTGAGTGTATACATGATGTCATGTTTTAAATACAGTTTTATATTGTTCAGTCGCTAGTACCCAATCAATATAAAACTGTGTTTTGATGATACAATAAAATACGTGATACAATTTATACGTTGTGCCTGAATAAAATAATAAATAATATTAATAATTGCAGGGTTATAACATCGTTTTCAGATCAATAAGGCAGTTTAATAATATACCTATGATTAAATAAAACGCTTTGAAATATTCTTGCAGTTAAGTTTTTATTGCGTTTTCATTTGTCGTATGAAACATCTCGTAGTATACTGAGCTAACTATTTTATATTAAAGTAGCACAATTACGAATAATTTTGTGGATTCTTCAATAATACTGAACGGAAAAATATTCGACATTATTCAGTTAAATATTTTTTTATTCCGAATTTAATGGTTTTCAGACGATAATTTAAAGATTTAATATTTAAATTTCACATTAATATACTCGGCGGTACAAGCTCGTCCAAAAAGTGGACAATTCTTTTTTCACTTTACGAGAAGTTTGTAAGAATTAAAATATTCGTTTGGAATGTTTTATCATTTGGTACATCAAATTATATAAAAATCTATTTTTATTTAGAACTGGGAAGTGCTGAATACAGCTGTGCTGACCGGGAGACAGGTGTCGCAGGCTATGAAGGTGCTGATAGTATCTCAAGCCGGCCAGGTGGCTGACGTGACGTTGCAGAGCTCTTGCCATTCGGAAGATGAGAGCGTACTTAAGGTTAGTCTAACGTTTTAGAAATAGCTGAAGCAATTCAACATAGTAAATGAAAACCATACAAATTTATAAAGACAAATATACAAGAGTAAATTCTTCTGTTATATTCACGAGAAATATATCTACTTATATGAATCTTTCATCACTAATTTTATAGGTGCAAGACGGACTATATAATATAGTAATATGTTATACATGGCTGAAATACATATAGCTTTATGTGTCACCATAGTTTAAAATAAAAAATCGGATGAATTCCAAGGGGATGCTATCAAAATCATAACAGATACATAAAAACCTTGTATTTAAGATTTTTAGATCTCCTAAATGTCTTACAAAGTCTGAAAAGTCTCTCAAAGCGAATATCTGTCGTTTTGATAAGAACAACAGCACCATTTTTATGTTTAAATTATAACAGTTCAATTAAGTTTTGTTTTTGTATTATTTATCAAAATATTTGCGTTAACAAAACTAACGTTTTCTGATAAGAAAATACTATTTACATTTTACAATTTGTACAGTATTTCTGTTGTTAATATAACATATGAAGCGCGCGAAGGATTAACACAGAATTGGCGGATAAATCGCTTGGCTAAAAATATCATAAAGCAAACCTTAATTTTGCCCATGCAAAACTTGGGAGGGGAAAAACGGGAAGGTTAGTAACGAAAACTTATTAGAACTAGTTTCAGAGCGAACATCTAGAATGAGAAATTGGCTTACGAATATCAGAGTTAAGTTTAAATTGTTCTTCTCTTGTTATAAAATTTAAGAGGTATCTTGAATCCGGTAAAAGGTTAACCATTACTATTCAGAAAAAGCGGAAGATAATCCTAGGGAATTTGTAATGTGGGTATAGGTAACCTTAAAGAGGAAACGCTTCAGTCGTTAGTAATTACCGTATATTAAAAAATAAAATTAAATAGAAGGATTACTATAGTAATTTTTAGTCGTATTTAAATACACATAACGATTAGACAACAAATACTCTTTCGCTCATCAATTCAATGCTTCTATATTATGCGTGATTTTTTTTTAATAAGTGTTATTTAAAATCTAAAATAGATGAAAGGTAGATTTAAAAATTGAAAATAATGCTTAAGTTAAAAGCTGTGTTAAAAAGGCAGGCTGTAGGAGCGTATCCTGTATGGATATCTTACCGAAAGTTTACGCGACAGAAAAGTTATTCAACCTTTTTCGATTTCGTATCGATTAAGAAGAAATATTTAAAATATTGGATACTAATATTTTGCTTAATATTTTTGTTAATATCGCATTCGATATTGCGAAAATGATTTGCATAATATAATTACAGTTTCTTTAAATATTAATAATCTGTGCTACGTATATATAAGAATCTTCTTATTATTATGTGTGTCACACGTACAGGTCTCATCATCGTGCAGTTCCGTATATGTAGATGGATCGGAAATCCGTGGCTCATCAAATGCTTCCGTGATCGTTAAATATGGTACCTACACTGGCTTGGCGAGATTTACAGTTTGGATGCCGGAGTATCCCCTCGAAATTGATGTTGACGATAATCGCCTATCACAAATTAAAGGTAATTTGAATACGTTTAAAATTAAATTAATTATTTCAGTAAATTTGAACATGTTATACGATATATCTTATTCCCGCTAATGACTTAAGCAGGAAACCTTTAATAGATAACAATTAACCCTTTTAATTAAAGGATCGTATGTCTAAGCAGCTATTAGAAGAAAGGATAGGCTCTTCATGTTGTGTTATTATTAACATTACATATTGGAACTATCAAAGAATATAGCGCTTATGACTTGATTAAAAAAAAAACACCAATTTTGCCCACAGTTTTTAATTTTGATTTCCATTAAAAACAAAAAAAAAATCGTATGCGTATGTATCACTACTATATTTTTATTTTCTATATCTTTGTGTGTGTGTGAAGAGGATTGAGTAAGATCTCTATCTACTTTGTTCTTGTATTGACCCACATATGTTCTTTTAAAAGGCTGGAAAGTATCAGACGAGGCGAATGCTAAAGACAGATTAAGACGGTCTTTGTCGTCGCGAGGGTGGGGTGGCTCGAGACCCGACGCCCCCAACTCTCTGACGGATCAGCGCTTTTGCAGACTCAGATACCAACAAAGCAATGTTGAGGTTTGTATAGAGATTGGTTTCTTTGTAAGTAAAGTAAAATGTTATAGATGTATACTGTGATGCCGCTTCTAAAGCTTTTAGAAAAAGTAGCTAGTTACATGATCGATACAATACGAAGTTGTTTTGTTTCTGCCTGCGTTTTTCCAATAGAATATTCTACTATATTTACTACTACTATTTTTTATAGTTGTATAATACACTTATAATTAATTCTAAAATCTATGAAAATGAATATTATTTATTAAATATTTGACAAAATTCATGATTTATTTAAACTTTTTGACACACGTCCAGTTAACTAACAGTGCTTAGTGCTCTTAGTTTAGGAAGTTAACCATTAATTAATAAAGTATG
This sequence comes from Vanessa tameamea, assembly GCF_037043105.1. Taxonomy (NCBI): domain Eukaryota; kingdom Metazoa; phylum Arthropoda; class Insecta; order Lepidoptera; family Nymphalidae; genus Vanessa; species Vanessa tameamea. The sequence goes on from NC_087316.1 coordinate 8,111,034, forward strand.
CTACCGACGTACTCCTGGAGATACGCCAAATCACGACATCTATAATTTACTAATGTTACACGGGTTACATTTGACATTTATACAATTATAAATACATGTATTTATTAAAAAAAATACATGATATACTGGTTTTAAACATTGGTACTTTATCTCGTCGCATACTTTTATGGTTTGAATATCGCCACTTCCTTCATGAAAAGTTTCCAGTATATTATGACTTTTAGCTACAACGGATATAACGACTGAAACTCTATGGTTATCAGCGAATGCAAATTTAATACTGTTAGTTATAACAATGTAAGCAATTATATACTTAAATGATAAAAAGCGTGGAGTCAATGCTTATTGACTTCCAGGCAGGAGACATAACATACATATCTATATAATTGTATTTAACTAACATGACTGTATTTTTAGACGTTAAAAAAGAGTGTCTTGCCGGTTCTTCTCGGTAGAATCTACATTCCGAACCGCCGGTGGTAGCTTTACTTAAAATAGTTTGTTAAATAACGATTCGAAAGTGCTTGTAAAAGCCCACTCGAATAAAGTATATTTTGATTTTTTTTTATTATTACGTAATTGACCAATTTATCTGCTTTATCCCTTCGTATTATCAAAATAATAGTTAAACATTTTGTTCGGTCATAAAATATAATGATAAATAACCTTTACATATTCATATATTTATTAATAAGTGGATTCTTAAATAAATAATTATTCATTTAATATCTTAAAAATTAAAGTCAACTTATTTAAATGCTAGGTGTACGCGCGGTTTCTCGCAAAGGATCACGACTCGGGACGCGTGTCGTACTTCGTGTCGCGTCGCACGTGGCTCAAGGTGACGGAGCTGGTGTTGTCCCTGATGCGCGTGTCGGACCCACGCATTGCGTCGCTGCGTGACCGCGTACTGCAAGGCCGCAGCACCGGACGGACGGAAGTGCAAGTTCTATCACCCATTACTGGTACGCTTACATTGAGATATTATATCATGCTATAAGTGTCGTCTAAATATACAATAAATTGTCATCGTCCTCTCTCATCATCTATCTCTTTCTTTTTCGCTCTAAGATAGATTAATTATTCATTGTCCTCCTTATAAATTAAGTGAACAAAGATACAAGGAGCCAATTTTAACTATTTCCTACCTAACATTTTTTAATTGTAATTACTTACAATTTTTTTTTTCTTATATTATAAAACGTGAAAGTATGCGTGCGTATATGTTTGTTACTAAATCTCTGGTTGGTATAATCGATTCATTAATGATAGAACATTGGCTACATTCACTAAATTTATATGATACAAGTTGTTGTCTGCGGCTTCGCTCGAGTTGTAGTGTTGGTCTTCAGGTATTAGGCACAAAAAGTAACCTATATCCTTCCTTGGAGTTCAAGCTAGCTTCATATCAAATTCGGTTCAGTTCAGTTCTACAGACAGACAATGATAGATGTATAATGTTACCATAGATTTATTGTAATTGATGAAGCGACTGGGTCCCGTATCTTATAAGACAATGTATTTTCTGAATTTTTTGGACTATTTTTAATACGATACTAAGGTCGTGTCTTTTTTACCTACTATTTACGTTTTCAAAAGGCTGAATACTAACTTTAATGTCATAATTATATAGCGGTACTCGTATTACTTGTACTATTTTATGAGGTTTTTTGTTAAGATCATACGAATGGTTTTCTTGACTTTTGCTCTCGATAAGTAAACCAACAGCCGCAAATGTCGTACTGCTAGGCCATACTATTCTCTTGAGGAGAAGGTTTTTGGAGCTTAACCTTCTGTTCTAATACTGGTTGGTAAACAGACATATGACAGAATTTTCGCCCAACAAGCCTTTCATTCAGCGCAAAGCACGGAATGCAATATAAACACAAATTAAGTACCTACATAACAAATCAGCGGTGCTTGCCCGGTTTGAAGCCTCAAACATCGGTTGAGATTCACGTGTTCTAGCTGTATTGTTCATTGGTTCTTATATTGTATGTTTTTACAGGACGAGTCATTGGACTCCGCGAAGTTCGTGTGGTCAACGATAAAGTCTCAATCTCTCGTCTACTCGTTCGTGTCATCTCGGGCTTACAACTAAATATATCTCCGGATACTGCGATTGAAAATGGATACGTTTCTGAAACCACGGTTACCAGACGATTAACAGCACAGTATCAGGTATAGTGTATATATTGGGCATCATTACACAACACAAACACAACATTCAAACACTGACGTACAAACACGCACAAATTTGGTACTCCAAGAAGGCAACGTTATTAAATATATATTTTAACTAAGTATGATTTAATAGTCCTAAACAAACATTTGTAAATCAAGTAATAACCATGTGTGACCTCTGACCTATGAACTTTAATCGGCCTCGAAATAATAGTCCGAACGTTAAGGTTCTAAAGGTTAAACGGGTGAGTTGAGGTGGGTTGGCATAATGAGTCATTAAGTAAAATAATTCCTCTTTCAGGAAGGCTTGTTGGATATAGACATTGAATTTTCTGATGGAAGTCACACCGCTTTGCGGGACGTTGCCGTGTCTGACTATTACCTATTAGTGGAGAGCTTGGACACCGAGGTCGTAGCGTTTGCGCCAATGTTGGCCTCGCGTCATCCCCGCGTTATTGCTGTCGGTGAAGGTAGGTTTCGTTTTTTAATTTAATTATGAAAAATAATGCACACCGCATTGCGCATATGCGTGTCTTTTCTGTAACGACAGGACTATAAAAGAAAAAGAAAAAGTTTTTAGTATAAATTAATTTAGTAGTAAAAAAAACACATTTCAGGCAGCGGTGAACTCTTGCGAGTCACCCTCCTCACCCCGGAACAGTGTCGCTCGGGTCCGCTGCGTCGAGTGGCGCTGCCCGGGAAGGGCGACGCAAAGACTCCCGCCAACATTAAGAACATACCCGGAGCGCTCGCCAGCGCGGCGGCCGGCGTGGACGTGGACTTCAGCGGCGGAGACGCGCCGCAGCGCCCCGACACGCCGCAGAACGACGACATCATGGCGCGCGGCGGCGTGCGCACCGGCATGTCGGACCTCAGTGACGTTCTAAAAGGTAATTGACGAATAAGTCATAGTTTTTGTTTCATACCAAATACACGCGAACTAGTGATGCTACTTCATATAAGTTCCTAAGTTTCTTTAGACAAATACCGTTTTTTGACATTGATTTAAAAAATCTAAATTTTATGAATAAATGTTCAATTAGTTTTTTTTAAATAAAAATATAGTTTACTACTACTACGTATATAGGAAACATATTTCCTGCTCCACTAAAATTAAATACTATATATAATAAATCATTCGACTTTTAATCAATTGTAATTATTAGAAGTATAAATTATGCGAAGTTGTAATTAATAGGTTCTTTTTTTTCAGGATTTTCGCCATTCAAAGACGAAAACAATCACGAACCTACAGTCCAAGCGCAACAATACGGTTCTATTTTTAGAAGCAACACCGCTCTTCATCCCAGACATCCTCCACAGAGTAATATGTCACAAGTTGAAATCGGTTAGTTTCATAATAACAAAATACTATTCAGATATAAGTAACAATATATTGACCTGATATTATTTCATTTGCAGGCATGTTCGTTTTACTGGGAGCATTCTGCTTTGCAATTGTGGTAAGATTTTTTGGGTGAACTATATCTAAATAATTTTGTAACTCAGTTTAAAAAAATTTCTAAGACGCTTATATATCTATTCATTCATGAAGGTCCGCCAGTCAATGTTAAATTTTTGTTTTTTAAATAAAATAAACTTAACAAATATAATTAATTTGTATTTTACGAACATTAGGAGATCATTTAAGCAGGTTTTAAGTTTTTATTGATTTTTTTTTAAAAGACTTCCTATAATTTATTACTTATAGCCGTGAAAGGCTGACGGAAAGCACATGTTGTGTTTGTTTCCATAATATTTACTGTAATTTGTTCAAAATTAAAAAATAGTTTTTTTGATAGAAAATATATATATATATAAAAATTAATGTTTATGTAGTATTACTTTTAAAAGAAATCGGCCACGTAAAAGTTCTTGTAGTTTATTTCTGTATAAATATACAAAAATGTGGCTGTGCAGGTGTTCGTGGTGTCGTGCGTGGTGTACGCGTACCGCCTGAAGCCGGTGGGCGCGGAGGGCGCGGGGGCCGCGGGGCCGGCGGGCGCGGAGAGCGCGCGCGCGGCGCCGCTCACCTCGCTCGCGCTCACGAGGGACAAGCCCGCCAGGGACTCCACTACCAACGCGCATGATTGGGTTTGGCTCGGTACGTACCGCTCTTATGTTTTGGACTTAAGATATATACCATTTTATACTGTTTACCTAGTACTTCTGTCTTTCGACTTAAAGGCCGAATTGTATTCGTGTATTTAAAACTAAAACAAGATGCCATCTTAGATTACAAAGGTGACGGTGCATCGACGATAATAAAAATAGTTTTTTACTTTACAGTATCGATGTCTTTGACGGTTACTCCCTCTCCATTAGGTGGGCTAGTTTTCGCCTGCCTTTCTGAAAAAAAAAGCAAATATATTTTTGCAATTAAGCTTTGTTTTGTAATGTGCAATCGCACGTATTATTCATCATAATTTTTCTGATTATATTTTATTTATAATATTCACAGCTCAATTTACATCTGATTGTCTTTATGACGTCTTACTTGATCATTTAAGGGATGAAAGTAATTTCCATTAAAGGTCGAGCGACTATCGAAAGAAATGGAAACCGTCAACCCGCCAATGTTGATCGTAATTCGACGCATCTCATCGAGAAAGGCAACAATAATCGAGAGATGAGAATCACAGCCAACCCCCTCAACTACAACTACGTAGATCCGGATGACGCGATACGCGAAAATGGAAACGTCATGGTGACAAGCTTCGACAACCCCAATTCGATCGAGCTGCCGTCGCAAAGCGAGAGACGCGACCGAGTCATCGACTCCACGACGTACTGCAAGAAACCTTCACGACACAATCGTCAAAACTCCGGAGACGGTCATTGGCAGTAAGATTATCATTGTCATCATTAGTTGCATCTTTCACAACAGCCATACGAACATTGAAATATTATTGAAACTAGTATATATTATGTTTTAGTCTTATTTACGTTTTTTTTTTTAAATTCAGGATGGATACAAGCACCGAAGATGACTACCGACCCCCCGTTCCTCCCCACAGGAACTCTTCGACGCCACAACCTCAAGTCCCAGTGCCACCTCGAAATTCCAACAAAGTAAATATTATCTGTACTTGTACATGTATACTGTGCTGTATTATTATCCGATTTTTAAGTATTGAATGAATTTAAATTGGAAATAGCTTTACATTTACGTTAATCTTATAAAATGATGGAATAAAAAGCTTGTAAAAATCTGTGATGAAATAATATATTCAACGATTCAAAAATAATATTTTTACAGATTTTGTCAGATACCGTCATGCCACCGACTCGCCGAAGCCATTCCAGAAATCACCACAAGAAACACGACCGCGATTATGATTCCAAACGCTCTCCGGAAAATGGCCGACGCTCAGACCGGTAATATATTATTTATTAATTTTGTCACACTATTATATCTCATTTTTTATTAAGGATATCAGAAAACTTATTTGGGTGTTTTAAACCAGAAGTAGGGTTTTATACTGACTCACCCTCTTCCAAATTTTTTTGGGACATTTTTGGTCCTGTTTGATTGGAGAGTGAGCCGTATATCTGGCTTACACTTCTTGCAGTGTTATATAAACGAGAATGGCCACACATTTCAATTGAATCATTGTTTTAAAAGTTTAAATTAATCTTGTGTATTGTATTTTACAGAATTATTGATTTAAATAGAATGGATGCTCCGTATATGTCAAGCCGAGATATTAAAGATCAATACAAACGCGACTCATACCCCCTGCAATTACGAAACGATTTTGACGATAACCCTGTAGAAAAACTTACTAACAAAGACGACTGCGCTAAGCTATTCGAATTCGATAATGACGCTCCACTCATTATGGAAAATAAAGATTATAGAGAGATCGTGGGACTCAACAGAGGAACGGATGATTCCCGACGTACTTTTGTAAAACCAGAAAGCCCCGACTATATGCATGACTCTGGAATTGGTAAATTTATTTTACCGACTTTCTTTTTAATTCGTCGCAATTTTCAGTATGATAAATAAAATAAATATTTTTTCAGGCCTACCGGAAGTACAAATGAGACATAAGTCAAAGAACAAGGAATCGAATGCTAAATCTGACTTCGTCGAACCAACAAGCCAGACTAAAGGTAAAAAAATCGTCAATTAATTACCAAAAGAAAAAAATAACGATTTAAAAAATAAGTAAATAGTTTCGAAAAATGATTTAATTCATTGACGCATTATTTTGACATATAATTAATATAATATATCGTGTCATTAACCAGGAGGCAGTTCCCCGGAAGTGAAGCGCGCTACTATAGTGGGGAACCCCATGTACTCTCGCGGAGAAGACGAGCTGCGAGCCGACGCTCCCGTGGAGTCCCTCGGTCTGGACGACCTGCACATGGACTACGATCAGATCATGCACTATTTCCACAACCTCAAGGTATAAATGCCACCCACCGTCCCACATGCTTCTAGCGTAGCGTTGCTGTGTCGCTTGCATCGATACGTGCTCGAGCACCGACCACGGCGCGAACTTATCATATCCTTTGTCGTAATTCGATGTTCGATGTACTCTCTTATGAATGATAGAGCCTGAATTTTGATGCATTTAATATGATATTTAGGATAGTATTTTATATAAATACGTTTTATACAATTATTATATAATATATACCTAAAGTCATGCAGTATTATAGTTATATAGGTAGGTATACCTATTAATCATCCTATTATACTTCTCGAACAGTCTAGAGCGACTCTCGAAGACATGCAACGCCTAAAGACACAATTCACTTACGCGTTTTTTACTTAACATCATTTATATTTTTTTCATCTAGTAGAAAGCTAGCAAGCATATCTTTCTCACTAGTTTTTTTAGATCGAATAGATTTTCACAACATATTCTCACTACGTTTTAAAAATTCAGCTTAAAATCTGACTTATGTCTATTTTGAAATCTTTCGCAGGAATCAAACGCCTGAGTAGAGCAGATCATTGCAAAGATCCGGCAGATATTGTCTACGTTTAAATATCAGCATATCATCAAAGCTCCTCCAATCGACGTATTCAATGCCCCCACCGGCTCAGCCGGGGCAGCCGGGCTCGAGGATAGTACTGTTGACGCTCCTAACAACGAATCGCACGCAACTGTTGATGCGCACATTTACGAAAACGTTTATAACGGTAATAATGTCGCACCAACTAAAATGCTATGCGACTCGATTGCTCATAAAAACAATTTCATGAAAAGACAATTGAAATTCTTGTTAGAGCATTTGAGCGAATCGTACGAATGAATTCAACGTATTATCCTCCATACAATATGTGTCTAAAAGTGGATCCTTGCAGTGATCGAAAACGAAGTATAAACAATGATGATGTAACTTTTATACTTATTTAGCGTTAAACGTATTTACTCTAGTCATCTACAAAGTTGCACACATTCAAATAACCCTGATTACTGTGTGCATGTAGTTAATTAATACTCATATGTCAATAATATTGTAGATAATAAATTACGCGCGTTGATTTTATATGTAAATTGATATTCTTAGTTACTTCTATTCACGGTCTAATCTATTTATCAGAGCTATATTATACCTACCTATACATAAGTATAAGATTATTTAATCTTCAATATATTATTATTCCAATTAAAACTTAATAACCCTTGCATATTTTATTCTAGATATGTAAATATTTTCCACTAGAGACAGTAAAAACGCTACCTCACTTACATATGTCTTAGCTTAGCCAATATCTGTATCGCAAGCAAATGTACAATTTGGACAAGTATCTATTTTATAATCTTCTTAAAAAAAATACCTTCTCAATGAGCTCCGAAAGTTAATAAAGTTCATTTTTTCTCCTTTCCTTTATAGTCCCATTCAAAAAGATAGGTGTTAAGACTATAAAATGCCAGTGTTTAGAAATAATGGTAGTTTAGTAACGACATAGCATAAGGCAGAACTAGTCAAATAATTTAAAAAAGGGCTAATTATTTGCTCAAAAATATAATACTGTTTAAATAATGACAGATTGTGAATATATTTATTTTTCTTTACGTTCCTTGTAACATACCACCGCTATTTAAAACTGATATCTTAGAGGTTATTTGGCCTAATTTAATATATAATATCAAGTTTGCTGATATGTTACAAAAGCTTTAATTTTTTTCAGTATACAATATAACGGTTCAATAAAAAATGTTTGTAATCAGTAAGATTTAGATTCAATGAAAATATAATTATGTGATATCTGACTGCTACGATTTATTTAATGCAGTCATCTTATTAAATAAAAAAGCCATATCATATGAAATATAGCGCTTGTATTATATAATATCTAATATGTAAACACTATTATTAATTTATTGAAAAATGTACATTGCATTTACTTGTAAGTTAGTTTTTTAGGCTTTGTAAATATTGTTATGACGTTATATAATTTATAGTTACTTGTGGAGATGGAATGGTGGTTATAGTTAATAAATGTGGTAGAGTTGCTTGACATACTATTGACAGAGTAGTTGCACTCAATTATAACGAAATATTTCGTGTCTGTTACATATGTACACTGAATAGTAAATGTTTTCATCTTGTAATTGTATAATTGTGACCCTGGATATTATTAAATAGACGTTTTATCGGCAAATGTAATTATTTATTAGAATGTAAGTTTGGCAGTGGAATTTAATGTCGCTATATAAAATATGTTTTCAGGATATTGAATCTTAACTGTTGGGCTTGATCTAGGAAACTATTTAAAAACTTGGTATTCCATAACATACAATTAGGATGTTGTTTGGCTTTTGTCGTTAGGTTGTACTTTGTAGACGAGTCCAGGAAACTATATACTGCTGTAGTATTTGTTATTGTATCTTTTGTTTTTGTTGAGTTTTGCCGTGTTATATAAAAGAGGAGTTTATAATAATTAATAAATGCTACAAAATTTATACATGTATGCAAACTGAGGCTTGTCACGAAAATCCTTTCATAAGATGTCAAATATAATAAAACATTATTAAATATTTTGATCTTTTATTGTTATCTAGACCTGATCCCATAACCAAATTATCAAGAAAGCCTCCCTGGAATTAATATTGATATAATCCTTTTATTGTCAAATCGAGGTATAACTTACGTGGGCGTTAATTTCATGCACCGTATTAAAAATATCAAGGCGCCAGCTTTCAAGGCCAAATATCAAATATAAAGTTAAAAAAATTCAAAACTTCATAAATTAAATAAGCGCCGTGCCCCTCGTAATTCATAATAAAAATTAAAAATGTAATATGTATATTCAAAAAGTAATCGATATCTACAGGTAAGTTAAGGAAAGTTGAAATAAACCGTAGTTAATTTTTATTGTCGTAGAAGAGAAATCATTTAGTTGGAGGTAGGGCTTTGTGCTGGGTTTGGGTAGGGACTACCCAAATACTCATCGATTATTCTACCGGTGAGCAGTAAAACTTAGTGTTGCTGTGCTTCGGTTTGAAGGGTGAGTTAATCTGTGTATGTACAGGCACAAGGAACATAACATCACAGCTCCCAAGATTGTTGGCGAATTGGTGATGTAAGGAATGATTAAAATTTCTTACGGCGCCATTGTTTATAGGCAATGTTGAGTGTTGAGTGTTTGACCACGTGGCCAATGGGCAATCTGATGGTAAGGGATAAGAGGTAATGACATAACTCACCTTTCCATATGTTTCTTTGACAAGGGACTGAAAATCTTAAACACATGTTTAGCATAACTTAGATAATTATAATTATTATTATGTATTATATATGAGTTGCAATGTGTTATCTAAAGTTTTAAGGATGAAATAATATAAAGTGTGCCACATTGTGATATTTCATTTAATAATAATTTAATCAAAATAATAGAAAACTGATTACTAAACTCTAATTTTGAAGTGTTGTAAAAGGTAAAATAATCACACTCAATCAAATTTAACATCTACTTATTTATTCTATAATATTCAAATATTAAAGTTATACATATTTGCCGTACCATTTATGATCATACTTAGAGATAAACCTATGACAACCTCCCATGTTATTTTGAATAATATATTTTAATGTATATTTATTTTGGTTGTTTTCTTCCTTCCACTTTTCATCTGCCTCCATTTTCTCCATAATGTCTTGAGAAACTGGCACAGCTTGGAAGGGTAATCTCTCAGCCACAATTCTCAACAGATCATGTACCTGAAGAAATTTAGAAATACAGTAAATGAAATTGAAGGAAATAGAAGAAAATTATTTGGAAGATGTCCAACCCTCAGCTAGTAGGACATAATCTTAAGTTGCAACACCATTGGGCACTATCAAATCTCTTAAAACTTTTATTAAGTAACAGTGTTTTAACCAACAGAGCATTTGGAATAAGTTGGCCAAGGATTTTGTGATGTTTAGCTCAATTAAGTATTTCAAGAATAGAGTGGACAATGATGCAAATAAATTAAAGCACAAGTTATATAGAGGTATCAGTGAAAGCTGATTAGTCTATTATGAATAATAATCAATTAAAATAGTTTATACATAACGCATATTCCCTTACCTCTGCATATTCACATTTACCAGCAACTTCAAAAATTATTCTTCCAGCTTTAATTGGAGTGACGTAATGATCAATGGCTCCTTTTCCTCCACCCATACGTTGACCTTGACCCTTTTTAGTTATAGGTTGCCATGGTGGGTCTACTCTCCATATAGCATACATTCTTTTCATATCCAATCTCCTCGCAACTTGGAGACGTGTCATTTCAAAGTGTTCATGACGCATTCTACCTCCGCCAGTGGCCTACAAATATATTGTTAGGTACAAATTGAGATTATTTATATTGTAATGTAATTGAGGGCACAAGTTAGTTTTAGTAAATAAGGAGAAAACTTCTCCTGATGAAAGTACTTTTTTGTCAATATAATTCAAACTTTGGTTAGTTATTTGGGTCAGATGCAATATTAGTGATTCAAAAAAAATTACTTTAGTGAGGTAACCAACCAACATAAAATGTCATTGTATGTAATACTGATATTCACAATTACATATTTATTATTATTTAAGCTGCATTAAACAAAACCAATAGGAAAATTAATATATTAAAGTTATCCAAAGCAGAATTTCTATAGACCTAGAGCAAGAACTAAAATTGTATTAAGCTACTCACCATAACACCATATTGTTTGAGTTGCAAAGTATTATGCAAAGTTTCTGGTCCTCTCATATATCGTAGTCGTTTTTGCATTTTAGGTGGCTTAAGGTTAGAAGGATACAGTGGAACTTTATCATATATTCTGAGTCTTTGACGTTCAGGTAAAACAATATCTGTTTTAAAATAAAATAAAATTTCAGAAAATGCATATAGTTTGAATTAATATAAGAATACCTATTATAGTTAGTATATATACATAGTTGCCTTTAGGGTATTTATCATATAGCTAACAAATTAGTATTAATGTATTTGTATTTTCATATTTCAAAGTTATTACCATCGTAATTTTTTGGTGGCGCAAAGTACTTAATCCCCGAAGTTAGGGTTAATTGTAATTTCTCTGGCCGAAGTATTCCTAGAAAATAAAAATAAGTAAATAAATGACTTAAAACGATTAAATTTTAAACATAATAAATTATGTCTTTAAATTGCATACCTAAGCATATTTTTACTGTATTGGACATCATTCTGGAAATATATCAATATTATTTTGTTCAAAATTTTCTAATATATTTGTTGGTTATATGAACTGGGTTGTCAAAATGACATCTACTTATCAAAATATCAACCTGACTCAAAGATATGTTTATTCTATAAACTTCACAGCATAAACATATTAAATGATAAACTTTACTTTATACTGTAAAATTTTCAATATATGAAAAAATAATAATGTTGGTGTTTTCTTCTCTGTCCTCTATAATTGTTTCTGAATGTAATCACTTTAAAAATGATTGCAACATATTTTGCTATTATTGCAACTCTTGAAATATCTTTTATTAAAGTATAATTATTATTTTACTGAATATAAATAAAAATAAATAATATTAATTAATTTTAAATAAATAATAAACGTGTAACTATGGTTTGGGATAAATGTGGTACACCGTATGGTTAGTAGGTCATATATAAAATTGACAGTTTCAGTTACAACTTTACCGAGCTGCCAGATTGTATAAATGGATACAAAAGTAAATAATGTAGTTACCTTATGTATCCAGTGTTTATAACTGATTATCTTTTATATTTGGATACAAAAATAAAAATTCAAATACAAACTTTACTGGAGTTACAACAAGATATTTCGTAAGTTGCTAGACTTGTCGTTGGAAATTTAATGAAAATAAAACGAGAAATTTCGTCTATAACTTTACTTTACTTTTCAGAAGTTAGCTACTGGCAGCCCTGAAGTTTGCAGTAAGTAAGTAGGTATTAAGTATATCAAATTGACAAGACAGTGAAAACGCGGCTTTTTTAAATATAACTTCATAAAAGAAGCAATTATAACATTTTTTATATTCAGTTGATAGAATATTACACCCTTTTTACAAGTAATAGTATTTATAGTTATATTGATTCATGAGTATGAATATTATTCTTGTAAGAATTAAATATGGATATAAACATTGACTTTAAGTACACAATACCCATTGCCATGACAACAAAATTAATACAAATATTGAATCGTATATACCTTTAAAAATCCTGTTATTTTAAAATATTAAATGGATTATGCAAATATGTTACGTTTACAAAAATGTTTATTTATTAATTTATATCTTTATTTCACTTGGGTTCTAGTTAATGGGTATTTCCTGTATACGAAGGTGAGTATTGACTTTCGTAGTAATAGGTTAAAGGTATAAATTATTTATACAGGTACGCGAATGTAATTTAATTAAAGTTATATTTTATATAACGTATACAGTATGTAAAATATCATTAACGTATATCTGATACCCAATTTAATTGAATCGACAGAATAATACTATTAAACAGGTCACTGTTAAATCATGCTGAACGAATGCGCGAGTACCCAATGTTTTTTATCTATTAAATACGTAACGAACCAAAACAAAATAGGTAGGTAATTGGGTTTTCTATATAAAGATTATCATTAAAAGCCTTGGTACTGCACCTGAACTCTTTCTGGTCGTGTCAGATTTGCAGTTTCATAAGATTATGGGAATGAGGCAATAGATAGTGCTCCTGTATTTTTGCATACACTTGTGTACTATAATATGCGTAGTTGGCTGGTCCCCTTGAGATTGGCAGCCGAAACTGATATCGATCAGGTCGACATAATGTTACAAATAGCAAGAGGGCAGTTAGTACAAACCTAACATATTAACTGAATAATTTACAACTTGTTTTAAATTCTAGATAATATATTTTGGTAATAAACATATTAAAAAAAACAACCGAGATGCGCTATTATCATATTTTGTTCACCAAGTTTCTATGTCTACCTACTGTTCCAGTGAAAAGTTCATTTCCGTCACGACCTTAGCAAATTGCTAATAGCAATTAATTTTTAACTCCTATCCTATTTCTATTTATTCCACACCACAGCATATATTTTTTTACTACTACTATGTAATAGGAATTATGATTTTAAGTCCGAAGCTTAATATCTAATCTTAAAAAAAAAATCAAGATATATAAATTTAAAAAAAAATGTCATGTTTAAATTATATAAATGTAATGTAAATTATTTAAGGTTCAATCATTGCCAACAACATTATGTTGTTTCCATCTTTAAAAACGTATAACTTATTATGTTTATCCACTTATAATAACTAGTTGTTCATTTTAAGTGTGTAGTGATAAGATGATGTGTAACAATTTCAATACATAAATCAACGGCTATTAAGTAGTAATATATTATGTATATTAAACAACCGCTGTTTATATTATTTATGTTAAATTTTAGATTGAAAGGCTGGGACATCTTTCAAAATACTTATCAGTTACAGTATTTATATTGTTAACTGTATTAGAAATTATACGACTCTACCTTGGTAATTATGGAAATTTATCCTGCAGAGTGAGTATTTACTTAAGTACCTACTTGTGTTAATATTATTTTTTAATTCTCGTTTGTAATTACGTTACATTAATTACAAACGCTTAGATTTATTAATACTAACAATGTGTTATGGCCTAAATTTTGCCTCGAATATTATTAAAATATTTTGATATTGACTCTTGAATCATTTTATGCTAATATTATCTCTTAATAAAAATATGTTTATATTTAAAAAAGTCTAATTTTTATTGAATATTTTCTTTATTCAAGAGAAATTGATGGTTTGGATAGACCAAAACTTAACTTTGCTATGCGGTACCTACATCTGAAATCGTTTAGTTAGTAACATACATACCTATGTACCTACGTATGTTGTGTTGGTTTTATTTATGATGTTTTTTTTATTATATTTTCAGGTTCCAGAGCTGGGGGGCTTCTTGATGTTAACAGTATTGATGCAAATGCCTCTTGTTTCTTTTTTCTTATTTAATTCATATTTAGATAGCACTCCACTTGAACTTATTTTACATGCTGGACTGTGGGGCATCATAATCATAGAAACAGTATACAGTTTTTTGGCTTTAAAACAAGCGTCTTCCGTGGCAAAAACAATATATTTGTCTCACTCCAAAGATATAAGTGTAAATTAAGGTTTTTTTTTTCAGTAGTATGCACTTGTTCAGTCTTTCTATAGTAGGTACTACGTAACGTTTGAGGTTACTAGGAATTACGTTCGCTTACTTCTAAAAAAACTTAGAATTTTGATGTATTTGATAAAATAATCGAAATGGACAATCGACGACTGCATACATAAATTAATTCATTAAAATTATTGAGTTGCAATTCAAAATTACAACTATTGAGTTTATTAAAATAAAAAAGAAACTTAAAATAGCTAGCACGATCTGTTACACAAACCAATTATCAAAATAAATTTTTCCATTTATACTTTGAAATTTGGACCTGATTTTAAAAGATATGACAAGATATTTAAATGCGCTTAAGGAAAAAGGGGGAAGGGCATGTGCTGTAAGATGAATTACGACAGTACAAGCTGATAGATCGCTTGGATCGAGATAGATTGTATTACAATATCGATAATATGGGGTATTTGATAGCGAATAAAAAAATAAAACCATTTTAAAGATTTTTATTAAAGCTTTTCACATTGGTAAAATCAATATAATGTTAATACATACATGGCTACACTTTTTTTTATCTGTGTAAATTGAATATGCAATAATTTTTTGACTTGAATTTTTTTTTTACTTTCTATAATTTAAAAATATGGTCATTTTATATGATGATACAAAAATATTTGATTATTGATAATTTTTTAAACGAAATAAAAGCATTTCATATTTATAAATGTACTACTAACACCATTATAAAATAATAATTTATCATAGGACTGCTGGTGTTCAGGACCCGAGAGAAATAAATTTGACAGCACCAAAATATCTATTGCCAACTCTCACTTAATATATATAATAATACTTTAAGTATTAAAATACTATGTACCTACTCTTAATAAGTATAACTTTCCATTTCATCCCACACATGTTAATATTATCGATGTTGTACATCATACAAAATTGTCTTTGACTTGGTATGTCAGAAAAAAAAGTAAGTATAAAATTAGTAATTTACCACTATCCCAATAGTTGTAGTATTTATACTTTAAGGCATTTTTATTTAATCCGACAATTTGCATTCGGTGCTTTAATTTTGTTCGTTAGCAAATATTATTATAATATGGATACTTATTTTAATAAATTAAATAAACACTCGTCATGGATCTGTCAATATAGGCTAAGCTTTGCTAACAAATGACCACTTATTCTACTTAATAAGGTCATTTACCTTCAATACATATTTTAGTTTGTAATGAATACATACAATATATTAATTACATTTTTTTCATTCAGTTACTTTTACTGCTTCTTACCAAGAATCTTAATTTATTTTCACTCCTTAAATTACATTATTTGTCAATATCTACACTACAACAATACTGATATTGTAAATATGTATATTTATTGTGGGTACATATTCATGAGTTTCATTTTACACTGATATAAAAAATGTTAAAAAACAATCAACTTTGGTATAACCTGTGTTAAAGGTTTAGAATATACTACTAACAAATTAAAAAAAAAACAAAGTATTTACTAAAAAATCTTAGCCTCATTATTTTTTGTACATGATTGTTAATATTTAAAAAAATTAATAAATTGTACTATAAAATTTGATTACAGAATAAAATCACTTTGATTATACAAACATATTTTGATCTTTAAAGAAAGTATCAATTTTCGATCTAACAATGTGTAATGTTTTATTAAAAGATGTAAGTCTCGTCTCAAAACCACTGATATCATGTTCAACTTCTAATGATTTCAAGATTTGCGGGAGAGTTGGTGACATTTTGCAGATGAGCTGAAATGCAAATGTTAAAATACATACTTAAATATGTAATAAAGGTTGAATTAACTGTTATCAGTTATAGACATTCCATTTATGTTTTTCATTTCACTTAATTGATGACAAGATATATTCAAATAGAAAAAAAATCTCAGAGAGGTGAAATATTGAAACTGTCTTAAATTTTTTAATCACAATAGCTATACTGTAAAGTTACTGTATAGCTAATGTGAATACAACAAATGCAGTTAACTGAGTATTCATAATTATTTAAGAATCAAAATAATTTGTTCTGTGGAAATTAATATTAACAGAACTATATTGAAAGAAATTAACTATTAATTTTATCAGGAATTCCTCTTAAAGCAGACTGCTAATAAAATGCACAAATTATGCTGTAGTAATATGTTAATTAGTAAATCTTTTTGAAATGTATGATAATATAATTGTATATTGTCTGTAGAAATGCAACGATTATATATTTTGTGTTTTTATAATTGAAATTTGTGTAATTTTACTAAACTTTAGGGAGTGATTAGAGATAATCACTTCTATTATAAGAATTGGATTGCACTGCAAACAAAGTTAAAACTATTAATATAAATTTTATTTTATACTCACTGCAAAAAGTTGTTGAGAAACCCAGTTGTGATATTTCTTGACCGAGCCTTCATATGCAATAGTATATATATTTTTCATATTTACATCATAATTGTTTGATTGTAAGCATACTATTATTTCTTGAAATAGCAATTCAAAGAAAAGCAATGCTCTGGAATTATAAAAATATATTAAAACTAGGTAAATTAAAATTATTGTTTTGAAGTCATAATAAAGTCCTACCATGCCACCTCATATACTAAGCTTGCAGTGTTGTGAACAATGTATGTATATACAAATTAATTAATACAATTATTTAACTGAACTTTATTATTTTCTTTAATAATTATAATAAATCTAACTATGATGACTATTAATTAAGGCAGTCAATTATACAATATGTGTTCACCTGTTCAGCCACAAAACACCTTCAGCAGATTTAGATTCACCCTTAGAATGTTCTTTAGCCATCAATTCCAGTAAACATGAATCTTCACTGTATTCATATTTTTTAATTTTCTAAAAAAATACATTATAATCAAAGTATATTAAAAAGCTAAGTGGTAATATTAAATCAGAACATAGCAAAATAAAACAGGGTCCTACAAATAATCAGAATATCACAAAGGGTAAAGTTATTTAAATTATAGTTCCTTTTAATTTCTAACTTTTTCCTCAATACAATTTTTACCCAGCCATCAGAGATTTAAAGTCTAAGCTTATATTTCAATATCTGAGATTTTGATAATTGGAGGCCCATTTAATATACTTACCTCAACATTTCCTTCCATATCATATTTAATTGGTGCAAATACTTTTCCAAGACGATCTGTAATTAAAATAATAATTTACAATTTTTAAACATTTCAAAATCATGCTGATTTATTAATCATCAGTCAATGTACATACCTACTAATGTAATTAAATTTTTGACTGCTTCTAGAAATTCTATAACATTTATTTTTCCATTAACGTAGGAAAATGGTATCAAGTCTTGAGAGTTAGAATTTTTAGTAGCTGTAGAAGTACTATCCATTTTGTCTCAACACTTCTTACACAAAAGTCAGTAATATATGAATTATAAGATAACATGAAGCTAAATTATCGATTCTTATCATCAAT
Source organism: Vanessa tameamea (assembly GCF_037043105.1). Classification (NCBI taxonomy): domain Eukaryota; kingdom Metazoa; phylum Arthropoda; class Insecta; order Lepidoptera; family Nymphalidae; genus Vanessa; species Vanessa tameamea. The sequence continues at coordinate 8,129,370 of NC_087316.1, forward strand.
CATGAGTGTATTCTTATCATTCGATAGGCAATGCAGAAAATATGTAGTAATCTGAAAATGTACGGAATAACATTATTTTGGAATAGGTTTAATAACATTATTAACAATATATTTAAGTTGAAAATATATAAAATTTTTGTTTCACATTGTCAAATAATAAAATAAATTTATAATATATAAATCCAAAGAAACTTGCAAAAAAGTAAACAAAACTGTGACAGAAGTCTTAAGAAACGTCAAAAATATAATTTGTTTTTGACATTGTAACATTTTTAATTATATAGGTCATATGAAGGAGGCTATGGAGCTCCGTAACTTTATCCGAAACTCTAGTATATTCGAAATATAGATCGTACAGAAGAATAGAAACCCCATAAAAATACCACCAAACCACATAATACAATTTTCTAAATAATCTAATATTCGTAACTGAAACTATGCGAAACAATCAGTTAATTATTTCGTATCAGTTAACAATTCCTAATTAATAAGTAACTAAATAATTTCGTAGCTGTTACCGTATCTGCAAACATAAATAACCGATAAAATATTTATATTATATCCGTATAAATAAAATATTCTGATAAAATATAATCCCGTAAAATTTAAGTATTTTATAATTTTTACTTCGGTGATTTAATGTATAAAGTGTTTCATTAAATTATGATATTAATAAGCTATACATCAAAAATTAATTGGGAATAATAATTTACGATTTCTCCAGCTAGCTTTATCCAGATTCAAATTATTGCTATTTTAAAAGATGTGCGAGTAATTAAAAATTTTAAATGTTTTTTATTAACATATATAATTTAAACAACAATTAAGTTAACAGTATAAATCAAAAAAATGTATTATTTTTGTAATTGGCTAGGATTTATTTATTTATTTCGGTTTAATTGTAAAAGGGTAAATCCACACTAGCAATATATTATATAAGTAACATGTAACTATTTTATTTTAATGGATTTTATGATATGTATATAATATTTATATAAAATATAATATAAAATTGATGAAGTAGAATAAAGGCTATAAAGCAATGATTCCGATTTTATTTAATATGAGCTTAATGTATTTTTTTATCGCAGGGCTACGATTTTTTAAAATATTTTTGAATAACAACTCAATAGGTGTTTGAAATATACATTTATACAGCGATTATCTGTAGGAATTATGTAAAATAAACTTATATAAATTAAATTTATAAAACTGTTATGAATCCATAATCCTGACTAAGAACGAGAGTATTCATTTTATTTATTAATTTCACGTCATTTTATGATGATTATCTACACACATAATTGGTCTTTGTACTGCAATTCATTTTGAATATTATGTTCAGCAGTTATTTTTTAAAATTTAATATTAATTGGTGTAGGTAGATAATATAAATATCGCACATTATTGTTCATTAAATTCAATATCTTTTTAGAAAATCTGTCCCAACATAATTTTATTTTTAATTTAAATTGTAAAATATACCTTTTTAATATATTCATCATATTTATTGTTAATATACACTTTATGTTAATTTTAGATTAACGGCTATAAATACCAATTTTAATGACATTATAATAAAAATGTACCAAAGAATAAATAGTAACCAAAATACCTATACAGTGCGTCCCTCTTAATATATTAATATGTACCTTTTATAATGATGTTTGCAGAAATATCCGTTTTTAAATAATTGTTAGTAAAGTCCATCACAAATATTCTACCAGACATGTGGTTGAATCAGTCTTTTAACTATTACAGCATGTAATTAGTTTTAAAAACACCAAGTTTTGTTTTGAATCACTTTAGCACATTTATTTTTAATAGAAGAATAATTTAAGAAAAAAAAAATAAACACTTTAAAATCGACGACACTAAATGTCTTTCAGTAAGTTAATGTCTTAGTATATTTCACTGTAAAGTTTCAATAGGAGAATGTTTGTTTTAATACATTTCCTAGGTCGTCTTCAACCACAATAGTTAGTACTTTAGTTTTTGGTGAAAAGGTAAACGGTACTAAAAATCGCTTTTCTGGTAATAGATTTGTGAATTCATATGAATCTAAAACCATACCGTTTGAATCATCCCTTACTTCAACTATGCGTATTCCAGCTGTTGATATTATCATCATTTTATTTTTATCAAATTTTAAATATCTTGTTATAGCTTGTCTCTCTCTTCCATATTCATTATTGAACCAACGATGGTAAGACAAAAGAACTGCACAATTTCTTGTCCAAAATGTTGAATCATTCCCATTGGTCCGGTTAAGATTTTTTTTAGATTCGGAAAGTCTGTTTGTAATAGTCGAATAAACACTTGATGGCCTTGTTATTGGAGTAACGTTTGGACTTCGCCTTACAATATCTGATTTTGACATTGAAGCAAAATTACCTAATGTAGTTTTACTTCGTGGGCCTAAGACTCTTAATGGTTCAGCCACGTTCATCGTTACACTGATATTACGTTGAAGAGAAACTGTAGAATGTTGAACTGGCTTACCATTATAGTTATTCATATTATCTTTGAGTAGAGTTGATTTTCTCTCCCCAACAAGAAACACGCGATCAATATTATCGAAGCCTCGACCCATAATACCATCTTTTGTATGGCCAAGATCAAATGTGTGTCCAAGTTCATGCAATACAGAACCTAAAGTTGTTGCATAGCATCCTCCTAATGTTCCTCTGTAGCCACTATCATCCATGAAACGCCGTGAATTAACAGGAGAAGCGTCTACAAGTCTTGGGACTATTTCTTCCACAGATGTAGGCCAAGTATACAAACAAGCGGTGCCGAACAATGCTAAACCACCACCGCCTAAAGCTGCATATGCTTCAGTCAAAGAAACTATTTCGTCGTGTGTCATTTGTTTATCTATGTCTGTACCTTTATATCTAGTGCACGAGATAAACCCAAGAAACTTTCTTTCATTACTTCCTAAATCGGAAAGCATTAATTCTCTTCCAAATTGTGACCACAGTTCTCCCTGTCTCATTTTTCTTGCTTTGTTTACATTTAGATTACTTCTAAATACAATGCATTCTGGTTTTCTTGGATTAACTTCATGTTCAAGTTGAAATGTTTTTCTTCCATACCCACTTTCGTAAAGTTTCTCAGCTGTAATAGACTGGATTAATTTAGCTCCTATGGATATACGGGAGCACGCGCTTTCTATAGAATTGTCGATTTCAGAAGGACTTTGAAAACATCCATCATGACCTTGACAGATTATATACACTGGCGTTACTTTAAGATTAGTTCTCCTGGGTTCATATCCTAAAAATAATGTTTTTCTTTGTTCAACATATTTCAAATTAATAACATTTTCACCACGCTTTAGTTCGATTATTACTTTAAATTCTCTATTGTAAACCTCCCAAAGCGAATCACACTCATTTCCGTTATTGGAAACGGTACATTTAATTCTTTCATTGTTATTACAAGCTCCTGTGGTTATCAACCCCTTAATTAAAACAAGAGAATAGTTTACTGTCTCTCCATTTTGAAAGTTTGTAACAAATATAGCCGAGTCTTGTTCGTTTTTATTTTCTTCATTTGTTCGGTTGTCCATTACCTGAAATTTTCATAAATTACATATATTTCACACTAATATATACCAGTAATATACCAGTGTAGGTTGTTTTTGGTTTATTGACCTTGATATTATTTCGTCCTAGAGCTGGCTTCTCAATATCTCTCATCATATAATTAGGTTAAACATTTAATATTGTGATCTTTTAGTTTGACGACGACTCCTAAACACATTTAAAAGTATATGCTTCTATTATTATTTTATTGACTCGTGTGCATGTTTATTTGTACTTGTCATATTTCATTTATAAAAAAATTGTACTAAGGTAAATGAATAGTTTCGCACTGAACAGTGACTCACCATGATGCGGTTAACGTGGAGCGCGCAGAACCGGCGCGGCGGGAGGACTGCGGGTGCGGGCGGTGCGGCGAGACGGCGGAACGGCAGCTACTCGCCAGTGTGCAGCGTCGAATCTCCTCACTTCCTTCTGAGCCGATTGAACGGTTTGTTAGAGTGCGCATGCCCAACGATGCAGACCGACGCTTTGTAACGATTGCGATGCCCGCCGGAGGTATAGACTTGCTGTCTCCGGTGCCAAGAGGGAAATTTAAACGATGCGATGCAGCAAATACAAACATGAATGCGTCACTACCGTTAATAATGTACTTCTTTGTTTGCTACGTATTTACGTCCAATGCAAGGATTTTCATTGAATCATGAAATTGTTAACGTTATGAAACTGTTTATATATTGAGAGGAATGACTGTGTCTCGCAATTAATCTTCTGAGACCTTTCAATAAGTGATCTGCGATCAGAAAAAACCAATGTAATTGGGACTACTGAATTAGTCACAGACTTTTTTATTTTAGTTTAAAACGTATGGTAAACATTTGGATGATTCGATACCATTAGTCATTAAAAGAACATATTTTTTCGAATGCGCCTGTTGAATTCTTGGCTGTAAAGTTTTTTTTCGTGGATACAGTAGTGAGAATCTGACAGGCTTGTTTAATTATATTTTATAACTATCGTGTATGTTTTTGTTACATTATCATGCATTACGTAGATTATAAAAATACATTATAAATAAGTTTTTGTCAATTTTTTTTTTTCATTAGTGAGGAATAAGTTTCTGTAAAACTATTTAAGTATTTTATTTTCACGCTGTTACCATGGAAATGTTTTTTTTTATGTAAACACATCACGCAGTGTAAATAGTTTTTTTTCCAAAGCAGAGTCAGAATGACGATTTATTATAGATTAAGGTTATCATTAGTTACATATTAGATAGAAGACGCGTAACAGTTTTATGTTTTATGTATGAAGTTAGCGCATCTATCTTCTGTCACAAATATTCTCAGGACAATTTTCAGTCGTCACGCATTTTGCCTATTTAAGAATTTGCCAAACCATATTTTTCTATTGAACCATTTTATTGTATTTTATATAAATACATTTATTATGTTTATGGAATACTAAATTTAACTCCCAAGAGAGACTTGACATGTTATGCAATATAATAACATTCGCCCTTCACACCGGAACTTAAAATAACGATACAAAATATTACCGCTTCATTAACAACTTTTAATATGATATTTATAGATATATATATATACATATCTGAGTGTGATCCATAACAGTTCTGCTTGAATGTGTAGCTACCTTCTATTTACGTTAGTATCTATACTATCGAAATAATATTGGTGGTAGGGCTTTGTGCATGCCCGTCTGGGTAGGTATCACCCACTCATCAGATATTCTATCGCCAAACAGTACAATACTCAGTATTATTGTATTCCAGTTTGAAGGGTGAGTGAGCTAGTGTAACTACTGGCACAAGGGTCATAACATCTTAGTTCCCAAGGTTGGTGGCGCATTGGCGATGTAAGGAATGGCTAATATTTCTTACAGCGCCATTGTCTATGGGCGATGGTGACCACTTACCATCAGGTGGCCCATTTGCTCGACCGCCAAACTATATCATTAAAAATATACGTTATCTATTCTGTATGCTTACCTACTTATAACATTATATCCATTTATTTATACGGATTTCTGTCTCTAGTCACGTTTCCCTTACGGAGAAGAGTGTTCAAAGTGTTTTTCCATTCCGCTAAGTCTTGAAATTTGTGCTTCAATTCTTTGACTTCTGTTGGACCGGTGTGGCACTAGGTTATTATATTGCCTTTTTGCATAACACTCGTAAACCGAAATTAATATTTTGTATTGCTTTTTGAAAGGTATTTGCTCTTTAGTAATGCACAAGGGATCAAATTTCTGACACAATATCGGCTAAGTGAAGAAAATAAATGTCTAATGTCAATGTTCATAGAGAAGTGATAGATTGTGTCCATAACACGAGCAATCTTCCTAATCCTGTCGTGATTACAATGTGCTAAACTATTATTAGATTTAAATTATTATTATAGATATATATTATTAGATAGAATATTGTATGATAAATAAAATATTGTGAGACTATGTAATAAAAATATACACTTTTTACTTACTAATATTATAAATGCAATTGGGTGTTTGGATGTTTGTTAGTATATCACCTTGAATATATCATACGAGTAGATGATTGATACGTAGTGCAGCAGGAGTCAGAGTTCTCACAGTATTCATAAAATACTAAATCAATCCAAACATAGCAAGGTTGTTAATAAATAACCTATAAGCAAAGTAACAGACTTTAAATGCCCACTGCTAGGATAATGTTGATAAAAGCGTGGTGAAAACTGCATTATTGTTTCAATATGAAGCGCAAACTGCAAAAAGATCAAAGTGTGCTGTATAGTGTAATGTCTTACTGATAATGACAGTATTCCACTTACGTACGTATGTGTATTATTATATTGGAAGTTTAATAAATATTTAAATTAACGGATTGTGATGTTATGGTTTCGATTTACGAGAGTGGTAATTCTGGAAAGTCGCATTTTGAAGATGGTGATTGGTTTGATTGTTGTTTGGTCTGGCATATCTTGAGCGGAAAGTTATGATACGAATCCAAATCAATTTTATCTATGAAAATAAATGCGTAATGAATATATACTGTAGGTTATAAAAAATTAGGAAGGTTAGTTCTTATTATTTGTAGTACTTAATTGGGAGTGCGAACTTTATTCGTCTACGGGTACATTTTTGTTGTTAGTTTCTAAGAATAATTGTGTTGTTTGTTTCCAGATTTGTTATAAGTATATATATATATTACAACCTTTAAAAGTATGTAGTAACTTTTTAAATTTTTCCCCAGTAATTGTACAGCTTCTGAAAGAAATATATTGTATGTATTGATTTTTATGACAAATAAATTAAAGATTTTTGCTGTCTACCTGATTAAATATAGTAGTATCAACATTTTGCTATTATAAGATTTACTTGACAAAATACTGTGGCTTTACATTCAGGATCCCAAGGTCTATTTTATAAGCTAGCCATTAGACTTATGAGTCTACAAAAAGCCACGTAAGTGACGTGGCAATTTGATCTAAAACTCTCCAATTTCTTAAGGAAGACCTACGACGTGTCTTATGGAAACAGGTTATTTATACGCTAAAGGATTAAGCTTAGTTGGCGATTCTCAAATTGCAGCGTAAACGCTTTTTCCAACGTTTTCTTTTGACTCATAAACTTCTGTTTATGCAGAAATAATGCGAAATACTTACTTTTGTAGCATAATAGTAATATTTTAGTGAGATACTAAAATTAATTGAATAATTAGATAATGAAGTGGCAGTGGGAATTATAAAGATTAAGCATATTACCTTTATTATATTCGTAGAAGGATTATAGTGTACCTCAGCCAGTACCTAAATCGATTTTAATGTTACACATTGTGTGTACTTAAGTTCGCAGGATTATTTAATATCGGATGAGCGTTAAGCTAAGTTTATTTCAGGCATGGTTAAATACTACGTAATGGTTTAACAGTAGAATGCTGGTGGAAATGAGATATAAGGATTTTACCACAAAAAAAATTAAAGAAATCTTTCTGCTGCAAGTTGGTCTACGCTCGTATGAATGACGTATGATGATGAGTCGGGTACAGGAAGTGGAGGACTGTTCGCAGGAGCCGGTCGTTGTCCCAGTGAACGCAGCACTTTCGCTTTTATCGGCGAACGAACCCGGCCCATTACTACCGCGCTCACGCGGTTACACCATCACGCAGCTGGTCGCTTTTGGTGCGTTTGTCGCCTCGGTATGCATACTAATCTCGATTCTTTTAGGGTGGTGGTGTTTAGATTTCTCTATGCTATACTGTGATGACGCATATAATTTCTTAAGATTAGTTACTATTTGATTATTGAGTTAGTTACTATTTAGATTTATTTGAGCTACAACAAGATAAAAGATTCTAAGTAAAAATTGGGCTCTTCGTGTTTTTAAATTAATACGTAATAAAATATTTATAAGGTCCTCTGAGAATATAATCAATCTTATGTTTGTTGAAGTTTCGTAATTTTTTTTTACAAACATTTGTCATTCCAAAAGAGTGGTTTAGTCGTGGTGAATATATAAAGAGTAAAAAAAATTGTAATTTACCATTACACCAGTATTCTTTATGAATAGTGAATTATAAAATGGCTGTAAACTGCAACTTCGTATGCGTAGAATATAGAATACGTAGAAGAGTTACAGTTATATTTTAAAAGATAAGGTACATTTTCTGTCAATTTGAAAAGACTACATTTGTTCCTGCATTACCTTGCTGCAATGCAGTCAATAGGAATAAGTTCTTAGAACTATTTTGGCTGGCAAGCAACGAAGCGTTACTCACGATATATTTTTTTTAAATTAATGGAATCCTGGAATCCACAAGGTTTATCGTTTGCCAAATTATTAAAAGATAAGCTTTTATGTACACTTACTATGATTCTACATTTTTGGACCAAAATTATCGGTTTTCAAATTCATACAAAATGAGGTATCAAAGAATCTTACATGTTAGGCAATAGGAATAATAAAGTAACTATATATTTTGTCAAAGTGAAGTTCAGTTCTGAGTCTAATGTAACGTTTCCTTATGTCGTTCTCATTTTACTTTTAAGATAAAAGCTGTAAGAAAAAAGAACACGAAACTCACCGCATAAAATGAATGTGATATTTTAGAGTGTAATATGCGACATCGTCAATAATAATTATAAAATTTATAGGATACACGTATCGAATGGCGTATCATTGTATGTCGGCTGTCAACATCTCACGGCTGAGATACGAAGATTCTGTAAGAATTCATTCTTACCGAATCGCATTGCAGTATTAAAAAATAAAGAAACAAGCTATTTATAAATCAAATTTAAAACTCTGCCTTAAGGTGAACCCTTTTGGGCTCGAGAGTGACATTCGTCATCAGGGTGTCTCCTATGAGATCGCACCTCGGCTCAAAACGTAGTCGGTAGGGATTTATAAATAAAAGGGCTGTAATCAGCTTAAATACTCGACTACCAGCCTTTCTCCCTCCCTCAACTCTTAAAATAAGCAGTTTTGTAATGTTCATTATAAATATACATATACAAATATTGAAACGATCGGGCGCCACCTAGCAGACATTAGCTAAAACTAGCTACTACCTCAGACATCGCGTGATGTCGGGTGGTATGCTCCAACAGACTGTTAGAGTGTTGTGTTATTGGTCGGTTGACTGCTCATTCGTTGACTGACTCCGGTCCGATACTGACGCACGGAACTGTTTTGTTTCAATACAAACCTGTTATAAGTGTACCAAGATTGTTTGGAAGCTAATTAAAACCACTCATTGCACGAATACCCACAAGGAGCCCACTTATGTCTTAAGAAAAAGATGATGTTGGCTCTACTTCAACATAGTGGGATCTAATCGTGCAAATAAGACTACTTTTCGAAACAATAAAAAACAATGGTCTTTCCTGTTTGAGATGCAAAATTAAAAAATTCAAGCCCTCGTCCAAGTCTTGAAGTCGAATACGTCAAGTGACAAGATGATGATTTTGCCGTGTACGGTGACTTGCATTTATTACAGAAATAACTATACGTCAACAGTCACAAAAATAGTGGTGGGCCTTTTCATTCCTACGGCGTAAATCATCGCTTGAAACGCGCTTAGATGCGGGTATCGAGAAACTGTTTCATGTCTACCACAATATCGCAAATCAAGTGTCATATGCGTGGAAAGCTCGGGCACAAGCAAGCTGATTGTGTCAAGAAGATAGAAGCGAAAAAAAACTATGCCAACTCCTGTTACACCAAATTTAGATGCAAACCAGCTACGACTCCGTGGTGTGCTTCAAATGTGGTATGCCGGGTCACATCGCAAGTCGCTGCTCATTCGGAGGTTCCAATGTCAGGGTACCTGCCACTATGCGATGGGTCGACCTCTGGTCGAACCTCCATCGTGAATTAACCCATTATGGTGACCATTTTAAATTCGATTATGATTCTGCGCTGAATAGATCTAGTTGCTATAGTCGGGTCTGGCCTTGTAGCGAAGGCCTGTTGGTCACGAATAAGATAACTGGGGTTTGTTATGGGATTTAATTTTTTTGTTATGGTGTTTTTGCTAGATAGATATTTGATTTCAGAATTATTTGTAAGTTTAACTGTAACTATGTAATCCGATGTAAAAATATGTCACAGCTTAACACACGAGGACCTGCGTCAGAGCAGGATCGCCGAATCGTATCTAGAAGAATATTGAAACGAACGTACTCTACCTTGTGGACCTTGGCTAAAACTAGCCACTACGTCAGACTCGTGATGTCGGATGGGATGCTTTGACAGAGTCGTGGTTCTAATGGTCAGTTGAGAGCTGCATATTCATTACCTAACTTCGGCCCGATACAGACGCACGGAATTGTTTCGTTTCATTACTAACCTTGGTGCTATAAGTGTACCAAGATTGTCTGGAAGCTGATTAAAACCACGAAATGCACGAATAAAACTGCCCACATGTCTCAAGAAAAATATGATGTCGGCCCTCCTTCGACATATGTATATAACATATATTTATCTTAAATTAGAATTTATGAAAAATAAGAGTTCAGCATTTTATTGTATTGCAGAGCGAAGCCAATTAAATAAAACCGACCGACCACTTGGGACGGTATTAAACCAATCAGCAATAAATGTTGCTGATTTCGTTTCTTTCAGATAAATTTCACTGATTATTATTCGTTAAAGATTTTTTCACTCCAAAAAATATTTATTTATAGCTAAAGACATTTCTAGCAGATTTTATCTGTTTACGTGTGTACTGGCTGTGTGTGGCTGATACTTTATATTGACTAGGTATATGCCACTGAAGGTTATTTTCTATAAGCCTGCCTTGAATAAGTTAGCAGTTAATATAACATTTTTCTAGATAGCATCGATATACAGTGCATTTCCTAGCCAAATCGCATTTAAAAAGTATATTTTTGTTGAACTGTAGTCGAAAATTTTATCATCTTGTGGCAACTTTGAAATACCGTATGTGTTTTTTATTATACTGGTTTATAGGTTTCAAAATTGCATACGGTAACCGGTAAGTTATGATGGCAGTATGGAATCCTTCTGTATGAAAAAAATTGCTCTAAAAAAGTTTGAAATTAAAGTCAGAGTTGCAGTTCTCGAAGCGCTGATCAAAGTTAGGTTATCTAATTTGATCAGATTTACTGAATATTCATTGGTAGATGGCAGCCAATGACGTTATAGACGACCAATGAACATTCATTGTTTTAGATTAACTAATCTGACTTTACTCATTATTTCAGAAACTGGCTGTTAATTCTACAGACACAGATTTCTCTATTTTTTTTTTCTAGTCTAATTAAAACACATAGAAACGCTGTTATAATTAATTATGCATAAAGAAGTCGAGTTAAGCAAATTACACAGAATTAAATAAACGGTAAGTTTTTACGTAAGGATTAAGATAACTATAGGCAACAATATTTCATAACCTAGTATTTGCGCGCACTTTTAAAATATTCCAAATTTCACAATACAAAACGGCTCGAATTTCGAAACTGATACTTATTTATTACCAGAACTGAGAAATTACGAAAAAAAATTTGATGGGTTTTTACCACAATTTTAAAATGTCACATATTAAAGTGTACAACGTCAAAAATAATTAGTTTTAAATAATTGTAAAATAAATATAGTAAATATTATACAAATAACATTTAAACACATTGCAGTATATATAAATCTTATGTTTTATGTGTATGTTATTGATAATTGTTATTAGCAATGAACTGACATAAATTCAATTTATTCAATGGTTTTGCTCGATTTTCTATAAATCATTTCTACACATGAATCCTAAGATAGAAAAAATTACAATACTTAGATTTAACGTAAAAACATAAAGGCTTAAATCCTTTAGAAAGCAAATATTCTTATTTATTTTAAAGAAATAACACAAAAGTGCTCTATTTACATAATAGAAGACGCTTACAGTTATGTTTGAAGTTTTCTTGAACGTTGCATTTTCCGTCTTATCGACCGCTCGTTTCAATTGATTTTACATTTGTACCCACGGAATTACCCGCCATTCATTTATTATTTACTACCCTAACTAGCCAGTTGTAGTTTCCCAAGTAATTGGTTCAGAACAAATAGTCAACTGCAGTTTGAAATGCTTACATATTTTCACTAATAGATAAGTATACAGTTTACTAGTTAACACAAATAAAAAATTAAAACGTTGTATTCAAAATTTAGCAAAACTCGATAGTGACCTTTTGATATTTTGTCATTCGATCACGTTATTCAACAAGTAGGTTATCATAGCTGGCATCTATTGAACTGGACACCAATAAAATTTAATGTTCAGTGGTTTCTATTGTAGGACGACATATTTCGGCTGTGCCTTAGGGCTCGCGCGTAGGTACTTACGTGTCCAATTTCGAAACGCTGGGCTTTGTTAATAATAATGAAGATCTGCGTAGTTTCATCACAGTGCGCTCGTTGAATAATAACGTCCGGTTGAATGAACCATTGCATCGTGTCCTTGTTTTCTGTGATTTTCCATGGCGAGGTGCCGCGGCACGTGCGATGTCGCGGGCGTTTAATATCATAACATTCAATTATTTTGATACTATTAAAAACAATAGTATCGCCTTAATCTATAGTAGGATGGAATTTATAATGACTAAATGACAACATTTTTGTCTTTATCTGAACATATTTCGCCGGAAAACTTGTTAGCCGTTTCTCAGCGATTTCAGATATTCACAATCCAACGTAATGATGTCGAAAATTATGTTTATGTCTATCCAGAAAGGATATCACACCAGAAAAGTGCGACGATATTTTCGAGAGATTCCCCAAGAGGTATTTAGGCAGAACTACTTAAGTTGGATGTACGTAGAAGTTTGTAACATTACTAAGACTGCTTATTATGAGATAATATATCTTCTAATGTAAGAGTTAAAGCCAAAATGTACAACATTTTTTTCTCTTCTTCTTCCTTTTTTTTAAGAGTGGTGGTGGTACGGGAAACTCAGTCTCAGTAACGAATGTCGAGTAAGGATGCATTTTAGCGTCCGGCGTCTTGACTCTTTATTGTTCTGTAGTCGTAAGAGACGCTTTACCTTTTCCATTTCAGTTAATTAGGTACAAGGATGTGAAGGAAAAACACACGAAAAGGTAAAAGATAGGTCGAAAACCTTATAGACAACCAGATGATAACACCTACTTAAGAAACGAAACCAAACGTTAAGAAAACTGACTCTACCATTGTGTAGGACAGTGCAATTCTGCTCACATGAAATTACAGCAAGCACAAGTTAAAAGCTTTGATAAAGTAATGAAATCGTATAAGAATTAAGGTAGAAGAAGCTCTTCCAATAATTGCGTAAAAGTTAAATTTATACTTCCAAATCGATCTGGAATTCCATTGTCGTCGTATCAAATATAGATATCATTTTAGTTTTAATAAAGAAAATTTTGTCCATTAATTCTGTTAATTATTATCAAAAAAATTTAACACACGTGTGTCGGTATATCACAATTAATTAAATTTATTAGGACTGTTAAAGATACAATTCTAATACGTCTGTATAACCAATAAAATAATGATTGCAATGAATTTGAATCGAACATAATAATATAATCAAACTACTGTGACCATAGCTTTTCGATTATTTTATGTAATGTAATTGTATTCAAAAACAAATATTTCCGTTTACTGTGTGCACAGTTATTTCTTGAAAAAATATATTTTCGACTGTATTATTCGATTATAATTATTAATTTCTGAAAACAAAAGAAGTTGAAAAAAAGAACATAATAAGTTTCCAATAACCTCTTTGTTAACACTATCAACACGACTTACAAATTTTATTTAAAATATTTTACATTACGAATTATCAATAGTATAATTAAATTGATATACTAAGTATATCTAATAAAATAGCAAATTCATCGAATATCTTCTAATAAGATAGCTTGTGAATGCACAAGATAACGAAACCTTTTGCTCTTTAACTTTAAACACATAGTTTAGACGCAAATGTATAATTACGATGATGTCAATAGCCGACGCGTATTAGCAAGGCTGTTATTTATATAAAACGTCTAATGATTATCAGGAAATATGTATGTATCAAAATAAGTGATATACAATTTTAAAATCAGGTAGTAATCATAAATGACATAGATTATAATTTTAATATCCAAGTCATAATTGTGTAATAACAGTAAATGGAAACGAATATAATTTTTGCCGTCGATTATAAATCATCATAACTTGTGTTTTATGACTTAAGTTTTCGACTTGAAAAGACTGGTCGCTATTCCAATTTACTTATAATAATTCGACACAGCCTCGAGGCTGTTCCGTTGCTATGCTCTTTGTGGAGCAGTAGAACGCCAATCTGTTAGATTTTTAATACGGTTTATTTTTTGCTGATGCCGTTTTAAAATTGAGAACCCTTCATTGTTAAATATTATGTGAATATCATAGATATAATTATTTAGCATTTATTATAAAAGGACTACAATATTAAAATAAATATTGCAGTCATAGTTTAGTTGTTTCCAGTTAATATATAAAGAGAGAATGACACTCAGCAAAGCTGATATAGATGGATGTAAAGCAAATTTCTATGCGAGTGCTCGAAGCAGTCCACAGTAACAATAGCTACTTCACTACCTGACCTAATCGCATCGCCCATTCAACATCCGTTCAAGAAACTGACCACACATACTGAATATGAAATGCACGCAGTTTAATGTGTCACTTTTTGTCAGAAGTAAGCATTTTCGAGTTCGGTCGTTGGCCCTAGAATTGCGTAGGCTAGCTACTTTCTCTTGGTGCTGGGGCGAGGCGGAGCGCGGGAAGTGGGACGAGAAGGGGGTCCTGCCAAAATAAGTACGTGAAAGGCTGCGTAGTCTTTCCTTTGGTCAGGTAGACATGTAGCTATCGTCAGAGAGTATTGTTCTACGAGTGGCATTAGGTAGGTATTATAAAGTCAACTTTGTATCAATATACGGTTGGACGTTGCACTTTGTAATAACATTCCAGAGTATATTAGGCCTAAACTATTTGACAGTACTGTTGTGGAACTTTGGCGCCGGTGTAGGAGAAGGGTTTCTTCGTCAGTCACATCGAGGTCGGTGAACTCGGTCCGAAGTAATATCAATCGTGAAATAAACAGACAGTTTTGGTAACTCGAGCCCAGGGGCTGCCGATCACGTGCTGTTAAAGAGTTGTATAAGCACTTTGACGCTTTCTACGACTTATAATCAGAATAAGCAAAGAAGTGAGCGGAGAAATTGTCAACGTATAACGGTGCAATCCACTAAAAAAGGAAACAATAAAACAAGAACAGATACTGTGAAATAGCAATTAACTACTTTTTCTCTTTAATTTGGTAAATACTAATTACAGACCTGGTAACGTAATGATAAAATTCTTCATTAGTTTATGAACTGTAATGGAATACTCATCGTCATTATTTTAATACATTTCATCCGAAAATACTGGTTGCGAATGATACTTTCGTAATTGATATACACATGCTTCATATAATTCATGTTATTTTTTTTGTGCAAACCTCGTGATAAATAACATATACCCGCCATAAACGAAGCATTGTATTTAGTTAAGAAATATATTATATATATTCTTAATTAATCTTCTGTCCTCTAAATTATATAAGTTAAATTAAGTCGAATAATAAACTAAAATATAAGTAACATAAACGGTGGTCTTATAGGTTTCTAGTGATTTCTTCTAGATGTTTGGTTTATGAGATTAGAAAATTAAAATTACGATGTTGGTGGTATATTTATATATATATATATATATATATGTATGTATCTTTAGACACATACCATAACTACATAACATTACGTAAGCATAGACAAATATTATAAAATGTAATATCTAATATAATATCTGCAATTATATCTCGATTTGATTGAATATTTCATTATTTATTAGACAAATAATATCGAACCAATATTTTGTACATTATTTACATTTACTTTTTATGGATAACGCAAAATATTTCGTATGATATTTGAAAGTATTTAATGAATATTAAATTATTTATTCAACGATTATGTAATAAACAACACCTACGTCACACACATGTGTAGATTAAAAATGTCTTAAGAACAATTTGTAGCCTGCTTTTGATTTGATCGCTTGAATGTATGTCTGTCACGTCACAATTGCTTGTTGCGCCTAAGCATGGGTTACGAAAAGCAACGCTGGCGCCACGGGAATACCAATCGGGCTGAATTGGGCGGCTTACAAAGGTCGAAGGCAAAATAATTTATAAAAAATTGCGAAATGTCTACATAAAAAGAGTTGGCACATTGGACGTGCTTACGGCACTACGTTCTCTCTTTTGAAGGTTATGCGGCAGAGTTGTGCGTGTATGTACCGTTAAAACAAAACTGTCATAATTTGGAAGACCTAGTTTAATAAAACTACGTAACTGTAACTAGAAGTTGATCAGTTACAGTCCCACTTGTTTGTTAGTGCGAAACTTGAAATGGAAAGCCGCTTCATTTTTAATTAAAATTGTTTTGTTTTTATATTATTGGATTGTTTAGTTTCTATGATCGATTATTTTTAACTAATGATTAAATTTTGACTTTGAAAATTTCATTTGATATTATGAAAAATCTTTGATCAGTAAGTTCTACGCGACGTAGTCGCATCGCCTACGCATCAAAGTTAGAGGGTAGGGCGCAATAGTAAGCGGTAGCATATCGATATGCAGCGCAACGTAGTACGCAGGTCCGGCACGCGGCGGCGCGGGCGCAGGCGTGCGGTTGCTCGGGGTCGAGTGTCGTATTTCTAGAGCATTGAACCTCTGCAACCTTGTGCGTTGAGCCCGGCCGCTCTCCGTATGCTGACGCAACTGCTTCAGCCCCTTCTCCTCTTCAACCAATTACTGCTTTAGGGCAGATCCATTCTTATACGGCCACAAGTATAATTTTGCGGATTCTAATCGATTCATGAAAGGTTGAAATTAATAGTAGACGTAGTGGTGCGTTTACGCAATATACCGTTGGTAGTTTAAAACATTAAATTTCGTTGTTAACTGAACTATAACTTCTATTGATACATGTCATAGTCGTGGTTTTAATTGTACACTCGATGAAGAATTTATATTTATATGATTGTTATAAGCACCACATTACATATTTTAATGGAATACATAGTTCGACAATAGCCGAAGTGCTAACAAGGCTTCGGTTCGCGTCCGCAAATAGTCCGCGAGAAGTGCGAAACAGTGGCGGGGTTACAATTGGCGCCTGCCCGAGAGCGTTGCGAGGTGACGCTTACGTAAAGCGCTGACATAACCGAGTCGACGACCGCTCTTGCGCAACTATCGTCAAACCCACAACCCCACGCACCGCACCTTCTCATCTCCTTCCCCACTACCAATCAAATTACCTAATTGTACCAAAAATGCAGCTAAAGGACGCTCGTTAAGCGCCCGATTACGAAATAGGCAATCTGTAGAGCAACAACCTCCGCTAAGGACAAACATAGTTCAAGCATTTAGCGTGCATTCATCTCGATAGATTAAATTTTCTGTGTAAAGTAATTATAAGGTTTATTTCAATTCTTGTTTTACTGAAATTTCCTTTAGAGTACAATAATACCTCGCTACCTACTTTGATAACGTCGGAAACGAAACTTTCGGAGAGTAATAAATATACCGTTTTGGATATCTTAATATCTAAAGCAATAAATTTTGATCGTGAATCCTGTGCGAACTGCCGGAATCGCCAATTGATACTGGCCTCGGACGGAATTGTGAGTATGCAAGTGACGTATAGGTATGGTACAGTTATCCTTAGTGAACGAAAGTGAAAACTAAATGTGGGCTTGGTCATCGACCCCGAGCGGGTCATCGACCGCGCTGAACTGCAAAGGCCGTTTGTGAGTGCGGAGGCCGTGTACGCGACATTTAGCTCCGTGCTGCTGGACGCACCCGCTTGGCCTGCCCATTCAGCCTGCGTCTGCGCCAGCGCCGGTATTGCACACGAGGATAAAGCCATTTTATTATCAAAGTTTAATATTAAAAGCGAAATTTATATTGACCTTCGACAAAAGTATTCTATCGACATTGGAAAAGTTACGACGACACAAAAATCCGTTTCACACGCAGGTGTTAGTTAATGTCGTAATTAACTTACTTTATCTATATATTTATATGACGCGTTAATTAATTTGAATAAAATATTTGTTTTAAATTAGCATCAAACAGAAATCCGTATCTCGTAGCATGTTTCCAAATTATATATTACAAAAATAAGACTTGCCTTTCTTGTTTCACCTTAACTATTATTTAAGGTCAAATGCTTTTTATATAATCATTCGGTTCAGGTCATATAGCAACCAGAAATTTAAATATTTCATTCAATATTATTATTAAGAAATGTCTATCGTCTATTTGGAAAGAACTTGAGGAGAGCTAACAAAAGAAACTCCGAGATAATATTTAAAAAAAATTGTCAATTAACTGTAATTAATAATACAATAGTGGTTTCCAATTAAAATATATATTTAAACAAACTTGAGGCGATGGCTTTATTTACAATGCTTACAATCTGCCTAGATATATTTTAACTAGCCATCTTCACATTTCGATATCAGTTATAACTAAATTACATAACACGAATTGTATCCGCAGTTACGACCCTTACTTGGTGAAAATTTTAGCTGTTACAATAAAAAGTAAAATATAAACGAAGCCACATGAAAAAGTTAGTAAAATATATTTTATGACAGTCGAGTTATTGAACAATATGTTCTTCACTCAGTAATATATAAATTTGTTAACGAGAAAGGAGAAATGTTAATACTTTCTCGTGGAATTGTACAACTTTCTTCGGTAGAACTGCGTATTAACACACAGATCTACCGATTTGGCGGATAACTGTCGTGAAACTTTGTAATGCCGTGATACTAGATGTGGCAGTTTTTGTTTCAGACGATCCTAATTTTAAAAAACGTTAAATACTTTGGCGGGACGTAAAATACAATTTAAAACAGTTTTTCTATCTTCATAACTTTTTAGTTTATTATTATTTTTCATTGTAAAAAATATTTGTAATTATATATACAAAATCCAATCCAAAGTTGAGTTAATCGGAAAGGCTACACAGAGATTGCGTAATCGTTAAGCAATTGAACCTTTATGAATTCGAACAACGAACTGGCTGTGTTTTACTACATAACAAAATACTATAATTGTCAGCAGATACATTTTGTGAGTAAACATTAGCATAATAGCATGGCCGCACTAACTGCTGTCTTTATGGTAATTGTTACAACAATCTCGATTATTACTTTTTGGCATCCGGGTAAAGTTTAACTCACCATTAATGCCTAGTGTTACCTTTTAACATTGTCTTCATTCTTTTTTCTAATTTACGGGCGTCGGTGCAGCCTGTTTTCATCCTCAATTTTACATACCATTCAATTGGCATCATTTTACAACGCTCCTCCTATTTTTCATCCCCCCTTGAGAATACTATTTTTTAAACCATCACTTCTGCTCATATTATTGAGTGGTTTTCTCAGATTTACCTTTCAGTCGCTTTCTACGACTTTGGAGAGATTCGGGATGGCTCCATTATAATTCACGGCCCCACGGGATACATCTAAAATCACTAAATAAAACTGTGTGGCAGGTTTTGTACAAGTCCGGCTAGGTAGGTATCACCGGCAAGGTAGGTAAGCAGTATTCTACCGCCAAACAGTAATGCTTGATATTGTTGTGTTCCCGTTTGAATAGAGAGTGAACCGGTATAACTATAGGCATAAGGGAGGTAACATTTTAGTTCCCAAAAGTTTGTGGTGCATTGGTGATGGAAGGGTGATTTTTTTACAGCGCTAATATCTATGGGCAGTGATGACCAGTCATCACTAGGTGCTCCTTTTTTCCGTCTGCCTATCTATGTCATAAATAAGAATAGTAATAAGAAATAATATACAATAATAATACACGTGAAAGTTACGAAATTTTGTTGATACAAGCCTAGAATAAAAACATAATGTATAAGTATTAATTACTTTCTAACTAGTTTAATGAATCAAATCGTAGCAACTAAGATCACGCACAGGTGACATTGGCTTTTTTTTGTATACTTACAATTATTTGACTCGTAGCTTTTAATAAGCTCCAGAAGCATGCTTATTTCTGAGCAAGCTTTGTTTAAACATATAAAGGCAGTTAAATCTGCACTGGCATATCAATAAAATCAAAATCCTCTCTATGATACAAATTCGGAAAGCTGTCCTTTGATATCTTAGCGCTACTGTGAAAGAGTCCCGCCACAAATAATTCATACTTTTTTTCACCTTCCTAACCATAAATATACAAACTATTGTGATAAAAGTTTTTGAAAAACATTTTAAAATTATTATTATATATTTATTCATTGCTTATCCGTCGTACTCGTTTAATTGATTTTATTTATAACAATTTCAAAGTGCGACTAAGAGCCTACCTTAATAACATACTGGACTCGTTTAGTGCGTATATTGTGTGTTACGTAAACGAAAAAGATGAAAAGAGAGAGCGGCGAATAAAAATAAAATTAATGAAAAAGAAATTGTGAAGAGATTTGTTAAATTTTGTTTTCGTAACTACTAATAAGGTTTTAGTTAGTCTGCGTTATTTATGTTAACCGTTATATCTTTATTACGTATCTCGGGGAAATGTTCTCTAACCCTGTTTTATTATTTATTTCTAGAAGTAATTGAACTGATACAGATTATGCTACGATAACGGTTGTAATACGAATTGTTTTATTATTGTTAAGACTAATCATTAATTTATAAATCCCTGACAATTTAGGTCTAGGTCATTAACAGTATCTTATAAATATTTTTAATACTATGTTATTAAAATGATAGTAGAATTTAGATTGTTATCTTAGTTATGATAATGATCATTTGAAAGTGATACAGAATAGCTATGTTTTAATTGGTTTACTGAATTATAAGGTTTTTTGGTATATAAATATATTAATAACCTGAAACCGATTATGTGCTAGATGAACTAGCGTTGAGATCGTATAGGGTGAAAGCTAACGTAGAAACGACGCAACCCTATATTCGTTATCATTATAATGTCCCGACGTAAAAAGTGAAAAATAAAATTAAAAAATGCCCTAAATCAGGGACGAAATTGTCAAAATTTAATTTACATATACATACATATGTACATAGTAATTCTGTTATTGGGTCATGGTACCCTATACGAGTACAATCAGTAATCCAATTCTTAGTTGATGATAGAACGTCCACATTTAAGGAATACTTAAGTTATTTAATTAAATCAAAATCGTAAAAATATACCATAGAGAATAGTCGTATTCACTGATTACATTTGTGCGATGCTTCAGTGTTCAGACGCAACATTTTAAATAAATTTCCCAGGGGATGGAATAATATCCCGACTGCTGGTTTCTATGTATCGATATCATGTATGCGATTAATTATGAAATTCGTTCCTTTGGAAAAATACTATAAATTAAAAAAATATTTATAATAATCACACGTCGAAAGTTATTTATAGATTACTAGTTGAACCTGCGGCTTTATCCGCGCGAAATATATAAAACTGTTACCCCCTCAAGGAATTAAAACAGTATCTTATAACCTTCTCGGGGGCTCTCTACTATCTTCATACCAAATTTCATCTAAATTGGTTCAGCGGTGTAAGCGCCAAGAGGTAACAGAGTTACTTTTGCACGTACAATATTTATATAGATATTGTATTGTAAAACCTAAAATGAATTGCGGTAGGCCAAAAAACAAGCGATGGGATGTCGAGATTTTGTTCGTGATGATGCGGAACAGAAGAGAGAAATTTGATGAGATAAAGCAGCACTCGCTAAGGGGGACACGGTCACGAGGAGTCATCGCCTCCAAACTCTGAATGTGGAGCAAGTGAATTGTTTCTCCTTGGGCTACGGAGCAACCTGTTCGCCATGTGCTTTGACTGCCCCAGGCCAACCTCGGAGCTGGTTCTTGGATGCTCTTGTTATATTCTTGCTACAGCCTTTAAAAATATCTGGTTTTTACAACCTTAGCAACTGAAGTATCTAAAACCAATTGTAACAGGTTTACTTTTTATATTTTTGTCTATATCGCTTAGGTTCGTTTCCATCATACAAAATAGCAGATTACATTTTCGAAAGCACCTCGAATCCTTATGTAAGAGTTCAACGTGACACTTCACGTGATGCGTCGTGCGTCCGTTCAGCGCGCCACTTTCCTCCAGTCAAATATTTGGTTAACTCTGTATATTTTTATTAAAAAACCGTGCGGAATGAATACAAATTTATCGTTGTAAACTTGTTTTAAATTAACTTTTCGTTGTAAATTACCCCAAACATTAATAGAAAGAGCTTAAGTAATATTAAAAATAATATTATATTGCGTGTATCATATTTTCTTATGTTATAAAGCGGAACGTGTACAAACATAAATTTAAATAAATTTGTATATTAAATCCTCAGTACAAGTTTCCGATCTTTAGATCGTCTTACACCTTACATAGTTGCAAGATATAAAGTCGCAATTATGTTTCTAACATGATTTCTAGGTTATTATTCTCGTGTACATATTTTTGTTGTAGTTGGGTGAGAATCAATTGAAAGTCTTGGTTGACACGAAAAAAACAGATTTATACAGTTTATACAGAAATATTTGAAAGCATAAAACAAGTTTCATGTTAATCAATGCTCATTTTTTAATTTAAAGTATGACGACGATTTTAAATTACTTATCTATTATCGCGACATTTATTTTTATATAGCCATGACCTAGGTTACGCTCCTAGCTCTCTTTTTATAAAAGTAGGTACCTATCCTATTTTTATTTAATTACAGTGTACTTATAAAACGGAAAGTTTAAAAATATACAAAGCTTACGGAACAACGTGCGACATTTAAATTTAAAAAAAGAATACAGTTTCATAAAATAATATCGTAATATCATAAAATAAAACATTTTAACTGATAATTACTAAAAAGTAATTATGAATATCGAAACAACATAAATCAAACATAAGATTATAATATAAAACCTTTTTGAATTTCAATGTTTTTTTATCATCATCATGAATTTATTATTAATCAAATATTTACAAAACATTACTATTCTGTTTAAAAAGCATACTAATTGGTATATCGTTTATGTGATATGTGATATATCAATAAAAAGTGTGAAATGGTGTGCGTAGATGAATGTATGGTGCGAATTAGGCTATTGTAATCTACAAAATAACAACGGAATTTGTCTGCAGGCTTAAATGAGATGTAGGCATTCTAGTCGATTGGAATATCAAACGTTAAACAGAAGTCAATAGAAAGAGTCAATTTGGTAGGTCACCAGCGAATTTTGTTGCAAACCACTAACGTCTCTCCAATTATTTAATGAGTGTGTCTAAACTAGTTTTGACCTCGACTGGCTCGAACTTTAATTCTAGACCTGTTTTTTATAAACGGCTATAAAATCTTTAAATTTTGTTATTTGCAATGCATCTCTCTTGTTAATTTATTAAAAAGTAGAATGAAAATTAGAAAGCACAAAATTCATTGTGTGTGCGAAATTGGATAAGGCACTAAACACTACTGTTTATAATTTATGCGAGTACAACATCTGATCTACTTATAGCCAATAAAATGCCAGATAGTGTTTGTGTTAATCTTGTCAGCAGTACCGGATCGAGTGTCGTTCGAAGAAGAATCTCACGTCGACAGCAGCCGTAGTTCGTACCATTGGAGAGGTTATCGACCTCAAGCTACGCTTTACATTTGGCGAACAATGATTTGGAGTGGCGAGGTGAATGGCCGCGCTCGGAGGGGCTGAGCGTGGGCAGTTATTGACCCATATTGGAGGTGAAATGTAGATCAGTGGGCGAGAGCGGCGAAATTTGCCGCGGAGTCGAGAGTCTGCGTACGGAACAGCCATCGCGTACGTATGCGCCCGCGCCGCGCGCGACAGCCCATTGTGAACGTACCTACAATTACGCTTGGATTCGTCATTAATTCTTAGTATATACAGATATAGACGCAAAATGTTTCTTATGTATGTACCATCTCGAATTCGATAAAGTATCCAATCGAATAACAGTGATAATTTGACGTCCTTATAATATCCTTTCTTTATATAAATAAATATTGTGAAGACTGTGTTAATTTAATTACATATTTATATATGTGAAGAATACCTACTATAATCTTAGTAACGTAAGATTTATCTTACGCATTCTCGGTTTTATCAACGTTGTATAAATCAATTAACTTTTAAAATTACTAAGACAATTCTTTAAGTCATCGTTAAATTTTTTTATACAAAACCTGTCAAAATGTTAAACTAATTATTTAACCGCTATTAAATTGTATTACAAACACGTAGTTGTAAATGAGGTTTATTCATAGAAAGTACATTGTTTATTTTTATAAAGCTGTTACTTACAGTTAGTTAGAATTTCTTCAGCACGAATTGTGATCTTTCAAAGCGTATTGTTTTGACAAACTAGATAGATTTAATACTTGTGACATATGAGTGTCACTCTCGCACTTGACCTAAGCAGAACTAACTCGTGAAACGAAGCCAAGTGAGGCTCGAGGCAATCTTTCAATTTATATGAATATTTATCTTCCCACTGTCAGCAATAGTCTTGAATTTTTTTTTAAGTACAATGCGAATATCAATTTAATTGTTTCTAAATAATAATCATAAGTTTATCGGGGTGTTTATTCAACTCCGAAGTTCCATAAGGTACATATTGTTTTAAGGTTTTACTTTGCAGAACCCAGCAATATCTAATTATACATACAGACACATCAATTAATGAACACTAACTACAACTAACTATACTCAAAAACTTATGAATAGGTGCATATATTTAATTAATATTTCTTAACTTACAACGTTCAACAATATAATCTAGACGAGAACCGTCATTATTAACGTTTATAACATTTTTTAATGATTCGCTGAAAAAGCTTTTAACCTAATTGAACACGTGTACGGAAGGATGTGTAGAAAATAATGAAAAACCATTTTGTTTAACAGTTAAACGACTCTTTGTTAACTCCCAGACATAAAAGCACCAAATATTCGAAGGCTCCGTTTTATTGTTGGCGACTAACGGTTTCTTTGTTGTCTGCAGGAACGGAGGAGTCTCAAATTCCAGATAAGAAATGCTAACTTTAACTATATAAGTAAAATTAAGTAATTTTTTTAGGAAAGATAAGTTTAATAAAATTAGTTTACAGTTATATTTCGTATTATTTCGATTGTTATGACGTTAGGTTTTCGTTTTTTTTTCTTAATTCAATCTTCATTCACTCATAAAAAAAGCAAATTTGTTGTCTATTTTCTTTATTATGGTATTACCTCTTCACTTGAGAAGTTTACTTAACAAAGCTTACGTTCGAAGCTTTGACAAGCGAACCCAGTTGGCCTGCTTACGATATTAGCATACAACTCTAACAGAACGTGGATCAGTAACGACGGTGCTCGTGACACATTCCGTGATTTCCGCCTGATACGGCAGGAGAGACTCGTAAGTCATAGCCTCGTAACTCATTCGGCGTTGTGTCGAAATATCGACTCTATATACATCTTCTACACTTACAACTGAAGCAATCATACCTCATAAAAAATAAAATCACTAATATTTTTTTAAATATGTATATAGAACATACATAAACAGCCTGTAAATTTCCCACTACTGGGCTAAGGCCCACTCTCCCTTTGAGAAGGTTTGGAGCATATTCCACCACGCTGCTCCAATGCGGGTTGGTGGAATACACTCTTGTGACAGAATTTCGTTGAAATTGGACACATGCAGGTTTCCTCACGATGTTTTCCTTCAGCGCCGAGCTCGAGATGTATTAGCACATGAAATTTCAGTGGTGCTTGTCTGGGTTTGAACCCGAAATCATCGGTTAAGATCCACGCGTTCTACCCACTGGGCTATCTCGGCTCTATAAAACATACATATAATAAAATATATGATATTTGGAATATATAGCGGTTATCTAATATTACAATAAAAGTTACTCCAGTTTAATTCGTGTCTTAAATTATAAGAAGAATTTCAAGTACGTTAGAATGTCAATACAACAAAAGCACGCCAAGATCCATTGTTATCATCGTCACATTGACGTGATCGTCTTAACGTTGATGCTGTTTCTCACGGTGGGTAAAGGCGCGGCTATATTGATTGCCACTTCCAAGAACGGCTATAATACGACGGTGAGTTCTAATCATAGCGCGTACCGAGGCAAACACCTTATGTCACTTCACACAAGGTTACTATAGCGAGGAAATTAGTTCTAGACTACTTTCCGAAAGCGGCTGGAAGAAAGTACTTTTACTCGGAGACGTGCGCCGCGGCACAGTTTCCACGAGCATTAACTTGTGTCCACCGGCGTTTTAATTCTGGCTTTCCAACTACTTTATAAATTTAACGAACCTGTAATGATCAGGCAATATACGGGATAACACAACTGAATTTATGTCCAAGTCGATTTAATGACTCAATGCTTAACTTTTCCAAGTCTTCCGGTTCTCGATTATAAAATACGTATAGACATCGGAATAAATACTTGAATAAAAGACCACGATTAGAAATAATCTTATTATATATGACTATAAAATTAGTCGTGCATTATGGCTGAAAATATTTTTAATTTGGGGTTATGGTTTTTAGTGTGGTATGTTTTGGTTTTTTAATTTCGACGGTTATGTAATTTGCTATTATATTTAAAAAAAATGTAGATTGCATAAATTAAAAGGATTTAATGATATAAGATTATTTTCTCATATATATTTTTTTGTCTCGAAATGTAAGACAATTTAGTTAGTTGTTATTTATGATATTTTTATCTTTGCTCCTGGCTTCCTTACTATGTGCCAAATCCCAAGAAAACGTGTCATACTTGTTTTTATTTAATTTAATTATAAAGAATGCCTTCATTAACAATAGAATCATTGAGTTGCATTTCATCTTGTTCTCGGGGGTTAACATATATTAGCTTTATCTTTGGTAGCTTACAAATTTCGGACGCATTTCGTCTACGTAACATATCCACCAAGCAGTCGTGACAACCATAAGTTTAAAAAAAAATTAACAAAAGAGTATTTAATAACTAATAAAAAAAATTGCTTCGTATAAATAAAAGAAACGGTAAAGTTTTATGTTTCGCGTCGATAAGAAATACGTTTAATATAAGGTCCAGGAATAATATGGTTGCAATGCGGTTGTTCGATGAGGATACGATTAAAATAGAATGTGATTCACAAGCGTAAAGCCGATGACGGAGCGACGCAGGGGTTGAATGGATAAATGGCGCCTGTGGTATAATTGCCTTCGTAGAATGACGCAAAACTCTTCGTTGTAAAAGAACGGATTTTCCGCCTTCATTTATTTTGAAATTGCAACGGAATATTACTACGTGTCGTATCAAATTGATTTAGCAACGAATGACTACTATAATCGATTTCAAAATAAAATATATGGTATATTTTATAATCGTTTCACTTATGGTTCGAAGCTACAATATTTTACTTTTATTTATTACTTAGTTTAAATAAATAAATGATTTTTTTTAAATGAATGGAATTTGAATTTATTCTTAATGAATATCGTTTCAAAATTAGCAATTTGTACACTCTAAATGAATTTGGCAAAAACGTAAGTTATTTTTCTGTTTTTTTGACAAACACAAATTTAAATGCCACACGGCTAAGATACATAGTGATGAAACATGCTCGATAGAAACTTATGGTATAGTTATGTTAGTAAACTCTACAAAACCCTTTGTTTGGCACAAACAATGGAGTTTGCTAAGTTAACAGCGGTAAGTCAATATGATGCGAAAGTTTAAGATGCAATAATTACGTATCTTCTAACTAACTATAGGATTTAATATTTCAATAAGAACTCAGCTCAGATTACAAAAAAAACATTTAGTAAGTTAAATTAATAGTCGTAAATGTGTTTAAACCAACCTTATAATTGATTGTGTTTTTATAAAATAATGTAAAATTTAACCGCGTAAAGTGAGACAAACAAAAAGTCAAATTGAATAGGTACCGAGAATAGCTTTGACATCCCGGACAATTCGCGCATATTTTTTAGCATCCTGCATGACGTCATGCGCAAGCAGATTCACTTCGCTATCTAAGGATGCTGAAC
The DNA here is from genome assembly GCF_037043105.1 of Vanessa tameamea. Lineage (NCBI taxonomy): Eukaryota > Metazoa > Arthropoda > Insecta > Lepidoptera > Nymphalidae > Vanessa > Vanessa tameamea. The sequence goes on from NC_087316.1 coordinate 8,157,580, forward strand.
AACTGGTTCTCGGAACGCTCTCACGTTTCCATGAAATATATCCGTTAAGCACCTGCTCTTATTCGGTCCTCCCCATTTAATTGTGAGCGTGTTGCGAATGCAGCTATCAATTATCATGACAGTTTATTTTTGTCTTCACTCGACTCGTATGTGAGTAATGACTGCAAGGCGCACCGGCTAAGCCTCCTCGTCGTGTTTAATGTTAAAAATGTTTTTATATTTTTGTACATAAAATAACTGTTAGCATTGAATAATTCTATGTAAATTTTACGTTCTTGATAGATTAGTATAGGAACTAATTATGACTGTTCATTCGTTTTGCATTTTTAAAACCACCATCACAAGTGAATTTTGTGTTGAGTATTTACAAAAACTTTGTTTTTATTAAAATTATAACTTTAACTCGTTTTCTTAGAATAATTAGTTATTGACATCATTTGCTTATTAAATTATAAGTGTTTGTTAAAAACTCTAAAAAGCCTCTTTTAAGTTTGGATAGAGGTCATCATATTATATATTTTACGCAGCTGCCTATATACGGATGTGAACCAAATAATAAGCTGGACCTTTATATTTATTATTTGTAGACTATTAACAATGATTAGTTAGCCTGTATGTCATACAGTTTGATCAAGCCTTCCTCGCCTGTTAAGGAAAAGGTTTGGAACTAATTCAATTCTGAGCTATTCATTCGCTACTCCATTGCCGGGTGGTGCGCAGACATGTGTCAGAATTTTATCTAACATGCAGATAACTGCTTATGTAGATGGAAATGAAATTTTCGCAATGCTATTAATACAATTCGAACTGTGGGACAAGAAAAAAATAACATGAAAACTACGAACGAAACAAATAAACACATAACTTTTTAGTTATATAAGACTATTGGAATGTCATAAAACTTCTTTATCGACAAATATTTGATTTTTCTTTTAATTTGACGATTTTGAATTGATAACTATCGAGTTTATATTTTAAAGTGTAGAAGAAATGTACCTACTCGTATATGAGCGTCTTGGTTAGTATCTTCCTTATGATTTTTTTTTATCACGCTGTGTCTACAGAAAGGTATCCGAGCCCCTTAACCGGCTTATGTTTGATTCTTACCCACTAAAACCACTGCGATGGCCGACTTTAGCATGGATGAAGAGGCTGCGGGATCGTGTTGATATAACGCATCCACAGGCCCCTCCCGTTCTGTACTCCCCTCGATCTTCCGTATGCATGTTGTATCCAAATAGTAAAATATTTTTTATTATTGCACAAATTATGATGATTTATGACAGGAAATTTATCATGTTTTGTGACTTAAATGATAAAATTAACTTGCCTTCTCAGTTATGTGTTTTTTTTTTTAATTGATTACAAACCATACCGATTGTATTTTTATTTTGACCTTTACAATATATAAATATGTACGTGTGTTCAACTTGAGTTGATCTTTTGTTGTAAAAGCGATCACTTCCTTAGTTTAATTCATATTATTTTAGTGTTAAAAATACATTTACAAACCTTACCTCAATCTCGTCATGCTACATAGTTACCTACACATACGTACATAAATGTCTGAGCATATAAATTGACTCGTTATTTGTATCGTTTCATTTGATATCTTCTACTGTCATTACCATTAGTAAAGCAACTTGTTCGATTCTTTATCCAAGTACACGCCCATTAATTAAATTGCGTAGGTGCGCACACAGGCGCAGCCGCCATTGTCGATAGAAACGTACGAGTGTGCAGCAGTTTGTGATCGGCGATAATGAATTCAAAGGTCGTGCTATCACTCGAAGAGTGCCCGCTCTGACCTTGCTCTAGATCACTTGACCTTGTTCTCCCCAAGCTAACGAGCTCCGCTTATCTTGTGTAGCTATGCATTAGTTTCAATGGTCGGCCCACTGTGCTTAATTAAGCGGCAATCCCTCTCGTTACCACCATTACCAAAAATGCTTTTGAATATACAAAACAATTAGAGACGCAAAAGGTACCACATTACTGATAAGCCTCCCGACGATACTAGCCTGTTGGTTGGTTGATTTATGAACTGTTTTTACCCGATTTTTTTAGTTGATATAGAATATGATTACGTTTTTAGATGCATCCTTTTCTCTTCTTGGTAATGACAAATCTCTCCAACATATATATAGGTACATATATATAACTCTTGACCCTCCAACAACGATCATCAAAAGTGCCAAAATCCTGGAATCAAAGATTTCCAATCAATGATGTTTTTATGGCATTTGTAGGCGGGCGGGCAAATGGGCTACCTGTAGGAACCACTTCCCATTGAGAATGGCGACGTATGAAATTTTAATTATTTCTTACATAACCAAAGCGCCATCAACCTTGAGAACTGAGATGTTACATCCCAAAGTGTGGCAGTGCCTTATTTACCCTTCAAACCGAAACGCAACATAATCTATCAACCGAATATAATATGATCAGTGGTACCTACCCAGACGGGCTTCCACAAAGCCCCACTGCCAAATGTCTTCATACATATTTGGCTTCTACGACAATTAAAGTTAACTACGGTTAGGTTTTTTTTTCTATAGGTTTAATTAATAATTCATGTATATGTTGATTAGTTTTTAAACATACATAAAAAAAATCAATTTATTATGAGTTACGAGGTCAAGGTTCTTAGTTAATTTTGACTTGTACATAAACTTGCACACATACGTACCTATAAGCAATCACCGACATAGCTTATATTTATTTCGAACGTCAGTTTATACACATTTATAATAAATATAACCGTTTATAACAAATTTTATAAATGGCAAAAGTCACCCTGCCATTGAAGTCATGCTGGGAAACCTGAATTTGGACGGACATATTTTTTTTCGGTAACATAATCATTAAAGAGGTTCAGATATTTATTACATTGCATTTTTTGAACAAAAAAAACATCGCATGTGGAATTTTTCAAGGTCGCTTTGTACTGGTGAGGCGTCAAGTTAAATTGGTATTATATGAAATTTATGTTATGTTACTAAGATTATATAAACGCGACAGTCTCTTATTCGACCATTTGAATTACATTTACATCTTATTTGAATGGAAAGAGATTGTAGATGATATTTTTAATATCAATATAATATTTTGTACGGGGAAATACTGCTAGCATTCTTGCCACCATTCAACGTGGTCAAGATTTATACAGTAACTATTTTTAATTCATATTTGTATATATTTAAGGACTTAATGTTAATAATTCTTATGTAAAAAAATAATCATTATTTATACTATTATGTAAAGCCGAAAAGTGTCTGTTTTAGAACTTATCTATAAGTCTGACCAAAAAAACCTCTTTGCGTCAGATAGCATTATAGTATAACTTCACTATATAAACCAAGGGGGCGGAGTACATTTACCACATTTATCGTGGCTAAATCCATGCGGCAACGGGTAGCAACGATTATTTGCCCTCGAAACTTGAACTGCCTACAATAAATGTCACTCAAAGAACTTACAGTGCGACTTTAATTCTTTTATTTTCTTCAATAGTTTTACATGAAACTTCTCTCGAGCATTTGTAGTATTTAAATATAATGCACTAAAAACTTTAGAGCGTGATTGAACTTTACTTGCAATAATATATCGAATTCTATTACCACTGCACATTACTATAAAAAACATACAGAATAGATTATTCACGCTGTATTGAGGTATCTAATGAGTTTTTTAAAGAACTTCATTCTTGTTAAGATGCAACTGATATAATTATATACGATATGTACGTATACGACATTACAAAAAAATATGCATGTAATTTTTCGTGAGTAATATCAATTGTTTATTTTGTTTTAGGTAAAAATATCTATCCGGTTACGAAATATACATATACGTGTGCAGTCATACAAGCGCGTTACAAATGTCGAAAGTGACACTAACGATGCATTCATTACTCGAAGAAATGTATTTGTTTATGAAACGTGAGCCCGCCCATGCGTTGTGTATAGTTTCTTAGCTTTCTGCGAGCATAGCGTGCTCCCCACCCCCGGCGTGGGGCGTGAAAGCACTGCGATCGTGTGCAGGCGTCGCTAAGTATGTCACGCAGGTCGACGAACGCCGGCCTAGACCCACATACTGCAATTGGGGCACAATCAGCGACAGTACAGCGAGCGCGTTGACCCCGCGCGGTGAAATGCCCATCTTTCTCCTTTACACTCTTTCTCTCAACGTCGCCACTTAGCGACGGCTTTCCCATCGACATGTTAAATCTCCAGTGCTTTGCTCGTTTGCACTGTAGGGAATTCATATATAAATATTAACCTTGTAACTTTTTGTTTAGGTTCCATTTAAATATTTTTATTTGAATGCTAAGATATGAATACAACAAAAAGTTGTAAAATGATATCTGACTCATTTTGGCGTAATAAAAACTTTCGAAATGAAAAGCGTGCACATACAATGAAATGTATTTATATATTATATATCACGCGTTACGATTGAATAAATACCTTAAGTGAATGTCATGTATAGATGCCGTGCTAGATTGTCAATATTGATAATTTCTCTCGGATATACCGATTGCATGTTACCATCCGAACTATTTAACGGAAATGACATGTATGAAATTGTCATCAAATAATACGAGGCAAGTTTATTGTCATAGGTGTATTGGATGTAAGGAGACAGATACTAGAAGGTGCGATTAATCTGAAACGAATGCTGCTTTCGTGTGTGCGTTTGTGTGCTATAGATCGTGAAGAGTGATGCGTGATGCACGTAAGAATAGCGAACATGAATTGTTTCCTTTTCACTTTCAGGTAAATGGACTATGAAAATGTATATTTCATCCGTCCGTATGACGTCCGAACTTATCTATGTGGTTAAATTAAAATGTAAAAATATCTCTTTTTTTTTTCAAAATTAATGTTGGGAACGGAATAAATCAAGTTTTTATCATTTAACATCAATTAAGAACATAAAGATAAAAAAATTCATCAGATACTTATAGCAGCAGTAAAAAATAAACATCGCTAGATCTGCAAATGTTTTGAAAATATTAAAGTAAAATATGAAACAGGACAATTATATTGCTAAGGATAAATATTATGAGATATTATAAATAAAATTAGATTAATTTTATTGCTTTTAATATAAGTAATAAAAACATTATTAATGTTTGATTAGATAATTAATTGTTTACGTTAATAACCTTTAATTCTAGTTTTGAATTCTAATTTTGAAACTTTAAGCTTTAAAATAAACGTTAATAATAACATTATCTATGGTATTATGGCGGCTACAATCATTATAAATTATTGTAAAGATCTTTTGATTCAGTCTAATCAATTTTATTATATACTTTAGCTTTGATAAACGTTTCCTCCTTTAATCTTTGATATAAATAAATAGGTAACGCGTTTTAATACAATATTATAATTGTTTTTTTTTTCAATAATTAAATTAAACGTAATTTTAATTTAAGAAAATGATTTCGTTTTTTTTTTTAGTTAACTGTCATTATCTTAATACACGATAACTTTAAATAAAAAAAACGAGTTATAAGGGTACATTTTCATGGAATGATTTGCATATAATAAATAAAGTTCGGAAAAATCTTGAAAGTAATTCTCAAAACCTAATTAGATAATAAAATAGAAACAAAAAATGCTCGAAATAAACTATTTCTTGTCACGATTGATTGAAATAAATAATTCAATTTTAGTTTTTACGAACGACATTCCTAATACAGAAAAAAAAATGAAATATGTAACGAACAAGAGCGAACGAAAAAGAAAGTAAAAATGAGCACAATGATATAAATAAGAAATAAGCCAACGTGTGCTGCTTCGAGAAACGTGTGCAAGCGAACGCAGCGATTCACCTCTTCTAGGGAGAAAAAGTGATTGCAATCCGACTGGAAACTTCGGTTTTGGAGCGAGTATTGTCTCCCATGGCGCCTCGGCTCTCGCCACTCGATGTACTCGTATCACATTTTTCCCTACTTCTTCACTTTCTTCCTATACTTTCTAGGCTTTATTGTGAAATGTCTACGCTTTCTAACGTAGCATTAGTGCAAGTTTTTCTCTCTGCTATTTGCAATGAAAACGAGATGATTATGAATCCATGTAACTTAGGCCTCATATTCTCATCCCACTTCTTGGGTAACCAACAATAAAATGACTGTAATGGATAATTCGTACCCGACACGGTTAAGGGAGACGTATGATATCGCCGACATGCCAGTGAACCGCCTCTCTCTATCGCTTCTATCTATTATTTCGCTTCGTAACCTTCGTATTTAGGTCGCAATCTATATGAAGGCTCTGGAAATCTGCATAGACGGATGTCGGTGCTATTAGATATTGTAAGTTTCTCTATCGGAGAAACTTTCGGTTCGAGTTAAGTGTGTCGGGCCGCGGACCCGGCGATTCGTGGTCGTGCACCCACGGAAATGGGTTCGCGACAATAAACTATAAAACATGTCTATGTGGGTCATCGCCAAGAGTCGCGGGCGCGGGATAGTCGTACGCTGATCGTTAGCTGAGCACTATGCAAATCGGTAGGAACTTTCTTCCGCAGCGGCGGTGACTGCCACGCGGTCGTTGTATCGATTTCACCGGCGCAAGAGATCATAATCGTGAACCCGAAACTAATGTAACGATAAATTATTATCGATTTGTATGTATTTTAGTGTAGGTACTGTTAATTATGTATGTTTTAAGATTGTTTAAGCTAGGAAACTCGTAAAGCTTATAATAATTTAGTAGTTATTTATTACTTAGTCCTTAGCAACTGAACGAGTAATGGACGGAAACCGATTTTGATATCACCTAAAAGCTTTTAAGTGACAGTTGCGGTCGCAATAATCAACTCTTATCACGTAAAAACCGGTCCAATTGCAAAATTTAATCGCTTTATGTTTTATGCAGTTAGGTTGAAGCAATATGTGGATGACCAACTGGTTGTAGGTAGTTGAGTTTCGGAGGTGGTCGAACCACGACCCGCGCAATACGGCCCAGTGAGGTGCGGGCGCACGCGGGCGCTGCTGTGCTAACCTACTTGGCGTGCGTTGATCTCTTTGTTTGTAAACATGGCGTCGCCGTCGCTGCCGCCGTCCTCTACAACTTTAATCGCACCGAATTTCCATTTTAATCACTTACACATATTCATTTAGCGTAAAGCTATTTAAATTTAACAACGAAAGATCTCTTAAATTATTTATTAAGTAAATTAGATTATAAGATAATTATAGCTATTATTAAAACATAAACATGATAATAATATTTAAAATATATATATATATATTACGACTATTAAAATTTCAAATTTCCTTATTCTTTTTAATAACTAACTTGAGGATTTACATAAATTATTTAGGAGACCCTTGCTTCGTTAAGTTTCTACTTTATTAACAAAACAATGTACGGTTAGGTTAAACTAAAAATACTCCATGTTTAAACAAGACTGCACGAAAATTACGAGTAAAAGGTAGTAATTTAAGTAAACGAACTGCGTTTAAAGTTCTAAAGATAAATAATTCAAAATAAATGAATGGCTTTAAATTACAGTTTTTACACTTAAGGATATTATTACTGGATTCTTATCTTTAAATCTACGAACTTAGAGGGAATTAATAAAACACTTGAATACGTAAGTGGAATAATACTAAATGTCGATAGTCTCGTTATTTGTTAAATAAAATAAAATAAAAAGTATACCGTTAACCTTGATATGTGAAGAGCTTTGTCAGTGCTCAGTCCTCAGTTAGGTTAGTTTTATAAACCACTTCGAAATGTCAGTACTGACACAACGGACAACATCCGTTTGTGAAGTTATAGATCGTTGTTAATTCTTTATTTATTCTACGCTCAACCGACTCAGAAGTTTAAATAACTTTCATTAGTAAGAAAAGTTGAGTAACTAACTAATTAGCGGTTTTATTTTTAGATATTATAACCACGCTACAATTTAGTATATTGAACGAAGGTTAATAAACTTCTTGTCTATGATAAATTTATGAGGTCTCACTGGCCAAATACTAAACTACATTGTTTTAAGATCATAACACTTCGTGCGTATATAAGTCGTCCGCGAGATTTGACCTCAATACTTTACTATTTATGCTCACGACGAAGCTGATATAACTTGTTAGATATTCAATGAACACTTACAGGTAAATAATGTACTGTTTCATTATAAATAGTTTCATTCTATTTATGTATATATCGCTCATAAATATTGGGTCATATTTTGGAAATTATAAAGAATAAATACCGGCTTATATTATATATTCATAATATTTGAATCATTAAGTCGAAATATATGATGTTTTATGTATTTGCATCCCATTTATGTGTTGTTCCTTGACTTGTATATATAGCTGATCTGCCGAAAAGCCGCTTGCAAATATTACTTGCGTGATATTTGTCGCCTAAATCAAACATTGGGACATAACCTTAAAACTTATTTAAGCATTTATGCAAAACTAATAGATGTGATGAAGTCTAATTAATTTTTTAGTTTAATGCAATAATTCAGACAATTAAAATGACGCGTTAACGACTGAATATAAAACAATAAGCTTATAACTCCTATATCTTTAGATAATGTACACATTAACATTATTTATCCGGAAAAAATATCGACTTTTACTTTGTATCGTAAGATTAATTAAAAAACCTAAAAGCAGCGGTATCACTACGAGTACCATACTGTCTCTGTTTCTATAAATAGCGTAGTGATCCACGCGTGCGTTAGGAATTCCTGGAATCTTCGCGAATATTGTGCAACACCTGCCCCGACGTAAGGGTAAAAGCCTAGAATACATTGCCCTCGCCGCTACGACTATCTTTTTCAATGGAACAAAAAATAAAAGAGGAAAGATGTATGCACGGGATGCGAGCATTCTAGACTGCAGTGGAGGAAAAAGGAATAAAAGGATCTAGTCCGTTCAGTGGCCCCAGGTGAAGTGGACGACCGAAGTCGACGACCATCGACTAAGCCCAAGTTGACGTGCGGTCGAAAGTAAAAGAGGACAGAGACTATCTTCGATTGTGATCGCTTCGTTGCGCCCATTGACAAGAGAGCTCATTAGATCCTATTGATGCTGAGCGTTGCGAATGCGTCGCACACTTCAATCGGAATAAATACGCTTTTATCGAAGCAAGCTTTTGGCAGAATCAAGCAAAGAATTGCATCATAATAATCTCCGATTGACACTTTAGTAACTTGGTAGCCTTTTAAAGAATCATTAGCTCTTTTAATAAAATATGTAACGTGATTCGTTACCTCTGCTGTTTCAAATCACACATAGGTATTAAACTGTGATATCTGTACACATATATATTTAAAATAATACTACAAAGTATTATGATTGCAAACAAATAAAATGTTCTAAATAATTGAGAACTTTCAAGGATCACAACTTGCCCGTCACATTCCTTGCGTTGTCGATACGGGGAAAAGATTAAAGCTATAAGTATGAGGATAAACCCTGAATGTGTATCAATAGCAACTAGGAACTAGTTAAAAGTTGAAAAAACCCATTTTTCCAGCATAGTAACATCGAAATGAATTTGGAACGTAGCTTGTCCTGTTTGATTCGTTCGTGTCGTTTATGCGTAAATGTCCTTTTAAGTGTTCGGAGGCAAGTTGTGCGGGCGTCTACCTCATGTTAACCTTGCATTGTGTCAGTAACACTGGTCGCTGGATAACTGTACGGTGGTTGAATGAGAATAGCAAAAAGTAGGACCTCGATGGTTCTGGATCTCCTGATGTGAGCGCTTTCGAGACGGCTCGTCAGCTGTAGTATGATATCATTTTAATAATTGAGTGCTGTATATGTATGTATTTCTAATTAAATTAGAAAATGTATAACTTCAGTCCTGAGATTTTGAGTTTTCAAATACTAAAGTCGAGATTTGTAAGGATTAGAACATTAAATGTCAAAGATTTAAAATAAATACCACATACATGAAAATAATTAAAATTGAGAACATCCGAACAAAAAGAATAGTATATTATAAGTGATATAGGCATTAATTTTGTTATATAATGGTAATGGCTTTCCTCGTCTCACATCACCATTGTTATACATTAACAAAGTGTTTTTATAAGGTTATTTCAATATTGAAAAACAATTCGATAAATACTTGGCTTACATTCTAAAGTATTCGATACTTGACTTAGTATGAGGATACAATCTCTTGAGCAAAAGTATGTTCAGTTTAATTTGAATGCGAGTGTGCGTTTGTCATTTATAGACAGGGCTCATTTAATAATGATCGATGAAGGTAGCGGCACGTGGACAGACGTGTATGCATTAGTCGGTAGTGCAAGAGCTAAGAGTATGTTGATCGTTATGATTGGTCCGATAACAGTAGCTCGGCCGCTGACCGACCTTCACACTTCTCGCCGCTTGCGCCTGCGCCTGCGCTGTGCGCGACCTCGCTGTCCGTCTCACGCTGTTCAACCTATCTTATGTATTAATATAAACTAGCTCTTTATTGCTATATAGCCTTCCGCTACAGCATGTACGCTATAATCTTGTAACTTAATTTTACAAGTCATACAATTGTGTTCATAACTGCGTTTTACAAAAATATATTAATCCAAATAAAGAAGTATACATTATACGTTTTTATCTACTTAACATTTTAAAGAAATGAGCATCCTAAATATATTTAAATTGTTATGATATCTACGGTTAATTGTTTTTTTCAGAAATGGATTTTACTAAAATTATATCCTATGTTAATGTGATCGAGAAAAACAATTATAGATATTTTAAAATTTACACCGACAAATTATTAAACGCAAAGGCAGCTTTAACCTTACAGAGTTAACGGTATAAACAATGGTCTCATAAAATTGGTGAAAGTTTCTAAAGAAACGATTATAAGTTCTTCTTTGGATTTAGGAATGTTAAGCCGAAGGCCGCATATTGTAAAGTTTTGCGCCATCAATAAGATTTGTATGAGTACATGTACTCTCGATACCGCCCGTACTTGAGGTCGTACACGTGGGCTTCATTACATGTCATTTAGCTATCCCAAAAAACGCATACAACTTCCCTATTTATAACGTAAACTGTTCTACGTAATCATTGTAATAGTGCAAACATTTTTTGGGAAGATTATTATTAGTTTAAAACGAGATAAGAAAATACGTCGTTAATAATAAAGATCTAGTAAAATCGTTATTTAGAAATCGCCATGACCTAGCCTTTTGAGTAAATGACGTCATCGTGAGCCTCGTATCGCTTCCAAGTAGATGATAAATAACGATTCAATAAATTTCAGATTACGTTACATTGATATTATATTGATGTTTTAAGCAATTATGCTCATTCGTTAAATAATTACCTTTTCTATTTTTAATCTTCAATTTATAAGTATAACGTCATATGCGACTTAAATTTATTTTAACTAAAATATTTCAAAGACAATGTTTATTTTGTATAAATTATTATATTCCACTAAAGAGTGAACAAGACGTTATATGATCGTTGCTGTAATGCGAGATACTTGACGTATTGTGAAAAATATATCTGTATTTAATTACAAGTTATGAATTTTATAATCTATTTAATTTCAAAAATATTTTAAAATTTTAGTCAATTGTTTATGCGTCCTAGAAAAAATCGCCGTATAAAAAGACCCTAGCCTTAATGAAATGATATGCACGAAATATTCAGTTAGACTCAATTGATATTACAAGCATCACCGACGAAAGGTCGTCGCTTATAATCAATATATCCTCTATAAGGTATTCAACATTCAAACCGTATCTACCTGAAGTTTTACAAGATACAGAATTTCAAATTACGTGAACATTCTCGAAAGCTTTTACATATATTTTAATATTTGATATCATTTCAATTGAATACCAAATATTTTTCATTTGTGTAACGCTTGGACACATATTCAGTCGATAGTCGTCAAGCCACGTGACCAGTGGAGTTTGTAGATAATTGTGTTGTATCAGTAGTCCAGTCCTGTCCATTCTGTGACATCATCTTGTCAAGAACACCCATTAAATATAGCTGAGTAGTAAGGTTAGTCTATTTATGTATTTAACGAACAACTTTACTCCGTGATTATAAAGCCGATAGTATATTTATAGAATGCATACCAAACTATGCGTCACGTTCACGTGCGAGCTGATTACTTTAAGTTGGCAGTACTGTTCCTCGCGAACAAGATTTGAAAGGTTACGTTTAATGACATTGAAGATTGCATAGATCAAATGTTATCGAACTGTTGATACGAATGTTGATAAAATTTGATACGTTTCGATTGTATCAGGTGTCCTTATAAAAAAGGTTTTTTTGATGTTAATTTAGTCAAGTTAGATATTTTTTATTCGTTTTATTTGTCATAACTATATAATGTCTTAACCATCGTTCCGTGTACATTAAATTTAAAAATTGAAAAAAAAAGAAGATTTTGTTCTCGTCTTCGCAGTTTTGTATTATGATTTCCGTAACAATACCGAGAGTATGCCAGTATATATACTATTCGCTTACTACTAATTTATATCGTTAATAATAAAAAAGAAACGTACCACGTTTAAGAATTAATAATGTATTTAATAAAAAAATAATGAACTGTGAAATCGGATAACGCTTTATTTGTTTATTAGAATACTTATAAACCAAATTAAGTACCTACCTATATATAATTATGTTTTGCTTTAGTATTAATTAAATAAGGGGCGTTACGTTATGTCGATTGAATGAATGCACATAGTCTAAGATACGGCAAAAGAAATATATACCTTAATTGTTATTTGGCGATGACAAAGATTAAATGTTATGTAGCATGTAATCTCATATATATAAATTTATACACTAATAAATCCCAAATGGCAAGCGTAATTAAATCACAATGCCCGTCAAGTACTATTAAATAAAATAATGTTTAATTAACTTTTTAGATCATTTTTGAGAGAGAATGTTACACATTTTTTTATATATTTTACCTTTGTTTATCAAAGTCTAGTATCACTTTTCTTAATAAAGTATTATTTTTAACAGCGTCATCGTTCGTTTAAGCATTATTAAATAACTGTTTCGTATATTATTCAAAAAATACAGATACATGAGAACGAATATTTGATTCGAGACAAGATTAAAATACAGTTAATGATTTTTTTTATTAGGGAAGCAGTTAAGAACTGTACTATCTTCGTATTAAATATTTAATTTAACTCAAATAGAACATTGTTTATTTTAGGAATGGATTATATTTTCTTGTGGCTTGGTACATTCGTACTGGGGTTTTGGATATTTAAGAAGATAAGCCAATGGAAAAATCTACCACCTGGGCCCTGGGGACTTCCGATCGTCGGATATTTGCCTTTCTTAGACCGTAAACAACCACATTTAACTCTTACTAATCTGGCTAAGCAGTATGGGTCAGTGTATGGAATACAAATGGGCAACGTCTATGCCGTTGTCATTTCTGATCATAAATTAATAAGAGAAGCCTTTTCCAAAGATGTGTTCTCTGGCCGCGCGCCATTATATTTAACGCATGGGATTATGAAAGGAAACGGTAACGCTGTATATATTTTTCTTGCATTAATAAAAAAGTGGTTTAACTAAGAAGTAACGTTTTATAAAAATGTGATGACAGGAATTATTTGTGCTGAAGGACCTCTTTGGAAGGATCAAAGGAAACTGATAACAACTTGGCTTAAGAGTTTTGGAATGAGCAAACACAGTATGGCTCGTGACAAACTGGAATCGCGAATTGCATCTGGAGTTCATGATTTAATACAAGTATCTTATTTTTTTTATTTATTTATGTTAGACGAGCATATAGCGGTAACCATTTAACGGTCAGTGGTCACTTTCAAAATTATTTTTTATATTTTTTTATGTAATCTCCACAAACTATTTTTCTTTATTTTAGTGTTGACAACTATTTCATATACACGATAATATGTAAATATTTTGTTTTTAATAAATTTAAAGTACAAAATAAAATAAAGTATATAGTTCTTGCCACACCTGTACAACTTTTATTGATGATGATAACCGAAGCCTCGGCAGTATTCTTCAGAAACTACCTGTTGTTTTGTGACTGATAAAAAATTGTACTAACGGTCATTCATTGTTGATTAAAATATTTGAAGGTGAAACCACGGTTGAAACTAGTACATAATAAATTCTGCATCATTCGTTCAAATACTTATTTCCTTTGAAGGTTTAATTCATGTAAAAACAAATCTGCCAGCACTAGTCAGACTTCGGTGTTGAGGGTTCTGTTAGATATTGTACCCTAATAGAAGAAAATAACATTACAAAAGTTTTATTTTTTATTGTGTTGTACTCTAATTTTCTATAACAGTCACAGATTAATAAAACCTAATATTGTAAAATATACTCCAAATATTTAGTCCAATCGTCGTAACTTCGTTCTACCTAAAGTTAAAATTTATAGTCTTATCGAGAGAGTTACATAACTCACTGTCCGTTACAATCCAACAGAACCCTAAAAGTTAATATTTTTAAAGGTAACAAAAACCGTCATTAATTCTTGAAAGTGACCTTTTAATGGCACTGACAAATGTTACCGAGATTCGAGCAAAAAACACGAGCTATATTTTTTGTTAAGCGCTCGGGAGGCGCTGTTCACCATTCATAACATTTGATTCCTTTTTGCATTCAATATACATTTGTTTAGAATAGTAAAGTGACTTTTATTTAAATAATATTGTTATTTTAGAATGTCAAAGAAACTTCTGGATCCACGGTTGATCTATCTAATATGATCACACATTCGCTTGGGAACGTTATCAATGATATTATATTTGGATTTAAATTCCCGGTAGAAGATAAAACTTGGTGCTGGTTTAGAAAAATACAAGAAGAAGGATGTCACGAAATGGGCGTGGCTGGTGTTGTTAACTTTTTGCCATTTGTTCGGTAAATATGTTTTTCGCAAACAACTTCAGAATCAATGGAACTCTAAATTTGAATTTCACCATGTGAGATATTTTACAGGTTAATATATCCATCTGTTCAGAAAACTATTGAAGTATTAGTTCGTGGTCAAGCGCAAACGCACAGACTCTATGCTAGTATCATATCCAGGCGCCGACAAATGCTAGGCTTGGAGATGCCTAAAAAAGCTGAATATGCAGTACATGCTGATTTATTTAACGAACATCCCGAGGGTTTTATCAAATGTGTCAAATACAGTAAACATGCGTCTAATACTGAGACTCACTATTTTGACCCAAAAGTGCTTATAGCTTCTGAGGAGGAATGCATTTTAGATAACTTTTTGGTAGAACAAAAGGGAAGGTATGAAAAGGGCGATGAAAGTGCAATTTTTATGACTGACGAACAGCTGCATTATCTTTTAGCTGATATGTTTGGAGCTGGTCTTGATACAACTTCAACCACGCTTACGTGGTATTTATTATATATGGCATTGTATCAAGATGAACAAGTATGTACTCTTGCTTTTTATATAAAATAATTTCTGGTAAAAGTAGTAAATAAAATATATTTGTTTTTACTAGGATTGCGTTCGCAAAGAAATTTTCTCAGTATATCCGGAAGAATGTCAGGTGGATTGCTCGAAATTACCTTATCTTATGGCTACAATTTGCGAAATCCAACGCATACGATCCATTGTACCCGTGGGTATTCCTCATGGATGCTTACAAGTAAGTAATCACTAAATCTCTGAGATCCTCTGATTTCCGTCAAAGTGACTATTTTGAACGGAAATTTGTTAAGTGTGCAGGATGTAACATAGCAAACAAATGTATGGTTAATAATTAATTGGGTGCATGCAGAAGCAGAGAATAATCAGGTACAAGTGTTAATGGCTTTACCTGGTTTCCGAAGCGTGGGACTTCCTTTTTATTGCTAATTATCAAATCTTGCTAGAATAACTCACCGTTTAACCTAAAATGTTTGCAATGACGATTATAACCTTATTTAGGGTTTACCTCATGATTTGCTTGTATGTAAATATGCATTGTTTATTTCTTTAAAAAAATCCTACAAACTGTTATTTTTCAGGACACATATTTAGGAAATTATCGAATTCCAAAAGGTGCAATGGTGGTTCCACTTCAGTGGGCTATTCATATGGACCCTAATGTTTGGGATAATCCAAATGATTTTAAGCCGAGCCGATGGATTGATGTTGATGGAAATTTACTGAAGCCTCCAGAATTTATACCTTTTCAAACTGGTAATATTTTATATTGTCGTCAAGTGCTAACATTATTATTAAAGGGTTGTGTAGGATTAAAAACGGTGCAATATTTTATATACTTATTATAAGTAAACAAGGTACTTATTATAAAAAACAAGTGAAAGCTTTATCATAAAATATCTAATTCTTTCAGAATTATTAAAAAAAATCTTTAATATAAGCTGTATCTAATTTTGGTTTTAGGTAAAAGAATGTGTCCTGGGGATGAACTCTCTCGTATGCTATCTGCTGGATTGATAGCGCGCCTCTTGCGTTCATTTCGTATCAAACTAGCCTCTGATCCTCCGACGGATGAAGAAATGCAAGGAACTGTTGGTGTCACTCTATCAGCTCCCCATACCTTATTCGTTTGTGAAGCCATTTGAAAGTTCCTAATATTATATAGATTTTATAATATTGCCATATTTCCATTATTTGTAGTTAGTAAAAATATTGTAATGGCACTTTACTTGGGGTTTATTAAGATTATAATTTTTACTTTTTAAATAAATATGTTTTATTTGTATATGATGGGAAAGAAGACGGCATGACGATGATAAATGATTTGTTATGATAAATAAAAGTAATGTATTTAAGAAATTATTATCGTTTATTTTAAAATACAATTTGTAATCCATTAAAAATAATGCAATATTTACAAAGCGAGGGTCAAAGATGGTACAATCCATCGTCTTTATTTTATGAAAGGCAACTTTGTTGCTAACAATGTCTTTTGAAATATATAAAAAACACTATTTCAATTGTCATTAAGTTATGTAATTTAAGAATATACTTATAGCGACAAACGTTACCGCTCTTAGACTAGTTGCTGGTTTCTACTCTACCATGGAATGTTACTTAGTATATTACTCATGATAGGTACATATTTAACTAGAAATGTAAAAATGAACACTTACATACCTTAAAGAAATACTACTTTACTCACACATGAGATCACACTCAACAGAAAACACTCGCAAGTGGTACCTACGAATAAATAACGTTTTACAATATACATATATTTTGGTATAGGAAACTAGAGCTTAAGATGTCAGTGAACTAACTACATTTTAATACGAAACTGCTTCATTCGATGTATACGATTCACAACGATCTCATAGATCGAAAATCTATACATAATACTGAAGTTATAAGATAACAATTTACAATCTCAACGATGGGAATTTCAGTAGACCTAAAGTTAAAGTTCGGTTTAATATTTTATTGAACACTTTATGCACAGCCTCGACATTCGCCGTAGCGATATCGTTACTTACTAATAACTAAATTAATTTGTCATCGATGCGCTCTAAAACGAGTGATCATGGAATACTGGTGGGTATATTGTGGCAATGTAAGCGATGCGCTTAGTGCGCGCCGACATGGCGTAAGTGCGGGTGGTCGTGCAGGACTACGGCGGGTGGAGCGGGTGGTGCGCGTGGTACGAACTTTACTCGGAAGTTTTCCGGGGCGATCGTCGCACCGACAGTACCTTCGAGGGACGGTGGCGCAGCACCATCCTCTGTTTGTACATCGAACTGATGCATCATACTCGCAAAGAACATAAACATTTCCATACGAGCTAAAACGTCACCCAAACACATTCGTCGTCCAACTCCAAAAGGCATGAAAAATTCAGGCCGCTTAATTTTTCCGCTCTCATCTATGAATCTGCTTGGGTTAAACTTGTTCGGTTCGTCCCACAAGTTAGGGTCCATGTGAACGCAGTTAATAAGAGGCACGACCTGGGAACCCGCTGGAATTCTGTAGCCATTAAGATGAACATCTCTGTAAAAAATATTAGTCGTTAGTTTTTTTTCTATTTTGATAGGTATTATAACTAAATATGAACGTAAATTTAAGAATAAATTAGAAAAAAAATTTATTACTCACTTTGTAGGCGAATGTGTCGTTGCCAGAGGGACAATACTCGACATTCGTAATGTCTCAAGTATGGTTGTTTCTGTGTAAGGAAGGTTGGGCATGTCTTCGATAGTAGGCAATCGCTCGCGACCGATGACTGAGTCTAGTTCTTCTTGAACACGCCTCTTTACATCAGGGTTTCTTAGCATAAAAACAATCATCCACAGTAACGATGATTTAATTGTTTCCATGCCCGCAGAAAACAGATCCCCAAGAATTTGTTTAAGTTGTAATTCTGCAAAGAAATATTTTCTTTGTAACATAGTTTATTTTTAAGAGCAATAAAATAAAACAAATCATTGGAAATAAAACACTTACCATTATCTCTTCCCTCGAACAATTCGCCTTCTTTTCCTTCAATTTTAGCTTTTTCTATTTCAACTAAATAAACATCAATAAGATCTCTGACATTATTGACATCAAGAGTACTGCGATGTTCATCAATCAAAGTTTGATAGAAAGCAAACATTTCTTCGCGGTTTTTCGCTACCTTTTCTTGAATTAAAGCTTTACCGGGAAGATACTGTAAGAATTTGGGAACATTATAGATTTAACTTTAACAAAAAATAAAGCTAATTTATCAATAATGATTTAAAAAAAATCCTTACATTATACAATGGGATATATTCTCCATAGTGAATTTCTCCAAACAGTCTCATGCCTTCTTCAATTAAATGATTAAGTCTTGCAAAGCGCGCATCTCCGTTGCTAAAGCGAACTGACATAGTAATACCGCAGATCACATTAGATATCCCCAGAGCCAGTAGCGGGTTTGCATCTAGCGGCTCGCCGTCTGCACGTTGTAGGTTCGCAATTAGCTCATTAACTTCATTCTGATGATAAAAAGATTTTGTTAGTATATCAAAAGTAGTAACGGCACAAATTTTATTTTATTTGATTTTATTTCACTACCTACCTTAATTCTAGCTTCCATAATTTTTTTGCCATTGCCCATGTAAGTCATGCCAAACTCACGTAGTTTTTCGTGTAAGAATCGACGTTGACTTTTCCAGAGGCGGCCCTCGCTATTGATGATACCTGTACATAGGGAGGAAGTGAGAACTACGTATGTGGGCGGTGCCTTACGGCTGCGGGCGGGCTAACGGGACGTCCCTATGCGCATGTGCTTATAAACCATATAAAATTAGATTTACACAAATTACAAAAATGTACATTTATAATAATTTTATGTATAAAATATTTTTTTAAATGATTTGATATCATTTTCCACTATTTGAAGGGCAAGTCTATTTTTATTTTTAACAATATTATATTGCCATAAGTTATCAGTATCAGTGGGAGAGCTATGTCTCAAGTGAGTATCAACCACTGAATAATTATTCTACATTAAAAAATTTATACTTTTTATTGTTTTGTTCCGGTTTGAACAGTATGTGAGCCACACAACAAGCACAATAAAAATAACATTTTAGATCACATGGTTGGTGACAAATTGATGGTGTAAGAAATCATTTATATCATATATAGCGTCTATAGATGAAGTGACTCCTAATCACCAGCCTATCGGTAGCCCATTTTGCTCATCTGCTTTTCTAAACATTTTAATAAAAATAGTTATTTACCTAATCCATCCAATATATGCATCAATGGAGTGCTAGGGCGACCGGTGAACTCCTCTCGTCGGAATGCTTCTCTAATTAACTTGTAATCACTCAACACAACCATAAGCTGGTTTCCGAGCCGAGTGGAGAACAGTGCACCATAGTTTCTAGCAAGCTCCAAAAATGTTTTATGACGAACTCCAAGGAAAGGCAGGTAACCGACGACGGGTGGACTCCATGGCCCGGGCGGCAATTTACGGATTTCACGCACTAAATTTATTAGTCGCATCGCCAAAAATGTTGCGCCAACGGTCAGCAACAGCGGCAATGTTGTACGCGAAGAACAGTAGCTCACCACTTGCCACAGACCCCACAACAGTTTAGAGTTTGACAGCATTATTATCATTATGAAACAAATTATTTTTTATTTATTTATAATCAACTAAGCATAACATTAGTGCGCGGAGTATTAATCGCGACGGTGCGGTGTCCTGAACACTATAATCGTATACCGCGTGCGACTGTTGTCTGCGCACTGGCGCGGCGCTGGCGTGGCCTTGCGAATAAATACGCGCGGGTGGCGCGCGCGCAGGTTCGTCCCACCGGCACTCCTCTCTCCGCGGCTTTTCCGATGGCCGGTCTGCTACGAAATGCGTAGCAGTCATGCCGTAGACGTACTTTTGATTTCAGATATAGTAGAAATGCTTTTTCATTAGTTTATAATTTTAAACTTGATATAACACAAGACTTATATTTTTTTATATTACTGTCGTAAAAATATAAAACTTCAGCGAGATTCTACAATGATGCGAGCGCAAGTCAGAATTGATCTAAAGTTATAAGCAGGCGTCAAATTTGGCGAGGGGTGAGAGGGGCCATCGAGGTCGCTCGGGTGTGCATGCAGATGATAAGATTAACGAATTGCGTAAGTTGGTGCGAAACAAGGTGATGGCGGGTCGACGACTCACGCTAAAAAGCCTTGGGCGAAGTTCTACACAGTTCGACCTCTAAGCGAAAAATATCGCGTACAAAATTTATATTTATCTGATTTAGTCATTTGTGCATGATATAAATAAAAAATTATAATTTTTATTTATATCATATGACTTTTGACTTTTCGACTAAACTTTTATCACAATAACTGAGTTGTAATTAAAAAAAAAAAACATTTATCAATAAATATATAAGAAACATTTTAGGTAATCTATGATTAATCTTCAGTGTTGTATTTAAAGGTTAAATTTAAACGATAACGTCACGTATAATATAAATTAGAAAAAAGCAATATAATCTTTAACTAAATTAAGGTTGTATTAAACGTTTCAAGGCAATAATAATTATTTCTCTTTATTTAGTATTTATTATTTATGGGTGATATGAAATGTATAATGTTTTCATAAAAAAAAAACATTGTTCCATACTTTAAAATATATACATAAAAAGTCACTCAGTTGATAGAAATAGAAGCGATTGCTTCATATATTTAATATATTTAAAATAATACAGCCGAATCGAAGAATGTTGAATTGTATAAAATGGTAAAAGAACGTAGCAGGTACGTACAAGTGTACAACTACAATTTAAAACAGGTTTACGGCTCAATATATGGAATTAATAAAACAAAAAAATTAGACTAACCTTTGAAAGATATGCAAAGATTTCTGATTAAAAAGAAAAAATATTCGTATACAAGAATTTAAGAGTTTTTTTCATAAATGATTGATCATGCGTTTCTTGTTAAGTAGCTATTATTATTGATTGTTAATAATATGGGATAAGATTTAAATAAAGATTAAAATTACTAACATTCAAATTAATTAAGTAACGTTATTATATAATTAACAGTTATTTGTGCACGCATTATTAATATTCTTAATATTTGAGTTATGAGTTAATGTAAAATTCTTTGAAAATTAATTGTTGATTTACTAATTGTCTTAAAATAATTATTTATCGATAAATCCTAAGTTAGCATAAATTTAGTTAAACCAAAATCATTGATAGTATTTCCATGAATATGACGTCATATCGTTATATAATCGAAATATTATAGTATTTTATAACAGTCAAATCAAAATCAAATCAAATATATTTATTGTTAATACTTCAAATTACGTACATCAAAGAGGCCCCGTAGCCCTAAACTAGGATATTCCGTATTTTAAAGTCCAGTGACTTCCCAAACTGTGTTTACATTTATTAAAGTGTTTTAAAAATTTATAAATCCTATTTTTATGACGTCAAATAAAATTTCTAAATAAGGATAATGATAATATAAACACCTCATTTCGGTCCTTTATTTGATTATATTAATATTAATATTAATGATATGCGCGTTATATCAATGTTTGAAAAATAATTTATAACAATCTGTATAATTTGCACGATAAATAAATAAAATTGTTTAAGCGTTTATTTGTAAAGCGCAGTAACGCGATAAAATCATCGTAGTAATATGTGGTTTATTATGATTTTCGACATAACTAGATTAAGTTCAGTGATCACGTAGCCGGCTAGTACTCGGCCAAAGGAGCAACGACCGTCCCTTTCGATCTATCATTGTACTCCGTCGTAGGTACACTATCAATTAGGGCGTGTGCATATTCTATTCACAAATGTCCTGAGAGACGGTATCGTCAAAAAATTAATAAAAACATTTATTGGTTTTACAACAGGGATTCACAGAGATAGTAAATAAAGATGAAGTTACTGAAAAATTTATTATTCTGACAAATATGGAGTCTTATTAAAATCGAACATCTGGCGTGACATTAATATTCAGATCGTTGTTAGTTGATGCTATGCAAATCGATATATGTATATATATATTAAGATAAATCCAGGATAATATCTGAAGATTTAAGATTAAGTATTAGCAGTATATAAATACGATACCATAATGACTTATACGGTACAGTATTGACAAAATTCATGCAAACTTTAAGTTTGATTTCTTAATCAAATGCACTGTAGGTTTAAACGCTGATACATAAATGAAACCCGGTTAACACATGAAGTTAACACATAATCAACAATAAGGTTTTAGTAAAATTTAAAATATTTCCATGCTTACTATTTTTTTTTTAAATTAATATTTTACATTAAAGGTCTAGTATGCACAAGTCACAATTTTCCTGCTTTCACCTCTGTGGCCTAGAAAGCCTTTAGAAGTTATACAATGCCGATATACTTCAATAACACCATTTATAGAAATATAATAGTCTAGTTAAAATAATTTTATATTATAGTTAATGTCTAGTAGCAAAGGTTATAATTTGATACATTTTAATTTAATTTAAATATGTTTATAATTGTGTAACGATTTAATTTATTTTATATATAATTAACTAATGTTTATATTATGTAAGCTAACCATTAGATTAGTTAAAATAATCTTATATCTTAGTAGAATTTCTATTACGATTTCAACACACACGTGTCATAAGTACGCTACGCTGAGAGAGCAATCAAAAAAGTAGACGTGGCGTCCATACAAACCTTAAGCGCTTTCTATGTTGCTTACAGCAATGTGATAGCAACCTTACGTTTAACGTACGCAGCTGGTCAATGTTATCGTAAGCTGTCAGTTTTAATGACAGTCGCGTGAGTCCAGGGCCCACTTGCTCAATTATCTCAACGGCTTGTTCTTCTTCCTAGAATTTTCCCGATATTTATCCGAGGTTTATCAAAGCTTTATATGTTTAATATTTTTTAAACCACAACTAAAAACACAAAAGCAAGTAAGTTAAAATTTTTGTAACATCTATCGTGGATAACTTGATTCGTGTTTGACATAATATACGATACATAATAAATAGCTTATATATTTTTTTATCAAATACGGCTCACGCGGCAACTATTGAACGTTGATGGTATTATGCCAGAAACCTTCACGCGTGTGCCAACAACGGTACTAAGTTACAAACCCAATGAATGATGCGCGGCCGCAAACAGAGTATGAACAAAAAAAAACATTCATTTTTATAGATAAGAAACGTTGATAAAAGGAAATTGCTTTGCAATTAATAAAAATATCTAAAAAAAATATTGTGCAATTACATACGAGTATGTATGTGTGAATTCTGAACTTAATTTTGTAATATTTTATTATATTTTTTCTATCTTTAACATTTTTAAATTATTTTCTCCTTAGGTCAATGGTCTTGTGTTCCGGTGTTAGGTTATTGTATTCCGCGGACGTCAACATGTGCAAGGGTATACTTCGCTTATCCTCGTTTAATGACGCCTTGACATAAATATTTAATGTATTTTTAAAGCAGATCAAGTGCAGAAGCGATTTAGAATAAATACAATGTCTTAGGTAAAATCCCCGATTATTAATTACATTAAATACACTATTTATTTATTTGTAAATTTTAAAAGCATGTTTAATTATAGTAATATTTATAATTATATTTATATATTTATTGTTTGTTCAATCATACGAAGCAAAAGGTAGTAGAATTATTGAGTGACATTTTCAGCCAGTCAACCTTTAGGCTAACTATAAATATATGAAAACATAAAAAATGGCATTCGAAGCGAGGTGTAATGGCTTCTGCCGAGTGAATAACAAAAGTGTCGCTATAAAAAGCCGTAGCATTGCTTTTTGTGCGAAGTTAAGTTCCTATTGGCATGCCGTTTTTGCGGTGCATGTACTTTCAGAAATGTGATTTATTTTATATCTTGACCGACCACCTTCAATTACAATTTTTTAAAGTAAATTTTATTATTCAAATAAATTAGTAAGATTTACGGTTATTAGTAAGATGCGGCATACTTTGTTTGACTGATTGTGAGTTCCGGTTTCAATGGTTTATACGCAGTGTAGTCGCACAAGGGTCATAATATCTTAGCTCCCATAGTTGGCAAATGATTAAATGTTTCTTATAGCTTCAATATCCATGGATAGAGTGGCCATTTGCCATCGTGTGACGTACTTGCGTTCAAAAATATAAATAACAATTTTTAATATAAATATTAATTTTCTAGGCCTATTATTGTATTATGACGA
This sequence comes from Vanessa tameamea, assembly GCF_037043105.1. Taxonomy (NCBI): domain Eukaryota; kingdom Metazoa; phylum Arthropoda; class Insecta; order Lepidoptera; family Nymphalidae; genus Vanessa; species Vanessa tameamea. The sequence continues at coordinate 8,182,260 of NC_087316.1, forward strand.
ATAAACCGGAAAAAAATGCCATACAGCGATTTCTCTGTACACTATTATGTTTAAAAAAAATAATATCAATAATATTAATGTAAGCAATAACGATCGATCACTGAGCCGTCGTCACGTTAAATAGTGCGTTGCTTACAATAAAAAGTGAAATTAGTCAAAAAGCGTGAGTGTCCCACTTAGTTACAGCGGAACTCCTCCGTCTGTACGTGATCTCGATTGCGAAAAGCAATTGATCATCACTTGTTAGCGGCGCCGAAGCGTCGAACGCGGTAAAACAAACATTGCAAAGAAGTAAGAGTTGTATGGCACGTGTATATAAAATACGTACAAGTATTATCTCACAACTCCGCCTGGATATAGCTGTTTTCCATGCCCATAGAGAAAAATATGGTTTATTTTTATTATAACCTTATTAATACATCAAATAAAAATCAATAAAATTAGACGTAAAATTAGTGTTGAACTGCGATGCAGTTATAAAAGTCCTTCTTTGGAGCGACGTATGAACATTGAACAAACATTCTGTATTTGAAAAAGATTGTATACATACATACACATATACAGTATTGAAATCGGATAAGGGATGCAGCCTAGTATTTTTAAAGGGCAGTTAAACACTATATTTTCTTTTTACCATCATTAATTTGACATTAGAATGAAGAAGGCCCAGCGTTGTTTAACTGATAATCGTTTTAAAAACAATTATAAATATATATTTTATTTAGTATTCTAAAATATTTATACATATGTAGAATTATATACTGCTAAAAATCAACAAGATTGGTAATATTATTGTGTGACCATGTTGTAAGTAAAACTTTCTGGGCATTGTAGAGTCGATCCTTAGTTAAAGAACTTAAATATATATATGTCATGTCATGTCATAAGTGCTGCAAATAATTTTAAAAATATTATTAAAATAAAAAATATAATTTGACCGTATATGCACTACTTATATTATAAAATTTAATTTGGTACAATCTTCCGAACAAGTAATCGTCAGATAAATGTGTACTAAGCTTTAAAATTGAACTCATAAGCATTTTGTCTTCGCTTACCGATTTATTTAAATGACTCAAGATTATATATTGTTTACGTTGCAAATAATATACGCATTTTAACGCAATTCGCAAGAATACAAAGAGATTCAAAATTGCAATGAGTCATAAAATATATAACATTAATTTGTATTTAGCAGATTGACATAATTTTAATATTGAGTTCAAACATCGATTAGGCACGGGACAAAAACATTTTGCAAGTAATAATAAAAAATGTATATTATCGTCAATAAATACTAATTTAGCTTAAATAAAAAAGTTTGACATTATTAGATTTTTACGATCGGTTATTTTGGTTATAATTTATAAATTATGTCGCGGACAAAAATTATCACTTTGTCCGTGACATGTGCCCTATCGTAATAATATGAATTCGATCGGCATAAAATCTGAAAAAAAATCGCTATCAGTGACCTTCAATATGCAAAAAGTAGGTGACACATTTTTGCTTTACCTCAACGAGCGTGGGATGACAACATTGTGATAAACCGGGCCCTGCAATCAATGAGCGCATGCCCTGTGTGTATATTTTCATACCTTTATTATCTTTATTAATTACTCTGACAGATTAATAACAACATTAATTATATGTTAGTCGTGATCATTAGTCAAACACACGCAACTGAATTTACATCAATTAACTGACCTATTCAATGTACGTAATTCATAAACTCGTAGATATATTTTTTCATATTTTTATATATGGAATTTTTTGTAGTTTCAATAAAGATTACTTAAAGAAAATAACGTAATACAATAATTATTTATCTTCATTTATAAACAATTAGGTACGGACCAGATAAATCCACGAGTGCAAGACCAGATAACCGTTGTAGTTTTTATACTTATCGGTCGTATTTAGTTATAAGTAGTAAACAACTGATGTAATTTAATTTATTGAAGAATCTTTATATGTTTTAACACAATTCACTTACACTATCTATGTAAAGCTTAAAAAAACGTCATCTCATATCAAGTAAATTCATATTTTTTATTGAAGAAATAGAAACACTATTGGATTTATATTTACATCTTTTATAATGTAACCTCTGTCAACGGAATCCATATTATACGCGTTGTATCATCGATATGAGTGTGATTATATGTATGATTTATAGATAAAAGAGCGATAAGTACTTCGATGTAACTGCTGGTTCAGAGGTTTCGAATATCGTTACAAGGAATCGAGTGGTCGTCCGATCAGAGGCGTGTCGAAACTGTAATGCCTTCCCGGGATTACAACGTAACCTGAAACGTCGCTCACGTTACGTAGCCAACGATCTTACTGCATGCGCTTGTTATATAAGAGAGTGTAAACAAAAATGAAATACAAAAATATTATGACAATACATAGAAACTTAAATTTTTGAGGAGCATTGAGACTTTTTTACAAAATTTTGATTTTTTTACAAATACGATTTATGTGGGTAAATTTGGGCCTTAGACTTTCTCGTAACGGTGAAAACATCAATTTCATTTTTTCTTTCCACAGCCGAAGTCTTGCTGGACAGTGCTAATTTAAAATAAAAGATACGAAATAAATTATAGCAGAGCGCATAAACATCAAATCAACTTTAGATCGTTAAATACTAACAAATCAAATAAAACTATTTGGAATAAAAAATAAACTATGGACTATGAGCCTCCAAATTCCTCGAACTGACTTACCACGCAATAGAACGAAATAATACTATGGACTTTATCGTTTAGGAAAATTATTATTAATTATTGCATTAAGAATTCTAATTTCGATAACACGTTCGTGTTTTAATATTTTAAAGTTCAGAGGCCGTCGTCCTCAAATAATGCATAATAATGCTTGCGAAGGCATTTAAATTTCTAACACGCACTAGTAAGTTATATAATTAAATTAAGATGCAGCTGCAAACATGATAATGGTTTTGGAATCTAAACAGTTATGTGATATAGCAAAGGGTTGTTGAACTGTGCTATGCAAAATAGTATTACGCAGGCATATCCAATCGGAATGGCTGCTTGCGCAATCATATTTATTCCTAACAGATTTATATATTAAAATAAATATTATATAAATGAATATAGTTAACGAGTGTGAACAACTGGTTCGATTCCTGCTCATGGTACATGATAAGCAAATTGAATGTTTTATTTTGTATTTTTTGACAACCAGCGATATTTATCAAAGAAAAGTGTGGGTTGTCTAGTATGCGAGATGATTGACAGTCTCAATGGTCTAATGGTAACTTCTAATGCTAGATATCGAGGTTCTCGGTTTAAATCCTTGGATGGACAATGTATAATTGTAGTTTTTTTTCTATCCAGTAATTATAAGAAATAACTCGGAGATTATAAATTGACTTTATTTACACTCCTGTGCCTCGAAATCTAATCTCTATCTTCTAATCAAATTATGATAATAAGGGTATTTCAGGGTAGGGCACAGTTCTTCTATTTATGCGCACTCACTTGTGCCCTATAATCTTTCTTGTTTAGTTAGCTAGTCTGCGTTGAGAATGGCTGTCAAGGCGAGAATAAGTCAGAATAACATTATCTTCATTGTCAGAAGAGACAGTTATCTATCTATCCAAATAAATGTGACTTTTTTTCTATAATACCCAACTGAAAAAACTATTACTAGAAAACTACTAGGTACTTTAGGTAAAACTTATACTAGAAGATACAGCTCGCTTCGGATAAGGTTTTTAGTAGGTATATATTATGTGAAATGAGTCATCTTTATTATTTTGGTTGTGTGACAGCTACGCTCGACATTCGCCGAATTGTATGGTAGTTTACTAGTGTGCGTGTACTTAGTGGCCAACTGTTGGTCACTATTATTTTTGACGTATTGATAGCATTTCTAAACATATAAATAATTATAGGTAATATAAGCTGGGCTTCGTTTTTTTATCCGTAAATATACTTTATTGAAGCGTGAATTTCATGTTTTCATTACGTTTTTATTTAACATACTTTCTACTAAAAATAGTCATTTAATATATTATACCACATGAGCCAAATTACTGTAGGCATTAATTTTATTAATAATAATATATATTTGATTCAACATATTAGTGACAAAGTTCTATTGCAATCGGCTAATAAAGGTTCATTGACCAGTGTCCCATGGTAGCCTTGGTCCTTACAAAGAATTTTTTGTCAAATTATTTGTCTCGTCTACGAATTTGAAAACAGAATTTACGACCTATTGTGATGAAATCTTTTAAATGTTCTTGTGTTTTAGAAAAACAAACTGTCTGCGCATTTAAATTGCAAGGTATCTCGAAACGAAAAAGAATTCGACATGCATCTAGAGGTTAGATAGCAACAGCAGTGCTATTCTATTAGAAGTCACTTCGCATCTCACGCGTGAAATGTAAAACATGAAAACCGACTTGAGGCGATACGCTATTTTGATGCGTGTATCATTTAAGTCTTACTAGAGTCGGTATCGAATCGTGTTCTTCGGTGAGTTGCGAGTTTGTCCTAACAGAATAGTTCTACAGGAAGAAAGGAATTTTTAGCAACAGACTGATAAAAAGACGCACATGATAAAATGTTTGTTAAAATATTAGAGAAATATAACTAAGAAACTTCAGATGTATTTTTGAAAAAGTACTTGTGAATGTTTTAAACGATTTACATGGTATGATACCAAAAGATTTACACAGCCTGTTTTTATTATCTCTTATCCCAACATATAATAGTAAAAAACATAGTATACTTTTATTTATGTCTGTAAATCTAACCTCTTCTAAACCATTCAAAGGATTTTGAATGTTTTCCCTAATAGGTGTTTTTCAAGAAAAAACTGTTTGTACGCTTAAATGGCTAACTGTGGTTAAACCTTAGAAGATACATCAAAACAATGTAACAGAAAATTGTAGTTGTTAAAAAATCCTATGGAAACGTTTGCGATGGCATGTCTCTATCTTTTAAGTGGCACTTATAAGAACTATTATAATGCTTTAGAAACTAGTAAGTGTAGAAGTATTGGTTATTCGCGAAGCTATATTATTTATTCCTAACTCTCATTCAGATATGTTAGTTACTTTGAGCATATTATAGATTATAGCTATATTTCATACGACATTATACAAAAGAATACTTTGGAATATATAAACGAAATGAACGGTCAGACAACGGCTATAACAATACCATTTTAACCATGGCAGTAAAAATTATCCGAATCGAAATCAAAAAGCTGTGGACAAATTTTGATCTATGTTTCACAATAGAATTAATGTTCGTATGTTTCGTGTATGACAAAGTTATTTCTACTAATTAATAAATAAACGATATAAAATAAATATAACTACTTAATAAATTGCATCCGGCTCGCTATTTGTAAATACATTCGATTATTTTATTTGTCATCCATTTTGGCACTGTATGAGGTATTACAAAAATATCCCATTCGATAGGATTTGCGATTCAACGGGGAAGCGCTGCTAGCATTCTTGCCACCATTCCACGCGGTCAAGATTTATACAGTAACTATTTTTCATTCATATTTGTATATATTTAAGCACTTAATGTTATTAATTCTTATGTTAATAAATAATTCGATAGGATGTGTGATGAGAGAGTTATACCTACCCGGGCGAATTTGCACTATATAACCGGGTAGGTTTTAAATTAAGTGTTTTTTTTTTTATATTTTAGAGTTACTATGACTACTAAGATTCTATTACTATGTTAAAAAATGAGTTACTATGACATATTACATTAGCCGTAAAAACGAGTAGTAATGTGTAATATGCAGACTGTTTACCTAAGTTGCAATAATTGTATGTCGTTCGTAGTAGCCTGAAAGCGTTAAGCAGCAAACGTAATTTAGAGCTAAATAAATTACCTACTAAACAAGTACATCTTGCAGAAGGCCCCACGTACGTTTATCAAAGAATAATGTAATATTACTAAAAAAATTACCTAAATATTATTTGTTAGATGTATGATTATGTATGATATATTTTAAAACAATTACTGTCAATTAAACATCCAAAGAGTACAATGTTTTAATTCATATACATTCATTGTTTATGAATAAGGACGCTTATAACCTGGTATCACATTATATATTGCCTCCGTATCACATAAATATATCTGATTCCTAAGGGTTATTCATTAAAATTTATATAATATAAAAATATACAATTAATTAATAGTCTAAATATAAAGCGAGTGAAACTGCGATTTGAGTATATTCTATATGCTTTGGAAACGCACTGCCTCTGGTATAGTTCTATGCATATTGGCTTAATACTTTTTTCAGTTAGGCATTACAGAAAAAACCTCTCCTCATTTGTAAGTACATACTAGTATATTTCATCACGTGTCAAGTTAATTGATATATCAAATCAAGCTTATCTATCGTCTGCAAATTCAACTTTGCAACAGTTTCACAGATTCTAATGACCTGTGACGTCATCTCGAATCTAACGACGCAATTCGCCAGTGTAGCGATAACCTAATTTCCTCTACTTATGACGCTCTAAAAATGTAATAAAATCTTAATATATTAATATTCAATACTATAAAGGGTGTTCAACAGCAGACTTTTTATGGCCGTTTTATCAAACAGCTTTAATTAAAGTTTTTTTTTACAAATAATCATATCTACCACAACATGTTGTTCCATGTCTTCAGTATAACTTAATTTGAAGATAACTATTATTGATTACAATAAAACTTTAATTGGACGACGAGTTCTTCACAGTGTTATTTATCTTTGAATAAAATATAATATCGAAAGGAAACTGCTTTTTTCTTATCTCAAAGGTATTTTTTCATGAATACCAACAAATTGTCACCATAAATAAATAAATAACAAGTCTATATATGGATAGAATTTTAATTCTATGATCAAAATTACATAATATAAATTATTCATAGGCGATATATTGCACATAATATGTAAAATAATACATTTCTAATACGTACCTGCAATAAGAAATAAGCTAAATATAAACTAATAAAGTATATATAAGCATAGATTACAGAAACAAATAAAACAGTCAAAACCAGAATGAAAAAAAAAAGATATTTGAATATAGATTTTATAAAGATATTTCATCTAAAATATACAAATCTCGCAGAGCGTAAGAAGATGATATCAAAATGTTATTGATACGAACGCTAAACATATTAAAGCAAAAATGCAGCCAATGAATGGATAGCATGATTCAAATCAGTCATTATAAAACAGGGGGCACCTTATAGATCATTTGGATGGCATTTAAGCCGGGTCACCTTGTTGATAAAGCTGATAATTTGATTCATTCCAATCATACTACTATTGTATTCGTTCGCTTTATTTATACAATGTATAATTTACAAATATTACGTTTTATTCGTGATTGTAGTCATTACAATAAAACAGTTTTTTTTCTTCAGGCGATTTATTTTTGCATAGTTTATGTTTAGTAATCCTCTTTATATATGTTATTGTATCTTTCTAGTGTTAGATAAATATCGTTCCGCCTTGATATTCAATTGTTTAAAAATGTAGATTAATTATTAATCAAAATTTTCCCCTCTATCATAGACTCGAAATTCAAATCTAAGCTAAAAATTGACTATGGCAACGTGTAATTATTTACTAATGTAATGTACCAACATTACACGGGCACATTAGATCTGGTTCGATGGTTAGATTAATCTGGTTTAAATACTGAGTGAGTTATAGATATGAGCAATAGTTTAATACAGTAAAGAACCAAGCGTTCTATTCATCTGTAGGTATAGTATCTATTCACTAACAAAGGTGCGCCCCTCCGCCTCAAATGATATTATCAGCGTGAATTCTTATACTAATGAGTCACTCATTCTCGTGCGTACAAGATGTCTAAGTATTCGTGAATACCCCACCTGCGAATCTGAGTCCAGTAGGTGAGCGAAACGGGCTGAGCCGTCGCCGTCCGCCCTTGCTTCTGCCGAGAAACCGAGTACACTTCCGTAAGCACCCCTGCCTGGAGTTCCCCGGCTCAGATGGCCCGCGAAAATTGTCGCTGTCATCCACGACATTGTAATCCCGTACCTGCATGTGATACAAATATCATTCCCTTAAAAATTGTGCACGAGGTAGAGCAGTCATTTCTGTTGTTTGAGAGTACCCAAGTCCCTACGCCAAGGACTGTAATTAGTGTAGGTTATTCACCATATTGTACCTGTACACTGCCTAATGATAATATATGTTACGTAATGACTTAATGTTTGTGATGAGATTCCTTCGATCTAAAGGTATTCTGTTTTACAAGTTGCACCTGGTTTTTATCAAAGATAAACAGAGCTGTTATTTATAATATTAAAAAAATTTTCAATCTTGACACATCGTAACAAATGTTACGCAGTAAATAATCAATATGAAAAAAATCGTTAACTGTTAATTTAATATTTCAGACTAGAAAGTGAGTAGGATTGTCATTCTTGTTTAAAATTGTAATCACAATTTAAAAAAAAAAAACAAATTTTGCTTTATTGAAGTAAGCACTTAGAAGCAATTCTGAATGCTCCTTTATAGAATGAATGCAAAGCTACTATTGGTTTGGATGTAGATTCAACCGAGATGAACCAGCAAAGAATTTAGTAGTTGCTATTCTGTTGCTCGTATGAAATTACATAATGAAATATGTACAATTAAATTGATATATCATTTATCATCTAATACTATTGCTATCAACTAATTGTACTAAAATTTTAATCCTGAGTTGATTAATATGCTTTATTTATTAAGATAATACAATTCAATTTAAAGTTTTCGCAAGTAGAAAATTATAAAATGACGCAAGAAATCGTTTTTGGGAAAGCTAACTCGATTGTGTGCTTAGTCCATTTTTGTAATGCAAATTATAAAAACATATATATATTTTTAAGCATAATCACTCATAATAACTAAATGTTAGATTTAGATTATAATTGTTTTATTATAAATTGCGATTGTTCTACTGTTTGGCGGTTTTTTGTATACAACCCTATATAATCTTTGAGGATTGTCTTCACCGCATGAAAAGCCGCAAAATGGTAGGACCTGACGATATACCGATCGAGGCGTTGAAATCTTTGGGCTCTCCTTGTGTGCTTATGCTTTTTTTTTTACTGCATTTTGAATACTGGAAGCATGCTAGTCAGAGGAGCTTTAGTTATATCAAACCTATATACAGGGACAGTGTTCAGGATTGCGATAGTTATATAGTGTGTGTGTCACACGATAAGCTCTTCGATCGTGTGATCGACCTCAGACTCCGCCGAGAGTGTACTATCTCTCGGTGTCAGTATGATATCTAGCTGGATTGGATATGATTTCTTGCCATCGGGCACCATGAACGCCATTTTTGCCCTTAGAACTTTGGTAAAGGCTTACAAGGACAAAAGGAGAGCACTACGTTTGGTATTCTCAGACATGCAGAAGGCTTTTGACTTTGTGCCTCGTCAATGAATCTGATGAGCGTTACGAAGGGGTCCGTGACGTAGCGGATAAGCTCCAAGAGCATCGTCGGTGGTGTTAGCGCCATATCACGCATCGACCTAAGGACTATGTTGGGAGAAATTGCCTTGATATGTTTGTCCCTGTAACTAGGCCTCCCGGGCGTCCAAGGAAGCGATGGCTGGATCTTGTGAAGCAGGACATGAGAGCCAATGGACTGACACAGGATGACGCTAAAGACCGTGCAAAGTGGAGTAGTCTTAGCCGGTAAGCAGACCCTGGCAGTAGCCGGAATTTAAAAATGTCAGACAGAAGAAGAAGAACAATCTTTCTCAATTATTGCTCTAAGTATTTTACGCAAAAATAGTGTTCAAACAGCACTGATAGTTCTTATGATTCAATTATAAAACGTTGTGGTCCAATTCATTGTCTGCTATCGTTTTGAGTAATATAATTTAAATCAACCGTAAATCATTTTATATTTAAAAATAAATGTCTTATCTGAAATTATTTTTATTTGGACAAACTATGTTAAGGCGAAATGTCGGAATTTAGTATTTTATCTAAATGACTGTCACTTGTTATGTGATGTAATTGTATGTAATACAATAAAATAATACAAAACAAAAATAATACGGAGCTCACGTAACAAAGATAAAGCTATATTGAGAATTCTAAACAATTATTTATAAGGCTGTTATATGTGATAGCAATTGGATCGTAATAATATATTAACCTGTGATTTAATATGTTTTATTTTACATAAAATAATATCGCGTATTTATGCGATATACTCGTATAGTGTCAAATACTATAATAATATTATTATTGCTGTTTATTGTTATGTATAGTTTATTTATGAATACATTTTAAGCTGGGCTTAAGGTTTTATTTCAAAGGGTTTTCTTTTTTTAATTTACGTCATATATTTAAAAGCTTAAATATATTTGTTTCTTAACCTCTTATAAAAACCTGAAATGACGGTATTGTTTTCACTTAAAAATTGAGTTATTTCAAGTGAAAAGATATTCGAATGATTTCGTGCTTGCCAGATTTTGTTCAAAATGTAATAAATATATTCCACTAAAATTTTTGATATAATTATCGAATTTAACTTTTATTTTTTCTACAGGATATGATTCAAAACAATTCGTTTCATTTTTCGCAAGCGATGGGATTTACACAATGTTTCATAATGAATCATTTAAAACCAACCATTGGACTCCGCATAAATAATTCAATTTGAAATGCGAGCGAAGTTTATTGACATATAACGAATGATTAAAAATGTATGTCGTAACGTCACTGCAAAACCGAGGTTTTTTCCTATTTGTTAGAATGAATGAAAGTTCAGCAACCTCTAATTAATAAGCTGATTACCGTATTTGCTCAATGAAATAGTATTCGCGTAATTTATTTACGTAGTAATTATTCCTTTTGAATTAAACATTAAAAGATTATAATTAAATAAAAAAATGTTCTTGTAATGTAACTTTTGTTATCTAAAACGCGTTTATTTTTTATTATTGTAAAATACAACTTTCAAGAGGCAAACGTATATATTATAAGCTAAGAGTCTTGTATTTCCCTCATAAACTTAACATTTATGACATCGTGTCGCAAACTTAACATAGTATGTCATTCTTATTATATAGTTGGTCTGAAAACCATACTAAGTACAGTTTGACTAGCCGGTCTTGATCAGCTAGTCAATAGGGAACTGTTAACAGTACAATCTTAAGATTATACTTATGTTTAATGAAACGATAGTGCAACAATGTTGTCTTGAAAGTACGGGGCACTGCGCAGTATCGTTACTAGGAAGTGCATTGTAGATTCAGATACGCATTATGTTTGTACTTGTATTTCTAAGAATAAAAGTCGCTAAGTTACGACTTAGTATAATAAACGGTAGTAAAGAGGTCAGTGGGGTTCACGGTCAACAGCATCTTGTTTATACCGATTTATAAGAATTTGACTAAAAACACGTCATCCGATCGCTTTTTAAATTATAGTTATTATAGTACAAATTCTGCTTATCACATTATAGCCACGTGGTGAAAAGTGAACGTGTATATAAACTATTTTATACGTATGACGAACAGTTGAACAAGATTGAAAATAATCTAATATATTTTATAAAAATATATGACAAGTGAGTCGAGCAAAACAAATGATCTATACCATATTATAAACAAAGAAGATGTACAGATAAATATTACTTACATATTCCATGTAATCTGCTAATAGCTCTGCTATATTATGGACAACAAACATTTTTTGATTAGTATATATTTATTAGTACAACACTATTCTTCTTACATACATATATAATTTACTTTCGTTTTTTCACTTATCTATATTGAAAATAATAGATTATTTTCAATAGTCATATATATTTCTGGATGTCATGTTAATTCAACGTTAAAGTTATTTGATTTCATCTTTACTTCTCCTGTGATTCGAATAACTTATAACTGGTAGTCTGTTATCTTCTTCGTCCATAGAGACTAGCATTGTAAACTATTTATATAAACCGATCGACAACAACACCCAAATGTGCCACCAGCAATGGAATCAAAAATGTTATGTTCGTTGTACCCGTCTATATCACTTCAAAGCTGAATATATATCTATATATATAGCAATACTATTTAGCGATACAGTCACTGGTAAGTGGACAGTAGCAGAGGAACCACATGTGGCGAGTTTGCACAAAGGATGCTATCGATACTGCTATTAACAAAACACGTCGTACTTTTATTAGTATTAAAATACTTACTCGTATTGTCTTGGTTTATTAATCATCAAAGATAAGAAAGTAAATAAACCTCCTTGTGTTAGGAAAAGTGTTTTTTTTTTTAAATTTCATTTGAATGTATATGTAGGTATAATCCAAAATCAAATTAAAAAAATCGCTGTTAAGGGCCCTTGGATCCTCATCTTAGATGATATATTAAATTAAACATACAACGGGCTCGGCGTGTAGAGATTCTATCGAGAAAATATTGTTATCATTATTTATTAAAATCAACGAAATCTAACTCCATTTTTTTATTTATCCATTACTATACTATTTGTAACCTTGTTATTTTTATATTGATTTTTTGTTAGCATAAATAACTTACAAACACACGATGAGATGTTTTTTTTGAGTATTTAGTTTAGTTTTTTCTCAGAACCTAAAAATTCTACAAGGCAGACAAGAAATTTTATTAAATACGTGACGTGCCTGTAGAAAAACGAATGTTTCTTTGCGATATTTACAAAGCGTTACAGACAAATTAATTTATATAAATACAGATATTAAAATTACATTTATAAAATAATTATATTAAGCAAGTATTTTTATTATATATTTTTTTGTTTTATCTGTACGTTTAACAAGGACTTTCCATTCAAATGACACTTATATACATTCACACGGTCTCATTCATTTTCACGTCAGCAACCCTGGAGCCTGAGAAGTAATATAAGATAAAAGATTCGTAGAACTAACAATAACAACATTGACGTGGTCACTTTAAAAAGCCCGTCTCGTTTGAATATAGATCCTAATAAGCAACGTAAATAAATCTTTATAAAAATGATATAACAACGTGTAAATATTGACTTTAGAACAAATTGCTTGTTATTTAAGTATTATTTTTAATTGTTTTAATGTCAAACTTTTTTAACAAAATTCATTTCTGTAATAAGGCATATGAGCTGAGATGGTTGTTAAGAACACGTTAATATTAAGCGAAGATTACGGGTACAAACCCGAAGAAGTACGTCTAAATTGTCATGTGTTTAATTGTATATAATTCATATGATCGGTGGTAAATGAAAACATACTGAAGAAATCTACATTTGTCGGATGAAAATCTATCGTATACATTATACTTATGTATGTGTTTGTGCATCGATCCGCATTGTTGAAAATTATTCAAAGCTCCAAACTTTCTCCTCGAAAGTACAGTTGGCCCTAGCCCAACTGTGGGACATTTGTGTTACTTTATCTTTGTATCGTAGGCTTTAAACATATCTAATTATATTATGATTCTATGATATATTCTGATGTCAAAACGGTTCTTTACAATTGACAAAATTAAAAGCAACTTAATAATTATAATTCTTGTTATAAGAATTAGTAACACTACGAAACTAAAGCTTCAGTTTCAATGCTACTGATACAAGTCAACATGTTTATGAACGTGTAAGAGATTTATATTTATATTCGACAGAAATCCTTGGCCGGGGATCAACGTTGTAGCGGGCAGCGCAACTAATCACTTTGTTATGTAACCATCGACAATGTACAATAATATCTATGTTATACAATATACAAGGGCGTGTAGTTTTATCATACGTTTGTGTATGTTTTTAACAATTCACGGTCGGCGTTTGAACCCGGTATCGCCAACAAATGCAATAACGCGGAACAGAAGTCATATTACGTAAATCCGGTAAATTGAAGACCTCGAAGTGTGTGTTTGTGTGTGTGTGATTTATAAATGTAAATATTATATAGAATTTATCAGTAGGAACGAATATAGTTAGGTCAATGCAATATCATTATTAAATACTTTATCTTAATTATGTTTTGTCTCTACACATTTTGTTTTTACTAACTTAATCCCACTTAAAAGTCGGGACGATTTCTGAGTATCGTAATATAATATTATGTTAAGTTTTAATTTCCACGGAGTTTCCTGCGATTATTTCTACAGGAATATTGTATTTATTCAAGTTATATCATTATTTCGTGTCACTTTTTTCATTAAATTTCATTCAATAGTAATATATAATAAAATTGCGGTCTAAACGAACGTCACCAAACCAAATCTTTAACAGATATGGAAAATATCTATCTTATATAAAGACATTTTTATATTTAAAAATATGGGATAAAATTACGTTAGACTAGATGTAAGAATCAAAAAGTAATTATGGTAAGATGTAAATTTCCTCGATATTTTAACTAGACACATCAATCAACTCCTCCATTATTTTCATTAAAAAATAATTCAATAAAAGAGAACCAACGTTCCAAAATAGGAGGTATATTAAGTTGGTTTCTCTAAACGGCGCGCTCTAAAATTACAGTAGCGTTGTTATTATCACTAAAGGTTAAACTATAATATAAATGTTTAAAAAAAAGCTGACTTTTGGATTCGGCGTTCATATGTAATAAATTATATTATTAGATACCAAGTATGGGATATCTCATCGGAACTATTAGATAGACGATAGATTTCCTTTAAATCATCATCCTCCTACCCTTATCCCAATTTTATTTGGGGTCAGCGTAGCATGTCTACTTCTTCCATACTTCTCTGTCTGACGTCATCTCGCAAGCAACATTCTTTCTAGCCATATCGTCTTTCACACAATCCATCCATCGTTTCTTTGGTCGTCCCCTACCTCTGTATTCGTCAACATACATACTCAAGACCTTCCTTCAAGATTTTCATATTTAGATTACAAAAATTACAACATGCCTACTTGATTTCAATCCCAATCATATTATTCTCTTTAGTGATAAACAGATTCAATTTCCATAGCTATAATTTGAAAAACTTCTATACCAAAATTCATATCCCGTTTTAGATTATTAAAAACGCTGACCTTTAGTCTAGTACCTACTCATAAGTAGGAGCCCAAATACCGATTTCCCTATTTCTAACATCACCAATACTGAACTTCAATACAAATTGTATATTCATTAACGCTGTTTAATCAGTAATATATATCAGTAATACCTACTGAACGGAAGCCTTAATACCGACCTCCATATTTCTAAGTCCAAAAACTGTCATTCCCTGTATGGGATCAATGAACAAAAAACATATTGTACTTACCTGTCTATAGCTTCTTAACAAAAATCTAATTACCGATTTTCATATTTCTATATCAGAAGTGATGAATTTCCATTCAAAGATTCATTCCCCTTTCGCTTGAGAGATGCGTTTTTAACAATTCCTTACATATGTTCCATAAGGAATTCAGCATGCAGAATGCGGAATTTCATTTCGATAGATCGATCGATTTAGGCTGTGCGTTTTATATCAGCTTATTATCGAAGTAGGTTTTATATCTAATTACTTTTATATCTTTTTTACATAAGTTTCGTTTGTACATGCTCGTTATTATAAGTGCAAAAATAAAATAAAAACATTAATAGGTAAAAAAAATAAACGACTACAACCATTCTAATTATTTACCAATATCTAATAAATCTTATTCAAATTATAATAGTAAAACTAGCGAATATTAAAAAAGCGGTCAAGTACACATGTGAACACAGACGTGGAATCAAATAATTGCCACATAAAATAATTTGTAAATAATATAATACGAAAATGGTTAATAAATAAAGCGGTATAAATTATACCAAAAACATAGAAGGTATTACTATGCAAGGAGTGTTTATCTCCTAAAATAATTACATTAATACTTTACGAAAATAATATTGTTGTTAGGGACGGTTTCTTTTTATTAGTCATATTTTTAGGTGTTTAAATTGCCATTGTATAAATAACCTGAGAATCGAAATATTTAAACGTTGACCATAAAACTAATCGAATTATGAATACAAATAAAATCAGCAATGTTTGTATTATTTCGGTAAGGATAAAGATGGCCAGTTAAGGCAACCTTGGCACTTTGCAGTCGCAGTGGCCGGGAAATTGCGCAACATCAGGTCAAGGGTGGGAAGGCGCCGCCCTCAATTTTGGTGATAAAAAATTTCCAACACATATACAATGTAAATTATCCTCATCGTGATTCGAATACACACATTCGAATACAACATAAGCTTAAAATAATCGTTTACGTCACTTGCGATCTATTCAAGTTTAGCGTAAGAATAGCCTTTATTATTAACAACACGAGAGAACTTAACACGTGAAACGGAACGTAATGTCAATCGCCTCTTGGAAGTGACGGATTCGCAGAAAGTCCAGACATAAAATTCGTAAACAACTAGACACCTGTGCGTTGTATACCATTAAGTATACCGATACTAACGCTCTAACGAGATAATAAATTAGACCTGTTTTCGAACGTCGCTGATATTAGACATAATTATACAATTAACTTACGTCGTGACATTATGGATGCAGACAATTTATTAATGTCGTCGGATGGTAAGAATGTGCTCGGGGCACCAAACCACTTTTTGTGAGGCTCACGTGGGGCGACCTTGACCCGCCTGATCACTGTCAAACTTGCTACAGCACTAAAAGTAAAAGCTTTCGCCATATCAGTGACCCAATCATACGAAACGCTTGTCATAACTAAGAATTTATTTCATATATCAAACCAACGATATCCTTTCGTAAACCATAGATGTCTTTTAAAAACGAATGCTCGATATAATGTTGAATTACACACTCAGCGACAACTTCTGACGTTTCTCACGTTTATTAATTTTTTTTTTTGAGACTTATTAAAACTTATAAAATAAATACATTCAGAAAAAAAATTCTTAGAATTTGGTGAATCATCGCGTAATTTTATCTCAAGTTTTTTTCTATAAAGTTTGAAGTGTTTATAATAGTCGATGATTTCATATTTATCTTAATTTTATCGAAATATATAAAAAAATTGAATACAATATCTTTCCACAATTAATAGATTTTATAGTTACTCTATCGATGTAGTTTGCAGACACAGATAACAAGGATTTACTACGTCGTTTGTTTTAATATTTACTTCATTATTGTTATCTAAATTTAGTTGCTAATTTTAAAGTAGATAGAACAAAAATAGCATATACAAAAATAATGAGTGCGCATACTACCAAAACGAAAATGGATTTTTTCTATTTAGAACAAAAAGGTAAATTCGACATTATAAGAAATTTATAAAAACCAAGCTTTTACTACATAATGACATACAAATAAATATTACAATACGATAAGTATGAGATCGTGCCAAGAGATTTTTCTTATGCGGTTGATTAAGAATTATATTGTAATAATTTTAATGCGTCTAAATATTACTAGTAAGGATTAAAATGTTAATGTTATGTTTTTTATTTCGGTAACCGTTAATACTGTATGACAGATGAAATAAACTACAGTTTTATTTGTTAAATTTTATCAATCACACAATATGTGTAAGCCATACTTATATAATATGTTTAATATAATACATATTATATTATATATTGGCATCTTAATAAATTAGTATACCAACAGTACAGGCTGATAAATCGCTTGGCAATATATACATTTTCTATATACAGGGTTATTGGTAATTCGACATATTCCCGTTAGGAAGTGATAGGGGTGGTTATTTGCGATACTTTTAACCCCCATATGCATAATGCAAAAGTTAACCATTTTTGAGTTATAACGTTTTTTAGATTTTTTCAAAATAAGTCATAAATGAAACTTCAAAAATTTTTTTCATCTGATTTATAAAAACGAATAAACACTGGTTTTTTGTCAGTTTTATCGGTCAGGTATTTATCGGTCCAAATTTAAAAATGCGAGACGGAAAAGATATTATTTCAATGTTTTTAATTTTTTTTCCACAAAAATGCCTTAAAAACAAAAAAAATCGTTATGAAACTTGTCCTGCAGATTATCTCAAAAACAAGCGTTTTATGTCTCCAAAAATGTATAACAACTAGGAACTTATTACAAAACAACCGAAATAAAATGGTGGGTGTTGAGTGGGTTAAAATTATCGCAAATAATCACCCCTATTATATTTGTTTATGGGTAACTAGTAATGTTAAATATCTCTATCTAATATATTATAGTAAACTATGTCAATAAATATATAGTCAAATTAAATGATAACTTTTAATCAATATATTTAGGTAATTAAGTTCGGGATTGCGATGCAGACATTTTATATCCGATTTAAGTAGCCTTTGATTTGGTGAATAAATGTATGTGAATTAGTTTATTATTAATGTTGGGAGGTCTACGTGTACCAATGTTACCTTCAAACAGCAATACTTAGTATAACAATTATTAGTATAGTGTTCCAGTATGAAGGGTGAGAAACCCAATGTAACTACATGCACAAAGTACTGTTTTAGTGTCAACGGTTTGCCTCGCATTGACCATGTAAGTGACGGTTTTCGTAGTTGGTCCATTTGCATGACGGCCTAATAATTTCAAAAAAGTGATCTGTACATTTCATAACAAGGACATAAGCAATTCAGATTAGATCGTAATACAATAATATCTAATTTACGATTTTCTTAACAGAATAGTAAACTTGTTTGTCTTGAATGTCAGAGGCATCCTTGGGATGGTTGGCAGAAAAACAAACAAATTATCTTATGAAATTACTTGTTTGCCAAACACTAGCTAGCGCCTTATACAAATTTGCGATTATTACTTATATTTGACTTGCTAACATTTTTTTGTTATCTTAAATAATACTTTTATACTAACGTGCAAATGGATTTATTTATAATGGAACTGCTTCAAATAAAATACGATATAGTATTAATATATATAGCAATTAATATTATTTTAAATAATGTTAATGTCAATTTCAATTTGAAGTTTCAAAACAGCTCGCTAAATGTTCCCTTTTTACGAAACGTTGCACTGACTGAAACATACAAACTCAATCCTTCTAAAACAGCTTGAGAGCAATTGAAACTATGATTTATGTAATTTTAACTTGTCAACGTAAATGAAAGATGATATACGATCAGGCTAGGCTTCCTTGTTGAGATGCAAGGTCACCTTGACATCTTCATAATACTATATCATTGCATGAGTTACATTCATGACATTGCGGTATATAACATGTAATTTATTTGTACACATGTTCGTAATGACCATTCTTGTTATGCTTATGTATATGTTTGTTATTATTTACAAAAAAAAAACAGACATTAAAGACTTTGTTTACCCGTTTATACTGAAATCTTAACTGTCATTCAAGTAAATAGAATTACTTAGTTTTTTTCACGATAATGTATTCCTGAACGAATTTCGCTTTCGGTGACAAAATTCAAGACTAGCGATCTTAATAGGTATTATTATTATACACACATTTGTGCACTAAGGCAGATGAACTCTGTATTCCGTCAGTCTCGTAACTCGACGGGTTAACAATTCACGACTGAAAATTGATCCTAGGCACATGAGTATAATCTGCCAACTGAGTAAATTAGGTTTACTATAAAAAAAGCTTCGTTATAAAAGTCAACAGATTTTTCAAGAAAAATATATATATAATGATAAATCGAAAACAGAACCTCTAAATGTGAAGCAATATATGCAAAGCCACTAGAATAAAAAGGCTGGTTATGTTGATAAAATGTATATTATTGTATAATTAAAATTGTAATTTCGTCCTTTTCTTAAAGACGGAATATTTTCTTTAGAATGAATAAAAAAAATTAACATTACCATATTTAATTAAAACTTACGGTCCATTGTAATTTATCACCTGATAAAGTGAGACATTTATTTTAATAATAATTATATATACTGATATGAATTGACGATTTATTCACGACGGTCTGTCGGTCGGGTTAAATGCTTGCGTAAATTACAAAACCATTGTTCTAATTAAAAATGTCCTTGCTAATGCAAGATAATATAATTGGAGTGTGTTGCACATTACATTTCCTGTGAGAGTATCATTAGCGAATGTCTTGCATAAGCAGCGCAGGCGCGCGCAGACGCCAGCCGGCGCCATGCTGACATTAGCCTAAGGTCAAGGCAACAATATTATCCTTCTGACGTCATGCGATTGCGCAACATATTGCACTTATCACTATTATGGCAATAATAGATGTTTCCGAATTTTCTAACCTTGTTATGTTATTGGTCTGAAAAAAACCTTACGATAAACATTTCGTATAATATTAGTGTGTGATTGTAACAATTTATATTTATTTATTCATTTAAATTGTTTCATAAATATTTGCAAAAAGGTTTAACTTTTGGATTATTTTTCAAAAGCCTGCTTACAATAAATAAGGAAATAGGTACTTCTCAAAATAAATAAATATGATTGCTAGATAATTGTTCATTTAATTAAAAGACTTATTAATTTGATTTTTATTAACATGTTTACGTGATATGTTTTCGACATTGAAACGAATAGCTATTCACAATAGCGCATACATTACAGTCGTCATATATTTTTTCTGTTTCTATGGTTACGCAATTTTAAAACAGATTAACAAGAGAAAGTAAGCTTTACTATTCGCTACGTGATATTTTTACCACCGTACATTTATAATGGTTATAGAACTAATAAACGGCACGCAACATACTTTTGTGTTAAAAATCACGTGTCAAGCACGCGCATAAACATTTACATTAGTATAGGTATGGACTAGCATTGCGTAGCTCAGAGTAAAACTTGGTTTAATTATTATAAATTTGTCTTTAATTATATTTATTGAATAGTTACTTTTAAATGTGAATCTTAACCGATTTTTGCGAGTAAACCTTCCTTGTATTTCAAGATGATCAGCCCAGTCCCTAGAACTTGTTAATCTTAAACAAAGTTTGCGCGTTCAAACCCAGGCAAGCCCATTTTCGTGTGCTTAATTTGTGTTTAAAGTTTATCCCGTGATCAGCGGTGAAGGAGAAATCTGCATGAATAAATTTCTGCCGCAGTACGCGTACTTATCAAACGAATGTAATACATTTTGCTTATTTACATATTTTACGGGTTGTTAAAATCGCATACATTCGTTTTAACAATACGTTGAGACTTAATAATAAATTTGTAAAGACAAACCTATAATAGATAGAAACCCTGAATGAGAGCGACAATGGAACCTCAGTAATGACAAACATGCGCCATTGACCTCATTGTGAGCTGGATACATAAACAAAATAGCTGCAATCATTCCTATCCTACGAGTACGTAGCATCTTCTTGAATGTTGACATCCAAAAGGACGTTTTTGTTTACATTATTTGCATTGATACAAATGAGTAAACAATGTATTAGTACAACGGTCAAACTGAATGAACACAGATAAAATAATCTAATATAATTTACTTTACGATAAATATAGATATTATTATAATAAGTATAATTTAATTTGCTGTTTTTAATAATAGCTTAAAAACCTGCACTTACGAGAACGTAGTAGATATATTTAATTGAGTGTGAAAATTAATTGTGCTTGTTAATATACTTTTAAACATATTTTGTATCATAATTGTTTAATCTCTGTAATTAATAATCATATAAAACTCGGAAAAAAATACATATCTTCGCGGTTACATTAGGTTATGTGATATCAAAGCCTTGTATATGTAGGTGACCTATTTAAATGTTGTTATGTAATATAAGATAATACGAGTTTTTTCATATGTTTAAGTGAATGATATTATATTCATGAGAAGTTTTACTTTTTATATAAGAAATTATCGTTCAATAACATCGAACTATGCGGAACAATTATAAAACATCAACAAAATACGAATTGAATGAAACTACCTACTGTTCTACATAGATAGATATATTCAGTATGTTATCTCGTGTTTAATCTCTGACGTCTATAAATTTGAAGATTATTTTTATTTTAGGTTAGCTATGGAAGTTTTTAACGTAACTAAAAAACATACCCCTTATTTATATTATATAGTCGTTTTCGTGCGCATATGAAATAATATCACATTATTCAGACGTTAAGTATTTTATTTCTTATTAGGATATTTTTAAAGATGTCTATGCGACCAGTGTTAATCTATAGACAGCTATATTTATTTAGATAAACGGCGGCAGAACCAGCCTCAAACCAGTAGAGCTATTCTGTAAGAAGAAACTCGAAACTCACCGCATAACACGAGCGTGAAATTTCACAATGTGATATGACTAAAATAATTATCAGGATATACATAAAAAAACGGCGTGTCGCCGTATGTCGCACTGCAGTAATTATCTATACGTATCTAAAATTATTTCGATGTAGGACATATTTTCAGTATCATTTATACGTTGTATTACTTGTGTATCACATATATTAGGGTGGATCTACCATTAAACCTGTAAGGAAAAAATCACCGCAGAACACGAGCGTAAAATGTCAGAATGACAATGAAATGACAAGCAACATTGAAATTAATAATTATAAAATGTATAGAATATACGTATCAAAATAGCGTATCACTGTTGTTACACGATATTAACTTAATTTAATTAAAAGTTATAATTTTAAAGGAAAACAAATACATAGTATTTTTTTATATTATTTCACATGCATTCTAAACTAGTGTGAAAATACAAAAAAATCGTTAGTCTAGTCTAGTTATGATCAAGTAAATTATAATTTTTAGTCTTAGTCACAATAGAAATATTGATATTAGATATATTGCAATTTGCAGCTTTCTCTATTTTTCCACCATCTAAACAAATTATGTGCCCTTTGTTAGCCAGTTAAAAAGATAAATATGTTTACAATGTGTCCAATTCCATTGAAATATCAACACAAAACAATAAAAATTACAAATAAACTAGTCGCACCTCTTCAAATATAATATATTTTAATGGCGACTAAATGGCTATAATACCAAATCGTACGCTTTATTATTTGTCTCTATTTATTTTTCAATATAGGTACTTGGTTGACTTGTTTAAGTTACTATAATATAAGGTACGAATTCCTAACATTGACACTAAAAATGGTCAACTACCGGTGCCTAGTCGACTATGGGGACGATCTTGCTGTGCAGCGTTTCTCAATGTTATTCAAAGATTCAGTCAAAACGATGCTATTAAATGTGGTGACACTTGCTAACGAGAAGCCTGACCTAATTCCATTCAACTTTTAATGAGAATCCATCAAGTTAGAAGCATTTTTTTCAGAAGATATTTTGTAATTACTTTGCAAAGCGGAGCAAGGTACATATCTCTTGGGACATCTTCCGCTTCGAATCGTTGATAAAAAGCTAGCACTATATTAATGTAATAAGTTTTTAGATAATTAAAAAACATTTAATAATATCGTGATATTCATTACCAAATTCAAATGCAAATAAAAAAAAATGTTTTGGTCGCTGTGATAAGCTCGACGCCATTTAATGAGACGTTATTAACAAATTATTATTATTAAACCGATTTATTCATATTTATTTGTATATAAAATTGAAGTTTCCATTTATTTGTAACCGCTTACAAATGTACTTAAAAAGTATAAACAAAATATGTATATACATACATAAATAATATTATGTTCATCTATTAATACATTTAAATAAGTATTTACAGTATATCCTACATTATCCAAGGCGCCATAGATGCAACTCTACTAATGTTGTTACAATGATTTATTTTGATTATGGTTCAGTTTTCCTTATCAGCGTGTCAATGCCGGGGTCGCCTTGTGCGCGTCTCCTGCAATTTATAAAATGTTTTCAACGTTCTTATGGTCTACATCACTGGTCTAGTGGCTTATTACAAGGTTGCCGATGAAAGGTAATTTATGTTTGGGTTCAAAGGTAATTTATGTTGAACGGGTTTTCTGTCAAGAAAGTCTCAGTAATATCCCGTCACCTTATTATCTCTGGAAGTGCGAAAAGCGTGGTATCTCTCCAATTGCGTCGGGGATTACAAGTTTGTAATAAGCGCATTTGTGCACTATAATAAACTGCGTACTTGATTAGTTCTCGAGACTGGCTGGCGCGATCAAAATTCGTCTAGGAGCGTTTAATAATTTTTTTATTTAAGTTCCTATTACGATGTTGGAGAAAAATTGATGTAACTGTAATATTTAAACGCATAAAATAAAATAACCGTCATATTGAATTAAACACAGTATAATATTTCGTAATTTAAATTTTATATTAAAGCGAAAATTTTAAAATATGAAGAAAAATAATAATTAAAAACGACCCTGAGTTTAATATTCGAAAGGATGTATATGTGGTAACATACACATAAATAAAATGTTATCACTGCCTAAGTTTGGTACATATACGAGGTTCAATAATGACGTCACGGTATCCAAATTTCTAAACGTAAAAAGTTACGAAGGGTCTAATCGTTACATAACACAAAAATTTAAAACGCTCTGTGAATAGAGATGTTAAAGTTTACAGTGCACTATTACAATGAAGTTAAAAAACATTGATAAGTTGTGTAACCGAATTGGACCCTTGCGAAACCGACGGTGCGTAAGGTCACTACCGTCATTTAATTTTGCACGCTTTCATAATACTCATTTGATGTAAATGACCTCCACCGTTTTAATATTTGATTAATTTATGTCAAGACGCGTTATGACAACGCACAAGGCACATTTAGTCTACCCACAATCTACAAAAAAAAAAAACTATGAAAATCTATTATTTCAAATATAAATATTACTACATATATATTTTACTTACAAACATGTGACTTGACTTTATGAATTATAATATGCGTGGACTTATATATGTATAGCAATACTTCCCGTGATCGCGTTGTCATTAGATATAATATGATTTTATATCTGTAAATAAATTTAAAAAGCCGCGTCTTGATGCCTTCATACTACCATATTAGTTTGATGCGCAGGCACGAAGCTGGATAGTTTGTTATAATTTATGTACATAATATTTTCGTTATCATTAATTTAAATAAGTATTATATTAAATATTAATACTACAAAGTAATAATTAAATTAAATAAAAGTATAAACTCGAGATACTTAATAATAATTGCATATTACTTTATTTGCAATGTTTCACTTTATACTGTTTAAATTTTTTATTAGAACCAATTAATTATATCAAATAACTTCATAAATTACAAAATACAAAATAAGAATGTCTTGAGCATTTAAGTATAGATAATATCTACATGCTTCTAAATATAGTTTTGTATTTATGCAGTCTAGACAGCTTACCGGTTATCTATTTTTAATGTCGATGTCGGTCGGGAGTCCCTGACTAGTCTGGAGGGTAAGAATGAAAGTTTCCTTACGGATCTTTCGAAGAAATCTCCATAGATTTATAGTCTGTGCTTTAGCAAGCAATGTGGTATGTCAATATATTTCTTAAATCTTTGCACTGTATCTTGAAATCAAATAATTATTTAATAGTTTGAGTTATAAATTATGATTTATAAATCAAACTTAAATTTATTTATAAGTAAGTAATCATAGTTCAGAAAACGATATTCATAATTTTTACCTATGTGGTGTGAATTTTCTTTGCTTTACTTTAAAAAAGGCGATTTATTTTATGAAAACGAACATTATGTTTCCTTTGTAGACATATCTAATAACATCGTTCGAAAAAGTTTTTGCGTGCACGATTGCGTAAATGAATATATATTTGATTGCCTGCATTCATGGACCATCATAAGTAATGTTGTGTTTGTTTATTGTTCAAAAATATTAAAATAACGACAGATTTATTATTTAAATAATACAAATACAGGTACCTCATCATGTGACCACAGTTAGAGGCGAACATAAAATAAAATGAAATGTGCAGTGAAGCGTTAAATTGGCATAGGCGGGTAAAATTACTTAAGTTTGTGTTAACGGAATTTCGAGGTCGAAATGAATTGACGTCAATCATGCGCAAACGCAGGGAGCTAAGCATAGTCTATACATCCCTTTCGACCTTGGCGTTCTGGTTCAGATGCCGGCTTACACGTGGCAGCTTAAGGTGCGGTCTCTGCTATTTGTTATTTATGTTTGAAGGATGTTTAAATTTACTTCCGTAATTATATTGTCGAACGAACAAACATATTATTCACCTTGTTTTTGCTTCGTATGCTAATTAAAAATGGTAAAGCATCTTGTTTGTCTTAAGAAGTTACTAGAAGAATTCTAATTACTACAAGAACGTGCTATGCATTTCCATTCTCACATGCTAGGGCACGTGGTTAAACGGAGATAATCTTGGACTCGTACGTTTCTCAATACACAAATAGTCGATACTACGATTAGATAATCGTGTCATGTAAAAATATGACGATTTAATTTTATACGTGATTCCTTTTTTTTTTTTCTTGAATCGTACTGCTACTTAATACCTTGAACTTGCCGCTTAGGGTCAAGTTGATTAAATAACATTGAATGCCTCCCTTCTGCCCTTTGAATTCTTACAAATTACAAGGTCGATGCTATAAAAAAAATCGAGATTTTTATTCATTCATGGCTGTTATATAATAGGTTTAATAAATACTTACCCCTTGAATGCTCTACACAGTCCCTTTTATAACGTAAAATAAAAAAGCAAGATACAATGATAAAAGTTTTTGATTTGCAGCTGACTGCTTAGGAATATCATTGTATGAAGCATTATTATTCTAAAACATATAACAATAGATTTTTTTATTTATGTATATATAGCCTTTTTCTTAGAACATTTTAGCAACTCAACCTAGCCTAGCCCATAAGCTAAGGCCTCCCTTTTAAGGAGAAGTTTTTGATCTTATTCCATCCCGGTGTGGGATGACAATTCACATATGTGGCAGATTTTTATCCGAGGAGTAAAGGTTTCTTCACGATGTGTTCCCACACCTCCCTGCACGGATTGAAGTGTAAACATGAATTATACAAATAAACATTCCATTGTGCTCGCTCTGGCTTGAACACGCAATTTTCGATAAAGATTAGCCTGTATTGACCACGGGGCAATCTTGGCTATCTACAAGCTTTCTTACTGGATTCTAAATATTTTTACTTGTTCTTTTGTTTAACTACTTTCGACTTTAAGTGTGTCAATATTATTTGTTGATAATGTTGGTAAAAATTTCCAAGTAGGAAATTTAAACGCCAGATGCATTTTTATGAGTTGTTTTAAAGTTATTTGACTTTGTAGCAACTAATGTTGCTTATTATAATTGTTTATATTATAATTATAATATATTATAATTATTATAATATAGTGGTGGTACGGAATCTTTACCGGAACCGGAAGTCCATGACTTTTTGGTTCTGCTCAATTATATTTCTAATATATTTCCGGCTATAAATATGGAGCTTACTGGACTTATAGACACCGATATGATTTTTGGGTTTTTCTATATAATTCTGAATAGCACACCTATCTATGCCTAGAAAAGCACCTAAAGCGGTTGGTAGTGCGCTTGAGCTCTTTCTAGTTGTATGGGATTACCCATCCCATCGGACTATCAATGCGAGGGAATTGATATTTCACTTAAGTTTACACACACATTTGAGGACTATAACATGATGCGCAAAAATGATTAGTTTCTCTTGAGAGTGGCACCGCTGGCCGTCAGGAAGACTGCTTCATAATAAAATGGTATGATGTTTTTGAAGTACAGTCTTATTAATATTATAAGTATATGGAAAAAAGCAATCGCTTTTAACTAAGAAATTTGGAAAAGCGTTTTTTTTTCTTAGCTTCCTAGTCATAAATTTAAAAACGTTTTAAGAATTTTTTATTGAAATTGTGGTTATCTTGATATACTCATCGAATGAATTAAAATGTGTACAAAACATATATATCAAAATCAAATATACAAAATATATTTTACATAAAATCCAGATCTTGCTCGTAATAATATCTCCGTTTGTGGTTAGATCAAAAATTAACATGGAAGACGCATAGTGAGCATGTTCGATCTGAACTAATGTCGGTTACTAGGAGCCTTACGAAAAACATCTGACTGTGACAACATAATGTTCATATAATTCATAAAAAAATATAAGTAATTTCACATTTACAATATCTGGCCGATATCTGAGGATCAGCTTCAAAGACCTCGTTTCATTATAACTATCTTACACCAACCACATGATTACATTAGAAGACTAAACTATTTAACGTTAATATATTATTATTATTTACTTTATATACAACTTTTACTTGGCGGTAGGACTTTGTGCTGGGTACCACCCACTCATCAGATATTTTGCCACCAAGCAGCAATACTTGGTATTCTGTTCCGGTTTGAAGGGTGAGTGAGCCAGTATAACTACAGGCACAAGGGACATAACATCTTAGTTCTCAATGTTGGTGGTGCATTGGGGAAGTTAGGGATGGTTATTATTTCTAATATCAGGTGGCCCATATGCTGGTCCGCCTACTTATTACATAAAAAAAAAGTTTATTTATCTAAATCGAAATATTCTTTATCCAAGTAAGTTCAGCGCTTTTGAAACGTCGTTACAGTATTGGAAATCAAAAGCCACCGCCGTTTCGGAAAGTAGATACTACTGAAAATAACCGGTAAGAAACTCAGTAGCTACTGAAATATAAATATCCCATCAAAAACATAAATGTAAAAATGAGAGCCAAGTCTAAAATTATGATATATACCTTGGTTGTTGACTTCAACGACAAAAGAAGTGAGATCTAAATGGGTGCCAAGGTCAATGGTCCTTCCTGAAATTTATTTATAACTTCATAAAATATAATTTCTTCTTATAATTTAGGACAATATATTGTAGCCTAAGGTCTGTCTTGGAGAGGCTCTGGAGAGGCCAACGTAAGCCTGCTCTTTTCTAAATATAAGGAGCCTATGTCGAGAAGAGCACTGTCAAGGCGAAGGCCTTGTGATTTTTGGGTAGTAGTAGAATATGCTAAGCAAATAGAGAATTGTTTCCTTTGAACATATTCATTACTTAATATCTGAAACTTGGTTTTGACTTCTAGTTCGCAAATTAAATTATGTTTAAATTGAATTGTTATTTTACGTGCGCTATTGCTGTTGTCGACGTCCCAATGTACCTTCTCTATTTTTCCATTGGACCCATTCACCAGTCCTTTGCTGACATCAGCATGCTTGCTCGATACTATTCTTCCAAGCAATAAGGATTCCCGTTTGTAGCGCTAGAGTACATACTTAAATCATCCCAGTTACGATATACATACTTACTCTACTACAGTCTCACGAAACCTATTTTTTTGTTGAATACTAGTATACTCAAACAAAGACTATGCAATCAAATAGACTAGGCAGCGTCCATCGGAAGGCATTGGAATAATTCTTATGAGCGCGGTTGCCATTCGCTCGGACACGTCCGCGTCAAGGTTTTATCGCAACGCTCCTATCCCGCTGCTCCGTCGTCGCCTCGCGCGCCGTGTACCGAAATGCCTATTATTATTATTTTTTAAAGTATAATGATTTTGCACCATTGATATGCGCTAAATGCCAGTTAATAACGTAATAAATACGAAAGTCGACTATACTCATAATCATACTAAAAAGGAATTATTTGGATTTAAAAAAATTAAGGGAGGTATTCAACTCGTTATATATTCACGTGAAGACCTTAAAATCCACATTAAGACCGGCTGTCATAAGTTTTGATTGCTGGTTCTCACATCATTTTTTATAGTTATTACAGTGACTAAGTATATAAGTGTTCCTAATAGACCCAATAAAATGAACAATTATAATAAAATGATATTTTTTTTCCAGTTTCAGATTTAATTCTTTGTATTGGCCTAATTATCTACCTGCATGCCAAATTTCAACTTTTTAGGTCACCTGGAAGTAGGTTATAGTTTTGAGCTAGAGGTCAGTCTAGACGTTAATATCTAAATAACCGTTTGTGATGCGTTTATGAAATTTGGAACACATATGTATCTCGCGAGTCTCAATATATGAGCCAATTTTGACACGTTTACGTCAAATAGTTTTTGAGTTATGAGGAGGTCAAAAGTGGCTCCAAATGGTTCGTGAAATATTACACACGGTGCTGCTCTTACTCTTACGGTTACTTGAACTTGGCTGACACGCTACCGCGTGTCTAGATATCACTTAAATAAATAAAAAATACAACTGTAACCACTTAAGCAGAGATACGATAGAAATCAACTACAATTTCGAATAGTGGGAACTATTAGCTATGGTTCAAAGAATATTTTTTGAAGGAGCACAGTTAGGTACTCAATGTTTAATTTTCTTATCGTTATTGTTAATAATTTGACGACTATACGTTGGTAAATACATTTTGAACATTTAATTTCTAATCAGTTTTAAATACTTCGTTTAAATTTCATACGATCAAAATTAATATTGGTATTATATTTTTCACTGCTACAATATTATACGTAAAGCTAAACAATAATTCATTTTAAATCAATAGAAGCGTACGGCTGTTAGTACCTACAATTAGCGAATATCAGAACATTAGCATATATATAAGCACAAGCTAAATCGTTACCTATTTTAAAACAATATATGTTTTTCTTGCAAATGTGAGTGCAACATTTAAATTTCATCACAAGGTAATAAACAGTTCTTATGAATAATTATCTTTAAGTTATTTCCTATTGAAACCAATTATTTATTATCTTGCAACAAAGATTCGACTTGTCGGGCGACAGTATTCACCAAATATTATTTGCCAGTTTGTGATATTAAAATAACCCATTTTTACTAAATGCATAGGTATGTATACACGGTACATATACCAAAATAACATTTTTTACAATTTTTATCTGTCTGTTTGTTCCGGCTAATCTCTGGAACGGCTGAACCGATTTCGACGGGGCTTTCACTGGTAGATAGCGGATTTAATAAGGAGTAAGGCTACTTTATTTTAGAATTATATATAGAATAAAAATGAACTCACGCTACAGTATCCAAATAACTTAATTCAAACAACGCGCACGAAGTCGCAGGCACAGCTAGTATATATATATATATAAATTATGATAAAATATAAAAAATAAATGTAAGCTGTTTCAATGCCTAAAACGTCACTTATGTATTCAAAGTGTGTAATCGTCTGTTAATTGGATGAACGAATAAAATTAGTCGTCCACAAATCCGATTAATAAAATAAATAAAATTATAGATTATAGAATAAAATAGCGATATAGCGATATCCGATTACAGGACGAATAAAGTAAAAAAATAAATTATAAAAATTATAGGTTCACGGTACGTATTTCTAGAAAGTTAGGTTTGATTTTTTTTTTAAGTAACTTATATTATTATTGTAATCGGACAATTAATATATCGCTATTTGCGTGGCTTCAACTCCTACAAAGATATTTGCACTAACAACATAATTGACGCTAAATACTCTAAAAGTACTAATAATCGCTGATCGAGAAGCTAAGTAGGTTTATGGAGCGGACCCGAAGGCAAGTTGCTTTATAAAGGATTAGTTAAACGAAAACTATTTTTTTCGTCTTTAATAGCTAACAGACAGAACAAGATGCGATGGAGTAATTATTATACATTTTTGTATATTTTCACTTTTTAATTTTAAACAATAGGTACAATTACCATAAAAACGTAAGAACATATTTTGTAATTTGTAAGTTGCACACAGCGCCTCTGCTTTGCGCAAAAACGAAAACGTTATATTTAATATGTTTAATTACGTATTACATGTAGTAATTTACATTTTCATTATACTATTTACATATGTTATGTACAAAAAAAACATCTTGAGAAAACCTCCAGGTTTTCGAAGGACGAAATATTGCAATAAAATCCAAGCTTCTGCTTAAAATGATAGGAAGCCATTGCCCAGTTGTAAAGAGGTATATCTCTTTTCAGGGACATCTACACACTATTGACAAGCTTATTTTGTAAAGTAATAGCCTGTATTAATCCCACTGCTGATCTAAATCCATCTATTTTTTTTTGCGGAGAAGTTCTGCAGATTATCCACCAAATTGCTTCAATCTTCACACCATGTTTTCCGTCAGCGTCATTACGAATAATAGATCCTAAAATGTATTCCTGTAATCTTCTTAAGATTCACATATTTCAGCCGGTGTGGCAACTCGGCTAATAAAAAAAAATCTCTGTTAGAAATGATAATATTGTATAAGAATGAGATAGTAAACTGAGGCATGCATTGTTGTCATTAACAGCTTTCACTCTACAACTACGCAATAATTCCTTGTTTTGTTTTGTTCGTTTTTGTTCCGGAGTGAAGGGTGAGTGAACCAGTCCAATTACAAATTGAATATTATCATAGCAGCGAAGATCCCACGATTGGTATCGCGTTTGCAATGTGGGCCAAGACTAAATTACCAATAAACGTCGATTAAGTTGATCAAATACCTTAAAAAACAAAAACGAATATTTTGTTAGTTATTATATATATTATATAGTTATAATTTTGACCGTGCTCTAGGTTATTTAAATAGGTATATAATGTTTTAAGTAATAGCATATTAATTTATTACATCAAGTATATAATGAAAGGTAGAAATGAAGTGCACTTGAATGTTTATTTTACGTAAGAGTGCAATGCTCTTAAATGTACATAGAAGCGTAATATAAACTAGATATATGCCATTAACTTCATTTCAATAGGGCATTGACCGCGAAGGTCACATTATCATGAATCAAGGACTTACATAAGAGTCGGATAATTTCTAGTATTATCGCAATGACAGCTCGAGTGTTCCGGGTTCATTGATCTTACAAGGACGTTCGTTAGCTGCTGATTGACTAATATATTTCGCTCAGCATAATAACCACGTATATCAATGTTTTTAAAAATATTCAAAGCAATCTGAGCTTAATATCAATATCCTATCACCTATGTTTCTATAACCGTTTCATCTACGTCATTTGAGACAATGTTTGATATAGCAGCAGTTTTACTACGCTACACATTACTAAAATACTACCAAGTAAATACGACGTGGGTCATTGAACTTTGATTAATATCGAAATAGGTACAATAAATTCTAATGTAATATCGACTTAAGTATCGTATTTCTCAAAACGATTGTAAGTCGTGTATTATATTTCAAACACTTTACATACCTACTACATATTTAGATATTTATAAGAATTAATGTTTTAACTTGAGATATGAGAGGCATTTCAATTATTTATTAATTTCATAAAGAATTTTATTTTTATTTTACTGATATCACTGAAAGAGAAGGAAGTGATACTCTATAATATAAAACCGCCATTTGCCGCCATTTTTTAAAACTAAATATATTTAAAAAAAAAAATTTTTTTCCTCACATAAGTACGTTAAACAATTTATGTTAATAAATATCCTGCTTTTCCTACGTACTTACATTATAAGTATCAACGTAATATTCTTATTATTTTTCTTTGACCTGCGTAAAATACGAGTAGCTCTTTATGATTAAGTAGTAATAGTTTTTACCATCTTACTTCTAAGATTTAAAAGATGTGCACGTGTCGTTGCGATAATTTTTTGTACCTATATTTAAGTATGATGGCTATAATCGTTAATTAATTATTGGCTCCATTTGTAATTAACACAATCATACCAACTTAGGTCTTCATTTCTCAGATCACGAAGCAAGAAAATAAATAAAAAACATTGACAACTGTTTACAGTTCATATTAAACATCGCAAATGTTACTAGTTTAGTAACTAGTGGTAGTCCACGTATATGTTATTTTGTTATTAAAAGTTTATCCAATAGAAGATTTTACATAAATCAGAAGTATATGAAGCTATTATTATTACGTATTAAGCAATATAAGGTTCCGTAAATATATTTAACATTTAAATAAGAATAAATACAGTGGATGTGATTATACTGGTACTTTCAACAAGTTAGATACCTATCTATTTTTTTAAGATTTTACGGCTTTCCGTTATTATAATTTATCTCGATTGCGTAAGATGTAGAAACGAAAATTGATTAGTTCCAATTAGTAAAAACGTTTTAAAGTTTAATTAAGCGGTTATTGCAACATTTGTCTCCAAATTTAATCTATCACGCCTACATTGAAATGTAGGTTACGAAGTGTATGATTCCAATATGATATGCAATCTCTTGGTTGAATATTGAGCGGTCAACGACCTGCTTACAAATCAGAGAATGCCACTGCCCGTTCTTTGTTCGCCTTAAATAAAATTAAAAAAAAAAGAAAAAACATTGCGGTAGGACTCACATATAAACATTATTTTATCTTGGTTTTTATTCTTCCGTATAACGTTGTATTTATAAACAATTTTCGTGACAAAAAATTTAAGTAGGTAATACATTTAAAAAAGACAAAATTAGGAAAGTCAAAGTATAATTATCGTTAATAGTGAAAAAATTCATAGAATAAGTACATCTTATTTACTACATGATTTGATTACTATGAATATAAATTACTACCTGACACATTTATCAGTCCTGATTCCTGTTGAGTTCAAAATGTAATTATTTCGTATATTATTGCATTGACAGGATTTATTACCACCAAGAATTCGTTTGAAATTCATCTAAAATCTCAAGTAAAGCTATCCATGTACCTATCGCTTAGCAACCGCAACTACCGATCTTCGAATAATTTAATTCGCCTGTTCAATATTAGTAGCGCCGTACTCATTTCTCATTTCACTTTCGTTGAGTCGCTCCAAGAGCCGCTGCAAACGGTCCCCGTGTCGTTGGCCCCACGTCCTCGCGGCCGCGTGCCGATTAGATAATTTCCGCGCTGCGTTGTCAAAATACTCGTGACCCAATGATACAGTGAATACATTGGGTCAATGAACTCGCAGCGATCGCGCAAATAACTACGTGATCAGCCTGCACACTAAAATATCGATACGAAATTCGTTATCGTACGAAAATACCGTAATCGCGAGATTATTGATACGAAATCTGTAGATAAAATATTTTTACAAGGACATTTTTGTGTAGGTAGGTACAGCTGAATATAAATTGTTGTATAAGTATTTTAATTATTGTAAATCCTATTTCTACAGCTTCGATTTATAACACGAAATGTTGAATATTAAAGAGAGCCATTCATATATTTTTAATATCTCTAATAATCAGAATCAATAAATTCTAAACCCTAAATTTTAATGCAATTATAAAAAAAAGTTTAATTTTCCCCCTAATTCCTGTAATGTTATATCTGTAGTGTGTCCAAACCTAAGGGAAAAACCGTAAAACGGCCTTTGATCGTTAAAATCGTTTTGTTATCGAAATTGCATTATAATTCCAAGACCCAATAAATTTTGTAGATTTCCTCTGCGTCACTACTTAGTAAATTTTCCGACGCTCCTCTTAATAATTTATACTAAGTACACTGCTATATAAATGATAAGATATAGATAAAATGATGTTATGATCTGGACTACTAATTATACTTTAAGAGTGATTATAATAACATGATATTATGTTATAGAAATATTTCGATTTTTTTTTATTTACATAAAAATTTTCGGTGTGAACTTATGTAGTACTTATAGAACTTATGTAGAAGAAATTAGAAAAGAAGATAGAAACCAACCCTAGGAAGTACGTTCGAAAACGGTTAGAACTACTCTTCCGTTTTTTAAGATTTATCGGAAAAATAGTCAATGTTGACGATTTAAAAAAAAAAAGACAGCGAAATCAAACTTTAATATTTTAACTTAACTTAAAATCAAATTGTGCTGCTAACAATTTTCTTGTTTTATTTAATAGTGATAACAGTTCAATATTATCTAATAAAAATGATTCATCGAAATATCTAGGCAACCAAAAAAGTGACTGAAATAATGGATGTGGATGCACGAAGTAACACTAAAATTTCGGTACAAATTAAAAAGTTCGTAACCAAAAGAAAAGTAAGTATTCAAATTATTCCAATATTACCAGTAATCAATCATAGATTTTTTCGAATCGAATATTTTACCTATTTATACATTCTTGCATAGGAGTTACGTAAACTTTCAAGATTTAGTAATATGTCAGCTGCATATGAAATGTTTGAAGATAAATTCAAATGATGAAAAGAAGCACGAAATAACTCATAATTACAGCCATATCAGTACCTTTACCTAAGTAAACTTTGCTCGAATCAACAAAATCTCCATTAAAATTCCATAGTCGTAAATGCCTTACAAATCTGTCAGTATGCGGATTTTGCCATTTACCTACATTGTGACCATTTAGTTAAGGCGTGGCGGTAATATATTATATGCACATTAGAAAATTTGAATATGCATATTATTATATTATAGGCGGTGAATGCACGCAGCGACCGGCGCGAGGCCGGCCGATCACCTCCCTTATGTAACTCCACGGACTACCATAAAGTGCAACGCCCACATTTAAAACAAACAACAAGGGGCAAAACTTGTCTACATCGTAGGTTTTTGATCTTGATGTAAATATGGTGCCGGCAATGGCCAGTAAATATGTTCCGATCGATTGCACAAGATGCATTACTCGAATTATCGCACTTAATGCTGTGTAACCCGAAATTACGTTATCAAACTTCTGTAATCGTTTTAAACAATTTAGCGTTCATTGATCCCTCCGATTTTGAAATGTTTGTGATTTCATTGCAAGCCATTTCGCTACAGCATTAAAACGTATTGCACCATTCACATTAGTATGCCTATTTAGGATGGATGAAAAATGAAACGAAAATAAAAATGTGCTATCTATTGTTTGTTTATTATTATTATTAGTTATGGCACGTAATCATTTCTCTAAATCACAATATAAATGAGATTCATCATTTGTGTAAATTGTAAACGAAATATATAACAAATGGATATATAATTTTAACAAATTCTAACAACAAAATTATGGCACAGTAAAAATACCAATTATTATAAAATCTGCCAGCACTATGACATTCGATGTTAAATTTTTGTCATTGTTAATCAAAAGAAAAACATACGGGCGACATTACTTAAAACTTTGCCACTTTACGACAGGACCCTTCACCCTAAGACTGCCGACCTAGCTCGGCTAACGGGTGCAATGACCATTGAATCAGAAAGTTTAGGTTTTACAATATATGTTCACAAAAAACAGGTAATTAGTTATCCCCTTGAAAGCTTAATCCAGTGTTTTATAAGTTCTCACTTAGACCAGCTGAGCAGGCTAGGAGTACGATAACTCGTGTTTGAATTAAAAATATATATATAGACCAGATTTAAGATAAACAGTTCGCTTCGTGTAACTCTATCACTCTAATCAGTCCTTCGAAAAGGCAAGTACAATCGTGTTAAGTGTTACCATAAAAAAACGGATATGAAAAATGTTATCGTGTGAAAAAAAAAATATGACAAGGAAACAAGGTTTGCCGACATTCAAAACTTTTTCCATTCATGAATAATTTATAAATGAATATTCAAGATCTCCGATCAATGATATCATGTCAGTTCAATGTCAAAGTTGTTTATTTGTACTCCTCCTGTGATCGGAATAGACTATAGACTCGATTACGGAATCCGTAATTTTGTCAGCGTTTGTTAATTAAAAACAATAATAACGCCTCACTGTGTTCGGTGGTAATATTGACAGGTACGCAGTCATACTTCAGACCGGCAAAGTTACATGGCATGCACTTTAATCTCTATAAAAGGATCTTTTAAATCCTTACCTGTGATTGTGAATTTTTAACACTGGCTAACCTCAAAACATTTTTCAGTCTACATTGAATTACAAATTCAAATTATTTTATAATATATTTTACATTTCTTTTAAAATCTGTTGTTTATTTGTTTTTCATTTAAAAAAGGAAATTAAAAAGTTACCGTCGAATGCAAGTACCGTCGTTGTAACGCAGCACAGAGAACATGCACTATCAAAGACGGGTATGTACAAGTTACTGCGAAAGGACGAATAGTGAGTTTATCATTTGTTTGCTACCGTTCTAAAAATTTTGTTTCCATCCTATCCGCGTAGCCAAACGAAGGCGAAAGTGGAAGCAGATTCAATCGCCACTGCCAAAAATGAAACACTATCATGATTCGTATGTTGCCAAAACATTGAAATTATACATACGTATTTGACAACGAGACTAAATTATATGAACCATTAGAAACAGCTTCCATTTGATAAAACGACAAAAAAAACTATTGCGAGTTGCCATTTTAGGTACGCGATTCGATTCAAAACGGCAAATCATTCATTCAATTGGTTTAAATACATATTGCGACGCTTAGTCATGTCTTCTAATGCCACGCTTGTATTTCTCATTTTTATGTCAAACATCAGCTGTCACTGTCAGAAATGCGTATATCTCTGTTCATTGGTCATTCAGGGTTACATTTCCATCGGTTTCGACGCAAACTTTTTGATACGTATATGCTAAATTATATCTTATATTATAGCCGAATTTGTAATTTCATTAAATACAGAAAACTTCTAGAGTCGTTGCTTGAGACCTTTGGGGCTATTACGGTTAGAGCATAGCAACTGTTGCTATCAAATATTTGTTCCGGATTGATATCGAATCAAATCAAAAAATTATAAATCAGTATTATGGACCTATGCAGTAGCATAATACTCCATAATACCGATTTATCAAACAAAAACAACAACAAATATTCGATAGCAACAGTTGCTATGCTATAACCGTAACAGCCCCACTGTTACATAATTCGGGTTATCAGTCTCGTTACAATACATGGCTAGGCTTCGTACTAGCTTAATAAAGTTATTCTTAGATCTGTATGCGTGATACATGCTACCCGATTATAATGTCCTCCTGTCATATTTCGGAAACGATATAATCTTAACCGAAATCAGCGAACTGCGCACGAAATATTATAGTGCTCAAGTGTATGTCAAAATTCTAGTACTTTCTCTTACCTTATTCATAAACCGATGACACAGCTGAAGAAAGTTCAGGAGCAGGTGTCTTAGAAATGTACATGTGTTATTCTAATAACAATCAATATACATATATACGTACAATGCTAGACCAATAGCACTTAGTACACTCCGGAAACATGAAAATACTTTTAAACAATTGGAATAACTTATTTTAAATAACATATAAGTCTCATAATACTTCGAAACACTTCCTCTGAAGTCAAAACAAATATAAATTTACAATTTTAATTTTGTCATATATATCAATTTGTTTAAATTATACCAAAGACCCTGTTTATTTTATTAATAAACTTGAAGTCAGCTTAAATAAAACGGCATATTGGCGAGTTCCTTAGTAGCTAACCTAGCGGCTCTATTTAAGGTCACATTACAATGAGATTGCAATGATTCAAGACTGTCGCTCTCCTTTTTAGTCCATTTCGATTCCATCGCCGCTGAAAATGCTGTACAGGAAAACGTGCAGAGCAGACTTATTAAAATGCAGACTCTCATCCTCAGAGCGTCGCTCGACTGTTCCAGAAGCTTCATGAAATTGAAATTTTTATCGTCGAATAATATCTTCTCTACCACGTCGGCGTGTTCGGGTAGATCTTGTAGGACTGTTATTAGAATACCAATTATATTCAGTCCTATTCGAGGCGTTTTAGCGTCTGTGAACAAAAATATTAGCTATGGGTCACTGCTGTCGTCAGATTTATTTAAGGAAAATCGTTGGCTTTTGACATTGAAAATGAGTTAGCACTAAGTCTTTTTTATGTAATATCAAATGCCAGACGGACTAATAGGCCATATACAAATACGTTGATATTTTAATAATTTCAAATGACTCCATACACAGTCAATGCCCCGCAATCACGAAGACTAAGCCACATCTGTCGGTGTTCGTAATTACACTGGCTCATTCACGCTTCACGTTGAAATATAGCGATACAAATCATTGTTGTTGTGCGGTTACTATCGAGTCGGGCTTACATAAAGCCCCACCAGTATGACTTCATTATAAATGAGTATATAACTACGTAACTTTGTTCTCAACGGTAACAAGCATGATTATATTTCTATGTATGTGATTTATTTAACACTTTTTGACTTAACCACTATCCACCACTAGAATGTTATCAAAAATAACTTAGACATTTTTAAAACCCTTTATTTCAGATTATTAAATAAATATACAATTTGAGTAATCATAATCACTTTCATTAACATAACATAACTAGCAAAAATAATATCGTGTTTGAATGATAATTAATAAATAAATGAAAGCAACTTACACAATGCGAGAAGGTCCGTGAACACGGGGTGCGCGCCGTACGCGGCGACGGCCGTCGCGAACTGGCGCACGGCGCGGCACGAGCGCACGCACAGCCACGCGCACACCTCCACCATGCGGCCCACGCCTTGCACTCTGAGGACCACAATAACAGACCCTTTGATTTTTACAAATTACTATGATTTCACTTCAAATCGAATTCAAATTATATTTTACTCGCTACCAGACACAGATACGAGTAAAATAGGGGTCTTCCTAAAACTTTTATATGATAATGTACATCTCTATGGGTCGGCATATTTTTTTTCTGACAACTTCAACAATCATCAATATATTTCAGCTAATTTTTACAAAAACCTAATGAATTATGCTCCTAAGCCATCCTCGTGAACAACTTCATCAGTAAGTGAAAACCATACTCAAACTTTTTGGAATTTTTTGAGTTTACCTCAGACAGTCGCGGCGGGATGACTATATTTTATAGTATGTAGTTTTTAAATCACTTCTTACAAGCACTTTTCAATCAATTTGCAATATTATATTAAATGTAAAACTCGACTCGGAATCCTCACGAGAGGAAACTGTCAGAAATTCAATAACTAATCTTTTCCACTAATTAAATTAGATATTTCAATATATAATCTAATATATCCCTCGTAAAGATCAACACATACGAACTCCACAATTTTCAATTTTTATTGCACATTTGATTGGTTGATTGTTGTTATATAACAATTTATCACAGTTTTTTTAGGGTGCTATTATAGATCCCAGTATGGTCCCCGAAGAAACAGAGTAAAAGACCTTGCTTCTCTTTTAGTGCGGCACTCAGCGCCGGCAAGTCCCACAAGATAAATTTGCGAGGAAAACGCA
The DNA here is from genome assembly GCF_037043105.1 of Vanessa tameamea. Lineage (NCBI taxonomy): Eukaryota > Metazoa > Arthropoda > Insecta > Lepidoptera > Nymphalidae > Vanessa > Vanessa tameamea. The sequence goes on from NC_087316.1 coordinate 8,223,299, forward strand.
TAAGAGTATTCCCAGCGAGGTCACAAAAATAAAAATAATAATTATTACTTAAATGCTTGTAATAAAATGATAGTACCTAAGTAGTTACAATTTAAGCGCAATCTCATAGGACAATAACTTTTAAGATTTTTTATTATCCATTGGGAGTAAACACGTCCATCTGTAAAAGATCCAACGACATTGTATGAGCCAATAAGACAATGTCTTTATTTCTTTATAGCTTAAGAACTTAATACGCAGATGATAGATTTATCGGTAATTTATCAAAATAAAAATTGCAGCACAGTTTAACGTGAAGACCTCCATCACGAGATAAGATAACTATTAACTTACGAAATGTATACACTGAAAATATATTTTTGGTAACTTGCATGAGTAAACATGAAGCCGAGCTGGCACAGCGTATGGAAGACTTGATTCTTAATCATAGATCACGGTTCAACTCAAGGGGTACGGCAAGCACTAAAGAGGTTTTATTTATTAATATCTGTTTATAATTCATCTCGTGCTTAATGTTGGATTATATTGCCACTATTTTCAATCAATACGTACCGTGAGCAGTGTCATCAAGAGGAGACCTCCGCTTAGAGTGACACATTTACTTTTTATAATAACCTCAAATATTTCAAACTAATTTAATGTAAATTATCTAGGTTAAATTAATAATGACCTAGGTCGAATCGGTAATGCATATAACGGCCATGGCTTACGATTATGCCAGGATCTGTAAAATACGTGACATCACTTATTTGCCAATTGGCTAGTTGACGTCATGTATTATAACTCATACTAAAAATTAATTATATATATTATATTTAACAATTAATAAATTGACACATTCATGTGACATTTTATTTCGAGATAAATTATATTCTTACGATATTAAACCAAAATCTAGAATTATTTTATAATATTAATAATATTTTATAGACATATCACTAAAGAATATTACATCATGAAGTACGTAGCTTTCTTTAAATACTTTTTGAATGGCTATATGACAATTTTAATAACTTTTACTTGGTGGTAGGGCTTTGTGCAAGCCCGTCTAGGTAGGTACCACTCACTCATCAGATATTCTACCGCCAAATAGAATTACTCATTATTGTTGTGTTCCGGTTTGAAGGGTGAGTGAGCCAGTGTAATTATATATTCTTATCGTTGAGGGCGCATTAATGATGTGAGGAATGCGTTGGAAAAGAGTTTCTGGCCGGTTCTTCTCGGTAGAATCTACATTCCAAAATGGTGGTAGCTTCACTTAATACAGTTTTGTAAAATGACGATTCAAAAGTGCTTGTAAAAACCAACTTGAATAAAGTATATTTTGATTTGTGGTAACTCTCACTATGAAAGAAATGATATGACATGACCTCTTGCCAAACTTCCTTTCTTACTTAAAATTAAAGATAAAACTTATATTATTTCACGAAATAAAAAAAGAATCTTGGCTCAAGTATGGAGAACAAGAGTTTCATAAATCATCGTGTCACTCGAAACGCGTAGATTAAAATAACATAAAATGACTTACCTTTCTTCGGCTCCTTCGTCGATATTTCTGCTGTCTTTCATTAGCGTGTTTATTGCTGCCACAAAGTTGTAAACAACTTTCGCTTCGAGGTAAACCTGGTTACATAATTCAACGAATTTATCAATTTACTAAATATTATTGATACGTTAATTGATCGAGAACCGGTCGATATAAATTGAAAGCCTATACGTTTAAAAAATATACACAAAGCAGGTATCGTGTTATATATTATTGATTTGACTGGAAGAAAGTTTTTAAAAAATTATATAATTTTTTTAGTCTGACTTATGATTAATACCTTTATCCTTCTAATCGTTAAAAACATTATACTAAAATATTTTGCTTAAATATAAATTATTAATTTTTAGAGCTCTATCTTACATAGCCTATTCTACCGCCAAACACAAAGCCTAGCATTATTGTGTTTCGGTTAGAAGGGTGAGTGAGCCAGTGTACAGACACAAGGAACATGACATTTTAGCTACCAGGGTTGATGCTAATGAAATATTTTTTTCCAGTTATTATTATATAAAGGATCTTTTTAAAAAAGTTAAATTTGATTACTAGATTTAGTATGCTTAAAATGCTAGTATTATGTGTCAATTGCATAATATCAATAATTTTCATTATGTTTCCTTAAAAATTGTGCTACGGCTAGATTATTTACAAAAACTTTCACTATTCACTTTATGTGTACCATAATAAGGACATAGTCTGTCAGATCCTAGCTGTTTTTTTTTTCGATAACCAGAATATAGACGAACAAATATTATACTCCTCCTAAAAATATCAGAGTTCCACCATAGACATTATCATTTTGTCACAATATAATATTTAGTGTCGTGACCGTAAAAACAATGTTCCCCCTTCCTCATCTTTGCAGACGAGGGTGTAGATTACCGGTACTCACGTCCTGCATGTTGAGCAGTGTGTGCCGCGGCAGTGCGTGCGAGAGTGCGGGCAGTGCGAGCAGCGCGGCCACGGCGCCGCACACGCGCGCGCCGCCCGCGCCCCGCGCCGCCACGCACACCACGCCCACCACCATGCTCACCTGGGGACAGTCACACGTCACAAACCATGAAGTACCGGGAAATTAAACAGTAAGTACTTCCAATACATCATCATCATTCACTTGCCCTTATCTCATTAATTTGATGTTAACATAGTTTTTTTTCTTCCCATTTATACTCTCAGTCACTCCCATCTTTTATATTTCATCTCGTACACTAAATATTTTTTCCACCTTCCTCTTGCAGCCCAAAACACAAAACATGATTAATCCATGTGATAGTCTCGTATCTTCCAAATAGTAACTATGATGCCGATATAGTTGTACACCGTCACTAAACTAAACTGACTCGACTGGTATAAAAATATTTAAAATCCTTTTTTCAGGTACGGGGTTCAAGGGGTTGTTTAGTTGTCCAGTTATATAATCGCCATCATCAGCAGCAGCTAGTCGTAATCCATTGCTGACCTCTCTCAAGGTGCAATAAAGCTCTGCCGGTTCTCCGCCTTCTGCAGCGTCAGGCCATCTTATATCCATCTTCGAGAAATTTGTCCACGTGGCTGGAGGGCAACAAAGTCGGTACCAGTTTCAGTGATTATCGAAATGACATAAACGTATTTTGTTTACATTTTAAACATGTTTACGTATTGGTAACTGTAAATCCATGGTTTCAGTAATAGAGCTGTGCCACCTAATCCAATGGGTGTCGAGAGGATGAAAGCCGTGGGGGTATTTGCTAAGCTTACCCATAAAAGGAGCTTATAAGTACTATCGAACGAGAAATCCAATTCCAAATAAATGTGAGTGCTAAGGCATGAAAACGAGACATTGGAAATAAGAAAGTCTAGAAGTTATTCCTGTGGTAAGAAAAGAAAAACACATATGTTATATACATAAATATAAAAAAATATATATAATATTTTGTTTACTTCGTACGAATAAATAATTCATATTCAATATCTGTAACGAGGTATGCGCTATGTAAATTTTCAAATTATAATAAAAATTTCGACACAACGAGACCTTGCACCTCTTGGATATCGCGTCCAAGGTCCAGCTGGTTAAAATATTCATAATATAAGTAGTTTGCATTTATTATATTATATAATGAAAACACAATACATGTATCCATATGTAAAACACATTATTTTCATCTGTGATTACATATATATACTTCATAAACTACACGCTGACTGGGACAGGTCACCTATTGCTTCGCACGAGTAGAGTACGGGTCTACAAAAAACGTCTATATCAACTATACTAATCTATACTAATATAATAAATGCGAAAGTCTGTCTGTTTCGCTTTCACGGCTAAACCACAGAACTTGAAGATTTTGATAAAATTTGATACGAAGCAAGCTTGAACGCCCAAGACGGACACGCTACTTTTTAATACAAACTCCCACCCGCCCTAGAGGGGTAAATATGGAAATGTAAAATTACATGCAATTGCTTCATTTTTAAAAAAAGGTAAAACGTAAGTAGTTATAAGAAATGAAATTTAGTAAAATGTGGTGCCATACTTTGACATGATAGAAATATGAACACTAATATTCGTTTCTGAAGATTCAAAGGCCTTTACTTAGTATTGGAAAAGCGATCCCACATTGGCCTAGTGCTGGTTGAAGGCAAGACTTCGGAAAATCAGAATTGCGTCCGTGGGATCGAACTTATACCTTGCAGTATAACAGTGCTAACACCAGGTTATTGCTGATACTTATTCATTTAAATATGTTGTCAACGTAAGTTTAAAAGAGCACGAAGGCATTTTAAGCAGGATTTCCATCACAAACTGCATGCAATGCGGGCGAAGCCGCTAGTAGAGCTAGTGGTATACGCGGCGAACGCCGGTAAAGCTCCCAGTCCCTATGTTTTCGACATCTTCAATAATCATCGTAATATTTCGGCCAATCAAATCAAATCAAAAATCTTTATTCAATATAGAAGTGTTTACACTTGCTTATTGATTGTCAAAAATCTACCACCGGTTCGGAATTTAGCACCTCGGACCTGAGAAGAACCGGCGAAAGAAACTCAGCGGGATATATATATATATATATATATATTTTTTTTTTTTAACCAATTTACAGAAAATATTACTAAACTAGACTTCTAAGCCAATCACTTCGTCCATTAGTGAAAACTCTATGAAAATTTGTTCGGTAGCGTTTGAGGTCATCGCGATCTGACTGACGAACGCAGGCTTGTTGTATGACAACGAAATGGGTTAACGAAAAAATATTTATTAAAATCGCCATAGTAGATACTGAGATTGAGATGTGTACAAACAAATACCAGTACTAGCAGCTTTACAACTTTAGTAAAGATTATCCACAAAATCACCGCATAGTAACGATAGAAAACAGTGTATAAATTATTATTTGTGTCAAGAACATTTTTCGTACAGTTAGCGTTTGACACTCGAATTCTCAAAGCAGACCTAGACCACAAGTACATTGTTTATAAAAGCCGCTTCTACTTTCAAGATCGATTTCATAACAATAGTAAAGCCTGCTCAAGCAATTTGTTTTCGTGATTGCTATTTAATTTTTTTTTTGTGCAATTATCGATTTTAGTAATTTTGACAATACCAAATAAGATGCAAAATGTTTTCGTAATAGTTACTTCATGTTTAGAAAATGCTGAATTCAAATGTTTTTTCTTGATCAAAGGTTGAAAAAAAATCTATTTATTAGCAATTTTCGTCCAGGTCAAAATTTAGATACAAAACGTTTAGACATTTTGCTAAGTTAAAATTGTAAGTTATAAGTCTTAGTATAAAGTAATTCTAAGACAAGTTTGTTGCCCTAAACAGACGAATTATTTTTACAGGAAATATTCCATATCTAATAGCGTCTCATACAAGTCCCTATCATATTAATAAACCTTACAAACGCTTTTGGCGTAACCTGGTTCCACAGAGTAGTTGTGCGAGGCAGAAAATGCCTAAAAAATGTTGCTGTTGGGAATTTTCAGGCGTGGAGGTCATATGGATGAAATTGTATTTTGAGGAGATATCCGGAGGTGAAATTAAGCAGTGAAATGCGACAGAAGCTCCAGAGTGAAGAGCAGAGTGATCCAGCACCTCTACGCAAAGTCAATGGATCAAGCAGGTCGAGCAGAACTTTATCGTCGAAAATTCGCTCTACGTTGTATATGGTCATATAGAAAAGTACAGAGGTGAGAGCCATAGAGATATGAGACCATTGCTCCTTGTATAGTTTGAGGCGATGGACTAACGTGAAGCAATGTCCCGCCTTGCTGAGCACACCAAGTTTTTTAGATGCCAATTTGCTTTACCAACCAATTGACTGCGGAACTGTGATACTCGCTGTAGCAGCCAGGGGAATGTACTTAAATCATGGATATACGGCTAATGGTGATTTTTTACCGGTTAACGAGCAAACTCGTCTTTTTGTGGGTTAATTGTACTGGGTTTAGCCGGACCCACTCCGTGACCTTGGTTAACAATTATTTTATTTCTTAATTTAGTATTGATTTCCCGAATTTAATCAATGTTCGGTAAGAATGCTTATGTATATTTCTGACTCTATATCTATTGGACTATCTCGAAAACCTTGTCGTATTTTCATATTATATACTTTGTCTTGGGATATAAAAGGACAAATAAATATCTCGTCTGTCAATATTAGTACCTAATATTGTATAATATAGAGAACATGCGTTTTCGAGCGTTTTAGAAATCATACTCATGTCTAAAAAATAGTGAGAGAAATACCCAAAAAATCATGCACTGAAACCATTTACTTGCTTACTATAATATTTTCTTCTTCTGTAATGTCATACTCATGCTTATAATACATAGATTTTTTTCCGGATTTACGTAAAAACTACTAAATAGATTGATACAGAACTTTCACATTATGATACATAAATAGTCGAAACTGGACTATGCTTTAGTATATCTACTAACTATTAGATTTACTACTATTACAAATTGCATGAAATACTTAAATCTAAGGTTTGTTTATCTTCATTCCTTCTACGATCAGAATCGAATTTTATAATATGTTAATTATAAAATCAAGAAATACTAACTCTAACTCTTTAGTATAATTTATGTAATCTTGTATTGAGTACTTATTCGAGTTCTTTTTTAACCATAATATTGAGCGGCAAATTTACAAAAATTTGCCGAATTTAGAAATGTGAATTATTTAGATGTTGATTTTATTTAAATCCTAGCGGTGTATACCTGATAAATGAGTTTATCATTTTGTTTAAGTATTTTATAAGTTTGAAACAGTCATAGATATATATAAATTTTGTAAGTTTTTTGTTTGGTAAATCTAATAGGAAAAAAAATCGACTTAAAAAAGTCAGAAACTTGGTGGCATAAGCCTATATTTACTACTTTATAGCATATAGTAGTCTAAAACTCTAATTTAACCCAAAGCGGTTACAGATATAAAATTGTAAATACCATATTCAGTTGAGTTAGTGACTCAACATCTCCTTCCATTACTTCAGTAATATTAGAGTTCAGGAATGCCTCCCACTCCTCCAATTCTATACTTGATGGCTCCTTTTCTAAAATTATAAAAAATCAATTCTGTATAAGTTAATTATTAAAAATAAATATTATAATAGTTACCACATATAATGATAACAGAATTGGATGCAGCAGAATTAATTTTAATTCAACTATAACGACAATATGGGTGATTTTAATTTTGTCTTACCAAAATCTAGTTGCAATACTACAGCAATTTCGAAATGTTGACGTTATCAATAACCAAAAGTTAGCAATTGCAAGTTGATTTTGGTCAGTATTTTATTAAAACTTGGATATATAAAAACACAATAAATTAAAAAAATATATATATATAAAAGATTTAAAAAAAATTATATCTTACCTTCTTGTTTTTCCTCTTTTTTTACAATACAATCATTATTTGCCATGTTTTTATCATCAGGAGTGTCATCAATAATTTCACACTTTTCTATATCCTCATCCTTATCTTCCTTGGAATATTTGATTTTATCTGTAACTTTCTTCTCAATATTACTAGAAATTTCTATAGCAGGTTCACTGGTCCGTCTTTGGCTATCCTTATTTTTGTCTAAGCTTCTACTGAAGTGGAATGATCTTTTAATACTCCTTGTTAACCGATTACCACCACTGGCGAACCTTAGTTTATCCCTTGAAAATTGTAATATCTTCTGCTTGTATGATGGAGGAACACTTCTGCTCAAACCAGAACTAACGTCGCTGCTGCATTTTGTTGAACTTTTCGGATTTTCCAAACTTTGTGACGCAGTGTCGGAAGTTTTTGACTTTTGCTTTGTATCCACATCTTGATTCTCACTGGGAGACTCAATTTCAATTTCATTAACAGTATCTTTTTGAATGTCTTGCTTTTCTTCATCAATTTTATGCATTTTATTTAAATCGTTTTTAGGACTACACATTAGTTGTGCCAGATTCTTTTCGAGATTACAAACAACTAGGTTAGAATTATTCATGATGTTAAATTCATGCCTTAATAATTTAGCATTTGCTGCTGTTATTGGCTGTGATTGGTCCTCATCGTCTGTTTTTAAGCTGTCTCGTACACTAAACGCACTAGTTGCTCTGATACTGTCATCATCTGACATTGGGACAAACTCCATCGCTTGCATCACACCACGTACATTCCTTAAATCATGTTCTCTAGATTCAGTTTTAATTTCGCTTTCTGCTTTCATATTTCTGTATATATAAAAAATTACAACCAAATTTCAATAAATTAAAATTTAATATGTAATAATAAATATAAATTTATACTAAAAACATACTTGTTAGCCAGTTTTGTGTTTTTACAAATTTTCTCCGTCTGCAGGAATTTAGCTTCTTGTTGGCTGCATGACAAAGGTTTAGTGAATGGTGAGTCACTTTGTTTGTCTTCTGGTAGAATGAGAACATGTCCAGCTATGAAAGGATGTTCTAATATTTCCGGCCAACTCATTCTTTTCACTGGGTCTTTGTGTAACAGGCCCTTAAAATTTTATTAAAAAGAATTACTCATAGTTTACCAAAAACAAAGTACAAATGATACAACCAAAAAATCTTTAAAGTCATACATTATTTTTTGTAAAAAGTTTATGGAATAAATATGTTTTGTAAAATGTTTTACCGAAGAGCAATAGATGAATGAGCATAATATATACATGTTACATACATATACAATAATCTTTAATGGCATGTAATAGAGTGTCAAATATAAAGAAACAATATAAAGATTATCAAAAATATTAAAGCATCCAAAATAGTCAAAATATTTATAACATCAATAAAATATTTTTTAATTCTCATTACATATACAATTGTATTTATTTTTTTTACAATATAATAAGTAAATATTACAATATAATAATAAAATAATAAATTTAAAATATTTAGACTTATATATAATATTACCTGTAAAAATGATCTTGCTTCGGGACTGATGAAACTGGGCCATTGCACTGGTTTGTGTCTGATCATTCTTACTAGTTGCCAGATGGACATTGTACAGAATGGAGGCTGACCAGCCATTAATTCATACACAATGCACCCAAGTGACCATAGATCAGCCTGGAATGTGTGAAACATACTTCATATAATACTCTCACTTATAAGCAGAAATACATTCAAGTTTCAATGTGATTTGTAAACCAATACTTGATGAAGTTATATAATTTTATATTTTAGTAACAAAATGTATTTATGTGAGATATTTTGAATACCTGGTGGTCATAAGGTTTCTCGTCTATTAATTCAGGGGCCATATACAATGGTGTTCCTTTAATTGAAGTAAGAATATGAGTTGTGTTAGTCATTATACGAGCAAGTCCAAAATCACAAAGCTTTGCTCGGCCTGACATATCCAACAGTACATTTTGTGGCTTTAAGTCCCTATAACACAAATAATATAAATAATACATGAGTAAACGAGTCACTTTTTATCTGACTCATTTGTTCATTTAATTCACAATAATAAATATAATATATCATATTTTTAAATTGTATTATTAATGTTAAAACTTTTACCTGTGTAGAACTCTGTGAGAATGTAAATAATACAATGCAGACACTAAATCCCAAGTAATTTTTTTAACAAGGTCTTCATTTAAACAACCTTCCTTAGCAAGTATACCATGCAATTCTTTTTCAGCATACTCTGTAACAACAACTAACTCGGATTCCGTGTCAAAACTATCAATCATACGAATTATATTTGGATGATTTAACTGCCTTTGTATATCGCATTCTTGTCTCAAATTCTTCAAATCTTTCGATGATCTGCCTTTCTGTAAACAGAATTTTTCATATTGTTATTCAAGAAATTAAAAAGAACACTAACTATATACTTATTTATATTTTATGCAAACCTTTCGTATAACTTTTAAAGCTACAACAGCATCAGTGTCTTTATGTTTAGCTTTGAAAACGCGACCAAATGATCCCTCTCCAACAAATGAAATAACAATATAACTTTCCATTTTGTAAATTTTTACTTAAATTACAACAACATAATTCACTAAATAATAAAATTATGGATGGAACTTCTTCAAGGAATAAGTTTATCAACAATCAAAATAAACAAAAATGTAACTTTTCAGCACAGAGTAAAAAGCTTTAGCAACAACTTGAGCAATGTGTTAGACATGTTCTATATTATATTGAAAAACGTGATTCTAGTTGAAAATGCCTGCTGGTGTGAAAATATAATATTATGCCTTATAGTCATACTGATAATTAGTTATAATTTTAACCGACACAAAAAAGTCAGATTACCTATATGTTAGGCACATATTTTTTTTCATATTTAGATAGGAGTAATAATAAGAGCAAGAGCATTTTTTTAAATATAACGTAAATATTAACTAACGAAAAAAAAAACAATTGTGAGTAATTCATAAAATATCGACATTCGAGATTCGATATTGGAACATTGATATCGATATCTACATCGAGTTTTGATATTGGTTCATCAATGTCACCGAGATTGATATAACAAACATTAACATACTCAATAAGATCGAATTAAGTTACTTGAACTCGTGGAAACTGCAAATGTAATAATTATAATTATTATTTTATACTTACGAACTCATAATATAATTTTATAAATTAGCTATTTCTATTTCTATAAATAAAACTGTTCAAGAAACAGTTCGGACAAAAAGAATGCAAATGTCCAGTTGCTTTTGATTTTGAATTGAAAACGTAGATGAAGTTGATAATGTAAATGAAAACTAAGATATGGAGAGTGAAAACCATAAGATTTATTGAAACAGAATAGACTTTTTATAATTATTAATTTTAAAATGATGATACCTACTCATCATGGTGTAATATTTATGCTGGCGTACCGCAGGGCGGCAATTTGTCACCGTTATTCTTCTCTATTTTCATTAATTCGATTACTCTTAACCCATTTTCTCTCTACCACATGTATGCAGACGCAGATATACACCCATTCGACTTTGGATAATCTTCCGTTGGTTATCGCAAAGACTAACACCGACCTATAATAATCCTAGAATAATCTTTTGGCCTTAATAAATTCTTAACCTTAGCAAATCTCAAGCCATAATTATTGGCCGGAAACAGTTATCAAAAGTCGACTAGTCCACCTTGCCATCGATAATGTTTTACAGTATTGTCATTGCGATTGTATTAAAAACCCTGGAGTTTTGATAATAATCTTACCTGGACTCGCCATTTGAATGAAATCAGCAGGAAGGTGTTCGATGTGCTGAGTTCTTTGCGTCGTCTTCGATATTTTCTTCCAATTCCTCTCAAAATTATGCTCGCACAGACTTTACACCTTTCTATTTTGGATGCTTTCTATGCTGATGCAAGCTTTGTTGACTTCACCAAAGACCTATTAAATAAGCTTGAGAGACTTAAAAACACTTTCAATCTGTTTATATTTGTATTACGCAAATATGAACACGTTTCACAATTTCCCATTCGATTTCGCCGGAATATGCACATTCCATTTATTCTGTATTATAGTTTTTTCACCCTGTTACTCCTCCTTACTTAGTTATGCATGTGTCAGATTAAGTAAGAAATAAATAAATAATTAGACAATTACAAACAAGGCTTACACTATGTATTGTATGTTTTAATCAATTCTGTAATAACAATAATTTAATTTAAGTTGTTTTTGAATTGTGTTGATAACATTGATATTAAATAAGAGGGTACTTTGACTTTTCTGTGAGTTACGTGATTTGTAGTGAGGGTTATATAAGTACGACTCTCTCTCTCTCGGTAAGTACGACTTTTTACTTTTCACTATGATCCTGGACCAGCAAGTTGCTGCTAACATTTAAGGTACGATATAATTTTGTGATATAGTATAATTGTTATTGCTTGTTAAATTATTGATGAATATATGAATTATATTTTTGCAATTATCAATATATAAAGTTAATATTGTGTGTATATACAAAGTTAGTATAATTGTATTTAACTAACATGACTTTATTTTTGGATATTGGAAAAGAGTAACTACTGAGTTTCTTGCCGGTTCTTCTCGGTAGAATCTACATTTCGAACCGGTGGTAGCTTTACTTTAAATAGTTTGTTAAATGACGATTTGAAAGTGCATGGTTAAATAAATATTTGTGTTTCATATATAATCTTTTATTATTATATATAATCTTAAAATATAATAAAATAATAAAGAAATAGAAATTTTCTTAAAATATCCTGACATAATGTATTAAGTCTCTATAAACAATCTAACACATGCAGTATCTGTCCCAAATATTATAACATCTTGTTAGCAAGTATTCGCCATGGGCGGCCTACGCTGATACAGCTTTCGCAGTAACGCCGGCATGTTATGACTAGCGCCCGGCGACAGCTATCCGTAGAGATAAGGACTTAGTTAGGAATATTGTATTAGATTTATTTTCAGTCTTAATAAAACTGTTGTCGAGACTCCTTTTACTTTTTAAAAACCTTCGGTAACGCCCCCGGTACTTAACTACTTAAAGGATTTTTTTTAGGGAAACCTGGAGATGTACTTTCATCTTTTTTTTAACTTACGTTCGAAGAAGAGATGGATTTTAAGGGTACCTGAACATAAATCATCTTTATATAAAATAAAGTATTTTACAATTAAGCTCTGGAACAACCTTCCTTCGGGTGGCCAAATAGACAGATATTTTTAAAAAACTTGTAAAAGATCACTCTTCATCTCAAACGCCTTATCAGAAATAATTTATTTTACTTTTATTTTTTTTTCTCTTTCTCGTTGTGTTTGAGGACTTGTCGTTTATGTTCGTACTCATTGTATATAGTGTGTATGTTATTTTATTTATTATTACAGCAATACTCATCTCATATTCTATGAGCTATCACCTACGCTTTCGGTTGCCTGGAAGAGGTGGCCATCTATCCATGTTTTATTTATTTATCTAATCTTTGTGGTGTACAATAAAAAGTATAATGTTATTAAAATTTAAATAAGACAATAAAATTTTATTAAATTGATTAATACATAAATGCGATTACACATATATGCATATTCGTTTAACATCATTACATTACATTACATTAACAGCCAGTAAATTTCCCACTGCTGGGCTAAGGCCTTCTCTCCCTTGGAGGAGAAGGTTTTTGAACATATTCCACGACGCTACTTCAATGCGGGTTAGTGGATATGGCAGAATTTTGTCGAGATTAGACACATGCAGGTTTCCTCACGCCGTTTTCCTTCACCGCCGAGCACGAGAGGAATTATAAACACAAATTAAGCACATGAAAATTCAGTGGTGCTTGCCTGGGTTTGAACCCGCAATCATAAAGGTAAAGATGCACGCGTTCTAACCACTGGGCCATCTCGGCTCATGTTTAACATCAATGATCTTCAATTGATCAGCGTGGAAAATGGCAAATGGCAGCGGCGAGCAGTGTTGCAGAACTATCGATAGTTTGACTATTGATAGTTGACCTCGAAAACTGTTCAAGATATCGAGTAGTACTATCTATTTGATCAAAACCATTCATAGTATCGACAGCTCTCTGTGAGCAATACTATTGATAACAACGATACTATCACACAATTTTAAACTTGAGTGTAAACTTTAATGTTTATTTTTAAAACGAATAAAAAGTAAAAAATGTATTAATTCTTATACACTTTTTTCAGGTGCAAATTTAATTAAACTTATTTAAAAATAGTTTCATTACTTGGCATACTGAATTACTTATCTTGAGAAAGTAATACTATCGAAAAATCGCTGGCAATCGATAGCACAAAACCATCGATACTATCGATAGTTTGGGTTAAAAGTAATGGTTTTTGCAATACTATCGATAGTATCAATAGTATTGCTCACGGGGAGTTGTCGATACTATCGATAGTATTCACACGTTACAATACTATCGTTAGACAACGATTGTCTATTGATAGTGGACTATCGATATGCAGCAATACCGACGAGCACCACCATACATTTCAGTTTATATGTATTATCTATGACCATAGACCATACTTATCGGACATGCTTGACATCCAATCCTTTACTTGACTATTAGAAAAATAACATTAATGAGATTTCTTTAACATCAAATAATAAACTACAGATAGGCACTTTTTTATTGACTGAACATCATAATTAATTCCTCTATATAGTGACATATACACTCGGAAACTTTAAAAAAAATCAACCTTTCTCAATAAGTGGAGCTTTTATTCAAAAGTAGAACATTTACGCTATGTAATATGTTATAGGCTATAATATATACATATTATAGCCTATAACATATTACATATACACTGATAACTTCAGCTACAATCTAGCGGAAATAGACTTTTAGTCTGTTAATTGAAGTTTGGTGTCAAAGATACGTAAGACATCGCTTGTTGAATGATGTTTAAAATAAGAATGTTTTGTCAAAAAGAAGTATTGTAAGTGTTTAAATAAAACATTCATTAATATTACTAACAGTATTTAAAACGGGATATTTACCATGTTTTTTTATTTTTATTTGGTGGATCTCGAAAAAAAAATATTCATTAATATGTTTATAAAATTAATTTAATAGTGATAACACCTATATCGAGTTATTGTTTTTTTTCGAAAGTAGGCTGTTTTTATCACTTTTAAATCGTTATTTTACATTAAAGATTGTAATCAAATGATTCTAGCACATCGACAACAAGACCAATATTTGTGTTTATTAAAATGTATGTATCTGTTAATAGATAAAGTTAATAATATAAAACGAATATCTTGCCCTAGGAATGATGTATTGACTGTGCGGAATCGGGAACTCGGTATTAAACGCTTATTTTTTTTATTTTTCATGCTTATTTAATGATAGTGGTTGATTGTATCAAAATTGTCTATATACTACATACTGTTGCTGTGAGCATATTGTGACGCAAATGACAGTACTTTTGCTCTGTAAAAACATCCCGAAGGGAGTCTCTAGCTTTGAGATTATAAATAGACCGGACAGCTGTTTTTGTAGAATGATTAGGGACGTAGAGTTACAACAACTGTAGCGTTACCTCCAAATATTATGCGGTAAGACTATGAAAATAACTATACTAAGTTAGTACTTAGTATAGTATAGTATCGATTAGTATCGAGCAGGATCAGAATCAATTAGTTTAACTTATCTCGCTACGGTATTAAGCTACCATGTTCATGTACATTCGACTGTGTCTAAAGTGATTACTAAAAATACCCTAGTATTGGTTACATTGAGCTCATTTTTGTTTAAA
This sequence comes from Vanessa tameamea, assembly GCF_037043105.1. Lineage (NCBI taxonomy): Eukaryota > Metazoa > Arthropoda > Insecta > Lepidoptera > Nymphalidae > Vanessa > Vanessa tameamea. Next base: position 8,238,581 of record NC_087316.1, read on the forward strand.
TGTAGGTAGCTGTAAATTTTGTTTTTACAGCTAAGGCATTAAGGCAAGGCAAATCTACGACGCAATTTTTGTTTTATTTTTGTTATTTATACCAAATTGTCGTAAATCAATTGTAAAGATAATTTCATCTTCCAAAACTGATCAATGTCTGCTCCACACTAATCAATGTAATGTAAATTAAGTATAATATATTCTTAAGAACTGAATACAATAGGGTTATTAAAATCACGACACTTCTATAATCTGCCAAATATTAAGGATATATTACCTTTCCCTTAAACAAATCATTCCTAAGCTAAGCTTATTAGCTTAATGAACCCTTCTTGATTACGTGACCGAGAAACTTGACTGCATATGATATTTGGGCTTTGGTCCTGTAATTACAGATTTTCTTGCGCATGGTAAACAAACTGTCCCGTGTTCAATACTCGGGCTATCCCCGCCATCGAATAGTTGTCAGAGCTTTTGTCTAAAATGGAGAGTTATTTTACTTCTTAACAGTATCCTACTACTTAATTTCTTTAAATAATTAAGTATGTCGAACAAAAAATAAACGATTCCGTGTAATCATTGAATGTCGGTCCAAGGAATCATTCTCTTTCCAATACTTCTCAGTAAAAATCTACATCTCAAAACAATGGAACGTTTTATTGTAATTAAAAATTTAACTGATTAAATGATGACTTAAATTGTCCTATTTTGCTTGTCTCGCTCTTAAATCGTTATTTTTGTTACTACAAAACTTGAAGCCCGAATCTCAATTCGAGAGTCTTTATGGTTTTAGATTTAATTTTTTTGATGGCGAATTAACAAAATCACTATAAAAATTGTGCGCTACGAAACACAGCGACAATGTTTTGGTAGACAGACTGACCAGACGAAGACATCAAGTGTAGGTGATATGATATTCTCTTGACCGATTCTTGTCAAGGTGGCCATTTGCAATGGAGACTAGCCAACTGAGTAGAAGTGTGCTTTTATTATATACTTTCGCTCACAATCAGACGCCTAACTTTTCACATTTCAACACGACTGGAGTTCAGTTCTTATATACCTAGTCTTTTCGTATTTGCTTTTTTTTTTAAAACACAAACTTTAGTCTGTTATGTAATTACTACACAATTGGTTTCTTTTCCACATTTATATTTATTATATCATTTCCAAATGGATTATTAATATAAAGTACATCATCTCTAATACCGCTTACTCCTTTATGTAGTTTATTTATATTTACGTCTTCAAATGCAAATGCAGGTGGCATTAATTAAAAAGCTTAGAAATATCTAGTATCATTTATAACGATTCCAGTTCATATTATATTACTTCATGTACAATATGTGAACACTAAATAAAATCTTTAATGTAATAATGTTACTACATACCAAATAACACGATTGAGTCATCCTAAAACGCTCGTAAAGAAGCCAGAGTTCGACCACTATATCGACATACAAAAATGTTAAGCGGCTACCGAGCGGGATTTGTTAATGTTTTGTTGTCTATAATCTATTTATACGCTGTAATCCAGCAACCAGCTGTATGAGATAAAGCTTCGAATCGCATCCACAATAAAACGCCAACTGGACTATACCATTGGATGAAAGCATTTATTTCACGTTTAAACATATTATTTCGAAGCCGTGCACAGTTTTGTAAACAAACGAGACAGAGCGTGGGCGATGTACGCGGATTAGAAAATCGGTAACACATTTTATGCTAATTACGCTCGTAAGCTTTAATGTAGTCGATTATAATATTTTCACGGTAAAATTTACACTTATTATAATGTTCAATATCTAAATTCTTGCAGTCAGTGTCATTTTAGCGATTTAATAATTAATAATAAGTTTTTTTTCTTAAATTAATGAATTACAATAATTCATGATAAATTAATGAATTAGAATAATTCATTCATTAAAAAAATCCAAATTCCAGCTTAAATAATTGCCAGTAGGAATAAATAAATGTACAATATTTTTATTGACTACATTGGTGACAGTTGGTAATTGGTCCTTTTCCAGGGTATTTGATTCGGTTTGCTTTTAAAAAAATTAATTGTGCTTTTATAAAACAGGGCGGAAAAAGCTGTGACTATACAATTATATTATTTCTTTGTAAAGTAGTCACTTTCACAGTGAAAAATAAAATGATATGAAAGTGATAATTATGTTTAATTTTTTTTACTGGGTATTACAATTTCCTAGCATTGTAGACATTTAGTTAAATTACTGGAAAATGTTTCAAAAGAATTAACTTGGAATAGGTGTATATAGGAGTATGTAGTCGAGATTTTATCAGTAGACAATTTTAAGATCAATAAATCTCATGTACAATGTTTATTTATAACTGTTGTTATATATATATATATATATATATAGATTTATTATTAGGATATAATCCTATTTCAATTACGTTATCAATCGAGAAATGCTCATATGTCAATCAAAATCTCAATAACATTATTGTCTAAATCACAATTTATCCACCAGTTGACTACAGGGTTTTTGGTATTCAAATATTTATTTAGCTAAACCTGTTTCCGGACCTGTAAGTTATTCGGCTGAGTTTACATGAAGCACCTGCCCATATAGCCATTTTCAGTCGTAAAATCTGCATAGAAATCCCAAGGTTCTTTGTGCCGTAACTACACAGGGTAACTGTGTGGGATTTATTTCATACGTGTAGTATCAGTTAACACATAATGTGATCGAATTATGTTCCTATAAAAGTGTGTAGTCGCTAAATCCACATCGTTACGTCATTTTCACAAGTGAAATCATATCTTTAGCCGTTTTTCTTCAATTTGAGACTAGTGTACACTAATAAAAATGTGCAGTAACGGAGTGTATACCATGTTACTAAGTAGTAAATACGTACGTAATGTAAATGTTACTGAATAATGTGCACATGTGAGAAGATTATAATATATCCTATGGTGCTCAACATTTCTGCTCAAGCGTTATTTTCGTGATTGACTATTCTGAGCCCTTATTTAATTAGAAAGCTTATGGTGGTCACCTTTTCTTTATTCACCTGTATTCCCTTAGCTGTTATGTTTTTGCATTGGTAAAAATTAAATATTTGAAGATTCTGAGGATCTGAACTGATTAATTTCATTTGGTGTTGTTTTTGGAGTCCCGGTTTCAAACACTTGTCGATGTAGTCTTATTAACTACCATTCATAAATATACATACTTTCCCATTGATATGAAACTATGTAATCATTATGTGAATTTTATGTCAATTGAATTAGTACCGGCCCAGCTATGAATTGCATATTTATTGCTGTTTTCCGATTTGAAGATCGAATGGTGTAATTATAGGAATAAATGACATAACATCTTAGTTTCCATGATTCGAGGAGCGTAAACATGGTTTAATTAAGATTTCTTACATTACTATAAATAGTGTTTACAAATTACCACCAGCAAAGCTTAAGCCCCGGGTATAATGGGATGAAATTTTGCACTGGAATTCCTTATGGAACAAAGGTGAGAGGTAACTAAGGAAAGGTTTTTGAAAAATTCATCACCTAAAAGGGTAAAATGTAGGACGGAATATTTATTTGGAAATTCGTCGTTTTTGAAAGTTAGAAATATGGAATTCGGTACTTAGGTTTTCGCTCATCAGTTTAAGAAAAAACTATAATAACAGTTAATTATATAGATTTAGTTTTACATGAAAATCGGTGTTTAGAATTTTTTTTATGAGTAAAACAGAGCTGTTATAGCGTTTTGTAATAATATAAAATATGAGAATAGGTTTATTGTATGAAATACTTTCTAATTTAAGTTATTTATATGAAAATATGTAGGCTCCTTTTTAAGAGTAAAAAAATCGTCACAAGTTTTTGAGAATCTTGGATTACCTTGGAATTAATATTGTAGGAGAGTTCGTCATTTTGAAAGTCTAAAAATGAAATTTGGTTTATACGCAACCAAGAATCTCAATAATAATACTTAAGAAAATTCGTCAAAAAAAGGAACACGTAGCGGATACATACATCGAGTACAATATTAGCAAATTTAATAAAATTTTAATTTTTAATTTTATCGTACATATAGTAAGTACTTCCTTTTCTTTTTAGAAAGACACACCATTTAAGAATATAACTCAATTTGCTCATATCTGCTACCAATTCTTTAAAAACAAGTGTTAGTAATTCAAATATATAAGATGCCAAATTAAAATAAGTTTTTATTTAATTCATGAACGAAAACGAACAAAATTTCAGATACATATTACATTGTACTGTCACTAACACCAAAAGTGTGTGCCAAGTTTTAGTTCAATCGGTTGGCTGAAACTGGTTTAAAATTCAGTTAAAAGATTTTACCCGAACATTTTAACAAACAGATGAAGTTATATCAAAGCATATAAAATGAGATGATTAATCATTTATTATTTACAGTGTTACTGAAGCGACGCTTTACGTACTGGCCATAACTGAAGCTGAAAATAACCCTTCTTTCTTGCTAAAGTTCATAAAAATGAGATTGATTTACGATTTCAGCATTTCTATTGGCTCTCATAGTTTTATATCCGTTACGTTGGTAATTATTTATTCAGACTGTAAATATGTTATTATTTTGATAAAGTTTTACTGAAGGCCATACAATTTTTTTTATTTACATTTGACCTATATGGTGTCTAAATGATCGTTAAAATTTAACATATACATATCCATAATTTTTAATAAAACTTATATTTGAAATTAGTTTTCAGGTCAATAACCTTAGGACAAAGGGAGCGTCATTTGTTTATTTTGTATGAATCTTCATCAAGTTTCGATCGACTACATATACACACAAATATAACGGACGCAGATGCGATGTCACAAAATAAATATTCAAAGTATCATTTCACCTTTGCCATATCTGGCTAGTACATACGCACGAAACAACAGATGTTCAATATCATTCAATTTAAGATTATCCATTTAGCAAGCTATGATTTATATTTAAGAAGCTATAATTATTATGTTCCAGTACGTTGTAACATATTACGTTACAACGTACTGAAACGTATAAAAACTTTGACTAAAACCTTGCTTCTGCTAAAGCTTATATTTAGAAGTTAATTAAATGTTATTTTTATTATTTCGATATTTTTCCTGTCTGCTGTTTCCATGGCAACTGATATAACGTTACTTATATAGCAACCAAATATATTTTGGTCTTGTGAATATACTGCCTTTTACACTTATTAATAATATTATATTTTCATTTTTTTAAATGGTATTATAGTGCAAAATATGTAACATTCGCACACGATTTTGCATTTGCATTTTGCCTTTTAACATCAGAAAAGTTTCTCTTCAGTCACATGTACTCGACTAGATCTCATTATTTCAACATCTACCTACTACTTATGAATGATATTCAAACAACTTTTGTTGCCTTTTCATCAACCATTTATTTAAAATAAGATGATATTTTAATATTATACCTCTCTGGTAATGATCGTATGAAGTTGGCAGCGTGCATTGTAGATACAGGTTTATAAATGGATATTCATTTACCTTTTACCTTGTATTCTTATTATTGTTTACAATGTTTGGTTATCATGCTAAGAATATTATATAGAACACAAGTGTGCACTTTCTATTTCCTTACTTTTATAATACGATGGTATCCGACGCGACCAGGTAGAGTTTAGGCGCAGGGCCAACGGCTTTTGGTGCTATCCGAGGCAAAGGAATTATAAAATATTCCTTGACAACAAAAGCCATTGAGGTTTTTTCGATTCAAATCGGGACTTCAGCTCAAGTCCTCATTTTAGTATTTAAAATAGTTTTTGTATTCCATGTTCGTTTTGATTTTGCGAAGTACGTCCAACATTATAACTAGCAATGGCAAGTTTTTTTTTTCATATCCACTATACAACAGCGTACAAAAAGTTAAATCGCATTTGAATTACCCGTAACGCCTTTAGCAAAATTGACAACAAAATTGTGACAACTGCCAACAGTGTAATCATTAACTACAAAATAAATAGATAAGACATCCTCTTCATTAAATCGTCAATTAAGAAAATAATTTATTATTAAGACTATTTCGAAAGTTGTCTCATTCAGATCATATACAAAATGTTGAATTATAGATAGTTACACACAGAAAAAAACCAAGCAACTTGTATAAATAATAAACGGCTACACGGCAAACGACTCGAAAACCTACACTATTCGCGTTTAGTGATATAGCAAATGCTTGTACCGAGGGCAAGGCGGGCGGCTCGTTTTGCTTACACACCACGCCGCTTGTTTACGTTTTTACTGACCACGTTTCTGACTAAAAATACGATAGCATCCTGCCGTTTGAGGCTCGCGCCATTGGTCGACGCAAACGCAGGAAACCGGGGAAGACTTGCCGAAACGGCCGCCTCCCCTTTACCCCCGCACCTCCGCTTATTTTATGTGAAAGTATATGAAAGGCCAAACTCGTAAAGCAGCAGAAATAACCCTGGACGCTGGAATCAGCAAACTCGCGGTCAGTCGTGTTGTGCGTCTCACAGTGCTAACTAGTGACATTAAACATGGTTCTGGACACAGAAGACTGGGTAGGTGAAATTTAAGATATTCCAAAAAAACAATATTTTTGGGAATAACTTAAAACATTTTTGGGATAAACATTAATGGAACTCCAGTTACATTCCACCTAAACATATTAGGTGTCTCAAAGTTTTACACCAACTGCCTTTCACTCCTTTACTTCGTATAAGATATGTCATTATGAATGACCTTTTTTAAAACGTCAACAATTTTCAGTATGCGGTCTACGTATATATTTCGAATAAAAAGTAATTAAAATATCATCTCAAAAAAGATATTAGTTCATTTTAATTACCTTATTGCATCAGTTGGAAATGTAATTTTTTTTCAATATTTTATTAACATCAATCTTGAAAAGAATTTATTTAATTTTTTTCGGGAAAATTATTTAATATTATTTGTAATAATTTTATAAAACATAATAAACCATAATATAAAATTTTATTTTATTACTTTTAATATAAAAGGCATTGACTGACATACTATCGAAGCTCAACTTGACCTACACAAAACCTTATAATTTAGAGTAGATATATATTACTATAGATCTACTTTCATTTCTTAGTTCTATCTAGACAGGAACTTGGAAACTAAATATTTTTTATTCGTTCATCCAGTCATTCCTTTCATTCAACTTTTTTCAATCGGACCATTCAAAGTGTTATTCATTTAAGTATAATTTACTACAAACGAATGTTCATACGTTTTTGGGATTATCGTCTGATCGCAATAACATATTTTATAATTTACCATCAGCGAAGTCACAAAGAGTGATTGTTAAATTTACTCTTTCAAATATACTTTTGTTGTATTTTGAAAACATACACTGCTGTAATAAAGTAATGAAACAGATAAAATCAACGTTTTATTGCTTCAACAAAGATTTTATATACAACATTTCTATTCACTCCGAAACTTTACATTTTTTTTTATTGGCGAATATATGGTACACCGTATTTAAATGTTTTGAATAAATTTAATTCTAAATTCGAAATATTGTTTTAGAACAGTCAAATTCAAATAAATCAATTTTTTATGAAATTCTTAACATTCACTGACATTCATTCTTATTAACGCTGATCAAATATTATTAGTAACCTTATATCTTATCTAAAACATGTGAATATGCTTATAGAAGTGGCCGACGCAAGACCAATGATTCTATTTTAGTTTCAATTGCACGTAAAATAAATTTATTACGCCCCACTTACGTTAGCGTCCACGAAAACTTGCCTTTATGACCTACATATTTGATACGAAAAGATTAAAAAAAAATATATTAAAAAAAATATATATATTTTGTAATACGATTACGAAAACTAGATATGTTTGCTGTAATTTTATGTATCATTTTTTTTTTGTAATAATTTCATTCTTGCCATTCATAAAAACCGTTCAAAATAGTTTATTGTCTCTGTTTTCAATTATTTAAGTAGGTAATTAAAAGTGTGCTCTGTATCTCTACCTTTTTTTTTCAATCACCATTGCGTTGATAATTTTTATCAAGTATTAAGCTAAATTCTTAAACATAGTGTCTTAGTATATTTATAATAAAAAATATTCTTGGCAGCAAAAACTTAAAATTAAATACAAAGTGGAATGTACAATAACGCAAAAATTGAAAATCTAGAAACACTTTCTAAGAAAAATCTAAATGACGATCTTGGCAGTATCGCAGCCGTTATCTTGCAAACTGCACAGATATTGTCTTAATTACTACTTTATTCTTCGTTGAATTCGTACTAAAATATAAATTGCGAAAATAAAGGACTGCTGACTTTATACATTCTTTCATTTGTTTCAGGCTGATGAGCTCCCGCCGGAACAAATTGCCGGTAAGTTATTGACTAATAATAATAAAACTAAATCATCATAATAAAAAAAAGATAGTATAAAAATATTACATATAATAATGTTTACTTTGAAGAATAAAAAAAAAGCTAACTCAATATTGGCGATAAGCCAAAAACACAATAGAGGCCTGACTACATAAATTTAACGGACATGGGCTCTATCTTATATATTTATTCTTAAAAATGATGTGTGGGTTTTAATTAATGTTACAGAAATAACATTTGAAACAACTACAATGGGGCGTGGCTCGTAAAAAGTTAAATTATTATGACTACTGACATGGATTATTATTTATCAAACACTTTACTTGGTGCATAATTATGCATTGATTCGTTTTGCGTTAACTTGTTACCTACTTTTTTTGACTATCGAGTATTTTTTTTAAATAAATTATAATGTGTTTATTATTGTTTTATATTTGTTTATTATCATCAAATAAAATGAAATTATTAAAATTAAATATACAAGGAATAAGCTACGAAGTAAGACAGTCAGGTGACTTGATAGGTATGAAGAATTTAAAACAACTTGTCTAAAACGTTTATCTGCATAAAATCATTAGCATAAGAATGTGTTTTAATGTATATACTTGTAACAACCATTTAATAGATCACCTATACCAATATTATAACGTGGAAAGACAAGTAGGTTTATAATCGATAAACTCTGGAATCTACTGAACCGATTTTAATATTAGCTGAACTACTGCTTCGCCTTTGGTTTATAGAATGATGTATACTTAAGTTTACCCTGAAATAATATTTCTTAAATGAGCTATCTTGAAAAAATATTATTTCAAATTGAACTGTTAGATCTTGAGATTAGCGCGTTCCAAAAAATCTTTACTTTGAGATAATGGTACAGAATATATAAAATATGGAAAAGTACAGAAATAGGTACTCACGTATTGATCCATTAAAATAATTGTTATAATATTGGTTAGTTTAAACGACTGTAGCACTGGATATCCTGAGTTTATATTCTGCATATCCTGTATAATTCTCATTCGCAGGCAAAAGTTCGGAAGCCCATTATAAAAAACACAATATCCTGTATGCATTTCCGCTTGATCTTTCACTGGAAACTTATCGTAGGATACACCTAGATGGATATGGAGATTATTATTAATAACCAAAAACAGTTAATGACTTTTATCTGGTCCTTACTAACCTTTAGCAGTTACGGGTACAAAAAGTGTACTAAACCCCATCTAGGCATTCTAGGCCAGTGAAACGAGATTTTTAAGTGAATTGCTTAGTATTGACATGAAGATTTTATTAAATTAGAAGGAACTGTGCTGTGCTCTTTGATGTTTATTTATAATTGTATTTATCATTATATTATATTTTTTTAGAAATTGAAGAGTTATATCTGGTTTACGTTGATAAAATTTCTTTTTTAAATTGAGAATATTTGTTGTAGAAAGCATAGATCCATTTCATTATCTAGTAACTGAAAAAATATTTTTTAAGTATGGTTATTTTATTCAACTTATTTCTATTCGTTTTTCTAAACGAAATTGTATAATATACGAAAAACCGTAAGGGCAGCTTCTTTCTGTATAGTAAAAAATCTAATAATCACAATTTTTTTATCATCGCTAACATCTTGTCAGCGTGATACGTAAAAACAGTGAAACTTAATTCCTTCGTTGAAAGCCGACTGTTCGTTGGAACAGCAATACCTACAGCTGTCCAATTGTTGAGTGACGGTTACCGTAGGAGATCTACTCTCAAAGAAAAATAGTAACTAATCTCATATAATATATAAACCATAATACTTATAATCATATTTAAATGTAAATATATAACCACTACAATATAATATAAATAAATGAATGATTACTTTGTATCTTAAGTGAAATCATTTAATACAAAATGTACAAGTTATTTTCTGCACTCCGCGATTTTGTTTAAATAAATAGCTACAAGGAAAATGTTATTACAACATTAATTTACATTAATAGTTACGCGCATTAGCTAATGTTTGTTATTATAAAAAGGGGCAAGTTCGGGCGGGCGGCAACCGTAGCGTGGTAACACGCTTGGAACGATGCCAATGGACCGTGGATCAGATAAAGCGTTCTATACTCAAACTTTGAAGAAATTCGATTACAACATTTAGAAAAATTTTATTAGCACCCTGTATTTTTAAACTAGATTAAAAAAACTTGTTTTACTTGTAAAAATGTTGAATAATATAGACAGGTTGAATTTGTCTAAATTAGTTCGATATGTATGTACATATACATTGATTAATGAAGAACTCTTTTTTGTGACTAATACGATCATTTAAAGGACAATGAGCAATATTTTTTGTAGTTAAATATGTGGGTGAAATACCAGCATTCATTAGTAAATAAATTAGTAAGTATGGTTGGGGAAAAGTCAGAAATGGGGTGAAAAGATCATACCGATTGAATTTCCGACTGATTTAAGCACCTTTTTATTGACCTTGTTCTCCAGGAGAAACGAGTTAATAAAACTAAAATAGACTATTGACTGGAAAATATACAAAAAGTGGTCAATTTAACCGGAAGTAACAGGAATCCCAACTTGCTTTAAAGTATATTTATCAAATATACGTTCCTGATTCAATGCCGATGCAATTCGAGTATTCTTCAAAAATATAAACCTCAGCTTAATCGTAACTGAGGACTAAATCTACTTATTTTCAACGGTTAAGATACGAGTCCAGTTTTATTCCGATTCAACTTCGACCGAACTGCAACTGGATCGTTGTGTTAGGAGAATAGAAAAACGGCTGAATGGCAACGACAACGTTTCGATGACGATAAAGTGACAATTTGTTAGATAAATTGGCGCCCAGTGCGGGCATTTACTATCTCCTCTCGTGTTGGTATTAAACATGTGGCAGAAGATTAACAAATTAAACTTTCGAATACTTAGTAGTATTTTCCTAGATTTCAACTCGCAGATCTTTGGTTGAAACCTTGTTTTGTTCTATGTACAGTCAGCGTCAAATAATTAAAGACGCTCAGGGTATTCAAATAAATAGACGCAACCAAAAAGTCAATAATATCGGTACAAACAAAGTTTCCTTATTGTTGTCAACAATATACTCGCTCAAAAGGTCGAGACGTTTAAAATGTCATATAGATCGTTTCAGTCAAACCGCCATAAATATGGTTACAGTCATCCCGCCAATGGTATCCAAGCATTCTAAGTGTTCAAAAATACGGAACACATTAGAAAAATAAACTAGCATATTATAGACATAAACGGTTTCCCAAAGATGAAAACCTCTTTAGGCAATCTAGTATTGTTTGCATGTCATTCTTTTATTTATCATTGCATTTCAATTATCTATCAGTTATATCAATATCAAGTGCAATATTAAAGCAAGTTAGTAGCAGTATTAATAGCGTTTCATGCTTAAATATGTCTACATATCGCATTAGTGACACCACATGGGTCACGCCATCGTATTCCTGCTAAAAAGCCTATATTAACAAAAAGGATTAGATTAAAGCACAGCGTTCACAATTCGCACAAAATTATTTAAATTTCAATTTTGATAATGTGATATTTGTAGATGAAAAAGTTTTTTGTTCGTCTGCCCAGGGACGCTTATCTCTATACCGAACATCGAACACAAGGTATGATGAAAGAAATGACCTCCCTAATAATCGCAGTGGTCGAATCACCTTAGGATTTTGGGGATGGATTTCGCTTAAAATGAAAAGGATTGCAATAGTTTCTATCCCTTTCATTTTCTGCATAAATATTTTAATATTCATTGATGTGAGAAATTATATTTAAAATATATAGCAGTAAAGTTTATTTTTCTAATCTGTTCCGTATGCGGTTGAAATAACCATGATAAAAATATATTTAATGAGACATGAAATTATTTTTAAAATACATAATTATTTAGTCTGAGATCATGACTTTTGATTTTGGACAACAACTATAGTAGAATGTCCTCATTTTGAACGACCCTGGGAGGACAGTGGGTAGATAATAATTAATAAACTTGTAAAACCTAAAAAAAAAAGCAATAAAGCGCATGGGGCTTTGAGACAACTGCCAAGATATCTTGATGATCAAAATTAACTACTCGTAGCTGGCGAAAATAAAAAATATGTTTTTAAAACTATATAGTTGCCAAATTACCAAAATATCATAGAACAGCTGCGTATTCGTAGCTTAATCCGGACCTTAGATTATTGTGCGTGTTAAATAAATTAATAGTAACGCATTTTTATTTACGTTTTGATTCATTCTTGTCATATATTCTAATTAATAAAGATTTAAGAACAACACTAAGATATAAGAATACCTAACAAAAGCCGTGATGGTCTAGTGAACATGGATGGATCATGGATCTTAAACGAGAGATTGCGTGTTAAGATCTGGTTAAGCACCAATGAGTTTTCGTGCGCTTAATATGTGTTTCAAATTCACTTCGTATTCAACGGTTAAGGAAAACTTCCTGATGAAACTTACATGATGCGTATAAAAATCTACAACAAGCTATCTTAAGGCCTAGACCCTGCAGTGAGACATTTACGAACTGTTACTTTAGTATACTTTAAAAAAATTAGGAGTTATAACAATGTTTGTAAACTATTCTTAACATTCAAAACAGCTACATAGAAATAGCAGAACTATGTAAGCTTTGATAATAACCTGTGTTATGTAGTTCACAGCAACTATTTCTGTCGCTTCTCGGTTCACATTAAAACAATGATAAACATACTCCTAAGTTTGTATGATTTAATGTCCGTGCATTAAAGTTTCTACGTCATTATTTCAATGAGTCAAATGTTTAAAATTTGAAAAATGATCGAATCGATTTATCTTTCAACTCTGACGATAAAAAATTGAAACAATTTATTTCTGAAAAAAAAAATTACATTTTGATATTATTCTGTATCTTCATAAAATAATGACGCACGTTCCGAAATATACCGCAAGCAAATTATTATGAAATTTTATTACTGCCGTCAGTCGCCCGCGTATAGAAGTTGTCATGTAGCATTCATGGGTTAAACGATAACTCATTTTTCATACACAGTTTATGTTCCCTTCATATTATGAACTTGTATCCCACGAGTCTGTTAGATCTTTTTATATAAAAATACAACTTAACATCTGCAGACAGTATATCTTTGACAATTGTCATATATCTTGATAATTTATTATAGCCGGTACTAGTGACATTAATTCAAACAAAATATCATATACAATCTAATTTTTATTTAGTAGCACTAAACTTAAGATAATTATTTGAAAAATAAATAAATTCAAATATTTAAGGCTCTCTTTTCATGCCAAATATTTTAGACACATTTTCTTCGTCTTTTTAAATGTACCTCTGCTGGGTTAAGGTCAGGTGACCTTTTAAAAAGAAAGGGTTATTCCACCACGCTGCTCAAATCAAATTGGTGGATGTGGCAGAATTTCATTGAAATTAGACAATGCAGGTTTCCCAATGTTTTCCTTCATCGCCGAGCACGAGAAGAATTACAAACACAAATTAAGCACATACAAATTCAGTAGTGCTTGCCTGAGTTGGAACCTGCAGTCATCGGTTAAGATGCATGCGTTATATACCAATGAGCCATGGGCTTTCTCGCCATCTGTTTGGTTGTTCGAGTTTAATTTTAATTTGATGTCTCAATTTATAACGTATTATTCAAATTATTTTAATTTGTTTATTTTAAAAATAGAAGTTACAATTTTTATTTATAACTATGTACCAAATTTTAAATAAATTTTCAAGTATGAAATAAATCCATTTAACTTAGATACATTTTCGATATATATTTTTTTAATCGATAACATAAAATTCTTTCATGTTTTGCTCTAGTTAATCCAGAAACGGAACCGGTAGTTTCTTGCACCATTGTTATAAAAACATTTACAAAATATTCTTTAATACTCACTACATCGATTACATCAATGAAATAACAATAATCTTGATGTATTTGGTTTATCTTTTAAATTACTAACTGGCCTAAATACGCGTTGCCTCTCCACGCAACGCGCATCGACGATGCACCACACTGCTGCACCAAAATAACCGTATTGCACAACTTATTCGCATTACATCTAAGAGCATTGAACCGACATCCTAATCTTACCACAGCCGGTCTAACGTTCAGTGCGACTGTTTTAATTACCGGCGAAACACTGGGACACTAGAACTTTAGAACCAGGCATTTTTCAGTAATCAAGCATTTATTATTTATTGGTCGGAATTGTGCCATGAGTGCACTCAACGTTGAGGGTATGTTAGGTCATAATTAGTATATTAACCCTCTAATATATAACATGTAATCAGGTTTGATTGAATACTCTATAATAATCTTGTTGCAGTCCTTCGCAAAGCGTTTGATGGCTTCGACCACAACCGCTCGGGCAGTATTCCATGTGACTTCGTAGCTGACATTCTTCGAATGATGGGACAGCCCTTCAATAAGAAGATCCTCGAAGAGCTCATCGAGGAGGTTGACGCTGACAGTGAGTATCTATTTTTGTAAGTTAACAAGTGCAGTTTAGGTGATTGTGAAATATATAACAAGCCGTTAAATAATTTTGTTAGAAATTATTTAATAATGGAAATCAAAAAAGTATTCTTATTGTTTTTACAAGGATATGTTTTATAGTACTTAGTATGTAATGCAATATTTCAGAGTCTGGTCGTTTAGAATTCCCTGAATTCGTAACCCTCGCTGCCAAGTTCATCGTTGAGGAAGACGCTGAGGCTATGCAAAAGGAACTTAGGGAAGCTTTCAGATTATATGACAAGGAAGGTAAGATGGCGAACCTTCTATAAATATATTGCTTACGTATACGTTCAGGAGATACAAATTAACTAATTATATGATCAGTTATTATTAGCACTATGTTCGATCGATAACGTTTATAATGAGCAACTTTGAAATTAACTCGTTTGATTATCTATTAAATTAACTTTCTCGAATTACAACTTATTTTTAATGTAATTTTAGACCGTATTTGTACGTCATGCTTAGTATTACTATTTTAGGAAAGTAAATATACTTTAATTACAGGCAACGGTTACATTCCCACATCGAGCTTGCGTGAAATCCTCCGTGAATTGGACGAGCAGCTGACGGACGATGAACTCGACGGCCTCATCCAAGAAATCGACACGGACGGCAGCGGCACTGTTGACTTCGATGGTATAACTATACAATTATACAATATGTACAATTTTACATTTAAAGTAGATATATAATTAAATCCAATAATAATATCTATCAATATAAATGTAATGCTGATTCGATGCAGAATTATAAAAAAAAATCTCTATTTTAAAGAAATATTTTTATAGCAATATATTTTCATGATTAATTTTCGTTGTTTCAGAGTTTATGGAGATGATGACTGGGGAATAAACTAATTTATCTAAATGCTTTTATACTTTAATATGATTTAATTTTAAGTTAAATATATTTCATACATTTTGGTACTACAACCTTCGAGTCTTGGAATTATTGAACTAAACATACACTGTCATTGTAAGAAAACTAAAGAATAACATATTTGTATGTATTGTAAAAAATGATCCCTTGTTCTCGTTCAACTGATGCGTGTGGCTGAGAAATGATTATATATACTTTATTAATAAATCTTTTACAACACTATTCTTATGTTTGATTGTTGAATATGAAAGTTTTTGGCACAAAGAAACGCGAGGGAAATGAGAGAAACTTCAAATGAAATGCTCGTCCAGAAATATCATTGTAGAAATGTTGCGTGATAAAAATAATAAAGTCACTGTTTTTATACCGGACGCCAAATTGTCCTAGATAATTTTGATGGCATAAAATGCAGAAGTTTGGCTCGTCGCCAGTCGAAAGTAATGGATCTATTTAAAATGCTATTCCGCTGATAATAAACTCTGGAGAATATTTCTATCTCCGTATTATATGATATTAAATGAAAACACCTATGAATATTACTTCTTTATTATTAGATAATTCTTTGATATTTGAATAATTTTCTTGTTGACACATAAAATGTTCTAAATTACATTGGTGATATAAAAGCTATTTTACAACTGGTCATATCCAAAAATACAGGTAGGTAGTCATATTACTGTAAACTATAAATTATAATATTCATATATTATATCGAAATGTGCTTTTAAGAGGCTATTTAATGAAACAAATATTACATATTGAAATAATATAATCATAATGTCCAACTTATTTTATTAAGCATGTCTATTAGCATTCAAGGAAAATTTAAAGTTATCGTTTTCTGGTTGGAGTCTTTGCATAATGAGGTTTAATAGATAGTATCATTATTCCACGAAACTTTTTATTATATATCCTGTTTAAATTGAAAAAATATCAGAGAGCAACTGATGCAGTATTTGTTTAAATGAATACTAAACGAAAAAATAATGAACCTTGCGTGGTAAATGTAATAATAATATCCATGCAATAAAATATAAATTATATCATTAATATGGCGACAAAATTTACATTATCAAATAATAAAACAATATTCAATCTCAAATAACTTACTTAGAAGCCTACATAAAACGTAGACCATTATTAAATAATGATAAGAAATAAAAATAATGGGAATGCAAATAAAAATGGTATTACGAATAGGAATTTAATAAAATCATTTAAAGTTTGTATGCAATAGGAAGTCTTGACTTAAATAGAAATTCTAAGCCGCTTTTCATAATTCCATAGCCCCATTAAAATTTAAAAAATAAAATGAAACACTTCATCCAAATATTCAATGTTCACTTCAAGTCAAATTTCGCATAACCTCATCGAAAATTCTAGTATCCTTTTCTATTCTAGTATTTTATTATGTCATGTTTATAAACAATATATATATTGGTACCATTATATAAGTACGTTTACATTTTAAATAAATATTATAAAAAAAAAGATAGAAAATTTGGATACATACAGATAAATATATAAGTACATAATTGTTATGTGCTTTTTGCCAAGTGATGCCTACAGGCATACATTTATCACAATCGTGGCGGCACGAGTCTACTACTATCGGATCTATCGAAGCGATTTTGAATACATGCATCTAATAATAATTTATTTCGGTTCAAATAAACCGAAAATAAATAAAGTTATAACAACTTTGTTGATTTTCATTTTATTTCATTCATTCTTTAGTTCGTTCCGACAGTGCAGCTTCAGCCACCTTACACTACTGAAGATCCAATGGCACTAAGTACATTCACTTCTGTGAACTAACACATAATGACATACAAATGCGATAAGCATACAACGTGAAGCAAATCAACAGATCACGTTATATTTAACGTTAAAAATCAATGTCAATAATAAAATTCATTGGTAACGCATTTAAATACTACATTTTTAATAGTCTTAATTTAATATACTAAAGCTAATTATGTAATAATAGTTACATATTATGTTTAGTGGAATAGATCAAAATATGTACAATTATAACGTTTATAAATTATTTGTTCGTTAACACAAGGGTAACAGAGCCGCTCGTCTTAGCGTATACATTTCGACAGTAAATTTAGCGAGCTCGTTTATATGAGACAACATTGAATTAGACTTCATTCAAAGTATATACACAAGATCCGTACAATCTCGTTAGCTTCTTGGCTTCGGCTAGATCTAAGATTTCGTAAACTAACTACAGATGAGATCTCATTTTGAACTATGTTAACCAAACGTCTCCTGTCTGAAGTCATATTCAAAGCTAATTATCACATATTGTTGATAGGTTTAGAATTATAATGTAATAAATTATAAAACATTTACCACATCAAGCTGAACAACGATCTAGGCGTCCACCAATATATAAAACCAGCACATATTTATCTAATACAAACATTAACATCGACACAAATAATTTGTAAGTAAATCAATTATACTTATCGCTCTTTGTTATAAAAAAAAAGTATAAAAAGAGGAGCTTCAACCATAACCTCATTCATTAACCATTATACAGGAATGATTATACATTTATATAACTATGTTGAAGCTGGTTGATTTGGCGAGGTACTAGTAAGCTACAGGTGGTCTACAAATCGTATAATATTATAAAAGAGCTTGTTCACTTAACTATAAGTAGATTACGAATACTGTTTATGTAAATAGATCTTCGTTCCTAATATTGTCGCACCTTACTGACACAACTCAAATTCAATTCAACTCGACACTTTCTGTTTACATACTGAAAAGAAAATAAATATTAATTTACATTTGTTATTACTGAGCTTATATTTAAACCTACGGAATGTTGTGTTGGATTTACTAGAATTGAATATCATAAATCATTCATATTCCATATAATAATTCTATTGAATGGATTTTTATAAACAGCGTATCAAATAGGTTCAGCACAAATAAAATTTGACGATTTTTAAATCAACTTGCTATCAGCGAATCAATACTTTGAAAATAAATTTTAATTGCATCTGCTATTGATTCGTCGGCTTTTTATTTATCTTTAATTCCCCAATCAAAGCTTGAATTAATTAAGTGATTTAATAAAAAAGCAATAATTACCTCATAATTGCCATAATGGCAGCTGGTTTGACTAGTAATTGTGTTGCCGATGCTAGTATATTAATGTAGAATTGGAGGTGGAGGCCGGGAACGGCTGTTATTTCGCTTAGGTATTGCACCCAAAGTTAATAAGTCGGTTTTCCTATGTTTGACTGAGCGACCGACACCCATACGACCGCGACTTAGCCATGGTGGGGGTGGGCCATCACACCAAGCGGCACGCAACCAATCTTGAGGCTCTGCACCAACACGTGTACATTCTCTTGCATATGCTCTATATGCTGCACAATGACATCGAAAACCTGAACAGCTACATGCATCCAGAAGACATGCTTCTGCATAATTATGAGGGTTAACTTTACCCACACATTTTGAAAATGCCTCATTAGCTTCAAATGCACGGCACAGTCGTTGTACTTTCGTCAACTTCGACTTACGACATCGTGAGATCCCACTAGGTCGCTCCGGACGTCTTGTGCAAGCACGATGCCCGCCTACTCGCCATGAAGTTCCAAACCTCCAAGTATCATTTAAAAGTCTTCCGTCACGTGTTCTCATGTCGTCTCTAGCGACTGAATTAAAGTTCCCACACAACCCGCATAACTTTCCTTTATATGAACTCGACACAGTCACTTCTAAGAATCCGTCACCGTCCCATAACATTTGTACGCCTATTTCAGATTTCAAAAGAACAGATCCATTACTTCGACTTATTTCAGCAACTCCTTTAATTATGTAAGGAAGGGTTATCCTCTGTCCGTTTACTTTGATGCGCATTTTCTTTCCCATATTGACCTTGGTGGATCCAATACGCAATGTTGCAGTACGAGTCCAAGACGAATGTGAAGTATTTCTGGCATCATTTGATATTCTTATAGAAAAAGTGTGATTCTTACAGTCCGAAACTAATTGGTACTTGCAAGAACCTTGAAAGCTGTAAAATTTTCCGTCGAATGTTTTGTAATGAGGATCACCGAAGACAGTACATATTCCATCGATATCTACACACTTAGGGCAACATTGCCCAGGCAATTGTCGGAGTGTCTGATCGGGCGGACAACTTAAGGTCGGGCATCGTTCCATAGCACATCGTGGTTCTCCTCCGTGGCACTCACATGATTTGCAAGCGTCTAACTGCCATATTTCTCCATCCTGAAATAAATACAAATGACTATTTAGAATATTACTTTAAAATTCATATTATTAACAAGCTAAAATTTTAAACGCACCTGGTAAGTTTTTCCAGCGATAACACAGGCTGTCTGTGCTTCTTCTATCTTTGGGCACTCTGGACAGCATTTACCAGGAAGAGGTGGTAGTGCACGAGCTCCACAAGTCAGCACTGGACACGTCTGTCGCGTGCATACTGCTGTGCCATTCATACAAGTACAATGTGTGCATGGATCCACTCGAAAAGGAATTAAATGATCATGATATTCCTTGCCAATTATGCATGGTTTCGGTAGAGAAAATCCTGAAACTGATATAGAGCATATTAAGCTTTTGTATAATTTCTTATCATATATTATAATATACTTTAATGTATTAAAGATGAATACAAAATTTATTAGGTTAAATGTCGAAATGAGCCAGTAAAAATAAATAATTAATAGCACGACTAAATAGCACGACTGAGTTTTTGTGGTTAAGAATTGGACCCGTATTTGGTGAATGAAAAAATCACAAACATCGGAAAACTGCATGACGGGTGAAATTCTACCACATTTGTATATACTTACTATCCCGCATTGAAAAAGTGTGGTCCAATAACTTGTAGCTTTCTACTCTAGAATACCTTTAGGTGCCTTTGTCCATCAGTAACATTTATTAGTTTTTACTATATTTGTATTTCTTATTGCAAAAACATTAATATTCATCGATAGTGATCATATGTATATTCATCCTTAATAAAAACATACTTGGAAGAATTTTATCCGCAGTGGGATGGGTGCATTTGGGGCAGCATTCTCCAGGTGGTGTGTACTGCTGAGAGATGATACAGGGTAAAACCGGGCAGGCTCGCTTAATGCAGGACAATGTCCCCCGCATACATCGACACGACAAACAGGGCTCTTCTGGTATACGGACATCTCGACCTTCCCACACGCGTTGTCCATTTATGACACATTCTGTAAAAATAGATATATTCATAACATTAATGTTTTATTAAGGACAAAATTATTGAAAATGTACGACCCATTCTTTGTTACTCTTAAAAGCCAAAGATCCTTAAGGTGGAATGTCAATGTTTCTTTTCTTAAAAAATCTTAATTGTTTTAAAATAAAAGTGCAAAATATTTTCGCCATTGTCTCAAAGGATCCCAAAGACAAAGCGACAAAGGGCACGCTCCATAAATTAATACAATCGGGCGATGAATCAATCAGGATTTAATGAATGGGAAAACTAGCCGCACACGAAGTACCCATCCTCAGAACACGACTCTCAGATCACGCGTCGAATCTCCACAATGACTATAAATACTTTTGCGTATTAGATTCATTTTACAAATGTTCAAGGACAACATATAAATGTTCTTCATTCCGAACACAATACTTGCACAATGATAAGTGTTATTAATATACTCAAATGTTTATAAAAAGCTTTTATGGTAGGTTGTTTTGAAGTACTGTAAAGAGCTTTGGAATATAATAGAATACGCTGGTCATAACCCTTTATATGTGCGTTTAAGTAGAATAGTCATACTCGTACACTTTATATTATGTGTGCTGTTCACAGAGCGCTCGATGCATAATGTAATTGTCACAATAAAGGCACTCAAGACTCCTAAGTAAAATAAAACCGATAAAACGAATAACATCGTCCTTTTTTAGACATGCAATTCAATATATATATCGTTTAACCAACTCAATGTTTGAGCATTCAACACTTAATGTAAAAACCAGAATTATTTATCTCACGTACACACTTCTTGTTAATGGAGAAACAGAAATCATGAATGAAGCGAAAACTCAATATTTTTTGTCTGACATCGTACGCGACTGCAATTTAAAAGGCGCAGTAGTTAATTGAACACAATATGCAACCATAAATGAAATGACAATTGGTCGGTTATATAACGCACTGTAATGGAAAAATGTCGACAATAAAATTACGACGTCGAAACATATATACGATGTTTTTAGTATAGTTATGTAACATCTATAAAATATTCATTACACGCAGAATGCGTATATCACAAGCTAATTATTTTAATTTCTCGGGCCGTCGCAGACATGGCCAATAATAACGATAGCACTCGAAACGTTAAAAGAATTTAGATGAGCAAGCTTTTGTTTATGTTTAAAAAGGTTTGTGGAGCTTTAGAATTTCCAACAAAGACATGAAACATACAATTCTGCTCGGAATTTTTATGTCTATCGATGACTAAGAACCTTAGTATTTTAAAATTAATGCAATCAAAAAGCAGACATATATACATATGTGTAAATGCACCAGCAAAAAGATGAAGAGGAACTTTGCAAAAACTTCAAGTATCAGTTTAATAAAACATACACAAACTGAATCGGACTGCCAGAAATATTACCCGCAGACATTCTACATGTAGTTTAATTATTACAAATAATGAAATGTCTTGAGAGATTTTGTATTTACGAGAAGAAATTGACTTCTTACAAATAGAAAAATCTTTAGAAACCACAAGTGCGTTATTTTTTATTCTTTGCCAGAAAATACAATCATCTCGAGATTTCGCTTTGTCCCTAAACAAAAAGAAACACTTTAAGTCTGATAAGGTCGTAATCATAAAGGAATAAGACGTAAAAGAAGCAAAAAGCCTAATGCACCGTTGGGATCGTAAAACAAACACAGGGCACACCTCGGCGTTCCCGCAGCCACGCAGACGTCGGCCGCTTTGAGCAACAGACAAAAACCCACCCGCCTCTACCTTTTAAGTAGGTTGTTAACTTTTTGATTTATGGTCAATAATAGAGACGCAAACGCCGTGGGAGACTTCCCGACCATTACAAATATATGTAATTTTAACGAACCCCCGTGAACATAATAAGATCTCATTTTGTTAAGACATAGGTAGAAATCATTCCCTTTGTCTTAAGTATTTACCATGCCAAATGACCGAATATTTTTTGGGTGGTCCACTTAGTAGTTACATTCAAAATTCCTTCGCTAAAATACGCATAAAACGTAAGCAACATGTGAACCCTGCACCCTGTGGAAACGATTTCAAAATATCAGACGTTTATATTAATATAAATAATAACAACTTAGGTCACAATAAAGCAAGGCGAACATAATGGGAACAAATGGTCTTGACTTTTTATTGATAACATACAGATCAATAAGTCACTTTGTTGTCCGATAATAGTCATCGAAGCGTTATGTATGGAGCTGAGAGGAACGAGTTATTATGGCTGAGTAGTCCATTGTCTGAAGATACTCTGAGCTACTGCGCAACGTCTTGTGTGTTATGCCATTGTCAACCTCGGCGTGTGGGCGAATCGCGGCCACCTCAGAACAAAGGTATTATGGTGAGCGTAAACACAAGACAAAATGATAACTTGAAAATCGTAATTAAAAACCATCTTATGTATAACAATAACAGGTTTTAAGAATGTTCTTCGGAGTATATTGCCCAATTGGCCATGTTTTATTTAGAAGAAAAAGACGCAAAATAATTTAATAATTCAAGAGAGCTAAGGTCCGAGAATCCTTCGTTATTCTTGACCAGCCAGCGGGTAATGAATAAAATATACAGGCAATAAAACGATAGGTCGGAATGTGTCGGCCATTTTCAAAAGCGATTCTGTGCCGTCATCTCGAAAATTACTATTATTTGATTTTGAATTAATAAACTTGTTAAAGTTTGGGAAGGGACGTAAACTGCCTGAGTTTTTGGTTTTATTAAGTTCGCATGTCGGTTTATATTTGTTTTTCAATGGGATTATAGTTTTTTTGTTGAGCGTGCGTCTGGGTGGGCGCACTTCGAGACAAGACTGCGCCAGCGTCGCTCGGCAATTATATTCGTTGAACATAACGTACCTCCGTACTCGTGGTGGGAAAACACAGCGTGAAATAGGGAGTGCATTCTTTTAAGTCATTATGTTTGTTTATTTCTTATTCATAAGGAATGTTATTGGTTGCCGTGAAACGACTCGTAACAATAATATTTTCATATAGAAGAGTAATTAAGATTATTTTATTGACAGAATGAAAATAATTAAGTTTTGCAAAAATATATAATGTAAGCATTTATTAATACGAAAAATATTTCTTCTCTTTTATATGGATACGTATATAAAGATATATAAGTATCTTACTTATCATTAATCTTATATTTGCAATATATGCATAGAAATATTTGTTAGCCTAATAATTTACCTTCACAAACTGGACAATTATAATGCGTATGCCTCTGATGCTTAGGATTGTCACAAGGAGCGTAGCACTCGGGTCGTGACATAGTCACCACGCCAGCTTCGCAGCGGAACAGCCTCCCGTCTTCATTCCACTCGGTGTGAGATGCATATTCCGTACCATTATACCAACATCCTTTGCATCGTGCACAGCAGCCTTCTCGTGGCATCTCGACAGCGCAGTCTTTCATTATCCCGCACTCCTTTGCACCTTTCCGACACTCCACAAAGCCGTTCTATAACAAAGAAAATAAAGAGAATAAGTCACATTATATACATGTACCACATAAAATAATAATAACCCAAGGCTCTGGTCATATTATATTTCATGGAGGAATTTCTAATATAGTTTAAAGACTAAATAGGACTCTTTAAAGTGAATAAGAAACGAAAGTATTCGTTGTTAATTCAAAGATGACGTCATGAACTGAAATACACCATGTCTAATTAAAATTTTATAATCAATATTATATGTTATATTAATTACTTTGATTATATATATAATTCCAATAAAAACATTAAGAAGAGTGATATATATTGATATTAAAAAAAAAATGGATACATTAGAATAGAAACAGTTACTAAATAACTGCCTTAACATAGACGATAGACCTAGATAATAACACTTGGATCAAACCGAAGATCTTACACTATTGAAATTCAATAATTTTTTTTTTGAAGTAGCAGGAATTTTTTGAATCAATGCAAATTGTGACGTCTCATAAAAAAGTCCTCCTACATTTCTAGTATCTATCAAATCGTTTCTGAAATGAAAGCCACGTATAGAGAAAATTTAACAAACAAATTAAATTTTATGCTACTTTTTATAAATTTTATACATAATCTTTGTAAAAAAATTTAATCAGAACACTTTTCACGACTCTTTTCGTCAAAACAACTGCAAAGATATACATGGTTAATTTTCAAATAACTCCAATGTTTATGACATTACTATAAAGAAATGATAAAAGACAGCCGTTCACGTATTCCAATTATGGACCGACCGTTCATGCGTTTTTATAAAAGAAATAACTCAACCTGCTTTAATGAACAATATCTTAAAGCGCTTACATAGCCTTGATACCATGAATGCTGATCGAAATATTGTTTAAATAAAATAGAATTCCGATTAAGAAGCCATCCACGTTGTAAGCTTTATAATTATTTAAGAGATTTCATAATTTGTAGAATACATAAGGCTAAATTACACTATCAATATTCAAAGATACACACAAAAAACGATCGCCCTAAACCGTCTAAAACTGTTAGTAGGCAATAAACGATTTTCATAATACAACTGAATTCAAGGAGTTCTAAGCTATTTTTATTATAAATATATGAAATGATTCATAGCTAACATTTCAGAAATATTTTGATTATGTAACACATGGTATGAAAATTCCGAATAAAATTAAATAATATTTCGTCGATTATATTATTCTCACGGAAACGATTATTTAACTATATATATATGCGACGGAATTTAGTTATTAACATGTTGTTTGTCAGGCATGATCAATATTAACGTCTAATATTTACACAAATCTGTACACTATCAAACGTTTTAACACCAAACATTGTGTCCTAATTCGTATGTATCCGTGGCCCCGCGTCGGCGGAGCCACGACTGCGGCTAGTAACTATGTATGTACGTGACTATACGACCGTCTTCCTAAAACGTACCATAAACGGATAGTTTTGTCTGACCTCTATAAGTTCGCGTGTCTGGCCTTTCAAACGAGAGCTAGCATCGGGGTTAATAATTTTATTAGCTCATAGACACCAGTAATATGCAGATATGTATTAATAGTAGCTAATAAAATTAGAGGATTTCGTGTCTGCTTTGGAACTATAATTCGAATAAGGAGATTGTTAATAGTGTAATATGCAGATTATTGCGTTCCAAGTTTATTTTATTTATATTTAATTTTTATACAATGCAATTAAATTAATCTTTAATGAATTTTCTTTAAAATAAAAACAAGAAATAATTAATCGAATTATAATAATAATCTTTACAATCGTGGGACTCGATATTAAGTAAGTGTACACTAATCATTATTTATACGATACGATACGATTATTTGATAAGAAGGAAAGATACCAACACAACTTATGCAAATATTTGACAGTTACATTATAAAATAATTGCAATAAGATATTATGAACTCATAACGAAAATATAACCCAAATTGACTCTCACAGTTGGATAAATAAATAAAAAAATCCACTTTAAATAAGTGTCGACATTAGTCGCGATCATTAATTAAACTTTATATTATCAAGAGAATGATATTCTTTAAATGTTCGGTGTTTTCAAAAGCCGAATTGTTAACGTTCTTGATGAATTTGCAAATCCATAATATATTAATTATATTAATTTTGTTAATATCAATACACTTTAGGCTAATGTATATCGTATGAATATTGTATATTAAGCATTCATAGACACACCTCTGCTTCTATTTTAATAAATGAGTGCAGGTTATCTGCTCTGTTTTATGTGCGGTACATTATAATAAATAATGACCAGTCGACAGATTTAAGTACATTTATTTTTAACCAACGTAAATATTCCTCTATTACAGGCTCACTTCAAAGAGCCGCTTCAGAAATTCGGTTAAAGCACTGAAATACAATAAACATAAAAGTGTAGTAAGTGACCTCGTGTACGTAATGTGTAGACAAATATATATCCAAGACGAAAACCTAAAGTTCAAACGAATTTAATTTCTATTTCAAAATAAGGTGCTTGAAGGTTTTATTTTACAATACGCTCTTGTACCTCTGCGTAGATATGTAAGCATGTTACATTCAAAATATTTAACAGTCAAAATTACTTTTGACTGGCAACACGGTCGAAAGGATTTTGAATGACATCGTTTTAGTTACTTTTATATCTGTATGAGCATCATCCGGGAAATGGGTAATACCTATATGAGACTTTATGACTCTTGTATTGAGATACACTAAAATAACAATCAGATGGCATAAAATTAAATGAACTTCGTTTTTTATCTCGCTGGAAAAACGCATTTCGCCTTTCCCCCACGTGGAAGTGGGGTGTACGTAAGAGTCGCCGAAGCCGTTTCAGCGGGATACCTACTAAAAAACGAGCGATATCCTATCCGTTTCTTCGGCGGTATCACTGTCGCATGCTACCGTGATGAAAACAAACACAAAAGCGAGTACTCATTTTGTCGGAAAAAAGTTGTTTTGGCCGGAATACGAATCTGACCGTAACATACATATGTATATACTAAATCTACACATTGGTTAGGTTTAATATAGATATGTATGTTACGTTCCGATTTATATTGCAATGGTTATTTCCAAAGATTGAACAATAATTTCACACATCTAAACGAAATCTATAAGTACTTTTCCTCAATATAAATATCTTAGGGAATGACAAATCAGCAAAATTTCTACCAGCAATAAGCAAACCGCGATGTGGTTTTATAGGTAATACGATTCCTTCAATTTATGTTATTATTTATGAATATTTTATCTGTTATTAATAGAATACGTCATTCTATTTATCGAATGAAATCTACGTTTGCTTGTGAATCGATTATTATCTAACAAAGACCAGCTGTAATATTGACAAACATTTGAAATGTTATCACTGTCTACGGAATTTTAGTTATCAACCCATACCACATCCAACTCGAGTCGTATTGATTTGTCATACGAATGCTATTTGATAACATCAACTAGGCACAAAGGTGATCGAAGCCAATTGAAATTAATTAAATAATGTCACTATAAAGACAAAACAACGTTATTAATTAAAGTCATTATGACCTAATTAATTTAACATCTGCATAACATTGCAAAGTTATCGCAAAATAAGTCATTACACTGTTTCGATATTTTTCTAAAAACAATTTATATTTACATTCAACGTATCTTCTTATTCATAAAAGTCACTCAATGTTATTGTTGTAATTTAAACATTTAATTAACTTACGTATTTGCAATATCTGATTATTTAAATAATAAATTATTATAATCAAAGTTATATATTTTATTAAATAATACTAACCAATAATGTCTCGTGTATATAAATTCAGTTCCATGTTAATTCATAAATAATTCTAAATAAATAATTTTAATATATTGCATAACTATTTAAAAGAATTTTAACATTTTAGGTTAGTTACAACGTCTGTAAACTGTATGTCTCTTCACAAATATTTTGTTTTAATACTAACAAAATATCACAAGAAAACAAAGTCCAGAGACATTATATAGATAAGCAAATTTAGATAATGAAAATATTTTGCAATTATCCGCATCGTAACTATGTTTTATCGCAAATTAACTTAACAAATTGACTCTATAATTCTAGAAACGTTGTATATTTTCGTTATTAAAAAATAATAAGTAATTATGAATTTTTTGTCTTTATATCAGGAGGGCAGACTAATTTTAAATCTTTGCCTTCGTCTTTATTTATAAACATTAAAAATATAAGCCAGATCACATGGATAAGTTTCATTTGTATGTATCCAGCAATTTACTTCTGATAATTGCTGATAGATAGGTACCTGATAGATTACTTCTCATAAGCAGGATACTGACTTAGAGCACATGAAAAACTGTACTTTTCATTTTGGATCATAAGACTAACACTAATTTATATTTTCATAAATCAAATCTTAAACAAACACAGAATTGCTTGTGACCGCGTTATGTTTTAGGATGTTAATATTATAATGTAAATGTTATTCTATTATTCAATTGGTTTTGTGACCGTCACACCACATCCCGTAGTGCTGATAGTAGACCCGAAATTCCTCACTTCCTGGCTTTGCGCAATCTGCCATTTTGTAACATCTTCATTGCGCACTTATAACTTTTTATTGCGAAATTTGTTCAATTAATAATTTTGTCCTATAATTTAAAATAACTTACTGACATACATCGCACAGGCTAAGCCCGAGGTTTAAACAGTATGACATTTTGCAAAAGAGTTATGGAACGTACATGAGAAGAGAGTTTTTTCAAAATTCATCTCCTAAGAAGATTAAATTGGAAACGAAAGTTCGTATATAATATTATTTTTGATATTGGAAACATGAATATGCATATATAAAACATGATATCATACAAATTAATCATCTAAGAGTGCGAAACTTGGGATAAAATTTCGTCATTCTTGAAAGTTAGAAATATAGAAAATTTTATATATGCTTCTATTTCTGAAAATTCATCACTTTCATCACATCATGAAATTGAGGCTGAAAGTTTAGTTTTATTTGAGTGTTTGAAATATGGGAATCGGTCTTTCGGCTTCTATTTATAAGAAAGAGACCAATTTTACAGTGGCTGCCGGTGTCCCATCCCAATATCCCATTTGCTAGAAGGCTAGTTTAACAATATATTTAGTTTAAAAAATGCCAAAAAGTCAGTTCACATGGCTTTAAAAAAATACCAGAAGTATTTATTGTATATTAACAAACATTATATTTCTTTTTTTCCTGTATATTACATTATTCTAATGACAAATAATATAACCGATTAACAAAGTCAAATTATATTTATTAGCAAAACAAACAATTAAGCAACCGTTTCACTTTTTTTTTTTCTAAAATATTCATATAAATTTAAAGCTATAAATAAATTTTCCAAATTTTTTATACGAAAACTAAAACATAAATACTTCTTATGCATATAAAAAACGTAATAAAAAAAAAACTGTCGAACCTTAAATATTTAAATATTTGAGGCAGCGTTATAATTATTGTTATTTAGGCGTCACCTGCGAAAAATATTCGATGCGTCGAATAAATTGTGAACGTTAACATAATATTCGTTTTAAAACTTACTTTATCTCCCAATTAACATATTAGATTCGAGCGAGTCAGACTGCTGGGGGACGAGACGTTACCGCGGACCGCCTGCCATATCTACGAGGATACCACGTAAATTATACTAACGCGTACCACTCTGCTGTTATCACGTTTTCACTCGATTTTATTTCCTATTTTTCCATACAATAAAATTTTATATACTGTCATAGAATTTTATTATTAGGAATGCTTTTTCGTTTATTTGTCTTAGTTTCTTAAATTATTATTTAAAAAAAATAAAACATGTTAAATATAATTTTTGTGTTCTACTTTCTAGTTATATACATTTAATTAAATAATGCGCAAAGCGTAGTACGGGTGTGTCCACTGTCCATACTAAATCAGCTTCCCCTTAGAGGACATAAACTATTTACAGAATAGCGACTATTGGCAAATTGTTAATTTTAGTTATTTTAGGAGATTTAAAAAAAAAAGCAAAGCTACTTGATTAATGTTCTAATGCTTAATATACAATATTCATACGATATACATTAGCCTAAAGTGTATTGATTTTAACAAAATTAATATAATTAATGTATTATGGATTTGCAAATTCATCAAGAACGTTAACAAATCGGCTTTTTAAAACACCGAACATTTAAAGGATATCATTCTCTTGATAATATAAAGTTTAATTAATGATCGCGACTTATGTCGACTCTTATAGTATTCCTTGAGATATTTCGTTAAAAATTAAAAATATAAAGAACAACAAATGAAACGTATTGAGGGAAAATCGAAATATGGAGCTTATATTATATCGACGCTCTTCAGAAATAAACAACTTCAAAAAGGAAAATCATTAAATAAAACATTCGAATTTATTTTCTCAATTCCAAACTTAACAAAAACAGAGGGTAGTCGGTATATTTACGAGTCATATTTTAACAAAATGCCACTGTCCTATTCAACAAACAAGCATTATTGATAACTATACGATATATAGCTATGAAATGCTACATATAATACCATGAGTATTATAGATAATATAATATATATAAAAGATAAATAGAATCAATACGGACTTCGATTCTATTAACGTCGTAGATGACTAGAGGTATAATTTTAGTGTAAATCTATCAGGTTACAAATGAAAACGCTTTGCTAATTATATACTATTAAACAGAAGTATGTACTAGTAATTGTATCTATTCGAGTAAATGATCCCGGAGTGGCGACAGCGCAAGGCCGAGTGTGGGCTGCGCGCGCAGGCTCCCGCACCGTATTGCTGCCGAGCGGCATGGCGCCTTCAAGCTTACTATTTTTTGCGCGGGACACGCGCTACATTCTATGTAATCCGCTTCATTTACTGAACGATGTAATTAGCAACAAGAATTTATCGTTAGGATGAACTGTTGCTACATGGAAGTTATAAAAATATTTTTTACTGAGCGTTAAAGTTTTTTCAATACTTGCGCATTTCTTAGTTCGTTCGAATAAGGTTGAGGACAGAATGTACAAACTACAGACAGTGTGTAGAGTAATGTAATATTGATATTAATATTCTTTAAAAATATAATATATATAAAAAACATAGGTATTTTTACCGGCTTTCAATTTTTATTAAATAAAAATCGAATAAAATTACGTATTTAATTTTTTTTTTTTAAATAGCCTCGAAAAAGAGACTTATGTTATGAAAAGTCAGATTTTCATCCAATGAGATGCCAATATATTATTGGCGTGTGTACAAATTCTGGTGTTAGACCCCATTTTGAATTTAAAGCTTTATAATATATGAGAAAAGTTTTTAAAACTGTGCAAAATTTTAATGCGATAGTAACAGTAATGAGTAGAAAAAAGGCTTGAATTAATAATTCCACTTCTTTAATTTAAAACTAACTTTCTGAATCTTTTCATGAACAAAAAAGGGATTCCTATAAATTGAAGTCCATTTAACTATTTTTTTATTCATCAGTTGATAAAAAAAAATATTAATTAATTAATTATTTTTTGCGATGCATACACATAACTTCTTATAGCAACATTTTATAGCGTCATCTTATTTTAATTGTATTTTTTACTTTAAAAAAATATTCCCTATTTTTCTAAACTAGTACTAAAACTATTGATTATTATGCTTCTGAATGAGAAATTGCTCTTGTCGAATATCCAATCAATAACAATTTCAATTGAAATTAATGAGATAGGGTCGAATTGTAACAAAGAAACAACAGATATAGACGACAATGTTTTATTACATATATTGATTTTAAAGGTATAGGAATCAAACCGAATAAGTTTAGACATAAATAAAATTAAGACGGTCTATGAGAAATGGAATAAAACAATGTCAAGAGCACATCCGTGTTGAGATTATATTTGATTATTGCTATGCGGATATGAAAATACTTTTTATGCATATTCTCTGCTTTGATTTCAATACTTGTTGACTTCCAGGCAATATATATTACATACATATATAATTGTATTTAACTAACATTACTGTATTTTTAAATGTTGAAAAAGGGTAACTAGTGAGTTTTTTGCTGGTTCTTCTCGATAGAATCTACATTCCGAACAGGTGGTAGCTTCACTTAATATAGTTTGTTAAATGACGAAAAGTGCTTGTAAAAGCCTGCTTGAATAAAGTATATTTTGATTATGATTTTTGATTTTGACAAAGGTGTGAAATGGGGAAATGTCCTCATTGAAACTAAGTCAATCGTAAACTTTCAAAGATATTTAAAATTACTTATATCGGAATCAAACTTGATTTTTTGCATCATAGCAAAACATAACAACAATATCTTTGATGTGTGGTGTGTAAAAAAATACACGTTGCTAGAAGAACCGGTGCGACCGCATACCGCGCGCGCGCTCGCGGCAAGGCCTTGCTGGCACCTGCGCCCGCGCCGCTCGCGCGCTCTCCACTCACCCACTTTCACGTTTCGACTGACACCGACATCGCACATCGACACCACACTCACTGTTATCGTACTCGGTGACATCCCCTAGATGTGATAAAGATGTATATGTTTAAAAAACAGAACAGTCGTTTCGTGATATACGTCGGACAATAGAATACAGAACACTGGTTTATTTCGAGCAATTATTCGGTTTACAAATAGCTCGAAGTATTTCAGTTTAGTAAAATATCTATATTTAATACAGTATGAAAAATAGTCTTAGATCCCCCAGTTGCTAGTCAAAACAGTACGACCATTACATGACCAAGCAATTTACTTGTGACTATAAAGTACAATTTATGGCATATTAATAGACGTAACATTGGAGATAAAAATAGCGTTTTTACTTTATTACACTTAAGGTATTTTAATTCTTCTTTTAAGAATGTTATAAAAATGTAAAAAAAAAATTGAAGATAATGTTAACAAAATTGCGGTGAATGAAAAAAAAAATAACATATAATGTAACTGTTAATAGTACCTGCATAGCTATACCACAAACTTGAAACATTTACAAGATATATACATTTTTAAGAACTTAAGTAAGAAACTTTAATCCGCGCTTCGATAATAATTGACATGACTCATTAAAGTAAGAGGTGCGCGGGAGCTACGAGATGCTATCAGCAGCTACTGGGCTACATAAAAAGGCTAATGGTACCCTCGGGTCAAAGCGTCGCCACCAATCTCCGCTGCGAGCTTCTGATATCTAATGACAGCCTCAATAAATAAAACTCGCAAATAAAACTACCATTGAGACACGCGATGTTACGTTGACATTGCTTTGCGTTTTCTATCGAAACACGAGATTGATAAATCATAAAAATTCCATCAACGGGATAGCATCCCGTCGACGTTATGTGGCACGCGACAAAAAAGCCCATTAGGTAAGCAAATGTATATTTTAATACAGAATAAGCGATAAATCTCGCGATGGGCTTTCGAATTCCGCGCAAGTCATCCGACGAGGTGAGATCGGCTGGGAAATACCACACACATATGCGTACCAAGGTGTACAACCTTACTTACATACATACTGATGTCGTGTCTGTGCCAACTATGTAAAGATAACGTATTCATTATATATTTTTACGACTTACATTTTGTATGTCAATCGAATATCGATACTAAATGTGAGATATACCACGTATATGCAATAATAATCATCTTTATATTAAAGATCTATGTCGCTAAGATAACGAATACTAATATAATATAAATGGATATTCTGTTAGAAACAGACGCTGTGAATTCCGACGCTGAAGATAATACCGAAGTGGTTCCGCGTCGAATGATTTCGCTCATAACAGCCGCCCGTTTCAGTGGTGGACCTGATCGTTTCGCACGTGCTTAGCACACTTCATTATTTACTATAAACTTAAGTACACTGTACACCTGCACCTGTTTATAATGCCGTTCATAATCGCTCACAGCTAAACAATCACTATCACGGGTATAGCTATAATTTCGTCATGTTTATGTCTTGCGGGCCATACTTTCACATCCGCACCCAGGTGCCGTTATTGCTGTCCGCAGGATTTATTTTAATCTTAATGCAATTATGTAATTGTGATATCACTCACTTTATAAACATACTTGAATTGAAGTAGATATTTAATAATGACGATTGAATTAAAATAAACCTATAATATTTTGCTATTAATTAAATTACTTGTTTCGGTGAATCTTGTTTTTTTTTTTAAATTGTGATAATTTTTTTAACTATAGATTGGGTATGTCGTATCATCATTATAAACATATCAAACTCCCGTCAAATTAAAAAAAAAACATAGTGTGAAATACTCATAAATACGACGTGTGAACGAAGTTATATATTTTGGTAACGGGAAATTCGACACAAGTATTTATAAGTTAATTGAATCGTAATCAAAGTATTTTTATAACAAAACATTTATGGAATTAATGTTATTATTAACTAGACGACGTGGGACCTTGTACTATTAAGTGAATTCAGAACTGGTAAAAATATATTTGAAGATCGAATAATACAGTAATTTTCAAAGGCAAATTGTGTCGCATACACCGAGTTAAACGAGCAAGATACTCAACTATATACGTATATAAAATTGTAAGACGTTTTAAAGTTGTATACATATATACTTCTATGGAACTTAGAAGGTCACTAATCAAATTACTACTTATTGTCTAAGCGTTAGCATGTAGCACGTGTGAGTTAGAATTATTATTCTATACTAGGAGTGTAATAAATTTATTTAGTGACAGCAAACGTTCTGCAGGCATACAAACGGCCCTTAAACAAAACTTGAAAGACAATTATGAGCGAAGAGTATTCACAATAGCACTTTTTAAACGCTGCTCAAACAACCTAAGCAATGTCGTTAAACTAAAAATATTTATTATAAAACAAGATCTTTGTATTTTCATTACAATTTCTGTGTCATTTCTTAATTGTACACCTAAAATGGAGCAGATTCTTTCGTACATACTTATAAAGTCTTACTATCCTTTTTTTACTCCTCACGTTAGATTGAGATAGCAATACTCTTAGTTGTCAAATAAGTTTAATTTTGAGATTGCTTTCAAGAGAATCTGTTTCGAATTAAATAACATGTTTTTATTAAGCAAGACAGCTGTTACTTCCATGATTACCTACATGTATACATACCCATTGTCGGCCCTGGTCGGAGAGTAAAAGAATCCAGCGGCCACAATAATAATGACAATAATTTTACAATATAACAAATTTACTTCTAGATAAGGTTACAAAGGTAATTGATAAAGGTGATTGATAGGATCATGGCCTTAATACTGTGTGGAAACAATAACTGCAAAGCGAAGGACAATTTCGCTTTACACTTATAAACGCTAGAGCTGGCGTTATCTATACGATACTTAAATGCCATATTCGTTATGTACGGTATGTTATACTCTATGTATTAGTTTGAAGGATAACTGAGTCATTGTTAGTCCAGTGCTATATTAATACACTATAGGCAGTGCATCGACAATGTCAGGGACTTCAGGAATGTGCCTCGAATTGTCAACTAACAACACAGACAACGAACGTTTCATATTTTTTCTTTTTTTAACAGTATACAAATCGTTCGTATCATAGTATTTTAACGGAAATATGCTTAGATAATATATTTGATAAAATTACTAGGTTTTTCGCGCAGTTTTACGCGTGTTAATCGTTGCTGTTCCGCCCCCTAAGCGGGTTCTCTAACGAAAAATATTTTTGCGTTAGAACATTTTGCTCGTTCAAACAAACATACAATTCTTCAGCTTTATACAGACAAATTTACATTACTATGAAAATATAAAATCTCAATTTTTAATAATTTAAATAAATCACACATAACCAATTGATTTATTCTTCTGGTATTCATGTATGGAATTTTTAATGCCAAGATATATGTTATTATATTGTGAAACAAAATATGTATGTATCTATAATCTATATCTCAATCCTAAGCAAACAAAGACGCGACACAGCTAGTGTTAAATATAAACTAAACAGCAAAATCACAACATTATACAATATTGCAAATATTATTTAAGTTCTCTACATAGTATAAAGCAAAGTCGCTTCCCGCCGTCTGTACGCTTATACCTTAAACTACGCAACGGATTTTAATGAGGTTTTATCAATAAAAAGAGCGATTCAAGATTAATGTTTATATAATAGTATAGAAATGCCGAGAATTTCAAATATCCTAACCGGAAAAAAAGTTGTACTATGTACTTTTCTCCGACGGTGTTTTTTTAATAAGACCTCGTTTAAGAGTATTGATATTATAACTTTTGTATAAGATATTGAAATTTAGTTTCATAATTTTTCACCTATTTATGTAACAATGAATAGTAAAGTAAGATTCTGTAAATATCCTACCTGTGAGCAAAGACCTCACTGTCTAGAGGAGATGGGTTTAGACCATATACCTACTACCACGTTATTTCGACACGAGCACCTTTCTTCGTGACAAATTATATAAAAAATAAGCACATAAAAACTCAATAGCGTCGCCCAGCCAATCCGCGATTTTAGATTCCATAGTTTACCTTCTAGGTCTTCTTATAAATAAGGCGATCTTATAAATAATAACGAACATTTGTAATAAGACATCGTCACAAAAGCATAACTAATTTATTTTAATTTTTAATTACTTATTCACTTTGTTTTAATATGATTATACGAACTGTTTGTTTACGGAGGTGACTTGGTCAATCCGGCGACTAAGCTCGTAGGTGAATTAAGGAGAATAAAAAAGGGCACATACTTTGCACATACAACGGAAGCAGCTGCTCCAGTCCTGCTCGAGTCTCTCGTCCTGGAGACGAACGGTCTCGCCTTCATTTGAACACGGTGCTCGTTGGCCTTCTGAAAAAATAAAACATTATGTTATAGTTATTACAGGAAAATATCGTTACTTTTTGCTACAATGCAGTAATAGTTATAGTATTTGTGTCATTAATTGTATTTTTTTTGGATCTTTAGGATTGTAATGATAAGAAATTTTGCAGATCTAATAAAACTTACTATATTAGAAAAAAACACTTAAGATGGTCATAATATTTCTTGATTTCCATCCTTTTAAGCCTTAAAGATATTTTAATAAATATAATAATATGTATTATTGTATTTTTATATGAATCAGGAAATACGTATACAGGTTTTTAACGTATTTATATAAAACTGGTTACACGTTAAATAGTCTATCAAGTGATTTAGTCATTACTTCCAATACGTTTCGCGCAATATTCCGTCGGAGATGATACCGGCATGATGGTTGCTGTCGTAGCCGGTTGATTTACCTTGATTAAAGTCACGGATCCGCATTCTTACTACGTACCGAAAATTCGGCGCCACCGGTTACTAAGATATACGTAAATATTTTGGTAATTAATGTGTGCTCGACTCAAACACTACGAAATTATTCACCAGACGATAAATATGCGAAATATTTGCCAAGTATTATTAATGGTTTGGCTTTTAATGCAAAAGATATAAAACGATTTTAAACGGATATCTTCTTATTATGCAATGAAATCGTTGATTAAAATTAATAAAAATTATTAATTGTGTAATGTACTTCATTGATCATAAGATACATTTTTATTTCGTTAAAGTATTTTCGTTTCGTGATCAAGTTTTATTTACATTAAGAGCTGTTGCTCATAGCAACAGGTGACTGTCAAGGTTAACGAATATTTTAACGAAATCGTTAAATTTCAGTATATCAAGGAAATAGAAGCTCGTTTTTAAAATATCACAAATTAAATAGAGGTTTTTTAAGCGGAAATCCTTAATAATTGC
The DNA here is from genome assembly GCF_037043105.1 of Vanessa tameamea. Classification (NCBI taxonomy): domain Eukaryota; kingdom Metazoa; phylum Arthropoda; class Insecta; order Lepidoptera; family Nymphalidae; genus Vanessa; species Vanessa tameamea. The sequence continues at coordinate 8,276,970 of NC_087316.1, forward strand.
TTAATGTCATTAGGAAAACTTTTATGTAGATTTCCTCTGAAGGCTCTAAGAAAATAAGATTTTATGTTTTAAATTTTACTTGTATTTAATATGTACAATTAAAAAACTTCTCTATGATTGTAATTTTAATATTTATTCTATTAATCTATAAAATAACTTCCTGGAATATAAAATTATGTAAATCAATTTTTCTACAAAAATTATGTCCCATTTGCAGTCTATTTTTAATATTCTGGTATTAAAAAATATACTGTTGCATAGTATTATTTTTGTTGTTATATCAATTATTGTATATATTTATTAAATAACCTGCCTATTATTAAACAACCTAACTTTATTAACTGTTACGCTGTATTTTATTGATGGAGCTTTTAATTTTCTGTTAAATAAAATTAAATATAAATGTACTTTTACGAAAAATACTAAAATATTTTTGTTTTGTCTAAAACAAGTTGGTCTAATTTGGCAAGGAATAAAAAGGACATATTTTATGAATAGAGAAAACAAACTATGTACATCAAAAAAAAAAGACAACTCGTTATATCAATCTTGTCTTATCTGTGTGTATTATATATTTAATCACTGGCAAGTGATTGTATAACTTTCGAACGACTTGACTGATTGAAGTAATATTAACTTTGTTATTTTAGGATCTAATAGTTGGTATAGTGAAGTTAATATCAAATTAAAAATATACATTACTTTTGTGGCAAAGGTGAAAATTGTATGGGTATAAGTTTCGCCATTGGTCGACATATTATTAATTTTGATATTAATTATTGGCCTTAAATTTCGTCATATGTTTAACAGATACAAATTAAGCTAAACAAGCATTGAGTTTGCTGTCAAAATTCAATCAATTCTGACCTCCTTACATGATTTACTATACCTATTATAATTATCATATGAGTAAGTTTACAGCTACATCATTAAAGCCTAACAACACTTACATTCATAGAAATATGCAGATTTGACGTTACACGTTACTTTTAAAAAATACTTCAATGCTACACCAATATACAATAAACTACACAAGCAGCCTAATTCGTTTTATTTATACCTAATAATGTTGATTTTGTAGAACTAACATATTTAATATAAATAATATACAAAAATAATATGTTCCAGTAAAAGTACCTACATATCTATGAAAAAGTAGGTACGCTGATAGTAATTATTATATTAATTAAAATTAAAAACGGTGGCACAGAAAAAACATTAATTATTTTTATTATTAATATAAATTATTATTAAATGTAGTCAAGTTTTTTTGTATAAATTTTTGGTTCGTTGTGCCATAAATTAGACATTACGCAACACTAGGATTGTCACAGAATCCACCTTGCTCTCAAACAACCGGTATACGAGTATTGCAGAGACCGCCTGGACCAAGCCGAGCGTTTCTATCTTCGAAATTGTTAATACGCATCAAATTATTATCACATATTTATAAAGTAGATGACACCATATAAAAAAGGTAACATATATTTTTTTATATTTATAGAATTTAATAAATTTATAGGAAGTTAAGGTTTTACTAAAAGTACCAAACTATTCAAATGAAGGTTAATAAAAATCAACTTTTTCTGAGAAGAATATTTGAATTTGAAAGAATTTGAAAAGAATAAATAAATACTGCATAATAAACCGAATACTAACTTCACGTTTTTTATCATCTACCTTTATCTCGTATAGAATAATATGACTTGACTATTGATGATTTTTTAATTCTATATTATTGGAAATGTATCATTTCATCGTGGTTTAATGAAAAATTGAACAAATATTTCCTCTCGATAGTGAGTTCGTGACCTAACCATTAAGTCATTCGCGAGTCATTGCACTATCTGAATAGTCGCTATAAGACCTAAGTTTAATATATTATTTCTGCACAACAAACATTAATATATTGTAGCTGATTATACAACTGTATATTAAAATATCGTTGTGATATGTTAATGTAGATTAAATGTATAATTAATTATTTACTTCTAAAATAATATTATATTATTTTGTTTTATTAATTAATTATCGGAAGGCAAATTACCAAACTACCTATGTTATGGTAAGTCATATTTACCCACAGACACTGGAACTGCTAGAAGTTAAAACTAAACTTGACGAATTAAATATACGAACGATGTCCTTTTTGTCTAGCTGTTTCAACTGCGGTAGTATGTACTCCTAACACATGGACGTTTTGCTAGGATTCAAACATTATTTACCCGTTGTAAATTGCAATTCCGAAAAATAAATAAGCGCCTAAGCAAATAAATAACCGCCCTTGTATGTAGTAGACGTGTAGCGTCTACAGACTGGCTGTTATCTGCCTTCGTCAAGGAGTGATGGTCAAAAGTAATTCGTTCAAATTCTATTCAATTTTCGGTCGGTTTTACTATCTTTTAGTAGATTACATTTTAAGGTTTAAATTTTCAAACTGTTCTTTTATTGCGTAGGGCTGATATGCTTAAAATAAGGTTGAGGAGAGCATTTTGAATAGAAGATGAATCATTGGATTATGCGCGGATAGTGTTTTTCACTATTACGATAGAAATAAAAAAACAAATGAAAAACTATTAATAATATTATATAAACAATTTATAAAATAAAATATAATTGTACTAATACTAAAACGCTAGAATTAAGGTAACCTGCAACTTTACAATCAACACGAATGCACAAAAGTAAGAAAAAAGTTAAAAAAATAAGTGAACCCAAGCCTAATTTAGTACATTAACTAAAATTATATTAGAATGTTCTGCCACAATACGCAAGTGTTTGCAACGTTTTATATAAGTCACTTGCTTCTAGCTAGCTTCTTCTAACTAGCTTAAATTTAAGTTGCCTATTAGGTGTATGTGTGCTTAGAGAATATAATTATTTATGAAATTTGACAAAAGTAACACAACCGTCTAGAAATAGTAAAAAAAATATCACACACTAATCAGAAAATGAGTAAAGAAATTGATTTTCTCTTACTTTTTCTCTTAACGACGACTAATTAAATTAATAGAAAATTCGTAGCTATCTACTCTGTTTTAGTCAGACAATTTTATGACAAATAAACATTTTAATATTGTTTATATACTTCTATTTCTTAGTATTTGATTTAATTAATACTATTATTAATATTTAATTATCTGTGATTAAGATACAAAAGTACCTAATTAATTAACTTATTGAAAAATAGCTTTATCCAAATTGATTTTATCTCACAGATATTTTATAGAATTACGTCATCAGTGCGTAAATTAATCTATTGTTTTCAATTATACATACATTATATGTATATGAATTACAACAAAATTCAAAATTGTAATACTGTTTTCTACAAGAATCATTCGTCCGTAATTTCATATAGGTTTCTTTACCAATACTGCGTGTCGCATATCGCATTCACGAATCACTGAAATCAAATAATCTCTCTCTGGTTATTGCATTAGCAGCTGCCTGCTTTGGAATCGAAATAGCAACTTGGTGTTGCTTACAAAACGATATCAGTCCGATATCTGTACAATTATCACTACAAGTTGCAGTTACATTTACATTGCCACTGGAGTTGTTTCAATTAAACGTCGACGTAGATATAAATAATGGATGCAATACACGTGCCCACTAGTCAGCGCTAGTGTTCATTATCCAGCTGTTCACCTGATGTTTTTTTTAATTCTATAAATATTCTTCGCTGTTTCATAACCATATTAAATTGTAAAATAAACTTTTATTGTTATAATCTATCTGGAATTTACGCATTTATAAGGTATATAAATCTGAAAACTACTAACTGATAACGCCGTGAATGGAGCCATCGGCAACGATGAAGTCGGAGAACATCGCAAGCAGCAGAAGACAGGCAACGGCATGTGTGGAGCGCGGGCCGGGCATGGTCGCGGCTACTCGCGGCGCCGGCGCACGCCGCTGCGCGCCCCTCGCATCACACCCTCGCGCCACGCGACTCGTGCGCAACACCTGCAACGTCACACACACGTAACTCCTCGAATCACCTCCTACGTATAATTAGCTCATGACCACACTCACGACGGCATGCATGCTCTCGGAATGCCAAATCACCCTCGTAGATCGATAGCGAACACTGGTTTACATTATTCTTAATCTATTTATTTATATGGTAACAAATGAATGGTAGTAATCTGCTGTATTTCTTGAATCGTTTGTATTTAAAAATATGTACAGTATAAATAGTATTCGTTAAATATTTTGCACGGTTTATTTTAACCTATTTATGAATTCGTATATAATATAAATATATATTGACTTTATGTAAGTTTATTAAGTACGTAGATTTAGAAATACTAATTCATTAGCAAATTGGAATAGAGAAACTTGATTCGTAACATTATTAGGTATATATGTACCACTGCTCCCCACGACTTAACGATTGAACTGTGAAATCTATTGCATATTTCGTTACGAGCCGTTAAAACAATGTTATCCTCGTATTATTATTATAATCTTACACCTAAACATTTGTATGGAACAATAATTTGCTTATTCAATTCTAACAAAGGATACGTTATCAAACACATGGTAATTATTTTTGTCATATTTTTAAAATTCACTCAATATAACAATTGATAAATTGACCAAATTTGATTTATAAAAATTGAAATTTAATTACATCACAATAAAACTTACCGATCCCAGAGTAAGGAAGGTAAAACTTAAACTACACATTACTAAAGCTTCTAATAAAAGTAGAATCTTTAATTCTTCGCTTTGATGTAATCTAATAGAATGTAATTTGGCAAAATAACAAATCATCGGAATGTACAGTGACGTCACGACGTGGACAAGTCAATGGACTCCAAATTATCAAGTGATAAGTATTTTATTTAGCACGATTTCTTACAAAGCCGCCCTATAGATATACCGATAGACAGCGGTGATTATTCGAGAATAGGATTGGAAAGCCCAAATGTATGTGGAATGAAAAATCTTCTCGCAGAAAAATCTAGTTTTTTTTTTAATGACAGTTGGCTTACGCTCGATTTTATTCATACTTGATGGTAAGTAATGAGTCTAACATGTTATAAAATTAGTTACCGTATATATATATATAAATATTCACTTTCGTATTTTTAAGCTATTTATTAATAACATTTGATATATATTTTAATATAAACAAGGAAACATAATGAAAAAATTAAGATTAACATTATAATATTAACAGTTTAAACAACCTTCTCCGATGACGCAAGTGTCTGTATGCATTACGGTATTACGGTATAAAGAGAACCACTGACGTCTGAACCTTTGTCGGAAATTAGAATACGATTTACAATTTACATAATTACGAGATATGTGCAAGTACTAGCTTCCTTTTATGGTAAAACATCTACTTTTGTGTAACTATGTCTCAATGGGATTGTGTAAAAAGTACTGTAATAATATTTACAATACTCGTAAAAACTATTTATATTCGTATTATTGCATAATTCGTTACTATTTAGCTTAGCTTAAATTATTTTTATTACTTTTTAAACTACGATAAAGACATCGAGATATTTGAAAAACGAACGTTCAAACATTTAATATTTCAGTCATTTAAGACTTTCGCATTGATAATAATCTATCTGTCTGATCTACCTAGTTAATATGAATTATTGAAAAGTATAAGTAAGTAAAGGTTTCCTTACAACAAATATAGTTTTACAAATATTTAGATGTATTATAGGATAAAAATATTTAGGTAAAATAATTATTATCGGCGTGCACTGGTATGAGTGACGCTCGTGCTTAAAATATCTCTGTGTGTGTAAGACGACTGAAAGTAACGATAGCAAAAAAAAATATTGATTATTTTTGTTATGTTTGTTTCATTAATAATGAATGAATATAACGTGGAGGGAATAGTTCTATAACGGAAACGTCGCTATATAATTAAAATATTATTGAATTTTAATTTTTCAATGTCACTGTTGAACTAAAGCCGGAATATCCTATTGAAGTATGAGAAACATATAAAAAAAAAACGATTATGTATGATTATTGAATTGAATGGTTGTTTACATTTTCTAACTTAGAACATCAACACTCAGCGTGATACGTATTTATGACATAATGGTTTGTAATAAAGATACAGAGATTACTGAACTAAATTCATTTCAATAAATATTACATACTAATAAATTATAGAATTCTTCGGTACATGTATTAGTCACTGAGCTTCACCTGAGCTGGATTGGGTTTTGATAATTTAATTTGTGTATGCGAGTACATCTTGGCTTCGATCCGATCTAATCGGGATCGTATTCTTATTTACCCGTACGTTTAGGGGGCCGGCAGGCAGCTATTCCATAACCTTTTGAAAAAAGTTAGTGATAATTACTAAAAAGTAAGCCGATATATTACTTCGACAACTTTATCTATATGTGCAAATATTTGTTGCAAATTTGCTATTATTATGATGACATTTGACGATTCTATTGGGAAAAATCCCCTGAGAGCATTTATCGCACGCAATGCGTATAGCTTCACTAAAATATATGATACTTGGTAAAGCTTTAACGATTTGATTCGATTGTGCATTATTTTTTCTGGAAAATTCTAATTCTGTTCTCTAAAATGCCAGAGCTACATAAATATAAAACCAAGTAAGATTGTAAGCTTAAGTATTGATTGTATAAGTAATTACTCTATTTGTATCAACAATATGTGTAAATTTAAAAAAAAACTATCCAAAACAACCGACTAAAACTGACATTACATTGAACATTGCTTCATACATAGAACACTCGTAGGTAAGTAGGCACATACCGAACTAACGTCCTTACCATTTTTTACAACATTCCACACGAACATTGACCTCAAATAGGTACCTAGTCGGACTTATAGAATTTATTTATTAATAACAGAGTCTCGCAAAAAGTGTTTCATATTAAATGCGTTTAACCTTCGTAACTAAAAAACACGAAATATTACAAAAATACTTTGAAATTAATCTATATATCTATATTATAGATCGTATCCGTTATCCGTGAAATCTAAAACGTAATAAAGAAATCAAATAACTTAAAAACAAAAATACTGCAATTCGTACGTTATCCTCCAGGTCTCTTGATACATTCAAAATAATCTAAATATCAAACATTTGTTCGCTTATTTTGATCGCGCTAATCTCTGGAATTATAGATAGTATGTTATAACATTTAATACCCCAATATTTGGGTAGGTTATGGGAATTATGGGCTTTTTAATAACATACTATCGAGCAGCAGTATCGTTTGACGCCGATGAAACCGCGTAAAGCAAACTTGTAGTGTATAATGTATATAATTAAATATTTCGACTATGAGATATTTGTCAATTACGTTAGTTCCGGTTTCATATCCTCCTTTGTAATGCGTTTTTAGACGCCGCAAAAAAAAAAAACTCGTTATGAATTCGCTCAACTTAGTCTTTTTGCTAAATACGAGCAAAGCATTGCTATTTATATTATTAGTATTTGCGTGGCTCGAGTTCATTAAATAAAGCAAATAAACATCAAATAAATCAAACGCAACACCCAGGATATGAAATCTGACGTTAGATTTTTATTTCTTTTGCGATATCGTGAACACTATATTTATTGTACTTAATAATAACTAAGTACATAATAAAAATATTATTACATGAATACGAAAAAAGCCTATTTAATTAAAACGATATGTTTAAAATAAGTATTTGTGATTTTATATTTATATATAAATATCTATCAATTTAATAAATGATCATATGATTCTCTTTTTTTTTTTATTTGTTATCGTTTCGTAAATGGAAGGCGTTTAATAAATAATTAGTTTTTATTACACGATACAAGATGCCACTTAAATTAAAGACGGTAGCCACATCCGGTAACGAGTATTGTTACTTTTTTTTGTACCACATGTCAATCAGTTAATTGTCATTAAAAATTCTGAGCACACAATACGTTACATAAAAACTTGTAGTGATATGAAATGAGGAAAAAATATTATTACTGCTCTTGTTGATACATAGCACTCAAAAATAATGAAATATGAAACTAACAGATTAAAAAAATCTATTAAAAGTGTATTGAGTAAATATAAAAATATTAATTGTTATATTTTGGTAAGTTAAGTAACTGATAATAGGCACAGAGTAAATATGGAATTAAAAAAAGAACAGTTTTTTATAGACAATAGGTATATAATAAAAATTGTAATTTGGAAAAGGAATTAATAGTAATCAGACACCAATTACTTTTATTATTAAAAAGAAAACTTTGTCCAATAAATATTATACTTAAAAAATCGTGTAAGTTCAACTCGCATATCTTTATTAATTATTTTTATCGATTGATTGTTTGACAGCCCTGGTTGTTACATATTATGTTGATGATTTGTTATGACTAGGGACAAATTCATTCACATCACCAAATATTTCGCTCCATAGTGAAGTAATATCTAAACACGTACACGTAAACCTTTTAACTATATAATAAACTAATACATGAAGCTTTATCGAAAAATAATCGATATATATTAAAACAACACATATCTAAAAAATTTAAAAAGGGAGATGAATTTTAAAATTCTTTTAACCGGTAAGAAACAAATTACTCGATGTAACTTATAAATCGAAGGAGAAATTTGTAACTTATATAAACCAGAAAGATATTGTTGTTTTATAAGATTTAAATATCGAGATAAAGTTATAATTAATACTAAAAAAAACACACACACAAAATTATTCCAATAGGTACCTGATAATAATATAAAAACACAAAACAAACTTATCATCATCTGTAAATTGAGTTTAAGTTAAATTTAGTTTGCTGCTCACTATTTCAAGTAATTAAATGAATAAATATAATTATTATAATATAACATTGTTTATTAAACATTCATTAAAATAGGTAGTAAAAATCATACTAACATTTTCTGCCATTGTGCGTATTATTAGACACAAAACAACCTCACTCAAAACGAACCGAAACACTAAAAAGTCGTCAGATTATACAAAGTCTAAAGACCACCATGCTGGTCTCCTGGAAAGCAGCGCTAAGCATTCAAAAGAATGTGCTTTGTTTCCACATGGGAACATTTTAGCGCCCACGGCATAACTTCCGCGAAGGCATTTAGCAAGCCATTGATAAAATTAACTACACGACAAATTACCGGCTATTGAATAAAACATAATCCGTTTCAAATGAGACACACATGAACTATTGCGGGCGGTCAATGCTAAGACGTTTAATGTTCAGTTAATAGTACTTTAAACTTATTTATACGTATCTGTTAAATAAATTACTTGATCAATTTATCTTAGAAACTTATACTGATTACTTTACTGTTTCAATGATAACTTCTTTTCTAGTGAATTATTGTCTATAATAAATTAAAATAACTTTATTTTTCGTTTAACGAATTGGAATAAGATTATAGTGTATGTTTTTCAAAAGTTAATTTAAATGTTTAAAAAATTATTAATGATCGTAATTAACAAAGTCAATTACATAATTAATACACAAACAATGCATCAATTAACTTGTTGAGTTATATTAATAGATATTAGTACTAATTACAATTTCAAAGGTCAATGATAAACAAACCATAGATAATTGGATCATGTGTTATAGCTATTATTATTTGCACTTTATAAGTCCAAGTTATTACTTTAAAATACATAATATATTAAATAATGTATAACAAATGTATCACCATAACTAATATTTTGGCAGTATATTCTACGATATGAGCTAATGTGTATTTATTAAAAAAAAAAAAAAAAGTAAACTTTCGCTTTTTTAATTTTAAAATTGTATAATATAGGCAATTATTCTGTTTTCTCTGTTTTAAGATATTGCTGCATTAACGCGCAGGTTAAAAAAATTGATTTAGTATAAAATTTAAAATATTATATCTGTGTCCAGATCAACCATTTTGTTAAGTTCGAGTTTGATTATAGAAATCTGCTGCTTGTACAATTTAACATGCTTAGCCGATGCCTGGACTTTTAGCTGCTGATCATTTCCAATATACATATTTGAATTATAGCGATCGACTAGTTTACTAACTATGAGGATTGAGGAATCAAATCGATATCTGTTTCAGGCTATAATTCTATTAACTTCATTTTACGATGCGGTTAAAGATTTTTAATTTTTTAATTTTCATTATGATTTTATAACATTTTTTACGACAACTAAATAGTTGCTATGCTTTACTGTTCGTGGTACTTGACCTCGATCTCCAATTAAAAGTTGATATTTGTATATAAATATTATTGTATGGCACCCATAAATTTCAATAAGAAAGTTTATATTAATGGTCATAATAATATCAGTATTAATTATAACGTAATGTTAAAAATATGTATTTGGTTACATACATAAAATTTTATGGATAAATAACTTCAAATGACAATTATTACAGCTGCTTAAATTACAAAAGAAATAATGGTCAGAAATGTCAAAGTACGTTTAATTAACTATAACTAGGCGTTATGGGCAAGATCTTCGTTGTTAGTTGTTTGATCAATAAACCTACTTGGGAAGTAAATATTAACTGTGAGAACCTTAAGCAATTGCAGGTGGGTCGCCGGCATTTATTAGATTAATAAATGTAAACAAATTATTCATGTAAACCTGCTGAGCTAGCGTGAGATAACCGTTAATAATTTTATTACCCATCATCTCCATATGCATCCCGGATCGAAGATTACGAGATTTAGAAAGTCGATTTATCTATGGGGCTTGGGTGAGAAGACGGTTGACACGGCGTAACGTCAATCGTCACCTACTTTCTCAGAAGCATCGGAGGTCGGGAGGAGCGGTGGCAGCACAAGGTCGCGGTAAGGCAAACCACTCGCCGTCAGAATCTTCGTATTGACACGCGCATACCAGTCCCAGAACGGAACGCGGTCGCAATAAAAACTCTCGTATATATTTCACGCGTGCGCAACATTATCTCGATGCTCTCGGCTCCGATTACTTAATGCTCCACCTAACTGTACACGAGCAGCGAAACAAGATCGGGTTTTTTCTCGGCAAGTTCGACGATCCGCAAGGGCGAGATCACCTCGGGGTGTAGTTCCGTGTTGCGGGCTGTTTCCTTGTTTTTGATAACTTAAATGTATGGGATTAAGTATGCAATTACCATTTATACTGACACATTGAATAAAAAATAAATACAAACTAAACAAGACACTTTGATTTTACCTCTTCATTGTCTTTTAACATTTCGTGCAATGAAATTAAATTTAATTCATTTAATTCTTTATTTAAATTGCATTTCGTATTTTATCGCTCAGATTAGTCTTATGATAGCTAAATAAATCTTAGTTATCAGAGTCTCATTAACATAGCGATTAACCTACGCTACCGTGCAACGAATTATCTTGTACAAATATTGAAGGAAAACCCGTAATTACCCTTTGTTAGCTGAGATATATTTGGAACTATGTAATCTAGGTGCAAATGGGTACCTACTGAACATAAATTGCTGTATAATATTTTTTTACCCGTGAAAATTTATAATTGCTACAAACAGTTTTTATTGAGCTGTATAGTTATCTTTTTTATGGTACATGTATTCCTATTCTTTTCAAATCGCCGATAAATAATTAAAGAAGCATTCTGAAATTAAATTAATGCATTTAAATTTCCCACCTTTGCAACAACTATGTATGTTTGGATGGATGGATTAGCGGCTAGATTCTTTTAATATGTTTAAAAAATTTGTATATAGTCTGTGGTGTATAAAAATATGTAAATTATATAATCTATTAACTCTGGCAAAAATAAGTATTTTTGCTTCATTCATCTCCTCTCATCATTAAGTTATTTTATTAAATTACATTAAATATATTAGAAATTAAACAAATGGGAATAATTTTACACATTTAAAACTTCTCACAGTTAAATCAATATGTATAAAATTTAGCAGTGGTGTTAAACAATGAATACCGTTTCTTAAAGGCGACTGGTAACAGGTAATTGAATTAACAGTCCCGAACATAACATGTCCATTAAGCCTCTACAAACACGAAAAAACATATTGACTTCAAAGTCACTTTACTATGGAACTAATTTTATTAAACTTTGTCCATATTGCCAATAATAATTATATGCTTAAGTATTAAAGTAAAAGCAACAGTCTGGAAATGTACCAATAACTAGACTAAGACCTCCTTTTTAAACGACTTAAAAAAATGAGGAGATTATCAATTCGATAGTATATATGTACATCTTTTTTTTGTGTTTATAACCTCAGAACTTTGTCATATATTAACCGTTTTTAATTTTCTTTTGTTTAGAAGAATATACTTCCCGATTGGTCCAATTTAAATTTGAAGAAAAAGTTTAGTTCGATTATTATTTTGTTAACATTTTATGAGAACAAAGTTTCGAGAATATTATAATCCACCACGAAGTTCCTTTACGGTATGGTGGATTCCCTTATGATAGATTTTTATCAGACACATGCAGCTTCACGATATTTCACATCGCTGCCGAGCACGAGCTGAGTTATAAACACAAATTCAGCTCATGAAAATTCAGCAGTACATACCCTGTTTGAAACTGCAATCTTCGGTTAACATTCATGAGCTCTATCTCAAAAGTACGTTAGAAAATGTCGTAGTTCTGCTATGCTATTAATATCATATCACAGTTTATTAAATGTCATTAGCTGTAAAAGTAAGGCCATGCTATAATATACGCAATGAACACAACAAAAACCAGCAACTAGTTATTGATTTAAATTGGGCATTTTGGTGTTAATTATAAGGTTTTCGTAAATACGGAACCCTTAACTTGTACGTAAAAATGCGTCTTAATCACGCTTAGTAGTCATAGTACTTGTGTCGGTACATACAAGTACTTGTGTCGGTGCATACAAGTACTTGTGTCGGTGCATACGAGTACTTTGTGTTACGAGGAAAATAAAAAATGCTAATAATGCGGGACTTGTTGACAGTTGAATGATTATTTATAATTGCAGTAACTATAATGTCTTGATCTTAAAAAAATGTCCCTGTGTGAGTTTCCTTGAACGATGTTTGAATGTAGTTTGTATTTAGTCGTAGGTTAGATTTATTAATATAATTATTATGAGTTAGTATGGTAAGCGATTAATCTTTGGTACCTAGTTAGATACTCGCACAAAACCATACCATCGGTGAGCTAATTAATATAAATTTTAGCCAGTAACTCACTTTAGTACGGTCTTACTACCACTTTTTGATTCAGATTCAAAGTGTGCAATATGATTCCTATATTTGAATTATTACATCGAGTCAATTTAAAATTTTAATCCTTTTTTATATACTTTATGCGCCCTTATAGATACTAAATTACTTACATTTCATTTCATAATATTTATATTTGTCCTACATTAGATCATATATGAATAGTTATAAATTAATTCATTACAATCAGTTCAATGATTAAGTTTCGATTAGGTTAGGAACAGACAGACAAAGTCGCTTTCGCAATTATAATATTAAGTATAGAGGCATAGATAAAGTCACCTGCTGTACCAGCAACGATATTAGCATAGTGGCATTATTAATTGAATGGCTTATCATGAGTTAGACACTAGTAACTGTGTAAATTAGGCGTGGCACAGGATGTATTGTATAAGGCGTAGTTCCTAGAATAATTCTAATCCTTTTAAGGTCCCTACAAATTAATATAAACATAATACATATAATTAGACAACTAATTTGGAATTAAATTAAATATCGTTAAACATATTTGACAAAAGGTTGCCCTGTGATTTGGATGTAATGATTTACCAGGCTAATTAGGGATCTACGCTCTATATTTAGATATGTACATATTATGTACAGGTCTAAAATTAAACACACATTTAAAAATAATAATTAAGTAAGCTGAGAATATTTTGGTTATTTGTCTGTAGTGTGTTTTTATACACAGTTCTTTTTTTATTTCGGTATTATTCGATTATCATTTGACGAGTAGGTATATCATAAAAAACGTATTTAGTTTACATTAAAATCGATTCAGATGGGATGTTCATATTGTGATCAAACTAGACCGTGGCCATATAAATTAATTTAAAAATATATATTTGTTATTTATTAATTCTTCGCCTATGAATTTGCCTTTTTCTAATTAAATCCTTGGGCTAAGTTTGCATTCTAAATTCAAATTAATGTCAAAATACAGGCAAGCTCTTTTGTCAAGGCTTTTATGTTATAAAGTCGTAACAATTATCACGTATGTTCAAGCAAAAACCTTCTCTGAAACACGGTGAATATACTGATACAAATTAAATGACAAAATATACAGCGTTTTTTACGTACGAGTTCAAAAAAAGCAGCGATCTTTTTATTGATATAAGATAGATTACGAACTGCAATCGATCGTGAAATCAGGTTTAGCTCAAACCACGTCTGATATTCAATGACAGTAACAAAACGACAGTGATAAATTTGCATCAAATTGTACAACAATAAAGAAGCTCACAAAGAAGTTGGTTTAACATGAAGGGATTATAAATAAATCATCATCGTCGTCGTGGTGAAAAGTGATAAATCAAAATTATAGGACACGTTTGTTACAATAGATCGTTGTGACCAGGAAAAGCGGCTACAAATAAATAATGGTACAAATTGAGTGAAAAAACACTAGAACACTGAAAGATTTGTATGGTTATTGATGCCGGTATTATTCATTGAAGTTTCTAAAATTTTTCTGCCGGCGCTCTTACCAGGCCAAGACCTAAGAAGCAATTTAACAAGGTTTTTGTTTTCGAACTTCGTACAAATTTTTATTGTTTTTTTAGGGCAAGATAAACTTTGATGATGCGGTGAAAAAAAAACTTAAACGGCCAAATTCGGTATCAGCACCTTCATACCAGAGGTTCAATGAACTTTCATTAAAACGGCAGTGACAATACAACGTTCGTCAATGCCACATAATTCGAGTAATAAAATATACGATCTAAAAAAGTCTTAAAAGATTTTAAAAAAGTCAAAAATTAAATTTCATAAGATGGGACGCCAAAACCATAAGTACACTAAGATCCTAATATTTATGCTATAAAGGAGTTTTATGGCAATATAATACGTTCCGTTGATAACTTTATTGTTTCAATCTCATCGCTTATTAATAGCATGTATGAAATACAATATGTCTTGATTAAAACTATAAAAAGAAAAAATCCACTCTGCAAGCGCGTTAATACGCAACATGTGGTTGCACCCATGCATGTGGGTATTACATACAAATAATAGAGATTATTATCAATTCTTTGTATCTGCGAATATCTGTAATTGATATATACACGTGTTATTGAAAAAAACAATTCATTTATCTGTTATATTTTTTTGGAATTTTGTAACTTACACCTAAATATAAACCGATAAAAAATACCCACTCCCTTGAAACGTAAAGGTCAATGCCCTGGCATAATTTAGTAATCAAATCTCATAAAGAGCAAATTTTGTATAACAATGATCGTTTAAGGATAAGTGCGAAACACAAACAGTATGTTTTACAGGGTCATCCAGTTACAATCATCTATTTGCAGGAAGTTCACAGTTACATAACACTGGCTTAATCTAATTATTAACCTATTTATACTCTTATCTCCTTTGAAAATAATAAATGTACAAATGGTACCCTCGGGGAACATTAATAAAATTCTAAAATTAATCACACGCTTAACGCTGTGCCTAACCTTATACTAAGAAAATACTAGTGAAAATAGGTCAAAAATCGATAGGTGTTTATTATCTTTAAATAAATTTAGCACTTTTTAGATATGAGATGAATTATTAATAGATCGAATGAGGCGCACGAAGCGTGGCCGCGATAGCAGGGTGAGCGGCGCGACCTCGCCGCAACCGATAGTGCCCACGCAGCCTGATTGTCGCCAACAAGTCGAAACCAACACTTTTTTACATTCACCCGCGATGAACACTGGCTCCAAATACCGACACATAAGGCTGATTCTTCTACAACAAAAAATTATAAATTTAAGTTTTCTGAAAATCCTTAATAAATGAAATTCCGGAACTTAATTGGGGCGTTCGATTTATTTTCTTTTCGCGAGTTACGTTTTTATTTATTTTAAATCAAATGTTATTTTAATCTATGGTACGGTGAGGTAGATTTCACACTAATTACTTTTAGCACATTTAATGAGTCTTCAAAACTGCACATATCATAGAGGCAGTGACACAATTTTAACACGTTTACGTGACAGATATAATTCGCTTCACTAAACTTCAAGAACGTCACACGTCGGTGCCTAAAGTACGTTGAATACCTCATTCCACACCTATGGTGCGTGTCAACATAATTTGTACAAAGAATAAATATAAAAATAAAATATAATGAAACCTCTAACACAGTTACTTTAAGTAATTAACTTTATATTATTAATTAATAGAAGATATTAAAAAATAAATGTTTATTCATTGGCATTTACGTTCAATATGAAATTGCGTTAATACAAAATTTATTATGTTTTCATAGAATATTTAAATAGCCTGTGAACTTCCCAATGCTGGGCCAATGTGCCAGCAGTTGAGTAAAAGTTTTAGAGCAAATTCAACGCATATGATACAATCTCATTTAACATATGTAGAAGTCGTCACGATACTTTCTTCCACTTAAGAGCATGAGATGAACTATATATACAGATTAATCACATGAAAAATCAGTGGAAATTGCTAGGTTTGAACCCCGGGTCTACGGTTAAAATCTATATTTGCAAATATAACAATAGCATTACATCTGTATGTCTACGTAACTTAACACGACTGAAAGATTATGTTAACCTATATATATAATAATTTTAACATAATATTGAAATATTAAAACTTAATAAAAATAATTATGTTACTAATACTGTGTTTAAAAAAAATCGCGAGAATAAAATAAATAGGGTATTCATTATTTAATAAATATTAAATTATTAAACTATTTAAGATTATAAAAAATATTAACGTAAATAAAGTTGCGTTTTCAGGTAATTCCAGAATTAAAAAAAAAGCAAAATTGACTTAAAACTTTCTGGGACAGCAAAGGCGTATGACAAATTCTTAGCTATTGTGTCTAGTATACTGTTCCTCAAAGCATGAATTCAGGCAAACTTTTAAATGCACCACTAGCTACTTGCGGACCTTTTGGGTAAATTTAGGTGATCGTGCAGATAATATGCTCTCTTTTACTGATAAAAATACCTGAATTGCACGTATATGTTTATAATACATATGTGTTCTAATGCATGATATAAATATATCCCAAGAGTCTTGGGCCATTTTATCGTTACCGAAAATGTGTTATGGCAAACAAATACCGTTAACTTATAATACATTACAGTTTCTCGTTAAGCTACGAATAGTCACATAGAGGATTTCATTCGACGCGTGCGGGTACGATATTTTCTTCACTTCCGAATAGATACTAGATGACAAAGTCGAATTAAGCACATGAAAACTTGTCCCGGTTTGAACCACAAATCTTCAGTTAAGATTAATTATTATTATTAAATTACTAGCTGCCCGTCCCGACTTCGTCCGGTCGAAATAAGTTTTTATTTACACTCCACGCCAATCTAAAACATCCAATAATCCATTTTATATTTTAAATTTATTAATTGTTTGTGAAAAATAAAAATATTTTTCGTGTAGGTATTAAAAATCAGACATTGCACGATGACATTGCACAACTCCGTATGCATAGTTTGAGAGCTTGCGCGTCTTGATAACAGGGTCGTAGGCTACTCATTCTCATTATAATTAAATAAAATGAATGGATTTACGTCTCAGCAATTCACAATACTTGAATCATTATTCTCTGAAGGCTCGTTTCGACTATGAATAGTTTACTGCGGTCATTGAAAACCTAACATACATTTAAGGATACGTTTCATTATATTATAAGTATGTACTTATTTATTTACTATGTTGCGTTTTCAATTAAATGTAATTATTTATGATTAATAATAATTTTCAATGTTAATTAATATATTAATATAATAGTTTCTATTTTCCTACGCATTAATTATGGCGGAAATTGATTTCCCTGCCGATTAGTTTGTTTAATTAGTTTATTTTTTTTTATTTTGAAAAATATACGCATAAAAATAAGAAAATGCCATATGGCACTTACGGACTTTCATATAGTCAATTTGATGGTGAGTGATCACACCACGCCAATAAACATTGGCGCTTTAAGAAATATTAATCATTCCTTATATTTCAAACGCTACCAACCTTGGGAACTAAGATGTTATCCATTGTGCCCCTAGTAACACTGACTCAGTCTCGGTTAAAATCGGAACATTACAATACCATGGATTGTTTATTGTTTTGGGGTAGAATAACTGATGGTTGGTACCTAACCAGACAGGCAAAGCCCTTCCACCAAGTATTCGAATATTTTTCAAGAACATTTAATTGTTAGCCGTAGTGACATTTTCTGTAAGCTTAAACAAAGTTAAAATTAACTTAAATGTTTTGTTATTGCAGTGTAGCACGTAATAACAACTGGATAATAACAATACAGTGATATTGAACCGAGTTTAATATAATAATAGTAACTATATTGTCGTGTAAATATTCCGCTCTGACGGACAGAAAACGATAAATATATAAATGAGATAAGAAAACTAATTAGAATATGTGCTAATTAGATTTGTCTAAATTAGTCAAATAATAATTATTTATTAATTGAAAATACTTTATTATTACAAATATTATATTATTATTATTTTTTTTTTATGTTAATTTAGTTTATAACCAATGACAACAGTAAAATATTACAAAATGTCTAATTAATAACACACAATATATTTATCTGTTATCTTCCCAAAGTTTAGCGAACAACATTATGATTTTGATCAATAATATGAAGTTACGTCATTATAGTTCGAGAAACTAATAAGTAGGCCATCATACTCATATTGGCATCACGGCGCGGCGTCTCCCTGCAGGAACACATTATTTTTATGTCTCAAATACATATAACTTGTTTATTATAACATATAACTTGTATCTACGCCGTAATTAATTCGATACAAGTACATACATTTTAAATTACATCATAGATAATTGAGCGAAATTGATACATTTCACACTATTGAGTAATATTATAGGAATGTCGCGATAATAGGAGCAATCGAGATGATAACACAGACGCAGTCATTTCCGTAAAGAAGGATCCGATAAAATTCAAATTCTTTAAATTATTACCTACATAGATAAGGCGATTGTGATATCTACGTCATGCATATTGATGAAGCTTTTCGATAAGCGGTATTTGATTGTTGCTAATTTACATTTTAGCAATAACACAGACATTATAGGATGTGGGAGTTCACCTGTTTCGTATTTCGAGCTCAGTTATTTTTTAAATGTATATATATTTTAAATGTATATATTTACGGAAGTTGTCCAGTTCAAAACATAATTCGAGAATGTATTTAATATTTTTTAAGTTATGATTGAATTATTTCTTTAATTGACGTGTAACTTCTTGTTATGGTTTTAAATATAAATAAGTTTTCAGGCAATGCAAATATTAATATGACGTTCTTGTTGACTTTAAAATACGACACGTGTATATATTTATATTCCTAAACTAATGCATCCGGCTCATGCATAATGATGTAATTATTTGAGAATGAAACTTTCGTTAACGTTAAATATTAAATAACATTTCAGTTGAATCTATAGACTAACACTTGAAAAACATTTATACAAGAAGTCCGTTTATAAAATAATGCATATTCATGACTGAATTTGACGGAGTTTAATACTATTTTAGATACGGCAATTTGGATACTTTATTTAACTACGTTTCTACAATTTTGAATCTCATTAGAAGAACAAATTAAATCTTAAGTTACCACGACTTTGTATATTCTGCCGAGAAATACGAACAGTAAGAAAGTTCAGTAGTTACTCTTTTCCGACCAATTAGTTACATAGATATGATTGAATTATATGATAAATACGATTAAAAATTAAAATATTATTGGTCCTCAGGCTGTATTGTAATTTAGACTTTAATTATCGGCGTTGAATGATCAAAATAAAATCTATTCGGTAATTTTCAAATTTATCGCGTTCCGACAGACAGACAGACACGGTGGGGAGAACATCATTGTAAAAGATCAACTGATTACGATTAGCTACGTACATCTTCCGTGGTAGGGCTTTTTGCAAACCTGCCCGGATTTTCTATCGCTAAACAGCAATAGGCTTTGGTCGGGTTGGCTATTTTCTATGGAAGGAATAGTTATAATATTTTCTTACATTGCCAATATATTAAAAAAGTTGATCCACCCAAAATTTCACAACTTTTCCTCGCTTTCAACTTTCTTTTTCTTGCCCTTAGATACTAGTGCAGTGTTGAAATTGATAAGAGCTATATCGACTGTTCAGTTATGCGATACATGTAATTCTAATTAGTGCTTCAAATATGGTAAAATTAGACGTATTAATATCTGTATTGTAATTGATATGAAAGTCTGGCAGGAGTTATTGTAATTTAATACGCATTAGAACACTTACCATAAATTGGTGCATCTTGTTGAATGACTGTTTGTGGTTAATTTTACTCAAAGAGCTGTATTTTCCTAATTGAAATGATAAATTATCAATTTTACAAAAACAAATATGATACTAAAATTATTAACATTATCGTTTGAATTTAATACGAAAGGTTATCATATTAATGAAATGTACATTATAAACGAATGTGTAAATTGGAACCATTGCTGAAGCAAAAGCTTATAGAGCTTGAAATAGCTATTAAGAATTCCGGATGTAGTTTGCAATACGTAGGTGTATTATTAATATTTTATATGAGTAAGGGTGCGTCTGTCTGAACAACTGCTATGACTCATATTTCGCTGAAAACGATGAATATTCAGCAAGTAAGAGATATCGGGCCTAAGAATAAATCGATTTTGTCACTATATATAAATCATATTATTCATACAACTATCGTCGGAAACAACATCTTGACATTATGTTGTCAAAGAATTAAAATTTATTGAATTTATTGTCATCGAAAGTACACTTCATTATAACAAAAGATTATGCAAACAAAATGTCTTCCGTTGGATAACTACAATACTGAAAGGTTCATTTGGAACCTTTGAATACTTCGTAATTGTATTTTGTAACTATAGTAGAAACTTTTTTTTTTATTTTTTACCGCAACAAACGAAGTCTATCAAACTGTAATTAATCTATAACTCCATATTCACATTTGAATAATTATTTTGAGTGCAAATTATTTTTAGTAAGACTTCGTCGGGGTATTTTTTCAATTTGACTCACTCCCAATGTGGGCGAGTGTAATTACAGATTTAAAGTACATTTTAGTTCCCATGATTGGACGCGCATTGACGATATAAGAAATAGTTAATATTGCCTAAAGCAACAATGTCTAAGAGCGGTGGAGACCATTTTCCAATCCGCATACCTTAAGAATTAAATTTAAAATATTTACATTTATAGGCGGTGTTGACTGCTTACTGTAGTCCAATTACCGCCTTAATAGGTATGTATTCAAATAAAAAACGACATATTTTTTTCAAAACAAAAAACTTAGAAATTTTAGTCGAATATTTATTTAAGTTACAATAACTTTCTGATTTAGTTTTATATACACTATGAATAAAAATATCGTGCTATCAATACCTTGCTTTTTAATGATACGCGAATGTAATCTATGAATCATTTAAATAGTAAATTGGCTAAATACAATACATTTGACGTAAGTTGTTTTTCGTTTGAGTGTTCTATATCTTATCCCATAGTTATTGTTATGAATCATAAATTATTTAACGATTCTTTTCTTGGTAATATAGAAGATTTGTTTGTGAATCATACGTTACTTAAGCTATCATTTCATTGAATGTTCTCCATAATTTTATATGTGTGGATGATTCATTAGTTAGTTCATTGTACCATTTAAAATTATCTGTAGGGCAATTTACCTACATACTTTTTAATGCTTTCTGACATGTAGGTGCAGTGCCCTCAGTAAAATTTGTAAGTTTAGTAATGTTTAAGCTCAGTTTTTTCAACATATAATTTACAGCAAAATTATTTAAAGAGTTTTTTTAATCGTTTACCAAAATATAAAACGTGAATGCATAAAAGTATTATTAAAAAACATATCACAAAATTATAAATCATAACATACAATAGAAGTTAAAAGTAATTTTGTTAGGTTTTTTTAGGTGTCACCTAATTTACTGCCAATTTAAAATACGTTTTATTTTTAACTGACTAAATGTGTTAATGACACATGACAAATAACGCAACTCTTTTATCTATAACAAATATTTTTTAACATAATCACTTAGTATTGTGATTACTACTGTAGCCTTAAATGTTGACAAAGATTTTTTTTTTTTACAATATATTTTTAATCTAAAATGGCAAGACTGCGCGAATGATTGATAAAGACCGTATTTGCTACGAGTGTTTACGGGGATCAGGTGATGAATCACAACACTAGTAATTTACTTAACTATTCAGTTTGTAATGTATCAATTGTTAATTTTCATTGACACTCGATGAATACTTGGTTGATTAATTTATATCTATATTCTACTACCTGAGTATACGTATAAGAGATTGCGCGTTCTTTGTTCAGCTCAATAAAGGCAATGAAATCTGGTCATTTTTAACGCTTTTTTGTCTCTTAAAATTATCGTCTTACACATACGTCGTATGTCGCCGTATGGTTTTAATTGAAGGTACGAGTCTTTTTTTTAATCATTAGTTGAATTGCGACTAAGATATATTTTATCTAATTACATTTGTCGTTCTGAAATTAAATTCATGTTCACGTAGTAGTAGGTATGCCCTTTTAATTTTATTGTTATTTTATAGTTTTGAACTTTCCGATAATATAAAAATTTAATTTTAATTTCGTAACCATCCTTTTGGGACTTGTATTAATTATATGATCATTATAATTATAAAAATGTTAATCAACCCAACCTTTTTGTGGTAAGTAATTTATAATAATAATTATTATATATAAAACCTCTTCGGTTTAATTTGACATTATATAACTGAAAATACTACTACATACATTTATACAGGTACATAAAACTTAAAATAGAAGATACAGCGCGTTTCAGAGAAGGTTTTAGTTTTAAATACATGACAGACACAGTTTGCCGACGGTTTTGCTTGTGTTATGTGTAGATAAAACGCGTCTTTGAGATAGTAATTATCACTAGTAAGTAGATGTTACTAGTAAGTAGTTATATTCTGTAAAAGGTTTGTTCTAAAACTGTTAACGTTTATTTCTTACTTCCTTATTTCCTATATTTTTTATATTTAAATAATTGCTAGTTCTAAATGAGACTTAAGCAATATAATTATGAACTTAATTAATTGATAAAATATTTTTAAATTTATATAAACATTATGTTAAAGCGAGATTTATGAAAATCATGTAAAAATTACTTAATCATTGACAGCTTTATTGGTATTGGCGCAGAATTGATACTCGCACTACGAGCTGAGATAGCGTGGTTATGAATAAAATACACACTATTTACGCACATTAAGATAAAATATGCAAAATCAATTAGCAAATCTTCGAACAAAACTTCCTCGAATTTTACGTATATATAAAAGTTTGTCCTTTATATATAAGCGATTGGTTTTACCTCGGCGTTTTAGTACCACGTTTGTGATCTGGTGTTATTTACTTACTCTATTGCTATGAAGTAACGTCAACTTAAATAAGTAGGTACTTACATACTCATAAATACCGACGTGTACGAGAAGTCAACTTGTCGGTTGGTCATATGCAACTTTCTAATATAAAATTACAAGACAAGCATCTATATAAAATTAAAAAATATATACGCAATATAATTTGCAAATATTCGATTACAATAATTAAAAAGTTACCTTATAAATCAGTTCGCAGTTTTCCTTCAGTTATGCTATTCAATTATACACTTCACTTTCAGTACACTTGGAAAAGCCCGTTAAGATCAGCGAAAACGGCACATATGCAAATGTAAACAAAGGCAGAGTTGACAAATACACACGCTAGTAAAATCGTATTCGTAAATAAAAAAAATATCTTTAAGTAATATAAAGTTAGATTTCGATCGAGTATCGGACGAATATGACAGGGATCTGCGGCGTACGAGTGCGTGGTAACGAGAGCCACGCAGGCTGGCGGCGGCGAGGCAGCGCGTGCACTGAGTGTGAGTGGTGAGCCGTGGCCGGTGGGTCTCCGCTGCCGGCCGCCGCGCGACTCTGCCCCGCGCGTGCGCCGGACCTGTTCCGAGCACCACTATCTCAACTCTCAAACCAGCATGCACTGCACACCGACACCGTCACTCGCCACTCGCCTTCCTTGCACCGAGTATCGCACAGACCACACACCAATTCAATATATTTTAGGTCCCACTATCGACTACACTTTTGACACTCATAAATATATGCATTCGAGATAATGTTAGACTACTTTATTGGGATCGTTGTCGAGAATGTGCATTGTGGAGGTCGTGCACTGATAAGTGTAAGAGAGGGCTAGCAAAAATAAGAAACAGGACCTCCGCATAGCATTTGCTGACATAAAACATTTTTAGTTTTGTTTTTAATTAATTTATTATACTTGAAAGCTTGTTTTCGTGTTTATATGAGGATAATTGATCTTGCAGTAAAAATGAGACAGTTTTAAATATGGAAATAAACTCACGTACAATTTTTGTTAATCATTTGTATCTGTCGTTAAAAATAGTATCAAACGAAATATTCCCAAAATAATTGAAGGCCTTTTTATATATTACACAATATGCATGTTAAATATTCATCAAACATTATTGTTATTTTATTTTTATGCAATAACTTGTAATAATAACAAAAAATCAATTACTTACTAAATATAAAAGATTTTGTAATAAAAACAACTTTAATGAATGTAAAAACAATAAATAAGAAATAATAGTCACATTCTCTAGTTTGGTAACTAAGCCAACGAAACCGTGGTATTGTATGACGATTTTAAATTTGAACTAATCTTGGCTCATAGCTCATTGTCTTTAAAGACATTCTCGACTTACTTCGGGACTCTTTCGCCGTTCTTTTATCTCTCAACGTTTCCGGCGTAATCCAGGAATTTGATGAAGTTTTCCCGAATTCCCTATGAGTCTCATTTCAGTCGAACTAAACTTGTACATACGTTGGCATAGATTATTTAGTTCTTCAGTTGAACTAATGCAATGATTTTTAAACTCGCTTGTATTTTATTCCAAGGAAAATAATTATTTTTATTTTTCTTACGTACATTACGAGTAGGTACATTCACCAAAAAATAAAAATAGTGTTTTCACGTGATTTCATCTATTTTAAACTTACCGCATTAAACATTCGGACGTGCTAAAATTAAAAAAATATTATCGTATATTCGCAACTCATTTGCAAATGTGCGAATAGATTATTAGATTTATTGGGTTATAACCCATAACTAATCAATTCTTTCGTCTTCTCAGTAGCAGACGATTTGACGCTAACCTAAGATAATTGCAGTTGAGAGAAGTAAAAATGGACGACTACGTGGCTGGTTAACAAGTGACCTTAAGATCTTCACTCCTTTGTCTGACGATATCTCCATTAAACTATGCTGTTAATTTTATCAATGCCGAACGCTGCTATATTCTTATGTTGTTAAAAGGTGAGATGGCCCAGTGGTTAGAACGCGTGCATCTTAACCGATGATTTCGGGTTCAAACCCAGGCAGGCACCACTGAATTTTCATGTGCTTAATTTGTGTTTATAATTCATCTCGTGCTCGGCGGTGAAGGAAAACATTGTGAGCAAACCTGCATGTGTCTTATTTCAACGAAATTCTACCACATGTGTATTCCACCAACCCGCATTGGAGCAGCGTGGTGGAATATGCTCCAAACCTTCTCCTCAAAGGGAGACGAGGCCTTAGCCCAGCAGTGGGAAAATTACAGGCTGCTAATGAAAAAATGTAACACCCTATTGAAATCCCACTGCTGGGCTAAAGCATTCACCTTTTGAGGAGAAACTTAATGTTTTTTCGACAACGCTGCTCCAATACGCTTCGATGGATACAGTACGAGTATACATTTGTTTAATTGTAATAAGTACTATTACTATTCTATCGCCCATTTTTTTAAGCAAAAGCATCATAATAAATATGCTGCTGTATTTTGATGACTAATAAACACATACTGTTTCGTACGAAAAAATACGTCGCTTCTCAAAATCTACGTTGCTTTGTTTAAAGATAAAAATAGCTTATATTTATTAACGAAAACGAAGAAACTTTGTAAAGCTATGAGTAATGACACGGACCATTAATCAACTAGAATAACAAACATCTTGTTTATGTGACGTTTGTAAAAAAATAACATAAAATGTTACTTTATTTATTCTACTACTCTCATAGGCCTTTAGGAATTTAAGATATATTTAGGTCAAGAGATAAAATTTAGTTTTAAATTGTTAAAGATTAGCAAACCATTATACGTTTATTTAGATTACATTTAAATAAATTAAATGAAGGATAGAAAGTAAATTGTAACTTATATTTATTACATTTAATAGGATTATTAATTATTATTTAATTAACGTAATCCTTATATTTTTATTACATAAACAATTGACAAAATGTAAATCGTCTACAGACAAGTTTGATAACATGTTTTAATCAGTGTAAATAAAAACAATCTTTTTTTCATTTATTTTCTATTTTCGTTTGTAATATAAAAGGATATTTTTTATTATTTACTATAAATATTTCAATCTAGAATTTCCGTGGATTTTTTCGATTTTCGAATTCATTCGATTTTTTTTTAATCAATTAAAAATCGAAGCCGATTAAAACCGTATCAACTTTTTGTTCTTCGTTTAAAAAATAAACCAAAAAGGTTTAAATAAAGAGTATTTGTTCATCAATTTCCGTAAGATCAAAAAGTTTCCCAAATTATGAATCATTTGTTTCAACGATGTAGCAAGAAGATTTAATATTCACATTATCTGATAATTTTTTGATTAACTAGGGTACAGCGCGATAATATGTATGAAAACAACAAAGTCTAGACATTAATATGCGCGTGCATTCATTATTACATGCACGTGCTGGATTGCTTTTTGCAATTTTCGCAAATATATTTGACCGATATGCCTACAGGACAATTTCTTAATTTGCGTTTATAATGCAAACAGAGCATTGAGGTGACTTTATTATTTCTATCATGAGTGTGTCGAGTTAATATATTTTTGGGATGATTGTGTTCAGTGGAATACTTTAACAAAAATTGGTTTTCTGGAAATACAATACACACAAATTAAATTAATGTATACTGTTGACTGAATTTTATTATAACGTCACTAGTGTTCAAAATTATATTTTCATGTTCTTGGTACTGATCAATACTTGGCGGTAGGTAGGGCCTTGTGAAGATCCATCTGGGTAGGTACCACACATCCATCACTTATTCTAACGCTATACTACTTAGGAATGTAGTATTTCGATTTTAAGGACGAGTGATCAAGTGTAATTACAGGTACAAGGGACATAACTTCTCAGTTCCCAAGGTAGGTGGCTCATTGGCAAGGAATTGTTAATTCCCATTCGCTTCCTATCGAGTGGCCAGTCCGCTTAATTATTATAAATATAAAAAACAATACTCTTGCCACAATTATTAACAAAAAAAAAATTTTTTTTTAAATTACTTTTCTATTTCTATTTTATTTGAAAATGCCTATAAAAAAATTCCCAGTACCAGTATAACTTTTCCGCGGTCGATTGTCCAAAAATATGTATACAGTTCAAATAGGTTAAATCCTGTTAAGGTTTCTGTTGTAATTTGATGTCTAGAAAATTGTTTTGTATTTTAATATTGAGCATTCGCCAAATAGGACATAGTCGTTTGGCAAGATACTTAGCCTACTCGTTTTTGTGACGATTTATTATAACTTGAGAACCATTTCTATGAGGCTAAGTCGAGAATGAGGTAATCATTGTGCATTGCTGTAATAGAATAATGCTGCCAACATTTCCGAAGCTGTATCAATTACAATCTATAATTAATATTCTTTGCAATTTCTGTCCGGTATAAATTATTATTATTTATTACTCTGTATTGCTTAAACTAACACTGAAGTTAACTTAGAAAATGCACGTACATTGTGTGTATTGTAAACGTATTTGAATTGTTAAATATTTCATTTGGGGATACGTATATATTGTCTTGGTGAAAAAGTTACTGGATCTCATGGCGGTCCATATCGGTAGAATCAACATTAAGAAATCTTTGTAGTTTTATATTTAAGCTTGTACAATCAATAATGCTGAAAATTTCTGCTTAATAAACTATATTTTTTTATAAGATAATTGTACAAGTTATTTTACATAAGCGTTAAAGATAAATTGAAAGAAAAATTAATTGAAGTTTACAAATAAACTACTTAGTACGTTTAGAAATGTATTCATATGTACATATATACAGTCCCAAAAATTAAAAACCTAAGATATCAATTATCACAAAAACCTGTATGAATACTTATTGGGCGCATTCGAATAACCCAGATTTAACTTATGTTTTTTCACTCACAAACACACAACTAACCGTGAATATTGCATCGTCATCCACAGTCAATCGACTTAGGTAACACTAAAAAACTTATGTTTGCGTTACATTATACGTAGTCTAGTACAATTATGTGGCAAATAATTATTTATTCGCAAGTATCTAGACAAGGTATGTAATTTCCCGTGTTCAATCTAATGTGACCGGCGCGACACGGCGCCAGGCCCGTCGGCATCGCATAAAGGCCGTTTATGCTAATACATCACCAACTACCGATCACAGAACAAGACATTTCTCGATCGCACGACAACTTTATAAATTATTGAATATGCCGTAATTACTGATATCGATACTAAAGTAATAAAATTAATCCACTATGAAAAATACTACATAATTATAGGCTGCCGTCAAAGGTGCGTTTTACCAATGTCATTTAAATTTTACGGCTGTAATTAACTTTACAGGTGGGAATCGGATTACGCATGTAACTTTGTACCAGAGTGCCACATGTCGTATCCACTGTAAAGTTACCTAATTTTCTTACGGACGATGTTATTATTGTAAGTTTTACATGCAAGCACTTGTTTCTACTTATATTTGCGCGGACTGGACCAAAGATAAGGAAAGATATAAAGAAGACCGAGCAATGTTATTTTTTATTGTACATATTTTTAGTTTATAAATTCTCTCGAGATGGATGGTGAGGGAAACTTTGGAACGTATACTGCACGTGTCGGATAATAAAATGTGCATGTGTCATCCACCAATCCGCATTGGAGCACGAAGAAGGCTTTTGGAGTGTAAGCCTTTTCTTTTAAATAAAAAATACTAACTTCACGCTTTTTATCATTTATATTAATATATTAATTATAACAATTTGCCTTATTCGATAATCAATCAATTTAACGTAAGGCAAATAAAGTAGAATCGAACTCCGACTTTGACATCGCTGTCTAGCTTAAATGCATTTTAAAATATTATCTTATTTATAAAATAAAATAAAATACACGTTTTAATATCTCATAATTGACGTTTTTTAAGTACTAGTGTCAGTATTCATTGATCACGAAGGTCAATGCCTATTCTTATATTGTACGAACATGCGGAACATGATAAGAACATCTGAACTTTCGCAAATTTAAAAAGACTCGCCGTTTATGTAGGCAAATGACTAACAGATTGTCTGGTCACGATACAGCATTCATACGCGGTTTCGTTATTGTGGGTGTAGCAGTTTAGCGTGTGTTTCACATACAAAATGCCTAATAATGGTGAGTAAGCGTGAGCCGCAGATGGTATATTAGCCAGAGACTTTCAGGCGCGATGACAGGAGTTAGAATAAACAGAGCCCAGATATCTTTAAGTACATACGTATTCATCTTAGTAACGCAAATCCTCGAGCATTTCACTTGCCATTATGCAAATGAACTGATTTCCGTTTGAGTCAATTTGATAATTAGGCAATGGCTAAATAAGGACTCGACCCGGTTCAAATTTTGTTGAGAAACATGTGCAAAGTATAAATGCAGAATATTTTAAATGTTTACTTATCATACAAGATATTATATTATAATGTATGCAAAGCTTTTTCCTTGCAATGGTTAAAGAACGGTTGTTAAAAAAAACATTTCTAATATAAGCATTTAGCATATGATGTCAAGGTTTCTGTAGAGCTATTCAATTAGGATCTCACTGAGTCATTAACTCAAGTATTAATGAACGCCGGCAATTATTCCTAATATTAAATGTAAAATGGAAAATTCCACACAGATTAAGTAACTAAACATCGAGGTTATCATCATAACGTTCTCTAGTATATAGAATAGTAACTATTCTGTCTGCAGACCTGACCCAAATAATAAATTGCGGGCCGAAATAAACCGCGATCACATTAGTAAATAGTTACAACTTTCGTCAATTGGTCTATTTCTTTTAACATGTAGTATACATGCTGTTATTAATAACGGCGATACAAATACATTAAACAGTGCGGATTATAATATGTAATTGTCCTTATGCAATATTATGTAACTATAACTTATTATTAGATATAAGTAATATAACAAAATCAAGGTGCGTGTACTTTTATGTACGCGCATAAGAAGTCCGAGATGGCACAGTGGTTAGATCGCGTGCATCTTAATCGATGATTGCGGGTTCTAACCCAGGCAAGCACCACTGAATTTGCATGTACTTATAATTCATTTCGTGCTCGGCGGTGAAGGAAAATATCGTGTGTAAACCTGCATGTGTCTAATTTTAACGAAATTCTGCCACATGTGTATCCACCAGCCCGCATTGGAGTAGCGTGGTGGAATATGCTCCAAACGTTCTCCTCAAAGGGAGAGGAAGCCTTAGCCCAGCAGTGGGAAATTTACAGGCTGTTAATGTAATGCATGTAATGAGAAGTTCTACTTCATCGGCGTAATTAAAAATAGTTTTTCATTGTATGTAAATCATTATTTATTTTAATTTTAATAATCTACTTAATAAGAAAATTATTATTAATATTGCAATATATGTATTTTTTTTAATGTAAACTTTCGCAATTTATATTAGTAATAAAATCAAAATTATAAAATAAGATCAAGTTTAAAGTTAATCACTTACTTAATTGGTTGTTTAGCGAGCAACTTCATCATGTAGTTTTCATGCTACCCTGTGCGCGCGGATAATTAAAATTCATTCATTTTTTCATAACGCGCCAAAAATAACATAACTTAAAAAAAAAAACATTTTTTCAATTTTATTAAAAATATTCAATTCTACACTAGCAGGATATTTAAAAGAAAACCGGGCAAATGCGAGTCGCGCCCCGTGTTTTGCGTACCACCAAACAGATAGGCAAACACTGATATTACAAACTTACTACAAACAAAAACTAAACAACAAGATATTACTTTCATGATTCTAGGTCAACGGGAAATACCCTATAGGTACCCTTTTGATTCCCCTGCGAATGTGGGGGAAATATGACATAAACGGCCATATCTTTTGATTGCGTAGATTTGCTTAATTTTTTAAAGCTCCAAGGGATAGTAGAGCTCAGTATTTGGTATTAATTTTAACGTTATACCTCTACGCTTTCCCAAGAAAAACTCTTGACGAATAGACACACAGACAGTCACACGATTAACGAAATAATCTTATAAGGTTTTCTATTTTACTGTCGAGGTACGGAACCCTAGAAATGTCATGACCAGTAATGTGGATTTCCTTTTATTTAAATTACCGTTGTTTCTTATGACTAAAAAAATATTTAATTCAAAATAAGTGGTCTGTATACATAAAAAAAGATAATCAATTCGTCCAAAATATTTATTTTCGATACAAAAGCGTGTTGTCGATCTATCCTTATACGGGGTATGACTAAGACACTCAATGCTCTGCTTGATGCCTTTTTATAGGACCTCAATTACGTGTAATTAACATAAACAAGTTCACTTAAAATAACACATCTAACCAAAATGTATACGTACCTTCACATTTCCTTTTGTATATAAATAATAAGTAAAGGTTCATTTATACGATTCATACATACTGACTTTAATCGCTAAAGAATTACAGCGGTATCTTGCAGTCGAGGTAGTTAAGAGAAATTTGTTTTTTTTCTGTCAAACATTCGTGTCACATACAAGAGAGACGAACTCACGCACAGCGCTGATAGCGCGGACGTGCGAGTTCGCGACACCCGCCGGCCAAAGAAACAATTCAATAAGTACACTAATTAACTTCAACATAGCGTAAACTAATTACTTATACTTCATATAAGGCAATGTAACGGGTCACGGGTGTCAGAATTAATGGTGTCTACGTAACAGTAAAACAGCAAAGGTACTGAGATAAAAAATATTACCTCATTTTTTAATTAAATCAATGTCTCATGCAAAGAAGTTTTTTAGATCAACCCCAATATTTTACTTAGATTTTTTATAGGAAACTTAAAAAAATTATGTTAAGTTATATAAGACTCGTCTTCGATTTTACGTCAAATATGAAACTAAATTAAACATCGAATAGGTATCTTTATATTCACATCGCAGAATATATCAAATTCACTGTAAATCACTCCCGAGCTTCATTATCTCTTTGTCCATAAACAGTCGTATTTTATTATGTATTTACTTAATTTCCGGATATAAATGTGTAATTTATTATCTTTTGAACTGACGTACCTCTTTATAGTGACAATGCCATAATGGATATGAAGTATGTACCACAGTTTTAAGAGCTTTGTCTCATTGTGTGCGACGAGCGTGGGCGTCCCTCTGTTTTATTCATTTGTTTGATACGTCTTCTATAATGATGGAGGCTTCGCGACAGAGCGGCGTCAGCAATAGGGAGATATTAATCCCTGAATAAAATCAACTGTCACCCAAGATATAAATCTCGGCTTCGTCCATGTATGATTTAATTTTTCTACTACATAAAGTAACAGTCTGTAAATCTATGAGTAACTATAGACCCGCTTCTTTTTTTCCCTACATTAGCTGACGTAAAGTATCCTCTTTGTCCGATGGTGGGAATTCACGAATTCCCGTACCTATTTATTGGAGAATCATACATCATAGCGTATTGTGGAAACTGTCAGGCGTCAAACAACTTGCTCGTCCTGACTTTGTCCAGGTGAAATAAGAATTCATCGAAAATCGGTCTACCATTAAGGAGAAGTTAAATTACATACACACGAATATAAGATTTATTTACGTAAAGATTTATGAGTAACAAAGCCGTCCTCGAAAATCAGTCTATCTATTAGTGACAACAGATCAAAATCGCTACAAAATTTTTGAGACTGATGCAAACGTACATACTGAAACCCGGCAGGAGACTTTTATTTATAATATAGTTATATATATATGGGAGCGCATTTCAAACAAGGAAGAGACGTAATTACCAGCCTAATAACTCTGTTCCTAATGCAGGTATGTGTCGTCACACATCGACAAATACAAAGTCTATATATGAACGCTTTATGCTCAGCGGATCGAGAAAAATGCCGCAGATGACTTCAAGTCGTACCAATACATGTCTTAGCATAACGGATACTTGTAATTGGTACTCATTCACACTTTTATATACTAGCTTTGACTGCCGGCTTTGCCCGCGTCGAATTCAGTTAATGGCATTAGGAGTACATACATACATCCGGATATGCATATAAATCATCTCGGCACCGCTTTTTCTTCTCGCTGGATTTACGAAAACCTTTATTTCAAACTGAAATATTTTTATTTAAATAAAATATATCTTATGACATTTATATACATATTACTTGAAAAAATAGTATTCTCTGTGGCTTCAGATTGTATTGATTAGAAACAAACTTTATAATATACCTTTATAATAACTGTTATATATATAAGCGGTTTGTCTAGTAGGTAATAATATTTACCAAACTATTTTATTTATATCTGTACTTTAAAAAATAATATTGTCTATTATCATTTTGTCTATGACATAAAGTAAGAACAATTTAAAAATACTGTCACTGACACTTTTAGTACGTATAGGAAATATATTTTCAAAAATCGATCAAAATATACTGAAAGTTCAATTGACATTATAGAGCTATCATAGGCCAATGTCAAAACACCAACAAACCAATTGAACCAGCCAAGGACCAATGATCACTGTTAAGAAGTACCTACAAAAAAACAATAGTGTTTAGCTATAAATGAAATTTATTTAAATAAAAAAGTAGTCCATCCATTCATCATCTACATAATATTGAAGAATTTGACTTATTATTTAAAAGAAAATTTAATTAATGAACAAAATTAAAAAGATCAGCAGAGTTTTATAAGAAAAGTTTTTTTAAGACCTCGGCCTCTGGAAGAAATGATTGACTTTGCGGAATAAGTTTATCTTTACTTCTCGTTTACTAAAATGATTATAACTGATAATAATAATCAACATTATTATCAGTATTATTGTGCATATACATAATATAGTTGTTAATATATTATGACACAACTGGAATATTCCAACTTTGTATTCTGCAATTCTTCTAAAAGTTAATAAGTATTACAATGAACATTGTCGAAAACTAAATTTCCCAAAAACAAATTTGAATTATGTTACATTTACAAATATATATCTATATTTATATATTGCTTAGACTGTGCGATGATAATCATCAATCATTCAGGATTATTGTTTTAAATATAGATCTGTTCACTTACGAGCGGCACGCGCCTCCACGTTAAATTATTTATTTATTTAATTGGAGAACATACAGCCGTTGATAAACAAAAATAACAAATACTTAATAACTATTAGGCCAATAACAGTTCTCACATATAACGTTAAAGAAACTGAGAATAGGAAAATAAAATAAAGAAAAAAAAACAAAAATGATAATAACAATACATATAAAACTATGTGTCTGTAATAAAAAAAAAAAGCCAGTGAGACCACAAGTTAAAAAGTTAAAAAATTACTATGTCTTTGCAAACATTCCTGTCATGTATCGCTTAACATTATTATGCTTTCTACAGAAAACATCAAAATCTTCACAAACTTCGACAAGCTCATTAAGACTAGCAGACGCTCTTATCAGAAAAGAATTCTGCCTATAATTTGTCTTAGCCATTAGGACATGCAGTAGGGGCTGACGACGTCTATTTATGGTTTTAGGTGTTATCAAATTAAGCTTGCCCAAAAGATCTGTGCAGTCAATGTGGCTATTTAATATATTTACAAGGAAAGTAATATCGGCGGTCCTTCGACGAACATTTAGTGGGAACAGATGAATCCGTTTACACGTTTGTTCATATGTTTCAATAGGTAGGTGAAATTTATATCTAATAAAATTCACATTTTTTTTCTGAATCGTCTCCAGTCTATTTACACAATCCTGGTAACGTGCGTTCCATACCTGTGATGCATACTCTAGGTGGGTCCGAACGTATGAGCAATATAGGATTTTTATTGATTTCATATGATGGAAAGGTTTGGACATGCGAATAATGAATCCCAAAGCCTTATAAGCTTTAGTGACTATGGAATCAATATGCTCACTGAATAAAAGTTTAAAGTCAAGAATAACTCCCAAATCTCGCATAGAATTCGTTCTTTATAAGTTAGTTGACGACAAAGTATAAGATGATATATACTTATTAGTTTTTCGTGTATAAGAGGTAAAAAAACATTTTGACAAATTCAAATTTAACTTATCAAAGTGCAATAATCCTCTAGACTTAATAAATCCGATTGAAGCTGTGACTGATGGATAGGACCGTTGACAATACGGAAAATTTTCAAATCATCAGCAAAAAGAAGATGGTGTGAATTTAAGAAGCAAGACTCAATGTCGTTGTCCTTGGGGAACTCCAGAAGGAATAAGACACGGAGAAATTGTATTTTTATTGTGTCTTTATTTTTAAATTAGTTATCTCACGAAATCTTATAAGCACGAGGATCACTCATACTAATACAACAAGAAAATTTAGCGTGGAGGGACGCGCCTTCGTGAGTGATTAGATATATATATAATATGTATATACAGAAGTACTGTTGCTGTACTTATTTGTCTGATAGTTGTATCTTGCAATTTTGCTATTATCTCTAGTCTTTTCAGTAACATCACAATCTAATAAATCAAATAACGTTCCTAGTTTAAAAAAAAAGGGTTTATTCGCGATTATCAGCCAAGTGGCTATAACACGCTAATCTTAAACAAAGTCTGCGGGTTCATATCTAGGCAAACACCACTGAATTTTCTTGTGCTAAATTAGGAACTTAATTTTTGTTTATCATATCTTATTTCGTTCATGTTTTAGATTAAATCCTGTTACATATCCACCAATCGACTTTGGCTAACTCGATAGGTTTAAATTCCAAAAACATTATCCCCGAGAGGAAGAATGCCTTTGCCTCGCACTGGGAACTATATAGGCTGTTACTTATCTATATCTATTTATCTATATATAAATAAAAATATTTAAGAAAACTCTATTCGTTCTGAAGATAAATAACATAAAACATTCTTATAATTTTTACTTAGCGAGCACATTAGCAAATTGCACTTTAACAATATTTTTTCCATGTATTGAATCAATTCATGAGTATATATTATGATAAAATTATCAAATAAAACTAATAGTAAAAATGTTTCTTTGCCAATGTGCCCATTTCTTCAAAATAATTTATATACCCATTCTATAAACTACTTGTATCTATTGAATTAACAAGCTAAACTAAAATCGCAAATATTAGCAAGTCCTTGTGAGCGAATGTTAAGAACTAAGACAATTTCTTATTAGTAATCAACGCACCAAACTAAAGGGCTGATTGGTCTTATTAACCCCTTGATCTTGTCAGTCTGCCTATAATAATTGAGGAGAAGCCTTGATACGTTTCAATTGTCTGGCACTTTACGTCGCTTCATAATGTTACAGTTACGGCATGTCCCAGACACAATAGATTTAATAAGTATTGTATTTTAACGCATTCGGTTCGTAGAGATTTGATACAGACAATGGTGTTGTAACTAGGTCACTGTAAAGAGATTTCCAAGTCTTATAGATTTCCTACGGATTACTTTCATTCATTTAGTGATATATAATGTTCATTACATACTGTCGAAACTCTCTCTTACGATCTAAAATAAGTTGAAGAAAAAAAAACAGTACACATGCTAACCGAGTCAAAACGAAATTAGATAATGTCCATCAGTACATTGTGGTAGGGCTATTTGTCAAAGTCAAAGTTAAAAATCTTTATTCAATATAGAAGTGTTTACACTTGCTTAGTGATAGTCAAAAATCTACCACCGGTTCGGAATTTAACACCTCGGACTTGAGAAGAACCGGCGAAAGAAAGTCAGCGGAATATTTTTTGCTTTTTTTTTCCATTTTGCATGTACAATAATAATAATATTTTAGCTATTTGAAACAGCCTAGAGGCGATAATTTCATTCCCAAGGTGTGCAGTCAACTAAAAAGTAATTAGTGTTGTAATATCCTTTAGCACACAAACGCTCTTTAACGATTCTTTTGAATTTTATAATTGAATAATTTTGAACGTTTTCTGGGATTCTGTTGTAAAAACGTATACATTGTCCCAAAAAAGAGTTACTAACCCTGTGTAATCGGGTACTTGGAGTAACAAGTTTATTCTTGTTCCTAGTGTTAATAGAATGTACGTCACAATTTCTGGGAAAATCATTTATGTTTTTGCATACATACATTGAAAACCCATCTGGGTAGATACCACCCACTCATCAGGTATTCTGCTTCCAAACTGCAATACTTCCTATTATGGTGTTCCAGTTTGAAAAGTGAGTGCGCCAGTGTAACTGCAGGCACAAGGGATATAACATCTTAGTTCCCAAGGTTGGTGGTGCATTTGAAATATGAGTAAGGGTT
The DNA here is from genome assembly GCF_037043105.1 of Vanessa tameamea. Taxonomy (NCBI): domain Eukaryota; kingdom Metazoa; phylum Arthropoda; class Insecta; order Lepidoptera; family Nymphalidae; genus Vanessa; species Vanessa tameamea. The sequence continues at coordinate 8,314,903 of NC_087316.1, forward strand.
AATATTTCTTACAGCGTCAATGTCTATGTGCGTTGGTGACCACTGAAGATAAAAAACTTCCTAAGCAATCTGCTTATATTCACAACCAAATGATTAGTTAAACATTTCTCTGAAAATACATACACATATCCTCTCAGGTCATTTTTTACATTACATTAACAGCCTGTAAATTTCCCACTGCTGGGCTGAGGCCACCTCTCCCTTTGAGGAGAGGGTTTCGAGCATACTCTACCACGCTGCTCTAATGCGGGTCGGTGGAATACACATGTGGCAGAATTTCATTGAAATTAGATACATGCAGGTTTCCTCACGATGTTTTTCTTCACCGCTGAGCACGAGATGAATTATAAACATAAATTAAGCACATGAAAATTCAGTGGTGTTTGCCTGGGTTTGAACCCGAAATCATCGGTTAAGATGTACGCGTTCTAACCACTGGGCCATCTCTCACATCAATTACAATATAATTTATATTGTATAAATTTAAGATCTAAAAGTAAAACTCCTTAAATAATAGTGTGTTTTTTTTTTCTTAATATTAATAGTAACTAAAGTTAAAGTATAAAGGTGTACGGCTTCGGTCGCTTTTTAGCGGTCGGTCGTCCGGTGTTAGGTATAAAAAACACCCTATATAGTTCCAACTGGCTGCTTAACGAATTTCATCAAATTTAGTATAGTGGTTTACCCTTAAAACAGTAACAGACAGACAATCAGACACAGAGCAATGTCTCCAGGCTCGAGTACTATAGTAGAACTACTAGTAAACTACGAGACTGGCCGCAATATCCCCTTATAGGACTTGATAATATATTAAACTTAAATTATAATTTGTATTTACTTATTAAAGATTAAGGAACTCTTACTTCTGATAAAACTAATGATCAATTCGTAATTAAATTTGACATACAAAAGGCTGTCAAGCCTGAAACGTGCATCAGGATAGACGTATAAATTATCGAATAAACTGAAAATATAAATTTGAGGCACGTGGCTTCACAGGAAACACTAAATGAAATTAAAAACGTAGACAATTATATTGAATGTTTGATCTTTATTTACTTTTCAAGGTAAACGTGTTATTTTATTTGACTCAAAAACATTTATACCGACACCCCAGTGATATTATACGTAGTCAAGCTGTCGCCACTCGCTTAGAGTAAAATATTAATGAATATTAATAGTTAAAACGTTAAATGTAGAAAATGTAATACTTCAATGAATATGTCAACCTTACTAAACCACACTTCTTTCAAAATTAAAACTTAATTCGGAGCTGACGTAGTAAATAACAAGTTTGATGGAAGTTTAAAAAGAAATTAAAAAAAAATAGATGTAATAAACATAAATATGCAAAGATTATTGATTTCATTTACACATCTTTATTTCCTAACACATTTATTAAAATTTTATGAAATTTATATAGGAATAATAAGTAGCACAAGACTAAGGGAGTTTTGACTTATTTTTGCATAATACAAAAACATAAAATAAAACTTTTTATCGCGCTAACCGCGATGAAACCGCTTTGTACCTTAGAAATAATTACGGAACGAGACCTTATAAATTAGCTGAACAGTTTTCTCTACAATTACAGGGCACAGGATGTTTGAGGTTTCTGAACAGCAAAATCGGTAACTCAAAATCAAGGACTGTAACACACATATACAAATATAAAAATATGTATATAGTATATTGTTAGACCAAATTATTAACGATTCAGTTAGTAATAAATCTAATTTACGTAAACAAACTACGATTTATAGCCTATCACTATTCGTCTTTGTATTTATACGAAACCTTATGCCGCTGAGGGCTATGACGAAGGTTTGCAAAGCGGATTGACGCACGATCGGGCCCACGCACTTTTATTACACACTCCAAAAGCATTATCTGTAATACAAATAACCCATTTTAGACAATATTCGATCATATTACGTCGATATTAGGATAATGTCGTATTTAAAAGTAAGCTGATGATGATTATGGGGAATTTAATTAGATTACATTATACATATTATATATACACCCTTCCCACTGAGTAAAGTAATAATGACAGTCACAAATTTTAACTAAGTCCAGAGTTTGATTATATTTCTGAGCTCTAAAGTTACGGATTACATGAGTTTCGGGATCCAGGGTAATTTAAGTTAAATACTGTACTATTTTTAAGTATTTGCATATACGAGATGATGAGCCGAGATGGTCTAGTTGTGTTTAAAATTCACCTCGTGCTCGGCATCAAACATCGTGAGACATCCTGCGTGTGTCTAAATTCAACGAAATTATGCCACCTGTGTATCCTCCAACCCGCATTGGAACTGGACTAAGCTCCAAACCTTCTCCTCAAAAAGAAAGGCGGCCTAGGAGCCCAGCAGTGGGTATTTTACAGGGTGTTAATTTACTTGTACATAAACTAACATTGATAGTATTCAAAAATGAATACTCTACATTTTATTATGAATTGATATATATATTATCCGCTTAGAAACTGTAAAAAAAAACATCAACGATCAATTTTTACGAGCGATTTTATTGTTTAATTAATATTTGAATGAACAAATAAAGATACAGAGGCCAAATGTTAGAAGATATGTCACATTGACTTTTCTGTCACCGCTCGGTGACTCGATAAGAAGTCAGTTAAGTATCATTCACTTCCTTTAGATCCGTTTCGTGGTACAAAGGCCATCGAACTTACTGCTCGTAATTACATAGTGATATTATTCAATCTTGTGAATTTATCTGCCATTAAATTTCTCACAAGGTCACTGCAGATCCAATGAAATATCGATCCAGGCAAAATGTGTTACTAGTATTAAATATTGCTCGAATAATTGGTCTGTAAAGTCTAGAAATCATCATTTATATAATTGACGCTATTTTATAAATCCAGCTAGTATTTCCTGTAAGCTGGATTGACGTACTGATGATACCATATTATTATGTCCTATTAAATAATTTAATTTAATTTTATAATATAATATTCTGCTATTAAACGTGATAAAGTAAAGTATTATAAAATAATACGTATAAAAACATGACCTCAGTATCAAGTCGTAATATCAGCGTTCCTCTAAAGGACTGATATATTATTTGGAATGTGTGACGTATTTTTATGAATGACTATTACATTAATTGGTACGGAGCGTTACGATGAACTAATTCGTATAATATTTCGCAAATTAGTACATATTATCTTGACACATCCGGCAAATTACAAAAGCTATCGGCAGATACAGCGGCTTATCGGAACCTTTGCCACAGTTACGATCTTTACTTCAAAATACTAAACAAAAGTAGGACTAACATTATTTATTAGATACAGCAACAAAACAATCATAAATTGTTTTATGACATGTTCATAACAAGTATACTTTATGAAGGTGTTACAACATTACCATCAATAAAAATGGGTATATTGTAATATTAAACTTCTTACAAAAGCATCGTTTTTAAATCAAAAATAATCCTTAACGAGGTTATTTTGAAATAGTGTTTCTGAACGTATCTACGATCTAGAACGTACGAACAAGTACACTTATAATAAGTGAGTTATTGTTTTAACAAAACAGTACTTTGATTAAGTAGGTACTCGTATGTCATTTTTGGTTTCAATGTTATAATTGATATCAAATTTAAAATCTTTCTTCAGCACAGAAGCATAACGCTTATTCACTTATTAACCGTCCAAATTCTGCAAAAGTTCAGAATGAAAATATAACCTCAAACCGGAAAGATTTGAAAGATTTTTTTTTTCTTTACCATTACTTAAGGTAAGGCCTTCAGCTACTTTCCCAAGGTATGTTATTGTCCGGAAAAACAAGTAATGAGTACTCGTATGCAGGTATTTTTTGTATTTGTTGAAATTTAGTACCTAAGTGTAACTGTTTGTATTCCTAGTAAATCATGATATAAAATTAATAACCTCATAGTTACAAAACTTGTTCCAAACGAGTACAGGTATTTGACGTATTTACTACACCGTGCCTACCCCTTACCTTATTACCCCCATAGCAATAATAATAATTAGACTGTCCAATAAAGAAGAACTTGAAAAATAACTAAGAAATACTCTTTTTTTGGACGCAACTGTACTCTTATATCAATCATTCGACCGTGTATAATAAAACGCATTAATGTAAATTAATTGAAGAAACATAGCTCATTCTTTATTAAAATAACCATAAATTGCAATTATGTTGTGTTAACGCGTACGATAATTACATAAATTGTTATATTAAACGTCGAAATTATAATATATTAATAAAATATTGATAATTTATTAAGATTTTGTGACCGTCTTTTCTCATTAGTTTGTTTAATGTAATTTGACTTTAATCGAATCGGATTAAAATATCCTTTATTCAAGGATAAGAATTTCAGGTTTAAATTTGATAAAAATTTAGATTCCATTAAGAAGATCAGGCATGAAAATCAATAGTTAGTCTTTCTCACTTTTTCTAGAATAGTTTTGACTTTAAACTTTACAATACTTGACTGCGAAATTAATTTCTGGTATATTTATCTATCGATATCGATATTGCAATGAAATCAGTTACGATACTAAAGCTGAAACGTTATGGTCGTTAAATCTGTTTATAAATATTGTGTCTTTACATTACAAAGAAGAATTTACCCCTACTAATATTTCGTGATTGTGTTTTTCTACCAGAAATTGCTTTCAAATCCCTAAATTTATAAATATTAAATATTCCGCAAACCATTATATAAAGCAATTTAAAATATATAAGCGATCATATAAAAATGCACAACACTGTTACAAGAAACTCGTTAATGAACATTGTTATTTCCACAATAAACATATTTCATAACTACGCTTAAGCGCGAAATAATTTTCTAGTATCAAGGATAACATAGGATTCCCTTTATTTATCGACCTCTGATCTTTAGTTTCACAGAACATATATTGCCAATGAGGCTGTTAGAACTCATCTGCGAGTGGCGCCAGTTGACGCAATCTTCGCTAGACACTTATAGATTTGTCCCATTCAAATCGTATGCAATAAACCAATAACATATTTGTACTTTTTTATTTGTTGTGTCATTTGTATGACACTAACTACATCCTAATGGCATAAATGCCTTTTGAATTTAATATATAAATTAGGCGCATATGAAAAATGATAAGATCTTTTAAAGTTCAGCAACATAAAACAATCAGAAATTATTTAAAGAGGAATTTATCAGCTTGCGAAATAATATGTTATATTTTGAAGTAACACGATTAATGACTCAGAAACCTCTTTTGACAGAGCCATGACCGTTAAACACACAAAACAAGTAAGATAAGTTATATTGATTTACAAAAGTTTCTTTTACTTCCCTTTGTAGTGTCGCGCTAAGTGGCAACCCACAGAGTTCTACGAGGGATGGCACATTCCCCAGATAAGATAGTCGCATTGCAATCGACTCACTCACCTACGTCAAAGCGATGTTTACCTCTAACATCCTGTCATGAAATGCATGTGTTATTATTTTATTTTTCTTTATTCTGCTACAGAGGCAGTTGAACTTGTGACATAAATGAATAAAAATGATGTTGAATTATTCGAACGTATGACCGGTAGCTTGTGACATTCTTCATCCTAACATTTCTCCTTGATGACTTTACGGGTCAATGAATACTTTTATCTTACATCTGTGGTCATTGCAACTAATAAAGATAGCTGTAATGCAGCTGGTCGAACTCGTAAAACGACACAATCGAATCGCTTGTGCGGCCGGTTTTATTATATACTCTATAATAATGAATGACTTTATTCAATTATCGATACCAAGAACCAATGTCGCAGAGATGAATGATTGATGTAGTTTGATACATAAATAATGTATCTAGATACATTTGTTTGCTGGAAATAACAATTTTTAAATCAATGTACTCCTGCGTACTATACAAAAGTTAATTAAAGTCTTGTGATTTTCATTTTATTATAAAAGTGATGTTTAGAACTTGAAAATACAACAGATGTTTTAATATAATATTATGCTAATAATGCAATGTTGTTAAATGACAGGGCGCATTTATTAAAAAGAGATTATGATATGATTTACTCATTAATTTGAAGAATTATTATGGAAAAGAAGACATAATTAAGGCAGACGGTATATGCCTGGATCTCATCTTTATACACACTTTATTCTCTCACGGTAATCAATGCCCTCATGCCAGCCTCGTGGATTTTCTTAATTTTAAGAATGATTTCAACCACAAATTTTAGAAACATAAGCATGTTTTTTTTCAAATCCTATATGCATTTAAAAAATTTGGTAACATTTGACCTTAATTCGCTGAACCAAATTCATCTACATTTCATATTTAACCGTATGAAAACTTTCCCTAATTGTCAATATATAATATATCGGTTTTTTATATTGCTAATACATTAATTATACGTATTGATAACTTATGTTTAACGATTACCGTAGACTATGTATATATATATATATATATATATTTACGACTTTTATTGTGCCAAAAAGGCACAGATTATTTCGCCATCTCACGTGCGATGGAAGAGACACGAAAATTTGCATAATTAACGAATTGTCAAAATTTGACAACATATAAATACACACCCAACAACTGCTTTTAAAATTTTATGAATAACTGTATCAGTTGGATTTACGTAAATCCATTAATTAAATATGTCTTAATTTTATTCAAACCTCAATTACTGAAAGCAGTTTTATTTGTCATGAACACTTTCAATTCAATTCAGTCTGTTGGTTAACGGTTTTTAATAATAGTTAATAATGTGAAACACTCAAAGTACAACATCTTATATCATGAAGCAAATATATTTATATTACTTTGCAAAAATTTTATCTAATCATATTTAATAAAATTTACCTACAAGAGATTTTCGAGAGGTTTAGAGGTTAACAATCATTTCTTTTGAGACAAATGCGTCATAGTGACGTCACTGACTTTATTTAATATTCTGTTTCTTCGTATCTTTGCTCTGAATTACTTTTATAAGGCCAAGCCAAGTTATCTATCAAAAAAAAGGAGATATTAGTTTTTAAACCATTGCAAATGATATAATCTGCAGTCAATTTAAAACAGAGCATATAATTTAAGTTATTAATTCAAGTCCTCCTTAAACAAAAACATCAGTTGTATATTTGGTGGTAAGGCTTTTTGAAATCCTGGTACCTACCCAGGTACCACCCTCTTCTCATATACTGGCAAGCAGCAATACTTAATATTGTTGTGTTCTGGTTTGTAAGTAAAACCGTGTAACTACAGGCACAGGATAATTAACATATTAGTGTCCAAGAAAATGACGCATTGATGACCACTTACCATCTGGTGACCCTTTTGCCAGTCCGCCTACCTCTGAAATAAAAAATATATAAGTATATAAAAGTAAAGTACTCTATCAATGTCAGTAACATGTCCCTCACTGAATAGATATCTACATACATTCAGTTTTAAAGATGTACTAGTACAATCATAACATATATTTACTACTATTTAATGTTACCACGTTACAAAAAATGTCGTTCTTAATAAAAATAATTTGTACGCATAAAATGTTTTTTATGTGTGAGTTGTGACAAAATAGGTTATAACGTGCTCCAAAGCGAATCAACTAATTGAACAGTTTTCGTCGCCAATCAATTGACCCTGTCTACTCGAATCTTATTTCTAAGAGATGATTCATTCCAGTTTACTTTAGTCACTTGAATAAAGTATAAGTCATACTTGTAAATCAACACCCACATTTATCTGTCTATTTATAAATTAAATATAGATGTATATTTTATAAGGCTGCGGGCAGGGATTGAGGAGGGCTGAAGATCGAATTCAGTGGCGTGCCATGGTAGAGGCCTACGTCCAATAGTTGACTGACACGGGCTAATGATGAATACATTACTTTTAACCCATACATACCTACAACGATTTCTTGTATTAATTTTAATAATATTCACATACTGCTTATTCAAGAATTTATACTTTGTCTGCGATCGTACTTTTCAGTTTTCAAATTATCAAATTTCTGTGACAGTTCTTTTAATAGGGTGAAATCCCATATTGTGTTGTTCAAAGTTAAGGATTAACATGGAAATTGCTACTTCTATACTTGTCTTCAAAATTTAATTAAGTTGGTTATATCAACCGTACCGATCAATCCCATTCGTGTCTGTCGGCATAACTAAAAGCCAAATCCCGTAGACAGATAAGAGTTAATATTACATTTTTATACCAACAACATAGTTGTAGTGTATAGGCTAATTAGATTTAAAACAAGCTACCTTAAAACTTACACAAATATTTATATCATATTAGCAATATAAAATAATCATTCTTATTGTTTTTTGTTGGTAAGAAGTAAAAAGTGAATAATTATGAAACTCTTTTGGAGTTGCTTAGAAATAAGTGAAGTGAAGATTTCTTAATTCGAATTCTGTGTATAGGAAATAGGCATATCTATTGCCTATACACAGAATTCAAACTAAACTACTTGCGATGGAGTTCAAGCTTCATAGAACAGTTATTGTTGACACATTCATAGTATGGTCAATGTAAAATAAATGGCATACAGATAATATGAGAATTTTTTCAAAAAAAATAGTCATTGTATCTTGGTGGGTATTAGCTAGTATTGCATAAAAGTCAAGCTGTAATTGTCGTTTAGACTTTTATTGCTACCGGTTTGCACAGCTTGTACGCACGTGCAGATATTACATACTGTTAAACGAGAGCTCGAACGAATCTGAAATTTTGTGTACTCAGTTTTATATTTGTACAGTTTAACTGCCATACTGAACGGAATGTAATTGTATCTGTTACAAATTATATTTGAAACAAGTCCAAATAGACTAACATTTCTGGTTCAGTTCGTATGATAATGAAAAATATTTAAGTAAATACACTTTACATCTATGTACCGATATCGTAAAAAATATACAATGATTTTAATGGTATACATGAACACATATATTAATATACATGTATGTATTTATGTATGTAGTTGTAATATAATTTATCTCCCACGGGTTTTTTTTAACAAATATAAAATAGGTCATTCCATGTTAATATAAATATATTGATGTTAAGTCACTGTTTATTATGAATTGCGATGCAATATAATTCCTATTATAGGGTTATTATATTTAAACTTTGTATTGAGTGGTTGTAGACTAGCAATTCACTTTGAAAAGTCACGTTGACTGATTGACTATTAGCTAGCTTATAAATTATAAGACCGAATATCCGGAGGTCCTGGTTTCAAACCCCGATCCGAGCCATTTATTGGGTTTTTTTTCAGAAATTATCAATTACAGTCAGTAGTTTTAAAATAGTCATTTTTTACATATCCGTGCCTCGGAAAACGCGTACAGCGCCTGAAATCTTTTCGGTCATGTTAAATTTGTCATCCCATCAGACAGAGAGATTGAGACATGTGAACGAGAGAAAAGATATTAAGATAATATTAAGAAGATCTTATATCTTAAAAATTTGAAAGAAGATTTTTTATAGTGGAATTGTACTGTGTAACGCCTTTCTTTTAATAGTCAGAATCAAACGTTTAAAACCGTAAATGAATTGTGTTAGTCGAAGTTATGAATAAAAATGCCTAAGTTATTGTATGTATGTGCTTAAGTAATTGAAAGGTAATTTATCTTTTGAGTAATAAATATCTTTAGCCATAGATCTTAAGTATTATCTTAAAATTGTCACATGTAATGGTAATTACCCATTACTATTGCACTATACTATGCTGTTACGTTTCACTCCATTTCTATCTTACTGATTTTTCCATGAAAAACCAATATCGTATCTTGTAAACTGAACTCAATATATCACGTTCTGAGAGTGTAACTGATGCTAAGAATCTACAGTTAAAGCTGATCTATTTGACATTAATTCTACAAATTGAATCCAAGCGGAAAAACGGAGTCTACAAACATAATCTGCTAATGTAAAAGACGAAATTACGTTTTCGATCCCACGGTCACCAGTATATAACAATTCACTTAAGAGTAGCATAAGCACTTGAGCAAGGCTGACCACCAGATTACCCATCTGCTGATATTTCCTAAAATTTTATTACAACCAAGTCAAGTTTCAATTTTGTCTTATTAGTCATAATAATGTTATAAAATACATTACAACATTAAATATTAATCCTTTCAATAAAAACGTTACTTATGAACACAATTTATTACACACTGTTCTCAGGCAGCAGCCGCAAAATGCAATATTTTTTCCGAACAACAGTTTTATTGTTCGTCGTAAATTTGTATTTTATGTGAGAACACTTATGACCGATTTGTACTGCAGCAATTTTGGAGCTTAGAGGTGGCACAAGAGAATAATTTGCAGAGTTATTATTTAACTAAATAGTGACTAGATTAATGCAGAAAATACATACTTAATTTCTCACGTTATTGTTATTTTTTTTTTTATGATATGGGTAGGCGGACGAACAAATGGGCCATCTGATGGGGATCACCACCGCCCATAGACAAAGGCGCTTACATCGCCAATGCCAATGTTATGTCCGCTGTGCCTGTAGTTATACTAGCTCACTTAACCTTCAAGCCGGAACACAACAATACTGAGTATCTACTGCTGTTTGGCTCTTTGGCGGAATATCTGATGAGTGAGTGGTACTTACCCGGACGGGGGTGCACATAGCACTACCACTTCCTTAGTTATGAAAAATATTATCATACTAGGTTATAAAATGAACTATATGGAATATTTATATTCACAAGGTTTTTTGTTAAATTAATTAACAGTGTATATTTACTATTTATACTATGTCAAAACAGATTAAAATTAAGAAAACACTACCAAACAACAAATATTTAGTTTCGCTTTAAATAATTAGAATTCACTGTTTCAATACATATAATTACTTATAAATTTTTAGTCATTACCTAGTATTAAATCATTTAGGAGTAAAAATAGGTGTAATGTACCTATTTTTACTCCATGAAAAGTAGTTGTGCAAGCTACTGAATTTTAAATAGTTAATGTCAATGTCAGATATATTCTAACTTCATCGAATACCAACTTTCGGGTACCAAGACAAAAACGGCTCCTGGCGAATGCTTTTAGTACTATTATGAGACATCAGCGTTATGCGCAAATGAGATTGGATAAGATCCGAATAAAAATAGAAAATAAAGCCCTCGTCACCATTTATAAGTATTGTTATAGCTGCCTCAACTTCCATCGAACCCAAAGTAGCTTTACCAATGTCCGCTATAATTCAGAAAAACTTCAGGAGCTATCCAATGCCCCTAAGTAGAGTATCTGCTTTTTCCCTGGGATCTCACACCAACCCTCTACGTAGCTAAATCCAGCCCTTGTTACATATCTAAGCTAAAATTGAAGTTACAAACAAATATAAACACATCTTTTTTATGTGTATACTGTGTAGGCACAATGGCTAATACTCACCGCAACTTGCAGAGTCATAAACAGATAAAAGTATTTCTGAAAATTTATCAAACTAGCTGTCTCATCGACGCCTTATCGTTTTGTTATTCAATATTTCTATGAATTTAGACTTAGCTGCAACAAAAAAAAAACATGAGTTAGCTGGTCCTCAGCGTTAGGTAGCTGTTAGTTTGTTGTGTTATACTAGACAAATCTGTTTAGTAAAAAAATAATCGAAAATACAGAATTGTATGGGTAAGAGCGTATCTAATATTAGTAACAATCTTTATGACAGTCTAAAATATTGAACACAAAGCAAAACAATTTTGGTGATGCATTCTGTGTGTTACAAATCTTCTCTATAAGAATATCTGACAGCATTCTAATGACCAAGACATTTAATCCAATATTTTAGTGGTTCGCAAGCCGTATGTATTTAATCAGACTGGTGCCTCCATGGGTCTCGGCTTATCTAAGCCGAGACGCGGACGGTAACCACAAATCCAAACTTGGAATTTTTCATCGCTGTATAATTATAACAAATAAATAACAATAATGTGGGTGTTTGTTGTTTGATGTAACATGACGATTCAAGTGTTTGTAAGAACCTACTTGAATAATGAATATTTTTATTAATAATCACTGTCCGTGTCTGAAAAACTGTCTCCGATAATCGACAAAATTAAATTCAAAAACAAAAATATTAATTGTAATAAAAATACCAATAAAATTTTTGATGGCCACTACGATATAAAATCTGTATATCACTGTAATTGCTATAATGGCTTTACACTGCATGTGTGATTAAGGTTCTATCGATTAGACCTCTTATTACCCTTAGACACAGAAAGGCCGATGAACGAAGCAGTGTTTTAATAGGTTACGACGTATCGCACGGGTTTCATCAGTCCACGCGTGTAAAGGTATCAAGTATCTGTTATTAAGTACGAACATGTACAAAGTAAAGAGAATGATGAAGACGCTTAGATTAGGCAAGGACAGGAAAGATAATATAGGAAATATTGTTCTGAATCGAGGATTTTATACGCATCGTGGCATTCGGAAACGTCTTCGGCTTCGGCCTCTTAATCTTGGACCAAAGCATACATTCATACGCAGTTCACTCAGCTTGAATATTCAAAAGAATGAAGATACAAAAAATAAATCATTGCACTAATAAAACGTTAATTAAAAGAGTTTTTTTTTTTATAAAATGATTTGTGTCAATGAGTATCAGGAGAAGTAAATGCATCTTACTTGATTAATTGTGTATTTAATCAACATTGTAAAAATTGTGTGACAATTGACATTGCGTGTTACGATATAAATCTACACGCAAACATGCGCAATACACGTGATTTTATCATATCGTCAAATGGCCGTACACAGTGTTCATACTCTTTTGATTATCTTAACTCTGTGAGTTATCGATATCGGAACAGATGATGAGAAATAATAATTTTCTGTCAGCTTAAATTTCGTCCTACAATAGGCTATTTGATTGATTTTTAAAATCCATTTTATATTATTTAGTAGAGGTAAAGGAACCCAGTAAAAGTTATTTTTTTTAATTCTAGTACATATTTGCTGAAAAATATCAAATTAAAAATTCTATATTAAAATTGCGCGCGAAAACGCTACTTTGTCAATATGGCGCAATATGTAATCCACATACAGTAGACAAACGAGGTTAACAAGCAAGTGACGTCATCATAAACCCGACCAACCAGGAGCGTTTTGTGTCACGTGACAAACGTTTAAAGAAATGCATTTTTATTTATGGATTTTTGAATATATTCATTATTATTTTCAACTTTCGTTAATAATATCGTGCCATACTGCATACCTTCGGGTTGCAGCCGAATGAGCCGGCACGCCCGGGGAAGTACCACTCTCTCACTTACAACCGGCGTAAAGTGGTAGCTATGCCGCGTTTCGTCTGGTATGTGAGAGTCCCGGAGACCCGATCCCTGAACATGATGGTTGTGCAGAATTTGGTTACATTACCCCAGGAGGGTACCATCAGCGACTGCGGTGGAGAATCCCTCTCTGGGCATCCATGCTCAGGGCGTACACCACCTGAGCGGGGATGCCCAGGCTGTCCTACGAATTCTGGGGGGGGCAATTTTGCGCTCGCCACTGTTCGGGGCAAGCGGAGCAGGCATCATAAGGCAACCTCTACCACCCACACTGTGGACTTCTGCAACATAAGGGGACTCAACTCCAACTTGAACGCCATTCACATGCCTTAAGATGGCGAAGCCGGCCTTGCTCTTTCTTACCGAGACCCAGATATCCTCTCCTGCCGATACGACTTTTCTTTCCTACCCCGGGTATAAATTGGAACATTCCTTTATACCACGAGCTGGGGTGTGCGTTTACGTCAGAGATGATATCTGCTCTCGACGCCTCGGCAGCCTTGAACGGCAGGACCTACGATTATCTGATTATTTTTTGTATTTATGTATTTGCTATATTTATTGAGTTGTATTCGTTATTATTTCATAATGTAAGTTTTTACTGCACCACCATATTGCCGTCTTCCATACACATTATTCTTCTAACCCAAAGGTTGTCTGGAAGAAATGGCTTATAAGCCATAAGACCGCCTTTTGCTTGGTCAATTTCGTTTTAAAGAAAATATACTTTGTATCTTTATGTATATTTGGTGTGCAATAAAGAGTTAAATAAATAAATAAATTATCTGGCTGCGTGTAGATTGTGACGACCATCCGCGAATCTACGCGTGCCTTTGTAGGTCCCATTGCGGTAATGCCGAAACCGACCGACTGGTCGAGCACGTCCAGATGGCTACAGATTCCGTGCTGCAGCAGATCCCATCCGCAGAGATCGTAATTCTTGGCGATTTTAATGTTCACAATGCCGAATGGCTTGGATCACGCACTACCGATCATGCGGGTAGATCTGTTCTCGACTTCGCTTTAGCATATGATTTGACACAACTGGTCACCTCGCCAACGCGAAATCCAGACGTGGAGGATCATACACCTTCCCTGTTGGATCTTCTGCTGACTTCCCATCCGGATAGCTATCAGATTATCGTCGATCCCCCTTTGCGCTCGTCGGACCACTGTCTCGTTCGGAGTACAGTGCCGGTTGCGCGGTACTCACGACCTCGTTTCGTGGGCTGCCGCCGCGTGTGTCACTACAAGTCAGCAGATTGGGATGGGATGCGGTCCTCCTTTGCATCCTACCCATGGGGGCAGGTTTGTTTCTCGCCGGATGATCCGAGCGTTATTGCTGACTCTGTTGCCGATGTGGTGTTTCAGGGTATGGAACTATTCATTCCAAATTCTGCTGTGCCCATCGGTGGAAGTCCCAGCCCTGGTTTGGTCGATTCTGCTAAACGGCCTCACGCCGAAAATGGGAACGCTACCATGACTGGGCTAACGCATCGGCGTCTCGTGATGTAAAGATCAGCGCTTTCAGAAAGGAATATAACTCTGCCTTTAGGTCCTTCAAAAACGTGATTGCTAAGGCGAAGACGGAGTATATTGGCAGAATTGGCGAGAAACTGGTGCGTCTCCCTTCAGGAACACGTGCGTTCTGGTCTCTCGCTAAAGCTGTCTTAGGGAATTTCTGTCAGCCTTCCTTTCCATCTCTGCACAAGGACAGTGAGTCATTGGCCCATACCGCGTAGGAGAAAGCTGATCTTTTAGGCTCTCTCTTCGCGGCGAACTCGGCTCTGGATGACCGAGGAAAGTCACCACCAACAATCCCGCGGTGTGATACCACAATCCCGGAGTTTAAATTCCGGCAAAGTGCAGTTCATAAAGCACTTCTTTCCTTGGATATTCATAAGTTGAGTGGACCCGCTGGCATCCCTCCAATCGTGCTACGGACTTGTGCTCCCGAGTTGGCGCCGGTCTTAACGCGTCTTTTCCTATGCATTCGGCGTCGTCCCGAACCCCTGGAACTGTTTTGGTGCATCCGATCCCTAAAAAGGGCAACCGCTCAGACCCGTCCAACTATAGGCCTATAGCTATCACCTCCTTGTTCTCTAAGGTAATGGAATCCATTATAAACTGCCAGCTCCTGCGGTACCTAGAGGAGTACCAGCTGATTAGCGACCGCCAGTACGGTTTCCGTCGGGATCGCTCAGCGGGTGATCTTCTAGTTTACCTTACTCATAGATGGGCGGAAGCAGTTGAGAGCAAGGGGGAGGCATTAGCAGCCAGTTTGGACATAGCGAAGGCCTTCGATCGCGTGTGGCACAAAGCGCTTCTTTCGAAGCTTCCTTCCTATGGGCTTCCCGGGAAATTATGCAATTGGATTACCAGCTTCTTGGCAGATCGGAGCATCAAGATCGTTGTCGACGGTGCATGCTCCGACCAAAAATTCGTCAATGCTGGTGTTCCACAAGGCTGCGTTCTATCACCCACTTTCTTGTTTCTTCTGCATATCAATGACTTGTAGCAAATCAGTAACATTCACTGCTATGCAGACGACAGTATCGTAGACACCTCATACACCGGCCGTGCTAATATTTCTCGGGAAAACGTCGAAGAAAACCGGAACAAACATGTGTCTGAAATCGAGTCTTCGTTAAACAAAGTCTCAAACTGGGGCCGGCTAAACCTAGTCCACTTCAATCCCAAAAAGACGCAAGTTTGCGCGTTAACCGCCAAAAAAACACCATTCGTCGTATCTCCACGATTTGAGAACATTCCGATAGCCGCCACGGCTAATATCGGAATACTTGTCGTTGATATTTCGAGCCTCGTTCAGTTCCGCGGTTAATTGGAAGGCAAAGCCAAATTGGCATCAAAAAAGTTTGGTGTGCTCAGCAAGGCAAGACAGTATTTCACGTCGGCCCATCGTCTAAGATAATACAAGGCGCAAAGGCTGCTTGATCCTTTGGCTTTGCGTAGAGATGTTGGATCGCTCTGCATCTTCTACAGAATTTTTCACGGGGAATGTTCCGAGGAATTGTTCGGATTAATCCCGACTGCTGAATTTCACCTTCGGTTAAAATTTCAAATATCACCCGCACCACCTAGATGTCCGAAAATCCACAACAGCGCGATTTTTAAGACATTTTCTGTTTCGGTTTTTCCGAACCGATACGACTTGGGAACCTTCAAGCAAAGAACGTACTCCTTCCTAAAAGGCCGGCAACGCACCTGCAAGCCCCCCCGGTGTTGCAGATGTCCATGGGCGGTGGTAGTCACTTTCCATCAGGTGAGCCTACTGCTCGTTTGCCTACTCTACATCGCATCCACTTCTAACTCAACATCACATCCACTTTCATTAGTAATATTTTACTTTTGTAACGATCTAATTTAAATTTTATATAAAAGTGTATACATAATTAAAATTATGAAACTTTTAACAGAAATACTATAATCAGAGTATAATTATTTATTT
Source organism: Vanessa tameamea (assembly GCF_037043105.1). NCBI lineage: Eukaryota > Metazoa > Arthropoda > Insecta > Lepidoptera > Nymphalidae > Vanessa > Vanessa tameamea. The sequence continues at coordinate 8,331,710 of NC_087316.1, forward strand.
TTATTTTATTTTAAGTGAATATACATTTTATTTATATTGTACTGTATTAAAAACGATGCAACAAAAACCCTATTGGATTTAACCATACATCGGTATTCGTTGTCAACACTTATAGATTTAAAACTATACAATAATAACAATATAAAATATAAAAGAAACAAAAAGCAGGTACATAATAAATAAATAATGTTACAATTAGTTGTTTGTTTTTTTTTTTTTCATGAAACAGCGATAAGTGAATTGTCGCTGTGACTATTCATTAACCGGATTAGAACAACATCGTTTAGTATAGCGTATACAGGTGTTCCAAATATTGTATTAATTATGAATGGTATCTGGGTATAAGCCTTCTATAAGAAATAGCATTCTTTCTTGGATGTGAGTATCCATCTCCATTATTTCATGTGCTCATCTGGTACATGTTATTATTTAAGGATGTCATTTTAATAAAATATAAAACCTACCTGTACATCTACCTATTCATATTTTTCTCCTAAGAATATTTTTTTTCTATTTAGCTTTTCGGCTGTAACATGCAATATTTTTTCTAAGAGGATTTGCTCTTTAATATTAAACAAAAGTTATCTGTCACTATCAACCTGCCACTGTCATGTGTCATTTCCTATTCAAAACTCCTTATATTAGCAGTTAGTACTTTTATCAGCGTTCAAAGCATTCGACAATAACAAAAAGTTAAAATAGATAATATTTAAAACGTTTTCTAAAATTAATCAATTACTTAGTTAATCAAAGTTTGTCAATTAGTTTAAGACATAAATGAATATTTTGATGTGTATACGTAAATTTGACTAACAGCCTTCAGTTGAAGAATCTAAACGAATTGGCGGGAAACTTTAGTTAGTGACTGACACATTAAGTACTCGTCTGTCTATTTAATTTATATTTTTTTAAAATGGAAAAGAAACAATATAAAGGTCCGCCACCAAAAAGGTTTAAATCTAACGATGAGGACGATGAAAACGAAGTCCCTTGCAGTTTCGAAGAGCAACTTGCAGGCATGGAATGTGAATTTGACTCAACACAAATTTTTGGAGACGGTCCGGAAAACCAGACAACGAATATTCAATGGTCACGCCCAAATCCACCCGAATTGAAACCCAATGAGCAAGCATTCATATTTCAACAGATTGATATTGATCATTACAATGGACAACCTTTAAAAGGTATGCCTGGATCACAATTAGGTCCTGTTCCTATTATGAGAATGTATGGAGTTAATTTACTTGGAAATTCCGTTTGCTGCTATGTACATGGTTTTACACCCTATTTTTATGTCACAGTACCTATAAATTTTAATCAATCTTCTTGTTATGATTTGAAAACCAATTTAAACAAGGCTATTCTCGAAGATCTCCGGTCAAATAAAGATAATATTAGAGAAACTGTTTTAGAAGTGAAATTGGTAAAAGCTAAGTCTATCATGTATTACAAAGGGAATAATGAAGTGACCTTTGCTCGAGTGTCAGTTGCTCTACCAAAATTAATAGCACCAGCCAAAAGACTGATTGAAAGACAGCCAACATCTTTTGAGTTAACGGATCCATTATTTTATGAGACCAATATTGATTTTGACATTCGATTTATGGTTGATACTTCTGTTGTTGGCTGTAGCTGGATTGAACTACCTATCGGAAAATGGTCAGTAAGATCAAAACATAGTCCGGTTAAGCCAGAAACAAGATGTCAAATAGAAGTTGATATAGCTTGGAATGCATTCATTGCACATCAACCTGAAGGAGAGTGGCTTAAAGTTGCACCTTTTAGGATATTAAGTTTTGACATTGAGTGTGCTGGTAGAAAAGGTGTTTTTCCAGAACCAGACAAAGATCCAGTCATACAAATAGCTTCAATGGTAATAAAACAAGGTGAAACTGAGCCTTACTTGAGAAATGTTTTTACATTGAACACTTGTGCTCCTATAGTAGGCTCACGTGTGTTGAGTTTTCAAACAGAATCTGAAATGTTAAGTAAATGGTCAGACTTTTTCCGTGAATTAGATCCAGATATAATAACTGGCTATAATATAAATAACTTTGATTGGCCATACCTGATAAATAGAGCAAAACATCTGAAGGTAGATAACTTTGACTTTTTAGGGAGAATCAGAAACATTAGGTCTGTTATAAAAGATTCTGTTTTGCAATCAAAACAAATGGGTAGAAGGGAGAATAAAAGTATAAATTTTGAAGGAAGAGTTCCATTTGACTTATTGCTTGTATTAGTCAGAGATTATAAATTGAGATCATATACATTAAATGCTGTCAGTTATCATTTCCTTCAAGAGCAGAAAGAAGATGTCCATCACAGTATAATAACTGATTTACAAAATGAAAATGAACAAACTAGAAGAAGATTAGCTATGTACTGTCTAAAAGATGCATATCTGCCTCTCAAACTTTTGAATAAGTTAATGTGCATTATAAATTACATGGAAATGGCTAGGGTCACAGGTGTACCTCTATCATGCTTACTAACAAGAGGACAGCAAATAAAAGTTGTAAGTCAATTACTGAGAAAAGCTAAAGATGCAGGCTATTTAATGCCAGCTTACCATGGCCAAGGTTCAGATGATCAGTTTGAAGGAGCTACAGTTATTGAACCAAGAAAAGGCTATTATGCAGATCCTATCTCTACTTTAGATTTCGCTTCTTTGTACCCAAGTATAATGATGGCCCATAATTTGTGCTATACAACTTTAGTGCCACCAAATTTACAAAAAGACCTCAATTTAAATTCTAATGATTTTACAGTTACACCTTCGAGTCATACCTTTGTGAAATCAAATATTAGAAAAGGATTATTACCAGAAATCTTGGAATCCTTGCTTGCAGCCAGAAAGAAAGCAAAAGCTGACTTAAAGGAAGAAAAAGATCCCTTAAAACGTTCTGTCCTTGATGGTAGACAATTAGCATTAAAAATAAGTGCCAATTCAGTATATGGATTCACAGGAGCCCAAGTGGGCAAGCTGCCCTGTCTAGAAATATCCGGTAGTGTTACAGCATATGGGAGAACTATGATTGAATTTACAAAATCTGAGGTTGAAAAAAAATATACTAAAGCGAATGGTTACAAAGAAGATGCTATTGTTATTTATGGAGATACTGATTCTGTTATGGTTAAGTTTGGCGTAAAGACTTTAGAGGAAAGTATGGAATTAGGCAAAGAAGCAGCTAATTTTGTTACTTCAAAGTTTGTTAAGCCAATTAAATTAGAATTCGAAAAAGTCTATTATCCCTACTTACTTATTAACAAAAAGAGATATGCAGGTCTCTATTTTACAAGGCCAGATAAATATGATAAGATGGATTGTAAAGGTATTGAAACTGTGAGACGAGATAATTGTCCTTTAGTATCAAATATGATGAACACTTGTTTACAGAAACTCCTAATAGACAGAGATCCAGATGGAGCAGTAAATTATGCTAAGCAAATAATATCAGATCTGCTATGCAATCGAATAGATATATCTCAGCTTGTTATCACAAAAGAACTTACGAAGAATGATTATGCTGCTAAGCAGGCTCATGTTGAGTTGGCAAATAAGATGAAAAAACGTGATGCAGGTACAGCTCCGAAACTGGGTGATAGAGTGCCTTATATACTTTGCTGTGCAGCTAAAAATACACCTGCTTACATGAAAGCAGAAGATCCTATATATGTCTTAGAAAACAGTGTACCAATTGATTTTAATTATTATTTAGAAAACCAATTATCAAAACCCTTATTAAGAATTTTTGAACCAATTCTCGGAGAGAAAGCAGAATCACTGCTACTTAAAGGAGAACATACTAGGACAAAGGCTATGGTTACATCTAAAGTTGGTGCTTTAGCTGCTTTTACGAAAAAGAAAGAAAAATGCATTGGATGTAAGACAGTAATGCCTGATAACACCAAAAAAGCTTTATGTAATCACTGTTTAGAAAAAGAAGGTCAATTATATATTACAGAAGTATTTAAAGAAAGGCAACTTCAAGAAAAATTCTCTAGGCTCTGGACAGAATGTCAAAGATGTCAAGGAAGTCTTCATGAGGAAGTATTATGTACGAATAGGGATTGTACAATTTTTTATATGAGGAAAAAAGTTGGAATGGAATTAGATTCTCAAGAAAAAACAGTTTTACGATTTGGGGAGCCAATATGGTAGTAACAATTTCTAACATTATTGTCCCATGTTTTTCCCTTTCATTTTCTTTAATAAATTAAAAAAAAATACCTTAAATTATAATAACTTTATTTTTTGGACAAAAGTATAAATTTTGTAAATGGAATAAATATTAGAGAATAAAACTGGAATGTACTTAATTACAATTTCTAAATTAAACCTTAATGCACTAAGTACATATATTATTATCAGACCTAAATACTTTTTAACCAGCAGATGCAGATCATTAGTGTTAATTGATAATTTTGTTATAATATTGATATTTTTTATAGTAAAAATTACTCAAGAATGATTTCAAATAATACAATTTATCACAGAAAAACATCAACCAAAACAAATAGTGTTTAAAGTCTGCATATTTTTATATTCTACATTTGAATATTGAAACAATAACATTTTTAATGGTGAATACATATTTTCTTGCATGAAGCATATACATTTAAATATTCAATATAATATATTAATTCACTATTTACATGCCTAATAAAAATGTACAAATTTTTACAAAAAGAAAAAATATTTAAGTACAATAACATACAAGATATTAATTATATTCTATACTCATCTGTTTTCTTGTGATAAAGACCTGTTAACAGGTTTTGGTTTGTTCAAATTATTTTTAGTCATTGCTAAGTTAGGAACTGGCATTTCATAGACAGTGGAATTGATTCCAGTATTGATAGTGAGTTTCATAATATCTTCAAGGGTCCTTATAAAGGTGTCACATGTTGCGGTAAGCAGACTAGATGCATTTTCTATTTCCTGCAAATAGAAAAAATAAAAATATAATGTTGAATTGTACACTTAAATATTACAAAATTAACTATGAATATTTATAGTTATTTCTTACAATACTAAATAAAACTACATAAAATAAAACCTGAATCTCGGGTCCTCCCTCAGATGTTGCTGCACTTTTAACTGCATGCACTTGTTGCATCAGTAAATCACAATATAAATGTAATTCAGATTTCTTATGAGTTAAAGAGTCTTCATATCCTGATCCTACAAGTAAGCAATAGTATTTATTAATATTTTTAAATAGTAGCAGTGGCCCATGTTAATTGAGGAATTACTAATATTCCTATTTATCCCTCTTTTTAAGCTTATCACTTGTGTTAAGAGTAGGTACAAGGGATCAGGATGGATCCTGTGACTTTTAAGATTGCTAGGCTGCCCATATACTATTGCACTATTGACACTTCAAAATATATAAGTACAGGAAAGCACATGTATATTAATTTCAAATGTATACCTTTGAGATCTAATACTGAGTCAACACAAGCTTTAGCACTGCCTAGTGCTACGAGCCATTTCTGCCTATCTTGTGGCGATGGTGCTCTCAAGTACATATGCTGTTGACCGGGTATAACTAAATCTAACCGTGTATTATCAATATTGTTAACTGTAATAAAAATAAAATTTATTTACCAAAGACATGAAAGTATAGATCCACTTAGAATAAAACTATGAAGAATATTATTTTATTTTAAGTGTAAATAATAAATGAATAAAAAATACCATTAATCTGACAGACTGACACCTTTACAGAACCTTTACAGCCCTGATTAACTTCTTCCTGCGATTTATAATATGATAAAATTCCATTTTCTAAAACAAACCATCTGGTTTGCCAACCTGTAATAAGAAATTACATCATAATATCAAACACATTATGCTTTCTTATATCATGGGTAATAATACTTTCGAAAATTATTACCATTCCAGTAATTTGTCCATTTCCATAAAATACCTTCCATATGGAAGTTTGCTAAGACCTGTCGATCAATTTAAAATTGCAATGTTTTGATACTTTAAACTTAATTAATTTTGCAAATTCCTATGTCGAAATTTGTAAAATGTATGTGTCCCATTATACAAAAATTTGACATTTGACATACGTCAACACAGTTTTAATATGTGTATGTGTTTACAAGTTACAACGTTACATGCAGTATCGATACTTTCTTTTTTTGACGTATTTTGTTAACAGCAACACTACTTTCGCGACTTCAATTTAGAATTGAACCGTAAATTGTACATATTTTCTTTTTTTTAAATAATTTCGTTTCTTTTATATTTCTCAACCCTAGAAGTATAAAAAAACAATAATTATTGCTTATCAAATGAAAATGATTCCAATTTATCTGTCAAAACAAAAACAATACTTAGTCTGCATTAGTTAGGTATTAAAAGCTTCGCTTCACTTCGAATTTATTCCATAAGTACATATTATAAATTACACATATTATTAAATTAATGCTACACACTAGGCCAAGGCCACCAATGGCGGCCACAGCTAAACCACTAGTGGCCGCCGTGACAGTGCTCGCGCATAATTCAAAATAATGATATATATCCAAGAGGCTTTATATTTATGAATAAATGTTTAAAATATTAAACCAACATAATCAATGATTATCAAATATAAGAGCTTGATATATAACCTTTAAGTTTTTCAGGCGTATTTTATATATGTATAATAATATATCTCATCTCATCAAACATATCACAGTTTTAAAATGCAGGGACAGACCGGGTTGTATTTTTTGACAAAAAAGTAGTGTGCAAATCTTGTATATTAAGACATTATATCATCATTGCATCCGTGAGAAGTAGTTAGAAGTTACTACTAAATAAAGATTAATACTTGACTATTAGTACCGATAGAGGGCGTTATGCGCCCATTTCCTTAAAAAATTAAAATAATAATTTACATAATTCAATGTTTAATTGTTTATTGAATATTTGAACATGCTAAAAAATTACGGTTTTTTTTAATGCATTGCTTATATTATACTAATCATCTATCTAGCTAATCAGTATTAACTTTGTCATATAATCATATAAAATTATTTCATTTTGGAATAAAGCATTTTTCTAACAGTATTTTATTAACATGTTCTTGAAATTATGAAATTATAAAAAACGGTATAGAAGGAATGTTACTGGGTAGTAAAAAAAAACAGATTTATCAAAAGTAAAAATACTTTGTAATTAATTAAAAATAAACATAGAACACTTATAATACACAATTGTAATTGGACGGATTTGAGATTCCAAATAAATAAAACTATTATTATTCTTATTACATAACAAAGACTGCAAAGCAGTGAAAATGCCACAATATATAAAAATATATATTACTTAACCTTATTATTATTTATATATATATTAACTAATGTGATATTGTTTAGAGTACATGGTACATTATCATTATCATTTACGTCATATCTATCAAAAATATCTTAATAATTATGTGAATTGTACAACATTAAATTTTAGAAATATAAAATACAATGTATAAAATAATAATAGTCCTAAAACCTAAAAAAAGGGAGATTTATAAGAAAGTCAATTACATTATAAAACTAAGTCTCAATGTTCAGAAAATTTTATCAAAACATTAACAAATTATAAAAAAAAATTATAGGTCAAATGACATTCTACGAAATAAACTTACTCATTTATGAACCATTCAAATGACTTAAATCAGACACAGGTAATGATTGACTGAGAAAACTCAGAGGTTAATACTATACTGTACTAATTATACTATTTGTTATTAAGTGACATACATTTTTTTTCTTTAAAGGCAATTTTTATATTATGGAAACATCCTTAATATTATAATCATATTTTTCAATACAAAGATTCATTTTTTTTCCATAAGTCAATTAGTCATAGATAATTATTGATTTTCAAACTATTAACTTACTTCTTATAATTAACAGTGCTCCCAATAAAACACCTAAAATAGGTTTAATTGTTCCACTGCCACTCTGTAAATGAAAGGATAATTTTTGTATTATAACAATAAGCAGCTTATATCCCTTGAGTAATTATCCCAAAATCAATTGAAATAATAAAAAAAGCATGATTTGATTATATGATAGTGATTACTTGGTAATTTAAAATGTACTTATAAAAATAATGTGGTTTAGAGCTTAGTGTCAGTTTTAGATGGTTTCAATACTATGCTTACTATCTCTTAATTTAACAATATTAATTTATTCTCCTGTGAAATACCAAAAAATTCTCACAAATCACAATTAATAAAGGTTGTCTGGAATATTTTACTTACAATTATGTAGTAGTTGCATCTATCACCTTGGCAGCAATCTGAACACACCCAGTCTTGATACCAAATATGAGTACACAGAGGCATATTGCGTTGCCTCATAATAATGCATTCTTCCTTCTCAGAACATCTTTTTGATATATAATATTGCTTTTTTGCGCCTTGGGACCAGTATGGAGCCGTTCCCCATTTTATTTCAGTTAGGCAAACAGTCTCATTGTTGGTGCACGTTTTAATGGTTTTAATACATTTTTCTGAATTGTCCTCTTGTGAATCACAAACATAGCATTCGAGGCTATTTACTGCAAAAAGTAATCATAATATAAACACAGGAATATCTTACATGCAAAGTTTTAATGAACTTTTCGTGTTACCTCCAATAAAGTAAGTACATGACAAAAGTGAAAAGAATATTATACTTCTAGTTAACATATTAATTATATTGATGTTTATCTTCTTGTTAGTGCAATCTGTATTGTAAAATTTTATTTTCTTTAACAAATAATCAGTTATAAAAGTAATACGGGTGTGGCTAAGTTTGTTTGGCAGCAAACAATTTTTAATTTGAAATAAGATTAAACTAAACGTCATGGACAATCGGTTCCTTAAAGTTGAGCTTGAGTGTTGACAGATTACAGATTATAAACTTTTAATACAATATTAAGTTAGGTTGTGGTCAGTTTATCTCATTTTAATGGGCGAAGCATAATAATTATTATATAATTAATAAACGTTTTTTTTATATTCATTCATTACTATTTATTTGCAGTTTCCAAAATTGAGGGGAAAAAATAGCTTGAATTTTATTAAGGATTTGCTTGCTTTAGATATTTTTATAAGTTTCGCATTAAATTACTTATTTTAATTAAAATCATACTTTTTTATTCAAACCACTTTTTACAAAATGTCAGGTTTAGGGCTTTTGACGTCACTTATAAAAGTTATAAGAGAATAGAGATAGTGAGGCAACACCAAGTTCGTCGAAAACGAGTCAAAAGTGGTGCGGTGCCTAGATATTTCGGCTTAAACGAAATAAGACTGCATTTTTATTTATGTAAACTTCCAACGTTCTACAGGACTGTCTTCGGGGAAGATTTTAAATTAAAAGTATATAAATAATATAGGAAATATGTTCAGTTACAAAAGAGCTTCTTTAATGATTTTGGTAAGAATAAAATGAAATACATAAAGACATTCGGTACACGTACCTACTGTTTGCTAATTTAACGACTTGTTAAAAGTAATTGATTTACAATTGTTTTATTTCAGATTTGCTATAGTTTTTACAATCCAACTGATAGCGGTGCTGTACAAATTACACAGAGCAATATAGATATGGTACTAGGTAAGAACTATTCGTTTTCTTTATGTTTAAAGTGGGTTATGTATTCATTATATTATAATACAATACTATAAATGTTTTTCCACAGCGTCGAATGAAGTTGTGTTTATAAATTTTTATGCCGAATGGTGCAAATTTAGCAATATGTTGATGCCTATTTTTGATGATGCGGCTGAAGAAGTGACTAAAGCCGGGTACGACACTGGCAAAGTCGTAATGGGGAAAGTAGACTGTGACAAGGAAGCCAGTATTGCCACAAGATTTCATATTTCAAAGTACCCTACCCTAAAACTTTTCCGCAATGGATTACCAGCTAAGAAAGAATATAGAGGTAAACTTGTTAATTTCTGTTAATATGTTGATAACTCAAAAAACTAGGAATAAAAAGGAGTAAAGAAATTATGTTTTTTCAGTGGATGTTAAAGTAGGTATTAAAAGTCTGAAATAATAGGAAGCTAGCTTTTAAAATAAACAGTTAGTATTACCTATTAACAATATACCACTCAAGATTAATGAGTGCACTATTACTCATTATAAGAATAACTTAAAAGTCTTTTTTGTTAAATTGGACAAGAACAAATGGTACTTGATTGTAAGTGGTCACTACCACCCATAGACAGGTACTATAAGAAATATTAACCATTCCTTACATTGCCTTTGAGTCGCCAATCTTGAGAACCAAGATGCTATATCCATTCTGCATGTACCTACACTGGGTCCTTCACCCTTCACAATGGATCATAAAAATACTAAGTATCCCTGTTTCATCGTAGAATATGTGATGAGTGGGTGGCGTCGAAAAACACATAAAGTTCTCTTTGAACTGAGTTTATGTAATGTTATTGACTGTCCCTTAACCATATAAATTAGCAAGGGTATAATGAAAATATAATTTATTCAAATATTTATACAGCATTTATATATTTTCAGGTCAACGGTCTGTTGAAGCTTTTGCAGAATTTATAAAGAAACAGCTGACAGATTCGATCATAACATTCTCATCTCTGAAGGAACTCCAGGAACTTACTGAAGATAAAAGGCACATAATTGGATACATGGATAGACGAGACCAACCTGAATATGAGATGCTTAGAAAAGTAGCTGCCAATCTTAAAGATGAGTGCATATTCCATGCTGGCTTTGGAGATGCATCACAACAAATGCATCCTCCAGGTATGATTGTGAAAATAATTATTATGTTTAAAGTAGTTGTTTTTATAAATGGTTTGAAATAAAGCCTTCATCCAAACTTGTCTGAGTGCCACTAGTTATTATTTTTGCTGCATTTTTTTTCAATTGTGAGCCAGGGTAAATACAAGCCCAAAGTATATCTTAGTTTATATGGTTTGAAGTGAATTGATGGTGTTAGGTTTACTTTATATAATATGTCACACTTCCAATATCTATTGCTACTGTTTCCTTTGTTTATACATATTTTTTAAAAATAATTATACACATGTGTCGAGAATAATGGTAAGAGAAATTTTAAAAACAAAATATATCTTAAAGAATCTTCATGAATTAAAAGTTTGACTTCATTAGAATTATTTGCACTTCTGGATTGTGAGAATTATTTGCACATTTAATGTAAAAATTCTTTTGTCTAGGAGCAGTGGCATAGCATAGGTCAGTGCGGATTCCAAATTTGCTGCCCTCTTATTTTTGCAGTCCATTATAAAAAATTTGGGGCATGGTAAAAAGAGTACTTTTATTGAATAACACTAACCGGAAAAGTGAAATTAACATTTTTTGACATAGAGTAGAAGATAAAATATCACTTAGAAAAATTACAGAGAAAACGTAATACAATAATGGAGAAATCGCCTACTTCACGCACGCTCTTTTGCGCCCGAGTATCATTACAACCTCAACTCCTCAACTGAAAGATTAAAATTTAACTTTTCTAGTCTTCCTTTCAGCAAAGTTTTTGATCACACTTTCAATATCGATTGCATCAGTCAGGTCTTGTTCAATCGACAATATAGCTAGATTAGTTGATCTCAGCGTACTCATCGTAGATCGCAAGTTACTTTATCAATTTAAGTTTCGAAAAGCTCCTTTCACAACTAGCATTACTTATAGCAGTTGTCAAAATATTCTGAGCATTATGAAAATATTAGACACGGAGATTTCGAGCTTAGATTCGACAATAAACTCCAATAATTCAAGTGGACCTACATTAGCTTTGTCTAATTTATCAAGAAAGCCGCGAAAACGACAAATTGGGGCAACAATCCGCAAGCTTGTTTTTATATCTTGCTTTTTACTCAAAGTCATTGATGCCTTGTGAAACGACGGTCTGTCATTACCTTATTACGGTGAAGTACAAAGAATGCGTAAGGAGACATATTTGATATGTATTTAAAATAACATTGAAACGAAAAAAGTTTCCTAAATAATGATTATTGAGAAAGCTTGCGCTTGCATCACCCATGCATAGAACCTGCATAGGTACCTGGGTATTTGGTATTTGGTAACAACAAAAAAAATGATGAAAAAAACACTGAAAGAAATTAACTTTTTTTTCACTAACTGCCACCCTCCGCCCTCCCCATGCTACGCCACTGTCTAGGAGACAATAAAAGATTGCCTAATATTTGCTTATGAAGAGCATTTAGGTCAAGAAGGTTTGCTCTCTGTCTTTGTTGGTCATTATGAGGAATCTTTGTTACGAGATCTATTTTGAGTAGCAGTCTATAACTTGCCTTGCCATGCCTTAAACCACCGTAATGTATCATCATATCTATCTTTACAATATGTTATATAAAATAAACTGGGAGCCTTGTATGAATATTAATTTTTAAAGGCTGAATGCCTTATCTTCAATAAATTCAAAGGTCAAATGCCCTGTAATAATATTTTTGTATTAAAAATTTTAGGTCAACCCGTTGTTGTATTTAGAGCTGATACAAAGACTTCCACGGAGCCTGATGAGACCTTCCGTGGAAATTTACTCAACTTTGATGAATTATACCACTGGATTCAACAGAAATGCATCCCTGTTGTTAGGGAGATAACATTTGAAAATGCTGAGGAGTTGACTGAAGAAGGATTGCCTTTCTTAATCTTGTTCCATCATCCTACTGATTCAGAAAGTGTAAAAAAGTATAAGGACATAATTAGCCGGGAACTGCAAGATGAAAAAGGTAATACAGAGCTGCATACATTTTGATATTTTTTAAGTGGCAATATTATTTTGAAAATTACTTTAATTGTATTTTATTATATGCTATATTTTAATTAATTTTTTTTACAGAAAAAATAAATTTCCTGACCGCTGATGGTTTACGTTTTGAACATCCTCTGCATCACCTTGGCAAGTCTGTGTCAGATTTACCTTTGATTGCCATAGATTCCTTCAGACACATGTACCTGTTCCCCAACTACAGTGATATGGAAATACCTGGAAAATTAAAAGAATTTTTACAAGACCTGTATTCAGGCAAGTTACACAGGTAAGTTTTTTTTTTTCAAATTATATTCTCTCCAAAGCAGCATTTATAATGTTTAAAGCTACTCGAAAATTATCTATTATTATATATATGGATAATTGAACTCCAAAATGACTTCCAAAATTCATTTTTAGTTTGAATTTAGTATGTATAATATGATTTTGATTAAATTAATTATTGTTTATCAAAAGAACATGTGACAGTAATACTTTCTTATGTTAGTGACTAAATTTTACATAATGTAAGCAAGTATTTTGCTTAGTTTTATGTTAAAAGTTGTACTGGTTCTTTGGGCTAGTATGAGATTTATTATTATATGTTGTTTGACCAGATTATTTCCTTAAATAGCCATTAGCGTTTTTACCTCAACATTTTTACGAAACTCTTAGTTTGTTAGGAGATTCATTGTACACTGTATGTATGTTTTAAATTTACAGAGAATTTCACTATGGACCTGAGAACCCACAAGTTACAAATGATATCAAAGTTACAACTCCTCCGGAATCAACTTTCAAGAAGCTAGCTCCATCTAAGAACCGATACACCCTTCTTAGGGATGAGTTATAAGAACTATTACTATTTACATAGATCAGTTTGCCACTAAAAGATGATAATCTATATGTTTTCCTATCTAGATTTTATGTTTCACTAATTTGCACTTTTGTCTTTTATTATTATTTATTACGAATTTTTTTTTTATCTGTTATCTGTTACAGAAAAAAAACTTATTCCCATTGACAATTTGTATTATATTGCAAAATGTACATATATTACGAATATTTAAAATTTACAGTTTGTTTAGATATATTTGATATTCAATATTTTAGTTTAATAAATTGTGTCCATAACTGAAATTAATCCATTTGTATTAAAACGATAATATTAAATCATTTTAATTCACTTAAAAAAAATTATCATTTAAAAGTTTTCTGTAGCTCATTTAATTTATTTATAAGATCAAAATGACCATTTATTAGATACTTAATATACCTGTTTAAATTAAGTTTTTTTTATTGCAATTTATTGGTGCGGTTTCGGTATACAATCTAAACGAGTTCATATATGCTTTGTAAACCCATACATAAGATAGGGGTGGCAAAATTATTAGACATTAGATTAGAATGTGTACAACGGAATCAACCCTAATGTCTCAGCTTATCTATTGTTATCTGTTTTTAAATTTCTCATTACATAACAATATAAAATTCGTATAGTTTGTTTCAATAGAATTAGTTGAACATAGAAATAAATATTAAGGAGATTTTAACAAGTTTGTACATATTCTTTTGAAATTAACCACAGACTTCTATAGTTAATATATACATATTTTATCATTAACAAGGAAGTATTTTATAATTGTATTATAACAATAAATAACTATAAATGTATTTCAATTCCATATTGATTATCTAATATCTATGTTCTCATAATATATGACTGACTAATACAATATGATGTACAAGATTGTCTGTAAAAGGTGGATACTTACCCAGCCTATTCGTGTAGTTTAACAATATAAATGCGAATATTACTTCAGTAATTATGATGAACATTGCATTGCTCGCATTTGAAATCTTCTCCTCGCGACATTTGCGTGATAATCTGTGCCATCTTGACACAACCTGAATAACGAACGATGGATTTTCGTTAATATTTTTCAAACTGTCAATTTATATACGTGTTGTGACCGATTATTCTTCGTGTCTTCTCTACCACATATAACACTGGCAGAATACTTTGAGCGTTACTAGAGAAAATATGCAAATAATAATTTAAAAAAAAACTAATAATATGATTGATTGTTTTTTTTAATTTTATTTTTAAACTTTTAAATTTCCAATTGGACGTCAAGTTTAAGTTTTTTTTTAAACTATACTTATACGCTCAAAGTGTTATGTCAAATTACTTAATGGGTTAATCTTGCATTATGATACTTAAATGTTACAGTATCTATTATAAAAAAAAAAATTATTGTAAAGCTATATATGTGTAGTCAGTTTTAATTTTATTGGTCATTTAATAATGAGTAATATTTCGGTGTCTAAAAATTGTTTTGGAATGTTTCTATTATACATTTTATTTATTTATACATAAAATAAATAGCAAAATATATTTAAAACATTGAAAATAGTTATTTTTAATAATTTAATTATAGTAATTGTTGCTAGTTTTAATTATGCTTTGCTTGGATCTAATTAAATAAAGTTGTTCTATTATACAACGTAATCTTACGTTTAAAAACCATTAAAGTAACTTCCAGAGTAGCGAAGTCTCATGCTCAAATAATGTTATATTATTGCTGTTATATATTTATTTGCAATTGAACTTGTTCAGTTAAATGTATCGGTATGAACATTTAAAAATAACTGGTGCCAGATCTATATGTAGGTGCCACACTTACGCAAGTTCCATACACAGTGATACTTTGGTGTTCCTGTAATAAGGCGAGTCAGTAGTTATTCCACGACACCATTGGCAGCACAAGATATGGCAAGTGTGAACATTCCTGGTACCCGTCATTTGTTTTTCACCCGTTACAATAGTATAAAAGTGGTACAGCATGAAATCAATTTTAATTATTCCTATTAAAACCTTATTTGTTTTCAGTGGGAACATTCCTAAATCCGGAAACAGTTTAGTTAATATTTACTTACTTTAACGGTGTATGATGAAAAAATAATGTACAAAATGTATGTTTTGTGACGTGTGAATAAACTTTTTGATCCTCAGTAATAGTTCGTTTTTTTTATCTGTGCCCCAATAGTAATATGGGTTATATAAAAACGATAGTTTTCGTGGGATTCGTATCTTTCTTTATTTTTTGATTTTAGTAAACCTTATTTTCCTACAAAAAAGTAGTGCTATTGGATTCATAATCAAAATATTTTTTATTCAACTAGGGTCATAAAAGCACTTTTGAATCGTCATATTGCTGTGTAATTAAAGTAAAGCTACCACCGGTTCAGAAAATAGATTCTACCGAGAAGCACCACAAGAAACTCGGTAGTTACTCTTCACGATTCCAATTATATAGTATGTCACTAAAGAACAATTAAATTGATTATATTAACAAATACTAAGTCCACGTTTTGTATCAATAATATATTATTGTATTGAATACCTAATATGACTCGTTTTTTTGACATGAGCTTTATATTTTTTTAATTGGCTAATTCGTGTATAGATATAATTTCAAAGACAAGAAATAATTCATGAATATGTAATCGTATAATTACCCTCTTCTTTTATTTGGGCCCGATGACTGAAAAATAATTGTGACGGCTTTCTAGTTTTGTACGGCCAAAACCACCAAGCAACTATTAAATATGCCTTACAGCCGAATTTAAAAAGTCAGTTAACGCTTATCTTGTTTCCTAAAATATATTTGATCTATCAAAACATAGTTTTATGTATCATTACGATGTTTTTTTACTATACAGTGCAACCTTAATATAACGTACCTCAATATACCGAATTCCTCGATTTAACAAATTCTTCGTAATTCACTTGAACCCTCTATAAGAGTCAACGTAAAATATCCCTTTACATTACGAACATTTTTTTGCGAGCAACCTCTTTATAACAAATTTTCAACTATTAAGAAAAAGTATAAATACCTCAAATTTGTCAACCCAAAACCTTAAAGTCACCACCAAAAATTTTTGTTACCTACCTAATTGTTTTCAAATAGAAAATATATACAGTAATTTGACAAAAATGTGTTATCATTTATTAGTAGAAATTGTAACAAGATAAGTACGTAATGTGAGATGAATAAAACTGCTTTTTTACCTCTTTATAACGAATTTTAGACCAACCTAACTCAATAAAATAAACCTCAGTTTAACGAATTACTTGATAAAACGAATATTTACTTGTTCCCTTCCGATTTGTTATATAGAGGTTGCACTGTATTACGAAGGTATTCTATGAGTCATATCTAAATCTATTATGAATATTTCGACCCTTCTAAGAAATAAATAAGAAAATTACGAATAATATAGTATTTTTTAATTCACCTATTAAAAGGGCAACGGGGGATGAAAGTTTGCTCGAAAGTTCTAATATAAGTTATTATATAGGTATTTAGGTTTCCTGTTACTGAGTTAAATACAGCTTTTATTAAAAGTTAATCCCATTAGTGAGTTAAATAGGGTAGAATATTATGTTTGATTGATTGAATATAATTTTTTGTTAGCACATAAATCGAGGTAAAATTGGAGTAGGTACAGGCAGTGCAACCTTCATTTACGAAAAAGTAAAAATTACTTCTAATAATCGGTGAGTTTCTGAACAATGTTTCCGATGGTATATCTCATCGTATACGGTATACGGCTAGCGTTTCTATTTACCAGGTGAACACCTGACAGAGTTACAGGGAACAAATTTACGGATATCAATAAATTGTCATAGATATATCTATCGTAGGATAATGAGAACAAATACAATTAGAATGGGTTTTTTTATCCTTTGTTTGGTCCTAAAATTAGCTCGGACGATTGTAAAAACCTTCGTAAGATTTTAATTATCCGGCCCTTTGCAATAATCCTAGGAATTATGCAGATTTTTTTCAGTAATACGATTTTTCCGATTATCTCACGACAGAAATACAATATGATTAGAAATGTAATTGAGAGAAGCAAGTGCCCACAGCTATCGTACGTTTGTATCCGTCATTGACAAAGTAACAATTGGGTATTCTCACCCTATGGTTAATGAGCTATACTCGACATTTATGAGACATATCTCCTCTTCATTTAGTGGATATTGTTATCGTGCCAAACGTTTACGATATAATTATTCTTACGACTACTTTTTATCAGACTGTACACCTTATAAATAAATTATAATTAACTTATTTGAACGACTACGTCATTAGAATGGGTAGGTATGTGAAATTATTAATAGCTGCTATAGGATACGCATATTTAAGAGAAAAATTCTCAATAGATAATACGTTTATATTTTTATATGATTTTAAAAATAACAAATCAGCCATAAACTATAAAAAGGGCTTTTAAGAAACAATTCATTTCATCGAAACATATCAGATTTTTGAATTCAAATAAAACCAAGGTCCTACAGCTTTGGCGTCATAGTAAGATATGTTTTGATTGCCTAGTTCTAACATAATGTGGCTAAATTTTTTTGGCCGGCTCCTGTGAATTTACCCCAAATTTAATGACGTTCTTTGCATAAATAGGCTTATTACGTGTCTAAACCCTTACCTACTGATCTAAATTAAAAGTTAAAAAGATACGTTCAACTATATATATATGTACATATATAAAATGTATGCAGAAAAAACCGGAATTAGGTACATTAGATAGACATAATATAAAATGTTAATAAATTGGAAAAGTAACGATATAATTTATTTGACATAGTATAAACCATTGTAATAAGAGATGAGTAAAATATGATATAATACTGTTATCTGAATAAAAACGACCGCTTACAGGTTGTAACTAGGAACTATAGTTTAGAGTTAGTTATAAACAAAAAAATTTCTACGAATGTCAACTTCCATGGTAAGACGCATTGGCACTAAGAGATTGTATTATTATTTAAATATTGTATTACTAACTTAAATTTTGTATTAAAAACTTATATATATATATATATATATATATATATATATATATATATATATATATATAAATCGTCAAAGACTTCTTGCATCTTTCCAAATTACCACCCTACGGCGTCCACTGAATGTAACAACATTTTAAATGTTTTTAATGCGTATATATGACATTTATATCAGTATAATTTCATGAGTTAACACAGAATTTCGTTTTAATATGATTTTTTAATATTCGATTTCAAAAATTTCCGGGTCATTTAGCGCATCCGTGCATCACCTAAGCCATCTTGTACCCCGTATATCTCCGTATACTTTCTACACACTCCGTGAATGCTCCTACGTCCATCAAAACTTATGCTTAAATCGATTCTATATAATGCCCTGTATATATTACAGAGATTACGCTAACAATGTTACACCCATCTATTTTGGAAAATATAACGATACCGAATACTGTTTTTGTGATCTTGTATTCATCGTACTAGTCAACCAGCTTCCAGCTATACCAATGCTTATACTGCGTCCGTAGCCATAAGTACCTACTATTTTAGGTTTGTATTTAATTTGCATTTTATCGTCTCTGTGGCATAGTGGTTAGCGAAATTAAAAATGATAAATGAAATAAGTAAGCTGACAACATTTATAAGTAAATTGGTATAAAAAAATAAACAGAGAGATAATTATGATAAGTTTTAAGTATATATTCAAAGACAAAATTAGAATAACTATGTACGGGTAAGTTGTTGTTGACGAGTAAGAATGAAGGCATATATATTTAGGTAAGTTGGTTTAAAATTATAAGCAGGTAAGTTAGTGTAAACAGGTCAGTTAAATAATACAAGCGCAGTGTGGTGTGTGGCGCAGTGTGGTAGGTAAATAAAAAGATAAATCTTTAAGTAGGCAAACTCATGGACACAGGTAGGTAATCACGCGTAGGTGAATACTTCTACCCATGTTTTGGGTAGAAAAAATCACCTACTTATGTTTTTAACAACAGTTGCTGTAAACAGGTAAGTAGAAAGATTAGTTATATGGTTTGGTAAATTAGTGTATATGGGTGGGATCAAAAATACAAAGAAGTGAATGCTGTATATAAGTTCCGGATAATTGAAGTGTAATTTTTAATTATTATTATTAAATTTTTTTTTTTATGTTTAATTCTAATTTGTTTTCGAAAAGATATATTATAAATGCATGTAATAAAAAGCGTATCATAATATAAGAAAAGCTTTATTTTCCACTTTGTATACATAAGTCAAAATCTTTCATAAAAATAAAACACTGAACATAACATACATCACAAAGTAATCATTTTCTTACTAATACTAATAATAGCCATTATTAACATAATTTGTTAAAATTCTCTCAATCAAATCAACGTCGCTTTAATTTCTATGTTAATCATTATTGATTATTTAAGACAAGAAAAAAGAAACATAACTAACAACAATATTCTAAAAGTAATATTAAAATACACTTAATCAGTCTTCAAATCATAATTTGATATGTATTGTAAAACACAAAAGATACGATATTTTTAAAACTTAATCATTGCTATACCCAGCCACTTTAGTATTATTTTAATAACTCAAATATTATATAAATAAAAATCCACAAATACTGTTGGAGACATTCAAAATAACTTATCGCATTTTTGGTTTCATAAAAGTCCTGAAAATTAATATTTGTAATATTAAGATCTTCAAAATTTAAGACGAAAATCTCACAGTAAAGGCAGTAATCTCTATCTCGAATTTTTGTGGTACTTTTGGATTTTCCCCTTTGGATTATTGTTAAACTCTCATTCGAATTATCTCCCATTTGAGATTCATTATTAATATCGAGATCTGTCCCATTATTTTTTGCGAATTCTTCTGTTGTATAATGTGGAAAAGATACAGGTTGTAGAATTTTTTTATCGACAACATCTAAACTGCAAGGAGAATTACTTATATGACTAACTTCACTAAAATTTATATTTCTATGCGATGCGATAGATGTATCAGATAAAGGAACACACTCTAATAACGATAAATTATTTTGAATGCTTGGAGGTTTCTTGCACGTCTGGGTTACCTCTTTAAGTATAGAAGATTGTTTCAGTGTCCCAAATTCTTCTAGAAAAGAATCATCAGAACTAGTCTGTAAAAAAATATATTTATAGAATTACTAAGATTGCAAGTATCTTAATCGTTAGTATGGTTTATGGTATTAGTTACTGATTAACTATTCGTCAATTATTTTCTATTGAGTTATTCGACATTTTTAGAAAAATATAAGTAGAAATTAGAATATTTTTTTTTATAGTTACATCTTGTCTTGGTGGGGTGTAATTTGAACATGTATCAGAAAAAGCAGATATTGAATCAGATATGTCCTGCAACAGACATATAGAGTATATATAATCAATTAATACAAAGAAATAAAAACTGTTTCGATTAAGGTTTAGACAGAAGGCAGAGAATAATTAGTGACTCAGCCAATAAGAACAAAGAAGTCAACAAAACAGAAAACTAATGAATTATTATATCAATAATCAAAAATGTGAGCCGAGATGGCCCAGTGGTTAGAACGTTAAGATGTACGTTAACCGATGATTTCGGGTTCAAACCCAGGCAGGCACCACTGAATTTTCTTGTACCTAATTTGTGTTTATAATTCATCTCGTGCTCGGCGGTGAAGGAAAACATCGTGAGGAAACCTGCATGTGTCTAATTTCATTCTGCCACAATTCGAAAGTCGAAATTCTGCCACACGTGTATTCCACCAACCCGCATTGGAGCAGCGTGGTGGAATATGCTCCAAACCTTCTCCTCAAAGGGAGAGGACGCCTATAGCCCAGCAGTGGGAAATTTACGGGCTGTTAATGTTTAAAAATTTAAAAAAAAAATCAAAAATGAGTGGGAGAATTGGTGTTACCATATAAGATCAAGGACAGGAGTAGGTAGATATAGATATGATATACGTAGGAGTAGGTTTCAAGATACAGATAGTTAAGATAGACAGGTAAGTTAAATGTTACGGATAGGTAAGTTCAGAGAACGGGTAGAGGGGGTGATTTGTACAGGTAAGTTCTAGAAAACGAGCAGTACGGTGAGTTGGCTTAATCAAGTAAATCAAACGATACGGATAGGTAAGTTGATGTATGTGTGTAAGCTTAGAGAGAGATAAGTTGTGTACAAGTAAGTTCAAGGACACGGGTAGCTGACTCAAGTATTAGGAAAATAGGCTTACAACCATTAAATACATACCTCATTTAATTTTTCTAGATTATTTTCTTCATATTCTTGCTGGTTTTCTTTATTTTCGTTTCTTTCTAATGATAAATAAAAAAAAAGTTTTATTATATTTTTAAAGGAAAAAAATACTTTTGGATATATGACGAATGTAATTATGTAACATAATTACCAAGACATAAAAAACAAATATTGTCTCAGTTTAAATAGTTTTTATACGACGCAACAGTTAAGCCATTGACCTACTGTACATTTACAGTTTACAGACATATTTTTTTTTTAATTAAAAATACTCATTTGCAATAAATAGTCGATTATTCAATAACCTATCTAAAACCGTATTAAACAAAATAAGTAAACAGTAGTTATATACCTACCTAATAATTAATGTATGTGATAATAACATTCGTCTTCCGGATAATGGTCGTAAAAGGTATATTCACAAACAGGACACCAGAAAAATAAAGACTGAAAGAGCCTTTTTATGTCATCGCATGTCATAGGTAGAACAAAATGTTCTACCAATGTATTATTAGCGATACTCGTGCCACAATTAATACAATAATATTGCAAAATAAAATGAGTCGAATGCCAAGGCCAACGCATTTTAGTCTTATAAAAGTATTTGAAATCACTTCTTTTAAATAATTGGTCCACATCAATGGTAGTTACCATTATTGCAAATATTGTTTCGTACACAAGCGCCCTAACCGACAAACTAATTTAAACTGAGTTCACTTAAAGAAACAATGAGTTTAGAACATACTACATATTTAGATATTAGACTTAGATATTAAATTTATATATATTTTTTAAATGTAGTTTTAAGTACTTACCATTTGCCAATTGAAGAATCCTTGCACTTCTTTTCATTGTGTTTTACTTATTTAATAACTTTTAATAATATATAATTTGATAAATCACTGCGATGACAAATTCGCGTCTTACCGGGCGGGACGCAGTAGGTTTTGAAACATAAAACACAGGACCGCTTCTTAGCGCTCCCTCCGCCTCTGCTCTTACACCCCGAACGGGCCCCACAGGAACGTCGCGATTTCCCAATTTAATATTATATACTGGACGCAAGATGATAGTCGTAAGGAATTGATAAAAACTTTAAAATATATTCATTGAGATGCAATAAAATCTGTAAATTAAACGCGAAGTATACGCTACAAATTATACACTTTACGGTACCGCCCTCCAAATTCGGTGCGGCCGATGGCTGAACTACAAAATACGCTGAAAAGCATTCTAGTGATAAAATTGTGTCCATGCCAAATTTTTGTCCATACATTCTACTCATTAAAAGACGCTCTTACAGCAAAAATGAGGATCGGTTAATCTTGCGTCCGTATACCGGACGCATCAAGTAGGTCGGACGCACTATCATTGGTAAAAAGCGCCATGTAGGACGCAACATGAACTGCAAGATCTATATATATAATTTGGTATATCATTCATTTTATTGTATCTGTTCAAAATTGGGTATCTAGTTAATTACAACTTTCATGCAAAAATGTGTGCACTTCTATTTAAAATATAAATACATTTAAAGATATATTAAGACTTTTTTTGGTTTTGTTGCCAGTTTCGTGGTTGTTTCTTACTTCAACTTATATTGGGGGTCGGCAGGTCGGGTCGGGGGCAAATTGTATCGAATATTTTGTTTTAAATTTATAAAACCATTGCAACATATATCTACCGGGCATTAATTGCTTTATAAGAATAGTATAATTTATGTGAATGAGTTAGTATATCTCTTTCTATCACGTCAATAGCGTTCAACTTTTAATATCGATTATCACTCAACGCCTTTTGATAAATATATTAGTTATGTCTTACAAATATGACAATTTCGAAAATATAATGTATAGCAGTCAACATGAGCATAAACGTGTGAAACAAATTGTTGGTTCTTCGGGGCCCTCTCAGGATGGGGGCCCTGGGCACGTGCCCCGTGTGTGTGTGTGGCAATGGTAAAGACGGTAATGCATTCAGGTACGTATACCTAACTATAGTAGTAATTTTGACTAATCTAGCAGAGGAAAATATTAATTAAGTACTCCCTTAGCTTCCCTTGGGTTGGAGGTCGAATATCAATCGACTTATGCAGGTTTCGTCAAATTCTATTGCATCGCCGAGCACGATATGAATGATAAACATTGTTACGATTAACATTACTTCGATTAAGTTTCACGTATTCTAGCCAGCATCGTGGTCATGAGTTCATGAGCGCCTCTGGCAGAATTTGAATTTTGCGTCCCCATTGTAATAGAATGCATTTGTACAAATTGTACAGTGTGTACAAATCTATTACTTGTTTATAGTCCAGCACAAATTTTGTGTAATAAATATGAGGCGCTGTTTGTATAGTGAGTGATTATCCTAATTATAAGTGGAAGTTAAAATTATTTGTGTTAGCATAATACTTGTTTTGTAGGTGCCTGTGCTTCAGTGGCCTACATGCCATGGTTCTACGAAGTGCAGAAGTTTCTGAAGGTTTCGCCCCAGATAGTCGCCCGCATGGTGCCTGGATCCTGGTTCTAGAGCCGACTCGGTTAAACAAGATGAGAAAATGCCTACACGGAAAAATTAGGTTAATTTCGATTTAAAAGTTAAAAATAGGTATATAAGTATATACCTATTACTATCGTTTTTTAGTAGCGATGTCAAATGTGTTATTAACTGCTTATCTATTATCTTTCTTGTTGTGTAAAACAAACTGTTCGGGACAGATTTTTTTCTCGTGTAGGGCCGTTTCGGCTGTCACTCTGTAGAAAGAGCGCCTTTTAGAAGCTGCCGCTACACCACGGGGTGTCTTGGATCCGCAGAATTTCTTTACCTACGTTTTATTTTTTTGCGTAATAACTCGTAACATTTTATATTTAATAATTTTGTATCTGACTATTTTTTAATTTAATAAACGAAATTGTTATTGACGTCAATAGTAATCTAAATAATTTGAAACTAAATTATAATAACCAAGTTTTGATATCTAATATATAAATGCTATAACTGATCGTGTGAAATGCGACAGCTGAGAATATTGCGATTTGCAACAAGCTTGTTTCATATTTTATTTTTTATTTGAAACTAGTTTTTTCGACTTTTTTTACAAAAGAAGCGTCATTTTTAGACTGAAAAGGGAGCGTTTGGTGCGAACCTGTGCCTCATTGTCGTGTAACAGGTACTTCAAGTGATCTTGTTACATATTGACAATAGCGATGAAACGCTCTTCACTCCTTTAGAGATTAGTAAAGTTGAGCGAAGTTCCGATCAGATAACAGTAGCGTCCGCTATCATGGGATACATAAAAAATCGGAATACAATCCTACATTGAAATTTAAAAAATGAAAAATGCGCTTTTTTTCTATATTTCGTATGAGTGTCATTTTACACATTTGAGAAGATAGTTACTATTATGATATTAGGTATACTTAATGGTATGTAAGCATATTTATATGGTTAAAAAATTATACGTAGTTATATAAATTATACATTTTACCTAAATCATAAGTTCGTGTTAACTGCATAACTTCATGCGATATTAGTCTTTGTCCGTCCAAATTCCAAATGATCTTTATTAAGAAAGCATTGCTACGTATCGTGGGTGCGCGCCACAATGGGTGCAACTCGACACCAGTACATCGTGTCGGTACTTTGTGCAAGTTGCCACAAAGCTGTATTCAAGATCCGCCAAAAGACAGGAAGTGAAGGACAACGCACGATAGAACCAATTACCCGCCCCCGATATATGAAACCCGTAATTAGTGTAAAATATACGAGTTTTGAACGGAAGCTAACTGCCCTGCGCGATTCTTTCATTACTTCAGATCTTCGTATTATATGTAGGTATTTGTTAATTGGCTTATAAAAATAAAATCAATTTTAATTTTTTTTAAAGGCAAACGAGCAAACAGTCTGCCTGGTGATAATTACCTATTTAGTTACTACTTAGTTATTTTTCCTTTTTTTTATATAAGGTGAACGGGCAAACAAACCTGATGGTAAATGCTCATTATCGCCCATAGATATTGGCGCCGTAAGAAATATTATCCATTCCATATTCCGTCAATACTTTTGGGAACTAAGATGTTATGTTCCTTGGGCCTGTAAGAATGTCTGACTGAATATCTGATGAGTGTGTAGTAATCCACACAGACGGACTTGCAAAAAACCTAACACCAACGTAACATTTTTTTTTTTTTAATATACAATAAATAAATACATAAACATTGTTAGAAATAAAACATATTACGCCGTCAATGCGTCAATCACTAGAGAAAGTCCAGTGCCTGTAATTGAACTGGCTCGCTTGCCAAAAAAAGTCCGAGTAAAAAGGTGACATACCTCCTTATACAAACTAATACCTTACCCTTGTTCGACTTTTTGGAGTCGAAAACTTTATGTTGTAAGTTTTTCATCAATGTATTCAATATATAATGTCACATTCTTCAATGTCAGTTTCGTTTTATGATAAAACAATTAAAATTTTATCTAATATTGAGTTTTTGATCATATGTACCTAACCATGGTTGAACACATATTAAAATAATTTTATTTTTAAAAATTATGTAGTAGGTATCAATAAGTTTCATTATTTATCATCATCTTTAACTTGTGACGATTTGATAACATCAATTAAACTGTAAATTTCCCAAACAGCTCCCTAAAAGTTATCATTTTGGACGTCAAATTAACCTATAGTCGTCAGGTTACAATAATGTATGGTATGCTCACTACGTTAGGACTTTATAGTAGGATTAGTACTTAAATAACTATACAATTACCACTACACAATATAAGTGAAGGTACCTCTACAATGATCCAAGCACGAACACGAAAAATTTATTATTGATCTCTAGATCGACTGGCAAAGCTAAGAACGCGTTGAAAAAAATTGTGCCTAACTATTGGCCAATAAGGACACGCACACTGATAAAGCATTATAACGTTTGTATAAGGCGTAACTGTCACGCACATCAAGATAAAATAAAATAATTCCATCTATATAAAATATATATAAATAACTAGTTTTCGTTAGCGGGTTCGCTTTTGATAGTTGGTTGTCAGATATTGTTCACACAATATCTTTATAAATTATATATATGTGTTGTTCTGGTGTCTAAGCTATATTATTGTAAAGTTTAATTACAATCGATTTAGTATTTGCGTGAAAGAGTAACAAACATCCATACATACAAACTGTCGCCTTTATTAAGGATCTAAGCACAAAGCATATAAGTCTTTTATAATAATATTTTAGGAAGAACATTTACATAGTTCAGATAATATGATGGTAAGTAAGCGTATGTTTTTTTTATAAATATACACACGCTGAAATTATTAGCTTACTATATTTCACAAGTATGTTTTATACATCTATTGAAATTAGTCAATCATAGCTGTCTTGTCTTGTTAGGCGTTCGCATCTTTTGAGTCCCTTTGCCGTTGACAAAAACACAGTAGCCGTCGAGATTTATGGCGTGAGGCGAACGATCATCGCGCATTAGTAGTTACTATTGTCCACTCTAAGGGACTTTTGTGTTTGAAGAACTGCCGCGGAGCAAGACAGTAGCATGCCAGACGTTTTGTCACAGTTCCTAAAAAAAATCCACTTTAAGCGCTTTAAAGTATTGAATGAATCTTTGAGCTTCTTTTACGTTATTTAGGCATTGCTGCAGCGCTTTTATGGGTATTGAGTGTAAATCGGCGACCTATTGTTCTATAGAGTCGTAAACATGTCGACAGGTTATTGCATTTGTAATTCTAACCATAGGGTGTAAAGTTTTGAACATTCAACTTAACAGTAGCCACTTGCTTCTGGGAAAATGTAATGGATCGTCATTAATTGATGTTTAAAATAAGAAAACTAAAAAGTTTACAGGTAGTACCTGTACTTATACATTGTACAGAGTATAAAGTATAAGTATCAAGTACCTACCTACCATTTTATGTCTTAATGTTTAAATGTTTTTTTTTAACATTAGATTCAAAAGTATATTATTTGAAAGAAAAAAGTATTGGACACATATCCCCGTGTTCTTTTTAACATAAAACATAAAAAGTTCATATCGGACATTAAATAAAAAACATGCTAAGGTCGCTCGAAGAAAAGAAAATTTAGATCTATAAGAGAGCGGTGATCTTTAAAACAAAAGCAAAGCAAACGATTTAACAAACTGCTATATTTTAACAACGTGTAATTAAAGGTTTGGCTTCGCTCGAATATGCATAAATCATGCGTCTGCCGCGAACTGCCGACCGAAATAGAGAAAAAATTAAAAACATTAAGCGTCTGAGATACAAACCGAAAAATAATAACTATTCAGACTTCGGAGTCGGTTGTGTGGGTATTGGTTTGAAATCTGTTTAACCAAGCGTGGGAAATGTTTCTTTAATTTCGTCTAAGAAAAAAGAAGGCGTTTACTAAGAGATAGTTCTTTGTAATTACAAAACGTAGAGTCCTATCCAACATCTAGATATATGTACGTAGTCGTTAATTTATACAATAAGTTAAACGAATAAATTAAATTTTATACGCAAAATGTTACTAAACCTGATAGAAATCTATAGCGATCAGATTCACATTTCACCTCTAAATTGCCTTCAAAATGAGGCGAAAGCACATAATATTGGCATTATGTTAATACGGGGCGGGCCGTCACACATAAAGGTAATGCTTATTAGTTTTTCCTATTACAAGACGCTATGAAGTCTTATAAACTCATAACTCACGGGCGGGGAGGGGTGTGGCAGAGGCTGCGCCGAGGGACGCGGAGGCTGGGGCCGGGGTGCGCGTGCGCCGGTGCCAGGCCGGAGCGGGGGGCACGGGGCGAGGTGACAACCGCTCGTTACGTTTATCCCAAGCCAGTTATTAAAAACGTCTCGGCGCGAGCGGAGTGCCGCCCTGTAATTATCCAGTTGAAGGTTCTTTGCGCTACGTTGTCACCACCGTCCCCGGAAATGCAATACGTGGATCCGCCCGCACAACAGGTCCGTCCGCCCGCTTACGCCCTCTGCTATTATTTGACGCTTTAACGAATAATTGTTATTGAAACAAATAATTAAATCTTTGAAAGTTCATTTAAATTTTAAAATAATGTACCTAATGTGATGATAGCGTCGGACTAAATAAAACAAAGTGAAAATAAAAGTGATTTATTTATTTTTCTTGTTACAGATGATGAACGTAATGAGTGGTTACGGGTGTGGATATGGGCGAAGTGACGCGCTGTCACCAGCTTCAGATTTATCGTCCTGCAGCAGTGCTTCGTCGGGTACTTGGTGTGGTAGCACATGGCGAGAGTTCCCACCCTATCCGCAATACCCGGCGTATTGGCCACCGAGTACTAACACAGAAGATGCCCGAGAGCTCCAACGTCGATGTGCGAAATGTCGTTGCCCCAACTGCCTGACCGAGGCAGCAGGTTTTGGACCTAATTACGGCAAAGACGGCGCGAAACGAGAACACGTTTGCCACGTTCCCGGCTGTGGGAAGGTATATGGAAAAACGTCTCACCTTAAAGCTCACCTCCGCTGGCATACTGGTGAACGTCCGTTTGTATGCAATTGGCTTTTCTGCGGTAAACGTTTTACTCGCTCCGATGAATTGCAACGACACTTACGCACCCACACTGGTGAAAAGCGATTTGCTTGTCAACTGTGTACAAAGCGGTTCATGCGTTCCGATCATCTTGCGAAACATGTAAAAACTCATGCAAATGTATCAAGAAAATCTAAAAAAACAAAAGAAGAAGAAAAAGTTGAAACCCCAAAACCAAGTGAAGATAAAAGTGAGCCGCCACAGATGGCAAACCAAATAGCATTGGCGCCTGCACCTCCTGTGTCAGTCGGAAGTTCAAACTATGGGACAGTGCCAGTTACGAATGCGGCACCGAAACAAATGCTAAACTACGCCACAGTGGCCCCTCATGTGATGCACAACTCTTCAACCAGTTACAACAGCAGTGCTGTATTTGGAAGTGGTAGTGTCATGTACGGAAGTGGTTGGTGTCAGGATGTACGTCAGGAAGCTCTCTATGCTCGACCGCCAGCGAGAGACCCACGATTTTACCAACAATATCCTACACCACTCGCAGCATATCAGTGCGCGTCGAAGGATAACTATGCAGTTTTTCAAGGACATTATAATTTACAACCACCAGTTGCTATCGGACAGTAAAATTTTTAAACAGTTTGTGCACGTGCCTTAAACTTTTGCATGCAGTGAATGAACTAAACGAATGTTACTTTAGTTTTAAGCAATGTGAAATAAGTTAATATAACATATAGTTGTTAAATTGTAAACCTTAAGTTACCATGTAAATTGGAATGTGATGTGCCTTCTTAGTTTGATGTATATTTTTTAATTTTTAAATAAAATATTTTTACCGTAAATATGTATTTTATGTATCCCTATTAGTTATAAATGTTTAGAGATGAACTTATTAATTAAGTTTGAGCGTGATGAAAATTATTTTGGATTAGTTTAAGAGATTTTTTTCTCTTAAATATATTTCTGTATATTAATATTATTGTAACATCCAAAACGATTTATGCCCTTATACAAGTATTTTCGAATTGATTTTAATAGATTAAAATAAATATAAAGTGATACCAATAAAATTACAACCTTCTATTAAATACATCACGAACATATTATATTCGTAATTAATAACAGGTTTCAATGTTATTAACAACTTTCCTTAGAAATATATGAACATCGTATATCGTCCATTGTGCCTACAATTATTAAGATAAAACAACCAATCCAAACATTTATATTGGAAAACGATTACCATTATTCCAATATCAGTATCAGAGAGTTATGTGTCTTAATTGTTACGATTTATTTTGATATTTTTTAAGATTAAAAATAGTACTAATATTATAATTATCTTCCGCATAATTTCTCATGAATTTCTCATCAATATTAACTCTAATAAGAATTAATTGCATTAGTAATTATGTTTTGAAATTTGTAAAATCATGCGATTTTCAATCTTCCTTTCAGCTTTAATAAGTTCAGAGATGTGATATCTTAACTCTCAGAAGAGATTAATTCTTTAGATTGTATATAATTATATTACTTTAATTGCAAATTTTTCTTACGTATTTAATATAGAGTATTCTTTAACTTATCCCCGAATAATTTATTTTTAATAAGCTGTTTGCCTTATTTATTAATATTAAAATTGTAAAATTATTCCAAATAGTGTAGGTATATAATCTTAAGTTTTTGAGGCTACAATTTTTTTAAAAATAAGTACTTCGCGTTATTGCTTATGTTATCTTTAACAATTCTTTACTCTTTTTAAGTTATCGAGTCGATGTCGACACACTTTTTGCCGTCTTTTGTGATATCGATTTATCAACATATACAAGTCGGATAAACCACAAAATAGTTTTCTGTTATTTTTTATTCTGTGTGTTAAACATCTATTTAGATAATTGTCATACGATACTTCTTTCGATTTGATTTCTATATGTAACGTTGCAAAATAAAACGCTTCAGACGCAAAAATCAGTTTCAATCCAGTCATAAGTATTAAACTATTATTGTCATTAGTTCTGATTATTTTGTCCTATAAGTCAACAATGACGTAGGTAGCTATTGTTTGGTAGGAATTAACTCTTTCCAGATATAGTATCAAGAACAATATTTACCTTGATATTATGGAGGAAAAGGCAGGGTCTATATTATTAAAAAAGACAGGCAATATTTTGACAGAGCGCGCTTAGAATGAGATAATAACTAACCGTCAGTTAACGTTCTTAATTTTCAAATAAAGATGGATTGTCTTCTTATTTAGTTTTGTTTTGAATATTGTTAAATATTAATGTTTTACATAATTATGAGCATTCTTTTTGCTCTACGAATCAGCTGTGTGTAGCTGTGTGCTACGATGAACCGTAGACGTCGTATCTATAGTATTTATTTTAACTATACGCATCTATAGTAGTATTTACTATATACTACACATATTTTATAACTATGGTTGGATTCCGAAACAGTCCCAGTGTGGGGATAACATGTAGATATTAGATTCGATGTCAAAATAAAATTGTTGCCATTTTATTTTTATTCCATTAC
The DNA here is from genome assembly GCF_037043105.1 of Vanessa tameamea. NCBI lineage: Eukaryota > Metazoa > Arthropoda > Insecta > Lepidoptera > Nymphalidae > Vanessa > Vanessa tameamea. The sequence continues at coordinate 8,363,690 of NC_087316.1, forward strand.
AGTATACTATAGTAAAATATTTAAGATAAATTTAAAAGTTTCCCTTCGTTACTAATGTTAGTTGTTCGTATTTATTAAGCCATTTTTAGATTTCTATTATGGTTTTATGTTATGGCTTCTCGTCACGAGATGTCGCTAGGTATTACAGTCGCTAGGATCAGAGCAAGTTCGCGACGGCAACGCGCGGCCAAGGCGTAATTGCACGCGGCTATTATCTGGGCGGCGCTCGGCGCGCATGGCGGCCGGTGCGAGCGGGATGCACTCGATAATACGTAAAACAAAACGAGGGAGTAATGATGGTAAAAAACGAGCAGCACGCAAATTATAGTGAGAAATGAGGCAGCCGGTAGCGGTGGGGGCTCGTGGTGCGGTGGGGGCCGGTGTGCGGCAGTCGCGGTCGCTCGGCGCACGCAGACCGCCCGCGCCGCCTGCGCCGCGCCTCGCGAGTGCTGTGAGTGAGTGACATGCGCCATCTTCAGCGCCATGAGTGGCAAGGGTTCTTCCTCTCCGGACCTGCTCATGAATGTGAGTTCAGCGCGCTGTCAAACGCCCCCCATACATCTAAAGCCTACCATGACCTACACCAATACCATCTCCTTCCACTAGATTCTGGTATCTTATCTGACAAAATATGTAGTTTTAGTATTCTTATGTCTCAAATATAATATATTAAAATAATAAACTCGCGACCTTTACCTACCTAATGATTAGAATGTCTAAATGTTACACTAAATGTAACGATATCACAATTAATAACATTTAAATAAGCCGCTCTTAGCGCCATGATTTCATGGTTTATAGACTTTAATATTGAGATCAAATCACGATTAAAATGAGTGAGTTCATAAAACGGTTTATTAGTCGCAGCGAGCTTTAGGGCATTGTCGATTTAGCACGCACCATAAGCGGCACAGGCCGGTCCCTCGAGCCCTAACCTCTATTACTATTCATAGGCCCTCCCGGGTCGAGTGGCCCCGACGGAGTCATCGTACTGAAACATTTTATCGGAACTATTTGTATGGTCCTCTACTTAAATTCTCATTTTTATTGTAGCTATTCTAACGTGCACCAAATTTTTTTGCATATATATTTTGTACTTATAAAATAATATTTTATGTATAAACAAATTCGTATCTCAATAAAATTTTGAATTCAAATTTCGAAATAGAAAAGTCTTTGAAAATATACTTTGTCCCAATTTATTTTATTGCCACTCTTAAACTTCTTGTGGAATCAGGTAAATAGGAAAAAAAAAACTTAAAACCGACATTTATTAATACTTAAAGTAATAATTGTGACATATATGTTATTGTTATTGTCTAAAAATTGCCCATTAAAGTTTGTTCCGAACGTTACTAGCAGCTCGTAAAAACTACCGAAATGCTAATTCAATTAAGCGTAGTCAAATAAATAAAGGTCGGATCGACGTTCGAGGTCCGTAACCAATCCTTAATGACACATAGAACCTTCATCCATTTTCTACTCAATTTCCTTTTCATATTAGTTTAATCTAGAGGCAGGACTACTGGCGCCAAAAATTATGCGGCGACGGCCGTGTCGGGCGCGGCTAATCTGTTTAGTGTTGTATTGTAGAGCGCTCGGTTCCTTTGTGCGGTGAAAAAGGAAGAAATTTATGCGTTTCGGCATCGTGTGTGAGTTTTTTGTGAGAATGTAATTAATAATTCGGCGGCAAAACTAACAGTGTTTTCGTTGTTACGTCGTAAGTGATTGATGTGTGTTGGACGGCACAATTAGATCATGTTGAAACAGACTAATGTACGCTGACCGAACTATAAAAAAATATAGATTTGTATCTGAGATTCGTTTTAAGTCAGACTAGTAATCAGTAGATGTCCTTTTTCAAAGATTATTGACTATACTATTATTATATACTACAAACATACAACTTATTATTTATAAACATTTATTATAGGTATTTTAATATATTATATATATATAAATTTAATGTGTTAATTACTACGTCTAAATTCTAATTTTAGTCATAGTATTCGTTTATATTAGCTCGACATATAGATCTCTCTAACAGGGTTAATAAGTATAGTAAAAGACAATATTTATTTAGGTATAATACGAAGAATGTAAAAATGATTTTAAGTATTTTATAACAACAAGTAAATTACTACAACCACGCAAATAACATATATTGTTGCTATGTTTAACGCTGATTTACCACTTTACTGTTTTCAAACTTCGAAACATGTTTCTTTGGAACCGATCGGTGACCACGAAATGCGTAGGCGCAGTCTCGCTTGCATTTTACAAGTCACGATGTTCTCCGTGCTTCAGGTGTAATGGAATAGAAGAATATTTGTTTAGTAATGGCGGCTACCAGAATGACTGGCTTTTAAACAATAGACGGGACGGATATAGCTTATTCTTAAAGTGTTCTAATTTAAACAAAATGAAGTTGCACTTATATTTAGAAAATAACCATAATTATTAACGATAAAACAAGTCTATTGAATAAATAATAATAAATATTACATACGGAATAATTTAACGATATATAATTAATGAATATAAATACTTACTCGTTTCATTTAAAGTTATTCGAAAAATTATAAATATGATCGATCACTCTTGAAGTAAATACAGTTGAGAGAGTTGAAAATTTATGTAATTCTAGAAAAGTTGAATATGTCTTCCTCTAATAAGATGCTGGCTAGAACGGCGACATGGTAGTTATTGACAATAGCGGGCAGCGACGTATCGATATCCTTCTGCAATTATTTAGATAGCAGGATACGAGCAATTGAAGCAAGGCCAGTTTCAACTCGCCACGTATGGAATACCGTTGATTTGGCCACTTGCCGGCAGTCGCGCAGCTACATTTTAATTGACCACGCGATGTTGTGCCTCGTCTCGTCCGACTTTTTCTCCACAAATTGCTCTAAAGTGCTTAATGAGCGATGCGTGCAATCGCCGTTTCCCCGTACGTGAGGTTGCTCTTATTTTACATAAATAGTTCAGCTCGAACTAATGCCGATTCTCGGTACTGTAATTGCGCCTGTGACAGGCTTCCGTCGCCTTTCCAGAGGCCGGCGGTTGAACGCTGAACACGCCAAACGTCTGCGTCGCCTAAATTGCTGTTATTTTGCATTAATAGCGTAAACGGTGAGTGCGTGCGCATGTTTTATATCTTTAGTATTTTAGATCTAGTCGGTATGCAAGTCATCGAAGTTGACGTCAAAAGCTTGCTACCGTTTAAGTTGTTATTGATAATATTTAATTTTCTTCTATTATCATATCAATAGTGGTCATAAAATTTCTTCTAAAATAATATATTATAAATATGAAATATTGGATGTATACGATAAATACTTATAGGAAAGGATGAATATGCTATCATACATACTATTGCTTTTATACACAGTGTTTAACGTAACAAATTATATTGATAATTTAATTCTTCCACATTCACTAACGCGTATTAAAATCAGAGATCGCAGATGAGAATTTCGACTTGAAATATTCAAGTGGGCACAGAACCAGTTGTAGCAATTATATCTCCAATAGCCACCAGCAAGCAATTAATTTACTTATTAATCTGAGATTCTTATGCAGATAGTGAATTGACTAATGTATTTCAACTTAAATGCGAAGAACGACTGTTTGATATTATTCTCTTGAATATAAAAATAATTAGCGTCCGCGTGCCGCTTTTACCTCATATGTGAGGAAGCAGTTGTTAGGTAATTTTTGTTTGAATTCAGGGTATAAGCCATTTATATCAAATTTCATTCAAATCGGACCAATCGTTTCGCTTGGTAGATACCGCGAACTCCTCATTCAACTGCCAAGTAGCAATACGTAGTATTTTTATGTTCCAGTTTGAAGTGTGAGGCTGTGTTACTACAGACATAAGGTATATAATATATAGGTTGCCAAGGCTAGTTGCATATTGACGGTGTACATAATAGTTTAAATTTATACAGCGCTAATTTATATGGGCAGTGTTGACCACTTAACATCAGGTGACCCACTTGCCAGTCCGCCTAATATGGCATACAAAAAATACATTTTTTTAAATCGTGTGGTCAATGTAGCTAATGAAAACGACTATTGGAATAAACGACCTTTGAGAACAGTAACTCAACGTCTAAATGTGACGCTTTTTTGAAGCTTGAAGTATTTTTTTAGAAACAAAACATTCCACCTAACAATTTTTCTTTAGTTGCTTCATTAGTGGGTAGTGCCTATTGCCACTTATTAAAATAGCTTAAACGCTATCTAGGGGAGACCTAATTACTTAAGGGGAAAGTCCTCGAGAGTTGCAATGTCGATCCTTTACATAGCTTAATTTGACTTGAATATAAGATATCATTGAGTTGAAGAATTGGTTGAATAATTTCCCTATCTTAATCTTCTGTAAGCGTATGTAACTAAACTGCTACTATACGGTTGGACCGATCTAAATTGTGTAACACACACAAAAATGTTATCGGGAAATCAATACAATTCTTATTTCACGCGGACAAAATCGGGACGTGATAGTACTACTAAAAAACTCTATATTCATTTCTTATTTCTATCTCAAAGACTTATCTGCATTTGTTATTTTAATTTTGTTTTTGTTATTTATATATAAGGCCGAATATCCCGAGATCCTTCGTTCCTATCGAAAAATAATAGTAATGGCCCGGAGTCTATATATTGGATGTTGGTACACCCCGTGCCTCGGCAAGCGCGTGAAACTGTTGATACTAGGCTTGAACTATTTCCGCTCGTGTCAGACTTGCCTTCCTATCGGGTTATGAGACTGAGGTAAAAAGAGTGTTTGAGTATGACCTGCGTATGCGCTCACAGTTGTTCACTATAGTCATAAGTCATAGTTAGTCTTGCGTATGCGACTACTGTAACGCTTGCTCTTCTTTTTATTATATTATAACTTCATGAAGCAACTTCGCATGCATGAGAACGGGCGTGGGATGTTAATATTTGTTTACGTGATTGAGTAACGAAACATCTAAACACACAAATTTACACATTCAAAATATTAGTAGGGTAGTAGGATTCTCTTCATACAAAAAAAAACATGATTATTAATTTACAAGAAAAGTAATTAAAAGGGCGTCTGTCGATTGTATTTTCATTTTGTATGTTCATAAGATAAGCCATGGTGGGGATCTAATGAAATAAAAAGGTGAGTCCGGTTCAAAGAAGATAGCATCTTGGATCCTGACCAATGGTGAAGGAGCGGCCATACATTGGTAATGTCAACTCGGAACAGGTCCTTTGACGTCACATGCGAAGCGATTTCATACACTAACCGTCCAGTGGATACATACATATGTACGCTATAAATCGCCTGCATTGCTGAGCTTCGTTCGTTCATCGGATTTGGAAGAACCAAATCGAATAAATGAACGTTGCACTGCGAGTTTTGAACTTAAAATATATAAGAATAGACTACTATAGCTTAGGATGGTAAATATTATTTGAATAATAGAAACGATGGTTACTTTTTTTATCAATATAAAACCAATAGAATATATTTGTGATCGCTAGACTGACATACCGTAGACAATAGTTATACAATGAGTAGACTTAAGTTATAAGTTAATCGATTTCGATTTAATATAGTCTCGCATCTGGGTTGTTTCGCATCCGATGGACGGCTACCTTAACACGACCTGTCCAACAGGTTCAACGCATGACCGGAACAGATGTATCTGTCTGAATGAATGTGAGATTTATTTTATGTTGTCCATTTAAAAACGCTGGTGATGTTGCCTTTGCATTCAAACTGAATGTTGCTTCGGATCATTGGTTCTGACAATCAGTTGTCCTTAAAGAGTATTACTATATTAACTAATGTAAATATGGGCGAACATCAAATATTGAAACATTTCGAAATTATTTTAGTAGTATTACGACATTTTATTTTATTTATAACACTGTATAAATCAATAAAACGATTTAAATGTACCTTTGCGTACAGTATCTCCCTAATTTATTAAATTAAGTATCATAAATTTTTTTTTTTTTGCTGAGGTGCCTATTGAGGCGAGAGGAGAAGGTGTGCATAATGCTTTTTCCTCCTCCCCGGTCGTCTTCGACGGAGCGGGTCTGCAGCGGCATCCTCTTCCCGCTCCCGCTCCGCGGCTTCCTTCTGCGACATGACGCTTTCGCTGAAGGAGCGCATCTCTGACCAGCACGTCTCGCTACCGAGCATTTCGTTGACAATACTCGGCAGCTAGAGGTCTCCGCCCATAGCTGCCGCCAGGGAATACCTCTGGGGCCCCCATGCAGCACACTCACTCAGTGTGTGGTACGCCGATCAACAATTACCTATGTTAACACAAAGAAAGACATGGAGATATACAATATCGCTAATTCGTAATTGAAATATATTCGTCAATTAAAGTGTTATGTTCTTTATTTAAGAATAGATTTAAATACTTAAAAAAAAACTTATTTTAACTTTGATTAAATAACATGAGCTTTAAGTAAACAAATACTAATAAGTAAGAATATGTATTTATAATAATAAAATGACAATCATAAAAATGTTACCAGGTTCAATTCAATTAATGCTGTTATCTTTGCCAGATAAAAGTATTTATAGTAAACGTTAGAACAAACTTATACGGAATATATTGTTGTCAGAAAAAAAGTAATATTACAGTGAATAAAAAAAGATGTTCCCTACCCTTTGGAGTGTATCATTTCCGGGACAAGTCGCTTTGTCGCTGGGCATATTTATTTTCCTGGGTAAATGGACGCATTTCCATAAAATGGTAATTCGCTTTTTGTGTATATCAACGCGTTGGCACACGTGGCGTTCTCGAGTTTAATGGAAAGTTTTGACATCGCAGACTTTGACTTATGACTTTAGTTACTTCTTCAAAAAACATTTTTTGCAATGTTGACGTTTTACACATTTGACTTGATGTTTGGTATATACGTTTTATGTATTTGTCGTTGAAAACTCTTGAACATTTTTATTTTTTCTTTTGATTTAAGAAAAATATCTTTCTATCTATATAAGTAATTTAAAATTAAATAAATTAAAAATTTAATTAATAATTTAATGATTTTTGATGTTGATTGACAATGTTGTTTCTTGACAAAATTAAAAGAAGAATATTTTATTTATAAGTCGCAAATATACTAGACTATATTGAATTGATTATCATAAAAAAAAAAGAAAATTTAAACACTAAGTTTGCAAACAGAAGTCATAAAATGAAAAGTGTTTCAATTAGCCTTAATAGCATGTAGTTGAAACATCTATTCGGCAGTAAATATAAAAAATATTATAAATATATTTAAAAAAAATAAATTGTATCCTACACTTAGACAGTAGGTATTAATATGCTGCTCAAAAGAAGCTCAGCTTGGGTGGTATCTGAACGGTTATATTCCTTGGCGCTGATAGCATCTTATCAGTATAATCTTGTGTTTCCGACACCTTTGCGATTCGTTGCCCTTCATAATATCTCCAAACTTACATTGTTTCAAATACGCAACGTATCAAGAAATTATTCATCGAATTTGGTCTCAATTGTCCCTTGAGTGTTATTTATATGTAAGTTACTTCGATAAAGACTTGCGTCAGAGACGATACAAATCAAATTGTTGAAGTCATATTTGATTTTAAAATTGTAGTCCCATTGTGCTTAAAGACAATAAATAAAAAGAAAATTAAGCCGTTCGGTATTTGAATTTTTTTTGTAAAAAAAAATAGTATTTTTTAATGAAATTTTCCAAGGATTTTTTTGTATCTATTTGGTAGATTTAGTTTAGTTATAGGTATAGTTTTTTTTAATTATTTGTTTATTATAATGTGATGCTTAACATACATTTACTTCCTGGCAGGAGTTTGCTTTGTGTTCGGGTTTGAAGGGCGTGTGATTCAGCGTAACAACAGGCACAAGGGACAAAACATCTTAGCTTCCAAATTTGGTGGGGCATTGGTGATATGAGGAATGATTAATACCTCTTAAAGTACCAACCACATATCATATTATATTGTTGTGTACCGGTTTGAAGTTTGAGTGAGCCGGTGTAACTACAAGGACAAGGGACGTAATATCTCAGTTCCCAAGGTTGGAGGCACATTGGTTATTACAGAAATGGCTAAAATTTTACACGTCGCCAATATCTACGGGCAGTGGTGACCACTTACCATCAGATGGTCCATTTGCCAGTCCGAATGACATGAAATAAAAAAATAAATATATTTTCTTTCATCCATTCATTTCCATCCTCTATTAATTCTCTTGTCACAACATGAATCTTGTCGCCCCGAATGTTTCTACTCCATTGATCGCGTTATCGTTTCCGTAATGCAGATTTTGTTTGTGATTCGTTTTTTATCAACATTACATTTGTACTTTTTATCGAATATGTTCTTTTAATACACTTTAATATATCTTTAATTATTAATTACATATTTCAAAAGGAGTTTATCACTTGAAATTTAAATGCCTCGTTGGGCTAGTAGCTAGTTTATGAGGCTGCAAATATCGAGGTCTTTGGAAGAGATACCAGGAAGAAAAAAAAAACTTTCAAGAAATTCTCAGTTGCATTGAGTTTTTCATGTGGCATTTGGCAGTGCTTACACTGTCGTCGTATCGGATTAGCTGTCCAATCGGGTCTTAGGAGTGAACCTATAGATAGAGCACTTGTGTTTGCGCACATATATCTAACCGTCATAGTTAGTCTCCCTAAAATATGGCCAGTTTAGCCGAAATCAGTCAAGATTATATCGTTAATTATTATAGATTTAGCAATATATAGACGAAAGCGTATTTAGAGGAGAGCTCATTATAGTTGATATAATAAAAAAAAAAGTTAACCAGGATTTACGATATACCTAATGTCACTTTGTTAAGAAGAGTTGCTATTCTTTAAGAAAAGCCTTTTTAATTGAAGAGTCTTTCATAAAGGCTTTTTGCACGATTTTGAACCCGCATCTTTTAGTCCAAGAATAAGAAATAGAGTCAAGTAGTAAGTCACTAAGAAATCTCGACTTGGATGAATATATATTTTCACTGTATCTGCCTCACTGGTAACCCTAGCGTCAGGGATGTCGACTCGCGCGCCGCGCCCCGAGCGCGACGATTATAATTTCGAGCGCCGATCAACATTAAAACGAAGGTCCATAAATTTATTAGACATAGTGTCGGCTGACTCGCCTCGGGCCCGCATTATATAAAATATGTCAAGAATTAACCATTATCATACTAGGTATATTTTACTTTGGTTATCCAGGGATCTATGCCAAGATTGTATGAGATTTGAATAAACGTGACTGACTTCACGGCTAATGATAAGAGTATGTCGGAATATAGTGTTAAAAAACAATTCGGTCGGCATATATCGGTTATAGTAATTGTGTAATAATACACCAGTTTTGTGAATAATCTGTGGGCTCACGGTCTTCAAATTAATTTTCTTATACATAATTTTATCATTATCTGTTGCTTCAACTACGATGACGCGTTCCAACCATAACGTGGAGGTAATTTAATAAATAGTATATGTATATAAAATCGTTACTCGCTTTGTGTGTGTTTGCGCGCATCACATAACAACTATTGTGTAAGTTGGAGGACGGGCAAATGTGCCACCAGATGTTATGTGGTCACCCATAGACATTGGCGTTGTAAGAAATATGAACAATTTCTTACATCCCTACCATCAAGTCCAAAGCACTACCACCCTAAACTACTGAAGATGACAAGAGGATTGTTAACATTATACTATACCAAATCACAGACGCAAGTAATTTTCAAAATCAATTTATTTTTTTAATTATTGTAATATCTATTAGATAGATAATGTCTGTGTTGTGTACTAACCGGCATCAGATTTTCAAAGTATTTGACCAGATATTTGCTTGATTCTAAACAGAGATAGCGCCGATCCCGATCACGATTTATAAAATGTAAATTTATCGCACGTTATTTTACATAAATTCAAAGTGACCGCTATATATCGATGGCCTTACATAACATCACGTAATTATGCCGTGCACAATTATTATAATTTTCGTATAATCGCTTTCATAAGGACGCGCGAAAAAACAATTTTATAGCGTATTCACTTGATTTATGGACGTTGTTTAAGATTAATGTCGAAATTATTGGAATATTTAGTTATTGCACATAATTCATCTTGTTTTATATTTAACATAATGAGACAGACCTATTTTTTGTGTAATATTAAAATGTTTTACTCGTACGTTCTTAGCAGAAGAACCCTTGCCCAACAGTGGGATATATACGAGTTTATATGCTTAGAAAAGACTTAAAGAACTACATTCAGATTTAGATATGGAAATTATTCCAGATAGTTCCATATTGCTTTAGCCATTAAATCATTTCGCATTCAAATAACGCTACGCTTTGAGCATATGCCGCACACTTAAAACGTTTTTAGTAATCATAATTTGATGTAATTATTTTAATTTTTTCGAGTCGTGAAAAGATCATTAATTTTGAGAATGGGTAATTATAAATTAAACATCTGCGTCCACGCGGTCACGGCATCCTTCCTCTCTCATCTAATCATCGGCGATTCATCTAACGAAACAGAGAAATTAATTACAGACTAGCTTCCCAAATCTTACTGCTTCGTGATTTTAATTATAACTTACATATTATGATTTATCGAACACTTATCTATAACGTTGATTAATAAAGTTTAACGTATCTAAAAACGGCCAAGACGGGTCTTATTATCATACGTTACAATGTCGGTTTGTGTTATTCGTACCATGTGTATCAGTTTTCCCTTTAAATATTTACGTAGCTTGGCTATTAATTAAATTGAATTGCAATTAAAGTAAGACTCTCAAAGCTATCGCGTGCTACGCGTGAAAACGAACACCTTTTCCTTCGTAAGTGCTTGTAATTAAATCCACTTCTGTCATTATGTCCTTTTGCTCCATTTATCCTGAATTATAGTTTCTGATTATAGTCCGTGTTATATTTAAAATTCATTTTGTAGTAAATAATATATCGTTGATGTTCGGTCATTTGGAAGAGTGGAAAATTTAATTAATAGGCAGTTGAAATTTTCTAATAAAATAGCGCCTCAAATAAGCTTCTCTGCGGTACGTTAGAAAATTAATTGGTTTGTAATTATTATTAAACTACTTTTACAAGGTATGAAATCTGTAACGGACTATAGATTGCGATATTTAATTACTGTTATTTATTTAAACACCGACTCGTATAACTATAATAGTCATAATAAAAACTAATAATGCATAAACCTTAATAAGATAATGCAAAAGTTACAAGTATTTCGAATGAAGGAAATTAGCATTTCGTTAAACACTGCAACGGTATATAAAACGTCTATTAAATTAAACATTAAATAGTTTTAAGTCATTATATAAGACTAGATACCGCTCGAGGCTTTGCCCACGTGCGAAAGGGTTTGTTAAGGTGAAGTAGATTAGGTTTTAAATAATAATCGTTTTGGATGCTTAAATAACAAACATACGATCATAAAAATATTAGATTTGTAATATTCGTAAGATAATAAAATTAAAAGGTTTTAAGAGAAATTAATGCTAACCTTGAACCTAATCAGTTGACCGAAATAAACATTATTAGGAAGTTATATAATTATACGTATTTTTTTATAATTCTGTAATTTTTTTATCGATATATGTATTCGGAAATTTAAACTAAATAAAACAGTTGCATATGTAAACAATACGTTTACAGTTCTGGAACCTTCGGTCATACAGAGGTAAATCAGCCATATGCTATGCGACAGCCCCGTTTCTGTTGCAAATGATCCATTCCATTCATCACACCACAACCACAAGCAACTTAGTATCTTTATTTAAAAAACCACGCGATCTACTGAATATAAACGAAAGATACAGCAAATGTTGAAACTAAATCATTGTACAGAAGTGGACTAAGTATTAAAAATGACTTAATGAAGTAATATTATTGTTAGAATTAAGTTATTTTATTTATTTGTTAAGATTTCACATCTTAATCACTCAATCAACCTTTATGGAAACTTGCATACACGCAGTCAGGGATACAGAAAAGGGCATAAGGTACATAGCATCCGCTCCGTACTCGTTTATTTTTTTTAAAGAGGATTAGCAATGAACCCTTTAAGGAATAACTAATATTCCTATTTACCCCTCTAATTAATTGTTTTAGGAGTGGGGGGATGACATTAGTCCAAGATCATGATCGATCCTGCGTCTTTTTATATAACTGGGCGGCTCAAAAGCCACGGCGCTATTTACGCTGTCGACGCTTATTTTTAGGCTTAGTCGTATGAAACTACTATACAGACCTAGTGATTTTCTTTATATTATATACTTGCTCCCCGTCTCGGCTTAGCACGGGTGACATAAGGATTATATACCGTGTTTTTTTTAAGCAATGACACAAGAACATTAACGAATTGATTTATTCTCCCATACTTTGTTAAGGCATCGCAAAATACGCCCAGCGTATTTTTTTACATATATATCTCTTAATATTAGTAAAACTGTTTCATCACTTCGTATTAAAGGCAATGTTTATCTACATGATATGTTTAAAATTGATAGGTATTCATTTCAATAAGAATTAATAATTGAATACACTTTGTGACATTTAAATTAAACATAAGTTGTCGTTAATTTTATCCCAATTGTATAAATTTAGAATTAGGTAGTATATGTTATCTGTAAAAAATAGGTACATGCTTTCGTTGATTCGAGATATTTTGGTGATCTATAGATCTCTGATATAAAGTTTTTGTGTACCTAACTGTTATAGTTTTTTGGCAGCGTTTCGGAAGCGCCAAGAGCTACACTTATCTTTCCGGCTACTACGACACATTGAATAATATATTAAAAGATAAATTTACCTGAAAATAAAAACAAAAAAAAAAATTAAAATACTATATCAATCGGGTTAGTAGTTTTTACTTGAATCGCGAAAAATAAATAGAACGTAAATTTTTCGTAAAAGTGAGTTTTCAAGTGTAATATATAACATATTCTTCTAATTAAGGAAATTTATTTTATTTGAAATGTGTGAGTTAGGACACCTCTGCGATGTCAGTCTAAATTGCATTCACTTTTTTTGAAATGTAAAATGTAATTTAAAATGGGGAGCTTGCGGTCGTAATGATGAGCGAGTAATATTCCCTTTCCGGTCTGCATTAGGTAATGAACCGAATTACTTTATTGAAGCTCTTCTCTAAGTGTGAAATATATTATACGCCCTAATGCCAAGTCACTTCCTGTTACAAATTCCACAATAAATATGATTCAATTTCGAATATTAAAGTACTTATTTGACTTGATGGACTAAGAGTTAGTAGTATTAAAAAGTAAATCAGACATACAATTTATAATATGAAACGGACGGACACGGACGTAAAGTCTGTAGAGAAACCAATAAATATGAATAAAAAACTGTCATGACTGAGATTTTCGAAACGACGATCTTTGTTCAATAGCTCGTTAGAAGGAACAAAACTTTTTTTCCATAGAAAAATATAATTCCACATACTTATATATATATTAAGGATTCGCATACAAATATTTCTGTTATGTTTCAGCGAATGTATAAAATACATAACCATTTATTCAAATTTACTTTGTGGTATTCTAGATCCAATCTTGCACATGAATTCTAAACCAGGTCCAATTGAACGTGCTGAAACTTTGTACACACTTTTGTTGCTGCTAATCTTACCTATTAAGTATTAAATATAAGTATTCATATAAACCATTTTAAGGAATTATTAATATTTCTATTTACCCTTCTAATTAAGCTTGTTTTAGGAGATGGGATGACATTAGCCCAAGGTCAGTAAACCTTAACATTCCTAATACATATATATATTAAGAATGATATTTATTTATATATAATTCTAACAATATTATTATATACGTATAAGTACTCATAGTATATAAGATTTATCGATAGATAATTAATTTATCTAAGGAAACCGATTAGCACACACTAAGAACACATTCAACGTATTTGAGTGCCATTCTATTTATTTGTTGACGTCGCACATTCCCTCGTCGAACCGAGCGTGAATTAATTTTCGCTACAATTACCCGCTCCCGTTACTAATTGAGACATCAAAGACTTCGCTCCGTCCGTACTGCGTCGTTTGCTCTTCACGATATCGCTTTATGTCCTTTCGAAATTAAACTTATTAATCCAATTAAAACAAAATGACCACTACCTTCATTATACGATTTCACTTATGAATTCACGACCTACTTGTACTAACATGCAAAAAAATTTTAAATAATTTAGAAGAAAATGTAGACTTAATAAATGATTTTGTTTAACTTTTAAGCGCTTGAACAAATTAAATTCATCGTGATAAATACAAGCAAAATTCTTATCTATGTTAGTGATCCGCTGTGTTTGCCGCAGGCTACTTGCACCGTTCGACCGCAAATATGGGGTCACCCGATAATGCCTGCGCAATTACGTCGTATTACCGGCCCACTCCTCAAATACACTCTTGTTATACGATCAAATGTCTCAGACGTGACTGCCAATGCAGTCAATATAAATGCATTATCTTACAATGCAAATTATCCATGAGCGACCGCTAGGCGCCTGTATCAAGGACGATAGTAACGGTCTCATTGAATATTTATTATGATATACCTTTAATTTTCCTTTTCATTACTTGATAATTTGAACGTGATTACAGTTCATAAAAATAACTATTACTAGTATGGGTGAGCATTCCAAATTGCAGCAATAAAATTGAAATTTATTTGAACAACAGTTGCTGTAGCAATTTATTAGTAAACTAAAATCAACCAACAAAAGAAAGTGCAATCAGTCTGGACACGGGCAGGTTAGCAGTGGCATTTGAAGAGCTCTCTGAGATGTCCGAACAATCGATGGGCCGACGCACTACAATTTGCGTAGTGGCAACTTGCAGCTCCTCTGGCAATTTGTGTCCGTCGCCTGCCGTTACTCGGTAAACGCTACTGGAATATCATGTAGCCTGTGGTTGAGTTCCCAGTTTAAAACGCACAGTCCGGACGAGTGAGATACATGCTAATTATGGGTAATTTTCAAAATCGATCGTCGAGCTTTTGCACTGCTTGTGGCTTCCTGCATTTTGTCGTTCTCGAGAGAAATAGTAGCCGATGAAGTGTATCTGAATTAAAGACACGTTCGCTTAAGAAATATGTGTTTAATGATATCTTACTATAATACTTTGACAATCTCATATAAAAAGAAGTTTTTTAAATTACTTTTCGAGTATAAGTATGTTTGTACGTGAGATTTAATATTGAATTAAAAGGATTTTCCTTAGCTTCCATTTAATAAGGGATCTTCGAAACAAACTCATTGGCTTTATATGATGAGTAGTTGCGCCATCACAAATGCAGTAGAGCGAATTATAGTGCGATCGATAGCTCCTAGATTGCATCTCAATAATGCTCGTTCGAGCTATCGTGCAAGATTGCTAGCGAACGTGCACCTTGCTACTATTTGCTCATTATGATGCTTTGTCTAGGTACGCATTTTATCTATTTATAGAAATATTTCGCACGAAGTCGCGTATGGCTAAATGTGTCGTACTAATAATGACTTTGGTAAGGATATTAGGTATGCGTCTGTAGTGCCGAGAGCGCACGGTGTCCGTCGGGACGCGGTAATTGATGACGTCGCGGGCAAGCGGTGTCCGCCCATTTTCCGTCAATTTTCGTCACTTGAGTGATGGTAGCCAGTACCGCCCATAGAGCCGCTCTCCGCACCCCTCTCCCCCGTTTGTCCCGTGTACGGCACGCGCCGCGCTAAATTTAAATGAGATGAACTTGTAACGGGCGGCGGCCGACGAGGAATGTGAGCGGCACAAAGCGTTAATCATATATTTGTGACAGATACACTCCGAGATGTCGTCGGATGAGGCGTAAAAATTGACCATTTGGTTGTTTTCTTTGTCCCGCGCTGCATGGTGATTATATTTAAACATCTTTTAATGTGTTTTACTTGGAAATGTGATATCTTGTCGTAGCATAAGTAATGCGTGTACAGTTTGGTGTCAGACACCTAAATACATTTCAAAAGTAATACTTGCAATTTTCTCGGTACGGACGTTAATAAGGAGGAGCTTCGGTGAGTTCTCGGCAAAAGTGCAAATTCAGCTAAAGACAAAGTGCTACCTAATCTCCCCTACAGCGAACAATAGACCGTTGGGGAATAAATAAGCTTGGGGCACTTAATGAACGTATAAACTTCGAAGGTACAGAACCGGTAGATACCGTGTTTCCATGGCAACGTCTCAAAACATTATTTTTGCTAGACAATATCTTAAGAATAATGTATAATATAAAGATTAAATTATTCTACTCAACATCATCATCATCATCATTAAAGTTCAAAATTTGAAAACGATTAATCTCAGAAGAATCTCTTTTACATATGACATTGGCAGAATAATTTTGCACTCAACTAGTGTAGACAAACGTAGTGTAGCCGAGATGGCCCAGTGGTTAGAACGCGTGCATCTTAACCGATGATTTCGGGTTCAAACCCAGGCAGGCACCACTGAATTTACATGTGCTTAATTTGTGTTTATAATTTATCTCGTGCTCGGCGGTGAAGGAAAACATCGTGAGGAAACCTGCATGTGTCTAATTTCAACGAAATTCTGCCACATGTATATTCCACCAACCCGCATTGGAGCAGCGTGGTGGAATATGCTCCATACCTTCTCCTCAACGGGAGAGGAGGCCTTAGCCCAGCAGTGGGAAATTTACAGGCTGATTATGTTATGTTATGTTAGTGTAGACAAACGCTAGAAAAGAAAAAAAAGATTAAATTATATTATTCGAAAGAAAAAAAACTACTAATTTACGTAAGTATAAGCCTATATATTTTCCACTGCTGGAATATATCTCTCTTTTATGTCGAGATGGTTAGGTGCTTATTCTACGATTCTCAAATACAGGTTGATGCATTACAAATCTAGCAAATTTTCATTCGAGACCGTAACACGAACATCTCTTCATTGCACGATATTATTAGTAAACAACAATTCAGCAGATAAAAAGTCAACATCGCTTGCCTGGATTTCAACCCAGAAACATCGGTTAAGATTATCGTGTTCTAAGTTCTAACCACTGGATTATCTATTATATTTTTCGTATAAAATATATATATAATATCGAATGATAAATACAGTTTATAATATTTGCTAATTGAATGCAATAAAAACAATTTGATTGGCAACGAAATAAATCTAAGAAGTCACAGCGTAGTTTCTATATTAGCTGAGAACAATCAATGTAGTCGAAATCAGGCCGAGAGACCGTTGATGAGCGGGATCATGCGAGCACGTGTTGCTTTTTGTTGCGGTTATTATGTTGTCAGATGATCTTAAAGTTCATTGTCTCGTCTGGGCTATTGGCGGTAATAGGCCGCTCGCTGCCTTGAATACCGCTTAGACCAGAATGTTATGTATTATTTTGTTACAAATAAATTATCAGTTTATTTAAAAACAATAAAACGAGACATTTTTTTTTTTGCAATATTGAATTAAAAGTAAATGACATTTTTATTTTTACTTTTACTTTAAAATATAACAAAATAAGCACACAAGCTTACTATTAATATTACATTTTGTCTAAATGTTCCACGTGTCTCCTGGTCTAGTGCATTATTTTCTCTCAAGGAAAGGGTATAGAGCTTAGTTGACCACGCTGCTCCAATTCAAATTGGTGAATTTAGTAAATACACTTGTGGTTGACGCCTTTCTGACATATACAGGTTTCCTAAGGAATAATCGTTTAATTTTGAAGGACAAGGTGGTTTCATGGCTAATTGGTCGTTTCTTTCGAACTACATCATACGACGAAAAATGATATAATATAAAATATATATAAATCATAAGGTTAGGTAAAAAATATTCCAAAATCTTATTATATAATTTATTATTTAAATAATTAAAAAATAATATATCAAAAATCCTGTTGTTTTCATTTAATATCCATACATACATAAACAAATACTTACACATAAATATAGTTTATATTTACATAAAATAAAATGTCATGTTACTCCAAGAATATCTATATAATAAAATTTAAAACAAAAATTTAATATTGTAAAAGAACATTCAAATACTTTATAAAGTTTATCTTATAATACATGTAATATATGTTACAACATTTGTTAGTTAATTTGTACAATTATTTCATTACTGTATGTTACACCGTTCAGTAGTTAAAATATAAACACTGTGGCATATAAATAATAACTAATAATAACTGCTATAATTAAATACCTAACTATGAATAACCTTTGAATGTAAAACACATACAAATTATATATTAATATTTTAAATCTGAATGGTTTTTGTTTGGTTGAACACACTAATCTCAGGAAGTAAGTCCGATTTGATTTTTTTTTTATTGTTAGACAGCCTATTTATCGAGGAAGCCTTTATAGCAGCACACTATAGCCAAAAGGAGCGGATATATAGGAATAGTACGACACGACTTGGATGTAGCAGCGGCAAAATTCTTAAAACATATCACATCCGAATTCAGAGCGTCTTCAAAATCATCAATCTTTATTTATTTGTTATGCGAAAATGATCGCATGATTGAACGTAATAATTTTTAATATCATATAATTACATTCGCTAAATTGTCGATTGATTGTTTTTTTTTTTAATTTGACGATGCTACATTTAAATTGTGTTGTACTATATCAGCGAAATACCTCACCTAATTATTCCTTTTGACAGCCTTTGTTGCGTGCGCTGCGTAAACGGTTTATGTTTAGCAAATATAATACACAACATAATTGTTCCCCTTTAAAAATTCTTAAAAAAGGTTGTGTCAGAATATACTCATTTTTTAAGATTGACTCAATATGACCTTTTTTATAGTAATCAAATTTGTTCTAAAATAATGTATTAGTTGTAAAGGTGTTTTATAAACATAATATAAGTCATTATCCCAATAAATGCAATATTCATAAAATTGTGTACATCATTTGATTTCAACAAATATCTTAGAAGATGTCATAGTTTTAAAATAACTCCGCAACAAAATAATGAATTATAGTTATCTACATTATAAGATTATAAGACCCAGTACTTTTACCTAACGTTCCACTCTTACTGATAAAAGCGTGATGTAGGTACTGAAAACAGCTCCCTAATGTATTTAGACTTTACAAACATTTTCATATTTTACGCGAATAAACGTAGGTAAAAGCTAGTATATGTGTAAGGTATATAATATTTGCAAATTATATAAAATGTCTAGGTAGGTATACACACAATCGCGATTTAAAAGTCTGGCTTAGAGAGTGTGTTCTGTGTACATATCTACCTACATGGCGAAAGAAAAAAATCGCGCCCAATGTTTCCGCAGTTCAGCTATTGCTTAATTACTTTAAAAAAAAAACGGCGTTTAAAACAATCTACACAAAACCGTCGATAGACGATTTATCAAATAGTTCTTCTTGTATCAGATTATGCCACAATTATAAGTGAACGATTGCACGTTGTCAATGTAATTGAAGGTGTTCAGACTCAAGATAAGTTATCTGAGGCGGTATCGATTGTAATTCGTACAAAATGGACGTTTAATTTACTTGAAGCGTGATTTATGTAATGCAATGGTGCGTGACATTTGATAATCATGAATTTAATTTGACAATTTATTGATAGTGATTTTTTTTGCTTTAATTTTTGAAACGAATGTCGTGAATACTTTTTTACGAAGTTTTTTTACGAAGTTGAATTAGATATACTACTGTATTTCTAATTCAGAAAACTTCTCAGAAAATAATATTTCATTGCTATCACTTGAATGAACACGTACATAATTAATAATTATAAGTATAGGAAAACATACAAGAGTATCATTCGTTTTGTTTATATGTAGACCTTTTTATTTTATTTTATTTGGGAAACAAACAGTATATTCATTCTACAAAACTGTAACACTTATAACTAAAAATATAATATGTAGTATTTCTAATTCAGAACACTTCTCAGAAACTAATATTTCATTGCTATCGCTTGAATAAACACATACATAATTAATAATTATAATTATAGGAAAACATACAAGAATAACAAAGTACCATTCGTTTTTTTTTATATGTTGACCTTTTTATTTTATTTGGGAAACGAACAGTACATTAATTCTCCAAAACTACAACACTTTGATTTGATTGAATTTGATAACTAAAAACATAATATGTAGGAGCTGAATTTATTATGAATTGCAAATATCTTATATATATTATCTTAATATAATAATATTAAAAAAAAACATGACTGAACCATGAATATTTGTATGTGTCAATATTTATTCATAATATATTTGTAATGGTCTTTACTATGCAGTTATTTTTATAGCTCATGGCAGGTATTGCACACATGGTCTAAGCGTTAACCTTAACCAAATATTCTTATTGTCTAATTATGCAAATGTTGATCAATGATATTCGTAGCGAATTATTATCGTTTAATAATTTTATTTAAATAGTAACACTGAAATTTTAAATTTGAATATGTACTAATTATCTCGTAATACGTAATATACTAATTGCTCATGCTCATGGACATTTCGTTAAAAAATATTTTTGTTACATATAATATTGCCGTATACAAGATCCACAATTGATTGGCCGTGTGTTGTTATCAAACGATTATGACAACAAAACGAGCGTATACCTAGCTTGAGAAGTACAAATATGGATAACGATTTACGATAATTATTTACTGAAAAATGCAAGCGTTTTGGTTTACTTTAATTGTAAACTATCTAATTGATGCCTTTTAAAAAACAACCTATATATTTTTATAAATTGGAAAAAAGTGAATAACAATAGGCAGCCTTTTTGCTTTCTAGCGATTTTTTCCAGACAATGTTTGACTTAGGACATTTGAAATTAGAGATAAAAACATGTTTTAAAAATCAACCCAATTCAATCCCTTTCAAAAGGGTAATATCGACTTCTTAAATTGTAGGTATATTACATGGAAATTTAGTTTACATTATTAATATTGTATTTATTAAACATTCATTGTCCCGGTGTAGAACGTGACATCACCGCGAGCTGGTTGACGCAACCCGCGGTATCGGGGCGGATCCGATACGCCCGATACCAGTGATTTACCAACCAAATACCACATCGAACGAATGCCGTTATAAATATAATTAACAGTATAATATTCTGATATTCATAATAGGAAATTTAAATTATTTTCACAAAATGATAAGAGAGTTTATATTAAACTTTCATTCAATCATAAAGTATGCTGTTGGCATAACGAGGACTTCTTAGAGTAATTAAAAAAAGAAAAAAATTATAACCTTATTATCTGTGACTGCTATAATAATATATCTTTATATTTTCCGTTTATTATAGTTATCTTTGAGAATTGTTAAAAAACTTTAAGAAGCGAGAGTTTGGTTCGGCGTCACGCTGCCTACGCACGACGGAAACGTACAGCTCATGCATTATTCAAAAGCGAAGGCAAATACAAATAAATAGGCACGAAATAAATACAAACAGGCTGAATGGAGCCGCGGCGATGGGCGGGGCCGCGCGACATAAATATCGGTCGCGTCATAGGAACGGATATCTGCCGGGCTATTTCGGCCGCGACTTGCGACTACAGCATCAGCTTCTTTATGGGATACCAGAGGCCGTGACTGTCTTCACTTGCGTATACATCAGTATTATGTAAGGTTTATTGAAATAGAAAATTAATACTTAGTTTTAGTTATCGTCTGTTCACGACGAGGTAAGTAATAGTGCATTGTACAAGATAAAAACAGGTCAACGCATTCTTGCACTAAGCCGTATTTATTGTAAAATTAAAAATTTCGTATTTAGTATTAATAAGAAGTTGTTTAGTGTGTAATATGTATTATTATGTAATTTATCCGCAGCCCTGATATTATACTTATAAGAGCTGGTCATCGTGGTAACATTATACATGCAATATTTATCTTGGACGCAGCGCAGTTATGAACATAAAGATCACTCACCTCTCTCCATTTATATTAAGTGCAATTTATTGCTTAAGGGCCACATTAAATTAACATAAAATAATATGAAAACAATTATTTCATAAATTATTTAATAAGTATCATTTGTTATATGGCTCTTTTTATAAAAATCTCATTCCATTTGACTGCGTCTCCTCGACACACGGACTCTAAGGCAAGTACAGGCGGAAAATTGACAAAATTGTATTAAATAATAGCAAAAAATGTATTCGACAATAATTAATTTCGAAGTTGTTTTGAACTTCACTGTCGTCAAAATTATTTAATACATATGCCAATAACTTATTACGCGATACTATATCAAGTAGTTTATTTATATACATTTTAACCTTTTCTGCAAAATAAATCGACATCACTATATTTAAGTAGTGATAGTAAGTAGTCTTAGCTTGCAGCGAGCATTGATGCGATATGAATTAATACTATAATTATTACATAATATAGGTATTCGGTCAACACGTGACATGCCAAATATATTTTCCAGTGAAAATGCACTTGACGAGAGCGGAACTGCCCTCGTGCGATTTCGCGATATCTTTTCTAATACGGTCAGTTAACTAGTTTAGAAAATTGTTGAAGCAATTAAAGCAGGTTTAGAAATAAACAGATCAATAAACTCGTAATAAAGAGGATAGACTGTGTCGTCGTTCGAAGTTTTAATAAGATATAATTGACAGGTAATTTGCGAAACATAAAATTTTAATTGAAACTCTGGTTCAATTTCGCTACAGGCCGAGTACAGAGCGTCGCCCACTTGTCCGCTGCTCGTAAATTGAGCGAATCGCCATAAATTGCGTAAAATCACCAATTACAAAGATGATGTCGGGAGCGCACATCGCACGAGACGTAGCGCTTACGAACTGTGAAAATATATAATAGAGCTTAATGTTATATTAAGAAAATTATTGTACTAGTATAGGTTCTTCCTTGCAAGGAACATTATGTTTTAAAATAATAGACGTTTATGAACATTATACTTACTATATTGATAGTTTTTTATTGGTATAATATAAAATGTGAATTTATTACCGAATAAAGTGTCATCCAGAATTATACAAACGATATTTTAATAAGTTTTTAGAATATGTATTACGATTAAACTTTAAATTTGTAGCAAATATACAGATTTTTTTATGACCTCTCCCACCTGTACATATATATGCCAGTGCTGGGAAAGGTTACTCTCCTCTTGAGCAGAAATTTCTGAAACTTATTTCACTAAGCTGCTCGGTACTAGTCACGTGTAGTCAATGCGGGTTGGATATAGATTCACACGAACTAGGGGCTAGTGATTTTGCCCGTATTATGAGTTTGTAAAATTTACTAATCTGACTAAAGAAGGACCGCTCATTAGTTGCCTATAGCGGCTGCCATCGACCAATTATAAAACAAATGAATAAATAATTTACTTATTGTGTAAAGTCACGTTTATAAGTTTTAATATTACCGGGCAGTTCGCTTCAAAACGTCTACTAAGGTCGACTTTATTTCTGATTCTAACATCTCACTTACATATCTACGTGTATTTACTTGTATATTTATATAGGTCTTGGTCACTTTCTTATGAAGGAACTTATAGCCAACCCCCCTTTAACTTTCAATTCCCCCTTATATTTTATTCAAATGATAGAGAAAGATTTATAGAATAGAGTGAGAGGGCCGTACACCAACACTCTAGTAAATAAAATATGTTTTATTTTTGAAAGAAATCTATACGAATTATGTATTATTATATAAATGAATGAACGAGTAGTATATTTGAGAAGATTTATTTTATTTATATATTCATAAACAGAAGGTACAGTACTTGAAATTAGTTCAAATTATTTATATCTACTTATACCTTCATGGGTAGAAATTAGATCACATACCCTATATAACATAACATAACATAATATAACATAAATCATCTTATTAAATATAACATAAACCTGTAAAGTTAAGAAGTCAAATCTGTGAGTAGTTCACTCGAATTGAATTTGAATTCACAAGGAGAACGTTTGTTCGAGTGAATATTTATTTCTATACCAAATGCAAATTACGAAGATTATTGGTGCACTGATTCATTTCATTGGCACTTTTTGTTGTTAAGACCTTCTCCGACCGTCTCATTCCACCTTCATTGACAATGTTCAATTCAATAAGCGTAAACTGGAAAGTTGATTGTGTAGGCAGAACAAATTGCACACAAACTAAGTTTATGTATTTATAATTATTACGAAATATTAACTTCAAACAAGTGTACCTAATATATTATGCATTTAATTAAATATATGAAATCACTATAGGTAATAACTTTAAATATAATTCGACTAACTATAGAAAATATTTCCACATGCTGAATGACATTGAATCGTGATCTAGGATAGTCGGGAGCTCTCGGAAGCTTCGGATGCGCTCGGTGACGGTGTAATGGCTGTTTCACGAGCCCCATTACAGTTGTTCCTGCGCGGGCGCATGCTGTGCGTGAACTTCACTGCAACCAAGCTACCTAAGCTGTCCTAATTGCTTCTATTATGTTATTTTAAACTAACGATACATGACTTTTGTTTATTTAATTTACCTATAATATTTGATGAAGATTTATTTTAATAATATATAATTTAATAATATATTTGAATTCGAAAAGACCCATGCATATTGTGACTGTTTTGTATTCATTCATATTTTTACTTTTTTTTAAAATAACAAATAAATTACCCAACATATAATTTATTTAATCTTAAAATTTAAACATAATTTCAAATAAATATTGGGAAGATCTGCTCAGGTCATCGACTCATTCAATCTTTCAGTTTTAATCCACGACGTTAAATACATAATGATGGCAATTTAGTTTTAAAATTTTAGCACGAAAATCTCATCAACTCTGGAATAATATTGTCCTTTTAAACCGAGTCCTTGCGGACAGGATCGCCCGAATAAAAGGCGGTGTTATTATGTTGGTAAAACAAAATTCCCCGTAATGGCCTCATTATGTGGCGAAAATTGCTTGAGAGATTTTTTGTGGTGGTTATATAAATGTATTTGTAATAGCATTTTAGAAATATTGCGAAGAAGCGGGCCAGGAATCGAGCGGCGCCTGATTACCGAAACTTAATTTATTTTGAAGTAAAAAAAAGACTTAAAATTGTCCGTAGCGGCGTGGGAAACGACCCTGTCGCCGGCGGCCTTTATTACGTCATTATTTTCTATTAGATTTTATATTAAAACGTAGATTAATTGTAAATCGATACAGCTACGCGGCCATATTTTAAATTTTATTGAGCGTTCGGACAAGACTACACGAGATAGATATCTTTTCAATTTTATGAAGTCTGGATGTCGAAGTGATTTACAATACCTTTAATATGATTTTTAAGTTTTAATTTTATTTTGCATTAATGATAAGTGTTACAGATTGTATTGCTATTTATAAATACGTTCAATTTTATAATTATAAAATTAGTCTGAAAATAAATGATTTGGAATTACTTAAGACGAGGTCAATTTGTTAAAAAACTTTAATAACGTGTAAATCAATTATTAGATAGTTTAGCTATATTTTAATTGATATATTGTAGAGAACAGAAATTATCCATTGGATAAAACACGTGGATCTTGATGAATTGGATCGCGGATTCAAACCCGGGCAAGCACAACTGAGTTTACTCAATTTATGGTTATAATTCATCTTATTAAAGATGGTTGAAATTATGTCAAATCAGTAATCAGCAAATCGCACGTTGGCAGCGCGGTGGTATAATCTCCAAAACTACCTTCTCATTAAGAAGAGGCCTTTGCCTTGCTGTGGGAAGCTTAGGGGGGTGTAACTTTATATTCTAGTGTATCTACTTAAACAATTATTTCGTTTATGACACGCACAAGTACCGCGTGTACTTGTATTATTTATTTTAAGTTTATTTATAATTATAACAATATATATATTTTTTAAATTTATAATAGAGAGAATAAACTAACCTAACTTCAATTATGTGAAAAAAAAGTTAATTTTAATTCGTTCAAACATTTTTATGACGCTAGACTTGTTTAATCCGATACTCGTTTATGTTAACTAAGCAAATAATCAGTGCTAGATATACCAATAAAACTTGCGTATCTTGGTGGTCAAGGTATATTAACCATATTTTATTGCCTTTACGGCTGATCAGCATAATAAAATAACTAATCAATACGACGATTACGTTATAAAGGGTCTGCGTGAATTGGTCTTAATAAATTTTGTAAATGTTAATCAGGCGAGCCGTTGAGCAACGTGTCATAAAATGAGCCACTGGTTCGGATGTCGCGGGCGCATCGCTGCGGGGGGGCTAGGGGGACCTAATTGATTTGTGCCCCAGGCCACAATCAAAACAGATCGTATTTTATAAGACGTATCCTCGATAGAGGGCGAGGGTGCAGAATCGGATGTGACTCAGTCCGTATAACTAGTTGAAGTGTTGCTGTTCGATTCTGGAAGCAAATTAAATATAAAAAAAAATAAAAAAAAGTTTTTTCATTAGATCCAGTCATTATTAATAAATAGCAATATTCAATTGCATTAATATGTATTTTATAATTTATATTTTTTTCTGCTATGTTTTATAGAAGGAAAGTTAATAATATACTAAATAATAAATAGAAAATTGAATCTTAGTCTATCATAACGAAATATATTATAAAAAATATAAGCCATTTTTTTATTTTTTGTTTATCGAAAAAAAAAAATGCTCCCATCTCTATTTCCGCTCGTTGCTGTTGCAAATTCTAATGTGCTCAGTGATCAAACACAAGAAAATCAAATGATCATTTGATAAATAGTCCCCAGGGCTGCACCCCGCTTTGTCGCGCTCGTAATGCGGTCAACGCGTTCCCTGTAGCCGTACCCCATGCGATGGGAACTCGAGTGCGCTATGGGAAATTATAGCCTCCCCATTGATACGCTTTAGCTAAGTA
This sequence comes from Vanessa tameamea, assembly GCF_037043105.1. Taxonomy (NCBI): domain Eukaryota; kingdom Metazoa; phylum Arthropoda; class Insecta; order Lepidoptera; family Nymphalidae; genus Vanessa; species Vanessa tameamea. The sequence goes on from NC_087316.1 coordinate 8,390,661, forward strand.
CTTCTGGTAATATGTAGTAACAACTTGCTTTGTTTATTTTCGAACGAGTTTATCTTATTTTAAACTTTAACTAAGAATTTAAAAATACGATACAAAAAACCAACACCTATTGTAGTTTGCGTTCTATCAAACAACAATAAAAACATATTTTAATATCAATTAAAGTAATGTGTTTGTCTGTTAAGTAAAAAAAAAAAGTTTTAAAAAGATTACATACATAAGTACATACATATCTATATTAATTTTAATAAGGTGAAGTTACAGACCATTTAAAAGTCAACTCTTTGCAAATGCAAATAAAATCTTTACTGGTATAAATCTTTAAAGTTAAATACATGGAAGGTGGTAACTCTAAACTAAATACAATTAGTTTTCTTAAACAAGTATGAGTTTAAAAATGAACAAACTTCCGTATTATTCAAATTGACCTTCAGCAAATAATGTGTTCGTATAAATCTTATGTTAGAATATATTGGTAAATAAAGCGTGTTGCTCATAAGAGATTGATTACACAGATGATTAAATTGCGTGGTTAGTAATAGTTGATTCCAATGCAGGATTTATTGTAATAACTTAATTGTAATTAATTTCGTTACGTATTTAATTCGTGGAAATTAGGAGCTATCGAGACACTTGTCGGTTTTTATCCGTAAAAGGCACACATATATTGTTGTGTTCTGGTTTGAAGAGTGAGTGCAATTATGTATGCATAACGGACGTGTCATGTTAGTAATTTAAGGATTTTTTATTATTTCATACAGCGCCAATGTCTATGGGCGGTGGTGACCACAGGTGGTGGTGACTACTTAACATCAGGTGGTCCATTTGTCCGTCCTTATTATTACATTACAAAAAAACTCCATACCTCGTTTAACTTTATACTTAATAACAATGAGATGTTAGTTCAAAGTATATTTTAATGTTGTTTGGTTTTAAGACAGTAGTTACAATATCAACAATAGATGGAGCAGCAAATAGATCAGTCCATTAATCACAGCTTGATTCGACTCGAGACTGTACGAGGGTGAGCTGATGCGATAAATCTCCGGCGACTGCATTGCGGTACGAACGCGCTGAAAAATTACCGATTGAAATAAACATGCCACATTGATCACGCCTACTTATATTTTTGGTTGCTGATAGTGTCCAAGCTTTCGAAGAATCATTCAGAAGTGTTTCAGTCAGAATAGTGAAACAAACTTATGTTTCTGAAGGCCCATTGGTTTTAAAATTATAGTCCATCCGTATCGAATGTATCACAGATTTCATCAGAAATAATATTTGGAATAAATGCCTAGTCATTATGTCATTGTACGTTCGTTTAGAAAACTAGCTTTAGTTTCTCAAAACCATAATTATATTGTTAAAATATCATTGCAAATTGCTTTCTTCTTTATTAATATATTAAACTATGTTTTGGGTGTTACTGAACCTGACAAGCAATGAAATGCGTCACGGTAGGCAGCGTCAGTTGACGACTATAATTGTCTAATCATCTTCGCCGACTGCTTATCTGCTTGGATTTACATTTTTGTATGCACGATATAACGTCTCATATCGATAACTTTTATTTCGCTCAATTACAAATACATTTTATAATAAAACATTCGGTGATCGAAAAAAGTTTTTTAGTTAAGTAAATATCTACATTCATTGTTTTTTCTTATTGTATACATACGTCAAAAGAGTGCACAGGATGTATTATGAAAAAGGACGACTGCGAGCGAGCTCCGGGCGCTCGGGAATGCGCCCACGCATGGCCATTGTATGCAAATTGTGGGTCGCAGGTCGCTATTCGCGTCCCTGATTGTCCTTCTCTTTTTTTGTATGACGGTTCTTGTAGTATCTTATACATCGTAATTGGTATATTATGTATATACATAAATGTACGTCACTATAAATAATTCATTTTTTTTTTGCCTTATACATATATATTCGGATTGTCTCGTTTTCACTTCAAATAAAATAAACGTCTTTATAAATATGAATTTCCATCCGTACAATTAATGGATACTTAATTAAGACCCCACTTAAAAATAAAGTATTTCTAGAAACTTCGATTTTATTTGCATATTTGCACGATTTAATTCACCCCTTTACCGCAATTGCACAAAACGAAATGGCGCAGTCCAAATATTTTACTTTTAAATTGAAATGAGCTTATCGTAGCGGCACTCAAACGGCACTCGTATGTGGTGCAAAGAGTATGAATGGCTAACAATCTGCCGAGTCATGGCGGGAATTCCATTGTGTCTTGAAATCACGACGGAACACAACGACAAGCATTACGTGTCACGACATCATTCTGATTGTGAATGAATGAGGGTCAGAGATCGACACGTTACAGCTTTTATACCTAACACGTTACGGATATCATATTAGGTATGTTATGCAAATGTAAAGTACAAAAAATTAAATTACAACCACGCAGTTTATGTAATATATATAAGTATATATATATAGAGAATATATGATAGAGAAATTGCAATAGATCGGAGGTTTGGCAAAAACAAAAGAAAGTGGATTAAAATATTTAAAACAGCTGTCCCCGAATCATATCTACTTGTATCTTCTTCAATCCGATTGTTGTGTGGGTCTAAAACTATTTTAACTCCCCAAAAAACTACACGTAAATTTGCAATGCATTAATCAAATTAAAAATTTTAACAATTTAAATATCAGCCTCAGTACATTCGGTATAGCCAGTCTATCGTTGAATTATTAACTTCACACCAACGACTATTTTCATTATTAATATCAAAGACTTAAAAACTATATATACAAATAGTACTATAATATTATTAAAGATTTAGTGTTATTTTTATCTTCTTAATTATTTCGTTTTAAGCAAAAACGTTAAAATTTAAAAGCGTTTTAAATTTTTTGACCAAAGTGGTCAGTATATATGCCATAATTTTTCGTTTTATTTTGATTTCTATTTGTTTATTTATAAGAACTATAATTCTTATGACGTTCATAAAAACCAAATACATCAAGATGTTTATGAAGATAAAACGGATAATATGTAATTAAATATCTTTTTATCACCATGTTTTTATTCCAGCTGAAACTTTTCAACGAATAAACGGTTATTTTAATTTTTTAATATATTTATAAGTTTACAATGGTTAAAGAAAAATTAAATTCGTTCCATTATATCAAATTTTAACAGTAAAATGATATCAATAATATTTCTAGCGTTCATAACTTTTAAGATGAAGAGTATCAGCAGTAAGCTAATCCGTATAGTATCAGATAGAACAATGTAAGGGGCCCCGATCAGGACGCGTCCAGAAATTTACTGACCATAATTACAGGGTAGCCTCAGTTAATTGCAGCTCGACCCGCCGCCGCTCCCCACTTTTTTAACTAAATATAAATTGACTAATATTCATAATAAATAATGAACTCTCCTCTCGATCCGCGAGATTACCGCTTATAGATTTTTACTCGATTAATCCTTGCGTTAATCAAATGATCGCTATTTGTTTCGCAGATAATAAATAACGTAGATCCAAGGACTTGAGGATCACACGCTGTGGGCTTTATGTTGCATAAAGAAATAATATGCAGTTTGATTTTTTAATTTTTCCTAACTATTGCATTAGTTTCTGAGTCACGAGCTTGAGACTTCTCTGAGAGGTTAAAATCATTTTGATATAATACGCATGATGCCTAATTTGGGAAACCGATGCCGATGGACGGGGCAAAAACGCTTTCGTTGCATGTTGCTTGTTGTGGCTCGGGGCTCTTCTTATAATTGCAGGGTTTCACCCAAAAGCCCTCAATTATAAAATAATAGCAGATGTGGATCATAGTAATAACAATTATTATCACGCTCGTCCGCTATCATTATTGTTGAAATATGGCCGATGAGCCGCGAGATGTATGCAAACTGCGGTATTCGCAGAATTCTTTAGATTTATCTCTGGAGCTCGTGCGATTTATTATGTCATCATAATAGATAATTTGACGTAACCTTTCAACTGTAAATGATCATATAAATTTAAATTATAAAAGTAATTTATTTAATTTCTGCATATCCCATGATTAAACTGAACCATAATTAGATGTCGAAATCGTTTTGTTGTTCAATAATGTTTAGTTGTACTGCAATTATTCAAATTCCCGAACAAGTGAATGGCTCCGCCTCTTTGCAGTCGCAATCTTAATAAAGACTTCCTAGGTGCACTACAAACGTATTTTATTTTTATGAATTATCGTCTGTGCTTTAATTAAAGTTAACGTTTAATTAAAGTGAATCGTAGGTCAGTTAAATAGCCAGATGAGATGCGAGGACGGCGTATGGGCTAATCATAATTACATTTTGATTGTTCGCGCTTAGTCTGAAGCAACCATCACTAACAGATTAAAAGATAAAAATATATATTTAAAGTAGAATTGTTGTACTACTACTTGTAGTTTTTTTTAAATATAACATTTAATAATAGAATATTTAACTTCAAATCATAAATCTTTCAGAAATGTTCGTTACATAGATAATAATTACTAAATCACATTTTTTGGAATAAGTGTAATGAATAGTTGGGGATTTAAAATACAAGATAAAAACATGCACAAGTCGCGCTCGAAATTGCTAGTGGAATAAATTGGACATCGATTTACGATTTGTCAAGACTTGTTGTAGAAGCTTATCAAGTAGAATCTACTAAGTAGATCGATCAACGAGCTGCGCTATGAACAATTGTATCGTGCACCGCGCTATCGTCCCGTCATTACTCCGGCAGCTACGCGATTAATCATTGTTTCTACCGGATAATTCGGCAGTTGATTTAGTGAAAAGCAACATGTTATTACGGGATAAATCTCTATCTAGAAAAGCTAAGAGGCCTAAACGCGCCTCTGATTTATGGCGCCTCCGGCCATCGCCGAGTTTCGTTTGATTTGTGATTCTCCCAGATCTTCGTTGTTTTCATCTTTAGTTGAATTTTAATGAATAGCTTCAAAATTATATATCGCAGTCTATAATTACGGCGTGTAGCGTTTGATTATTGCTTTTACAATGGCATATTTCGAATTTATATATATTGGAGATTGAAATACGAGAGAGTAAAGTTACTAATATTGCAGGAACGGCTGTTGCCATACGATTTATGTTAGTTGGATGAATCGAGTAAAAGCCGTCTTACCTGTGTATACGCTTAATTGTGTAATTTTGTTGATGCATAATAAGTTTCGTACGAATCCGATAAAGAGCGGCGACTTACCCTTTGGTACCGGCGAGGCAATGCCCACGCAGATAACATCTTGATTTATAACGGCTATCAACCACCCCTCTACCCCTTAGCTTTATTCAGCCGTTCTCATTTCTTTAAAAAAACCTTTCCAATTAATTTAAGTTTAAAATCGTCGTTTAAGAACGCGAGAGTTTTTGATATAGGTCGAGGATACATAATCGCGTAAGTTTGTTTTTCTTTATAATTTCAAATCGTATTAAATTAAAGATTAATCTTGACACGCATTTAAAACTTACAACAAAATTGTTAATATGATTAATTAATAATAAATCTATCGGTCATCTCGAGTATTTCGAGGCGTAGTCGTTGCGGGAAATTAATGAAGTCTTCCGCACAGTTCGCAGTTTAATAGCAGCTATTAATTTTATCTCGATGACGGACTGTTCGTAGCGAGCGGCGACGTTACGATATCATCTAATATCTAGTTGAAATAAACGCCGGGAATTCTGTTTATGTAATTATTTATGTTATTAGCCGAATTATTATTTATCTTACATATTTAATTGTGAAAGTGTGTGGAATTTAACAATTATTTTTGTGCAGTCGTACTGAGTGCTCCTTTACTAACAGCCGCATGTTATTTTAACGACCCGCAATACAATCCCCAAGGGTACTTAAGATAATTATAATACGTGAATAAAAAAATATATTAAGCACTTTCAGATAAATTCGAAGCACAAGTATTAGTGCAATGAAGCTAGTAAAAGTAGGCACTAGATACTAATTACCAACTTAGGTACGTAAAAACAAGAAAAACTTTAAAAATATATATGACAACCAACATATATGTACTTTCTGATTAGAAGTAGCAGAAATAATTCTGCAAAGTACTCTCTGAATTTATTTTTATTAGCTTTTCTTTCGTAAGCGATCTATTGTAAGATTATATTATTTACATTGGAATATTAAGTAAGTTTATACTAAGGGAATCTTCGGCCTATTTTTACAGAATAGCTTTTTTTATAATTCTTGCTTCATTTTTACGTCATCGATACATGCAAATCGTGATGTAACTTGTGACATTTTTCTCTGCAAATACAGGGCACACAAGTTGTGAGGATACGCACTATATTTATCGGTACCAACGAGTTTAACGACGTATATCCACCGTTTTAGAAAATCGCGGTTTGTAATAACAGTACTATTCACTTTTATATGTGTAAATTTGTGTTTGTCATAGCAACGTATGAAATACATTAATTTTTTTAATGGAGAATACTAAAATGCTTGTCTTTCAAAAAATATTCCAACGGGTCATATACGAACCCGCGACTTTCACATTGCCAAACTACCAATATGCCGTTAACTCATTGGGACTTAAAATAATAATTTCAATACATGTATAATTATGAAAATATTCAATAAGTTAAATGAATTTCTTTATGAATGTGTCATGTATTCGACCATCATGTTCCGCTGTATATGGATGTAATTTATCTTGTATCGAACACCCATAACGATACGAAATGTATAAGGAATTCATGTTTTACTGTTTAAGTGCAGTATCTTACATTCAAATTTTGCTACATTATGTATCACCATATTTATATATCTTGCGTTTACACGACTAAGCTATAAAATTGATAACGATAATTTGTTAGACATATTTTTAACTTTAGTGTTGACAAAAGACATTCGGGAACCGATAAGACTTTAAAACGATAGATTATGTTTTTTATTAGTATTAAACCCGTCTGGTCCATTCGAGTGGACGGTTGTCTCATATTTTAATGCCAAACAACAATATTTATAATAGTTGTATTCCGGTTTATACAGTGAATAGTAAAGGATGGTTAATAATTCTTACAGTGCTAAAATCTATGGAGGCTGGTGATCACTTACCATAGGGTGGCCAATTTGCCAGATTGCACTCCTATTTTAATTTAAAAAAAAAACAATATTATAAATACTTTTTTATATTTCTAATTAAAACATTTTTTGTCTTGACAGTTATTTGTTTATAGCTAGAGTTAGATATGCCGGTTTATTTTTCTCTTGCTTTATACCTATTAGGTACTTATGTAGCTTATTCACAAAACGTCCAAACAATAAAAATATCATTTTTGCCAACATTTCTTAAGTTCTTGTTATTATCCATATCGATCATTAAGCAACGATGCAAATAAAAGGTGTTCCAGTTGCTGAAAAACTAATTATTCAGTAAACATATAGTCAAGTCAAAGTTTAAATCGCCCGTCTGACTGTTTTCATGACGAACGCTATTAAATCTATAGGTTTTCTTACGTACTCGTATTCATCATATATGATAATAATTATGTCATGTAATAAAATTACTGCACATTATCGAGTTTAAAGTTAATAAGAGTCATTATTTTAATGAATGATTTATTTTTCAAATTTTAAATATTCTTAAAGCAAATGATATAATAATTTTAAGTTCTTTCCGTTGCTAAGAACGCTTTTAGATTTATGGCGAAATGAAAATATTCAATATTTTGCAATGATTTATTTTATTCAATTTCAACGAGAGAAAGTGTTTCACGAGGCCAACATTTCGATGAAGGCACAAACGGTAAAGGGATTTAAGACCCTCTTTCAACTCAATGAAAGAATCTTTAAACGCGGAGTAAGTATTCAATAAAATATTCCCAATCGTAAAACGGTGTAAGGCGCAACGAGCGGCATTTATAACAAAAAACGGCAAGTAGAAGCTTCGACAAGCTTACAAAAGATCGTAAAATCTCTCGACTATTATGTAGTTATTGTTACAGGGTGGAAACACCATTATTACACTGGTTTGCTGGTTTATTTTGTTGTACGCATCGCGTCGACGGCTCGACGCTGGCTGTCACGCCAGTCTGCTCGTGTTTCGAGCGCTGCATCTCTTCAACCTCGTCATTGCGAGCTCACTTACAGCAGTGCAGTGTATATAACTGCTTCATTTGTACTATATTCTGAAATGAGTTGAAATATGAACAGACTCTCTCTGTAGACAGTTTGTATATTTTTGAATATTAGACGCTTATAATATTAAATATCTTATTTTGTATGCAGCTCAAAGAAAGAATTGAACATTGTGAATTATTAATGCTATCCACGCCGTCATTCATTCTGACATGCTAAAACGCGTTCATTCATACACATACACACGCACACACATCAGCCCGCATTCGTCCACTGCTGGACATAGGCCTCTCCAAATGCACGCCACTGTGGTCTTATTACTTTGTTCATTCATTGATTTCGTAAAATTGTTTATTCGTATTAATTTTTATTATTTTAATCCCCGATACTTTCTGAGGTACATTCTGATTCAAATCAGTCACGTCTCTCTTATAATCGTTTTTATAGAAAATAGCCTACAGATATACGTAACCTTGATTTCGAAATGATAATTTCATTGAAAATATATCAATATGTAGATAATAAACGCGATACGACTGTTAAATGTACAATAGGCGTATCGAAATTCTCACACGTTATTAAATAAAAGATGATCCGAAAAAGTATTAATATTTCAAAACACAATTTCGTCGTTGCTAATCCTATTATGTCTACAAACATTGTCAAGTACTGACGTCTCAATGTCTCCATCAAGTGAGCATCTACATCGCGACCTCATTGTGTCGACACTTGCATTTAGTTCAAATCGCTCAGCGGAAGCATTCGACTGTGCACCTTTATTCCGGGATTAAACGGAATTTTGCATAGGAAACGGTCGTCAAATGTCCCCATTGAAGGTACTGAAAAGCCCAATGAATAGCGCTAAGCGGACTACGACAACAATGAACGTATCAAAAAGGAGAAATCACACGTGTTGTGAATGAAATTTGGACAATATTTTGGGTATAAAACACGGGATTATCCGACCTAGGAATATTAAGTCATCTGAAGATGCGTCTTGAAGTACTTATCATTTTTAAGTCGATAAATCATTATTATAGCAATTATCCTACTTGCAATGAAGAATGCTTAATGAATACTTTTATATATTATTATTAAAAGAAAACACATAAATAAAAGAAAAAATATATGTTTTTTTTTTGTTCATTAGTAATTATTTAATGTGTGTGTAGATAGAAAAACAAAATACATTTGTATATGAATTTATAAGTTCTAGTTTCTATCTTAATAATTATTTATGTTTATCTAATTATTCATTATTGTGTTGTTTTAGTTTATGGGTTAACAAAGAGAACTACTATTATGCCTTTAAAATTAAATTAATCCTATAATCTCGACCGTACGGTTCAATCACCATCCTGTCTTCTACATCGCACGTGATATTGGCGAAATAGTCTGTGCCTTCTCGGCACAAATAAAAGACAAAATAAAAATAAAAAATCCAGTTTTCAGATTTAAAGTAAAGCATTTTATTAAAAATTTCTATATATAGGTTATCATTTTCACACCGACTCTACAAACATAATAATCTTAGGAATCATTAATGGTTTATATATATATTTCTAAATGGTATATTATTTGAAGTAATGTTATCTAATAAATTAATACCTATTTATTTCTTTAAAACTCATAAAATACTTTAATTGACGGGTAAAACAAAACGTTCTTGAATATGTATGTTTAATATTAAATAATAATTTATATTATTTTTAATATTAATATATTAAAAATATTTGACACACAAAAAAAGGCTATAAAGAAATTCTAAAATCAGACGTTTTAAATTTAAATATTCGAATTCTATTAGAGTAAATCAAGGTGTATTAACACCAGGGTTCTTTGTACTTAATACTCTATACGAGTACTATAGTGTCAATGTCGGAAGTAAGTATAAGATTGCAACAGGATCCGTCGCACCCCTTGCATTCATAGGTGACTCGTCTCGACAATAGTATTTAGAGATACACGTACAATTACTTGCACATACGTATTTTATATACGTGTCAATACAATTTCGCTTCTGTTACTGCAAAAGGTTCTTATGTGTAATTGTATATTTAGAAGAATAATAAATATTATTTTTATTTTACTAACTGCTGTTACGGTTTCCCTTTTTTAACGTTACTGACTCCGAGGCCGCAGACTGTTATGTAGTATATAGTCCACTAAATCATCTATCTAACGGAAAAATATTTTTACCAATCATACGGTTCGATCTCTCTTCAGTTTTATATTTATAGGGTAGTTAATAATACTGTATTTCCTTCTACCTTTTCTAAGGCAATTTAGTCACATTTAATATTATTTTAAAGGCATTAAAACCTTTTTAAAAAGCATTCGAATTATTGTTCCCAATTTAATTTTTAGATATGAGCTATATTGCTATTACAGTTTGAGTGCTTTTTAGGTTTGCTTGTAATTGTGATTAAATTTAGATAATCTTTATATATGTAAAATAAAACAAATAAAAAACAATTTGTACATACATGAACTACGGAAAGCAGCGCGTGTCAATTCGATACAAAAATACGAAACCGATGCGATGCCGGGACGCATAGCTAGTATAGGTATTAGTAGGTACAATTGAACATAATTAATCCTATTGACTATTTTAGAAACTTCTATTCAAGAATACGTTACATATATATCAACATACCTCGTAATATAAATAGATTTTGATATATTGACTCTTTCTTGTAACATTAAATTAAAATAGATTTCATAGGTTAACATTCAATTAAATTCTATCGGTGCAGTTCATTATTAAGTAATTAATTATTGTGATGAAATTCATTAAAATGGGTATATCCTAGTGTCCACTTTTCTATCCAAGTTTACGAAATTTAAACTTACTACAAATTAATTTTATTATAATTACATAGAACTGTTTAAAATATAATAACATACCTGAACAAAAGGTTACAATGGCAATGTGCTCTTTGTGAATGTTATTTGAAACCTACAGTTTTCATGGTCCTGGGCGGGAAGAGGGCGGCGACACCAGATGCGTGCGCGCAGCGCGTGCTCCACACATTACCGCGAAATCATTATAATTACTATACAAACAGTAGCAACTCATAATACTATTTGCGAATATATTTACGAGATGTTTTTGACAAAAATTTAGTTAGCTTCATGTCATATTTATGAATAGGTACATAATACAATACCTACCTAAGTTTTATATTTATGAAATCTGCAGGAGTACCTAAGTTATAAATATAAGAACTAAGTATTAACTAAGTATGACCTCATTGAAAAAGTACTACGGACGGATCTCTGTTTTACTATTTGTAAATAATAATAAAACTGACTTAAATTTAAAAAAATAATAAACCTATTAACTACTTTAAACTGTTTATTTTACTTTAAATAGTAACAATAATAGAAACAGCACAGCAAGGAGCGCGGGAGCGACGCCTGCGCGGGCGCAGATTATAATAATTACGCACACGCGCCGCGCCCAGCGCGATCTAATCACTATCATTTGCACATGTTGCACATTCTATATTCTACACTAAATATGTACTATCGCGACGACATCAAAGCTTTGCTGTTGAAATGATTGAAAAACGGTTCGTGGTTAATGTTCGTTAAAATTACTAAAAGTGATCGCATCTCTAAACATCTCGTCTATACATTTACTTACTAAGGTCTTAGTACGCCGGCCCATTGGGTCGTCTATCTACTCGTAGGTATCTCATAAAAAAAATATCTAAACATAAAATACAATTTATTGCAACTCAGTCATGAATAAGCTAAAATTGTCACAACTGTTTTAAAAATTCGTAAATATTGATGGTTAATTTCGTTGCCTATAGAAGTTCGTAACTATTGTTCATTTAAAGTAAAGGTGTCAAATTAAATTGTGACTGTTAATATTCGTTTACTTTAGACAAAAGTACTTACCTTATTAATAAAAGATATAAATAAATTAAATATATGTAAATGAATAAAACATCTGTTCTCATATCACGTGACTAGATTTCGCATGATATCAGGAAAGTGCATCCTGTCATACGAGGCGTATCCGCCCTCGCACAGATTGGGGACGTAAAAAATGGACCAATTTTTATAATAGCGCTGGGGTAACGATCCCAATGTACTTTATTATAAACCGGAAACATTTATTACTATTGTGAGGAAAAAAAACGATTTTCATGAAACTCTATACCTTAACCCTCGGCATAGATTAATATTGTGGCAGCTGACATATGATGATTGTTGCATAAACTTCATATTTGTTAATACTTAATAATAATTAAACATTTTAAACTTTAGAATGCAATTAAACTTGGCAAGTAAATAAAAAAAATTATAGATATAATCACACACACATATACAACAAGTTTTTTTAAAAGTGTGATTATATTTTAAGCTTATTTTTAGTTATTTCGTGATAACAACGACAGTTAAATAATTTTAAAGGTAACATTTAAACAACGCAACTTAAAAATTTACTATAAAGAAAGTAGCTATATTTTGTGCATTATCTTCAATATCAGCTGAATAATTTATTTAACAATAGCAATGTATCTTTAGTTCGAAAAGCTTCGATTACATCAACAATAAGTAATAAGCGCGTTATCGGCTTGTATTAGTTTTGCGTGAGCCCGCCCTAACCGGCCGCCCTGCGCGACCCGCCCCGCGCGTAAACAAACACGCGGGCAGCGCAATGCGCGAATGAAACGCACGATGTACGAGAGAGACCGCCGCCGCGTTCAGTCGACCACCGAAACCTACAATTAGTAGGCGAGATTCGGCCGCGGCATCGATTCGTTACGAGATAATCCGTGGATATTTCTTAATAAAAATCTAAAGTCGCGTGTGTTGACGTGACTTTTTGCTACGAAGAAACGGATGGGCTGATATGAATTGTGCGTACTACCAGCAACACGGGGGCCCGCACCCCGCTACCCATAATGTCAACAATAATTACTTCAACGAGGTAAATTTAATTATTAAATAGTGTTACATAAGTGATTAATTCTAACTAAACATCGTTTCTGTGAAATTCAATTTCGAAGCTTACGTAAATATGTATAATGTGTATTTTTGAAATTTTAACAATAGTATTTCTTCTTAGACTTTTTTAAAATTAAAAGTGAAGGTGAATCTTAAAATTATAAACTAACTACTCACCATTTCAGTCATGCTTAAAGTCAACGAAATTAAATGAATAATTTCACATACAATAAGATTTTTTTTAAGACGTACGAGTATGTGCTATGTTGTATCGTGTATGTATATTATAAAATATTTATTTGATACGAAATAAATTCAACGATTAATCGAATTGTTTGCACAGATTATAATATATCAAATAATTCAGAACTTCCGTATAAAGTTGATTAATGATAGGTGCACTAATTACTGCAATTTTTATACAAGTTAACTTCAATACGTTAAGGTTTAGTCCTACCAATTAAGTACCTATTCCTGACAACTTGACACATCGATTCGTGTTTTATCGATAGGCAATTTACATTGACTAATGACTGTAATCTTTAGGTTATTTATGAAAAATAGGTTAATCGGAAAAAGGCCTAATAAACTAACAAATTTACATTAAACATTTGATAAATAATAGATAACATTTTAATAGGTAAATTATATCCTGTAATAAAGTCGATAATAATCAATTCATTTCATATCGTTAAGTAATTTATAATGAACCTATAGGTGTAGGTATATTATATCTAGGTATGACTAATTTCATACTGAGATCTTTTAAGATCAGATCAAAAATTATATTAAAAAAAAGGGAACTTAAAAGACTCGGACGCAAAAGTACAAAATAATTAAATAAATAAAAACATTTCATATTTCGTAACGCAAACAAATAGCGCTGAATACATAACGTATTCGGCATTAAAAGTATTATAATATGTATAAATCTACGATATCTTCACGAAATATCGAATGAAAAATAAATTAGGTAGTTCACGCGAAACCAAATACGAACAAAAGACGTTCACAAGAGCGAATCAACAAAGCGAAGTTAACAAAGGGGCGAATGGGAATAAAAATATTTAATTGGTATGATTATGAGTGATTACAGTACAAACACCTCCCGCCGACTCGACACACTAGACGAAAAGAGCCGTTCGAGTTCCTTTACTCGCTATTGTACACTGAATGATATTGTTTTGTTCGATAATGCTTTTATTAGCGTATAAAAGTTTTATTTGTATTTTATGACTAAGTAAAAGTAATGTGAATACTTAAAAGCACAATTCATTGCATTAACATGGCGTATATTCGATCTCATTTTGAGATCTTTACGAAGATTTTTTCTTTAGTTTATAACCGTCATTATAATCTGTGAGGAAATTGAGACAATTTTAGTAAATGTATGTTTTAATCAGGTATATAATATATTGTTATACGTGCACAATGATGTTTTTAGCAGCAATAAAACGATTTGTGTGACATTAATATTACGTACAATTTTTTTATAGGTTTATTTTTCGTTGCAAACTTTTATACACCGTATATAACTAATATATATATACTAAATATTTTAATTAAGTGATTTCATATTTAGTCTGTTATTTAATTTCGTTCATTCATTCATGTCAAAAATATAAAAGTAAGATTAACAAATTTATTGGTAGAACGCTGACCTAGCAGCTACAGGATTTTTTTTAAGAAATACTATGGTTCTGTTTTTTCATTTGATCATTCATTCATCAGATCAAAGGAAATCCCATCTCAGTGATACAAGAAAAAAAAAATTAAATTGAAGGTTAACGATTTTTAGTTATACTAAGAAAGTACTATAGTACCTTATTCTACAATGACACGTGAAACTTTTGAAAAGTAATCCTCCTTTACAATTCATCTTTACTTATTCAACAATAGAAGCGTTACTTCTTGATAATCAAATTAAAAAGTAGTACAATATATTTGTTTCTGAGTATTTTTGATGTAACAAAAATAAAAACAAATACAAATCTAAGCATTAACAAAAAGCATAGATCAGAAACAGTAGGCATGTTTTTTCTCGCGTGGTTACTATCTGAGAGTATAATTATTATAATGTAGACTTAAAACACATTTTCGGTGCACGATAAGCCAGTCATCATAATTAAATGCAATCCTTTTAACCTATCTCTAGCTAGTAACCATTTGTGACTCCACCTGCGTAGCATCTTGTGCGTTGACTTTAGATATAGTTCGAATAGTTTTGCGTTGTTAGCTATAATTTCACAAGAGACGAGAGCTAATAACCTATTATGGCTTATTATATGTGGTTATAACGCCGGTATTCCAGCAGCTACCATCGCGCATTCCTATATAGTAAACAGTAACTACCATCTTTAGATTCCCTACAATTTTGTAATGTATATTCTATGCGAGTTTTATAATGACACGTGTTAATAGATCTTACTACCATATCTTATTTTTTTTATTGAAAATAGATCATTTAGTTATTATACGTTAACACTCGTGTGTGTATGACTGTCTCTGTGTGAGTGTAAATTAAACACAGTCATCGAAATTTAATGTGTATTCCTGACATATTATATAATTCAAAGCTATATAACTACTATTATCTACTATCTTCTATTTCCAACGTTTTGTGATACTTATCTGTTATTTTTCTAAGGATTTAATAGAAACAGATATTTTTAGTATCTGTTTCAGTTTAAATGTTGAGTGAATATTTACAGGCACAAGGGACTATGGTTGGTTGCGTATTGATGGTGTTAGAAGTGGTTTATATTTCATACAGTGTGAAGAGGATCACTTACTGTAAGGTGGCCCATACACCTAAGTAAAAAAAATGCTATAAGTTTCCTTGTACTTTGTAAATACATACTTCTATACTATAAATTGATAATATCTACGTAGTTAAGATAGCTCAGTTAAGATTAATATCATATATGTATTCTAAACGTCTAAAATATATATCTTTTATTACTATGCAACTAAAAAATAAACCAATAATTCCTTAATTAAAATTATAATAATTAAAAACATGAAATACGAATGAAGCAATATAAAAAATTAATAAAGAATTAATAAAATATTGTTTAATAAAATATTTTAAAAAAGTAAACCATTACTCTGATGTATAATTCAAAATCACTCGAACTCTTTAAAACGTACAGACAAACATCTGTCACTGTGTTATTACTGTTATTAGAATGCACTTGTAATACAAAGATGGCCGGACGAATGCATTACGTATGCTTGGCTGTAATTACACTTTTCTATTCCCCATAAGAAATTACTCACCCAGGATATTTTAATTTAATGTGTTGTACATTATCACTTCAAATATGGAGCAATTATTTTTTTTATGTACAATAAAAGTTGTACAAATATGTTTAATATGTATAACATAAAGTTTAGTTCCGTGGCTAGTTTTCTTTTAACTAAGGTTAAAATTAATTTAAAACTTTTAATTAAGTATTTAAAATCGGATACGTAAGTGTCATCATCATAACGTCTCATCTTTTTCATTAATCTAAAAAAATATATTAAGTTGAGCTATTATGAAATCAACAGAATAAAATAAAAATTTAAAATAATTTGATCAATATTTTGAAATATTTAATGTTTACTTTTGATAGTTTTAGTAAAAAATATTAACATATTTGTGGCACCTATCCTATATTACAACACGACTTTAATCAAAAACTCAAAGATAAGTAGAGCGGAGCTTTAAAAAGGGTGCATCCTAATTTCAGTGGCATAATACAAAGCTAGACGGTCGGCGTAGGGACTACGGCCTCGGCCTCGGCCTCTGCCTCGCAATTACTGGCCATAATTACAGGGCTGCCGCCGCTCGGCGCCGAAACTGGCCGACTCCGCAGCCATAATTAAAAACCTTCTAAATTAAATTCGCTCGTGTACCCACGGACTTATGATAACTTTTTAGGGACTTTCTAATTAGTTTCTGTTTTTATGCTACGTTTGAAATAGAGTCGGGTAACCTTTTGCATATGGAGCTATTTTAAATTCATTCATATTCATTACTGGATATTGAGCGTTAGTTTTATGATGTATGTTGGTAAAAAATTCTATAATATTGAAAAAAAGATAATATATCTAAAGAGCATAGTGTACACTCATAAAACTTAATATAAAGGTATCAACAAACACCTCGTACTTGATTAAAGTTAATAGTAACTTAGCTGATTCTTAACATTCTGTTTCCAGGTTAGTATCGACCCCGTGTCCGCGGATCCCAAGGACATGAAGATCTTAGTAAGTACTAAACTTATCACGATATACAATTATTGTAATATTAACTTTAGTACGTACTAATTTATCTTTAATATATATTTTTAAATACGTTAGCGAGATAGTAATTGGTGATTTAAATATTGAAATAATAATTATTTATTTAAATAACTAAAAATTAAAAGATTTATTAAACTATTACTAAAACGCACCGTAATTTATTATTTCATAATTTTAAAGTTTTTTGTTTTTTTTATTTTTCATTGTATAGGTAGGTGGACGTGCTTATGGGCCACCCGATGATAAGTGGTCACCACTATCCATAGACATTAGCGCTGTAAGAAATATTAAGAAATCCTTACATTGCCAATGCGCTACCAACCTTGGGAGCTAAGATGTTATGTCCCTTGTGCCCTTAGTTACAACGGCTCAAACTGTAACACAACAATAATAAAGAATGCTGTTTGGTGGTACAATATATGATGAGTGGGTGGTACCTACCCAGACGAGCTCGCACAAAGCCCTACCACCAAGTGAGATTATTAATAGAGATATTTGCTATGAGTTTACGCAATAACTTAAGTCGATTTCAAAAATTTGATCTGTAGTAAGTTAGGAAATTTATTAGAAATACTACTTAATATACCTACATTTATTTAAAACAATATTCTGTTCTTTCCGCCATGATAAAATATGTCCAAGACTCTATCGCGATTTTCGAGCACGAACGAAGGAAATTATATCGGAACGAATATCGAATGACGAAATCGGTAATTTGTTTTGATTGGTCGTCGATACTGTGAAACGGCTATTGTACTGAGGTGCAAGTAATTCATTCGTCACGGGTCGCATTACCACGTGACACACGGACAATGAAGAACACCGCGATAGACTAACGATTATTATTGTGAATTGTCTCGGTGTAGATGTATTTTCGAAATGGGTATTAAAGTTTGATTAGGTCGCGGTCTTTGATGTATACATATTATATTTTTTCGAAATAAATATTCTTTAAAAATTTATAATCGTAGTTCGTAATGGCCGAGTCACGTTTTTCGCACTCAGGTTTTAATAGCTTGACGTGGTTAAGCTGTGCATTTTAGCTTAAATAGTTTGCAATTTCTGTTTTTACTTACAACTTGAATATAAATCTTCTGAAAGTCATAAAAAATAACACAGTATTGGTGTGACACGTAACAACAGTTGAGATTAAATATGTCATTGTAACTGCTGTATTCGATGGACCTACCCTGTACCTACTAGATAGGAGGAGCAGGATTCTCAGCAACTCTTACCTAGATGTCCTTATTCCGAACCAACTTCACAGTTACTCTCACTGTCTACCTCTAGAGATTATCATTTCATATAAATAAATATATGTAGGTATTTCTATCCATATGAACACAATTGAAGGCAATAATTCACTAAATTTGTTTCATAGGTTCTTCTTATTACTGAGGTTTTTCCTTCTGAACACATGGATTGGATATAAGATTGATTATTATTGACGCAATAATTATAATTTTAATTGCTCGGTTAAATGTCTCAGGTAATACTGAATCATATTATTGCAGTTACGTAATGCAATTAAGCTTACTTCATAAGTCTTGTTTGTGAATTTGTTTGTAGGTAACTACTTTATAATGATTAATACCTTCAATGAGTATTTATAAATCGGTATATATAAAAGCGAAATACCACTCACTGATTAATCACGAAATCTCAGAAACTTAAACACCTACAAATTTGAAATTCGGCGGGTAGGTAATTTTCTTTATAGGATGTAGACATCCGACAAAAGATTACGAATTTTAAGAAACTCCAACCTAAAGGTTTGGATTGGTGGAAGAAGGTTGGAAATTTGTGTTTTGTAAATTTCGCGCGGGTAAAGCCGCAGATTCGGCTAGTTTTAAAATAAGAGTGACGTGAGATTCTTAAATTATTACGACTATCGTTCCTTTTATGTAAATTTTTAAACCAGACCGAAGACCAAACAGGAAGAAATGTATAGGTACTGAAGTAGTTTTTCATGATTGATTTGATTGATAACGTTAGAAATGTGTATATTTTATTCGTATAAAGAAGGTCATATTTAGTATTGCAAATTCAAAATTAATCGTGGTACATATTATAATCTTAAGAATTAATGACTGCTCACTTCCTCACTCATTCAGTCACTCACTCGCTCACTTTGTTTACTAGACAACGTTCTATAGTTGGTACATATCACAGAAAAAAATATGTATATATTTTCGATTCATTGATTTCGGATTTTCGGTAAGATCATAGTCTCGTTCATAGTAATATAACTATTCAAAGATAACCATGATTTTAGCAATAATCACCCAATGTACTTACGTAAAGCGTTTCATAAAACCAGTATTTATAACGACAATATTTTTTTCCTAAAAAAACGTATATTTTCACGTTCACTCATGATTGATTATCTCATTTATACGTTCCATATTTAAATAATTCAATTATTTTTACTCGACCACTTTGTATTTAGGTAAAAAAATGTGAACCCTGAGGCGAACGTTTCCTTGCATCATCATTAAGCAAATTGCAAATGCTCACCTTAAGTGTAGATGAGACTGACTCCGTTCATTTGTTTTATTTAAATATGGAGTAGTACGCTTAAGATGCCTGATTAACCAAGCCGGACTATGAATCTAACCATGAAAACATGAGATTAAATTCTAAGCATACCTATAAACAAGAATGTATTCAAAAGTTTTATATATGATTTTCTTTTTTAAATATTGGTTTAAGACCAATGGAATTATAAAGATAAAAAATGTGCTTTCGTCATTGGTTCGTCCTTTCCTTATGTCATATATTTGCAATCGATGGAATGATATTTGTCTTTTCAATTTAGTATCCACCATGCCTGTATTGTCGCTTACCTTCTTGACTTGACATTGCAGACAAGGTATTGATCATTAATTTTTTGAAAAATCAATATTCCCAACCAAGAATCTAATTCGATCCTTAAATCGACGATTTTCCAAAATAACTATAATCTCTATTCGATACACCAATCGATAGTGTCGCTAATAAAGATCAAATCCTGAGATGACCACATTAAAGAAAAATGTCGAATTTTAATGTTAATTGTAAATGAGTTAATTCATACATTATCCGTGCCTTTTTCGGAATGAACCTTAATTTTATTTTCATCAACACGCGCCCGCCGCGCAGTCTTCATTACAACATTAAATTAAAATTTAATATTTCTTTTACGTTTAAACACTGAGAGATATTTTTGTAAATTATTTTAATTAGAACCTTAAGTATATTACTAAAAATATTTAAAACAGGATATTTACCTTTTTTTTTTTGTTGAAGCTCGAATGTCCTCTGAAATATCGAGCTCCACCAAATAAAAATAAAAAACATGGTAAATATCCCGTCTTAAATACTTGTAATAATAAAAATAACCATGTTAATTTAAAATTTTAAGTGTATTGTCACCAATATTTTAGCGCCCAGTTTAAAATCACCCTCGATTGGCAACTAAGTTCTAACGTTTACAAATACCTAGATTTCATTATATTAGTTTAACTTACCTAAAAAAAATCTAAACAATGTTTAAACAAATAAGTCCATAACACGTATGCTGAAAGCTATTTTAACATTAATTCAATCGAAGTGAAAATATTCCATTCAAAGGGCTATAACAGTGAATGTTAAGGAACAATGTGGATACCGCCATTGCGCATGCGCTGCAGGCTTCAATAGATCGCGTGTGGCCGAATTGTAATTTTAAATGTGAAATATATTGCTTCTTACATTGTATAATTGAGAGATTAAAATTTACTTACAAATACCACTTGCGTACTTGTAAAAGAGATCTTACCTACGTATTTTGTAAAAGAGTCTGATTCACGCGACGTAATTTTTTTTTTGTAATAAGTTTTGTATAAAATTTTATACCAAAGGTTCCAATACTGTAAATTTTTTAACTAGTTTTTCTTTATTTTTTGTTTCTTAATCTTATTGCTGTTCTAAAACAATGCATATTATACAATATGTGCAAACGGAAAAAAGTGATTGGCTGAGGAGTGAACGAATAATTTTTATGATCACACGCAAGACCGATTAAACCATGTCGGGGTTTCTAAGCAAGGAACATTTTGGGACCACTTTTTCCCTTTCTAACTTCCTATAATATATTCAAGTTTTACCAAAACTAAATTTTATAAATAAGATGTTTTATTATTATACTACGAGGGTACGCCATTACCAAATTCGGATGGAGAAATATTTGGATTCTCCAAATTCATTAACAATGAATTATTTTTAAGCCTTTTTTCCCAATTTGTCAGCTTTAGTCAGCCCAGAGGCTCCTAGACTGTTTATATAATAATCACAGGAATGAAGTAAAATAAAATAAATATAAATATAGACTATAAGTACAAATACATTTTATATCTGTAAGGACTAAATCGGCGTGTAATATAAAAAAATAATAAGGTGAAATATTAATCTTTGAGCTCTCTCCGTAGTACCAAACACAGCGAGCGCAACATTCCTAACATTACCGATAGTTTGCACCAATACAGAAGACAGAATACTAAATAAATTACATACAAATGTGGTAACATTACAATTTACAATCATTTACGGTTTTCAGTGGTTACTCCTTTATGCACGTAATAAAATAAAGTGCTAAAGTAAAAGAACGAACGCAAACCATCTCGCTTAGATATCTAAAAGTACATTCAACGTTTCCTTAAGTGAAGATCAAGTGGCCATCCATGACACATACAAAATGCAGAGAAAATTCATGGGTACCACATTGACTTACTCAAGAGTGCTTGTAGTGTCTCGATATATATATGTAACTAAATTGCCATTTGAATATCGCCTTTATAACTATCAATGTAAGGATCACTTAGGTTAAAGTACTGTGAGGTGGTGAATACACTTCACTTCGAATTTAAACCTTATTTGTATGGTCTTAAGGATTAAATTTAAATCTTCGTAGATTAGGTTTAAGAGGAAGGGGGAAATGTTGGAGGTTGAAGTCACTTTAAGTCGTTAGGTTATATTGAGAAGGAAAATACTTAAAATATTATATAGACTGGAACTTATTTCAGAGATAGATTTTTATTCCGGTATTTCAAACAAGATTCTATCATGCATTTTTTTATATAATAAAAGTTACATTAAGTTGAATATTTCAAACTCTAATTTTAAGTTTAAAACATATTATTACACCTTTTTGTTATTTTTATTTATTGGTTAGACAATTTAATTTTTTTAATCTAGTCTAGATACCGTAGATCACATTGTTTTCTACAACACCTATAAACGTATCTAAAGGATAACTTATGTATACCTATGCTCAGGTACCGCTGATAATCAAATTATGTACTTACATACATATAGCTATAAAGTTTAATGTACGTTCCTTTTACGAAGAAGCTGCGAAGAAAATATTTTTGGTAAAAATGCCTAAAGGATATAGTAGTAAAGTCTGAAATTCTACGACATGTAAAAACTTTTTTTTTCGCACATAATATCTTGAGCAGAATTATTTGCCACAGATATAATAAAGTTTAGAGAGTTATCTTGATAAGTTGTATAAAAAAATCATTAATTTAATTTACGGCACTTCTGTTTATAATCAATGATATTATTCACATGATTACATATCGCTGATAACAAAAAAGGAAGTTTAGCTATTTATAGTTAAATCTGTTAAATAATTGAGAATGAACGTCTCTTGCGTACAACATATTAAACATGTTAAGAAAATTTATTCATAATTGAATTAATGTTGTTTCATTGCACGTTTGATTATTGTTAATTGTGAATTTCACAATTTTATCCTTGAGCTCGAATTAAATAAACACAAATTAAGTTGTATTTGGATTCACAAGTCATTTCAATAAAAGACATGTAATTACGCTCATATTGAAGTCCTCCTGGACGTCGTTTGCCGTAAGCGCAAGATATGATGCGCAGGTACCTATATATGCGGAAAACGATCTCCCGCTCATAAGTCAATCGGACGACAATCCGATATATGCAATCATATACAAGAACAATAGTTTAACGTGCTCTCCTAACTGCTAACATTCTAATTCTAGATTATTATTAATCAGAATTTGATGAGAGTCAATTTAATACATTTTTATTGCAGCCATTAAGCAGATTTTAAGCTAGCCACCAAAGCAGTAAGGCAGGCATTGTAATTGTACAGCACAAAAGTAACAGTTTGTAAATCCCACTATTGGGCTAAAGCTTCCTCTCCTTTAAAGAAGAAGATTTAGAGCACATTCCATCACGCACATATCTAACACATTTGGTAGATTTGCTATTGAAATTAGACACATGCTGGTTTCCTCACGATGTTTTCCTTCACCGCTGACCAACAGATGACTTATAAACATTAATTAACAAGTACATGAAAATTCAGTGGTGCTTGCCTGGGTTAAGATTGCCTAGGTTGCCGCAATCATCGGTTTAAATGCACGCGTTCTCTTGAACTGTACAGCATATGACTAACAGAATGTCAGAAATAAACGAATACGAGAGCGTACTCAGTAGCAGTTTTAGTTTTATTTAAATGATAAGTTACACACATTAGCTAACTTCAAGTTATGGTTGTTAAAAACAAACTTGTCTTGGTAACTGAAATAAAAAACAATCTATAATTTGACTTGTCAGAAATATAACAATACATAAATTAGATACTTATTTATGTTACTTTTTTTTTTCATTATAGACGCAACCTACTATTTTTAATCTGTTTAGCCTTTTGTAGCCTATTATAATAGCTTAAATTAATATGAATGCAAATATTTTGCGTATTGCAATATATAATGCAATTATTTTGGGTGGTATCTACCCAGACGGGCTTACGCGAAGCCTTACCTTGAAGTAGTTCAATGGAAACATTTAAAACAATTGAATGATAAAACTACTTGTAAAATAATGTTGTTATTTGAATTAGTATTTAGGTATAAGTTTGTGTCTAGGAACTACTCATTTATTTCGTTTTGTACCCCTGGCAATGTTTATGTAAAAGTTTATGATGATTGTTTGAGTAATTAGGAAGTGAAATAAAATTACATTCGCATGAATACTACCTAGATATCTATTAGTTTCATTTCCAATATGAGAAAGTTACAACATTTATTGATGTTCCGAATAAATTTGATTTTAAATTTCAACTTCATTTCATTTATTAATTAAAATAAAATAACTGACAAATTATTGATAGATCACTAGTATATTTTCTTAGTAAAAAAACACCCTTAAATTCATACTAATTAAGAACAATTCCGTTTTACATTACATATGTAGACAATATCAGCACTAAAAATATTCATGTAAATTTTCTTCTTCATAGATTTTTAAATCTTCATCTTACAAGTAGGTATATAACTATTACATGGTAATCGGAAGCTATAAAGCTGTATATTAGTAATTAAGCTGAGTGAAGTAGTAATTATTATCACGAGGGAACTGACTTAGGTGACCATTACACGTTCAATATAGCATTATTTCAATCCGTGACCTTCGTATGATTGGTGTCAAATTGACCGTATAATATGAAGGAATTGAAAAGTCAAATTACAAATGATCATGATTATGACAATGATGATTTCAAATGATGATATACGTAACAGCGATCTGTCAATCCCGCGACTGCTCTGCGTTTGTGTGTCTTCAGTGGGGTTTGTTGAAGAGGTTGACGTTAATCACTTTTGCGTAATATTGCCTATCGATTATTTTACCAATATTTTCACCTTCCTCCAACACTTCGGGTCGAACTAATACCAAACTGAACATGACATGACATGGAATAGTAACTTGAAATATATGGATGCCATTTTTTAAATATCAGGGTTTATTATAATATCAATATTTATAAACAGAGATGTCTAATTGGCCCTTTATTTATTACGAACACTTTCGAACATACACACACACAATTTATTTCATCAATTTCTTATAAGATACAGTTGTACGTCGTAGGATATTTTCTACAAATTTTTGATGGAGTATTGACAATTAAAATGTTTAGCCATCTCTAAACATTATTTTTCATGTTTTTATTAGTAGCCAATTTCTTCATTGTCTCAATAGTAACGAATCTTTATAATATAAACGTGTGATATATTTACATCTATAATTTACACACGTGAGTGTTAAAATACTTTTGTTTTTAAGTTGATAACTTTATTATAGCTATTTTACTTACTTGTCATACCATTTGAAATATACTTTTACCTGTGACGTGTGATATTTACTACAGCTTAGTGTGTGTGTCTGTCATTTATTATGAGAGCATTTAATTCTCGTTCTATTAGAAACGTAAATATATATTTTAATATATTAAATTAAATATGCGATATATTGTAACTTATTCTAAACTTTATATTCGTGAACGTCAAGCGCTTAAAATACGTTTGTTTAAAAGGTAATACCTACTCTGATGGTCAAACCATTTGTCATTTTATTAGAAATCTGTATTTGATCGTTTTGTCTGTGTGATATATATTCGTATCTATCATAAACACGTTATACGTGTTAGTCGATGATACGCTCCGGCGTCGTTCACTTCCGCTACTTCCGCCGGTCATTTGTGTCGCCGGTCGCCGCCCTAATCTAAACTCTCTGTATCAATGAATCTTGATAACATTTCACAGATACATCTCTATCGATTCAAATAGTATCAAAGTACTTAATATATTTTTTCTTTATTTTATTTTATTTTATATAAAGAAAGTAGACTAGAAGTGCTTACCTTGGCCGATAGACAATCGGTTCTACACAACATCGTCAAACTATCAAAATATCTATATACCTAAATAACTATCTAAGGTATTGTATTCGTGGTGTTTGCAATACAATAATAATACTTATTTTAAGCAACGTGAGTATCTGTACTATACATGTGCCTCATATGTGATATTCTTTGGACCGATTTTGGTCACTGTGGTCAAATTAAATGGGGACCAGCTCTGCGCTGGAGATTTTATAGTAACCAAATGTTTGCGCAAGCAAATGGGCCACGTGATGGTAAGTGGTCACTACTGCTCATAGACGATGGCGCTGAAAGAAATATTAACCATTCCTTACATCGCCAATGTGCAACCAATCTTGGGTACCAAGATGTTATGTTCCTTGTCAGGTACAAGTAGTAACACTGGCTCACTCACTCTTCAAACCGGAACACAATAATACCGGGTAGGTGCTACGGGTCGGCGGTAGAGTATCTTATGACTGGATGGTACCTACCTACCCGGACGGGCCAGCACAAAGCCCTACCAACAGTTCAATTCGTACTCAAATCTCGTTTAAAAAAATACCTATTTACTTTCATAAGGGTTCTGCATATGAAACATCATCATAACTCGATTCTCTTTGCCTCGCCGCCCACTCGCGCTGTAATTTTACATCTCAGCGTGAATTTCGTGTTCAAATTAAAATGTTTATTGCGTTAAGCGGAGTTCGCACGGTCGAACCCCGGGCGTTTTATTTCGTTATCCCGAACACGCCCATTTCTTATCCCCCCACACCCCGGACACCTAGTGTTTTACTACTTTACGGACTGGATGGCTCCCCTGTCTAATGTCGCTATAATGCTCCGCGACTGTTATTTCCGTTTGAATATTAATAGGATATTCGACCTTATGTGAACGTGAAAAGGGATGTTATGCTGTAATTGTGATTGTGGATCCCCGTTATGCGTGTCATAAAACTATTAGCCGCTTAAGCTATTCTTAAAGCGTCGACATTTCTCTTGGATACATTTAGCGGTTCGATGTATTTTTTGGGGTGCGGAAGGGCGCTATCCCATTTTTTTTTAATTCAGGTGGAGTTTTACCTTTGTTGTGTTATTATCTACCTATTATTTGGTTGTGTTTTTTTATTTTTTGTGTGGAGTATTTTACTTTATTATCTTTAGCACCTTGTTGGCGGGTAAATGAGGTTAGAAGCGAAATAATGTCGTAGATGTTGAAAAAACTGATGTCCTTTTACTGGAAGTAACTGACACGCAGATAGAGGATGAATAAGTGGATAGCAACCTATTTCTAGTCATTAAAATAAAGATAGAAAAACTATAGTATAGGTAAGTAAGTACCTAGATTTAACTAGGTCTACTAGGTCCTAATTTAAGTAGGCATCTAATAGGTACATAGGTAGGTACCACCTTGATTTTACGAAATCAATATTTACCTGTAATACTTACCTACCTATTAAAAGTTTGCATCCATGATTAACATTAAAAAACATTTTCAAATACCGAAGTTAAATACAAAGTCATGTAATGTAGATAGGTACCTAGGTAGGTAGGTACTATCTAAGTACGAAGGTATCCTTACTTCAAAAATTAAGGGAAAACATAGAACTATGTATGTTTGTTGTAGAAAGTACCTATTAATCTCTTCTTTAGATACATTATTTCTTTTACTAACCACAAATTTTGTTTTAACACCATTCAAATACAAAAGTAAACCAATTTGCATTAAAAATTGAACGAAAAATGATACAGGTATTTATTTTGGATACGTTATTTTTATTACACAGAAAAGCTGATTCTATGAATCTAGCGCAAAGAAGGTCAATACCTATTCACATTAAAATCAAGAAATCTTAACAATATATACTTACACAAATCTAAAATGTAAGTAGGTACCTATAGCCGCTTCAGGCATATACTTAGAGGAAAGTAGGCAATAATCGAGGTCTTATCGACAATTTGAAACAAAAAAGTTTATGCAAATCGAGGGAGCCGAAATAAAATGGAGTCGCGCGTGCGATCGATATACGTGGCGACCTTGTGGGCGGGGCTCGTCGTAGGCGGGGCTCAATAAGAGGCTGGGATTGGTTCGAGCCGCCCACCCCCGCCCCCCACGTAGCGCGCTCGCCCGCACTCGTAAACGTATGCTCGCGCGCCGCGACGAGAGACGTCATGTCGACGCGCCTCCGAGTGACAATAGTTATCGTGTAGAGGCATTTTGTTTGGGTTTTATTGAAATGTGCGTTTAGTGGACAATGATTACCGATATGTACGCGCCGCTGCCGGCGCCTCCGAACAAAAATATCGTAAGTTACATTATATTTATACAATATTCAATACTAAAATTTCTACAACTTCTCTTTAAAAAAAATATTTTATATTATATTTATAAATGAACTTTCTTGAATATATACAAACCTATATGGTCTTATTTACGACCTTATTGAATATCTATCTTATTTAATGTATTCTTTATTTCGATGGTTTGACACAATCAGATGTTTCAAAAACATATGATCTTTGTTATGATCAAAAATTATATTAGAAATTATCAATATTCTGATAAATTGTTTAACAACTGCACATTAGACATTTAATTTGAATATTCAACTACCTAAAATACACAAAATTAAACATATAGGTATTCCTTTTAAATAATTCATTATGACCTGCAAAAATATTAAAGTTTAACATGATTTGAACATATTTATAGGATTAAATATGTTTGCTCGAATACAGGAACCGTTAACCTTCTTAGATATAGGTAAATATTATTATGTTTTTTAGTTCTATTTTTAAATAAGTAGTTGGGTATAAAGGTAGCATCTACATAGCTTTAGTTTTATTCCGTCGGTAGTTAGTTTTAATAAGTAATCAAATAAGTACATTAGAACTTGGACACTTGGATACACATATACCTACCTATATTTCAATAAAATAATCTATTCACTCCTATTCAATATTAAATGTAGATAATGTAATCAACCATAAGACAGTTTTATTACAAAATAGGTAAAAACT
Organism: Vanessa tameamea; assembly: GCF_037043105.1. NCBI lineage: Eukaryota > Metazoa > Arthropoda > Insecta > Lepidoptera > Nymphalidae > Vanessa > Vanessa tameamea. Next base: position 8,419,764 of record NC_087316.1, read on the forward strand.
AATTTACCTATTTCTTTTTTGGTTGCAATAGCTATAATTATCAAAATAAATTGAACTGTTTGTATAGGCTGTACGTGCATTTTTATGTGTTTTTTTTTTAAATAATCTTTTTACTTATTTGGAAAATTGTCTTGATTGAATGAAATTGAGTTTAGACTGAAACAAAGAAGTCATCACCACAATAAACAGTCATGAGTTCTGAAAAAAAAAATCATTCTGTCAAAATTATTAAAATATCTAACACATTTGATGCATATGTGTCTAGTTAAATGTCAACAGATTTGAAAATAGAATCCAGCACGTCAATCAGCAGAAAATGGCATATTAGCGATTGTTCCCACCCTATCCGTCTTCCCTCGACAAAATATTTGTCACTGTTAAAAGAACTTTTTAAAGTACAGTCAGCCAGAAAATTCATATAATATTGTTTTAATAGAGCATTTTCGCTTTAAGTTTGAAGGATATTATAGGCTTTATTAGGTAGTAACCTATACCTAGGTACTTTTGGTTATAACATTTAATTATTATTATAGTCAGAGCGGACATAATTAAAAAGAAATACGATTGATGTGTGAGAGAGAAAGGGAGAGGACTAGAGAAAAATATGTTACTATTTTATCTTTGTCCTTTACATAATGTTTTGTACAATCCTTCCCATAATCTTCGTTATAGTTTATTGATTAGAATAATCCAAAAAACGACATAAAAAATGATATCTTGTCATCCATTTTACTTTTCTGCAAACAATGCCTAAACTTCGTACACCTTCATGAAGTCAATAACGATGATATACAATGATTGATGTAGCGATATTTATGTAAAATTTTCAATCAATTATAAATTTTATTCGTGAGATTGAGTTTGATTTGACGAAGCGAAGATTTGCAATTAATTGACAATGTTGACGATTCCCTTGAACCCTACACATAAGAAAGAGATAGAAATATTTAAAAAAAAATGTCACAAATTAATATCCTCAAACTTCCCGTGTCTATATAAAAAGTGTCGTGACGGTAGATGTCATACACTACTTGGCTAGCTTTGCCTAGCTCTCATTCGCCACGTGTAGTATATGATTTTATTTTTAATAATAATAATATATATTTGCTTGAATATAAATCCCTTGTTGTTGCTGACTGTATCAATTGGATATCAATTTCTATTTGAAAGTCAGTATGCGGTTATTAGATTTATGAAGCGTTGAAACGTAGAACAATACGGTATTGTTCCGACGATTTACAATTGAAAGTTATCTTTATATAACATTATTACAAATTTATTTGATAATTTCACGAACAATGAATGAACTTTATTATCGTGATCGATTTGCATAGATTTATCACTTTCTTGAATACGGGTTTATTTATTCAATTGATATTATTATTTGGCAGATATTATTACCTACCTACGTATATAACTATTGTAGGATTTTAAAAAAAGTTGGTGATATGTGTTCGAACGTTCGAAAATATTTAAATATAAAAAAAGTCGCCTTTAGGACGTCAAATATTAGACACACACACACACACACACACACACACATACATACTACCATACTACCTTGGATTAATACGTAGATATACCTAATAATCTGTTTAATGCTCACATAAATAGAATCTCTCGCAAGACTTTAGTAAGAAAAGTTTTAAAAAAAATGTAGAGTCTTAGAAGATTCTTATATCGGTCAAACGTGTTTGCTTTGTCACGTGCATTGATTATAGAACTTAGTTAAATATCCTTCTTATCTTTTCTATCCTACTTGGTACCTATAGGTACTAATATTATAAAGAGGTAAAATTCGATTGTTTGTATGTATAACGATTCAATTCGATTTTTATTTCACTGGTAGAAAGTTATACATTATTCCAAAGTGCTATTTATTGGGCATAAATTATTTTTATATCATATCATTTTATTTATTAATAAATTGCACCCGTGCGAAGCCAGGCCTAGTCGCTGGTACTGAATACGTAGGACATATGTTGCACATAAACAATTAAAACCCACTAAGCAAAAAACACGACAATAGACTAATTAATTCTTCAAATACCACTAACATAGTGTTAAGAATATCACAGAAGTGCCGCTAACATTAAATAGTTCTAATAAAATCAACACAGAGTTAAGAATAACATTCGTGAATCGATGAGGACACATCGATACATCAAATCCAATATGCGTGTCTAATAGATTTTTTTAGCTCTGGCCCATTCACAACGCTCACAGCGTGGAGCCCCGTCAATGGCCATTGTGGCATTGAGCCGAACCGACAGACAAACTTTTATTTGTAATGCCCCTAAATGGCTGTTGTCGGGATTAAGGTGCTTGATGCATTGTCATTTCCAAGTGCTAGAAATGGACAATTCCGATGTGGTACAGTTACCTTTATATTAGCTTAAAATGGCACAAAGGTTTTACGAGATCTGTCACTTTTGATAGGAGAGATACTTTTGTTGCTGAGATTAAACACTTTAAACGGAGATTACGGTCATTTTGAGTGTTTACATTCGATGCACTTTAAAATTACTTTTAAAAATGTTAGGTTATACTTTATCCCTTTCGTAAATAATACCCATTAAAATTGTTATACCTATTTATTTATCATATTAGGTAGGTATAGTCTAGGCCAATGTGGCTGAGTCAGGTACATATGGACCTTTAATCTATCAAGAAATCTAGTGTCCTACCTAAAATAACTAATCTAAACTTTAAAAATTGAAGTTCTTTCGACCTTATAGATTTGGAGAGGCAAAATGCTTACCTGAAGGTGTTTTATTACGTTTAGATTTCCAGCACACTTACTTTATGAAAAGGCTAACGAACTATCTGTACGGGAACTATTTAAAATTACAAAACAATAGTAGATACCTTAATAGTATTCTAGCCCTTTGATAAGAAAAGAAATGGCAGTCCCATTCCTATAGTTTTCAATAAGACCAGCACCACGAACTTACAATAAGCTTAATATTAAATAAAAAAGATTTAAGAATATATTTACTGTTGCATATTCGATTTAATTCAATATGTACACACACATGCATACATTCACTTACATATCTTTAAAGTTTTTTATTATATTTAATTTAATAAATATATTTTTATTTTATCTGTACTACGTTGAACAAAATACAACGCCTATCTACATATATCGTAAAGTTTTGGACAGATACCTACCTACTAACTCCCGTCATACAGCTTATTCGAGATTGAGATTCAGGACAAACATAAAATATTACTGGTTATTTAAATAAAATTAGCGTTATAAAAAAAAGAAACAATGTTAGGGGTCGTTTATGTAAGCGAAAGAAAATTATCTTAGGTACTTTAAGTGTCGTCTCATAACTTCATCATCAACTCAAATCAACAACAAAGTGCCTTTACTAAGTAGGTTGGTATAAAAATACGATTTATTGGACAATAAAAGTAATATTAAATCGTGAACGAACTAGGCACTTGGATTTCCAAACTCTCATCACAGTAAATCCTTGACACCTCAATGAAGGATTGTTACAGAGAATATACTAAAAAAGAAACGAGATGTTGACAGTCAATATGAAAAGAAAGCAAAGAAATCATTAACACTTCATCCGAAATGATCTAATTAAAATATTTGTCTCATGAAGCAATTATGAAAATAATAAATCCGTTCCGAGGACGGTAGCGACGGCACCCCACCATATATCTTTTTTATCGCCGCAACGACGTGTTTAACCCGTTCATTGACAAAAGGTATTTAAATTAAGCTGTCGAGGAAATTATATTTACTGCTCAACGACATACCGACCAACCGTTAAATGCTCACGTGATTTCTGTTACGCTTTTAGATTTGTCGGTAATATTTGAAATTGGAACGTATTCAATTTCGTTTTCATTTCATACAATTTTTAATCTGCTAATCTTGAAACTTAGGTATATTATAAGGGATGTAGGTATATAGGTACTTAAGTATACCAATTTTTAAGTGACAGAATTCTAGGTTTTTTATGATGGTAAGTGGTCACCACCGCCCATAGACAATGCGCAATCAACCTTGGGAAGTAAGATGCCTGTAGTTACACTGGCTCACTCACCCTTCTAACGGAACACAACAATACTGGCTACTGCCGTTTGGCGTTAGAATATCTGATGAGTGGGTGGTACATACTCAGAAGGGCTGACACCAAGTGTAACCTCTGACTTTAGGCAATACTAGTAACTCATTTATTAGAAAGATGTTAATTTGTTTTGACTAGTAAAATCAGATTATAATGTTGTTAAAATGTAGATAAAACAAACCTAAACCGTTAATAAAATGTTTTTCAAACCAGTAAAGATAAATGAAGTGTTAATTAAATCTTCCCGAAGTTATTTATGCTAGCATCCATCAACGAAACGTCAGTCGCGCGACAAATTTAACAATGCGAGTGAGACACAATACGCAGAAAAAACATTCGATAATGACGTGCGAATCTGTCAAGATAATGTGTTTTACGAAATTTATCGAGCAACTCGAATTCCTTTTGGTGGAAATAATTTTACACCCAATTTCGCTTCAGATTTCATTCAATTAACATTTCAAGGTTCCGTTGTAAAGCTAGCTTACTATATAATTCTAATGACAAATATATTATTTTAATTAATTTAAAATACAGTCAATATTTTTGTTAATTGAAATATTTAAATAATCTGTACGGGCAGCCTAGCGATGTGAATGTCGCAGATTTGACCACATGGACTACATAACAGATTGGATAAAAGAAATAGAAGTATAAACTGGTATTGCTAATATTCTGTAATAAACAGCGAATTGCAATGAAGTAATACTTAATAATAAATGACTTCGGGAGATATATTTTACCAAGCTCTCATTCATTGTGTAGATAGGTATGTACCTATATGCGTGTGTTGTGTATTTATGACGAATGCATTTGGTATACAGCCGTATATTATCATACCGTGTGTTCCCATGTTTTATGGTTATATTCAATTACCATGTACCATCTGGGTGCTCCGATACGAAGTCACTCAATTTATTCAAACTTCGTAAAACATGTATCAACTTCAAACTTCCATTACAAGTAAAATATAGGTTTTCGACTCATTTAAACTAAATAATGTTCTTTCTGTTCCATTTGTACATAAATATGTATGTATTGAAAGGAAAGAGACAAGACAGAGTTTACTTTTGCGTTTAAAAACATTTCTTAAATTGAAATAATATACCGAAATTCAGTTCTAATATCGTACCAGCAGAACTAAACAGTTTACCTGTCTGCTTATTGATATCAATTTACATTTCGACTGGTTGACCGCTACAAAAGTTGAAGTGCTGCAACGCAATCTAATAACGAATTACAAAGAGGAAAAATATACAGCAAAAAATATTATCATATCGACCATGGCCTTGTCGTACAGAACACCTCACCAAAGATTCCTCATAATCAATTAATCCTTTAGGAATGCATAGGGAACAATCATAAAAGTATTCATATTTATTTATATAGATAGGTACATAAAGCTGACCACACACTACCATACCTACTTATTTCTAGACATACTTCATGACAGTCGGCGTAATGTTGATTACATGTGAACTTTCCAGGTTCCTTATTATTGTGTTACAAAGGTTATTAATTTTTAATTCACAATTATTACTTTCAAACAAGCATCTTTCATAATTTGCCTTGTTTAATTTACTTAACTATCACTAACAAAAAACGATGAAAGAAAATGTATATTATGTTCAAGCCATTTAAAAGTCTGCATACTTCGTTATAATGTGAAGTATAGATTATAACAATTTGAAATACATACAAAAATGACTTGTATCACATTGTGTTAAGTGTGAATATCGCTTGTATGTATAATATTGTATTGTAGGGCTATAGAATGGATATTGTAATTTATTCAGGACATGTCTATTGCGGTTTTAAAGCGTAAAAACAGCTCAAACAGCTTGACCATAGGGACGCTACGGTTTCCTGCCCTCGCCACAAATGACCTTTTAAAATACCCGGCTATACATATTAATGACTCATGAATCGATGATATTGATGGCAAATTGTGTCATATAATTATTAAGATTGGAAACAGCTGACTGCTTCAACAGTGAAAGGTGCTGGATATAATATCACCATTAGCATACTAAATAATGATTGTTACACACGTCAAGTAAATGACATGAAATTTAACGTACTTAGATAATGACTTAAGTATCCTTATTTTCCGAAAATATGCTATTTCTTATTGATGACTTTATCTTGTGACGTCATTAAGTACCTATAGTTTAAGTTTAACGTTCTATAATATCTAGACATGCGTCATGCTCTGCCAATTTTGATTTCGTTACTGAAACGTTTTTATGTTGTATACAAATATAAGTTTACTTTTGTTTATGACAGATATAAACAATTGCCCATATCTGGGCTTATATGCATTGTTTTTTAAAAAAGAATATTATAGTTGTTGTTATACATTAATGCAATATCAGAACGGATGTACTGCAAATCTGTACTGCAAGGAATAGGTTACTCGAATTCTTACAATTTTCACTCTGTAATAAATATCTCGAGTTACCAAATATACCCACAAATTACAAAGAATGTTTAAACCTGAAATGGTAAATTGTTAAAAATAAATTACTCAATATGCCATTTCTTTTACTTATTGCGAAATTCGAAGTGAACTATGGAATAATTCACTTTTTATCTCACTTGTGAAATGTTGACAAGCGACTTAAAGTGATACGCCATTTAAATACGTGTATCCTATAAATTTTATAATTATTATTGTCAATGTCACATATTACATTCTGACATTTCACACTCGTGTTCTAAGGAGATCGAGTTTCTTGTTACAGAATAGCCCAACTGATTAGTGGTTTTTATTTTACCCCGATAATAGAGCTCTATTTTGGTGTTTCACGTCAGAGGTGTAAAAAATTGTAAACGAAAATATTCGAAACGAAATTTATTTTATTTTATCAATATAATAAAATTAGTGTTTTATGTTTGTCCTTCTCATTGTAGTCATTCATCCGATTATAATATAACATTGATGAGTTATATAGGTAGGTGTGATTGTACTTCAACATAGACATTAGATAGATTAGATAGACAAGTAGAGCAAATTATATCGTGACATTTATCAATTTAGTTAAAATACATGTCCCCCTCCTCGTATAACCTGAATTCCTTCAAACGAGGCGTGAAGCGGCATCTTGCGGGCTTGTATGGCGAGGGCGACTAGTGCAGTTCATTCCTCCTGACTGCACTGACCGTCTTCGCGATTGGGTTTACCATCACGTCGATTAGAGTCCTATACCCGATTAATATAAAAAAAGAATTATTAAAATAATTTTCTATACCATACATACTTGAATATACATATTATTTATATAACCATCGAATTTTCTTCAGGAAATGTAGGTACGTGTGAACGAACCAGCATAATAATACACGGGAGAAAAGCAAGGTGTTACCGCGCCGGTCAATTACACACTAATATGATTCACTGTTTATAATCTGTAGTCAATCATTAGTCTCCGGATAAATACAAGGTTACTTGCGTATGTCGGTATACCGTCATGTTTAACTTTAGTTTTTACTGCTCCATGTCATGAAATATGCAACAACCGTAATTGTATTTGCTTACAATTTTAATTTTCTTTCGTAAAAGATACATCCGGAACCAATGAAATGGATTGAGTAACTAAAAAAAAATATTTAATACCGATAATGAAGTTTTTATAAGATTTTTTTTTTCTTTTTTTTAAGATAATTTCAACCAACCGAATGAGCTGAAATTTTGGTACTGATGACAAAAAAAATCTAGTAGCATATATTTTTTTTAAGCAGAACATTATATTTTTTTTTAAATTGAAAATGTATACTACATACTCCATCTGCCAAATGATTCTCATTTTTAAAAACTCTGATAAGGTTTTAGATCCTCAAAGTGCCTGATTCGGTCATCATTAATGTCATCAGAATCGGCTGTAGTCGGCTTCTGTGTTTATAGGTAATTTTTTACTTATATGGAAAAATAGACCTTTAGTCAAAATCATAAAATGCGATAATCGCGTGGCAGGGCTTGTAGGGTATTTGCAACTCATTGCATTAGCCGGGCTTGTTAGTGGCGCGGTGCGGGCAGCGGTAATGAAGGTAAGATGCAAGTCATGAGGGTAGAGGCGCCGCGCCGTCATCGCGCCCTGTCAATACGTGATGCCTCGACAGCGGAGAAGGTTATTTTCAAAGGCGCACCACTAATTAATACCCACTAGTCTATAAAAAGTGAAGGAGCGGTAACTTCTTTGTTCTACTGTCGACGCGACCTACCAATACGGTTGCCTATTTGTGTCGATGAAATATGGACGAGGATGTTTAATGGGGGGCTGATGACTATTTATATAATTTTGCTTTTATTTATTTGACCAACGAAATGATTATAAGGAATAAAAAAACGAGTTCCAATCCAATATGTAAATGAAAACAAAGACTCTATCACTTATATAAGAAAGGATATAAATAATACAATTTTATGACGAGTAAAACCTTTTTTGTTTAACAACCCCGTTTCAAATGTCGCTAACAGTGTCAAGACATCAATTAATTTAGCACGTTGTTCACAAAAGAAAGGCTGAGGCACCCCGCAGGCGCCGCCCGCCGCGTCCCCGTCACTCGAACTAATCTGGCTTATCAAATAACCGTAACGGATTCGATATAAACCATCTAACAGTGACTCGCATATACAGATATTATCCAACTTTGTTCTATTTCGCAACGCTATCTGCACATACAAAAAAATGGTTGACGCATTCTCTCAATTTCGTTGGTGTAATATTTTTTTTGGCATGCTAAGGCTTGCGGACAAATGTTACATTTGATGGTAAGTGGTCACCAATGCCTATACACATTGACGCCGTAAAAAAAAATAACAGTTCCTTAAATCGCCAATGCGCCACCAACCTTGGGAACTGAGATGTTATACCTCTTGTGCATGATAGGACACACCACTGGGTCAATTAGACCCTGACTAACTGGGTCAAAATTCATTGACACGGTAGCAGAAGCTACCGTTGAGAACAAGCCCGGGCAAGGAGGTATGCCTCGAGCCCCGTACCCGGCTTGACCCATGGCCAAGCAGGAGGAACCAACTCTCTGTGCATGTAGGCACTGGCTCACCTTTGATACTGGATACTAGGTATTGCTGCGTTGGGTATATGATACGTGAATGGTACACGTACGCAGACGGGCTTGCGTGAAGCCCTTCTACCAAGTAAAAAAATCAAATATGTTTTCCACCACATAGTCAATATAATATGTAAATAGTCGTATTGTTTAATTCCACCTTAATTATTAGCTCTATTTACTAACGTTATGTAGAGTAAAACTGTTCAGAACACCTGACGAATATGTCTACTCTACATCCTTCTATACAGCGGTCGTCGAGCGTGACGTTGATTATTTATTACGAATCCCATTCTATATTATCTATACATACTAGATATATTATGCATTATATTATAAAAACATGGACCATAACTTATATTTATATTGTTAGGTAAGCGTCTTTAAAAAAAGATTCGAAAAATACTTTTTCAGATTGCATTTCCACAGATATTCTTTAAGATATTATTTATCTGTAGTTTAAGACAACTTTAAATTTTTGCCACAACTTTAAAAACTTCAAATGAAATATTACAATAAAATTATTTATAATCAACTCTGTTTATATATTTGCATTTAGAGGGAAACATTGTAATTTGAAATTGAAATTCACAAGGGACATAACGTCTGACTACCAGTTACTTATCTTATAATATATCGCCAAATGTCAATACTAGTGTGTAGTAGTTTTGCGCTTGTTGAACAGCCAGTGTTATTACAAGCAAAAGGGATACAACATAAGGCCCAAGGTTGGTTGCGTATTGCCGATATACGGGATGGTTTATATCTCTTATATACCAATGAATGGATATTAATCATTACTTACCATCATTGTTATTCGATAAATTAAAAAAGAATCCCCTTTGAAGTGTTAGAGTACATTTATGAGAAAGAGTTTTATTTCATCGGTTTATATTTTGCACGGTAAAGTAATAACATTGAAAGGATCTCATAAATCCGCAACAACACCAAACTGTAAAACCATTGCACACGTCCCATTATGTCCATTATAAGTACTATCGGAAATTGCAACTATCAACTGTAGCATCCGGCTTTTAACTGTAAATTTTCCGTTGGCAATTTGTTATTGTGTAAGATTGACGGATTTAAACAAATGGCATTTCCTTTTGTTTGAGCTACTATTAACTTAACTTGCTTGAGCCATAAATCTTACTGACAAACTATAACTAAATTATATAGTTTAGATAAGAATAGAATAAATGTTAAAGTCTGTGTAAATGTATATTTTCTAATCAAATAAATAATAACTAGAGTTTACATAGCGGTCATTATTTTTTCTACTGTTATTTATTTTTAATTTTTATTGATAACATTAATGCTCCTCAATAGGTAACTATTGAGGTAAAAAATAACAAACAAAAAAAGGTTAAAGAACAGTGAAGGCACTGAACTCTTTTGCCTATGCCAATTTATATGTAGGTACATATTAAAAAAGATAAAATTAAAATACTAAATGTAAACAAATACACTATTTAACAAAACTAACAAATTGACATTTCAAATAAAAACGATCCCAAATCCCAGGATACTTAATATTAGAGGGTCGTAATGGTACCATTAGCTCCCTCCGCAAATATTTTATGCTCCTCTACGACGCAGACAAACCGCCATGAATACTCCACACTTCACTCGAGGGCTTTGAATCGCGCCTGCCATTAATGGTCACAACGTTCACTTTGTTGATCTCTGGAAGGGCCCTTAGTTAACAGATAGTTAATATTTTAAATATATTGAGCTTACATTGCGAGTTTCTAGGTAATTACGTCTTATGCACTTATTCACAATTATCTTTTAAGTTAAGTATGACGAACCTATAGCGTTGTGGTATCTGCGGTCAGTTCATTCAGCACGTCCGATGTTACTCATTCATAACTGACCCAAGCCGCAACTTGCCACTCGTAGTAGAATCATTACATACAGTTTAGAACAACTTGTGGTCACAATTAAAGAGCATTTATACGTTAAATGCATCAAATTTAGCTTTAATAACTTTATATAGTTTAGTATTGATTTAAACGAGAGCGTTTCCGATAAGAGTTAGAAACACAAAATGGAAACGAATCTGTTGTACTCAGGTGGTCGCGTGGCTTAGACCGCCCGCTGCGGCCGACACTGCGCTATGCTAATTCAATTGTGTTATGAGAGCGGATAGCGGCGAGCGATACCATCGGCTCCGCCCGCATTATCATAATAATGCGCGAGTCACCTCGCAGACGCGCCTTGACGGTGTCGACATGTTCAATATCCGATATACAAACGATACATGACTACAGAATTAAATATGCACCACATGTAAGCAACATCGTATAAACCTTGTTATAGCGAGTCGCCAGAAAATATAGTTTAAGCTTTGAAACGATCTTGTCGAGTCACGGAGAGGCATCATCTAATCGATTCGCAGAAGTGTGAAAAGTGGCGAAAGCGGTTCTCATGGAGCTTCGCCCGCGGCCACAGCCCCGATACTCACAGTTCTTGTCGACGATTACATTCATCTAGCGGGATGCAAATTGAATTATGGGACTTTTTGTGGCCTTTCATTGTTTAATATCACCGCTTTGTTCTTGCGCCGCTCTGTAAGTACGTGACGATCGAACACTCAGCGCCTTGTAATCGCTCGCTATCTTCCCCAACTCGCGCGCCGCAATTGTTCTGTTGCACTCTTGTTCGTGACGGCAAATTATAGTGTTTTATTTTATTACTTGCCTAATTATTGCTATTGTTACAAATAACTGTGTTCTTCTGTAACCGACTTTATTACGTTATTCGATATCAGAATATTATATCAATTTCAAACATCGTCTGTCGGACACGTATCTACTTCATCAAAAGACCATTAAAATGAAAAAAACTTTAATTAAATATGGATAAAAAATTACTACATTTATGAATTTTTATATTGTTTGAAGCGAGTATAATTGTTTGAAATTATGAGACATGACTGTGAGACAATTATTGTGTCTATTGATGGGCTCTACAAAACATTATCATTGTCTTTGCCATTTGGTTTGGGCCCTGAAGGCTTTTGAAACAGTAATACGTCTCAAATTATTTTTTAAAAATGCTTTAATTAAAACAAAACTGTATAAAACACAATTAACTGCACTTAAACATCAATTAAAATAATGAACGTCATATGTTTTATTGTATCGCGTAAAATGTCATGTTAAATTCCTACTTTTGCAGTTGCCATGTCTGTATCGTTGCGGTTTCTTAACATTTTTACGTTGGTAAGTACCTAAATGACAAAGTTGTATCTGATATTATACAGAATTTAAACGGCATATGTACAAGTATAAAACATTAACCGCCATAAATAAGTCGGATCTTACAATAGTGACTGAGATTGCCTCAGGCAACGTGTTCGAAACATTTTATTCGTTTGTTTGTTTGTTACTATCATAAATGGAGCTAATTATTATAATTTCTGTGAAAATTATTGGAATTATCTTGCTACCAAAAAATACGTGAATTTAAATGGAGTTTAACGATCTTTTCTTGGAACTGCAGAGACTCGGCCGAAGGCGATGTCGAACCGCACGCAATGTTGTAAGAATTATTTTGCATCAACCTTGAACTTATCTTTGCTTTTAATATGAGGCCAATCAGTTTTTAATGAAATGCTTTTTATAGTTTTTAATTATTATTGAATTTGAATTTTATTAGAACACAGCAAAAGTTAAAAAAAAATAATCAACATCGATTCGAAAGGACAGTAAAATTAAAAAAAAATACTGGTACAATTAATTCACGGGCGTAGCACTGTTGACTGAACTCTGGACGTTAATAAATAACATTTTAATAAACTCATAGTTATAATTGCGGATTTATTTCAATCTTGTTACGTATCATTTCATTTTTTATGGTCAAATTTATATAGTATTGTACTTTTACAACGTAACTAATTCTCGTGAAGAATATCGAGTAATGATATGATGTTACAGAACAAAGAGGTATGGAAGGGGATCCCTTGTTTCCATTTCGTCGCTCGTTTTTTACCGAGTGTCAGAACTGGTTTATCAAATTGGTGCTCCTATTATCTGCACTCCGCCGGTGAAGGTCGGCCGACACTTTAGAATTTTGGAGCAGATTCCATCACGCAAAATATTACTAGATATTTTTTGTAGCCGAAAACAAATTCTATAATCATTTTCCTAAAAATCCAAATTGTATTTTAAATATATCAATGACTAAGAAAAACAAAAATATGTTAAAAATATTGTTTAAACACTATAAATAATTCAGGTATACGATATATGACAGTTACATTAGCTGGAACAAATATTTTTTGTAAACATAGTACAATTTTTAACGTCTGTTAAAACTACTCTGGTGAGTGAAGGCGTGAAACCACGCTAGTTATAATGGTCATTAGACCGCTTCACGCGCCCACATGGCGGTCTCGAATTGTGCCGCAACAAATTATTTATTTAAATGGAAATTATCGACTTGTGACGTCCGCTTTTCACGCGCATGTGTGATTAATTCAAACGACATATGCGTCAGAGGGTCTCGTTTTTGTGTCCGGATTGAAAATCTCACGGTCTATTGATGATGTTCAACTTTTACTTTGTTCTATTCCATTTTTAAATTTGCAAAATTTGTTTTCAGATTGGTCGAATGTACCTAGTAAATATATAATTTTTTTAATTAGCACTACATTTTAACTGGTTTAGTCCGTAGGTAGATAGCATTACAGTTTATCTTACGACAAACTATATTATGCAACTATATCAACATTGAATCTATTTATTCATTTAATATTTTTTATCAACAGTCGTTTTCGATTTAACCTTGAATACCATTTTGAAAACTATCAATACATTTTCTTTAAGGCTATAAGACAATTGTCAAATAAAATAACAAAATTGTATTATTTATTTTAATTTTAAATTAATATAAAAAATAGACTTAATAGCCAAATGCAACAGCAGTTCGTAATTATTAAACCGTTGAAAATAAATACCATTCTTAATAATAATAATCATTGAATGAATAAATAAATAAATAATAATAAATGAAATATTTGAAATAAATATTGTTATCAATTATATTATACTCAACAAATAAACATATTCTCGTAGTAAGTCGTTACAGCGACAGCATTTCACAGTCGGTCGCTCGCGTGTGATGTCGGTTAATGTCGAAATAATGCCTCGCCATCATTATCTTTTACTTAATTCCAAACTACTAGTTTTACAAAGAATCCTGAAATAACAAACCTTAAATAAACCTTAAATACTGTTTTGTTGATTTATAACTTTTTTATTCGTTTCTGAGTATCATTGAGTCATGAAGTGAGTTGTTATACTTATTACTATTAGTTATTTTATTTATTATTCATTGTAACCATTTTTATGAGATACACAACTAGGATCTATTTTTGTTTGCTTATTTTAAAAAATCAGTTTATTCCTTACAAATTTTTTCACTTTTTATAAGAAAATACATAGTATTTCATCAGAATATTTGATTTTATTTCTACCTTACCCAGGGTAGTAAATAGTTACTTAAAGAAATTCATCTTTATATTTAATACCATTTAGAAATTACTCATCATTTTCCTTACAATCTCATAGGATAGTGACCTGCTTACAAATAAAAAAACTAATTCCAATACTATATGTTCTACATAACTATATAATAAAAAACATTACTATTGAGTATTCCATGAACAGAGATTGTGAAGTCGACTTCTATCATCAAATACAAACAATACAAAGCGTATGTACCACACTATATTCTGGATGGCACAACTAATCAATACATCCCCTTATGTGTCGAATTACTGGCGACGGAATAGTACCCCTTCCGTCATCCTTGCTCGTAATTAGGCAGTTTATTATAGAAGAGCTTCGAATTATTCCGTAATTTGATGTCATATTCTAATTGGAAACAGAGTAATAATTATTCATATGTCCTAAGCAACGTACCTACTTACAATTTAAGCAAGTAATTTGTAATATGTTAATGTTTTAAATTATTTTAAGTTTTTATGTGTTTGACATTTGTTATTTATCTGTTTAACATTTTTCAGTATATCTGTATAAAATTTGCGTGCACGGAAAAACCAACTGATTATATATATTTTTTTTAATTCTAATTTTTTTCACTTGTCCCTATTGCAAAGGTTTCCTCCTTCGTCGCTATAGCTAGACATAGTATTAAATATTATCTGAAAAAAATATCTAACATTAAACATTCATAATAAAGGGATAGTCTTGTCTTAAGTAGGTATAACAAGCTTCCAGATGCAAGCAGTTTTCTGGTCTCCCCTCGCCCCAAAAAATATTTTTAAATTATCTTCTAGCCTCTCCTATGATATCCAAGACTTGACCATTATCGGCGATGCGGCCCCCAATACGCTTTGCCCTGGGTAAAGATGGGCCTGGGGAAAGCAAACTTTTCAAATTAAATAAAAATATAATCACAGACAAATAAATAGCTATGCAAATATATAAACTTACTAAATAAAAAAAAAACAATCTTTAACGTGTAAAATGAGCAGTGATTTCCCATCACAGCGCCGCGACGGCGGAACTCCGAAGCGTACAGCGTACGATTTCACCCGGAATTAACTGGATAATACTATAATAGTGCAATTAGCCATCGGCAATTTGCTCTCGTATTATCGACATTGAATTATACTCGAGCTATTTCGTTATAAGTTCAGATATCGAACAGGAGTCATAGCTGTTAGTACAAGATTATAAAATGAAACTATTTAAAGTCAAGGAAAATTTATTCATATTAATATATTTTATAATATGGCGATTCTGTTATGTTAATTTTGAAAATGGAATTAATTTTTATTTATTTATGTATGACATTAATAATTGGAAATGGAATTTAAAACATTCAAATATTATGAGATCCATAAATTAAAAAAAAGAAGTACAGTAATTCAAACTTGCCATGTAAGTTACACAGATTATATAAACAAAGAATTTAAAATATCGTGTTCTTGTAATAAATATCCAATTCGAGTTTGTTGTGAGCACTCGATTACTAGTATCATTATATTCAACGGCGTGTTGTCGAAAAAATATTAGGTCATAAGTATAGTTATGAATTTTATGAAATACAATTTCCTCTGTAACGACTTCACGATCATCTTAATAACACGTCGAGGGCTAAGCGTTTCGCTTGAATATTCATTTCGGTTCATCATAATTTTGGTAGATAATTTAAAATTATCCAATCTGAACCGCGCCAGCGTCGTATGTGCTCCGATAATTTTTTTCTCAAAGTTATTTATTGCGTTAAGCTGTTATATGTTTTTGTGATATATAAACACTCATTTATAATCGTAAGCGATTTTTTTTTGTTGCAATGTTTTTATGAGTAAGGTATAATATCTAATCTAATAAAAATATAATTTAAAATACGAACCACTATTTTTTTTGTAATAAAGATTTTTAAAAATACTAATTAGTCTGCAGTGGAGCGGAGTGGTGGGAAATAAGACTTCAAAGGTTACTTAGTACCTAGTAGTTGTACGAGTGAGACAGTGTAACTGCAGGCACAAGGGATATAACATTTCAGTTCCCAACAATGGTGAGGGATTGGCGATGTAAGGAATGGTCAATATTTCTTAAGGTGCCAATGACTTTGAGCGGTGACTTACTATCAAGTGGCTCATCCGTCCGCCTACCTATTACAAAAAAATATATATTTCCTCAGTGTCTGAGCAAAGTAAAGCAACGGGTAATTAGCTTCCTGCAATTTCAGCAATTTAACTCTACTTAAGTTCAACGAAAATAAATCAGAGGAGATTATATGACATGACAATGGTTGTTTATTGACACTAATACTTTATTGGCATACATATTATTTAATGGTGTGTTGTTAAAAATTATAAGAAAAACATGTTCATCAAATTTAAAAAAAAGATACTGTTTACCTCTATATTGTTATGAGATTGACATCACACGAACTAAAAAAAAAATATAATACTTCACATTACATATAATTACAATGAAAACAATAATTATTTCGATCACTTAAAATAATATAATAGAAACAAAATGTCTTCAGTCGTCGTCAAAGTACTGTTATTATGTTGTTATAGAAGTATACAAATACGATATAGGATTTATTAAGTACGCATTGATTAACTTAATAACTCCCGTTTCTAGTTAATAGCGAAGCTTGCCCGCAATTTAGTAATTCGATTTATTGGCCTCTTTAAAACATCCGGCTACCTTTCGAGCCACGTAATTTGCTTTATTATTTTTCTTATTAAACAACTGCAAATTATATTTTATAATTGTATAAACCAGTGTGATAATATTGAAAGATGTTTACTTTAAATATTTCAATACTAATTAATTATATAGTAATTATTACCTAGCTAGTCCACTTTTTTATATATACATATATTTAATATTTTTTATAAGTCATTAAAATGTTATCCTTTATCCTTTATCGACCTTCCTAGGTCATTTTCGTTCGATCACATTTAGCATTTTTGACGATATTAAATAACAAACTCTACATATCAACACCTATAGGTAATTTTGTAAATAAATTTATGATTTATATTATTACGTAAGGTTATGTTAACACGTACCTACAATATTTTGTATTACTCACCGTGGAGAGATCTTTAAAGTATCAGATTCAGTATTTATTTTCTTAATAATTAAATTTATAAAATAATACACAACATACTTATTGCTGTCAGTAAAAAACCCACTCGACTCAACCACGTATCGTTCTCCGAGAGGCACATTATTTTTGACCGGCTTACCTGTTCCGATACTACAATTTCGTGCTCACGTAAGATGATTTCGTTTTATTCCGGTTCGTGTTTTTTATGACAATGATCTCCGTCATTTTTGACAAGGAAAAGGCCATCAAGTTTGTAATGCGACGTATGGCGCCGGAGTGTCGGCTCGGTCTCATCTACGCTTTGATCCAATCTGTGGTTAGTTGAGTCAGTTGACGACCAATTACCTATATCATTCTGGTCGACCCGCGCCCAAATGGAGCATAATCTCTAGCGTAATTATGACTTCAGTCATCTCACTGCTCACATCGAATCGACGCATACGCATAATTATTGTCTAGAACGGTGTGAATCACGTTAATATGATAAAATGTATGTAAAAATTTGCCAGTTTTTAAAGTATACTATATCTATTACTATTTACAGTCGTTTTACTATTGTCTTATTATTAGTATGCTTAATAATATATTATTAAATATAATAAAACAAATGTTTTTCATTAAGAATGAAATTAAGGCTTTGTGACAGTGAGAGCTTTATTGCATTTTTTAATTTAAGTAATAATTTGTTGAGTTGTCTGACTGAGAAACCTTTATTTTATAACTTATAATATAATAAAGTAATTTTAATTTTAAAATGAAACATAGTAAGGTTTGATATATAACCATGTAGGTAAACTGTATCAATATACATAAATAGATAATACGATGTTATGTAGGTACCTATATACATATACCTATATGGTGATTGGGTCTGAATAAACGATTAAAAATTATTTAAATTTATCTGAATAAGAATTGTGTCACTGAATTTTTATTACTTTAGCTTATAATGGTTTCATCTTTTACATTTTTATGTTATTTTAGCAATTATATATATACGGATAATATTCTTTAAGTTATTTGACCTGGTTCCGACTCACTGTTAAAAAATATACAGATATTCAGATTGTGGGAGTTCTTCTCCATCAACGCGACCTTGTGTCTGAATCGTGAATAAAACCATGTAATTTAAAATCAAACCTATGAAAGACTTAGATTTAGACTAAGTATTTCCAAATCTACGATATAGTGTCGCTGATTTCTATGTTTAGTCTAGAATTCGATCAAATTCAGCAGTTGTAAATCCGCGCACATTGCGGCGACAGCTGCGCCAATCACAATGTAAGGGGCGTGGTCCCGCGCCCCGTCCCGGCGACTCGTGATCCCCGGATTATATTATTGCGTACAATGAAGCTTTTTTATCGAGCCTTTGTCTCATATTAGGGTGAAATATCCGGTCGGATGTTTCTTCTCCGTTCATTTTATTGTACGCGAAATGAATACCGACGAAAGGATTGTTCGTGATTTACGCATACATTTCTGTCTCCTTTCGCTGGCGCCCTTTGCATAGGAGAGGAATAAAACAAAACCGATGTATTATAATAAGATCGGGACCGAAGTAATACCGACCGCAGCAGACAGCGTTTATTAATTACGACGTCCCGCGGCGTCGAGCGGTAGCGGTTCGGAGCTGTCACCGCTCTGCCTAATTGTAAATACGCTACCTATAAACTCCTTACAATTTATTTATATTGTTTTGAAACGCCTCGGGCTGGACCTGAACACCACTGTATTAGGTCCCATATATATTAGACTATAAATCAGACTCGGACGTTTCCCACGGTTTCAAAGTCGTTCCTTAATTAAACCTTAATAAAGTATTCATTCGAAGATATTAATTATTAATTGTCTATCTTTGCAGGAGCATCCGAGTCTACGCGGCACGCCTTTGGCGATGCTTGCAGCTCAGTGTAACAAGCTTTCAAGTAAATCGCCTCCGCCTTTAGCCGACGCAGCCGTCGGCAAAGGTTTTCATCCATGGAAGAAAAGTCCTGGCACCCACTCCCCGCCGGGCGCTGGTATCGCACCGCGGTCCCAGGCTCAGGCCTGTGCGCCGTATGCTCGGGCACCCACGTCGTGCGCTGCGGCACCATCATATGGCAATGAGCTCTACTTTCCGTCCTCCGGCGATCAGCTGCTCGGAAAGAGTGAATCAAGTGCAAGTCTCGGTTCTATGTATTCAAGACACCCCTATGAATCTTGGCCGTTCAATGTTGGAAGCGGTGGTAGCAGTGGCGCATTGAAGGCAGCAGAAATGGGGGGCGTCGGTGCGGTTGGAAGTACGTGGTGGGACGTACATAGTGGATGGCTAGACGTCGGAGGACAGATGGCAAATTATGCTGGTCAAGATTATTCCCAACTTACACATTCGCTGTCCGGCGGAGCACACTTATTGCCTCCCGCACCTCATCTATTACAAGACGCTTATAAATCGGTGCTGCCCACACAAGGATCTTTCGGTCTTCACGGTCCGGGTTCGCCCGCGCCGCCGGCTCAAGCACCATCACCCCGATCACAAAGGCGGTATGCCGGTCGTGCTACATGTGACTGTCCCAATTGCCAAGAAGCCGAGCGACTCGGTCCTGCGGGGGCTCATCTTCGTAAGAAAAACATACACAGTTGCCACATACCAGGATGTGGCAAAGTTTATGGCAAAACATCCCACTTAAAAGCTCATTTGCGTTGGCATACCGGCGAGAGACCGTTCGTTTGTAACTGGCTTTTCTGTGGCAAAAGGTTTACACGCTCTGATGAGTTGCAGCGACACCTAAGAACGCACACAGGCGAAAAGAGGTTCGCGTGTCCGGTATGCAATAAACGTTTTATGCGTTCAGACCATCTAGCAAAGCACGTGAAAACGCACAACGGTGGCAAAAAAGGCAGCTCTGAATCTTGTTCAGATTCAGAAGAGAACAGTCAGGGTGAGACCGGCGGTGGCGGTAGGTCTCCCGAGCATCCATTAGACGTGAAGCCGGGGGCGCTAGTGTGACGGGGGAGCGCGGCGCTCGCAGTGCCGCACCACGCCTCAACGCTCCTGTGATACCGCTGCCGCGAGAACATGACGCTGCCGCCGCTCTCGTCTGTACATAGCACATATCAAGCACTGTATATTAAAGTGAATTTGTAATAAAAAAATAAAGACTCGGCAGTGTGTCGCTGCCTCGACATTGTTTATGTGTTTGTGGTGAGACTTGAAAGTGTACAGTATAGATATTATAAAATATTATCTATTATATAATAACTAAATATTATATAGTAAAATAGATTAAGTAGAATCACACTCTTAGTCCAAAATCGCAGTTGTAATTTATTTCATTAATTGTTTTTATTGTAAAGATATATCTATAATAATTACCTCAAATCAACAAATGACATTAGAAAAAATAAACACAATATTTATTTATCATTTGTTTTAAACACAGTAGAAGTTTTAATTTATATGTAATATCAATATTTCAGTAAGATTTTACGAATGAGAAATGGGATGCGTAAGAAATATACAAACTAAAATAACGTTAGCTCATATTTGTGGATAAATGTATACCTACCTAATAGTAGAAATTTTTTAAATGTTTGATAATTTTCGATCTTTAAATAAAGAACAAAGCGAATGAATTTATTGAACGATGTGTACTTTTTTTTGCATTCAATATTATGTTGAATCAACGTCCAACGACTCGAAACGATGAAACTTGTTTGTGAATGTGAACCTCATACAAAACTTCGGTATGTAATTGCCATTCTCATAGCTTCATAGTTTTATGTGTAAATTAATATTTGTTATAATATGTACAAAATTGTGCGAATAAAATTGCCTGATATGATTTTATAAAAATTGAATATATTTTCCGAGTGGATATTTGCATTTTTATTTATTAATAAACCTCATTTCTATAATAGTAAACGTAATAGTTAAAATCATTAAACTTAAAAAGTAATAACAAATCGTTCAAATTTAGACAGACGAGAATCGACATATTTAAAAACATATTTTTTTATCAATTACTGTTTATTTGTAACGAAGAACTAAGTTCAAGTTTATAAATTCAAAAAAAAATCATTCTGTATCATCTGAGTAATTCGTTAATTATTTATGAACATGATATAAAAAGTACCTGACCATATATTTTTTACATTAAAACGAATCATCTGTAGTTTTAAATAATTATATATATATTTTTTTTAAATACCAAAATAAATCGTTCAAGCGAACATAATCTTTAGCTTTATAAATTAGTGTAAATTAATTTTTGAATAAAAATATTAATATATATTTATATTAATTTTAAATTTTATCTGTAATACAGAAAAGTACATTCCATTACATAAAAAATTTAAAGAAAATGTTAATTGAAAGTCAGCGTTGAAATCATCTCTGTAAGTAATATTAGTGTTAGGTAGACTTACCTTTATTTTCAGTAACTTATGTTTCATGAAAATTAATCAATTTTCTTATACTTTATGAACTAGTAACTAAATACTGTTAAGCCAACAATGACATAGCTATGTTGGTCGTAAACAGGACCATGGTGTAATCAATACGCACTACCTACTTACATTAGTTGAAAAATTTATGACGTCAAACAGAACACGTTGAAAGTCAGACATAACAAATTTGAGCAGTAAAAAAGCAATATTAGGTCCTTACATATAAAATTAGCCTTTTGTCGTACTGACCACTTTGATCTGAAATATCTCCTCCTTGGTTAAGAATTCCAAATTCAAATTTATAAATATAGCTGGTATATTTTAGTTTTGAAAACAGTCATTCATTTGTTTTTACCTCATTATTTTGTTTTTGTCACATGTTATTGTAAATTAAAATCACTCCTGATCGAGGAATGTCAGGTGTGTGATGATGAGGAATTGGACAGGCAATACGACAATCGAATTCGTTGAAATTGTAAGAGTATGAATAATTAATTATTTATGAACATAATATAAAAAGTATTAAAATTGTAAGATTAGGTACTTTATGTATATATAAAATCATTATCATCATCATCTCAGCCGTACAACGACTACTGCTAGACAAAAACCTCCCCCAACCTCCACAAGAGCCGGTCTTCCGCTACTCACATCCAGTGGCTTCCCGCGACCCTCACCAGATCGTCTGTCCACCTTATAGGGGGCCTGTTCACGCTGCGTTTTCAGTTACGTGATCGCCACTCGAGAACTTTTCTATTTATATATTTAAAATATATCATAGTTATTGTTTATATCGATAACCTGGTGTTTTCATGAAGATGAGATTACAGTACCTCATTTGTGAAATGATGCAAATCGACTAGCGATGATATGCTATTTTAAACGTTATAATTATTAGGTATCAATGTCACAATTGGCGTGTATCAATTTGTGACATTTCACAATCGTGTTACGTTTAGATACGAGTTTCTTCTAACAGTATTTAGTCTACTGATGCTTTTTAAATATAATATTATTAGTTAATTACGTTTCCATAATAACAATACCTTCGCAAAGATAGTACAATCTTCGGTACCTAACTCACAAATTGCTAGTGATAGGTCTCCTTTACTCACTTGAAGAAAAAAATATAAAGTTAATTCTATCATATTGATTTAATACGGACAGACAGAATAATATATCTTTACGATATATTGCTCCACTGCTAAGTACGAGATGAAATAAGTATAAACTAAAAATAAGCACGAGGAAAATCAGTTATAGGTACTAGTATTTTTTATTGTCACCATTTCAATCTTATAATAGGAATCAAATAAAATATACAAGAAAAAATATATTTATTTATTAGAATCAAAATTAACCGGATAATAATTGTATTAAAGTATTCAAATGTTTCTAATTAAATTACCGTAACTAATTTTGATGACAAAGAGTGATCCCAGTTAATTATATTTACTTGGATACTAAGTACTTAATATAACGACACAACACAAACACGCTTCTGATATTTACAGTTTTTAATCAAAAAATTCGGTGTATTCGTGTTAAAAAATGATCGTAAGTATCATGAAGGTACATTCAAAACTGAGTCTTATGACATTCGAAAAATGGCGCTTTCCATTTCACACTGGAACGTAATTACGTCGTTTGAATTTAATTTATTGAACGCCGCAAAGAGGGCGACGTTCATCGTAAAAAGCGAATTGAAACCACAAATAATGAGGAGAGGGGAAGTGTCGCCTCCGCGGGTGGGCATCACCTCGTGCTTGAAAAACTGAGTAAAACCGAAGTCATCTGCAAGCCGCAGACTCCATTACGGCGCTCGTGTCGCGGCCTAGCTTAATCTTACTTTATTAATGACGCGCGCGACGGTGGTCTGACGCTCGACCGCCATTGATATCTCTATTCGCTTGAATGGTAAACTTTTTGTCGGGAGTTTAATCTAGTGTTTGTTTAATTCTAAATTGAATGATCTCGATGCCTCATTATTACAAAGGAACGTGGACTTTATTATTATGGATAGAACTTAAATATATTTCGTACAGCGACCCGCCCCGGCTTCGCTCGGGTGCAATGCTGATTCTACATATACTACAGAATGTCTTACAACGTTCACAGTTTTTCAGTCATTAGATAATACAAACCGCTATGTCTGTAAATCTGTAATATCTTCGAAAATATTCATTTAAATTACATGCTATTAATGGCCATATTGATCAATATTAAATGCACAATGTATTTAAGGTGCTTAATCGGATAAGGGTTAATGCTGTATGACTTAAAATCGCTTCGAAAATAAGCCATTATTTATCGTAAAAACTAAAAGATAAAAAATGGTTATTGTGGATTATCCCTAAGAGATAGACTATTGTGTATTGCTAATTTCGAGGTGAAGAGTGAAACACAGCGTCTCGTCAAAACGTATAATCAGAACTGACGGTTCATTGGAAAAGCCCATGAAGTACTTGACCTCCGTTTTAATTGATCGACATGCCTATGTATTACACCCCTCGCAACTTCTTCTTGCCTTTGCTGTATCTCACACACTTTAGTTTCCTTATCAGGCCTCAACACATCAAGTCGAGTCCGCAGCCGCCTATTTATCATTAACATAGCCGGACTTTCACCAGTTTCCGAATGCTCCGTATTTCTGTAGTATAATAAAAACCTATTTAGTGCCCTATCAATACTGCAGTTTTCCGTTACTGCCTTCTTAATAACTGTTTTCAAAGTTTTAACTGCGTTCTCCACCGCTCCGTTTGACCACGGATGATACGGAGCTGTAAATACATGTAGAATTCCGTCTCTTTTAACAAAATGCCCAAAATCGCTACTTGTAAAAGGAGGTCCGTTATCCGTTACTACTT
Organism: Vanessa tameamea; assembly: GCF_037043105.1. Classification (NCBI taxonomy): domain Eukaryota; kingdom Metazoa; phylum Arthropoda; class Insecta; order Lepidoptera; family Nymphalidae; genus Vanessa; species Vanessa tameamea. The sequence continues at coordinate 8,444,836 of NC_087316.1, forward strand.
GCCGGGTATGCCCCAACGACCCCATAATTCAGTTAACTTTTTAATAGTACTTTCTGCCGAGGTACTGGCCACTTGGAAAACCTCCATCCATTTTGACATGGAATCGATCGCAACTAAATACGTCTTTCCAAAAATTGACCCCATAAAATCTAAGTGGACTCGAGTCCAGGGTTTCGTAGCATATGGCTACGGCTGAGGAGCCCGCTTTGGAGGAGCATCCGCGTTGCCAGCTCACACCGCACACGCGCGACACACGCGCACCACCGCCTCGTCAATCCCGGCCACCATACATAGCTTCTAGCGATAGCTTTGGACTTAACGATACCCATGTGAGGTTCATGTATTATATTTGAAACCTTATCCTGACAAGCCGCGGGTATTACTACCCTATGTCCCCACATAATACAACCCAATTCTTCATATAATTAGTTCATTAATTTTCTATGTTGTCTTGAGTCTGGGTGTTTGTGGTACCGTCGTTACTTCTGATTTTCCATAACACAAGTGCTTTAGCTACTTACATTGGGATCAGAGTAATGTATGTGATGTTGTCCAATATTTATTATATTTATTTATTATTTATTATATAATTCCCCCTTTCTATTAAAATATGGTCTTATTGTACTTATCTCGCAATCACTGGGCCACGAGTCTCGAATATAGCTTAAAATTCTACCTAAAATCGGATCTTTTTTTGTTTCCCGATTTATATCGTGGTAATTGAGCAATAATGCCTCTTGCGCAATATGAAAAAAAGTTTGTTCCGGAATTTTATTATTTATTTTTGAAATACTTTTTACCGGCAAACGAGACAACCCATCGGCATTATTTTGGTCGGTTTTTATATATTCGATGTTGTAAGTGTAAGCAGATAATATAACCGCCCATCGTTGCATACGACTCGCTGCCATGGTAGGTATATCTGCATAAGGCCCGAAGATGGATACGAGGGGCTTGTGATCAGTACGTAACGTAAAATGACGACCATATAAGTATTGAAAATAATAGCAAGTGCCTCGCGATGTATTTGTGAATATTTGAGAGTTTTTTTCTGCCTCGTTTAGCGTACCCCCGACTCGGCGTCCGGCCCGTAAGCACGACTCACCGTTACCGCATGTACCGCTCTAGCCGCCGCTTCTCCGCTCGTTTCTTCCGCTGCACCCGGTTCCACCGCAGCCGCATCTCTCTCCGCCGCCTCTAATGCGATCGCCATCTTCACCGCAGTATTAAATGGGAGATCATCCGCCTCGGCGAATAAACGTTGCCTGATTATATCGCTTTTTAACCCACAAACAAACTGATCCCACAGGTTATCATTCAGATTATCTCCAAATTTGCAGTTTCTAGACATTTTTTTGAGTTCTGCCACGTAAATCGCAATGCTTTCCGCCATGTTTTGTCTTCTTTGTCTAAAACAATACCTTTCCGCTAGCACAGAGGGCGCCGGTTGCAAATGTTGACGCATTAACTCCACCGCTTCTTTAAAACTTATATCTGCGGGATTTTTCGGACTCGCGCGATTAACTAGCAATTCGTATGCCTGGTCCCCCATAGACGCAATTAATATAGGTAATTTCATTTCGTTATCCATCTTGTTAACCTTGAAGTACATTTCCAGTCTATCTACATACGAAGACCACGCACCGGTATTCATATCGAAGTCATTTAATTTTCCGATTGATATTTTATTTTTTTCGGTTTAAACACGCACTTAAATTAAGTTTATCGCTCGTGTGTATCACTATTGTGTATTGCTAATTTCGAGGTGAAGAGTGAAACACAGCGTCTCGTGAAAACATTTAATCAGAACTGACGGTTCATTGACATCTGTCATAAAATAAACATATCCTACATATACCATCGCGGATTTTGTTGAAGACCTTTTAAAGGTGTAAAATACTGTAGTACATTATTTTGATCTATCTCGTTGGGTTTAGGTAGGCCAGTGTTTGCAATGTAAGCGCAAAAAATGTGTTTATTTACGACATCACTTCAGAAACCTCTAAAATTATCAGTGTTTCTCTACTAGGTATATTGTGCATATATTATACATATAAACCTTCCTATTAAAACAATCTATCTAAAAAAAAAAACGCATCAAAATCCGTTGTGTAATTTCAAAGATCTAAACATACACAGGGACAAACAGCGGTAAGCGACTTTGTTTTATACTATGTAATGGTAAGCGATTGTAATGATGTTTAAATATATATTATCTACTTGCGTATATAAAAATACTGTATAATCATCTTATGAACTTGATAAATGCAACCATTTGTCAAACTGTCATCGTTCATAACCAAAAATTATAAATGTAAGTAGCCTGTAATAGCCTGTAATTGTCCCACTTCTGAACTAAGGCGTCCTTTCCCCTCGAGGAGAAGGATGAGACGTTTGAGGCTCATTCCGCCTCGATACGGGTTGGTGGATAAACATGAGGTAGAATTTTACCTGACAAATGCAGGTTTCACGAAATTAATCAGCACATGAAAATTCAGTAGTGCTAGCTTCGATTTGAACCCGCTATCTTCAATTCACGCGTTCTAGCCACAGAGCCAACACAGTTAGTAATTTAATAAATATTTAATTAAAACAATGATCTCTGTTAACGAAATTTACAAACACATCGGAGAGCAAAATTAATTTACTGACCTTTGTAATCAAATGATGTAGGACGGTATTACGTCGTTTCGTTATAAAATTAAAGCCCATTCCCCACGACTAAACACAGATTTATCACCCCTAACTGAATTACTCGTAAACTGATTGAGCATGAGGGTGTCTTTTGCTTCCCAGCGGCTCTTTCGTATTCCAGTCATGACAGCCCTCGCATATTTGGCAAGTGAACAGACTCGCTGTTGTGATGTTAAGCTTATAATACATTCTAGTATTTCAATCGTAACATAATTTTTAATAGGGCCGATTATATTTGTTTTAATTTAATTCGGTTATTCTTTGAGATATTTAAGTTTCATACCGTACTTTCTATGACGACAAAGTTGTTACAGACCAGAAAACCAGTGTTGTTAGTTTATAAAATAATTCCGTAATAAAATTATTAAAACGAATATTATTTACCGGAATATCTGACAATGAACTTAAACGTTCCTTCTTTTCTTAAATTAAATTAAAGTCAACTACATAGTATAAAATAAATATAATGTATTGTAATAAGCTTTATTTATGGTATAGGTAGACGGACGAGCAAATGGGCCAACATATGACATTGGCGCTAACACTAAACATTCCTTACATCGCCAATGCACCACCAACCTTGTGAACTAAGATGTTATGTCCGTTGTGCATGTAGTTACACTAGCTCACTCATCTTTCAAACCGGAACATTACAAAATATCTGATGAACGCGGGGTACCTACCCAGACGGGCTTGCACAAAGCTCTACCACCAAATATTCTTGGTAATTCGTCAAACGTTTCCACCGATTTGTAGTGTGGTTTGTACAGAAAAATAATTGTGTACCCATCTATTAATTTAATGCACCATTCATTTTTTTTATTTTTATTCTGATATTGAGTTTAGAACAATCTCAGATTATTAAACAAAAGACAGATGGAGCACACGGAACATTAAAGTGAAGCCACAAAAACTATATAAATACTCTATTGAGAAACACAAATAGAGATTGTACTAACATTTTAAATACGATATAATTTTGTACTCAATTACGCTCAAACTAAAGAACAAGTTTCAATCGGCACCGATTTTACTTTGATAGATTATTAATGCATGCAAGGCTATTTAACCTAAACGTCAATAATCGCAGGTTCAAATCTAGACCAGCTATTTCTGAGTTTTCACTTTTCACTGACTGTTTTTTTACAATAGTAATTTATTTCAACTTCAATAACGAAAAAATCGTGAGGAAACTTGCATTTATGGAATAACTTTCTCACAGAGGTTAATAAATACTAACTAACAAACAGAAGAAACGCCCCTCCCCCACCATGGGACATTGACATGCTGTTAAATGATATTATGGCTTCACGGAGAAGTCAATTTTGGTTTTATATACATACTTATCTTAAACACATAATTGAAACAACAATGGATAAATAAAACATGCATAAATACTTATCTAAACACAAAACAATGTAGGTATAGATTAAACACAACGCAAGTTTATGTTTCAACAGGTGTTCCGCGGAACTCGCAATTGCTTAAGCGTTGTAATGTTCTAAGCATTTACCTTAAAGATTCATCCGTTTTGGCCTTTGAGGTTTGTGTTACATGTGGCGTGAAAGTCAATATCTCAAATATTATAGCTCTTCGTGTACCTTAACGTAATGGAACAGAACATCAAAAGGAATGAACTCCAAAGAAGATTATAACGACAGGTGGGTTTTAGTACTTAGATAGTTCAGAAATATTTATAGGTGTAGATATATCAGTAAATTGCTTACGACGTTTATCATGAACTAGAATTTTGTACGGATATGACGTTTGATATTTCTCTTTATAAAACGTGATTTTTACTAAAAAAAAATCTTTGGACACGATTGTTGCAAAATTTTAAAGTCGAGTCATCGTATATTCTTTACTTACATATTTCTTTCTTTTTTCAAATTAAATATTTTTGTTATTGACCTACTTAATTCTGTGTCATTATGGAATTTAGCTTAGTTCTTCTACCATTTTATAGCAAAAAGAAGAATAAAGAGGTCATAAATTAATCAAACACAGTGTTTTAATCTCCTAAATTTATCCGAACGGAGTCGTAGACGTCTGTGAAACAAGTTAAATGCCAAAAATCTCGTTCTTCATAAATCAATTGGCACATTCTTCTAAAATCATTTAATAAATTTAGTTTGAAACGATAACATACTTAAACAAGTGAAACGCCTTAACACTTGCATATTTTAATTTTATTTGACAATATCTTAATGCAATAAGACTCATTAATTATTTTGGACACTTTAATTAGTTGATGTTTTAAAAGCTAATATGAGTATTAGTCGACTAATAAATTATTATTTTTTTTATCAAGCCAATCGTTATAATAAATTTAAAATCCTTTTAGGCCGTTTTTACTTCATAGTTAAGATAGATTTATTTTATCTACATTGAATATAATAAAAACAATCCGAATATCTTTTCAATATGGTCATTTTAATACGACGTGGTCATTTTATACTAAGATATTAGTTTTAAAAGTATCCCGAGAAGTGTCATATTACACTAATTTAGTAGCATGATTAATAAGGGATCGTAAATTTTGGCGCCTTCGATGCAAAGAGACGCCGCCAAACATGTGTGTATGTTATTCTTAGAACTATCGACGTTTTGACCGAATTGCCAGTCTGAATATTGTTGCTAATTAAAAATGCCATAAAGAAATGCTCTTCTTCGTATTTTTTGTTATAATTATGAGGGACTTACAAGAAGCTTGGCAGTGATCGTAAGGTAAATAATATGTTTTAAAATTATAATTTTGAAAGAACTCTATGGGCTTAGAGACAAGTGTATTATTTTGGTGTCGAATTATTTCTTTCGAACTCTTTCTTCCGATACTATATATATGTTTGACGATATACTATTCATACAGGGACGTTTGGAACACAATAGCCATGAAAATGTTCTATTTTTGGAATGACCTCTCCTTTTTAGGAAAAGGTCTAAAACCCATAAAAAATCATTGGTGTTTGCCTAATTATGAATTCACAACAATTATTATACATACTTATGCCTAAATGTTCTATTTCCAAATGATTATTTATATATCCGCCTTAGTACATTATATGTGCATGCAATACGCATCCATCGTTTAATAAAACGATCTAAAATATTTTTTCCATTTATCAAACAATACAAATTAATGGAATCGATTTATTAATTTAAATAAAATCCTATTTGAAAATGGAACGTTTAATATAATTGCAAATCAGAAAGACATTTGAAACAGAATTAGGATGGTTGTGATAGCAAAATAAACGGCAAAACATTGTTGCAAAGAACGACGGAAACACAGGCAGTTTACAACTTTTTAACAGCAACCCGGTCGCAGTAAATCACAACTTTTAGACCCCCTTGAGAAGTAATATCGACTTCTTCGAACACACATTAATCTGCCATTCCTCAATATTCAAAAGGACTCGCTTTGTTGCAAATAATATTTTAAGTTCCAGCGTTTTCATATTCGCATAATTTTTCTTTGATAATAATAGGGATTCGATCAATTACGATAATAGCCTATGTAACATAAAATTCAACGTTTCATATGATCTTGTTTTTTTTTTACTAGACATCCATTGCAACTGTCAGCATGCTTCATAAAACAGTAGCTCTTGTTACGAACTTCCCAACTACAGTGACATATTGCTATTGGCGGAACAACGAAACCGTAGACTGAGCCTGAGAATATTTTATTTTGGATTTTTATAAACGATTAGTTTTGCTAATATTATATATAATTTGCTCCTACTATTAATATATATAATTCCCTGCCAACTCTTTAGTTTTCCAGGATAAAGAGTCTACTAATATATAGATGCGCTTGTCGCTTAGCATGAAACCTACCTACTTATTTTCTAGGTCAATATCCCGAATACAACCATAGTAAGTGACATTGAAAGCGATTGAGTGGTTTTTATATAAAACTAATAATACACGAACATGTATGGGTCATATCTTGTAATTTAATTTTAAACCAATTCCACCCTATGAAGTGGAACTATTTACACATTTTAGTCATAAATTAATATATTTACCTAATACTAATCGGATTAACATTAATATTATATATATTTAAAATAATTAACGTAACTTATTTACGTAACATATTTGATATAGGTCCTTATTTTTGAGTACTGAAATAATAATAGTAGAAAATAAACCTCGTTTACATTCATCAATTTATTTTATAAAACTAACACTGTCATCTCAAAATCTTGATAATAGAAAGATTATATTTATTTGTACTATTTACTTACAAGTAACAAAGGAATATGTTCGGCTTTACAAATTCTTACTACCAAAACAGATCTTAAATTAGTTACACAGTTTTTAAATTTATTTACAGTTGTTTGAGTTATCCTGTAACTAACGATTATGCCAGCTAGTCTTAGCGTGGGTCACCTGGGTGAAACAACGTCTGAAAAATCAATCTACTATAAATTATAATAATATATCTTATTTAAAATTAACATTTAGGCGCAACTGACGATACATGTATTTAATAATTTAGAGCACTGTACTATAGTTCGCCATGCCTGTGTAAACTGAATTTGTATAATGGACTATAAAAAAAAAAGAGGGTACATCATCCGATTTAAACGCATGCAGCACCAGCAGAAATCTGAACACACCCAATCAGGAAACTGCAGCTGTCCAAAATGTAAATATACGTTTTTAATAAACGTTTAAATTATATTTCATTAATTTATAAAAGTTACACGAGCCAATGAACACAAAACACTTAAACTCTTAATTGTTTTAGGTTTTATGCGTTGAGATTCGTTAAAACATTTAGATTTATAAAAAATGTTCAGAATCAAAGTTCTAAATTGTAATAATTTATGTAAAATGTATAGTGTCCATTCATTTTAATATTCTCCAAACGCAAATCCCCGTTAAAACTCGTTCTATATAAGCGTGACACGGGCTGTCATGTTTAAATGTTATAATTTAGTGGCGCGCTCCGTCATAAGGCATATCCGCCACCGCTACTTGACACTCGTTTTCTGAGAGATGATAAATCTGCAGCGACTTGGCGGCACTAATAACGGAAATGAAAACAACCCTTTACACTGTCTTGCTATGCATTGTTGGCTTTCAAATGTAAATTGTTTACAACATTAAGTTTTTTGCCTTACCACAGATTATATCACAAGAAACCTGCGTTGAGATACAACCTCCTTTTATAGTCGGAAAATAACTTAATCGTTAAACAAACTTACTCTCATTTACTTATTATCATGCCATATATAGGTATATATATTTTTTTTAAATTAAAAATTCACATTACAACTAACCGGCGCCCGCGGCTTTGCTCGCATTTTAAGGGTTGGTCGTCACGTGTTAGGCATAAAAAAGCCTAGCTTCTTTTGAATTCAAGCTTGCTTCATAAAAAACTTCATCAAATTCGGTTCTCTGATTGTTCCGTGAAAGAGCAACAGACAGGCAGAGAGTTACTTTCGCATTTATACTTTAATATTAGTAAAGACATTTTATGAAGTCGCTCTTAGCCTATTATATTGATTATAAAAGTAAACCACTGTTACTTATTTCTTATATCACCATCTTGAGTATTTATATTTCAAAATTTTACGGAGATTGAGCCGAGAGGGCCTAGTGACTAGAACACTTCAATCTTAAGGAAAAAAAGGAAGATATCCTATGAGCCAGATTAAAACCTGGTACAGTTGTAGCCACCAATCCTCATGAGCTGCGTGTTGTGAGAAGCTCCAAATCTTCTCAGTAATTTGAATATCACATCATTTGAATATCGCGTCATTACATATCAAATAATAGAATAAAGATCTATGAATCTTGTTACAATAAAATGAAACACAAGAAGGATGTTCTCTGTCATTCAAAGTTTATATCGTTCAAATGAAACATTACAAAGCGACGAAGCGTTAGCGGGAAAACAAACAATTTATCTATACCCTGTGCGCCAGTCGAAAACAAATACTAGCTAATAAATTCAAGCCGACTCCAATAAAAGCGTGGGGCGTCATGTTTTCACACACACTGTCTGGCAAATTTAAAATTTGTAAATACGCCGACGCAAATCCCACTCGTCTTTTTGTGACGTGATAAAATAATGACAGTAAATTGCCCCGGGGCCGCCGCGTCCCCCTTCGCGAACACTTATCTCGAACTTGAAGACTGCCAAATTATATAAAGATTTTTTGATGTAAACGCATTTTTCGATTTTGTACACCTGTTTTTAATATTCAATTACTTTCTTTCAATACACAATATACAAAAATAAACATTAACTGTTAACATTTCTTAATGTTCATTTTGTCCTTCATTTAAAATAAGTAGGAATGTTTTTTTTTTATTAACTAAAAGTTAAAGTGAAAGGCCTGTCTCATGAAGAGGTTAGAGGCTGTAAAAATATTTTAAATTTAAATTAAAAAAAAAAATAATAATAATGTTCCATCATTAGACCAAGTACTGCAATTAAAAAAAATATTAATAATTTTCTGTATTGTAAACTCGTTATATATAAGTAAATTATACATCATGACAAATATTAAACTTTGATTCTACAGTATTTATCTGTGAGATAACATTTATTCTCTGTATGTTTATAGCAGTTAACGTGACTTTATTATGGTAAGCAAATTCTGAGCCGTAATTTTGTCAAAGGACGATGCAAATTAGCGCATCTATTGACTAAAATGAAGACCAGGCTCATTTGACGGCGAGGGGAGCGTTTCAATCAGCCCTCGTTTGGGGTTTAAACATTAAAGCAATCTCCTATTGCGTCACTTTATTACTTTCTGCTTCATTTTGCTCTTTTTGATGTTTGAAAGCAATCGCGTCGCTTTGTGCAAATACTTTTGTTGCGACCTATTGCTTTCTTTATTCGGGTTACCCATTTAAAGTATAATTATACCTTAAATTTTTATATTTTGTCCTAGATTTAAATTAAAAAATATTTATATGTTTCATAAGTCCTTACAATTAATATATATAATTATATATTATTTACGTTCTATTCCCTTAAATTCTATTTCGCGAATTGCGATCACATACTAATATTATAAATGCGATAGTAACTCTTTCTGTCTATCAGTCTGTTGAACCGAAGCTTGAATCCTAAGAAGGAATAGAGGCTACTTTTTTATACCTAATATTTAAAGACCCCTAAAACGCGAAAAGAGCCGCGGACGACTAGTTTTCTAATATTTATCGACAGTATGATAAATATTAGATCCTTTTACGTGTAGCGATATTATGAATATTTAGTTAGCACAACAGTTGACGGTCATACTACTAGTCATTTATTACCTACCACGAGCGTACCACATATTTGTTTGCGGTTAAAAAAATTAAATAAATAAAAATGATTAATGAACACATTTCGATATTTATTTTTCATTTCATATCGTGAATATAACTTATCAATTAATTATTATATGTACTAATAGATGTTTTATTTGTAATGCTTTGCTGAAAAAACTATTCAAGCAATATACATAAAACTATATACCACAAACTGTTTCAAAGAAGGTTTTAGTATATTATATTATACAGTTAATTATACAAATAGCCGAGCATCCCAGTTTTAGCTTTAAATTGAAACTATTGACGAGTCAAGTGTTATTTTCATGATCTTGTATATTAAATACTCATTATATGTAACGGAAAACTAAACGCCGGTTAGTATGATAGTAAAATTAACTTTTTGTATATGTTAAGTTAAACATTTTAAGCATATTTTAATATAGTTACAAAACGAATTCGGTATACCTACATGTGACGTAATAAGAAATTGGGAAACGAACGAACTCATTACCATAGCAACATTGAGCTTGGAATAGGAATGAGGTTGGCGTACGACCTGAATGACAAAGTGGATGCAAATTTCGTCTTTGTCGGCAACTGTTGCCAATCAAAGGTAACTGACGGATGAACTGAATATTGTTACGCTTTTCCCTGCTATTTGCTGAAACTTCACTGACAATGTAACTCGACGGTACTTTAGTTACACAAAACAATTTAGTAACTAAATGTCTTATTTCTTTAAATATATATGCTATATAACTTTGACTAAGTGATTCTATCAACGCGTAAACTTAACTGATCGGTACATAGAGACTTGAAATTCGGCCTCCGGTTTATAGTAAAACTATCTTGAGTAAATGGCATATCGTTCTTCAATTTCACCCAATCCACTTACCTATTTCAGGCGGGCACCACTGAATTTTCATGTGCTTAATTTGTGTTTATAATTCATGCTCAGCGGTGAAGGAAAACATCGTGAGGAAACCATGTGTCTAATTTCAACGAAATTCTGCCACATGTGTATTCCGCCAACCCGCATTGGAGCAGCGTGGTGGAATATGCTCCAAACCTTCTCCTGAAAGGGAGAGGAGGCCTTTAGCCCAGCAGTGGGAAATTTACAGGCTGCTAATGCTAATGCTAATGCCACATATTTCTGAGTATCATTTTTTTAGCACGTCACAAATTAATATGGTCTTATATAAATTTTGTATTGCAATATTTTATTATTTTCTACCGCCATACAACAATAATTGGGATTACTGTGTAGGTACAGTTTGAAGGTTGGGTGAGTCAGTGTAATGCACAACCATTTCTTATAGTTCCAATAGGCGGTGGTGACCACTTACCACTTGACACATATATTACAATATACATTAAACTATTCTTCTAGATTTAAAATTTTCTTCTACCCAATAATATTCTGTACTCAAGATTATTATTATTCAAGTTAAAGTACGTATGCGTTGTAGGCCCCTGTTAAACTTATTTCCTTAGTGTCAAACTGTTAATGACTGTCGTGTGTCGGGACAAAAACCAACATTCCACGTGATAAATCTTTTCAGTTATGCAACGTGGTAGTTTCGCGAGACCTTTAAATTGTCATGTGAATTCCTTTCAGCAAGCGCTGCATTCCTCTATTTTATTATGATGAATATCTGTTATCCGTTTTGTCTTGGAATGGCTAACTGTATTATGAAAATATCTACAAGCTATTGAACTTTATATTATATGGCTATAGCTTTTTAAACTCGTTAAACGCTCTAAGCTATAATACTGAAAGTAGTTTGAGTTATAACGACGATTTTATCTTTTATAAATTTATTTTCTTTTAAAATAAGGTTATTTTTTTATTTAATCGGAACGAATCAATATTTAATAAACTAAGCTAAGTTACGTGCAGCTGTCTTAAAATAATGTCCTAAGATTTGACTCACACATACTTAGTTATAAAATCGATCAACTTTAATTCTCTTGATACGTACACAAACAAGTGTTAAGATTGCGTTTGATATGTAATAACATAGTAGGTCGACTGTGTCTTCATTAAAAACCGAGTGTTTAAATCCGCAACAAGTAGAAGAAAATAGTTTACTGAGCTTTAATCTTGTGTGCGAATTAGCGCTACTTATCGTGAGGAAACCTGCTGCTGCCTGTGTGTCAGAAGAAAATCAAAATAATTTAATTCCTTAAGGCGGAACACCGAAGTTGAACTACGACTCGTCTGTTTTTACACGACAGAAAGCCTTTCTTTACCCAGTGGTATTTGTGGGAATGTTATGAAACCTCCATACTGTTTTATGGAGGTGAAGAATAATAACGTAAGGAAACAAAACCGGCAGTGGAACAGCGTGACCAAATAAACCGTTATCCTTAACGAGAGTACTGAACATTTGAAGGCTGTTACGTTGCTTTCCCACATTTTGCAGTCCGGGTACAAATTAAGTATTTAGTCCATGCAATTATTAAAACGAGATTTGTCTCTTTTTGTATGATGATGTCACTCTAACTGATTTCGGTCATAGCGGCATCTCAAAGGAGACCTGACCCAAGATATATTATAATGCACAAGTGTGTGCACAAACACAGGTGCACTCTATTCCCTCACTATCATAATCCGATGGGACACAAAACCGACCGGAAAGATTTCAGGCGCAGAACCGTGTTTTCGGAGGCACGGGAGTGTACTTCGATATTATACTTCCGGCTGTTACTGAGCATATTTCAATACGAGGACCCAGAACTTTTAAGTCACTAGACCGACGAAGCAGTTAGTCTTTTTGTACAATATTTGCAAAAATAATATATATTACTTTCATCCATATTAATAAAACAGTTACAATGAAGATAAATACGGTGTCATGTTTTTTTATTAATTCAATTAATGATAATTTTAATTAATTACACTTTGAATTAACAAAGTTGATGATAATGATAATGTTACTCGTTGTAATGGCATAATAGTTTTTATCTATTTATAACATTTGCAATTAATTCAACGTCGTTCATCATTAAAGTATGTATCTTTAAAAAGGTAAAATATTTTCTTGTTGAAGACAAGTTAAAATTAAAGATAAGGAACAATTAATTAACGTAATTTATTACTTTAGGTGTTGATTACTTGCCATTAATTCTGGTAATATCGCATAAAGTTTTTTCCATACGTCGGAGGTCATTTAACATCATATTGTAAAAAAAAGTATTGGATTTCCTTCCTAAGCACGATGGGCGTGATGGCGACGTCTGCGCACGCGCTTCCGGATGCGGAAATATGTAATTATAGCGGTATTTCGCAAAAATGTCTCAATCCACTCCTGACAGATGGCGCGCGACGTGAATTGTTAGCACATTCTTTAAATAGCTAGCTTGAGTTTCGTGCACGCCCTTTACAAGTATATTTTTGCTTTGTAAAGCAAACGGACTCAAATTACTATAGTTATTGTTCGTTATTTGTAACTGAAATCAAATGATTGAATCAAATAAAGATCAAAAGGCAAATAAAATACAATTAGGTATTTATACTAGAGTAATATTAATTTGAACTAAATTACAAGAGGACATAAGGTAAATAAACAACATTTGACATCGAATTAAGGCGATGTCATTGGGTTAGAGCTTGGATAAAATCTATGATATTAATTATGGATCATGGACAAAATGTCGCTTTGAATGTCGACGAAACTATTATCGGAACTTTGGAAGTAAAATGAAGTGAAGATTTGTATTTAAGTGTAATAGTGTTTTTTCTTGTTATAGAATTGTTTTTAGATATAGCTGAGCTCGGCCTGTGCTCGACGGCAAAGAAAAACATAGAACAAAAACCTGTGAATCTCGGATGAAAATATGTCACAGGCGTATCCAGTATCCACCGATATGCATTAGAGCAACATAGATAAATGATATCCAAACCTCCTCAACAAAAAAGTAATAGCAGTTGGACTTTTAAAGATTGTTGCTTTACATATATGTAAAGTGTAGGTACATAATATAGACCATGCGATTGACCGGACGACAAAAGTTAAATTAACAATTTTTACCTTGAATTTAGAGGCTATTGGTCGAGATCGAAAATAATCTGTTTTCTACATTATGGATTCGTGAAATAATGCCATTTTAAATGATGGCGGAGTTTTATTAGAAGCTGGAAGTAAAATGAATAAAGAGCTGTTTGTAGTGAAGATCTATTAGCAAATCGCATTGAATACCTGTCGATATCAATTTAAGTTTTATTTATTCCTTTTCCCATTGGAAATTATACAGCATAACACAAAATATTCTCTCTCAAACAATAAGTAAATATTATTTAAGCTATATTTAAAAAAAAATTTTTTGGGAAATATAATCAAATTTATCTACCGAAGCTGTATTGAACACGTTTGCTTATTCGAACCAGTCGGTTTGCAAATAAAATATGAATAAAATAATTTATTGAATGTCTTTTTAATAAAGCCCTTATTGTTTTATCGATATAATAGAGGTCCCCGTCCATTGTGTCCCGGCACCGCCCAGGCTTATTCCAAAGCCGGCTCACAAAGAGAAATTAATAAATAGTCTTATTTTGTTTTGCATTTTCAGCGCTCGGTCGCTTCGCTGTTGTTCTATTAATTGGTGGATGAAATAAATTAATTGAATTATATCGCTTGAGTTGAGACGAACACGTCGTTGCGTAAATGTTTGGACACACATATTGAATTGGTTTTCAGGTGAACTGAATTGTTCAAATTTAATTATAGTGATTGTTTTTTCTCTTGATCAAGGTTTCTCACTCGTGGAGTGTGATATAATTAGTACGGATGTTAAAATAATTATTCACGGCTTATTTAATTCAACGGATAACTATTTGTTCTCACGCTAAATATGTATACGTAAATGAATTCATGAATATACCTCTATTAACTACTCCAAGTAAGTACCTACTATATTTATATAAAATTGTTATAATAATTACAAACAGATATACAATAAATTTAAGTACATATTAATATAACTACTATTTAAAAAAAAAAACTCGTAAAAACAATAACATTTTCTTAGTGACTATTTTCGTTATCAGTTACACCCGAATCCCGACCCAGATTATAGATTTGACGACAACTGACACCTAGTGGCGAATAGCATCAACTAATATTTGAGTGATTAAGAATATTTTAATAACAACTATAATAATACAATTATTGTTATTAAAATATTTTCAAACATTATTTTAACAGCTATACATAATATTATTATTTATTATTGTAGAGAAAACTTATAAACATACCCAATACGAATTAGGCAAGTATACAACTTTGTTACCAGGTAATATTACAAATTACATTATAATTAAGTATATATATTTTGTATTATAGCAATATTTAAAACTGTATTTGCATTTATACGTTTATTTATGTTTGAAGTCTAATGTATAATTATTTTATGTCAAATTGTATTGCGGTTAGTTGCAAACTATCAATTTTACGGCAGTTTGATTTTGACAGGAACTAAAACGGCTAACTTTCTACCCGTTGTCATTGTGTTGTGTACTTTCTTATTTCTTTATTACGTAATTGGCTTTTAAAATATTAAACGTGCACTAACAAAAGCCGGTAGTTGAGGTAGGAGCGTTTTGAAAGCGTAGGAAGTAATTAAGGCGGCAGATGGCGCTGTACGCAACCGCAACACTCCGGTGATCAATGTTGAATTCATCACATATGTCGTACTAAAATGTCTTTTATACCGCAATGTTAAACTAAACATTTTGTATATTTGATGGACTTTAGTTGTGTTTTACTTTATAATGTGCCCATCAAAGTGTTTTTCGGTAATATTTTTTGCGTTACCATAAAAACTTACTTAAAAAAAAGTAATTTCTAGAAATAAAAATTGATGATTGTAAAAAACGTGACATTCTAAAATAGGAATTTTCCATACCATAGATTTTTAATACAACTTATGTACAACAAAACAAAACAAATGAGAAATAAAATAATCTAGTCTTTACGTCCAAAAGGGTCACTTAAATGCATAAAATCCTTCCTGCTGTACCTACACAGCAAGATGGATTTTATGTACATTAATAAATAAATTAAATATATTATAATGCACAGTGTAACAGCGTAGAATAAACTTTCAAACCTTAAAAATCAAATAACTTTTAATATGAATAGTAACGGAATTTTGACGAACTGTTACTGTTGGCAGATTTCTTAAATAATAATAATATTAATTTCTTTGTTTAAGTTCACAAAGGAAACATATAAATAAATAAGAAAATATCAACATAGCAATTTAGCAACGTTATAATCTATCTTATGAAAGAACCGCACCGACCTCTGTTCTAGTATATTTACATATTACAATATTATAATATTAATATTACTACTTATATCACTTATTATTTTATGGTCTCCCTTGACGTTTAGAATCTTTAAACTTTTACAGATACACATATATATTATCCTATCGCCCCGACTTAGTGAGGATAAAATTCATACATAGTTACTCCCATTTCTTCTCCTCGAAGTTAAAATTTCCAACAATCCCTGATTTGTGTGCATCTACATCACGAAAAGAGTAACCTTGTTAAATTTCAAGTCAATCGGACGTATAGTTTTTTTGTTTCAGATCTCGTGATGGGTGGTACCTATTTCCATTATCTATTTTCTGATAATTTCCAATTTCCTTCGCATTTTATTATAAGTAAGAATCATGTACAAAGTATTAGAACACTTTAAAAGATTAATGAAATCGGTAAAGTCTTTCTCAAGTTATGGCCTGCCTAAAGGAAATAAGAATTATTTATATTATATTATTTATAAATAGAAGACTAGCTGAACCTGCGGCTTTACCTGCGTATCTCAAACTATCTCCATGCCAAGTTTCATCTAAATCGGTTCAGCAGTTTAAGCGTAAAAAGGAAATATAGATTATACAGACATAAACGTAAGGTAGGTAGGTACCTAGTAAAGATTTAAAGCGATCAACTGTTGTGGTATGGTATTGATGTCTCGAATACTGAAGTTACCCTGGAATGGTGAGCACACAAACATCTCTTTTCTAGATAAACTAAAAATCTACAGCTATCATTGATTTGCCTACAACATTTGTATTAGATTAACGAGCTAAGATGGTTTCGTCAATCGAAGTGTTTTTAGGCACCCAGATCTCCGAACTGCTTGAGAAATGTAGGTATGCGAGCGAAACTCTTCCTAAGCCGGTGATCGTATTAATTAAGAAGATACTACCTGTAAACGACGACAGACGATTCTGAGACATGAGGCAACAAAGACACAAGAAAGTTAATTTAGTTTACGGTTATTTTTGCCTTCGTATCCTACACGCAGGATGATGAAGTATTTATCTGAATAGTCCATCAGCCTACGGGAACGAAAACTACCTATGTATTGTTCGTTAATAATAAAAAAAATAAACTTTGAAAAAATAAAATCGATCAATATAATAATATAAAGCTAATAATAATTCTGCGTCGTGATCAGTATTACATTCAAAAATAAGATTTCTCCAAACATCAATTGTCGAATCGTCTAATGCGACAAAATTACCCTCATTATTGTTGGGGATCGACATCGACGCATCTAACAGCTGGTGACAAACATCTCGCGGCCGCTCTGGCCATTCTCTATGCCTTTTTGACTTTGATTTATGTATTTTTTATGCTCCATTCACCCGTCACGCTTACTATAGATATTGTATTTCATTGCAACGATACAACTAATATTTGCAATAAAATTAAACCTCTAATTCCATTGTACTAAGATTCAATTTTGTATTAAATATTTGAACGAATTCAGCTAACATCGAAATATTTCGCGTTTGCGTCCGCGCAGTATCGCTACATCATCACTTAATAGTAGGGGACGTAGTTTTTATTTTATTTTCACAGTAATTTATTTTTGTAAAGGCACAATAATGTCATTGTGCAGTTCGATTTTAAAGCAAATATGTGCGAGTTTTGAGGGAGTGCCGGAGATACGGTTCACACCCTCTTTAACTCTTACAATTAAATAACGTAAAATAAATAATCTTCAGTTCATTTTCAATTAAATAACTTATTAAAATTGTGCGAAATGAAATATAACAAATATACTAATTACATATAAGTAATATTCAGTAGAGATTAATAAAGTAAAATTGGTAGTTTGATCTATGTACGATTTCTATGACACTGTATTTAATCCGTGCTGCAAAAACATAACATGAAGATACTTTAGTAAATAATTAAATATCAACAGTGTATAAACCTTGGTTGAAAATTAAAACGAACCTAAAAACCACACACTCAGGTAAACACGCGTTTCTTTCACAACTTATAAAATAGTTTTATTTGCTTTTATCTTCAGTTATATTTGAACTAAAGATGATCTATTCAAAGCGAACACTAAACCAAATCCTATAAATAACAATTCATATTACACTGGGCTTAAAATTATAAGTCAAACATGTACCATTAATCAAATCAAAGAAACTGTCGTTGACCCGCGAGGCACAATAAAAAGCTATTCGCAACATTCCTTACCAGAGGTGAAAATGATACAAACAATGGCTATTGGGTAATGTCGCGGCTTTGTGCTCGCCGATGACAAAAGATTCTAGCGGCGGTTGTCGACAATACGGCGGCAAGCGAGAGGGGCAATTTGTCAGCATCGACAATACTGCTCGACATATTGACCATTATTTATGGAGCTGTAAAATTTCGTCGGTTTTATTGCGGGAACGATTGAACATCGTGTATTACACGATGACGTTGCGTATACTTTGTTGCGAGCATCTTACGACCGATTGTTAGTTGATGCTCTTTCTAAATATTGGCCGTATATTATTTTAAACAGCGATATATTTTATGATCGGTTATATGTTTTTAAAATTATGTTGATAATATACCTAACTGTTTTAGAACCGTAAATGACTAAATAACAGCTTGTAAAATAACTTCTCAGCTATCGAGTCTCCTTTCGACGACAAAGTATTGATATAATTCCACTAGTCTACTTCTATGAGGGTTATAATTGACAGGTAATAAGTGAATGTTCGTCGAATATATGTAGGTTTCCTCAAAATGTTTTCATCCGCTAACAGTCATGAGATGATTTTATCAAACGAATTAAGCACGTGAAAATTTAGTAGCGCTTAATCACAATTTTCGGTTAAGATTGCATGCCATAAAATCTGGACCATCTCAGTTCTTAGATGTTAAAATATAATTGATTTTGATTTATCCTCTGAATATGATTTAGGACATATAAAATACTAAATATCTACTATCTCTTATTAAAAATTGAAATCCGTTTAATTTCCATGTTGATAATATTACAACAATATTAAGCAAATACAGATTATATAAAAAAAAAAAAAACTAATATCGCATATAACGATGGCAATACTGATAGCAATACAATACTGCAATACTTTTGCATTTGCGATTATTTCACGGAAAAACGATGAATTATCTATAAGTCGACCAATTAATAATTGATTGAATGAATGGATCATCTACGCATCAACTATGTATATGTTCTTATTTACGATAATCTGACGTATAATATACTGTTAAAGTAATACGTCAATCTTTATAAGTAAAAACTTGTGTATTTTGAAAACACGGATACATTTTGGATTACACAATAACCGTAATAATAAAAAGCGTAACCAAATTAATACTTAAGGGGCTTACCATGGCTATGCCCGAGCGATCTGCGAGGCGGGTCGGTGCCGCCCTGACCGCCCCCTCAGCTGCCGCACAGACAGCACGTGATCAGCACAAAAACTATTACCGCTTTCGTACAACAAGCTGAACGAAGAATTGAAGAACTATAACACCAGTAACATTTTACCAGAGTTCGCATAATTATATTCGCATATTTAAACTATTTTTAGACGAAGAGGAATATTAAATTTAGGTATTCAGTTGGGTTTCACTTGTGTTTTGGCAAAGTCTAAAGTTTTACTGTATTCCATTTTACTTTTTGTAATAAAACTGACTATACTTTTAGTAAAACCGATAAATAAAAAGAATTGCTTATGCTAGACTTCTCCTTTGATTTTCCATTTTGTCAAGCAACCTGGAGTTAGGGAGTAAGTAGTCTTCTGTAAGCTCCCTTGCTTCAAAAAGCATGGACATATCTTATGTCATATCGAATTGCCGTCAAAAGCATAGCAAAGACAAGGTTTATATTCCTCTTAATATAGATAAGCTGACAATTATTTACTGTTGTCGTACCGACTCGGACACTGTAACATCTATTGAGAAGCTGGCTAATAATTTCGGTGAGGCCGAAACTCGATCACAAAGAAATGATTACCATTTATATTATTAATTATTTGCGATGAGTACACTTAATTACAATTTAATAGATTTTTACTCAATGCACCTACAATCACGTTTTATATAAATAGTAATAGAAGTAAATAGAAATATCTGTAATAAATGTTAAGTTCGCTGGTGAAAATATCAAATATTAATGTTAAATTTTAATCATTTGTGGTTTAGTATTTAAAGCTTGTTATTGATTTCGTTACCCATATACTAATTAATATATAAAATGAAAAATAATATTTTATACGCCATATAAGTACGCCATCTACCGACGAGTAGTAGAAACTTACACCCGTTTAGGTACTACTGTAATAAAATGTTCTAATAACAAATAAAACATAAATAACACCTTAAATTACAAAACAAATGCTTAGTCAATCTCTCGTTACTTAAAATTTTATGTAGTTTTTTAAATTTGCCATAAGTGAACGTGTAATATAAATTCAAAACGTTACGAGATTGTAATAGAAGTATTTCAATAATTTTATTTTTTCATTTAATGTTCCTTTTTTTTTAAATTACATTCTTGACAAAGGGCTTTTCAAAATATAAATACTTATATATATTTAATTTCTTAAAAAATGTTTCATGCTTTTCGATGAACGAAAATTTGGAAGTAGGTAAATATGCAATTTGATGCAATGCTTGGTTCAATCTGTTAAAATGTGGGTGATTATCTAGTTCCACTAATCTTTCAGTAAAAATTGTACTTTTAACAGACCTTTGCTCAATGCTTAATATTAAGTTTATTTTAAAAAGACAGATAATGTCAACTTTCTTACGGTACCTGCCTTTGATTTTGTTTGCCATAATAATGATTGAATATCCGCATTCTCTATTTGAATTTGTGACTACATATAATTATAAGTCCACAGCTTCTTCGGGTGAGCTGAAACGTTGACCACGAACTCTTTGCTTAATTTTGGGGAACGTTAAAAAAATCGTTAGACTTGGGTGCTCAAAAACATCTTTGTTTGGCGGGCGGTGTGCGAATTTGCATTGTCATGGTGCACTGTTTGTTTGCCACAAGTAATTCGTTGATGACTTGTGGCAAATAAACAGTGGAATACCAATCAGCGGTAACCGTCTTGCGATCTTTTAGTACAATAGTGGCGACGTGGCCCCCCTTTGCCACAAACAAGGTAACCATTTTTTTTAAGTGCTCCGTAAGCGTATGACTTTGGTCGGTTTTGGCTCATCTTGGTATATCCAAACAGTTGACTGCTGCTTAGAATCTGAATCGTAAGCATATATTCAAGACTCTTTACCACTAACCATATAATAAACATGCTTTGACTCTCCTCGGATGAATCGCTGCAGAGTTTTGCGACACCAACTAACACGGGCTGATTTTTCGTCGTGGCTAAGCAAATATGGTATCCAACGAAAGATCAACTATCTTACGCCAAGTTCTCCGTGCAGGATTTTTTGGACAGTGGTCTCTGAAATGCCCACGGATGCCTGAATTTCACAGTATGTGACATGACGATCTTCGAGGATTAGTTACCGCACGGCTACGAGATCCTCTTCCGTCATGGCGGTTTTTGGACGACCTTCACGTTGCTTGTCAATGCGGCTAGAATGCCCACGTTGAAATATTAAGTACCAGCATACTACAGCCCTAAGACATAGTGCTGCATCACTAAACACTGAAGTGATCTCGTCGAAGCACTGAAGTCCTGATAATATCCTTTGAAAATTGTAGAAAATTATCTCTTGTCACCTTTGAATAGACGATACAATCAAACTATCCGACCAATCTGAAAACATTCTTTTGTTTTCGAATTCTAAATTGAAAAAGATGAAAATGCCATATGTTTTTTTTTTTAATAATCGCGGGAGGTTGACATACGACACGACTTAAAAGGCAGCCTTACGTATAGTTGTATCTATAAAAGTTCTCAAAGTCAAATTAAATTGTTTATAAAATAAGTACCTATAACCATATATGGAATATTACTATATGTATAAAAGTATATGTGCTATCATGACGATAGCACATATACTTATACATATAGTAATCATACATGAATAACAATACATGAGTCTCTTGCTACTTGGATTTAATATGCGTTGAAATCATGAAAACGATGTTAAGTGCTGGATCCGCTGAGGAATAATCTATATTTATGCCGGTCCCACTTTAAAATTGTACTTTGAAATAGTAGTTCTTAGTCTTGTCGCCTCTACTGACATTGGTTCATTTTTCGCCCAGAAAATCGTATTTCGAATCGGAGAAATGCTGCTAGCATTCTTGCTACCATTCTCCGTCGTATTTCTACGGTAGCTACTTTCAATTTTCATTTTACATAATTATTTAGGTAAGTATCTTAATTTATTTTTAATCTAAATATATTTTTAATACTTGTACTTACAATTAAATGTTTTATATCCTGATTGAAAATCTTTGAGTCGGACTAATTGTCAACTATTTTATCATACCAAGATATATTTTTATCGAATAATATGCGTTTTCTTTTTATAATGATAAGTAAAAGCTACACGCTTAGTAACAAATGTAATGAAGTAAAATATACTTAATTTCCGGTGGCGTCTGAAATCAGTCTCTCTTATTATATCATTTCATACAACAGTCGCAATATAAACGTCTATTTAATTTCAAAACTATCTCGATAATGATGCTCTTTTTGACAAATTTGTGTCAATTTAGAGTAATAAAATAGAGTTTAATGTCGCATTTACGATGATGCGGTCTCTATAACGTGTAATTATCAGCAAAAGGACTCGTTTCATAAGGACATTAGGCCTATTATCTTACCCACAACCTATTACGATCCTATCATATGTATAATAAGTAAAAAAAACTTCTCTTTTTGAATTGATATTTTTAAGCAATTATACTTCTGAGAATACGTTTAAAAAGAGATGCATTCTTCTATTAAGTATTATTTTTATTTACAAATGAAACATACTGTATAAGATATGATAGAATAAATCAATAAATTTACAACTAAATTTATTGATTTATTAAAAAACAAAAAACAGTGTAAGTGATTATCAACACACAGCCTTATATATTAAAACTTGAAGTAAGTACGGGGAAAATGTTAGTTATGAAATATAGAGGCGACAGAAATGATTTTACGAATACGTAATTAGATTGTATTGCATCTTCAACTTTAAGCAATCTTCCAGACAAAAGTTATGTTTAGCAAGCCCAGATAAATATATAGGTACCTACGTGTGTTAAAAACACACTCGAATTGTTTAACTTTACATACTATAATATATGTCTAATATTATAAGTATATCCTTTTATCGTTACGTCCGTGTTATATGCTATAAATATATATAAAAACAAAATATCATATCCACCTAATATTATCTACTTATAAGTACCTAATCTCATACTAATAATTTTGGTGGACAGTTAGTTAACCTCCAGAAATTCGGTATTAATATTATATGATCAATTCAATTAAATTTTATGATAGTGAAAAAAATACTGCCAACTTATTACAAAAGTACAACTTTGATACGCCGTTTATGATACGCGAAATTGCATTGAAATAATTTTAAGGATATTTACCTATTAGTTATTTGATTTAGTTCTAAATATTTCCGAAGTAAAATTGCTGACGTAATTATTTATATGTTCTCTGTAACTTCAATGTTCTGTCCTTGTAATATAAAAGACAATTCCGTGCCTTGTAATATAACTTTAAGTATTTTTCTATCAGTAAAATAGCATGTCAACGAACACTGTAATCAAATCGCGTCTTTTGTTAATACATTCCCGTTACAAGTCCCACGGAAATACAGCTAGCACTAGCTCTGTAATCTCGGACGAGTCTATTATGCATAGAAAACACTGGTTATGACAATAAAAACTCCAGCTATTGCTACGTGGAATATCAAACGCCATTACAGCATATTACACGATGGTAGCTCCTATGCACTCACTAGTAAGAATTGTTAAATGCATACGGATACATAATTTGCATTTTTCATAAACAAAAGACCACTGTTGTGACATTTGTGTGTCCAAGGTATAATTTGTAACGGTGATTACGGCTAATTCTCACGACTGACATATTTTTATTTTAACTGTAGCCTGGTATTATTGGTTTTGTATTTGCGCATGTTGTATTTTACAAATTAATGATTAAATAGGAATACACTTTGCAAATTCGAAGGGTGTCTCTAATATGGTCGTCATTTGAAATAAGTAGCTCAAAGTAGGTACATATCATGTTCAAGTATTTTGTTATAACTTTTGATATTTTTCGTTATTTGGTTTAACTGAAAAATTATTCATTTAAAATGTGTACGAATTTAAAGTAAACTTAAAAGTGAAAATGTAAATGTTAAAAAACTTTTATTTACCGACGCTAACTTAGAAGAGACAGTAGATGCGACTTGTAATAGATAGATCATTTTACCCTACCCAGGCGATTACCTACCCAGGTACAAGCCTCTCATCTATTCTTCAACTAAACAGCAATACTTAGGATTGTTGTGTTTTGATTTGAAGGGTGAGTAAGCCAGTGTAACTGCAGGGTCACACCTTAGTTCCCAAAATGGTGGCGGTGTTAATATTTCATATCGGTATCATGTACGCCAACTGATGGCAAGTGATCAAATGCTGTAGTAGTAATAAACTGTCCTACTAATATCATAAAACGTAAACGTTATCATACTAAGTTGCATTATGAAGATATTAATATAATATTAAGTTATTATCTAATACTAAGTTTTCCATATTCTCTAATTAAAATGAATATACGTTTCCTAGATTACCTAACGTTACTCATTACTAAATGTACCAACTATATTATGTGACGACCTAATACCTAACTATTAAATTTATCAAGCAAACCGTCTTGCTCTGCAAACTGTTAGATGACTTGTAGATACCTGTATAGAAGAATTTATCGTAAGATATATTCATACAGTTGTTAAAATTGAAAAATAGGAAATATTATTCAGCATTAAAAATCGATTTCACTTCTAATTATGTGAAAATCAAAAGTAGGTAAATCATGAAACACGATATTAAACTAGTTACAGATTACTCTTAAATGCTATAGTTAAGTACTTATAAAGTAATTGGCGTGCTATTGACATCAAAACAAAATCGATATCAAACGGTTTTCAAAATAGTCAGGTGCGCTCAGACGGTGCCCGGAGGATCGAATTGATTTGCAACACTGACTGGTCCCTGCTTTCCGCCAGCTCCGATCACAGTTATCAGAGCATGGACCGTCACGCCGCGGGCTCCGATTATGTCATTAGATGGACAATCTTGCATATCGAAACCGTTGAAAATATCAGTCGAGATATAGCCGACAGCGCCGTCCCAATTGTCTTCGATGTCCGCATTGCTTTTCGTTTTAGGAAACATATAAAAGATACCCATTATATTTCGACTATAAATATAATGTTAAATATCAACTATAGTAAATGCCTAAGTATACCAAACAAAGATTAAATACTGGGTTCATACCTAGGCAAAAAAGGGTCCTAATTGTTTGCTCTATCAGTGTTAAGCAATTACATAGGTATAGAATTATGAATCTATATAATATATGATCTTACTAATCCTAATAGTTTCAAATAACAATTCATCTAGCTACAATTTGTTAATGAAGCAGGAACAAATGTAGTATTCTACGAATGTTACATTTGAGGCATAAATATCTACTTATTTTTTCCTAACAAATAAGCATCCGAAGATTATTTTACGATATTACCCTAGCAAGGAGGTCCTATAGACCGAAAGATCGTCATTTCGGTCGTGCCTGATATCCAAGCAAGGAAGCATGATGTTCTTTATATAGGTAATCCATTGTCAAATTGTACGATACAAAAGTTAAGTTTGTAGTCGTTATCCAATAAATATTTGGGATATCTACATTCAGCTAGCTATACAATAACAGATTTCGTTTTGAAAAAGAATCATTTTTATAAGCCAAAATATGAGGTAGGTATATTTTCCAAGACGACATGGACATCTCACATGTTAACGAATATTCTAATTACTATTCTGCAATATTGCAAAAGTGTGTTTGTTATTTTTTTGTACTTACCTTTGAATTTTTTTCCTCGAGCATATCGAAATTAAGACCTAAGTATACTAAATTTAAAGATTAATGATTACATATGAAAAAAAAGTATAAAATAAGTATTGAATAGATCACCGTGATCTAATATATGTGACATGTTTTGAAAAAAGGGGTAAATAGGATGAATGATCCAAGCATGCATAAACTTTATAGAGTGGGCGTGACGGCGGCCGCCGATTGGAGCACATGGCGCCAATGCGCGTGCGCCGCACAGTAGTCCCCATGACTCGGTTATCACATTTTAAATACAATCTTCGCATATTTTAACATGAATGATACCGACATAATTCTTACATTAAGAAATAACTAAAATTATATTAAATTGTTCGTAAAGACTGTGACCTTAGAACACGTAAGCGGGCTCATCATCTCTACGAACCCGCCAGTCAGCTTCCTCAAATCGTTTAAAGACCTGGTATTACCAATAATTGAAGACATCGAGCCATTAAACCTGCCGGGGCAGATTCTATGTTGATTACTCGTAGTTATCAAGAATTTGAGCATCGGTCGACCTATTATGATAATACGAGGACTGCGGGTTCTCCTCGAAATAACGATGATAATGTCAGAGATTATATGATTTGTGCGGAATTTTGTTGAAAATGGCGAAAACATTACAGAAAAGTACAGGGGTCTTAACGACGCCGGGCGGCGCTGGCCCGCGGCGAACGCTCCGCCGCCCATATGCAAATTAAATGCAATCAAAATAATAATTCAGTTTGGAACGAAAAGAAAGTTTGATGATCGTTGATGCATCTGTCTCCCTCTACCTGCCTACCTACAGTAGGGTATCGAACACGAGAAGGGTTACCGACATCAACGGAAATTCAAATAGGTAAATATTTATTTAAAATTAGGTAGGTATCTACTAAAAATTGTTAATATTAGCATTTTAGTATGTAAATTAACATTTGAACTTATAGCAAAAGCCTTTTAGACTAATACCTTATAGCCATTATATAGATATATTGTACATATATAGATAGGTACCTACATAAACATTCATCTGTCGTGATTTAGATAGTACTTACCAATTTTGATTACATTTCGTTACCAATATGTTAATAGTTATGTTAAATTTACAAGTCATAAAATTAATCTTCTGTAATATAACTAGACGTTCCAGAACTTTTCATAAAGGAAGAAAAAAAGGAAAACGCATATTGACGTGCTAAATTAGAAAGGTAACTAAAAGTAAGTAGGTAATGTTCTCAAAAATAATAATCAACGTTAAAAACAGTGTTATAAAATTAACTCTTTAGACTTTTTATTCTACGTAGTACCTATAACTAAATGTACATATGTCTAGTAGCAACGCGGAGTCTGGAATTAGGCAATGTTTATACTTACTCCCGTGCTTCAGAAATTCTGAATCAGAATATACGTAATTAAAGCCGTTGTTCCTGCGCGTTAACTCTTTCCAGTTGCTGCGAAATTTTTATTGAAACTAAAATAATATAGATTGCAATTGTGTTTGCAAACATACTTTTTTGTGTTTGTGAACTTAGTATATGACCGGCGCAGTTCGGAATTCTCTCTTGCCAGTGACCACTGTGACTGAATCGCTGAGGAGGATATCATTTCAATCATATGTAGGTACTTATATAATGTCAGTAGGTTGCCACGTAGTTGATAATATCTATAATTCCAAAAAAAAATTCTACTTAATCGTGAAATCACAACAAGAAATACAAAGCTACATACTTACTATAGATTTAAAACTTCCATGAGTTAGAAAAAAGCAAAATCAATTGCGCGATAATTAGAATCGAAGTCACTTACACGCTCCAATTAAAAACTGGTGTAATATCATTTAATTTATAAGTATCAAGTCATGGTCTGTATTCATCGACACAATTAGATAAACATTAGAATCAGGTCGGTACTAAGCGTACCTATCTACCTACTATAAGTTAGATAAATTTTATAAATCTACGTCTGAGATGTCACATTTAATAACTAAGATATCAAATAAGGAACGATAGAATTGGGACAGTATTAATAGTAGGTAATCTATTTTTCTTTTAATTTTATTCTGATTGTGATTCTATAGTTATTATTGACTCAGTTATCATAAAATGATAAAAACATGTTGTCTATGCTTTCTGAAGCTTGTTTTAAAAAAACAACTTATAGTTAACAATAATTATTTTACTTATTTTTTAGATAAAGGGTTCAACTTAGGTCATTCTATATATATTTATCAAATTATTTTTTAGTATAATAGGTACCTACATTAGGAATTTAGTTGCATCGAAGGACACAGATAATTTCGCCAACTGTTTTTAAACTTTCTAACGAAGAATGCAGTAGTTAAAGTAAAATTATCGGCATTTAAATTTACTTAGTGTTAATTGAAATAAATCAATATTAATATCATGAATAAAACATGCAATTTACCGTAAGTGTAATCTTTACTTTTGTTTAACATTAGCTTATGCATTTAGAGCTTTAAGGGTAAGGAGCTATTTATACCGTTATTTTTAATAACTACTGAATTTCTTGCTGGCTCTTTTCTATAGAATCTACTTTCCACATCGGCGGCGATATCTTTACATTTAATTCAACACTGTATCATGACGATTCAATTCCTTTATGAACCTTCTTGAATAATGTTTTTTTTAAATTTTGATTTTGTTAAACTTACTCTGCTCTCGTCTTCTCACGTAACATTATTGAAACATTAATAAGTTGTCGACAGACGAGAAGCTTTCTATTGCTACATTTAAGAGATTGCAAATATTGCGGAATTTAAATCAACGTGCTCAGACGTATGAATAAGTCACGTTAGTTCTTGATCAGTTACAAGTACGGTCGCGAAGCGTTTAATTAATGTCACGCTCGGCTTCCTATGCAACAGTGGTTAGCTAGTGGTTACCCCCGTCACGCAGCCTGTAAATTGGTTGTGATTAAAAATAATTTTCATTTCTGATGTCATTCCGGTTGCTATTAGCATCGGATGTGATGCGAGTAATTTCTCTGCAACGCTAATAATGTGATCATATTTGATTTATGTAACAAACATATAGTTACATTTAATTTTGTTTCTCTGTTTTTTTTTGCACATACTTATATCACGAAGAACAAAGTATGTTAACTCGTAATTCCTTTGCAATATTTTTTACGGCAAATTATAATAATTATTAAATTAATTTAAATGTCAAAGGAAACAAACCAAATAATTTAAG
Source organism: Vanessa tameamea (assembly GCF_037043105.1). Classification (NCBI taxonomy): domain Eukaryota; kingdom Metazoa; phylum Arthropoda; class Insecta; order Lepidoptera; family Nymphalidae; genus Vanessa; species Vanessa tameamea. Next base: position 8,474,397 of record NC_087316.1, read on the forward strand.
TAATATATAGTATAGTAATATATAGTTTATATAGAATGCTTGCATACTAGGTACGTTATGGCGCTTTTGTGCTATCTTCAGCCTTTAAACAACCATATAAATTCTTGTCAATTTACCTCGAGATCCTGGGTTCAATCAAGAAATTATCAGTAGCAATCTTAAGCTAAAAAGTAGATCAGTAGCCCGATTTCTCTCCTGCTGTGTCGGATTGCCATCGGGAGTGGATCTCTATCGCCTCGATCGTCTGCATTTCCACAACAATTAATGTGGACTATAATATTCCTATGCAGTTATAGAGCTATACTTTTCGATTGGCCTGCAGCCAAAATTCATTCAAGAGTACTTCATATGTATGACAACGAGAAATTCAATAAGTTATCCATTATAATTATAGACTATGTTATTGATAAAATTCTATCAATATAATTTCTATAAAACTTTGTGATACAACATCACCGCTTATAATGTACATTTACGTAACTTAAAATATCGTTAAATTGACAAATCTATATTAATATTAATTGGACTCTTAAATGAAACTAAACCAAATCCTAAAGCGCATGTTACAAATACTTACTTCAAAACATATTTGTGAATGCGTGCATAAGAGTATGCTACGTAACAATATACCTATGTATCTGAGCGAGGTTTCTGAATACTGATTAGCATACACGCTAATGCTGAAGCGATTCGAGTCATGCTTTTACCGGCAGTTGGCATTATCGGCAGTGCGTTAGATGTGCGCAATTTGGCTCCATTTGCCATAATGACAGGCCGCGGTCTCTCTACATGGATGCTGAATAATGAGCTGAACCTCACCGATTGATCTATCACATATAGGCTCCTATACGTGTAGGTATATCACGTACCTAAATATGTAGATAGCGGCACATCTACTATGCGTATTTAGCTATTAAATTACAGAGCGCGTTATAAGCAATGCACAATAATTAATAATGCAATAATGACATCTTCTATTATATTATTAACTTTTTGGTTCATTTCATTTGGTTTATAGATTTTTTATGTTTATATAGTTAAGTTGTTATAATGTATGGAATTATATTTTTGAATAGAAAGAAGAACACATACCTATACTTAATACATATGTGTTGGTATAAATTTATATATCGATATAGTAACTAGGTACTTATTGCAACAAAATAACGCACTATTTTCAAAATTAATTTATTCAAAATTAATTTTAATTAGTTCGACCTAATATCTGTTCCAAATGCAGTTAGAATACGACCTTTTTAAAAGTAACATAATACACTCCATTCCAGATCTTAGCCTTACAGCATTCGGAACGATTAATACATGTCTATTAATATAAAAATAGTCTTGCCTAATAATTTAAAAAAAAAATCACAAGTGACGAATTTGACGAAACACACAAGTAGGTATTTACATCTAAAATATGACTATCTACAAAAACATAAAAAAAATTATTAGCTAATTTGTACAGTTTTGCGATTTTACTTATTTATTTTATTTTTGTAAATTTTTAAAACAGTTAAAAAAATTTTTTTTTTATTTACATAAAGTAATTAGGTAGCGTTAGTATCCACTAATATAATAAGTAGATACAATAATGAAAAACTGTAATCGTTCAAACGATTAACTTACATATTGGTACTTTATTTTAATCTATGTAGGTATATAGGTAAATCACTAAATTAATTTTAACATAATATGTTATAATACCTGTCAAAACACTTTTATTCATGATCAGCTAGGCCAGGCAGAACAAAATGGCATATCTTTGTCATATAGTAAAAAAACATAGTAACTTATTATGAATAAAACTGTGTTGTAGTAGAAAAATAATAATTAGGAATCTAGATAAGGTCAAGAGGGCAACATTTCCTATAGGTCCGACATGGTTAATCCGAACAAACAGGTTTTCCTCAATACTTAATAAACTATCAAATGTAATTGATAAACTCCACTCCCTATTGTTTATTTCAGAAGTAAATTAAATCAGCTCCAATAATAAATACCTCAGGAAAGGCTCAATTTAAGAGCAGCTAAACAAACGAGGCTGGTACAAGGGTGACCTACTGGAACGAATGAGTTACAAAAGCATATGTTTTGAACGCTAGAGCACAACTTATCATTTACCGCATTACGTGCACAATGATTATAGTAATCTGCTCATGAGGGAACAATAGCGCTGTACTCGCCCTGCCAACATTGTAGACTACAGGGTGCTCGGCTTTCTTCAGTTGTAATTATTATGTTGTAAATACACCTTAAAGATAATATGACTTATTTGGAAGAAAGAAGGAATCGACAGTTAATATCGATTTGAGTCAATTATATTCTTTATGTTTTATTTATTAAATAATTATAATTTTTTTTATACTGGATTAGAAATTAACGGGCAACGGCTCCACTTAAGGAAAAGCTCAATTAGCTCCGAGCTAATTTTAAAAAACGCAGCTTGGCTAAATCAAGGAAAAAATCTAGAAGAAACCTGCATCTTTCTCCGCCATGCACAAGATGAATGACAAATAAGAATTCAGCACAGCATAACTCTTTAGTGTTTGCTCGAATTGATCTCAGAAGAGATGAGGCCATTAGCAACCAGAGAAATATTTATAACTAAGTACAACATTTTTCATTTTTTTAAAACAAAATAGAAATACAAACACCTTGTATTTAAATTTTACAAATTTAATAGAAAATATGACCCTTTCACTGTTCAACATAATTAAGGAGTACGCGACGGGACAAAGAGCCGATCGGCTACACATTGTTACCTATGTTTTATTCGTTCGAATCGGTTAACAAAGGGGCGCGAGGGTACTCTTTCTTCGGCAATTTGACGACCAGCGGGTGACGGAAGTCGAGCCCTCACCCTGGAATTAGGAATCCTTAGACACTCCAGGAATCACATTGTTCAAATAAGAACTCCGCCCTCCAAGATTTAAAAGCGTCAAGTCAGCGCGTGACACATTTTAAAAAATTCGGGTTTCTCAACGGTTAGTCACATTTTTTCCAATTGTTCGTTAAATGTTCAAATATTTGATTACAAAGAATTTGTTGACTTTTAATACATACGAATTAAATTCCACTTCGACACATCAAAGGAAAATAGCGTAGGTAATTCTTCGTCTTCTACAGATTATTTTATGAAGACTTCATTCTTCTATCGAACGAGGTACCGTAAAAGCCTATTCTTACGGGATTGACAACCCTTGAATAAACCATTTTGCTTCCTCATCTCTCATGAGCACAGCTAAGGTGGTGTCCTTCCGGTGCTTGTGTTCCCTGAGTATTACGATCTGGATATCTTCAAGACAAAATGATTCTTATTAAATTATACTGTATTAATTCTTACGACCATGTGATTGATATACAATAGGTAGGTATAAATACGTATATTTATCAAATATACTTACCGTAGCGACATATTGTCTTGATGTTGGCTATGTTATGTGCCTTATTTATGAAACTGATTACAACTGATGTAACTTTGTAATTTTCTTCTCCTCAAAATATTGACTATCCTTTGCTAAGTATGTACCTATAGCGATAGTGACACATATATTTCTAATGATGAGCCTAACAGAATATCCAAGAAACGATCGTCACATTAGCGAAATGATCTCGTTGTAATCCCGTCAGTGACCTTGTTCAACCTCAAAGCTTGCAACCACTGATTACCGAATTACTAAATCCTCATCTATACTTAATGCTCGTACCCGCTCGTAACGCGAAGATTTAAATAATAAATATCTTATCTAAATAACACCCAAGCATTGTTTTATCCTCTACGAGACCGATGCTAATGACCTACATTATCTCGAAGCGCTAATAAAATTAGGCTCGCCACATAATTTGACTTAATTTTACAACGATCATGTTCGAGTCAGATTCGTAAATTATTAATACAAATTGTATCTAATTTCATTTTTTGCGATTATTAAAATAGAATTGGCGTTCTTATTGAAAGGACTCATTGGTGTACCGTTAGGCAAAAAATGTAAGTAATTTATGTCATCATTCTAAGTAAAATTGAACAATTGGAAAGTATTATTAATATATTTCTTAATTCGTACGCTCGTTCATAAATTTCAAAGAAATATTTTAATATCTAGGCATCCAATTTATTTATAGATTAAAATATTGATTCTGTATTATATTTTAGAATTGGATTTCAGTGCTTCTGTAAAGTTAGTATAAAGCATGGATTGGCTGGAAGTGGTTATACTTACGTCAAATGACTTTATTTGAATTACATTGTTTTTTATTTTCTGAAAGAAAAAAAAATCTGAAAGAAATGAATACCGACTCATTAAAAAATATTTTACCTAATAAATTACTGACTTAACTTTTACTTCTTAACTTCAATAAAATAGATAAAAACAATTAGAAATAATGAAAATACATATGCACAGAACTCTCTGAATATATTATTATTAGCTTTTTTCCTATCACAAGTTTTTTATTTACCTACATTGGAATATTATGTCACCCAATATAAAGGGAATCTTCGGCTAATTTTTTAATTGGTATATTTATTTTTTTTACGTAATCTTTCGCCTAATAGATGAGTGTGAAACGAGACTTTGTGCTAACGGACTGTGTTACTTCTCTCCACAATTAAAGGGTACAGGGAAGCACCGCGAGGCATGTCTATCGGTAACACTCAATTGAGAAAGGGCAACGACGTCAATCCACCTCCTATAGCACATAAAAACTATTGGTGTCATTTTTTAATGAGAGTAAGTGAAAATATTGTGAACCTAATGTCCTGCGTAGTGGGAGGACATCAACGGTTGTTTTAATTGAGTTTGATAAGTAGAAGAGAGAAAGTTTTGTTATTTATAAGTTGTCCCTTATTTCGTCAAATCAAATTCATTAACAGTCGACATGTTTTTTTCCTATAAAATGAACAGCTTGCTTTGGTAGAAGGTTATTTTGATGTGTATTCAGCCAAGCTCCAATTCTGGTTTTTGGATATACCAGGTGCGGCAGAAATACATCCATAAAAAATTTCCTCATGAATTAGAAACACAAATTAAGCACATGGAAATTAAGCAGCCCAAACTAGACCCTTCAATCTTTGCCTAAGTTTCTGTGCTCTAACTATTCGGCAATATTAAGCTCTATATACCTACGCTGTTTATTCTTTTGTTTTTGCGCTTTATTTTTTCGTTACCTTGTTTTAATGATTATTTTAAGGTCTATTAAAATTTTTCTATATAGCTATGTACAATCAGAACCTAAATACATAAATATATCTTTGTCCAAATTTAAACATTGGTTATATATTATTCGTTAGTATCTTGTCGTAGTAGATACTTTGTATAATATACCTAAATATAGGAATTGTTTGTTTTTCTTGACTTACCTAGGCACTACTTAGACAACAGTATAATTAGTCATTTATATAACTATTAATTTAATTGGTAATTAGTCCTGTAATGGCAAGAAAATACAACGCAAAAGTCACGTAAAACGTCTAACGTCAATTAATAAAAAATACATACGTATTCATTTATAATTGCGACGGTGGCCGTGCGCAAAACAAGCGCGGTTAAACTAACAATTAATCCGCCATATTAGTTGATTATGCCCTCCTCTACCCCCGCAATACGCTTCACTCGAACTGGATAATTGTAGCTGTTCTTTCCGCTACGCTGTTTTTCAGCCACCATTAAGATCGACGTCTATGTTTATAGTAGGTACGTAATTTTTTAATGATAATTTACCTATGAGCCTAATAAAAATAATTTAGATTACAATTTGTCATTAAATAGAAAGGTACGTATCTACTTTATGTAATATACTTCTCTACTGTGTAGTTACTGACACATTTTCTGTTTTATGAAGAGGAATATTTTGAATTCGAATTAAGTTTGATATTATAATTCAAACTCGTTCCAATGATTTGGTAATTCTATTGTATACCTACCTACCACAGGTTAGGTTCAATACCTGAATATTTCAAATTTATTTTCTTAGGATTGCATAGAAAAATAGTCAATGTAGGTACATACCACTCTGCAAGCATGTTACGTGTCGTGTATCACACAAATAGTACCTATCGCTAACAGCTTCCTAGCTAATATATCTAGATTTCATAAACATTCCTTTATATAAATATATGCATATAGGTAGGTACATATGGGTAGGTAAATAAATTTAACGAAATACTAATTATCAATCCATCAATAATACCTATATTGTATGATGTACCTACTTATGTCAATTTATACTGTGTATTTGAAAGAAGAGCTCGTGCGAGTACATACGTATTTACCTATATTTATATACTTACGTATATAATAATACTTATGTACATAATAATACTTTATAACCTGACTTATAAATACTCCCAGGTAGTTACGTACCTACATATACCTACTTAGTTACATACATATTACATACCCACAACTAGCTTGATTTTAGTGTTCGGCAGGTAAATATTGGATATTAAAAATATTAAGTAGAAATAATAACGTGTAATTCTTGAGAACTTAGAAAAAATGTGTTATGAATATAATGTTATTATGTTATTTTAGATATAATATTACAATAAATGCCGCAAGGCATTGCGTGAGATCCACGGGCGATGGGCGTGCGTCGGCGGGCCAATGGCGGACGGATGCGTCCTTCGCAAAAGCCTCCCCAAACCCTATGTTTTCCTTTTTACGCCACTTACATTAATTGAGTTATTTTGCATAATTTCAACAAAAACTGCCAAGTAAATTAAATATTTTGTATATGGGCTAAACGATTCAAGGTAATGTGTTTAAATTTGTAATGCCGTTTTAATGTTATGTATGACTCATTGTTGTAGTCAGTTGGGGAGAAGGGGGTACCTAACTATTGTATCATATATAAGTAGATTTTAGGAGAGAATGAGTTATGTGAGTATTGAAAAAAAATTAGACAGCCTGGTTTTTGACCTAATCTGTGCACATTTTTTTGGACTGGTGTATCAATATATATACAACAAAAAATAACATCGCTGATCCATTTAAAAATGAATGAAAGAATAATTTTATACCAATTATTGGGACATGATAGGAAAATACAACATTATTCCTTCTCTGGACGTGGGGACGCGGGTCTCGCCGGCGCTGAAGGCGCCGGAATACCCACTAAAAACCAGCGGTTGATATCCACTCCGTCTTTTCGGGGGACTTCGCTTGCGCATTTACCGTGACGTCCCAAGGGTAGGCCCACTTCTGCGGGCCCCCTAGCCCCGGTGACACTTATGGCGGGAGAAAAGCGAAGCGAGTCAGCGCCATCACTAGATACATACATACCACCTTTTTTATTCTCGCACGCAAACGAATGCAAGAAAGACTATTAGATGGTGAGACAAGCCCAAACAACCCACCGTCACAGATAACGACTGGATCCACGGAAAGGCTTTTTCAAGCTGGTTTCAATTTGCTGATAAGGTTCACCCAAGTGAGAACAGAAAAGTGCAACACTTGCTTGATAACCATGCATCACAAAAGTATATCATATTTTTATTTCACACCATGCACAACAGACTGAATGCAACATTTTTGTGGAAAAAAAATCAAAAAAATATTTGAATAATATCTTTTTCCGTCTTGCATTTTTAAATTTGGATCGATAATTATTGTTTTAATATTGACAAATAACCAGTATTTATTCGTTTTTATAAATCAGAAGAAAAAAATTGATTTTAATAGATATATTTTATTTTAAATAAATTTTTGAAGTTGCTATTTTGACTTATTTTGAAAAAATCTAAAAAACGTGATAACTATAAAATGGTTCACTTTTGCATGATGCATATGGGAATTCAATTTATCCTAAATAATCACCCCTATTACCATCTAACGGGAATACGTCGAATTACCAATAACCCTGTATAAAAATTGATAGAGAGATCCAACTTTGATGTTTGAATCCTGAAAGAACGAAGAAATGCTTTTAATTTTTGTCTTTGTTCATGGAACTTGTATTTTTACTCTTGGTAAATTAAGAATAATATTTATCGATATGAATTATTTCTTATATTGTAATAAAAGCTACATAAAACAAATGTATAAGTGAAAATATTAAATGAGTAGCAGGCATCATTCGCATATCGTTCAACATGATGCAGCGCGCATATAAATTCTTTTGAAATTAAAATTATTCGTTATTTTTTTATACACTCCTTTTTAATAAAGCAAAGAACGAGGTTTAGATATTAAAAATATAGAACATTTTTATAATAAATCGTATCAATTAAGCATGAAAATAAAAATATTACGAAAAGGATAAATATTTTTAGAGATTTTGAAACATTATAAAATCACGTGATAAGAATAAATGGATTGGAATATTATGACTCTGTTATCGTATGTTCTTCTGTTACTGTCAATGTCAAGTGTCATTTGTCAAATTAATTATAAGACTTTAGGTATTACTTTCATGTTTCACTTTCCAGGTTCAAACTTCAAGTAAAAAGTAAACTAACTGCAGACGTCACTGTAGTTAAATGAATATAGCCCTAATAAGTTTATAATTCAATTACAAAACAAAAATACCATAAATAACTAACAGTGTTCTGGCTCCGTTCTTTTGAATTGTAGTGATATATACAGTTTCAATTATTTGCGGGCCAGTGTTAAAACCTACAAAGGTAAAGTTCTTGTATTCTCTATTTTCATTTAATATGCTGCACTTTTAATTTCTAAGATAATATTAATAGTGTTTATATATTTAAATGTAACACACTTCAGATGCAACTGACGGTGGATCCAAGACGTGCTGACCGCGAACGTCGTTACAAACCTCCACCAGCATCTTCAGCTCCCGCTGAAGATCTCACTACAGACTATATGAATATTCTCGGTAATAAATATGGGTGTAATATAGCTATGTACTTAAATTAATATAACCATGACCTACTTAACAATAATTGTTACATTATCTTATTTGTATAATGTTATATAAAATGGATTTATGTTTTTTCTATAGTATAGGTAGGCAGACCAGCATATGGCCCATCTGAGGGTAAATGGTTACCACTGGCCATAGTGATTAATGCTTTAAGAAATATTAACCCCTCCTTACATTTAATTCACCTTGGGAGCAAAGATGTTATGTGTCTTTTGCCTGTAATTAGACTGGCTCACTCACCCTTCAAACTCAAACACAACAATATTAACTATTCTGTTCTGTGTGGTGGTAGAATATCTGATGACTGGGTGATACAGAGTACCTACCCAGATGGGCTTGTTCAAAGTCCTACCACTGAGTAAGAATCTATCAAAATGTGTAGAGTAACCAATTATAAAAATGTGAATAAAACTGTTTACCGAAGAATAAAATATTATGATGCTATAAAATAACAATAGTTATTTCAAACAACAAACACATATTTTATTACAAATATTCTTATTGGTTTTCAACACTATAGATGTAAATTAAACATTTTTTTTTAAGGTATGGTGTTTTCAATGTGTGGTCTTATGATGCGCCTTAAATGGTGTGCATGGACTGCGGTGTTCTGTTCCAGCATTAGCTTTGCCAACTCTAGAGTATCAGATGATACAAAACAGGTAATGTGTTTTGTTACTATTATATTGTAATTGTAAAAGTTGAAAATTTTGCTTAAAAACAATTCATTATAATAAAATGCTAATGTAACTGTAAAGAAAAGAAAAGATGTTCTTTTTTTAAATTTATTTTTAATTTTTTTTCAGATTGTCAGCTCCTTTATGCTTTCAATATCAGCCGTTGTCATGTCATATCTACAAAATCCTGCACCTATGTCTCCACCGTGGGCTGCTCTAACAACATAGTCACCAATTATACTTTAAATTAATAAAAATATATTCAAAATGTTATCTATTAATATATGTTGTGATTTTATTTCTTTGAAATAATTCAACTGAATAATAAAGAAAAGACTTGCAAATTATTAGTATTCAGTAAATAATATGTATTAAAACGGAAGGCAATAACAACTAGTTAGTTATATATTTTTGTAAACTAATCTCTTCTATTACTTATCTCTCCAACCCGTTGCTATTGCCTATGCTATCATCTATCGTTTAGAATATGAAAATATATATAACACAATATGATGAAACTCAAGTCTTTTTTTTTTTCTTGCTAAAGTCTTTTCATAATAAAGGTTGTCATAAAACATTTAGAAGACTAATATAACCTAGATTATGGCTGACTAAATTAAAACATCTTATACCCATTTAAATAACATTGAATAATGACCCTATTAACCGTATAATTTAATTTAAAAATACATTAAAAGCAAAAATCCTTTTTAAAAAAAGCTTTTATGTAAATGCTCTAAAAAAAGAAAATAAAATATTATAGCAAATAGCTAAATATAATTAGCAAATATTCCTTTTAAAATTTTAAAGGAATATTTGCTTTTGGGGTTGCCACCTATAATATAACATTAAAAAAAACAGGCACTACTTAGTACTTTGACTCCTTTTCGACGAATTCAGGGTTGCCATTGCCTCACTAAAACTGTTCTCTTATAACTTATAAGTGACGTCCAATCAGTGGCGTACTAAGCCCGTCAAGCGGCAAAGTTGAATGAGATCCCCCAGGTTTAAAAAAATGTAGTTTTACAAGCTTTTTATTCTGTTTACAGTTTGTGTGTAGAAATAAGTGTTAATGTTAATTTGAAAAAAGGCTTATCCGTTCACGAAAATATCAGTACACACTAATAAACTATTAAATATCAACGTAATTATATTTAATATAATTTAAATGAGACCAATGTTTATTTTTCGACGTAGGTAAATAGAATGTAGTGAATGTAAATGTAGGCGTACAAAAATATACCATGACAGAGATTCCCCCAGGGTATAGGACGCATTCAGCGAAGTTAAAAGAATATTAGTACCGCGTAAACAGTCTAGATGGCTGTAAAGTGTAGTGTTTTGATCTGGACGAAATAATGTAGGTACTAAGCACATTTTTAAAGTCTTGTGTAGGATTTGATCAGGGGAACGCGGATGCATTTGGGGGCCTCCAAGACTGGAGGCCCGGGGCGAGCCGCCCGTTTCGCCCCTCTGTTAGTCCGCCAATACGTCCAAAGCCCCCAAAAACTGATATTTTGTATAATGTGGTTTTATTTCGAAACAGTGCGAATTAATAATACAAATTAATGCGAAATAAAATTAACAATAAATTAATACAAATTAATGCGAATATTTAGAAAATGTCTTAAGCAAGTCAATCCCTAATAACATCCGAAATATATTTACCAAAATGTATCATATAATGGTTTCATAAATTACTAGATTGCTGCTTAATATTTATATAATATAATTATATTCATTGATTATATAAATTTGACTCATAGAAAATATAACTCTTTCTAATTCCGATTTACTTAAATTTTAAATGTAACGTTTGTTCAAATTTTACCTTTAAGCTTCATTAATGCCACATTCCTATATTAGATCACAGTAATAAAAGTTGCTTTTAATAATAGTACCATACAATAATACTTTATCTAATCTTCAAACATTTATTTCGTTTCAGAATGTAATATAAATTCTATGTCATAGAGATGGCCTGGTGGTTAGAAGTTACAACGTATACATCGCTCGTATCGCCGACAATTGCAAGTTCGATCCTAAGCACTATTGAATTTCCATGTGCTTAATTTGTATTTATAATTACTGTCATGCTCGGCGATGAATGTTACCATCAGGAAGAAACCTAAATGTGTCTAATTTTAATAAAATTCTGCCGTTGTGTATTCCGACTGGCTGCTCAAGATAGATTGAAATAATGTTCTACAGTATTGTACCCCTTAAAAAAGTCCGCTACACTATATGTCTATCTCACAGAGATAAACCACAATAACCATTTTTTATCCTTTAATTTTTACGAGAAATAATAAAGAGATTTTAAGCAATACAGTTTTAATCGTTATGCAATTAGGTACTTTAAATACATTGTGCATTTAATATAAGTCAATATGGGCCTTTACAGCATGTAATTTAAATGAATATTTTCGAAGATATTACAGATTTAAAACGCAGGGACATAGACAGTTTTCTATTATCTAATGACTGAAAAACTGTAAACGTTGTTTATAAAGGCATACTGTAGTATATTTAGTATCTGCATTACACCCGTGCCAACCCAGGACGAGTCGCTAGTAATGAAATAAAATTCTACATTTTATAAAATTTATATATGCAATATATTTATCTTGCCACTTTGACATTTGTAAATTTAATCTGTTGATACGGTATACGAGTACCGCATCGTGGATTCGTATGTTATATTTTATCGTAGTTTATTGAATTATTAAACAAGATTGTGTACAATTAAACAAGAAAAAAATTGACATTTTACTATTTTTTATATTGTGAACAACATACTATCATAAATATAACAGGTAAGAAAATAGAGGTTATGATATAAAAGTAAATTTATATTATATTGATTATTTTTAATTAAATAACTTTCCACGTGTATGACCTTGAATAGTCAAAATATTAGATTACATTTCCATATTAATAAATCTGATACAATTTGCATTTTGTTCTTTAATTTATCTAATATTTAAACAAATATATAAAATTACACAGAAACACCTAGTCTAGGTGTTTTAAAATTTCACAGCATTGAATCAATCTTTAGAAAATATTTGTAGTTAATTTAATGGTTAATATGCAAATGCGAAATTTCATGTCACTTATTATATATATATTTTTATGTCATCATTTGAAATATATTTATATTTACTTATAAAAATTAACTTGTATTTACAGAATGCCACCTAAAAAAGTAGAAGAGCCTGAAAAAAAACCACTTATTGGAAGAATTGGTACAAACTTGAAAGTGGGTATCGTTGGAGTTCCAAATGTTGGCAAATCAACATTTTTCAATGTGCTTACTAAAAGCCAAGCAGCTGCTGAAAATTTTCCATTTTGTACCATCGATCCCAATGAAAATAAGTATCAACCAATATTATACATTTATCACACCTGAAATAAATATTTAAATGTATTAAATTAGTCCTGTGACTAATAAGTAAAAGTATGAACCCAGTGGTAAAAACAACTTAACTTACCTAGGAGTTATAACAACTAATCTTCTGGCTCCAAATCAAGGTTTGAAAAGACATGAAATTTTTATGTTCTTATTTTGTTTATAATTAATTTCATTCTCGGCGAAGGAAAACATTGTGAAAAAACATACATGTGATAAAAATTTCCAGATGCATATCTATGCTGCTTCGATGCAAACTGCATCGAAGCAGCATGGTGCACTAAGCTTCTAACCTTCATCTCGAATGGAGATGAGACTTTAGTCCAGCTGTTGGAGATATGTATATTCTTACAAACATACATTGGGTGAACAAGTAACATTATCTGCAAATGGAATATAAAATGTCAGTTATCACTTTGTGAGGTGAGATCTGAGTATAGACATTATGTCTTGAGTTATTTATCTATTAGATGTCTAGATGAACTAAATTAAAATAAATTACCAAATACTATAAATTGTATTAATATATCAGAATAATTATACTAGTAAATATATAAAGAGGTAATAATTATCAGTAAAGGTGTAAAAAAATGTAATGTAAAATATTTTAAGTAGGAATCTACATGAAATATCAATTTTTAATACTATCGTTATTTCAAATTATTTTACTTAAAAATATGCATATAGCCATTATACACAAATTAAATGAATTGATTATCAGATTAAAGTCCTAATAGATAGGACCATTAATATATATTTTTTAATATAATAATGAAAAATGAAGTATATATTCCATTTACTAGCCAAATATTAATTTAAAAAACAAATTAAAATTTAAATGTACCTATTTAAAGTTTAGTTGACTATTGAATATAATTTCATTAATAACATAATTTTAAATGTACTTCTGCATACTTTACTATCTGACCCACAAATGGCATTTAGCTCTATGAAGATAGTATTTATTCAGTACTGATTTTTAACCTTTAACTTATCTCATTCTGAGCTATGATACTTGCGTGTGTCAGAAATCTAAAACAGTGATGTTAGTTTAATGGATTCAAATGGAGATATTTCAAGATGTTACTTTATTTTTTATCTGTTTACCTAATTAAACAACATTTGATACTGAATTGACACTTATATAATTGGTCGAGAAATTGAATAATCCATGATAATTGTTATGGATTTGCAAAAAATTGCTGCTTTGAATGTTGATGAAACTTATCAGTACTATGAAAGTAAAATTAAAATGATATAAGCAAGTGGAATAGTGTTGTATTATAAATAAAGATATATTAATAATTGGCAAATTACATGGAATATGTATTTCTAAAGTTTATAATCTTTATTCTTTCTTTGATTGGAATAGTATGCCATTTTTAATATGCTTATACATATTAAAATTAACAATACTTTTTTGTATAGATAAATTCAGTTAGTACAGAAAAAAATATATATTAAAAAACATGTCAAAAAAAATTGTCAAACTGTTTGATTATTGTACCTAAAAATGTCGCATTTTAAACAAAATATCAAAAATGTTGAATTTATGGATAATTTTGGCTTTAAAGATATAAAAATCGATCGGAATATATTGTATAATGGTGATTATACAATATTTAACAAAACTGAGTTTGACAATGAAGATTGTCGCCGAAAACCTCTAGCTGCTGCTATTTTGGGTTTAAATAACACTGACATTCCTTTGCCTGATAATTTGGATTTTCATAATATTTGGTCTGATATGGATGCACACGAAGCATATTTAAAACAAAAACCAAAATCATTTTTGATATTAGGCAAACAGGGTGCTGGAAGTTATAATATTGGAGAAGCTTTGGCTAAAAAACTTAATTGCATTCATCTTTGCCCTAAAAATGTTTTGATAGACGAAATTGAACAAAAGAGTCCAACAGGAAAGTGCTTAGATTTTAACATGAGACATAATAGAGTCTGTAAATTTGATACAATTCTATCCATTATGAAGGAGAAATTAAAATCGCCTGTTGTATTACACAGAGGATTTATAATATCAGGAATACCACTAGTAACTTCGAAGCAAAATGACCTATACTTAGTCAGGTCGTTGTACACTGAAGAATCAGTTATGATAACTGAAGATATCCTCTTTGATTTAATATGCAATTTTAAAAATAAAAAATCAAAACCCAAAAAGTCTACGTCAAACACATCTATGAGCATTGAACATGAGATGACTATTGAAGAAGAAGAAGAAAATGAAGAACAAGAATTCGTAGGCGAAGAAATTGAAGATCAAATGGTAGAATTGCCGAAATTTTTGTTGGAATCTTGTAGCAACCTCATATTTCATGTAATTCCACATTATAACACTACAAAAATAGTGCTTTTACAGCAAATTCAAGAATTGTTTGATTTAAATCCGGATATTGTGATTTTTATTTCATGTCCGAATATGGATATCATAACAAAGAGAAGCCGTAAATTTTTAAATTATCCTAATAACTCTATTACTTTTTTTCCATTTCAAACTACTCTGGAGCATGAAGTAAGATGGCCCACTAATTATTGCCTAACAGATTTCAAGAAACCATACGACATTCATAACTTCAACCCTAAATATAATTGCAAGCAACCAATCAATTTTTATTTAAATACAGTAGATCAACTTTGTAACTATAAACAAACTATTAGTCCATTTTTTAAACAAAAATTAAATGATTTTGATCCAAGCGCTATTATAAAACTGGACGGGCGCTCCTCAATTCATCAAATGATATACATAACCATGGAGAAAATACTATTAATGCCAATGAAACCTATAATTATACCAGAACCATTATATCTTGATGATCCTTCAGGAGATTTAGAAGAATTTTGGACATCAGTTGAAGAATTAAATGTGGTAAGGAGTGGTCTCGTTAAATTTAATAGATACGCTTCATATTGGTATAATAGATGTCCTGTTGAACTTAAAAAACGACGAACAATAGTAGGAAAACCAAAGTATGCAGTCACGTTTTTTAAATATGTGTACTTGTTGTCTTCATTGGATGCAATGGTGAAGTTTTGCAGAAATCCACGGCCTTTCCTTAAGTTAGAATATTTGGAACCAACATGCCGTATTATAATTATAGGTACAAAGTCGTCGGGAAAAACCATGGTTGCCAACTGCTTATCTTGGATATTTGATGCTTCTATTTTAAGTTTTCCTACCATACTAGAAAATGAGAAGCAGAAGAAATATAACATTTACGCTAAAACTATTTTCTCTGAAATAATCTCAACAATTGAAGACGCTAGATTTACTAAATGGGAAAGTATGGAGTTAGATAGAATATCTAATTTGAATACGTGGTATAACACTCAATGTACTATGTTAAGTGCATACATATCATTATTGAAAGAAAAATTAAAACTATCTGAAGATGAAAACGCGGAGGCGAAACCAGATTTTTTGAAAAGATTTAACGTCCTTAAAAATAAACTCGCTTATTTATCTGAAAATGATTTGGATCAATGTGAAAACTTACTGATAAATAAGAATTTAATGAAGTATGCCCCTCTTGAATTAACTACCGAAATAAGCAAACCTAGCACACCTAATATAGAAGACGAAGATGTTACCGAAAAAATATCAGCTTATATAAAATCTAATGAATTAGAAAAAGAAATGGAGCCAACACCTGAAGAACTGATGTCGGAAATTATTAAAATATTAAAAAGTATAGATTCAACATCTTTTGAAAATAATACTTCAGAACAAATTTATGGAAAGTTTATAATCGATGGATTTCCTTCGAATCCTGAATATTGGAAATATCTCACTGTGAATAATTTATTACCAGATTACACTATAGCTTTAATAGAAAATAGAGAAATTGATGTTGATCTAATTGAACATTATGCTAAAATAGAAAATAGTACTAAAAACTATCAAGAAAGATATATTCTATGTACTGATGTTATGGTAAAAATAAAACTAAGTCTGCACCAACCTTTACATTCTACGGAGTTAGATATGAAAATTATATTCAAGCAATTAATAAACGATATATTACATTCTATATTTCATAAAAAAATAGAAGATGAACCTGATAAACAAACCAATAACGATTTAGTAACATCTTTCACTGAAAGTATAGAAAAGTTTCGCGAAGATTGGGACGTATTAAAACTAAACATAGAAGAAAATTTAAAATCTTGCATTGAAATTGAACTGGAAAATAAAAATGATATTGAAATTATAGACGGAGTCCTCTTAAAACTACGCAAAGGTTATTGTCAACCACCTGTCAATGTCGATGATATAGCCGAAAATCAAGATGATGATAACGAATCATTTAAAGATGATCTCACTCATAATGAACCATATTACTTAGGAGAAACAAATATTTATTGCCCTGTTGCGTTTAACGACTATGGTGTTCTATGGAAAGGCAAATCAGAGTTTACATTTAGACATGACAATAAACTTTGTTATTCCTCAAATGAAGTCTGTAAGGAATTAATGTTATCTGATATTATAAAGTACCAGTCTTATAATAAACCATTTAAAAATATACCTCCTTTTCGAATATGTGTAATTGGAGGCATCGGAAGTGGAAAAACTACAATATCTAAAATAATTGCCAAAGAACTTGGTTTGTTACATATTGATATTCCAAATTTTATCAATGAATTTGCGATGCCAAAACATTTTAAAAAAGTTGGATGGCAATTCGAAAATAGTTTTACTGATCCTAATATGGATGAGCAAGACGTTATAGAGTTTCAAATGGATGAAGAAAATTCAAACAATCTGATGGATATTATGTCGAATGAACAAGAAGTACGCCGTATGATTTATAATTACTTTGAACGTGGATCGCCATTGCCTTTTGTGTTTATCCAATCGATGCTTAAAAAACTTTGGTTTG
Source organism: Vanessa tameamea (assembly GCF_037043105.1). Classification (NCBI taxonomy): domain Eukaryota; kingdom Metazoa; phylum Arthropoda; class Insecta; order Lepidoptera; family Nymphalidae; genus Vanessa; species Vanessa tameamea. Next base: position 8,492,273 of record NC_087316.1, read on the forward strand.
AAAGCCCATTTGTCAACACTGGGATTGTGGTTGACGGCTTACCAAAATTGCCTACTGATGTTGAAGTAATGATAGAAAGTTTTTGTATTCCTGATCTAGTTATAAAACTAGAAAGCAATTCTGAAATAGCATTAGAAAGATTGTCTCCGAAAATGTTTGATCAATGGAAGCTACAACTTATGGAAGCTAAGACAAAAGCTTTTCGAAAATTAGAAGCCGATCGAAAGACTTGGCAAGACTTTATTACAAAAACGATTGTGATTAATCTTATAATTAGTGAAGTTATAGAAAACGTATGTCCAGATAATGAAATAGCCTTGAAAAGTTCATCTATTCAGAGCACCATAATGGATGCTGATCCTGCCGGATCATCTAACGTAGACATTAAGCTATTTACCGCCTATAACGACATCATTCAAGAATATCCGGAACCAACAGGTAAAAGCGAATGGGAGAATGCTGATGATGTTCTCGATAAGATAAATAGTAGACTGGAAAGTATCTTTGATATAGATGAGGAAAATATACAGACGTTAAATGATATTTTAGATGAGCAGAATATAAAAACAGTCACTGTGGATGGAAAACAATCTTTGAATAAAGTTGTCCGAAAGGCGTTAATTAACTTGTCTGATTTGAGAAATCGATGTGAATCATTTCTAGAGCAAACATTTATTATAAACTGTGACATTGCCGAAATGCTTTTGCTGGAAGGATTCTTTTTATTGAGCAAATTCAATAGAATGTGTCCAGTGTTTATTTTTGAAAATCCTTGTACACTTTTCAATCCATACAATTTAAATAGGCGTAAAAATAAGATTTTTCCTATTATTCATCGATCTTTTATATATTTTATTTCATCGGAAAAATATGTACAAAAGTTTAGAACTAATCCATTGAAATATATTCAAGATAATGCTATTAAATCATTTAAAGAGTATCCATTAAGAATTGGTGTTATCGGACCACCAAAATCGGGTAAGAGTAAATTAGCTGCAAAACTTGCCAAAGAGTATGGATTGTTGTGTATATCAAAAGGAATGGCCATTCGATACATTTTGGAAAACATGGATTGGACTGTATTGGGATTAAAAATGTTATCAGAATTACGTGAAGGAAATTGCATTCATAACGAATTGATTATAAAAGCTATCATAACTGTTGCAATAGATAGTCGAATAATGACTAATGGTTTCGTTCTTGACGGTTTTCCGGAGTCGCCTTATGATGTCTGTGAACTGTCGAAAGTTGATCTATTTCCTCTTATAATTTTCGATATCCATACCGATAGAGAATACGTATTAAAAAATTCACAACATGAACATCATTACGCCATCCTCAAAACAAAGCCCCCTCATTCTCGATCTTTTATAGATTACAAATACAATTATTGGTATGAAAAATGTTTACAAGTTAGAAATTTTATAAAACAGGACACACAAAATCTATATTCAATCAATGGAAACAATTCTAAATGGCAATGTTACATTGATGCAAATATGATAATAAAAAACTTGATACCAAAGATACATTACTACTTAGGTCATGCAAAATCGGATATAGTACGTGCGGATATAATGGCTATATCTAACGAAGCATTTCAGCAAAGGATGTCGTGTTTTAAAAATCTTTGTCCTGTTTGCTTCTATAAGAATATTTTACGTCACAGCGGCTATCCCGCAGACAAAACAGGCCTTGTTCAATACCAAGATATATTTTATTGGATTTGTCCTGAACATTTAGACATTGTATTTAAGTTCCCAAAGAAATTCTTGTCAGCTAAAAAGTTAAATATACCTGAAATTCCGGCCGTTGTGAAAACGGTCAATATTTCGCTCGTTTATGAAAATGGCATATGTATAGTAACGTACGCAGAAAAACTGCCCGCTCAAATAAAAAATATTGGAATCAATGAATATGCTGCTGTTTATAAGAAAAAAATATATTTATTCTGTAGTAATGAGTGCCTTAAAAAGTTTTTGTCAAAACCTCATTTGTATTATAACATCAAAGTTTTTAAAGAAACGAAAATTTTCCCTGAAATAACGCTAAAAAATATTCCTCATTTGGGTTTCTTGGAACAAAGTGTTGGTACCATACTAACACAGGCTTGTTGTGCAGTTAATGTGAGTAGACCGAAATATCCAGGTCTAGACACAAGTTTGTCGGCTATTTTGTACATAGCATTATATTTAAAAACACACAATTGCTTAAATAAATCTGAGTTATCCATTTATTTGAAGGTTTTCAAGACGTTTGAAGCCAGATGTAAATTAGTCAAAGATATAGGTTTGCGGCTACGATCAATAGATAATCCATTTACTAGTTACAAACATTATTGTCTAAAATTAGGATATACTAAACAAGTCGATTTTGATTTAAGAAAAACTTCGACTAACATTACTTCAACCACAAGTGGGAGCTTAGGATCTGAATTTAATTTAGAGATTAATTGATCGACTTTGTTTCTTTATTAAATATTTATGTTATTCTAATAAATGATTTATAAAAATAAATTAAATTATTATTTTATCACTTTAAACAAACACTGATAAAAGCCTGGTAATTATTTTTATAAATCTTGATTATTAAAAACGTAAAAGACACAAAGTTAACAATTGTATTTTTTTTTTTAGCAAGTCGGGTACCAGTTCCGGATGAGAGGTTTGATTACCTTTGCACTTATCACAAACCAGCCAGGTGACTTATTATTCCAATATATAACAATATGATCAGTAATTCAGTTTTATTTTATCAAAATCATCATGCTGATATGTAATTGCTAAAAACTGTCTTAAATTTCAGTAAGGTACCTGCATTTCTGAATGTAGTGGATATAGCCGGTCTAGTTCGAGGTGCTGCTGAAGGTCAAGGCTTGGGAAATGCATTTTTGTCGCATATTAAGGCTTGCGATGCCATATTCAATCTCTGCAGTGGGTATACAATTATGTCAATATTTCTAAGGTAGTGTTAATACTGCAATTGACTATAACATATACTTCTATTTATATTTAAGGAGCATTTGATGATGAAGATGTAATTCACGTCGATGGTGATGTTAATCCCGTCCGAGATCTTGAGACTATTGGAGAAGAATTACGGCTTAAAGACGCCGAGCAACTCATTCAACACGTAGAAAAATTAGACAGAGTTGTCAACCGTGGCGGTGATAAGAAATTAAAACCCGAATATGTAAGTTAACTTTAAATATAAAAAAAGGTTTACATTTTTTGACTAAATATATTTTCTTCGAAATCACAGTGACGATATATTGGTTTTATGCTCTAGAAGATTTGTTTTACATTTATTATATAAGTAAGTTCCAGGTAAAAACCTATCACTTGCTCTATGGTCATCCCCACTCTTAACACAAGCTTTACGCTTCCTCAGATATGAGCTGGTTCTAAAATATTTAGTAATATATTGCATTTCTAGTATTTAGAAAAAAAATGAAAATATTTTCAAATATGTACCATACCATATCATTACTTATTTTAAAATTAATAATATTGAAGAAAATATTTATCTTTTAGGATACACTGGCAAAAGTAAAAACAATTTTAGTTGAGGAAAAGAAACATATACGTTTCGGGGATTGGAGTGCTGCGGATGTATGTATACATTGACTATACTAAACTATGAATTAAGATCGTAAATAATAAATCTATTCTTAAAATCGAATTTTTCAGATCGAGGTACTGAACAAATATCTATTTTTAACATCGAAGCCCGCGCTTTATCTCGTTAACTTGTCGGAAAAAGATTATATCAGAAAAAAGAATAAATGGTGAGTTGGTTTAGCCTAAAATAAAATTATAATTATTTGATATATATATATATATTACCAATAATATAATAATTATGTAATTTAATTTAGGTTACCAAAACTTAAAGAATGGATCGATAAAAATGATCCAGGTGCACCCCTAATACCATTTTCTGGCGTTTTGGAAAGCAAGTTATTTGAAATGGATCCAGATGAAAAGCAACAGTTTCTTAAAGAAAATAATATTACAAGGTACTTAACAGCATATAAATTAAATCATATAAATACTAACATACTGACAAATAGAACATAGAAGGAAAAAAGCAATTAACAATTTAAAAGAATTATTAAAATCTGAATTTATCAATAAACAAAGACATCGACTCAATCTCAATTAACGAATAATAAACGTAATAAATAAAGTTTGTTTCTTAACCTTTCAGTGCTTTAGACAAAATAATTGTCCAAGGTTACAAAGCACTTCAATTGGAATACTTTTTCACTGCTGGCGCAGATGAAGTCAAAGCTTGGACTATTCAGGTAAATAATGATTATATACTTTTTTATATGTCTGTCTTTTATTATATATTAAAATATTTTGTTTTTTTGCAGAAAGGCACTAAAGCGCCCCAAGCTGCTGGTAGGATTCACACGGATTTCGAGAAAGGTTTCATAATGGCTGAAGTTATGCATTACAAGGACTTCAAAGAAGAAGGCTCGGAAGCGGCCTGTAAATCCGCCGGAAAATACAGACAACAGGGTATGTAAATACTATCATGTTTTTAAAATAGTCTTTTTTTTTAAATTAATGACAAAGGTCGCAGTCAGAATGTTCTATATTCCGATCATATATTCATTAAAAAATTAAACATTATTATTTATTGCAATAATATACTGGGATATAGGTAGTAAAAATAATATACGTTAGGTGCATTTATAATTCTCTTTATTTTATTAATTCAACTCATTTCCGCTAGAATAGGCTCTAGAATCTAGAAACGGGCTTATAACAAGTCAAATATAATATTCCTGTTACATAATTGCGATAAATATACAGTTTTGTGTTCTGATCATAAAAAAAATAGATATGGATGGACTAATAATATACATATAATTAAATTGAAATATAAAATGATACAATATTCTGATTGACATTATTTTTTAACAACTATTTAATAACAATGGTAAAAAAATACTGAATTTTCAATACAAGATAACTTTAAAGATATCATTATCAATTGGGCAATATATGCATGAAGTTGGCTCTTACAAGCATTTCCGTATTGTCAAGATAAATTATGAAATCTCTCAAATGAAATAACAGTCAAAGATATAATTTAATAATTCTGTATGAAAAACACAGTACTAAGCAAATCTAATAAAAAATAATTAGAAATAGTTTGTTTATATTGGTTTAGTATAATAATATTACATTTCATTGTCTTGAAATATAAATAAGCTACCCGTCTCGACTTGTAACGGGTAAAACTTATGCAAAGGAACCCCTCCCTTTTCCTCTCCTTAAAGTAAAGAGAACTCCATATTTCTAAACTCAGTGACACGATTTCATAAGTATAGATGGGTAGATCAAGCTTACTTTACTACGTTTTTTTTGTTGCTTTTCCAGGTCGTAACTACGTGGTAGAGGACGGTGATATAATTTTCTTCAAATTCAACGCTGGTGCTGGGCTCAAGGATGCTAAGAAGAAATGACGCGACAAGTATCTTCTCCTCATAGTACACATGTTGTACCTCAATCTCGCGTTATACACATTATTACACGTTGCTTGAATTACAATTTTACACCATAATAAATTATAATATACCTAATTACTAACGAAATAAAGCTTGTTCTCGTTTGTATGACTTAAGTTTATTATGAGCTTTTGTAAATTCCTACTGCCTTATAATAAATGATAATTATATGACTTCAACAAATTCCTCTGTGCGTGTTACGTTACTCTTTACCTCATTATTATCTTGACAGTCAGTTAAAAGTTTTTCGAATACTATACGCATTTGTTTTAAAAACTTTTTTAAGTTAGTTTGGGATAGAATGTCTTGATCGGTGACCGGTGCAAGTTTTTCTTTATCCTTTTCTGTTTTTTTGAATACTTTATTGAGAATGTATGACAGACCTTGTGCGACGTTTTCTTCCCATTCCTAAAGTAAAATCACGCATTAAGAAACATAAATAATAATTTGTTAATTATAAAGTCAGTTAAAGCTACTCACTTGAAATTGGTCATTGAGAGTATGTAAAGACAACATCTCTTCAACAAGTTTCACTTTAAATTCGTCATTCAATTTTTCTTTGAGTATATAAATGATAATGCTCCCAATTCTTCTCAAAATGTTGCCAGCGCTAAAAATACATATGGTATTTTAGAAAGGAAGATGAGCAACTAGACTGTCTTAAACCAATAAAACAGCAATAAATAAGAACTTCTCCATGCACCACCAACGTAACACCAATCAGGGGATCTAAGATGTGATATTCCTTGTTTCTGTATTTTCACTAGTTTTCTCTTCATTTATACCTGAATACAGCCATGCAGAAGACTGATGCATGGTAGTAGAATATGTGTGTGTGTGACACCAATACATCATAGATCAAAACTGGCTACATATTGACGGATTTTTTTTCTAAAAAGGTGATCCTTTTGCCTGTCTATATTTTTACTTCAAATAAAAATATAAATCTTTTAGGTTTCCAGTGTATATTATTAATAATTGACATACCTAAATACATATCGTTTACTTTGCATTATTCCATATGCAACAGTCTTAATTCGCTCGTGTGTATCATTCATTAAAAATTCTAAAGCATCACAATTACCCGGGGGTAACGATCCGTATTGAACTAACAGTCTTTTCTGCACCAAGGTGAACTGTCTTTGAAGTACATTGAGGTCGTTCTACAAAAAACAGGCATAGACAGTATACAGTTTAATTATATTTTTTAAATGATTCTTCTTTCAAATTCCCAATTAGACATAATATGACAAATGTATGTAATTATTTACTTTTTTTTTATTGGAATCAAAGTATAAAATAAAACAGACAAAAACTTATAATTGGTATTTAAGGGTTAATTGATATTTAATGAAAAAAAAAATCGATTTCCCCCTTCGTCTTAAGACAACTTGGATAGGGTGTAGAATATGAAACCAACCTACCTCCAAACTCTTCATTTTGATTCTTTCTTTAGCATGACTTTCGATGCTTTTCAAAAACGTATGCAAAATAAGTTTTATTAATTCTCCATCTAAATTAAAATTAATTTTGAAGTCAGTAACACCAGTTCTGGCATAATATATTTTTAAATTGTTTACAAAATATTCAAATATTGGATACATGATAGAAAAATCATTCGCCTCTATTGTATACAAATCATTACTTTTAACGGTAACTGTATTGTTTGAAGTACGATATTTAAATGTTAAATTATTTTTAACCGTTGTGTACCTTGTTAAATCTTCTTCTGTAAACTCTAAAAATGAAGAGTATAAAATTAATTAGTTATTATAATCGTGAGTTCGAATAGAAATACGTCACTTTTATAACATAATACATTTCTTCTCAGTCATATAGTTTGAATTTCAATATTTAACTTACCAGTAAATATTTCAGACAAATCTAAACATGGTTGATTTGTTTTAAAACTTAATTTGATGTTATTTTCCGACACGTTTTCGACAGGTACGCAGTAAAGCTTAAGTGGTAGTGATACTCGCTTTGATATTATTTTTATTTTCCCTTTAATATCGACGATACTAATTACAATATTTATACCACAGTCGGATATATCTGCATCGCTTGATAAATAAACTTGTGTCTCTATAATTTCCGTACCATTTACATTTTCGAAACATAAAGTCGTGTCTGAACAAGCAATAGGAGACGCACAGTCATAAGTTATTTGAATACTTTGTATGGAGTTTGGATTGTTACAACTTAAAATTACAACCATTGAACAAGTTTGTAGTGTATCTATATTATTGGCCGGATAATTTGAAATAGGATCGTCATTAGTTTTCCCGATTTCGACTTTAATATTTACTATTTGATCGCTTTCCGTGTCTTCGTCGTCAAATTCTACAAGTAAAAATAAAAATAATCAAGTTCAGTTTTCAAATACACTTTACACTTTCACAAGTTTTTCTTTTTAAGATCACCTTTTCTAGCATCCATAACTTTTTGCAATGAATTTTCAACATCGTCTAATTCATCTTGAATTTGATCTGGATCCACAAAATCATTCATTGGTTTACCATTTGCATTTAAATCCGGTTCAGTTCCCAAGAAGCTAACATTTATTATACCATTAGTTGATAGCGTTACAATACCACCAGGTAAGGCGTTCAGATAGCAACGAGCTATCGATATTGGCCTATGAGTTAAATCGCATGACCACAAAAGTGACGTTCCTTCATAAATATTCAGTTTCGAATCATCAGAAGCTACCATTATCAGAAGTCGAGAATTTGGCTCTGTGAAATGTAAAGTATTGTACTAGTATCTAAGTGGAGATATTATACCATAAATGTATTTAGATCACACGCGTGGCAGCAAACTGGGAATGCAAGCAATGACTAATAATAGCTTTATGCAATGCCATGGATACATTTTCATAAATGACAAAGTACTTCTCTACCGATTTTTATGTATAGGTACTGTAAAAATGAAGAAAGTTAAGATAAAATAAATAAATACTTGTGTGTTTCGAAGTTATTAAGTAGTGGGCAGATTTAGCACGTACCATAGTACCATCCAATTAAATATGCGTGAAAACAGATCGGCATATAATCAAATCGAATCATGAATTTCATTAGACCATTATCTTGAAAGCAATACAGATGTCTCTCACCAACTGCTACAATACTGGAAAAACTGCTACTTGTCTAAAACATAAAATGAAATAATCAGAAAAAATTTAACAAGAAACGCCATTACATAATGTAACTTGTACAAAAACATAGTTTGTTTTCAAATTTGGACTTATTTCGCTATTTGTCAATGATTTATTTATCATCAATATAGTTACGTTTTTTTGCGATGCTTACTCGTATAACTTGGATAGATATAATTTCTTCTCCTGCATTATAAATCCATTGAGGAATGTTTATATTTTTCCTGTTTGGTCGAGCACTTAATTCACTTAATTCGCCTAATTGTTGATAACTAAAATTTTATGAACAATATTACATTACATAAAAATATCTTAAAATACCTACTCAATCATAATATTATATGCGCCTTTACCTATATATTTCCATTATCCAAGTCGACTTGCAAATTATAAATTGATCGCTGTTTGTTATAAAATGCACCGGTCCCGGTATCAAAATGTCGTTGAACACACACATAAATAAAAATGTGTCTTGGTCAAAGAAACTTAATGTACCATCTACAGCCTGAATGCATATAAGATCTCTTTTTGAATAGCCAAACGGACCACAGGTCGTGCTAAACGCCCGCCTTGTAAATAGATGACTTATCATAGGGGATAATACATTCTGCTCCCCTTAAAGTAAAGTAGTGTATAATTAATGTTCGTTTGTGTATAATTAAAATTAATTGGTGATAAAATATTTATACATACCAACATCAATTTGACCTGTTTTTCGTTCTAACATATATATAGCGTATCTTTTAGGGTGTAATATTAATATTTGACGATCAGAAGAATCCCTGCAAAAGAGATATTATAATAATCTGAACTTGTTAATGCAAAAATAAATTTATTGATCTTACAAGCAGAAACTTACGCTACAAATTTTCCTGTCTCAATTTGTAATACGACATCGTTTAATTGTGACTCTAAAATTGAATGAGAATTATCATTTTCTGAATTTGGTTTATAAATTTTCAACAAGGAACCTTGTCCAACAATAACACAGTCGCTATCGCTGTGTGAGTTGAATCTGTCCACTTTAATACATTTGCCATTTTGAGTACCCTCATCGCAAACTTCACTTAGCGATTTTTCGTTAGACCACCATTGTCTCACTTTAAAAAGGGACATTTTGGTATAATATATTCAAATAAATCTATTTTTATGAACTTGTTTAAACGCACTTATGTTGTTTTTTAGTATAATACCATGGTAACGCTAGCGACGATGCAATGAGGATAAATGTATGCACCATTATCAATTAATTATTAATATGTACTTTATAATATAAATGTTCAATAAATTTGTAAAAAATGTCAAATGGAATCGTGGTCTGATCCAAATAATTTTAGTACTTGTTTCTATTGTAATACTGATGACTATTATAAATATAAATTTTAACTTTATGTGGATATAAATTTCATTTGTTTTAATTTTTAGTTCGATAATACTTATATTTTTATGTGATTTAATAAATATATTACCCATTCAAAAAAACTTAAAGAATAGGGTTCAATAAAGTGTAAATTATTACATGATCATAGAGAAATATAGTATGACTATTGATATGACTTTTATTATCTCAAGCCGAGGAAGTTTAATTTAAATATTTCTTTTAATTTCGGTTTGATTCTAAAGGGCTTTAAACATTGGTACTTTATGTTATTTTGGCTTAAAAAATAGTTAAGGTTGTAGTTGGCTGTACTGTGTGTAATAAAGTTTTGTGACGAGACCAAAGAGAATAGTAATTATAGGGCTATTGGATATATTTTTTATTTTAAACGTAAAATAGCAATAAAATATATAGTTGGCGCTAACTTGAGGGTCAATATTTTCTTAGATAAAAAAGAAATGAGGTACACTAACAGAAGAAATAGCAAAAACATAATATATAAAATAATCCGCCAACTTAAGAGAACTAACTTAAACGTGGAATTTCCAATAAAGATAACAAATAATAATAGCAATTGTATGTTGTTATACATATATAGGTCTGATTCTGTAGTAGTGTTGCAGAACCGTCAATAGTTTGACAACCGGTAGTTGACCTCGAAAACTATTCAAGATATCGATAGGACTATCGATAGTATTGATACAAGTCGATATATAATATCGATAGTTCTCCATGAGCAATACTATTGATAACAACGCTATTACAATGTATCGCTGTTATCTGTTATACATGGTTTTAAACTAAAGATATTGATTTTTTAATAGTATTGGTTTTTTATATCAAAGAAAAACAATATTAACAGCAGCAAATATGAATATTAGTGAATGAAATGAATGGTTTTATCCAATAGTATCGCTAATATCAATAGTATTGCTTATGTGGAGCTATCGATACTATCGATACTTTTGCTTAACTTTCGATAGACAGTAGATTTTCTATCGATAGTCGATTATTCATATCAACACTAATCTCTAGCACAGTCACAGAGTATACAAACACAGTATTATAAGCTTGTATTGTTTCGTTGTTTGATCACTGATGTAATGCGTTTTTTTCTTTCAAATAAAGACGAGCGCTCTTGGAATAGTAACGGACACGAGACAACGGTTCTAAATATATTAGCCTTCGTTTATTCTTAAATAAAAAGTGTTTTTTTTACAAAAAGTCTGTTAAAATGTCTGATTTAAACACACACGATAACGACAGTGTTGAAAATGAAGCAGACCAAAGACCGAATGGAAGTGGAGATGAAGGCGACGCATGGGGAAGTCATGACTCTTCATCAGCACGTCGCTACGCCAGAATGCCCGTCGATAGGAATGCACCCTTTTATAATATGAACCATAAGAATCGCGGGATGGCAATCATATTTAATCATGAGCATTTTGATATTCACAGTTTAAAATCACGCACAGGAACAAACGTCGATAGTGATAATTTATCAAAAGTACTCAAAAGCTTAGGTTTCCGTGTTACTATACTGCACAATCTTAAGTCTGGTGATGTGAACAAATATTTACAACAAACAGCTGAAATGGATCACACTGACAATGACTGCTTATTTATCTCAGTGCTGACTCACGGGGAAATGGGAATGTTGTACGCAAAAGATACTCACTACAAAGCAGATAATCTTTGGTACTATTTCACTGCTGACAAATGTCCAACATTGGCAGGAAAACCTAAGCTATTCTTTATTCAAGCTTGCCAGGGTGATAAACTAGATGGAGGAATAACATTATCTAATAGAACTGAAACAGATGGTTCCTCAAGTGCATCATACAGGATTCCAACACACGCTGACTTTTTGATTGTGTTTTCTACAGTCCCAGGCTACTATTCTTGGAGGAATACTACTCGTGGCTCTTGGTTCATGCAAGCCCTCTGTGAAGAACTCCGCTATGCAGGTACTGAAAGGGATATATTGACGTTGTTAACATTTGTAGCACAAAAGGTAGCACTTGATTTTGAATCAAATACACCGGATATGTTAACAATGCATCAACAAAAACAAGTGCCTTGTATTACAAGCATGCTCACAAGACTACTTGTATTTGGCAAAAAACAATAAACTACCAAAAATAATAGCACTTTATTGTATCTTTTTAGTACCAGTATTAGAGTGATTTTAGGAATTGTTTCTGATTCTCTTAACTTATTAGATACAACTTTTGTAGCATTTATCTTATTTCGATTTTTTTTTGTGAATTGCAATTGTTCCCTGGTTTTAATTATGTTTTACTTGTTACACAATATTTTTCTTATTTTTACAAATATAATTGTAATATCAATGTTTTTTTTTATTAATCTTATTGTATTTGCTTATAATTAAACATTAAGTTGCAATTTTATCAATTAAGATGTCTAAGAAATTATTTTAAATTCAAAACAATAGTAAAAGTTGCAATTTATTAACAGTTTATGATCAATTAAGGTTGAATATATATTTGTGCTCAACTATAAAATGTATTTATAATAAGTAATGCATGCACAAATTCTTAATAAAATTATTTAATAGTTGCTAACAATTTTCTATTGATAATAAGTAAGTACTTAAGAATGCTGCCATTTTAAAATAAAATATTTAGAAACTAATAAAAAAAAGTTGATATAAAAGTTTGATCTCAAATGCTTTTTGACTAAATATCTTTTATATTAACATAAGAACAAATAACACTTTTCTAATTATGTAAAAATTAAGTACATATCACTACTGGGCTCAAATTATTATTTTCAGTGTCATGTAATAGTGACTAAATCTTTTTTATGTTTATATTTTCCTATAGCTCACCTCTATTCTAAAACTATAGAGTGCTAGGTATTATGTGCTTTGTTTAATATTTGTTACATTTAATATAAGTTTAATTTTGTTTCATTGAGCTAAGCATGTTATGAGATTAGTGTTTCCTTTTATACATATTTTTGAAGCAATTGTCATTTGTTATGTTTTGCAATTAACTCTAACTAATATATAAAATGAGCTATTCATAAGGAATATGAAGTCAAATTTGATACATTTCCATAACAGAATATCAACATATTCTATAATTTTAGTAAAATCACTTTACCTCAATGAAATTGGATTGATGTGATAAGTGTACTGACTGATGTTAGGGTATGGTAAGATTAAGTGAAATGTCTGTGAGGAGATCATTTATAATATTTGTCCCTTCAAAATTGTGCCTTTGAAAGACACTCAAATTTTATAGTATAAATTATTATTACAGAAAATATTAAAATATACACAGAATGAATCTCTTCATAGATGTGAAATGCAACAAAATGACATATTTTGTTAATCATTATTTTTATATTTTGTGTAAGCAATAAATTCTCCAAGTTTAACAACATTTTTTATTTACAAACATCTGGGCATCATGCAGGTGCACTTTTATTTGTCTAACTCTTGCTTCAAATGCCGATAATCATTCAGATATTATTTCATCTTTTCTACTTATAGAAAGTTTTAATTAAATTATGACTAACAACTTCATTCTATTATCACGTTATTTGTTAGATAGCTAATACTTACCTGTTGAGTGTTTAATATTAAATGTACTTCAAAAGAGGGTTTTTAGTGTTGCGTCGTTGGATATACTTGTAATAATAACAAAGTAATAACGACACATATTTGAAATTATTATTGAAAAATAGGTTGTAGTGTATTGGACACTAAACAAACGAAAAGAAAAAACAAGTTTTATAACAACAATTTATTAGAATTTCAATAATAATTAGAAACACTTAATTCCTTTTGCTTTCTCTCGAACTTCCCAGCACTGATCCCAGAATTGGCTCAACCTCTGTTCGTGATTAGCACAAAAATGCTTAAAGTCACGTAACATTCGCATCTGGAAGCACTCGTCTCCAGTTGCCGGAGTCTGAGACCACTTCCACTTTTTAGATATCATATGATTCCAAGACCACAAAAATCCCATCTAAAAATAGTCGTTATATTTTAAATTATTCTTAAAATTAAACAAACTACCCATACCATATTAAAAAAGAAAAAAACAATTTTAAAAAGATATAAATATCGATCTGTGGTTTTTCGTTATAATAATTTTGTTATATTTTTCATTATTAAAAATACTTGTTAACCAAAGTAGGTCACCACAACCTCAGCTATGAACTAGCTATATAACGTAAAGATAACAAGCAGCCCGTTATTCGTTTTACCGTCATAAGATCACATAATATATTTGTAATGTTATGTACATTTAATTGTAATATTTTCGAAAATAGGTCAATGATGAACATTTGAATTCGTTAATAAGTATTTTTAACATCTAGGTAAATAGGCAAAGCAAAAAAAATATCTTTGACATCTCTGTTTTAACCGACTTTTTTTATTTTATTTTGTAGCACTTTATTGTTACGATTAAAAATAAAATGAGTAGATTAAAACATGGTCGAAACGTACTAGTTCACCTATATACATATCTCAATAATAGTTATGGGTTGTGTCCTTGGACCCCACACTGCAGCGAATCGTTGTATGCATTTATTTATTATTAGCATATTAAACTTTCAAAGAATAATTACCCGGCGGCTATTGTCATAATCATCCTTATTCTTTCCACTGACGTGGCGAGTTATGTAACCCTCGTGTGGACTGGGAGCTGCCTCGTGAACAGGATATCTGTAGTGAAAATTACTTAGTCAAATAAAATCAATGTAAATATTAAAGTCAAACGAAAACTGGTTTATAATTTTTTCTTAAAAAATATTAGTGGAAGTTAGGCAAATCCAGAGAAATATGATTCATCAAAAAAACCCGAGATTTAGGATATCATGTATTTTAGTATCATTATTCATATCAAAACGATGATTTTACAATATATATTCAATTTTTTCAATATAATATTGATTGGTGAATCTAGTTTGTTATCGAAAGTTACGACGAAACGTTTTTTCAAGTTCATTGAACGGCGGCAACCATCGTCGAAAGATCGTAGTCCTTCAGAGAGATCAGTGAACTTAGTGTACCGCATTGCGTCATGTTTTCAAAGTTTACAGTAAGGTTATTCTTTTAACGAAGTGTATAATAAGATTGTGATACTAGGAATATGACCTCAAAAAATAAATTAAATTATTTCTTGCTAATGTTTTTCTATGAACCCATTCGAACATCCAGACGACTTATGCATACTTATTGAAGTGTTTATTTTTGAATATATCTAAATAATAAGGAAAAGTTAAATATAAACTAGGTATATATACAGATAAACAGAAATATCATCTTAGACAAATGAAAAATATTAAATGCTACTTGTCGTATGCTCACTTCGCAAGGCGTAAATTTTAAATACATATATATATGTATATATTTTAAACTGGCTTCTCATCCCGGCCTTACACAGATAGTAAATAAGGGTTAAAACAAAACGTTTATTCATTTTGAAGGATAAATATACAAAGCTAGTCTCGTTTTTTGGCCAATGCCTTCAGTGCCGTACACCGAAGACCACACCCAAAGTTTAATTATAAACAATTGAGTTTTTAGCTTAGCTTAAGGGATAAACAGAAAAATTCAATTTTATTTTAAAATTATATAGAATAGTCAAACTAAGAGCGCATTTTAGTGCACAGGTTGTGTGCACTCTATCCCCTGAATCTCATAGTCCGATGAAACGGCAATCACACACGACTAGAGATGGATCAGGCAAGTATGTAACGTGATTTCCTTGGTACGGGAGTATCGCGCATATTGCCAACTTTTATTACGGAAATAAATATGAGATTATCATATATTTTATTAATAAAAGAGAAAAAGCTTTAAATCAATTAAAATCTATTATTTTTATGTAAAAAAAAATATGTTCTGTTAACCCAGTCTTCGGCCGTGGGCTAGGAACCGGATGATTAAAGCTGTCATCAGTCAATGTTCGCACAAAACGTTACGTCGCGGGTCGAATTATGATAATTATTTTAATTTAATGTTGAAACACGAGGGATTTTATAAATTTCATGTACTTACCTACTGGAGTTGAGCGGCTTGTTGACCGGCTTCGCTCTGAGACCCTTCTGTTCCGACTTGACTGTCGTTGGGATGAGTATGAACATATTCCCAGTTACATGGACGTAGAGATGATCGCCGACACCCGCGGCGTGAGACGTACTCTCTACCGTACATTTAATGAACCCGAAGCGACCGACTATCGCTTCTTGGAACAGGAATAGTCTTTCGAGCCATGTATCCTCTGGGAAACCTGTTATAAAAATAATTACAGTCGCTGGTCATGGATATTTGTTAACCTGATAGTAAGTCCCCGTAGTCCATTAACAGTCATCGTGAGAAATATTAACTATTTCTTACAACGGCAACGCCCTGTTACCCACGGCCTGACCATAAGGTTAGGGGGCCCTGGGGTAATACTACTTAAAGGCCCACCTAAGACATCTGAACGTAGACTTGAATTAAATGAATTGAATGGGTTTGATTAATTGCAGGACTCGCAGAGCTGCAACCCATACGATCTGTTTAATTTAATAAAGTTATGGATTCTTTCGCATTATCGTCTATTTTTTACTTTGACTTGGCTTAGCTGGGGGCTTAGGGGGGCCCTCTTGAATCCACGGGGGCCTGAGCTGAAGCCCAAAAAGCCATATGGTAGATCCGGCCCTGCTGTTACCCATAGTAACTAAAATGTAATGTATCATGACCTTGTAACAACACTGGATCACATTGCTTTCAAATACAGCAATACAGAGTACTGCTGTTTGATGGTAGAAGCTGATAATTGAAGAGTGGATGGCACTAACTCAGAAAAGCTTGTATAAAGTTTAAAAAAAAGTCCGATGTTCTTATTGCATTAAAATTGTCGAATTTTATCGCCATTAGCAACGTTATGACGTCGTCCCGAGCGATTTTGGCCCCGGCGGCTAACCTCAAGGAAGACCAGCCGACTACACAGGACATATTATAGAGCACAAGTGTGTGCGGAAACACAGGTGCACTATCTATTCCCACACGACCGGAAAGAGTTTGGGCGCAGGACCAACGGTTTTACTCGCTATCCTAGACACGACAGTGTACATACTTCCAATTTCCAGAGTCCGGGCTTTTACCGAGAATTTTTAAACCCGGTAACTTTTTATCGGTCCGACCTGGGGTTTGAACCTAGGAACTCGGGATCTGCGACAATATATCTAGCCACTAGCTGGATCAACGTGCCTCATTGGTCTAGTACAAAGTATAGAAGCGTTGTATAATTTGTTAAGTCATTGTATCAATATATGTATATATCAAAATATAATTAATTCTTGACCTACGTCTACTTACATTACAATGACTTTACGTGACTAAGCTATTCGTGTTTTTTAATTTGATCCTGTCGATAAGAATATCCATTAAATTTATCGTTACCTTCAAACAGCGCCGTTTTGCCCCTTAACAATGGTTCTTCATTTAAAGGCACATATATAGGACCCCTTAAAGGATCTGACTTCTCCGTGAACGGCAATGCTAGAGGGTCAGCTGGGATTGGTACCATTTGTAGGCGACAACTTGGAGCTTTGCGAGCCCAACCAATTATCTGCATGAAACGAAGAGGCACATCGCATATTCATGAAATATAATTACAGTTAATGTATGGAAGAAAATATTTTTATATTGTATACCTGGCATAGCCAATTTCATACTTTTATTTGAGTTTACTCTTTCTAATAAATGTAGAATATAATTTTTACAAATAAAACATGTCGTCTTCTTATTTTAAATACACGTGTCTATGCTTCTCCTCTATAGTTAATGGTTCTATCAAAGTTGCGCTAATTATTAATACTGTATTAAAATTGTTACTTTTTTCTTGAAAAAAACAAAAAAGAAATTTGTATATTTACCAGCTCAGCAACTATGTTCCCACTCGCAATAGCCCATTGGATGCACATTTCAAACGCTTGGTCAGGTCGGAAGGTCGCCTGATAGCGCGCGTGTCCCCACTCAATGCGATCACTCTTATTGTTCACGTCTATATCGAGATGAGTGTTTTTATACAATGGCACTAAAATTGTAGATACATTATTAAATACATGAATACTATACATTTTCTGCGTTCCCTTTTAAACAAATCATACACTCAAAATTTATGTACATATTTTATCGTGATTATCTCCGAATTTTGTCGTTAAATTCTGTAAAGGTCGAATTTTCAATTGCGGAAAAATCGAAAAAATCAGTTCGATATTATGACACCATTAGGTTTTTATTAATTATCAAATGAATTATCTTTATTGGTGCTTCTATTTTGCCTCAAAATCTCAACTCGTAATATATGTATTCTGTATTCGACGAAACAAAAAATCAATACGAAAAAGTTGAAGATAGTATCGACTGAAAATATAAATAGATTTCACAAAGAAACGTGTAAAATTTAGGCGAACACTCATATGACCTTTTGACCTCAACATTTATTAGAACACGTAAAAGGTCTTTGATGTTTAGTTAGGTCATGTCTAGGTCATTTATCGGTTAATCATTTCTAAGCATGTTTGATTAAGAATTAATTCTAAATATGAAAAATCTATAGTTATGATGACTTCAAATTTTTATTGGCATTTTATTTTTTGTATGAAATCCAAATACACGACTTACAGTCATCATTCTCCATGTGCATATAATTCGGGTCGATATTGTCGCAAAGAAACGCTGGCATTCCAGAGTCATCGGTCGCGCTGCTGTTCCCGGAAATATCTATAGCGCCCGTTTCAGACGTCAACAAAGGCGACCGAGGTCCTAAAACTTCTACCTCCATCCATTCGTTTTCAAAGCTTTGCAAATCCCCCAATGGCTTTACGTAGTCAGTTAGTTCTTAAATTAAATACATTTTATACAATTATTGTCAAAAAAAAAAATAATAATATTATTTCATAGGACTAATTGTTTTTAGATTTTCACTGTTGCTGTCTCTTTCACGCGAAAGTAACTTGACGGATCTAAGAGTATTTCTATCTCTTTCTTGCGTTAAAAACGATAGTGAGTTACCGAAACGTTACCAATATTGAGATAAATCGAGTTGATGAAAATCCTCACCCTTTTCTTTCTTTTGCGGAAGTATGTGGTACATATAATACCCGACAATATATCGCTTTAGAGTATCACCAGACGCGTGGCAAATCATTTTATCTCGGAGCAGTCTCTGAAAATACATTTCGATTAGTGTATCTGATGAATATTTGGGTATAACATGCTTAGCCTGAGATCTTTACCTCCATACAGCTTGTCGCCTTTTCGTACGTCATGTTTTCCATATTGGCCTGAAGCCAGTGAATTGCATAAATTGAGACGAACGTATGCGAAGGCAAACTAACGGTCTGTTGAAGAAACCCTACACCTAAACTTGGATGACACATTCGATCAACGACTTCTAACAGTGTTGCATTCGCTTTCAACTTTGGTTCTATAACTCTGAAAAAGTAAAATCAATTTCGCTAGCGCAAATTATTAAACAAAGCATAAAATATTACCAATGAAAAATACCGACCCATCGTCGTACGTGTCATCGCATTCACCGGATTGAGATTGCGATCTTTCTAGAACAGTCTTTGCTGCCGCTCTGAAAGGTTTAATTTAATTAACGTATAAAAATATGTTATTATAGAGTGTTGATGGATGCGATAAATTTAAATAAATAAATGACCATTTGCTAAAGCATCTCAAGCAAAGAAAACTTATAATGACAAAAGAAAAAAAAGGAAAATTCAAAAAAACTTTGACAATTTTAGGGTATCTGAAGTTATATTTGACACTAGATATCCGGTTACCGTAACCAAGAAACTCCTACGTGACATTGGCGAAATAATCTGTACCCAACTAAATACCATGAAGCTAAGAATTGAATTTTATAACTAACAAACGACTGCTAACGGATCTTAGAATTGCATACGAGATTTAATTCAAAAGCGTCTTAATAAAACGTTTTGTAAGTTTTAAAGCCGCATATAACATATCACGATACATCTGATAGAGTTTAAATTTTTAATCAAAAATTAACGGTTACTGATGTAAAGTTACGATCCATTAAATTATAGATCCGGGCACTTGTACAAGATGATGCCATACTTGTGCATGTTGTTTATTTAAACACAATTTCTTCTCTTTTTGTCATCATTGGATTACCATTCGATAGAAGAAGACAGCACTATTTAACTAATCATGCCCTGTCTGTATGAGATCTATGGTTACAGCCGTTAAGGTTCAAACAGACTTCAGTTACCCATCAATTAGATGAATCATGAAAGCTGATAGCTTACTTACTTGATCCCTTGACTAGAATTTAGTGACTTAGTGGGTGATACTTGCTGGAATGAAAGATTCAATAAGGACAAGAGTAACAAGCATTTAAGAAAATTTAACAAGCATTATATAAAACGGGAAACGTTAAAAGATATAAATTATAAGGAAGCATTTAAAATGATAGTATTATTTATAGTAAAGTACCAATTATAAAAGAGAAAATTTAAATTTCGTAATGATTTGTAAGGGATGTTAATGCTTAATGAAATGAAATGAAATAAGTGAAACGATAAATAAAAACCAACTAAACCCCTATGGCATGCAGGCAAGCAAGCAAAGCCGGTACTTACTACATAACGTTACCAGTCGAGCATTTAACCGGTAATAGGCAAGATACATGTTGAATACACGATACAAAGGGTAATCACAGTTTATATTTCCGTTTGACGGTACACGGGTTTTGAAATGAGAAGTATTTGTTTAAATAAATTACTTAGTTTAAACGATTCAACGACAATGCTAGATCCTGACGACATATTTATGAAAATGTTAATGTAAACTTTTTTTATAATAATCAACGGTTGTTGTGTACACTTTTATTTTACTTCTAGCAATGCTTTGACTAATAGTTTTTGGATTCTACAAATTTGTATTATTAGCTTTGATTTAGTCGCAACATGAATGCATGTTGCGACTAAATCAAAGCTGATCTGAAATTTGATGGATATCGGTAAAATAATAATAGTATCAACAGTTGTCAATGAAAAATATTTTTGGATAAAACAGAAAATTTACAATAATCTAAGAATTCAAATCTTACTGAACCATCATTTGTTCCCCTCTTATAATTAATTAAGAGAAAAAGTTATGGTGTATTATTCAGATAAAAAAACGACAGTTGTCTTGGGACACCCGGTCGGGAGAAGTTGCTTACGATGCGTGTTATGTATTATAGCAGACATCATAGAATAAACTCAATACGTTTGAGAATAATGAAATAACAACGACAAAATTGTTAATAAAAATTCCGTGTGAATTAAAACGACAGAAAAATATAACTTTTAAAGTCACAGTTTACAATAGAAAGAATCAAAGGTAATCAAGAGAGTAAGGTCGTCTGGAAGGGCATAATGCTTCTTCGCTACGAGACGACGTTTTCTGCGAGTTCACTACAATAAAAATGGGGTTGAAACAATTTCAAATATACACATTGTCAGTATAGATTCCGGCATTGTCATTCGAATCACACAGCGTTTCATGTAAATGATACTGACATGGCTTCGATCCGAAGCCGCGGTCGGTCGGGTAGCCGAGTGCTGCCGACGCGCTCTCTGAACGGAGAGCTGGACACCCCGCCCTGCTGCACCACACGCACGTTAACGTTACAATACTACGTACAAATATATACACACACCAGCAAACATCTTGATCATTCACCACCTTTATTTATATGATAGATAAAAATATATGTCAGTTGGAATTATCCTCAGTTGAATAAACCAATCACGGGAAATTATTTTCTTAGAGCTGCAAATTAATATCGGATAAACAAGAAAAACAATAACTTTTGGTCAATTGTCAAGATATTTGCCGGTTATTAGAACAGCATTATTATCTGAAATATTAACTTGAACTTTAAAATAATAATTTATTAAGAACAAGTCAAAAATATAGATACAGATAGATCAATAAGTTAATTTTCAGATAAAAATCACGTCACACAATAATTACCATCATACTTTTACATATATACCTACCAATCAAACTTGTACTAAATACAACTGCTTTTGAGACGGGGATCATCTTTATTCATAACAATTTAATCAACAGTATGTAATCAATGAATACCGTCTCAAAAACAGTTTTGTTTACTGATCTAAGAGAACTCATTAAATAAACAAAAGAAGCCAGCCAACGTAATTACATTTTATGGAGCAGTCCGTGCATCGCTTTACATGATTTTATAAGCAGTGCTATATGTACGCATATAACATAATCGAATCACTTCAATATTATGATATGATAAGCCACAGGTTACTATGAATGGTATCAACTCAATGTGCTCGCTACTTTTATTTGTAAGGATCTGTGGTGCGACCTTTGTATGCGTTCTTACTCTGTCAACTACATAATATGGCGTAAATAATGTTATTATTAGTTTTAATACTGAAGCTTTATAAATGGCAACTTCCAAACCAACCAATTGTTATAAAATGTCTTTAAAACCCTAACTTCTAAATATAACCATCACGTATTGAGTTGACAAAACTTAAAATTAGTATCAAAACAACACTTAAATAATGAATAATTTAACATTTACAGAATACCTCTTTTCTGTGAAACAATCTTTTACTAGTTGTCGAAAAAAAAAAAACAGAAACAAAATGCAATTCACAAGAAATTAGCACCTTAGTCCATATTAAGTGAAAAAAAAAAACTATTGGTGATTGTGAAAATGGGAAAAGAAATAATAATAAAAATAGATCTCGCAATGCAAAAAAAAACAACTTCCAAAGTTTTTTTTCTTTTTAAATTATTAAGGCTGTAGCTTCGTAGGCTTCCTGCTAGCTACATAGTAAGTGTTTGTCTAAACAAAGCGTTCAAATTAATAGTCGCCTATTCTATTAAAACGCTCTTTACTCTTTGATCACGACAATATATCCAACTCTAGCATCTCTGGTCTTATCTATTATATCTATCTATCTGATATAAAAAATACCCTCTTATTTTTTTACTTGAATCGAAAATGAACGAAATTCATTGCCAATTAATAAATCAGCTGAAATTTGTCCGAGGATATTCAATCTGAGGCTGATTCCGAAGAATAATTAAATAATATGGCAAACTCTCGACTATCTGTGGCCGGATTACTGTTTTGGTAGATTTTCCGAAGATTTCTCGAGTTTCCTTTTAAGGCATTGAAATTTTTTTTTCGTGTTTTTATAGAATATAATTGTGACAAATAAATACTATTTAAAGTTCAGATTATTATTGGTTGAATGCTGTGTTTATTTCGGCTGTTGGATCATCTTTTGCTAAATTCCGCGGATAATCGGGAGTTTAATGTATTTCCGGAGCAGAGATGCGAGCGAGTGTAGACGGTATCAGCACGGCGGTGGGGCTAGAGTCCCGTGTACCTGCGCGTTCCGCGTGAGGTTGGACGTGGAGTGCCGCCGCCTCGTGAGGGCCGCCTCCGAAGAGCCGCAAGTCGTCGCCACCTGTGGCAGCCGAGGTGTATTCCTAACCTCCTTGTAGCCTATCCCCCACTAAACTCCGGCCCTACTTCTTGTAACATTACAATTTGTGAAGTGAAACTTATTTGGGGTGAAGATAAAAGTCAAACTTGACTGCAACGTTCGTGTATGTAACGCTTTAGTAGAAACGTTTCTGACCGAAAAAAGTTTCACCTCTGACAGCTGCAATTTGTAAAATACGTTTTAGATTGAAAAAAAGAGTAATATAGTTGTGTGATTATTATTTTTTTCTGTTGAAGATTTTTTTGATTAGAAAATTATGATTTATAATTCGTAGGGCCGGTGTTGGTAATTGTTGCCTCCGTTAGATCGGACTTTCAAAAAATAATTTGATGTCCCGGACTTTTGAGGCGTATTAGTGGCAAATGTTTACAAACATCGATGACTTGAACGATTGGATTTCTATCAATACAGATAACTACTTAAAAATAAAGACTTATAAAACAGTAAGTATTAGATAATAATAATTATTTAGTCATGCAAGTTTACTCAAACAGGAAATTGAATACAGGGTATGCAAATAAAATAAAATTTACACATAAATACACACATGCAGACAAAACGTTTCATATTGTATTGCGGCAGTGTGGAAAATAAAAACTGAAAAATTACAAGGAAATTTTTGACAAAAAATCGTGACATGCCAGACAATAAAATCAGTGTGACGTTACGAGCTTTAAATTTCATGTTTGAGTTTATTATATAATTATAAATGTGTACATATTAATTGTAAAATTGTGCTTTTATTTACTAAAACGCATGCATGTGCTTTATTGACGTCTACGTGTACATTCGGGTGCATTTAATTATTTCATGCCCAAACTTGTTAGATGGCTAAGTACATTAAGAGTATATCTAATTATTTACATTATAACAATATATATTTTTGATCATATCGTACACTAATCGACTATTTTGATAATTTATTCTTCTCGAAACGTTTAATTTTAATACTTACCCTTTGCTTGTTTGGTCTTTTGACTTTGTTAAAATACGATTCTGTCATTTTTAGAAACCCTTCGGTGAGATGGTCCAAGTCTTGGCGTGTTGGAGTTGGGTAGATATCACAGTGCGTCGACTCGTCTTCTAGTATCGTCTTCGTGGCTGGGTTGATCAGCGGCAAGAGAAGGGTACGGAACCGCCAATATTTCAGAGGCTAGAAGTGTAAATTTGCATTATATATATATATTTCTGTTGATTGTTTATGTAACATTAATACATCTTACTTTGAGAAAGTTACGCCGAGAAAGTTTACCAGAAAATCAAATTAAATGTATTTTATTCAAGTAAACTTTACAATGAATGAATGAATGCGTTTTAGAATCGTCAATATTTAAAAACTACCACCGTTTCGGAAAGCAGCCTCCAGCGAGAAGAAACGGCGAGAAACTCGCATAGTTGCTCTTCTCAAATAATTTAAATTTATAATGCTGTTATTCACAATTATCGTTCAATCAGTACTTTGATAGAACACAAGCCTAAATCCAGGCGTTTTTTTTAAAAGGTATTATTTTAATTAATAATAAGATTTATTGATAAATAAACATATATAGTAACTCCCACTCTTAAACTATAATGCGCTCAAATAAAATGGATAATTTTGAAGTTAGGCTTTCTGAAAGGTTCACAAATGTACATTGTACAATAATATTTAAAAAAAAAAATCAAAACTAAAACCCGGCTACAGAAATAAATTCCACTGTATTTATTTTTTTATATAGGTAGGCTGACCACGGTTTATAGACAATGACGCTGTAAAAAAATATTAATCATTCCTTACATCGCCAATGCGCCACCAACCTTGGGAACCAAGATGTTATGTCCCTTGTGCCTGTAGTTACTTTGGCTCACTCACCCTTCAAACCGGAACATAACGATACTTTGGACTTCTGTTTAGCGGTAGAATATCTTATGAGTGGATGGTACCTGCTTAGACAGGCTATGACAAATACCTACCACCAAGTAAAACCGGTTGATTGCGCTTAAATACTCGATGGTGTTAAGAACTACGAACAATAAAAAAAAAACTTAGGTTCTAACAATACCCACGGGTCAATACAAGGTGGTTCTAGTCTATTCATCGGCACACAAGGCATTATACTTTCGTTTTGTATACGTACATATTGAGAACCAACCTCAACAAGTGCAAAGTCGGTATCGCCTCGGGTGCAAATGTAGTGGTCCATGTAGTTCCAGTTGTAGTTTTCGAGCTTTTCAGTGGTGAACGACACCCAGGACACTTCGTACGTGTCGTGGTTCGGGGCGTGGAAACGATATCTGTAGTGAATGTTGAAAGGGGGATAGGGATGTCTGAAAAATTTTGAAATATTATTATTTTTTAATTTTTATTATTTTTTAATTTTTATTATTTAATTATCATTAGCATTACCAAATGATAGTAGTTTATATAGACTACATGCTAGAACACATTTTTCATCAGTCAACCTTTAGGCGAATAACATTTCTTTGTTTCTAACATATAATAATTGGTAAGCTTAGAACCAAACTGAAGTCAAAATGATTAGGATTTTACTGAACTCGTCATTTCTAACGGTAGAAGACGGGATAGGTACTCGTCACAGTTAAGTACATTTAATTGCCAAATATGCGCTACCTTATTCTCCTCTCTAAGCGTCCAGTGCACTTCGACTAATAAAGGAAAATTGCGCACAAATGTAATTTTTCCTCTTTCAGAATTGAACTTCGATTTCACTTGGTCAATAGCAAATACAAGTATTAAGCTTCTTCACGCGCTTTAAAATCGTCATTTTAGGAGATCAGTTTACCTTTAAGTCAACACTGTTCTGGGACGGAGGGTCCACCGATAACTGATCAGTCCGAAATCGAAACTCACCTCGGCCTGTACCTCGTGACGGTGATGGTGGAGCCGACGAGCGTGAGCTTGTGGAATATCCGGCCGATGGAGAGCAGGTAGCGCTTGGCCACGTGCGCGGGCTGGCAGCTGGGCGGCGCCACCCGCGACGGCGGGCAGTGCGACTCGATCACCTCGTTGTCGTTCACGCCCACGATCAGCTGGAAGCCCTGCGAGTACCGCGATTCGATTTATTTGTACAAACGGGTTGGAATGGAAATATCTGGTCGCATACGGGGAAATATTAATCAGACGGTGTGTCAAGAGATATCGATGCGCCGTCAACCAAAGACCGACGAGGCTATGACCTTTGTGCCTGTAAATACCCTGAGAACACAGCAATACACTGAACATCTGCAGCGTTAGAATAACTGTAAGTATTGGTTACTATCCACACCGGGCATATTATTATATTACGATATTACTCAATGAACAGGAAATGGTTATTGAACGTTCCAGTTTATCATAATCATTTCGTTTGTGTGTGTTATTGACTAAAGGGAGGTGCAAAAAATGTTAATATCATATGTATCTTTTTAAAATAGAAGAAGTTTAAATGATCACCTGCGCCAATCGTTGCGAAACCAACTCTTTGAAAACTTCCATAGTCGTAAGTGGCTCTTTGTATATAGCCCTGTTTTTAGCGAAATCTGCATTCACATCATCCGGCAACAGATTATAGTCCGATACTAGATAATCGTTTTGCAGTGACCTCTTGTCGGGGAAATAATCGGTCGTTATTGGAAGACACGCTGGGATAGTCAGAGATTTCCAGTCCACGCCTAAAGAGAAAAAATCTTTGAAGAACTGTGCATTGTATAAGTTACATTTCTATGATTTAAAGTTGTGCTGAGTTTAAATGGATATTAAAGCGACTGTTAGTATAAAAAGCAATGATTTAAAAATAGAATACTACTAATTAATAAGCTCAACGCCGAGCGACGTTTTGATTAAGAAATTGCAGTAACAGCTTATAAAATAATTCGAATAATGAAGTATTTTATTAACATGATGACTTAAAAACATATATTCGAATGCTACCGAAAAAGGCCCAAAGCGTTTATCATTAAAATCGTAGTGTTACGGCCAGATACATAATGTTTATTAAAGGTATATCAACTTGTATGTCTTGTCTCATTTCATCCAAATTTATATTTCGTTTGAAGAAAAGAGACAAAGTATTTTTATAACAACATTAACAAAAATGTATTAAGAGCGGGATCAGTATTATAATGGTGTGACATGCTTTCTTTCAATCAATAATATATAAATTAATTTACTTATTAAGCATATAACTGGTGTTATTTTGTTTGGCACATTTTTTAAGCACATGTTTACTAATCAAAGGCGTTGATCACAAGTTTATTTAAAAAAAAAAAAATTTAAATATCGAAGCTATTCTGTTAAAATATTAGTACAATTATAAATAGCATAATATTACTACTAAAGAGTTTTCATTTATTATTTACTGGTGATAATTAAACTTGTGACCTTTTGCTATCGAACAAACCAGCTCACATTCTTTCAATGTACCCAGGCTAGTTCGTTCCATACGAATAGCATATTGGATTTGCTACTAAAAATCTAAAAAGCGGATTACATTTAGTGGAAAAGGTCCCCAAAAGTAAATAGATTATTTTTAATCATATAGGGTTTGCGGCAACTACTTGATGCAAATCCAATGAATGGGATATCAAACCTATAGCTCGGTTCGCTTTGGGCCGCATTCGATCCGAATTTGAAGATTTCAATGCGACGATATCATGAAACATCAAAAATGAGATGAATATTTAGTATAAGTTATGAATGAAGAGGCGTCACATCATCAACTATACGACGACAAGTTAGAACAAGATATCTATTATTGATATTGAGTATGGTCAAAAATTCATCATTCTTTTAATGAAAGTCGACCAAATTTTTGGCCACATATGGCTTAATATTATCTTTTAATAATAATAAAATATAAATACTCCTTAGACAGAATATTTTTATAGTATAAAACTAAAAATAAAGTCGCTTCTCGTCGTCTGTACGCTTAGATCTTTTAAGGTTCGCATCGGATTTAAATGCGCTTTTCATAAAGAAGGTTTATATGTATAATACATGCATATTATAGTAGAGAAAAGCCGATATTGACTTCCTAAACCGGAAAAAATAAGAATTTTTCTTTTTATGTTCGTTCTTCTATCTATAAGTTATATATAGAACCTTATTGTATCCGTATGAAGCCGGGACGGAGCAAATTTAAATATAAATTAACATCTCACATAAAATGATCACTATAAAATAATTAATATTCAATAATTACCGGTAGTTAAGGCCGGTGTCCACTCCTGTTCTCCTGTGGCGCCCCATAATAACGCGAGCGAGGCATTATTTGTTGTGGAGGGAGTGCTTAAAGCGGTACCTAGAATGCTTAAAGCTCCTGAAGCGCTTATCATTCGCTTACGACCCATTACATTACCTGAAAGAAAGTTGCCATATGTATTACAAGAAATGGATTGAAATATATGAAATTGCAAACTAAAGCATTTGTTATTTAATTTCAAAGTATTCGTAAATAAAATACTCAAAGAAAAGCAATGTTTTTGAGGTATAAGTAAAGTTCCTATTTATTATCTTTAGCGGTATTTGTTAATGGGAAAATTGTATTTAAAGCGCTAGTTGACATCTATATAGTTAAGGCTTAATTAATTATTATATAAAGCAAAAGTTAAATTTATAATTAAACCCTCTTTTAAGCTTTAATTATAAATTTAATATTTGCAAAAAAACTATAGTTACCGCCTTTTTTTTTCAGAGTATTAAGGATGAAGCCGAAATGGCCTAATAAATGTTGATTCAAATCATGATAGGTACAAATTCGTTCATAAGGAACATTGTTGTTTATCGCACATTATTATTGCAAATTATTGTGAGGTAATCAGCAAATTATAACTACCAATGGTAGAGCAACGTATTATAAGATCCTGACCGTTGAATATCATTTGATATTACGGTACATTCAATTACTGATTATTTTATTTTATTAAAGTTCTGTATTTACCATCGACTTGATATACAGAATGGTTATTATTGTTGATAGTAGAGCCGTTTTCCTTGCTTATGTTGTTCTCAGAGCGGTGTTGGTCTGGTCGTGAAGCCGGCTCGCCCGCTGGTCTCGCTTGGTAATGGTGCTGCTGTATTAACACGCCGGTTGGACCTGTACAGAAGCAACAAGTACATGTATTCATTGACTTTCAATTTTGAGTAACAGAGTTAAAAGCGCGGATGCAATATGTAGAAATTGAAATTTATTTATATAATATTTAATAATATTAATTTTAATTTAAAAAAAATAGAACAAATAATTATTATTTGACAATACTGATGTGTATTTTTGTGTTTGTATATTTATGAGTATGAGAGAGATATAGATGCGTGATTAATATTTATTACAGTGAGGTGCCTGACAAATTCAGACCAAATCAGACCAGACAATTTATCTAAGCCTAAAATCCACCATCCAAGTCCTGACGCCCGGGATCCAGATTTGCTGTGTATAATTTTTTGTCCTATTCTTTTAATATATTTAATTCCATCTCACCTTTGGGAAATATATGAGTCCAGCGACGCCGATTACTCGTTAGCTTGACGGTGACGTGGGAAGGGTCGAAGGGATTAATGAGTGCCCTCCCAGTTCTTATCACCGGCTTATTAGAGACAGAGCTTCGCGGAGAGAGTCGGTTTATCGATATAGGGGAATCCGTAGCGTCACTGCCAGCCTCACTAACCCCATGTTTATCTGAAAATTAAAAAAAAAACTTAAATATAAATAAATTATGAATTATATTATATTGTATGTGAATGACTTAATCACAGTTACAATACACTAATAACTGTAAACAATTGTAATCACAGAACATACAAATAAACAAGTTTGACCTTGAATTGACATGACAATAAAGAAAAGTGGTATTAAATATGAATTTAGAAAAAAAAATACGTTTTGAATGTCGGCGAAGTCGTTATCGAAACTTTATAAGCAAAACCTATTAGCAAATCGGGATATATAAATCTAATGTTTATCTCTCCTCCATTTCCAACTAAAATGGGTATACATAAAATTTAATATCACATAATATATTGCTAATATTAGTGTGAAGGGTTACTATGTTGATTATCTATGAATAGTATAAAACAAAGTCGCTATCTTCTCTGTCTGTATTTCTACTAATTTTATAACAAGGAATGGACTTTGATATGGTTTCACTAATATCCAGAACGATAAATGAAGAAGGTACAAAAGGCTTGAACTGTGGCGGTGTTTTATTCAAACAACACTTTTCGTAAGCTTTCATGGCTAATGATAGCTAAATCTTAGAATATACTGGCTAATTACAATAATATTTTGACGTTGGCAGCTAAAATTACCCTAAGAATCTATAAAACATGGAACAACTTTGATCTATGTTTTACAATGAATTAAAAAAAATACAAATTAAAATAAAACTATTACATAAACGTTATAAAAAATGTTTATTATAGCGAAGCTAAGATCGCTAGTTTTGTAATATACAGAAGTATTGTTTTAACAGATGGTTTTTGCTGAAGCAAATATCTAGTTTTTATATTCTTCTCAGAAAGAGACAAATGTATCGACCGATTTTCGATGTTTGTGAACAACCCTTTGCTTCAACAGTAGCTAAATATATTATAAGAATATATATTAATGTGATGCAATTGGATGAAACTCACTGCTCGTTAAAATATCAGATCCGAGGCTGTGATGGATGTCAGGATCGGACATCTTTCTGTGATGAATTGAAGAAGCTGGTGGACTTCGCCTGCTTATACCTTCTAAGCCGGCAACTGATGTTTTTTTAGTACGGGCGACCCTCTGCACACTAAAATGAGAAGAACATTTTAAGCTGTGTCGAAAATTTTCTTTCTACTCACTCTCAAACACACACATAGATACTTTCTCTTACAGTGATGTATCTAACAAAGTAAAAACTATTTTGTATTAGACATATATTTTTTAAATAGCTACAGGCCAGTTGCAATATCATCACAGTTTCAACTTAACAAGGTATGAAATATTATTACAGAATGCGAAATATTTTTTAAATCAGACGATTGTCGAATTATTTTGGAAATGAGACTTTATTTGAATTCCATCGCGGTTTTTACACCAGGTACCTGTCATAAGGGTGTCTAAGACTTGTGATATTTTATTAGTAATCATTATTTAGGATCATCATCATTAATAATTAAATCAGTTTCGGTCAGGATTAATGAAATGAGACTAAAATGTAAAAAAAAGATCTTTCAAAATTCGAATGGTCCAATTTATATTCTTCAAAATCGTTCCGTAACTTGGGATACTTGGATATGGAATTTTGCTATCGTCAATGAATAATTTAACTTGTATGTGTTATAATAAGATACTAGGACAGGTGGGACCAAATTTGCAGTAGCTATCGCACGATGAGCCTTTGCTAATATTGGACAAATAGAAATAGTTGCTAAGATTATAAATACGTCATTAGGTACACAATACGAAATAAATCTATTTTTTACTCTAAAATTTAAGTAATTTTATAAAACTTATTTTTTACTAACCACGTGCTGTGCGCTGGAGGTAGCTGAAACACCTGAGCGTCATACGCATCATAGTCAAATATCGAATTGTGCATGTAATCATCCTCCTTTATTAACTTCCCCTTTGATTCATCTTCATACATTTTTTTCAGGGGTTCTTGACTTTTTCTCGGCGGTAATTTAATTCTTGGAATAAAATTTGAGTAGGCGACTTTTTTATTTGTGGAATAGAAAGATAAGTTTATCCAGTGCGGCATTGAATAATCATCTATGGAGTTGAGATTGCTGTCTTTGTTGTGGAACTTTAGTAATGGAACGGCATGCAAAGGTTGTTCTCCCACACACACAAGATCACTGCCAACTCCATTATCTATGATTCTCTGTTTAGTAACGTTTGTCAATTCTCTATCCACCTCAAACACGCCCACACCAGGTGTTATCACAACACTTAGTTGGCCAGTACGATCAAAACATCTGTCCAAGTAATGTTTTTCAAAAACTGAAAATGATAAGCATGAGAAGTTACATTGATTGTATCAGTTACTTAAAAATAATGATTTATATACCATTTAAACTCATATTAAGAACTTCAAGAAAATTTCCTTGAGCTGCCGTTGAATTTATAGCTGTCGGGATTTCCATATTAGGCCTTTCATGATACTGCAACACTATCTTTTGGTAGTCCGTGAAAAGCCTCCTTAATTGGAGTAATACATTTGACCAGTCTTCATATCTCTCATTTTGTACTGCCACCCTTAAAAGTGTATCATCTATTAAGAAATGAAAACTAAAAATACAGCGCCAATTGGTCATGTGATATATATATCGTAACGAAAGTTTAAATTAAAAATATATGCTTTAGAGTTAACCAAGTTTTTAATGGAACATAGTGTTTCGTTGTTTGGTGGCTTATGACTAGATATAATGCTACAGACATAATGCCGGAAGTCCTGAGTAAAACTCCAAGTTTAGCCTAAAGTTAATGGATTTTTCTATCAAAAAATTCTCAGTAACAGCTTGGAACCTGTAAATTGGCCGTGTGTACATGTGTCCCTTGTCTTGGAAAACATGTAAAGCCGTTGGTCCTGCGCCTGAACTCATTCCGGTCGTGTCGATTTTGCCAGCCCATCAGATTATGAGAATGAGGGAAAAGAGAGAATGTGAGATTGCACCTTTATTGGCGAACACACTTGAGGAGGATGGATTGGTCAGGACAATATATGTAAGTCCTAACCTCTGCATTTTTCCACCTTAACAAGAGAATACTTATCCTGCAATGCCAATAAAAGGGCAGACAGATATATTCCTTTTGTTTTGGAATAATAAAAAAAATAAAATAAATATTGTGTGCCAAAGTTAAGCTTACCTGTAAAAATCTTCATAAAATCTACCCCTATAATCTTTCTGTAGGCATTCCTTCATATGCTGAGGAAATTCTTCTAAAGTTTTGGCCTTATAAAATGTTCTTGAAAACAATACAATTGTCACTTCATGGTTACTGCCATTTTTCTAATATAAAATAGTAAAACACAAACCTTTAATGACTCGAATTCAAATGCAAATAAAAACAATACCACCAATCAATATATTTATATACCTTCCATTTCGTAAAAAGATCTGCAAGAAACCCATTAACAGCTTTCTCAAAGTACAAATCACCATGAATGTCAAAGTCCCACATTTCTGACGACATTTGGATGAAAAGATAAACCATTGATGTTGAGGATCTGAATACAATTTTTGTATCTTCTGTTATTACCCCACATGCAACCCTGTCGCCCTGAGACCACATTTCATATACTTGACATCGAACTGCCCCACCGCAGTACTCAATCTTTTTATTGAGATAGACACATGTGCTTACCTAAAAAAAACATGTTTTTTGTATACAGCACCATCTTACAAAATATGTGCCTACTATGAAACAATTACATATCATTACATGAGATAAAACTCGTTTATTCAAATTGATGTGTTAATGATACCTTTATTAACTTTTACAATTTTAATAGTTCTTGCAATAATAGACAAATTACATATAGGTTTTGTTATTTTATTAAATACAATATTAAATGATTAAATTGTAGTGATATTCCATGGACTTATTTTTTAAATGTTATTATTTATGTGAGTGAACTTACTAAATGATTTTTCAGTCTCCACATTTCCGATCTTCCCAAGTACTGGTCTTTAAATGTCAATTCCACTGAATCTAATGCAACGTCTGCTACATTTACAACATTCACATAAACATGAGCAAAGGTTCTCAACTGAAATGTTGTGGCTATGCTTTGTTCCACACTGATGGTATCTAAGGATATATTAAACTATATTTATAAATATGTAGAAATTATTTACGGGACACTTGTGTCTTGTATAAAAAATACATGCAAAACATTTTATATTTATTGAATATTTTGAATAGTGGTAGATTATAAGCAATTTGTTTCAAAAAAACTTAAGAATTTACAAACAATTTTAATTATAAGCAGACAAGCATTTTAGTAAGCTTTCATGTCTACCTAGGAGCTCATAATCATGCAATTACCACAAAAATACTGCTCAGTTACTCTCTCCTCAAAAATAATGTAAGTAGAATTGCTAGTGTGTGATTCATTTAAAAAGTGATTATATTTCAAAATATTTTAGTTCCTTTCAATACAAAATTATCCTACACTCTAAATCTTACCTCTCCCCCGGCCCGGTGCATCCACCTTTGTAACTTGTAAAAGGAGTCGAGGGTAGTCATTTTCTGGATGATAGATTTCAATTATATCTTTCTCCTTTAATCCGGGATAATCTTTTAGATTGATTATAAGATCTTCCGCTAAATCATTTTTAATTTACCATTAGTATAGCATAATTTTAAAATGTAACTTTTTATTTAATAATATAAAACACTTACAGCTAAAACTAGATTGATGCACAATTAATTTAAAGGACTTCATGTTTATTTTATATATATTTTATTTTAATAAGAACAAAGATAATAACATCCCGTCGACAATATTTCTTTTAAATTATTTTTTTTACTTCATGTTTATCAATTTTATTTTTCATTTTATAACAATAACATGATTACGCATTAATTATATAAAGTAAATATTTTTTATCATAACGACACTAAACAATCAATTACTAATGGATGGTAAATCATAATAAGATCGAAATATTTCATAAATAATTAAATAGAGTTCAATAATGCCATAGATAATACATATATACTGAATAATGTTCTTAAAGACAAAATTTTAATTTATGTTCAAAGAGAATAAAATGTTTTGATGACTTTGATGTATATATTTTTTTAAATGTCATATGTCAACATTAATAAATTGTCAACGATTATACAGAGTACATAATCCACTATATTTAAAACGAATATTATCAATCTCAAACATTTTGCGAACTATTTATTTATGTAAATAATTTAGATTAAGCATAAATATTAAAAAAATAAAATATGACGTTTATAAAAAAGGCAGTCTTTAGGTTAACACTATTACAATTTTACAGTCCCCATATTTCTTTAAATAATGTCAAAATTGTATTCTGTTACGAGTGGCTTAAATTTCTTTGATAATATTGTTGGACAGTTATGATATTCCGGAAGAAAAGTAATTAATAGTATTTGACTTTATAGCGAAGTCGTAAACTTGTAACTAAAAAATATTTTTACATATCAAGAGAACAAAGTATCAAATTATCAAAACCATTAATGACTCAGTAACGGATGTGCGATTAAAATATCCACTGCTAGACTTCTAACTTCTTTGTGGCTTCCATGGATTTATCGTTTGCATAATCTAGACGGTGAAATAAATATTGTTAGGGCTATCAAAATAAATATTATATTATTTTAATTTGTATTTAATCTGTGTTAAAGAGTTTTGAAGGCTGACGTTGGACTGTTGTGCACACTGCACAATGCGTATCAAATGTTTACATGTTAAGTTCGGCGCAATGTTTAGTTATATTTAAATAATCAGCTAGTGTATTGTTCCTTTTTAGAATAAATTATAATTTATGAATTATAGAAGATGTACCTATCAGACTTAAAAGATCTTGTGTCAAGTTTAGCAGTTATAACTACGATACTACAATTTTTATCTGGCTCGTACGTGATATTTATGATTTTAAATCTTGATTATTCCATTCTAAACTAATTTACATAGAAGAGGCTACGTAAATTATATTACGTTTTTCTAATTCTTTTAGTCTCGTTTGCAAACAATATGTGGTTAATGGGACAACATCAGAATCTTCGCCGCTACCTTTTATATGCGGCTTTATATCGTGAGTAAAATATCATTTGTAATATTATTTATGAAATAAGACGTGACTTAAAATTTAACGGTTTATTATTACAGATCGGGTCTCTGGCTTTTGTATGGACTGACAAAACAGGACAATAAAATAATTTTAGTTAATAGTTTTGGTATAGTTTTAACGGTCTCATATGTTTTAGTATTTTATATTTACACTATCAAGAAAACATCTGTGTTAAGGCAATTTTTACTGTCTATTACAATATATGTCTTCACAATTGGCTATATGTCAGTGGAGGAAGACAATGAAGTACTTTTGAGTAGATTAGGTTTGTATGCTTGATTATATTATAAAATGACTATTTAAAATAAGCTTCTACTTAATTCCATGTACTAGAATAAATAAAATTAATTTTTAATCACTAAGTTTCCTTCTGGTTCTTCTCAGTAGAATCTATGTTCTAGACTAGTGGTAGCTTTCCATGTTATTCAATACTGTAATAAGTCCATAAGTATCTTTTAGGAGTTTAATTGAATGAATAATATTTTGTTTTTGTATTGTTATCATCATCAAACAAATTTGCTAAATTTCAGCTCAATTGGTTGGTTAAAACAAGCTTAAAATTGAATTGCTGAATTTGATCCACACATGCTGATTCAAAATAAAACATTTATTTAAGTTTACCTTTAGTGATACAAAAGAGCCTATTTACAGTGGGAGTTAATTAATTATTTATTTATAATAAAATAAATTAGTTCTAAACTAATTAACTTATGGTCCTCATTCATATATCATTATACCATCCTAACAGTCCAGAAATAACAAACCCACAATGACAGATATCTATATAACTAATATTAATTAAAACAAAACAGACATATAGATTCAATATTAATTACACCTTAAAATATACTATATCACTTAGTATGATTACCTGTTTAGTTGTTAATTTTATCTGTAAAGTAGTGAGTTGATAGTGATGATAACTAATTCAATAAATAAGCAATATATGAAAAGATAAAGTATTAAGTTACAATGCTATTGTTCTTTTTCAGGGTTATCAGCCTGTTCTCTTACTTTGTTAACAATTGCTGCACCAATGATCAAGCTTTTTTATGTTATTAGAACAAAATGTACAGATTGTCTTCCTTTTCCAATGATATTCATGTCATTGATTGTGTCAAGTCTGTGGTTTGTTTATGGTGTAATAGAAGAAGATATATATCTATCGGTAAATTCTTTTAATTCTATGGAATTATTAAACTTTAATTATAATAGGAGTGTGTAACATGTTTTTCTTTTTTAGGTACCAAATTTTATTGGTGTTGTCTTGGCCTTGGCGCAGCTTTCATTGTTTGTGATATTTCCTAGTATTCCACATTCACCTCTTATATCTAAGACAACTCTAGCTTAATTAAAAAAATAATTAAAGAAGAATGCAAGGTAAATAGTTATTTTCCATAATTTTTAGAAAAAGTATTTGTTCTATAATATATGCATATATATTTTAATAGATGACTAGAAGACTAAGCTTTTTAAATAAATTCAAGTTAAACATATTTCTGGTGCCATTGTTTACATAAAATAGAAAAAATTGCAAATGAGCAAATGATTTTGTCATTGAATAAATGTATATTGTTCAAAATAGATCTACAAGTGACAATTTATGCAATAAATTAAAGTATTATAATTGTTTTCTTTAATGAATCTATTTAGCTTATATAAAACTAGATTCCAATTTTTTTTTTTACAAAATGGGAATACATTATAAAGATAATCTTGTCACTAAAAGTTCAAATAATAGAATTAACAGTATTTTCACTTTTATTGTGTAATATAACTTAGTCATTGACTTGGTTTCATATATTTATAAGGTGAATAATATTGTAGAGAGAGAAACTATCCCTTAAGCCTTTACATATCCATAGAGAATGCATAGAGCTGCTGGCTAGCTGACCAGTAGAAGGGTATAAAAGTTCGAAATACAAAAATGTATGTACAAACTATTTGGTTGTAGGTGTATATTGACTGGCTAGGTACCCACTCATCGTAACCTACAACTATATAGCAATATTATTATTTTATGTTCTGGCTTGAAGGTTGAGTTTGGTGGTGTAAGTTGTAACTACAGGTCATCTTAAGATGTTTTTCTTAGATTGTTAGTATTTCTCACAGAGCCAATGCTTTGGGTAGTGGTAATCACTTACCACCAGATGGCCCTTTTGCCAGTCTCCTTTTTTATGTTATAAGTAGATGGAAGGGCATATGGGCCACATGATGGTAAGTGGACCCCCTACTCAATGAATATTGACGCCGTATGATATTTTAACCATTTATTATAAAGCAATGCACCACCAACCTTGGGAACAAAGATATTATGTCCCCTTTGCCTGTAGTTACTGGTGCATACCTTTTTATTAATTAAAAAATATCACTTCATGTTAGTATGTTTCTCTGTAGTCAAAATTATGTTACTTTGCTGTTGAATAAAATATGGTGTCGAGTATGTACGTGACTATTATAAGTTCGATGCGTGCTTGCGTCCTGTGTGCTTATAACAGAATACATTCATAAACATTTTTTCTAATTAAAGTTTTTAACTATTAAAAAAAGAAGGCCATCGTTTTATGAATTATAGTCGAATATATCAAAGATATTTATTTTAGATGTGAAAAACATTTGAAATCGCTTTCCTTTCGTCTGATTTAAGAGCGTTGAAGATACCTGACGCGAACTGTCTGCACTTATAAAGGTGCGTAAGGATAGCGCGTACACTGGTATGCGTAGTCAGTTTACTCGTGTCCGGAACGCCATATCCGTACCTGTAGCTACGCGTACACTCTTGGGGAACGCATACCGCCGTCGCGTCTGTCGGTTTTTGGTCGCGCGTCAAAGAAGACGCACACGACCGTGTACGCTTTATTTGGACGGCGTAATGAATAGACACGCGAGTTCTTCGAGTTTCAATATAAAAAATATTATCAAATTGATTCAACTTTATGAATTTCATCGGGTCTTATGGGATAGCACAGTAACTGGATCGATTGACCTCGCGTACAGGTTCGCGGGCCGCGACGGTCCGCACAGGCGCTGTACGCGTATCCAATATACGCGTGGACAGTGTTTCCCAACTACGCGTAACACAGGAACGCGCTATCCGTACGCAGCTTGACGTTACATACATATTTTGATAGGTAGATTGCGTTTTCCTAGAGAATGGTCATTTTTGTTAGCTATGGTGCTGTTGCTCTGTTTTATGCCCATGTCAAAACATAAGTTGGTAATTCAACTTCAACATTAATGAAGTAAATGTATATCAATTGTTCAAATTATTTATTTAATACTATGTTAGTATTTATGTATTTGGCATTTTTTTTATTAAATTTCTCACATCCCTGCGTCGCATCCGTGCCTTTTGAGTTTCATTCTAATTCATTATATTAATTTTATATATACATATATAATTACTAATAGGTAACGTTTGCGTCTTTTTAATGCCACTGTGAAAGCGACGCACTAAATAATAATGTTCTTTGAAAATATCTTAAGTAAAAATATGTATTTACATACTTAGGCATAGAGTGCTATTTGTTCTTTAAAACTATTTTAGTAAGATATGTGTAGACTATTTAAACAATTGTAAGTGTCCATGTTGGAATGGTTAAAGAATGTCAAATTTTATCTTGCACAATTTAGTCAAAAGCCTTACATAGAACTAATAACTCCAATGTGTAATACATTAATATTTAAGATTTTTGTAACTATAACTAAAAAAAAAATATGATTGGCTAATGAGTACCATTAAAGCAGTTCTCTTGCCATCGTTATTTATGATTATTTAAAATAGTTATGGTGCTTCAGTCATTCATAATAAGTATTAGACATGTATTTTGTCATTTAATGATTTCTCTCGTCGATTATGGTTGTTTTTTTTTTTACACCAGATGTGTATTTTCTTGACGTTATATGTAATAAGATAATTTTATTTAGTTGAAAATAAAATAACAATAAAAACTTTTTAGTGTTTAATTTTACATTTGGCTGTTTTTTCACAAACACAATAGGAACGATGATTTGGTTCAATAACGCAATTACCTCTGGTGTTATAACTTGTTATTGTATAAGTAGGCTGCATGATACTCAATTCTCCATTACGTTTTACAATCGTAGCTTCATAACCGATATTGGCTGGAGTCATCAATAATGCTAATACAAAATATGTGCTGTTAAAAGATTCGTCGCGGTATGTGTGCGTTCGTAAAATTGTTTTTAAACTTAACACTGCGCATTTCATGCACGAAGTCGTCTCTATATATTTGGTTTTATTTTGTAAATATGTTACAACGAAATCGATACTAAGTTTTACGTCTTTATCTTTTTGATCGACGCTTTTCATTGTATGACACGTGCACCATTTTTCGTCGACGTTTGCGTCTGCGCAATTTCTATATGGACTTATTTCATTAAAAATGCTATCACACTTTGGACAAGCTTCAGAATCAATTTTATCTGTTGTAATTTTCGACTTGACCATTATGTCCCATAGTGTTAAGCGTAAGTCATACGGCGTTATTAAACGATTTTGATTGATTTCTAAATTTGTGTATTCTTGTAAGTGCATTTTTCGGAAATCGTCAGGGACCCACATGAAAAGCATCGGTAGACGTTCCGCGTAATACGATTCGACTTGTTCTCTCATTTTGCCGTACCGCATTCCATGATCGCTTAAGAAAAGTATAAAAGTATTGTTCATTACGCCTGAGCTGTTGAGGTTATTGAAGAAATTAACGATTGCATCATCAATGAGTTGAGGTTTATTCTCTAGATTATGACTATATGAATTAAACCAAAACATCCCAAAGAATTTATCGTCTTTGTAAGTATCTGAAAACGCTGTAGCGTAATCGAGGATGTGATTCGGCGATGCCATTTTCTTCGTGCATACAAGATTCCCATACGAATGTTCTCCTGTCAGAAAGAGTGGCCGTAAGTAATGATCAGTGGGTGACGTTTTATATCCGTATTTACCAAAAGTGTCTGGTAGTCTCAAGTAATCTTCACCAGTAGCGGTTACGTAACCGGCCTTTTGAAATTGTGACCATAAAATCATATGGTTGCATTTATCCATGCCCGATGAGCAGGCTTTGTATATTGTTGACATGTTCTTGCCAGTCAATAAAGACATTACATTCGGGAATGTGTTGTATCCTACCTGTAAATTTGTGATATTAAATAATAATGAAAATAAAATCGTTAAGACAAAATCATTATTTCTGGATATATATTATACTATATAGCTATGTATTGAGGCTGATATAATAATAATTTATAATTTCTCACGAATGGGATTCCATGCAGGTTACAACGTAGTTTTATCAACGCAATGTAGTGATTTTCTTTAACACAGTTTAGTAATTCTAATAATATGTTCAATTAAAAACACCTATATATATCTGTAAATATATAACTCAATTTATGTAACTGAACTTTTTTTAAAAAACTTCAATAGAAATAAGAAATTAAAACTGTATAAAAAAATCAAATAACAATAAATAAACTGAGTTTAAATTAATATTAATAATACTTATTTTGATGACCTCTGTGGTCGAGTAGTCTTTACACCGGTTTTCATGGGTACGCTACTCCGAGGTCCCGGGTTCGATTCCCGGCCGTGTCGATGTATAAAAAGTTTAATTAAATTTTCTATGTTGTCTTGGGTCTGGGTGTTTGTGGTACCGTCGTTACTTCTGATTTTCCGTAACACAAGTGCTTTAGCTACTTACATTGGGATCAGAGTAATGTATGTCATGTGGTCCAATATTTATTTATTATTATTATTAAAATTTCTATTAATTAATGAATATTTTTTCTTATTTAATATTAAAAGTTTGATATTCCGAATTCAGAATAGGTACCGCGTGTTAGCTCCTCTACTAGTAGTATGGCGATGGTGAATCAAAGTAACTTCAAAAATGATTAAGCGATATTACATATTTCTAGGTACCTTGTTACCTTTTGGTATCCTCTATAGTCTAACCAGTCGTGTCTTAACATATAATCAGTTGTTTTTGGCAAACTGCTGTAAGCACGACCTCTTGAAATGGTATCCATTCCTAATATTAAAATGTTCCAAGGTCTTTCGTCATCCCGTTTTTCATAAGTTCTTTTAATTTTTTTCAGTATTGCATATGCGTCTTCGTAGATTATCAGTTTTTTATCTGAATTGTGTGTGCACTTTACAGTTATTACTTCCTCCTTCAGAACTGTTTCCGTTCCATTTTTAAAATCTATACAACTTGAATATCTAAAAAAAAACAATATAAAATTAAACAGTCATCTAAGTCAGATTGGTGTCTCGTAAATGAAAGAAAAATAGTGAAATACGTTTGTTTTCCAATATCTCCGGAATGTAGGTACCTATTGACTCTACACCTCAAACCCAAGGTTCACAAGCAATTATACCATGTTTGGAATGTTATAAAATTAATGTTTTCTGTATTGTGACTTAGCCATAAGAATTATTACATATTATTTGTTATAAAAAAAACCATTAAATTCGTTCGTAAGAGTATGCTATGCGTAGTCTTGCTAATATTAGTAAAAATAATTTATAATTAAACCCTACAAACCTTACAAATACATTGTTTAAATATCTCGTATG
This sequence comes from Vanessa tameamea, assembly GCF_037043105.1. Taxonomy (NCBI): domain Eukaryota; kingdom Metazoa; phylum Arthropoda; class Insecta; order Lepidoptera; family Nymphalidae; genus Vanessa; species Vanessa tameamea. The sequence continues at coordinate 8,535,268 of NC_087316.1, forward strand.
ATATTACAAAATAGCATCTACATTATTTATGTACGGCCGTTAAAAATAGGGGTTTTTACCTATCCATATCGATATTTATAGTCGAACTCATGAAAATTCGTTAAAGATGCCTTCGTTAAGATAAAAAAATGTGAATATAATTTAAATACTAATATATATATAATATATATTTATTTAAATTGAATTAAAGATAAATAGCACACCTACTAACACAATTAAAGAATTCTTGAGTTGAAGTTAGTAATTATTATCAATCAAGAACAATATTATCATATGCTTACTTTCTTCGTAATTGTTAATTGAACGTGATTCATTACATTATTGATGAAATAAATAATATTTTGATATGTTAGGTATTTATTGTTATTCACTAGTGTTATAAATACCTGTAGTGGTGTATCACACTGCATCAGTTCGTGTATTTTTGATTGTTTTTCTGATTATGCCGAGGGTGTTTCAAATAAATAAATGAATCTACCTTAATAAATGAATCTACTTTATTATGTTATTTTAATTTCAGTGATGATAATATTATTTACAAGTAGGGTATATTTAATGTAATTTTGTATGAATTTTACCTACGCGAAGGCGGGACTGATAGATTTAGTAATAATTTGACATATTACATAAATATTAATTATAAGTAGTAATTACAAATGACGTAATAGCAGATAAGTTATGAACAGTGTATTGATACAATCAATCCTAGGGAGAGTGGGCGTACTGACTATATTAACGGAAGTACTGTGGAGAGCGGAGGAATGGAGACATGTATTTTTCTTTATAAAAAGTGTCCCATGTTGAAATATTTTTTTATTTCGATGGTGCTGATGGTGCTGCTGGAGCTAAGTAGAGTAAACCAAAATGAGACTGAGAAAGTCGAATATCTTCAAAAAGGGCTCTTTTGAATGTTGTTAATCAAATGTATAAATCCCATTTAGAAAATACATAAATGTTAATTTCAGATAGTTAATACACTCTAGCCCCATTCTGGGATTGAATTTACTTTTTACTACTATTCGGTAGACTCGTTTGCGGGTGAAGATCAAATTACTTCTCCTTACTTCTACCCTCCCCTTACTTTTACCCTCCATAGAAAGTATTAAATGAATATAAGACCAAATTTCATAGATAATAAATAAAAATACTTTTCACTGTTATAATAATAATAATAACAAATATTAGTGATATCACGTTTATATAAGTACTATAGGTAAGCGGACGATCAAGTGGGGCCACCTCATGGCAAGTGATCACCGGCCATAGACATTTGCGTTAAGAATAACGATTTCTTAGATTGCCAATGCACCACCAACCTTGGAAATGATGATGTTATATCCCTAATGCCTGTAGTTACACTGGGTCGCTCACCCTAACACAACAATACTAAATATTGTTGTTTGGCGGTCGAATATGTGATGAGTGGACCCCTAACACCAATAATATTTACTTCATAAAATTCCTACCTCAATGAAGTATAATCTATCTTTCCTGAAACATAAGACGGACCAGCGAATTGGAAGCAACATGAATACTTCTTCTTTGTATAATATCTCATTTTAATTTCGTTGATTGTAAACAATACTACGTCATTTGATATCTTCTTAATAAATACTGTTCGTTCACCACACCGTTTCTTGGTATCGTGCACTTCTTTGAATTTCATGGTTTTCATATAATTTGGTATGAAACATCCAGGCGTGTCTATTAAGAAATCTTCAGTACCTGTAAAGTAATTACTTGTTAAATATTTAAAACTATATGCTGTATGGCATTTATGTTCTGTACCTCCTACCAATTCTTATCTCTTATTAGGGTAACTTCAAATATGTAGAGCCTATTTAATAGAATAGTTGGCGAAAATTAATTAAGAGGATATTATTATCACTGAATATTTAATATTGTTATAAATATTGTTTACATTTATTTTACTATATTTGTTTAATGAGAAATTTCAATTTGGTGTGATAATGAATCACAATAAACGATATCAATCCTACTAAATTTTGGCCACGTCTGTGAAATACGAAGCACATATTATAATAAATAAGTTTGTGTGCAAACAAATTTGTACGATGCGGCCACTAAGCTGACGAGAGAGTCATAACTTATGTATATAGTATTGCTATTATTTAACCTAACAAACCTAAACACTTTAAGAAAGTAGTAGAAACTATAACTAAAAAAACTATATGTTAGTACAAACATTATATTGGCAAAGTCAAAATCATAACCAAATCAAATCAAATTCCTTTATTCAATTTAGAAGCATTACACCTACTTGTTGATTGTCAAATTAAACACTACCACCGTTTCGGAAAAGAAAACTCTTCTGACATGAGAAGAATAATAATATAATATAACTATTAAAAACATTTCCTATTCAAAACGAAATCAAAATATATGTAAGCATTTGGTGGGTAGGTTTTTTCTTTCTTTTTCTTTTACTTTACAGGTTTTTGGTTTATTTTACAGATAAACTTACCATTGTAAAATTGTATAAAATTTTCTTGTCTGTATTTCTGGATAGGCTCACTCGTGCCTATATATAACTTGGGATATATAGTGTAGACTATTGTCACAACAAACGAACCCAATAATAGAAATTTAAAATTTCTTACGTTATCCATGTTTCTGGCGTCAACATAGCACTGAAATCATATACAAATGCTATTAACATGTTTAATAAATTTGCTTATTTAACTTTACTCTTGTAAATACGAAATAATTTATTATTATATTTACGAAGAAAAGATATAAGGAAGAAATAAGATTTAATAATGTTACTAAATTAATATTTAATAAAAAACTACATTTAAGGTACAAGGACTAGGTTTGGAAATTATGGTCATGAGCGCCTGAGGAAAAATTCAAAATTTTCGCTCTCCAGTATTTATTTTCTGGAACAATTTATGTATAATTCATACAGTTTATACGTATAGAACATAATTTTTTTAATAAATTTAGTTTCCGCCTAACATAAGCATAAGCAGCCTGAAAATTTCCCACTGCTGGGCTAAGGCCTCCTCTCCATTTGAGGAGAAGGTATGGAGCATATTCCACCACGCTGCTCCAATGCGGGTTGGTGGAATACACATGTGGCAGAATTTCGTTGAAATTAGACACATGCAGGTTTCCTCACGATGTTTTCCTTCACCGCCGAGCACGAGATGAATTATAAACACAAATTAAGCACATGAAAATTCAGTGGTGCCTGCCTGGGTTTGAACTCGAAATCATCGGTTAAGATGCACGTGTTCTAACCACTGGGCCATTTCCGCCTATTCCAATTAAATGCAAGTTTATTTTATTTGTGTTGAAGTATTTTTAAATTATCAGTGTGCGCAACGGCCTATGGGATATGGGTCTGTAAAGTGCCCATGAAGGTTGCAATAAACCACCTATTACCACCAATAATCACCTGCAACTGGATACGATACTGACTTTTGCTTATATTAAAGTTACAAGAAACAAGAAATTTTGCTCCGATATGCTTAAGAAACATCGTAATCGTACCGATACGATAACGATACTTCTTTCAAGTTTAAAATATAATAATAATATATAAATAAATATTGGACCACATCACATACATTACTCTGATCCCAATGTAAGTAGCTAAAGCACTTGTGTTATGGAAAATCAGAAGTAACGACGGTACCACAAACACCCGGACCCAAGACAACATAGAAAACTAATGAACTTTTTCTACATCGACTCGGCCGGGAATCGAACCCGGGACCTCGGAGTGGCGTACCCAAGAAAACTGGTGTACTCACTACTCGACCAAGGAGGTCGTCAAGTTTCAACAACATTTGCCGTAAATTACACTATGTAGATAATATCTCCCGAAAAGTGGGTTGTGATTTTAGATACGAAATTTTTAGAAATGTATTTGAATAGAAGACTATATATATCTTTACTGTGATAAATGTGTATATAGAGCATTACGGACGTTTATATAACAGTGTGAATACTCTTTTAGTTGTGATGATAATACAGTTTGTACCGAAATCAACATTGATTTTAGGTATTAGCGATAACATAGGTTATTCTGACTAAATACTAAGAGCATCACATTAACGAACTTATAAAACGTAAGAAATATTATGGGTTGCCCTATTTCAAAAACTAGGACATAGTACTGGGACGGGGTAACTATTGGGAAATAAATATATAAAGGCCGGACGTGATAAACTATGATAAAATGGGTACATTAACGTAAAGCAATTGTAATGTTATTATATTAATAGAAAATGATTAAAATTACTGTTATTTGTTTTGATAAGGATACATCATGTTGCCAGCAAATTGTCTATTTTTCTGCCCTTTCCGTATAAGTTTTGATTATAAAATTCTAAAATAATTCAACGTAAAAATTATGGAGCAATTATTCGTCCTAAAACGATAAATTATTATAATATCTATTACAAAATTTAATTTTTTGATGTTATATTTCTTGGGTGCGTTATGAAAAATGATGAGGGTGGATTATTATGATGTGCGGGCAGTGTGACATGAAATCTACATGATGATATCGCTTGCAAAACCACCAAGTCAATCAATCAATCAAAATATGCTTTATTCAAGTAGACTTTTACAAGCACTTTTGAATCGTCATTTAACAAACTATTTAAAGTAAAGCTACCACCGGTTCGAAATGTAGATTCTACCGAGAAGAACCGGCAAGAAACTCAGTAGTTACTCTTTTTCAATATCTAAAAATACAGTCATGTTAGTTAAATACAATTATATATGTATGTTATGTCTCCTGCCTGGAAGTCAACAAGCATTAACTCCACGCTTTTTTATCATCAATATAATCTTGTATCGAATAATATGCCTTCTTTACCAATGTATTTTTACAATTGATTTGAATCTATGAAACGGCAAAGTTAAAAATGTCTGCGGATTTTTATTATAGAAGCGGATACCTTGCCCAAAGAATGATTTATTGACTTTGCGGAGTCGGAAACTTGGCGTTCTAAGCTTATCCTTAATTCTTGTGCACATACAATGATTATCATTGATTTTATCAAAGTGATCAATGCTACTGTGAATATACATAATATAGTTGTAAATATACTGTGACGCAACAGTGAGTATTCCTACTTTGTTAAATTATTAACTAGCTGAATCTGCGACTTTACCCGCGCGAAATAACCCTACCTCCTCGAGGGTTGAATTAAAGTTTAAGCGTGTAGAGGTAATAGATACAGAGCTACTTTCGCATATATAATATTAGGTAGATGTTTATTTTAATACAAATATAAATTGTGAATGTTTAAATTTTCTTGTAAGTGATAGTAGTGATGACAAAAGAAGAAAATATTTTTATCATAAAAAAAAAAAAAAAATATTATTATTTTATCGTAATTATTTATTTGTATGCAATTAAAAACTATTATTAATTACGTCGAAGAAGTAGAACTTCTTAGGCTTGTCCACCTTTTTAGGTTATGTAACGTAAATCACTATGTATTATTATTTAAATTGAGGTAAATTGTAATCGTTTTTTTTCTTAATTGACGCTTAATCGAAACTAATTATCATGTAGAAATATATTTTATATATTGCAGCGTATGACGATATACCATAAATATTTTATTACTACTTTGAACATATATTTTTATAAACTATTACAACAAGAACGCGGACTGCGTCGTTATTTACCAATCACAATAGATTTTTATGAATAATCTGTATTCAAGGTCGAGTCGAAAACCTTCAATATTTTAATAACAAGTAATATCTATAATGATTACTGAATGGTTTTTGTAAGTGTACTTTATGTAGTTATGAGTGATGTTTTATTGTTATCAATTACAATAGTTTCTTCTATTATTAAATTTGTGAAATGTTGAATAATCTATCATAGGAAGGTTGAAGGTACTGACAATATAAATGCTATTTGGTAAGGTATATTAACAGCCTGTAAATTTCCCAATGCTGGGCTAAGTCCTCCCCTCCCTTTGTGGGTGTGTGGAATGTTTAGAGCTTACTCCATCACGATGCTCCAATGCGGCAGGATTGCATTGAATATAGGCACGTGCGTCCTCACCACGTCTTCCTTCACCGCCGAGCACGAGATGTATTATGAACACAAATTAACCACATAAAAATCGATGATCCTTGCCTGGGCTTGAAGCCGCAATCATCGGTTAAGACGCGTTTTAATCACTGGACCATCTTGGTTCAGTGTCCAATTATATAGTAAGTAATACTACTACTAGTTTGTTTTGGTTTACTTTTGACGCAGTTATTTTATTCTAAGTATTCGATTATATAAGTACTTCAATAAATCGAAAGAGATCGCTATTTCAGTGATAAAAAGGCCTATCTATATTTTACCTCCATTAAATATACTTAACATGTATTTCTTAAAAAAATATAGTTCTAATGAAAATTTGTTGCCGGAAAATCGTACCTTACTTATTAAGGCAGTAAATTACTATTTAAAACTCTAAACCTCATCCTTCTAGGATTTTAATTTATAATGTATATCACAATTAAATAGAGTATTTGATAATGTTCTTGATACAAGATCACTTCAAGACCAAACCTTGACATTGCTAATGCGCTGCCAAGCGTGAGAGCTGAAAGTAAATATTATATGTACTAGTTTTTACTGTATTTCAAAAATAGACAACTTAAAAATTAACTATTGTATAAATCATGATTGTAATGCTTCTGATTGCTCCGTGTTAGGCAAAAATGCTAGAAGTACCTAAGTATTTCTCAACGTCTATTTCGTTACGAAAATGGTGAAAATTAAACTGGCGACAGTTGATTCTTGAGATTGAAATTATGATGCCAAGTATGATTTTATGTATAAGTATGAGTCTAATATTTTCAGGCACTAGGTTATAATTTGGAATTCGATTGCACCTTTGCGTTCATTTCAAAGTTTTTTCAATCAAATCATTTGATTATTTACTTTATTGTTATAAATTTTTTTTTTTTTTTTATATATCTGTCTATTATGTTAAGGTGAATATGTTCTTCTTTAAAAACCTAGCTAAAAAAATCTAGTTCTTATTCCTTCTTAATTTATGAAAGGTGTTTTGAGTGTTGAAGGGTGAAGATATGGAAACCATCACATTAATAGAACGTAACAAGATACTTTTAATTACAAACAAAGTACCTTGAAAAATTTTTAATATATTATAGTTTATTTTAAATAAATAATAATTTGGTTTATGATATAAACTTCCTTTTAATCATACTACAAATAAAATTGTATCGGCCTAATTAGTATTAGATTTCATTGTTTTAATAAGGCTAGTTAAACATCGCGATCATCACAGCTATGTAAATTGCTTACATTATTCATCTGAAAAATAGTATTTTATATATCAAGAATATAATATTATTAAATTGTGTAAAAATTATCCTTACCTCTTAAATATGAAAATGATTGCACACAAAAAATAAATCACTACATTATACTATAAGACAGATTTAAATAGAAAATACAAAACGCACTTTAACACTTTTTCATTGTGAAAAAAACACGTTCATTTTCATTGAATGTTTACAAGGCGTTTTTAGTTAACATCAATATATCAATATCTAACTTTTGTTTCGTATGTATTATGCTGTATATCGTGAACTATGTAAAAATAGTACGTCCGTTAGTACTGATACATGAAAATGGACTGGACAGATCACACGAGGAAGATATGATGCAGTGAATCAAATTGGGAAATCATGGGTTTACGTTTTTTTAATTAATTATCTCATTCCATATAAGCATACACGGACGGAAAGCGGGTAATTTATTGACAGTATTGATTTTGTGTGATATAAATGAAAATATGTAAGCATAGATTGATCTGTCTCTATGTAATACTCTATTCGTTATGTTTTCTCTGCTAAATAAGAAAATCTATATTGATAAAATGTGTTTTACAAATAATTATTTAAAAAAAATAAAATACGATTTGTTCTAAAAACGGTGCTTGCACTACTAAATGAGCCTTGTTTTAAATATATTAATTATTTTTATTAAATAATCCGGTTTCACTTACGTTTATTTTTTGAGGAATGCTTGACGTAGCTTCAAAGACTACGTGGTGATAAAAAGTATCACTTCGAAGCTACAAAAGTTGTGGATAAACGATATTAAAAAAACAATCTTTGAAAGTTGTAAAAATAATTTATTATTAAGAAAAAGAACTCAGTCGTTTTAGTCAATAAAATTCTGAAAGACACATAAATGTTATGTTATCACAGTTTGATTTAAAAACACTTAAGTATTTTTTACTCTTACAAAATACGACCTGTAAATTAAAGTAGAAAAATATTTATAGCCTTGAATTTATTCGACAGTCCAAATTTTTTTGGCACACACAGAAGATTCTGTCTTCGTGGTTAATTGTGCAATCACCAAAACCTTTATATGGAGATATTATGTTAATGGAACCGACAATACTCATATTCGTGTCTTGTCGAGCAACGGTAGCTTCATAGAAAATATTTCGTGGCCTCATAGAAAACGCTACTACATAATATAAGTTTACTTTATTGTTATCAAAGTAGAAATGTATTCGGGTTGTATTTTGAAGGCCTAGACTCATGCAACTCCAACATTTTTTTGTTTTTATATTTTTTATTTTCTTTCTTATACGTCCTGCTACGAAGTAGACGCTCTTAATTCCTTCCGTGTCTTCAACGTCAAGGGGATACAATTTGTGGCAACTACACCACTTATCATGAATGCCAACGTCCTGGCAAGTGCGATTTGCGCTTATAATGCTGAATATACTTTGATGTCTAGAAGAATAATCGTATCTCTCGGATTCAGTAACGTTGGTTAATTCACTTATTTCGTATAAAGTATCAAATAAATCGTAGGGGGTTACTAGTCGAAACTGGTTTAATAAAATAGCTTTAACCTTATGGGGATAGTAATATTTAAACAATTCTGGTATCCATAAAAATAAAGAAGGCAAACGATCGTCGTAATATGATTCTACTGTGAGTCGATGTTCGCCAAAACGAATGCCGTGATCGCTAAGAAATACTATAAATGTCTTGTCTAACACTCCCGTATACGTGAGACGATTCAAGAAATCCTCTAAAAGTTGGTCTACATCCTGTGGATGGTTATTTATGTTATGACTAAAGGAGTTCATCCAGAAAAATCCGAAGAAAGGACTTTCCCTGTATGTTAAAACGAAATCGTATGCGTAATCTAGTAGCTGCTGACCAGACGGTACTTTTCCAGAACACAACAAGGAATGATTATTTTTCTCGTGTTCTCCCTTGAGAAAAAAAGGTCTCATATAGTGGTCGGTGGGCGACCTACGAAATAAATAGTCTCTACTGAAAATATCAGGCAATTGCAAATAATCTTCACCGTAAGCTGTCACGTAACCAGATTTCTTGAAAATGCTCCAAATAAGTAATTCATTGCACTGATCCATCTTTTTTGAACATTTGCTGATAATATTTGACAAATTTTGACCGGTTAAAGCTGCCATCAAGTTTGGAAACGTGTTATCACCCACCTAAAATATCAATGTTTCTTATGAATATATTTAACACAAAAACTTTTTGCTGTAACGAAAAAATCATATTATTTACGAATATATTTTAATTTTGCCTATTACTGACTGTATATATAATATTTCTTCGTTGGTGAAAATACCAAAAAAATGGCACTTCCACTCAATTGGTTACTCATGCCAAAATGTTTCAACGATAAAAATATAAAACATTTAATGTAGGTAAATCGATCTCAGCCTACGCATACATGATAACACAATCATACAAAGTAAACAAAATACATTCATCTGATTATTAAACAGCGTATCTTTTTTCTATGTAACATGATAAAAAGCACATTGTTTTGTGTGCCTTGTACTCCTGTATTGAAAAAAAAAAAATTTTTCCATTGTACAATTGATTTTCTGAACGAAAATGTCTTTCAAAACTAAAGCCGGAAGTTATAATTACAGATAATAATTAATATTGGAATAATATACTTGTATTAAAATTTCGATCATATTGATTTTTATTCGTGTTCGAATTTCATAAACCTTATCCTAACATCATAGGTTTTACTCTACCTTATGGTATCCTCTGAAGCCCGGCCAGAAATTGTTTTTTAAATATGTCACAGTTCGAGTCATAGTTTGAACGAAACGAGACAAGGACATTGAATCCATTCCTAATATTAGCACGCTATATTTCCTTTTTTGTTTTGTCGTTTTATCTATGTTTGTTGTATTTATTTTTCGGCAGAACGCGTACACGTCTTGATAAATGAGATGTGATTTATTATAGGCATTAACTTCGAAGCACTGAACATTTATAAAATCACTCTCTAGTAAAAATAGTTCGCTGTCCTTAAGATCTTTACATTCTGTGTATCTGAAATAAAAGAGGTTCACAAAATAAGTACCTAGCCAAATTTGAAATTTTCTTTGTGTCATTGTGTCTACTATGAGATATAATAATAATAATATCAAGTACTTTTGGTCACACCAATTTATACAGGTCGTCAAAATTTTAAATAAAAATAAGCTTGGAGTAGTCTCAACGAATAATTTTGATGCTTAATCGTAAAACATTTAGTCTATTAAACTGCACTGCAATTTCAATTAACCTCAAAATTAAAGTAATGCTAACTTACCGAAGCTTCCTGTGCTCAAAGCCTGGTCTTGTCGATCTTTGAAAGTATCTATAGCAACATTTGTATTTAGATGTTCTTTTTAAATATTTTCTAATATTCTTTTCTTTTATCGACGCTCTTATTCTAGAGTCTTGAACTCGTTTCAAATAGACAGCTCGATTTCCACACGATCCTCTTTTCCATTTTTTTATCGACGAATAGTTTACCATTGCGATCGGGATTCGGCAGCCGGGTGTGTCTATCATGTAAACTGAAATTTTATTACAACTATAAAAAGTACAGTATTATAAAAAAAATAAGTAAACTGTTATCAAAACATTAAATGTTTTCTTTTGTAAACTAGGTGATAACTTACGCATAATTAATTTGTTAAAAAGTAACATCAACCATTTGGTTTTGGCTTGTTAGGCATACCTACGAATAAGCACACGAATAATATGTTCATCGTTTTAATTATAATTATCGACATATAAATTCGATGATGTCATATATTGAATGAACAAATCTCACGATACTCTTGGATTCCAACGTCATTGAGAGATTATCAAAATTGTTATTTTTTAAACAAAATTTGGTAAATAACTTAATTTTCATCAGTATGTACATCACCTAAAATATTTTTTGTTCGCAATCTTTGAGAATAGTATTAGAAAACATCAAATAAAAATATGAGATAAAATGGTTAGGTACTCAATGAGTTAGCATTTAAATACGTCACATGGCAAAAATCATATTATTTCGGCTCGCATCGTATATTTCGATTCTTAAAATAAATGAAAAATAAGCACCTTGTTTTGTCTCTTCGAATTCAATAGAATCCTCATTGTCGGAAATGTCTTTGTAAATCTCATTTAATGGTATGTGCCTCATGGGTGTATCGTAATTCCGTTTCGTACTCGATGGTGGTTGTAAAATTGAAAAATCATTTAATTTATGATGATTCCGTGCATATGAAAAATGGTAGAGGTGGTATATTATAAGGATGAAGAAACACAAACAAATTGTTACCATCCATAGCGTTATTTTTACTGATTTCATATTCACTTTTCTCCTTAGCTTTTTGAACCTGAAAAGTTAATTCATAGAAAGAAAATTAATAATGCAATATTTTTGTTTGGGTTTAATTAATTCCGTCTTAAGCTGACGTACACGAAACATTAAAGTAGTTTGCTTTAAAATAAAAATCTGCCTATTTTTAGTATTCAGTTTAATACAGAATGTATTTAAATAACATTAAACTTTTTTACTCAATCATAAAACTGGTTGAACATAAAATTAGGATAGTGCATTTTCTTTATTCTTCATACAACATCAAACACCACTTGACAAGGATTACATTGTCCTTTTATTATTGGTATTGATACTTATATAAACAAAACTTCATAAGTATGCAGTTTCTTAACATTTCTGCATAAGCTTTTTTTTTTTCTCCATTTCTTTTTCGATCATAATTAGGGCCGGACTCAGGAGAAGGCAACCGAAGCAACTGACCTGGGACCTCCACATGAGAGCGGCCCCAAAATTTACTCCGAGGAGTTAACAATTTTTTTTATTTAATTTAATACCTACGCATAATTTGCTATGTATATAATAGGTCTATAGGTTTTTTTTTTACTTCATTTTGATAGCACATGGATGAATATCTGGTATTATAAAATTGGGTACTCAATATCTTTACAAAAAACGGTAATCACTGATTACCAAATGTCACTAAACCTTTTCAATTTTAAAATATATCTATAATAACAGTAAAAAATAGTTTGTATAAATCAATAATAACAAATAAAAATAAACGTAATAACGTTTAAATGACATTTAACCATCGTTTGAAGATTAAAAATTCATATTAAAATCAACAGGTCCAATCGCACATGGTAACACTTTTATAACTACCACAAAATATATGGCAGAATAAATTTGATGAAATCACATGATAAATTTTCCTCGTCAAAAATTTTTTTTTCAGTTTTCATAAAATATAAGGCATTTAAAATCACATTAATCTTAAATTGAATTGACATTGTCCGAATATTTTTGTAATTTTGATCCACCCAATTTCAATTCACAAGCATGTTGGTGCACCCCTTGGTGGTAGGGCTTTTTGCAAGCCCGTCTGGGTTGCCAACCACTCATCAGATGTTCTACTGCCAAACAGGCAGTGTAAATGCAGGCACAGGGGACATACCATGGCACATTGGTGATGTAAGGAATGGTATATATTTCTTATAGTGCCAATGTCTGTTGGCGGTGGTAAACACTTGCCATTAGGTGGCCAATTCGCCCGTCCGTCTACCTATTAGATATCCGACCTATGAGGTCTTACTTTTAACCCTCTTAATGAAGATCTTAAAGGATAATCTTCATCATCAAAATCACTGGCAAACAAGCGTGTATTGTGATCTGTATTGGTTGGAATTTAAGCATTCAATCATTTTAAGAAGAAACTAGTTCTTAAAACGATTCATCGTAACATTACCAAATCAAATAGGTTGGAGGACTATCATTGTCACATTGAATCCAGTAGTTTTAAGATACGTTTGTTATTAACCAACAATTATACCACTTCCTTCTTCACCACTCGCCAATCTCGTTTTTTGGTAAGGTCTGACGTCATTCAAGTAATACTCTGTATTTGCATAATTGGCAACGATTTAACGATTCGAAATAATGGCCTTAAAATAGTTAAGATACTTTGCACTTCATCTTTGCTGACACTATTATGGTTTACGTTCTTTTAATTTCGCACCATTTATCTCATCTTTCATTTTCCAAGTTTCCAACAGCCATTCATTTGGAAAAAGAACAGTTTTATCTAATAATAATAAAAATCTCATCTTTAAGAAATGGCCTTCTCGGCCTAGATCATACTTTTTTTTTTAAATTTATTAGCAGTCTGGTTTGTTTGACCGATATTTTTACTCAAAACAATGCCTTATCTATCTTATCTAGCTTAGAACGATTTATCTAACTCGCGAAACAATTGAATATGATGATATCCAAACGGAATTAAATTTTTTGATCGTTACAACATAGTGCTGATAGATATTCCGTTGTTTTTCATATTTTTAATTGGCTTGCCTTATATTTTTTTGTCGTAATTGCAATTGATAAATTTAGACCTTCGCATAGTAAACGAGTTATTTTTTACCATTAATAACCTACGAGTATTGGTGTTTCCTGGAAAACTGTAAAGTTTTGACACTAGTGATATATATTATATATATTACCTTTCGTTAAACTATTTATTATGTCATATTATGCATTATTTAACTTTAACTAAAAATACTTTTACACATCAAAACACGCACACGTTGTTATGTACAATAAATTTTAACACATATTGTATGTAGAGATGATAATAATATTTTAGATTTTTTTAATATGTCGTCTTTAAAATTACGTAGTTCACAATACTTCTTAATCTTTCTTAATTTTCGCTTTCAATGCATCGAAAATATAGTCTCAATAGATATACCATTATTAAAAATTAGCACGTTGCTTTAACTACTTGATGAAATCACGAAGAAACCACAAACTTCGAAGGTCGTTACAATAAAAACTAAGGACGGATTTCAAGCCACTAACCTTGCTCCGGGAGTAATGAAACATTTTAAAATTTTAATACCAGCCGCCAACTTATGTTTGAATCGTTCCATAGAGTTCTGTTTGTAAAGCAATGATTTCATTGACACAGTAGCCGGTGCGAGGCATATATGATATTGTTGTGATCGGTGTATGTTTGGTAAACATTATCGGTACTGTTTATATTTTTCAGAATGAAAAATTCTAAAGTACGCATGCATGCCTGATGCGATACCATCACATCTGGATAGTTCAATGTTTTTAAAACTAATTGTTTTGTTAATTGTAATAGAGGTGCTGTCAAGGTAAAACGAATATGATGTATAAACTGCGTGAGAAATATTGTATTTTAATATCCCACGTCTATCAAATAATTCATACTTCAAAGTTCGTGACTAGAACTCTGAATGCCTATTTGATGTAAACAAATTTAACTGGTATATGCTTAATTACATTATTACTTGTGTTATTCACAGGAATTATTTTTAAATGAATAATTCAAACATTTCAACAAAGTAATTCTTATGGTTCTACGTCACTATATTTTTGGGAATATTTTTTATCTGCATTTACACAATATTATTAAGGTTTTTTTAATGTATCGACAATTTGACCACTTATATTAAGCTGATAGAAATCATTACAAAACCTTTACACTATTATTACAATATTGTTTATCCAGATAATATTATTAGAAAAGCAAAAAAGAATTAGTTTCGATGTATTTATAATTATTATTAAAAAAATATTTTACGTAAATTAAATCATATAGTCTGCAACTTTAAACAGCTCATTTAATAGTTTATGTATGTTACCTACTAGCGAATGATTATAATAAATTGACAATTCATAGCTAAGAATAAGAATAATATTGCGTTAGTAAATTTAAAATGTTACATATAAACGGGAAATGCTATCTACTTATAGTGCAAAAACGAAATATCTTTAGTAAAATTTCAACTTGATATGACATAAAGGCACTGTACTTACCCATTTTGCTTTTAATCCCAGATATTTTCACCATTTGATACGTCTATTTAGTTTTTACGTATTTAA
This sequence comes from Vanessa tameamea, assembly GCF_037043105.1. Lineage (NCBI taxonomy): Eukaryota > Metazoa > Arthropoda > Insecta > Lepidoptera > Nymphalidae > Vanessa > Vanessa tameamea. The sequence continues at coordinate 8,550,545 of NC_087316.1, forward strand.
GATCAATATGTACCATTTTTATCGTAAATTCAGCGATGTTATTACTCTTCTCTGACGCAGAGATGTGGAATTCAGATGAGTTTATGTCGATTTCGTTGCTTTAAGAATAAGGTTACTGCGCATGCTCACAGAGTCTGTATTGACATCTCAGCAGACTAGTTTTTATATACACAGTACAATAGTATTGCACCCCAGTTTCCATAGATGTAGAAGACTTTCATTGAATTAGTAAGACTACCATCATCTCATGAATAAATGTTTTATTTTTTTTTATTTTCGTATATACAAGGTAAACGAATATATTAAGTACCTAAGTTAAATGTCAAAAATATTTACTTGTTGTGAATTTTAACGCTTTTATATCTATGATAAATATAAAAACGTACATGTACAATTGTCTTTCCTCAAATTTTTCTTTTTGAAGTTTTTTAATAGAATAATTTTATATTCTTGATTTACAAAGAGTTTTCGACTAAAATAATTTGTTTACAGCATATACTTATATGACGGCGACGGCGGCGGCCGAACTGTATTGCTCTCTATAATAAAATTTAGCTTCCGACTTATATAAGATTACAAGGCATATAATGGATTTCTTTAACAAATCAAGACATAAACAAAAAACACTTCAAGACAATTTTAAGCAATTTTATAGGAACTACTCAAACTCAAACTCAAATTCCTTTATTCAACATAGAGACATTACACTTACTTATTGATGGTCAAATTAAACACTACCACCGATTCGGAAAAAGGAACACCCTGACCTGAGAAAAACCTGCGAAAGAAATTCAGTGGGTCTTTTTTTTTGTCAAATTAATTAGATACATTATTATATATGAATAGAAACAGCCAGGAGGCGATCGTTTCATTCCCAAGGTGTGCTATCAAACATAAACTCACTAATTGTATAGTAACCTTTCGCACACAAGCGTTCCTTAATATTTTGTTTTAATTTGGCAACAGAAGCATTTTGAACGCTTTCTGGGATCCTGTTGTAGAAGCGTATACATTGCCCCACAAAAGAGTTACTGACTCTATGCAGTCGAGTAACAGTCGAGTAATGTTATGAGAATCACATTTTCTCATAAAAACATTAATATTTTTCCGTACATACAAAACATTACAGAATATATATTGAGAAGCAAGTTAATATCTTAATTTCTTTAAATTTATACCTTAATGATTCCTTGGCTCCTAGGTTATAGATTGCGCGAATAGCCCTCTTCTGCAGCACAAATATAGTATGGATAGCGGCTGTGTTACCCTAAAGCATAATACCGTAGGACGAGTCGTATCAACATCGGTAAATAATCTAATTTTAGTGACCGCAAATACTCAGAAAAAAATCCGCAAAAACTCAGTCTACCCGCCAATCCGTTTATATGGGGTAGCCACTGTAACTTGGCACCAAGAAAATAAGTTGTTTTAACTGGATCCATCGATTCCCCATTGATAAGTACATCGGGTTTTACATTTTGCACATTTGGTGTGCTAAATTTTACAATTTTAGTCATTTTATTATTCAGTCTAAGATTATTTACGCTAAACTAGTGTACTATATCAGACATAGAATTGTTTACATCGTCATACTGTACCTGTTTCCTATTAATTTTAAAAACCAAAGAGGTATCATCAGCAAACAATACTATATCATGTTTGTTCTCAACAAGAAATGGCAAGTCATTTATGTATATGAGGAATAGAAAAGGTCCAACAATTGTTCCTTGTGGGACCCCCATACCAACTGAGACCCCGGGAGACCTTGTCCCTTTAACGTCAATCCTCTGAATTCTATTATTAAGATAAGATGTCAGAAGGTCGAGTGCACATTCTCTAATACCATAGTGATATAGTTTCCTGACCAGAGTTTCATGTTGACACAATCAAAGGCTTTGGATAAATCGCAGAAAATCCCTAAGGCATCCTGCGACCTCTCCCAGGCTTCATAGATATTTCTTATAAGTTCGATACCTGCATCGGTAGTCGAGCGACCCCTCGTAAATCCAAATTGTTTATATGAAGCAGATTGTATTTATTGAAATATACTAATAATTGATTTAGAATAATTTTTTCAAATATTTTGCTGAGGGTTGGTAGTATTGAGATTGGCCTATAGTTGTTAGGATCTGAAGAGCTACCAGATTTAAATATTGGAATGACTTTACTATGTTTCATCAGGTCAGGAAATACACCACGTTGAACACAATCATTGAATATTATTGCAAGATAAGGTACAATCACATCAATAATTGAATTAATCACCTTTACAGAAATACCACATAGATCAGCAGTTTTCTTAATGTCTAATGACTTAAATGTACAAATGTAAAAATTAAATTTTGATTTGCATTCTCGTACATTTTCTTTCATCAATGATTCGGCAACTGCTGGAGAAGAAATAAGTAACTTAGTTGTAGAAACAGGTATGTCAGCAAAAAACTGAAGCAACTTCCCGTTCACTATTTATGACTTTATTATTATAATTTAAGTTATTTATTTTCACTACAGGTTCCAGAGTATGCTATGTAAATACTGATGTATTCATTTGTATAGTCAAAATACAAAACCACTGATATGTAATTGATTAAGTATGTAAGTATTAAATACATAAAGAGCCGAGATAGTATACAGCACGTAAATATGAACCGAAGCTCGTGGGTTCAATTCGTGAAACAGCGTTGATGTAGTGTGCGAGATTTGTATTTATAATTCAATTCGTGCTTCGATGAAGGAATAATTCGTAATTAAATAATAACAAGTCTGATTGATGCTGACTTTACAATTAGTCATTGATGATTATTGCTCGTCTATATTCAGTTACAAAAGTAATATTATTATAAGTACCTACGTTGCTTCCCTTCTCTGTGACGGATAGAATGATTTTACTCTTTTTAAATTATAACTGTACAAATGGCGCTCTGATAATCTTGTTGAGTTTACTGCCAAAAGACACCATTTTCCCTTGTTCCACCCTTCTGTGGTACTACGCTGGTGATACAAAGTAATATTAACGTACTTGTCCCTGTAGTTACAATGATCCACTTACCATTCAAACCGGAACACAACAATACAGCTCCTTGGCAGTCAAATATATAGTGAGTGGGTGGTACCTACCCGAGAGCCGAGATGGCCCAGTGGTTAGAACGCGTGCACCATAACCGATGATTGCGGGTTTAAACCCAGGTAATCACTACTGAATTTTCATGTGTTTAATTCGTGTTTATAATTCATCTTGTGCTCGGCGGTGAAGGAAAACATCGTGAGGAAACCTGCATGTGTCTAATTTCAACGAAATTCTGCCACATGTGTTTCCACCAACCCGCATTGGAGCAGCGTGATGGAATAAGCTCCAAACCTTCTCCTCAAAGGAGAAGAGGCCTTAGCCCAGCAGTGGGAAATTTAAATTATGTTAATGTTATGTTGGTACCTACCCATACGAGCTTGCACAAAAGTTCTACCACTAAGTAAGCAACAGGTTGGACCACTTGGACTATTGTTGTACTCTCTTATAAAATAGGATTTACGCTTAATTACAGAGGAAAAAATGATGGACTTTATGAACATTTATATAAATGTTTATATGTCCATGATATTCCGATTCCATTATACAAATCTAATTAATTATCTATTTGACTTGTGTAACATAATAACTTATAGTTCTTGTTCTTTTTTTCCGTTATTTAAAAGTTCATGTAATCTAAGAGTTTACTTGAATAAAGTATAATTTGTATTTTGATTAGTGTTTTAATAATAAACACGTCATAACATAATATAATAATTATTAACATTACCGAAGTCCTTAATATACAATAGCAACACAATATTTAAATATATTATGTAAAAAAAAGATTGTGTAAGAGCTATTTGGGTTACCTATTTAATTTAAAAAAAAAATACCACCTTTGAAATAAAAGACTGTTTTAAATAATTAATTTATTTATTATAAATATACTTGTTCGACATTCACACACACCAACACACTATAATACAACAAGGTACACTCATTTTCACACATCACTAATATAATAGAATACAAAATATATCAAAGTCAACATTTTAAGGTTAACAAAGAAAGAAAGACTATTTTTATATTATTTATAAATATCAGTTGCAGTGCGACCGTCCGAATTGTATAATATCAAATGAAAGTCAATGATAATAATATTATTCCAATGAGACAAATTTATATATATATATTTTAATATAAATCATTATAAAATAACCTAATTAATAGTTTTTTTTAATAATGCGTCACGATTCGCAGTTTTATAAATATATTATAATTTTAAAGTTTAATGATTAATAAATAATCAAATTATAATGATGAGTTGATGATACTTAAAATTAATAACTTCTGATACACTTCAAAAGATGTTTTGTACCATAAAAGGTACCGTAGTCTTGTATTGTAGTGAAACTAAACAGTAATTTTGTTCAAAGGTAAATTTGAAAAGATATACTTAGACATTAAAATATGTACAGTAATGTGTTATCTAAAATCTTATTCTCTATAAAGTTGTATAAAATGTAAAAGTGCAAATGGAGGCGGGTTTTAAATTATATATTAACTTGACAGCTATGCATAGATAATATTTTTTTTTAAGAAAAAAAAATGCAGCTGTATGTAATACTAAAATATGTAAAATTACGTATTTATTTCAAGTTTTATATAAAACAATACTGAAAGTGGAAATAAAAGGCATTAATATATATTTAAATGTTGCTGATTTTTTACATTCAAAAATAAAAATGTTTTAAAGTAAAAAAAAAAAAAAACTTGCTCTTAGCTTTTGACTTCCAAGGCTTCTTAATTAAAGTTGCAATGACATAACGTTTTTTTTTTTTTTTAAGAATATTATTCCGTTTTCTTAATTCAATTATTGAATTTATAGCATGATTGATTAGTTAGTTGCAGTTGCAAACCATTACTCCTATAATAATTTCTCAGTCTTATTGCGTGTGGCCTATGATTATTTATACTTTAAGATAACCCTAGAGAGGCAATTAAGTAACATATTTTTTATTAGTTTCTATTGAGCAAAGAATGTGTCGGATACAAAAAATGTAGCAGCTATAGAGTGTATACGGAACACATGTGCATTAACCGAGTATAACGGTCTCCGTTATTGTTTGCATGTCAAAGAAAAACAATGCGAGAAAACTACCATAGTCTATGAATAAATCCACGACTTCACAGTGGATTTTATAATTAGTCTAAATAAAAACAGATCTCCGAACAGAAAGGATACAGGTTTATATAAAATATTACGTTCTATTCATACAAAGATCTAAAATAGAAATTAATTTTATTTCCATTCAAAAAATGAAATGCCTACTAAATCGAAATATGTTACTGTGGTTTTTTTATAATTCAAATAAATCTAATGTTTTTTGTTAAGAAAATATGACTGCTAAAAAAATACAATGCTGTAATTGTTTTGAATTAACTGTTGTTGCCTGTTAAAAGTACTACAGTATAAGTATTTACCTAATTTAATAATATTCTTACTGATTTTAGAAGAATATCGTTATAAAAACATCGCTGTTATAAATACGATTATTTTACCTCAATTGTTAGTGCATTGTTCATTTCTTAATATATAAAAGTGTATTAGACTTTAAATTCTACCGAGTCTATGATAATTGAACAGTTGAGATCTTTACGGGTACGATTTATCCCTGAAGTTATCTTCGTGTTTTCAAGGCAGTTGCGGTGGCGCTGAACATTCTGGAAATAAATATTTTTCAAGTTAACATTTTTTTCTTAAACGTAATTTCGTAGTGTACTGATATAATAAGTTTGAGTATTGTGTATTGTTGTTTATAAAATATAATAAATAAGAATTTAAGTATTATATATTTCAATAAAAATATATAATTCCGGGCCAAATCCGGCCACGGCAGCTATTCTCAACGGATACTAACCAATTTTGCAATATCTCGCCTATTATAAGAGTTTATGCGGAATGTCATACCGACTATTGCGATGCCTGTTAACATTACAAGTATGTATGCGCAGTGCGATGTACGTCTTGACATATTCACAAATGCATGTATGTACTGAATATTTTTTTAATACTAATGTAAGTATTTTTGCAATATTTTAAATATTTGAACCTAATCGATGTACTAATAATATTATAATAAGTTAAAACTTGAAAACTCTATAGGTTTATGTAGTATCTTTCCTATTATTGAATATAAAAAAAAACAACTTGCTTATATAATACTTTCGTAAGTACGTTGAAAATATTACATTCAAGTAACGGTCATACATCGTGACAAATGTGCTATTGAGGTGCGCTGAGGTATTTAGGGCGTGTTTGGGCAGGTGACACTTGTACACTCTAATTGGGTATTGCATAGGACCACCTACTTTTGTCTTCAAAATGTATTTTTATGGTAGTAATTACTTCCAGGATTATTCAAATACCGTAAGAATCAAATTACAATAAAATTATTTACAATTTTTATAATTAGCAGTTTGTATGAATTATGTTGAGACTGACAACTTAATTCTGATGTCCCTGTTGGTTAGTCGAACCTACGAGAAAAAATATTTAGACGATTCCGAAACCAACGCTTTAAATGATACAAATCCGCTAGGACATTTTCATTTTTGTATAGATTTTAAAATTGTAGTTTTTTTATTTTTATAGTTTATTTAATTTTTATATGAAATTCATTGGATCTACATACAATATATGATCTTAAATGTCATGATTGTACAAATTTACTTTAAAAAAATATAAAACGAGACAATAGGCATTCGTTAATCCAAGCTTTCAAGCCATTTCTTTTTATGTATTGTATTCAATGGTTGTGGAGTTGTTAAAGTATTTTCGTGACCATATCGAATGTAATCGGATTTCGATCTGAAGGATTAATAAATATGAATTGCTATTTTATTGATTTTTACATCGTCCTGGTTTAATAATGACACGGTGCATTTTGTTTTTCAAAAAGACTTGGATTTAATAAAACTATACTGATATTATTTTATTATATCTCGACAGTCTTGATTTCTCTCTATGAGCGTTGCAATATGATAGTCTTTTTTACAAAATGTATTACGAATTCGCTTCAAATTTCATTTTATGTTATAATCACGATGCTAATATATTGGATGTGATTCATATTCGTTTCACATCTTTATTTGTTCTTATATATTAATTACTTCGCTTGGTGGTAGGGTTTTGTGCAGGCCGTCTAGGAACCCACTCATCAGATATTCTACCGCCAAACAGCAGTACTCAGTACTATTGTGTTCCGGTTTGAAGGATGAGTGAGCCAGTGTGACTACAGGCACAAGGGACATACCATTTTAGTTGCCAAGGTTGGTGGCGCATTGGGGATATAACGAATAGTTAATAATTCTTACAGTGCCACTGTCTATGGGTGGTGACCACATATCATCAGGTAGCCCATTTGCCCGTCTGCTTTTGTCATAAAAATAATAATTAAAGCGTGCTCCTTATTTAGCGAATGTGGATTTCTTATTTTTGTAGGGCATAAATAAATGGTCATTTTTCCACAAACATTACAAACGATGTGGATTTTTTATTGTTATTATCATTACAGTTTCTATTGCTTTAAGATGACTGGCATTTAATGTGTGTCATATGATTGCGCTTTGTGAATTGGGTTCAGTAGAGCTCTTCTGTAAAACCAAACTCGAAACCGTAGAACAGAATGCGTCATAAAGTGATATCCAAATATATATATTTTTTAATATTACATTAAAAGAGAATATCGTTTAAGTTGCTTTTCATCATTTCACTGGTGAATGCGAAGTGTAGTATTACAGAATAACACTGCTTGTAATTTACTACAAATGAAATACGTATCTTGTTTCGCTCAAGTGAGGTAACCAATATTTATTGATAACAAATTAATTATACATAATATAACCATAACAGTCTGTATGTCTGTCTGACACTCAATAAATAAAGTAAAATGCTTCTAGTAATAAAGATTTTGAGTTTAATTATTTTACTCGGATTATGAATGTATATCGCTAGTAATCGTGATAGTGTTAGATAGTTTAAGTCTTTCGTCTTATATTTACTGTAGTTACAAATGCCGACGAATGAAATTATATCAATGACGCATTTATCCAGTTCGTGTTCATGGCACTTACAACAGGAAACGTAGGTGATTACCATCCATTGATCGTTATATATGTATGTTGTTTTAGCGAGACGAATATAAGTTAAGTGTAATGAAAAAACTGTCCTAACCAGACCAGCTTGCTAGTGAGATTTTTGTTAAGATTATTCAGCTCCGCCCTAAGTACAACAAACACCCGGGTGCAAGCGGTATCAAAAAAAATAAAAGATTCAAATTTTCAATAAACATGGTCAATGACTTGCCTATCACGGGTATGACGCCCGGGTTTTTACAATCCCCTGCACTCTGAATTAAGACAGGGCTGAGCATAATCATCAACGAGCAATTAGCGTGGAATCAAGTCACCAACAAAAATTGATATGCGACAGGTAAGTTGTCGATTATAAAATCTGACAAATTATTTCTAGATACGCCGTGTAATCTTGCACAGTCTGTGATGCCTCGAATAAGTGTGTGTGTGCTGATTATGATTATGTATGCGAGTAGACTCACTGCAGACGGCGCAGGCTATCTCGTCGCTGTTGTCCCCGCAGCCGTCTCGGCCCGAGCACGCGACCGCCGTGCTGCGACAGCGCCCGTTCCCACACCGCAGCGGACAGAAGTCCGCTGCACGCCAACTGAGAATACAGTATTATTATATTATTTAACTTTCTTTAAAATGTATCTATAAAAATAAAGTAGCAGGCTGTAATCTAGGTACTATAATACACCACTGCTTAGCTTAAGACAGTTGCAGATATTCACCTGACACATGCAGTTTTCCTTACAAAGTTTTGCTTTCGCTGAGCGCAGAATAACTTATAAATAAGTATAGAACTTATAATAAGTAAAGAAATTTTAGTGAGGCTTGAATACTCGATCTTCGGTTAAGATTGATGTCTTCAACCAATAACTCACCTCGGATCATCATGAAAATGTGATCATAAAACACTTACTATGTTTTTGAATAATATATGATCTTTTTTTTCTGATTTAGTTCAAGATTTATTTAGTACCTTTTTTGTTCAGATGTCGTGATTGATGTTTGCGACGTTTTATATAATATATATTTTAGTAGAAATTCCATAACATGAGTCTAATTTAAACTAAATTAAAATAATTAAATCTGAATTTATTATTAAAAAAAAATCTCGTTGATTTGGCAAACTGCATTTAATATATTCCATTTGAAAGAAATCTATCATCATCAAAATAATCTACGGGCGATCAGTACACATCATGAAGAATTGGCTACTGTACCTACTAGCCAATTCAATAAAAAGTCTACAGTTTATAAAATGTAATTGTTTTATTTCATGTATTTACCGTGATTGTTCATTGCATAGATGTGGAGGCTCATCCGAGCCGTCCTTGCAGGAGATTATGGCATTGCAGAACTCGTATTCCGGTAAGCATTCACCCGACCCGCAACGGAATGTGTGTCGCGGACAACTGGAAAAACACGATCGTACTGTTATACAACTTACAAAACTAGCCTCGACACCAACCTGTTGCGCACAATCACGGAATCTATTACTTGCACTACATTTTTCTACAGTTTCTCAAAGGAAAATATTTCATTATGATATAAACACAGAATTCATGTACTCAGTTGAATTGCATTTGTCGGCTACTTCTAGGCCTCAAGACATTTGTCAAGTTATATTTTTCCCTAGATCCATAGGCTCACCCTCTTCTCCTGGTGGCTCGACAGTTCCTTTCGTCCTCGCCGCCCGGACACTGCACGACGCCGTCACAGCGCGAGGAGCGCGACACGCACGGCGAGCCCGCTCCTCCGCAGCGAAACGCGTGTATTGGGCAACGTTCGCCAGTACCATCTGAAATAATGTTTGATTATATTAATATTTTTTATTAATCAGGACGGCGAGCGAACAGGCCATCTGATAGTCAAATTTTCCATATCAACCAAGCCAATCAATAAAATAAATAATATAATTGCGTCCATATATTGGATTAATGATGTCGATGTCTTTTGGTGCCACATCCTTCCAGTCTCACAATATTATAAAAAAGAATAAAGACATAAACGCTTCAAATCTTGTGTAACTATACTGTTCTTTAGTCTGTCGGACTGCGTAAGTACATTTAATGGTTAATACTTAGAGAGAAATGGAACGACACATTTTGAAAAATTACCATCTCTGAAATTTTCACTATTTTATAGTTCGCTATAGCTTTAAATTAGCTTTAAAGTAAGGGTACTCGAGGCCCGGAACTAGACCCCAGGAGAAAGGCGGATTTATATTAAGATTATGTTAAAAAAAATTGGTAAAAAAGACCCACATATCGTGGGTTGTCCTTAAGCCTCGAAATGGTCTGAGATGGCTCTAGAGTCCGACCCTGACTGTAGTACCTTTTACATTGTTACTTTTCGTAGTGTTAGACAGTTAACCATTTTACATTGGAAAATAATTGTAGTCTCCGTACTTTTAAATTAAAGTAGAGAAATAACCTTGCCCAGTTCAAGATTTAGGTTATTATTTACATTTGACGCCTAGTCCAATTTACCAGCAACAACGATAATTTAAAAATTGCTGTTATTATCCGTCACCAAACATTTGTGAACAGGGTTTTTAAATGAACCTTTGCTTCGTTTGAAGATAAGTGATACAGTGAAAATAATTAATAGGATAAGAATAAGTTGTGCAAGGAAAGAAACCCGTGCATAGATATTTACCTCTACCTGTACCTTGGCATTTTTCGTCCGATCCGTCCGGACAGTCCTTACGACCGTCACAAACAAAGTACCAGCTTATACATGTACCAGTCGAACGACACTGTAATATATAAATTAAAACATAATATAATTTATCCAATTATAAATTAAGTTTAATAATAGTGTTGCACCTTTACCGTAAATTACTGACTAATTGACTCACTTACTTGGAATGTGCCCGGCAAACATCCTCTGTTGCGAGCTGAACAAGCCGAGGTAGAATTTGTACGGTATGCACAATCGCATCGCTTATTAGCACATCGTGTGTTTGGATCCACCATATGACACTGTTCATCTGTGAAACAGGGCATTCCCAAAGACGCCGGTCCGACGTCGAACGAAACAGGATCGGCGCGAATACGATTTTTATCTAAAAATAATATTGGATCGATTTCATTTTCGCAAGTACAATTTAAAAAAAGAACCCAATTTAATTAATAGTTTTTTAATTTCGTCCTTCTTCGATAATATTTAGTATCAGTAACGAGTAGAAGTTTATTAATGTACTTGAAGTTTTTATAACTAACCTTTTAATGAAGATTTTTTTTGATGACCACTTTTATTAGACTTATTACTATTCTGATCCTTTGTAGTTCCTTTCTTGTTTGACTTCTTTTCAATCGTTGGCTGAGTGACTACTCTATATATTGGTTGATCGTTAGCATGCAAATTAGCTGTCATTTCATCAACTCTAATCAATTCATTAGGTTCACCATCTTTTCTGTTTGATACCGGTAGTTTACTAGGTTCTATAGTGGGTACTTTTAAGGCAGTTTGCATAAGGGGACTATCTTCTTGTGTACTTAGTACATCATTTTTACTGGTAAACATAGGTAAATTGCTCGGTTGAATATCGTCTTTAATTGCTGTTAATTTAGATTTTCCAATGGAATCCACTGGTTTGGTAATTTTTTGAAGCTTGGATACTTTATCGTATAATTCTTGATTAGATGGTGTTCCCTTAACAGACTCTATAGTTATCATATCTTTTTCAAGTATCACTGCCTCCGTTGAATACGCAGATGGTTTTTGAGCGACGCATTTATCTCCGGTTTTCTTAAAAAACGCGTTACAAGAACACCGTCCAAATAGATTTGGTATGACGAATTCACAATGACTTTCTTTATCCCACAAACGGCAATGTTCGTTACTATAACAGACGTGACCCGGTGGTGCAGCTACGGAAAAGAAACAGTATTATATAAGAATTCGCCGGGAAAAGAGTTGGTAGTTAGAACAGGCATATCTTGTCCGAAGATTACGGGACCACTTTTAGCGAATACCATTGATTTTTTATGTTTGTTTAAACTGTGTCTATAGTTCATCTTGTAGTGATTAAAAGAAAAAAAAACAGAAGAAAGCCTATATTTTTTTAATATCTTTGGTGTACGCGGAAATGTGCCACCTGATGGTAAGTGGTTAACAATCCCTATAGACATTGGCCCCGTAAGAAATTTTAATAATTCCTTAAAGGGATATTCGAAATGTAAAGAAAGTTTAATATTTCTTACAACTTCTAATGTCTATGGGCAGTGGTGACCACTTACCATCAGGTGATCCATTTTTCCTTCCGTCTACCTATACAATAACAAAATCACCAATGCGCCACCAACCTGGGGAATAAGACTGTATGTCCCTTGTGTCTGTAGTTATGGCTCACTGACCTTTCAAACCGGAACACAACAACACTAAGTAGGTATATGTTTATATTACTTGATGGTAGCTTATAAGATGAGTGGGAGGTACATAACTAGAAGGGTTTGCTCTAAGTCCTACCACTAAATGATATTAGTCAGATAAATCGATCACAAGTCCAGAACCCGGACTGGAGTAGGATGATGGAATAAGATCCGAAACATATTAAAATAAGATGCCTTGCCAATGCCAACGGATGCACATTTTCAAGCATAATATAAGAGATATTAATAAATACTAGCTATAAAAACCGTATTGAACTTGTCAGCCGTGAAAAATCATTAGTGATATACAGCGCTTGTGATAGTAGTTAGTAATTTACTCGATGGAAAATGAACGACTTCTCACTATATGCTCTGATAATCGCTTTCTTAATAAATATAAACCTAACTTATCATTCACGTAGATATTCGGATTAAAGATTTCTAGCTTAATTGTAGGATATTTCATTGCATGTGATATTCAAATCAATACAATATATCTATAAAAGTGAAATTACTGTAAATGTCCCACTACTGGGCTAATGCTTCCTCTCCGTTTGGGGAGAAAGGTTTGAGCTTATTCCATCACGCTGCTCCAATGCGTGTGGCAGATTTTCATCTGACTCATTTTACTCGTGATGTTTTTCTTTACCGCCGAAATGAGATTAACTATGTGTAAAAATACATGAAAATTCAACGGTGTTTGCCTAGGTTGGAACCCGCAATCATCGGTACAGTTCCGCGGATTCGAATAACTGTACCATCTTGGCGCCTACACCTATAGCGAGTTAAAATTATGTTACATAGCATCGTTTCTATAGACTATGTTAATCGATGTACGAGTTCTACTTTAGGCGTGAAATAATTCTCACACTATCCAACCATTATGAGTTATAATAAAATATGTCATTAAAGGCACAGCATCGGTTTGACAGAACAATCGTCTCATTTTCTCACAGATCATTCCAGATATACATTACGGAAGTGATTACTATGTGCGCGCAGTGAGCTAGTTATAAAAATTGATTAGCGCAAAATATGCGATTTAGAAAAACGCAATCACGAATTCTTATATTAAAACCAGTTATATTCATTTCGATTGATCGAATTGATATCTCGACTTTCATCTGCCCGAGTTATAGATTGGCATGGTGGCTTATCTGCACCCAAAACAACAAGTTATTACCCGTGACGTGACCGATTTGGTGTAAGTTCAGTCGAATAGCGGTTATGAAATCGAAAGTCGTACTAGCTACTAGTACTAAGTACTATTGAAATTATATTGCTTCGAAGAAAATTTAAAATAACTTAAATTACGGTGAGGCAAAATTGCTTATTATTTTACTTGGATCACTAATATTGATTTGTGGTTATTTGCAAATAATCCGCGTCAATTACGGAGTGTCATAAATGTTACCATAGACAATACGAATGTTACTCGTAGTCTCAAGAGGTTATATACATCCAATTATACAAAATGACAATGTTTCAAATATAATAACATAATTTGAGATGTGTGTGTGTATAAATTTTTGTTTTTAAAAAAAAAACTTACGAGAAAGACAGGTATGCTTCCTAAACTGCAAATGTCCGTCTGAACATCGGCAAACCCCATCTAAGCAGGCGCTGTAGGCAACTTTTAAGGTGCACTGTTCCGACACCACGCATTCGGAGCCTAAGAGAGTCGCTGTAACAAAAAGATTCACTTAGTTTATTGTCTGAGGACTAATTGGTTTCAAAGCACTGATGTATCTGTATACGGATAAATAAAAAAAGTATAAATTTGTTTTATTCATATTTATCTGCATATATAAATAAAAAAAAATATTATTGTCTTGTTCTAACATTTTATTCGTATTTTTTAAGTTTGATCGACAAAAAAGCTTAAGTATACTTTCTTTGAGTTCTTCTTTCTTCGTGGGACGAAATATTAATTATAGTTTTACTTTCTTAAATTCGCATTGATCAAATAAATAAGATCTGTATGTTTTATATTGATACTCCAATTAATAAATTGTTTCAGTATAAACAATTTAAATATATATATTTGTATATATTTAAGAACTTAATGTTAATAATTATTATATAAAAAATATATTAATTTATAGTATTTTAATTAATATGTTTGAATACAAGACTGTTTTAACAATCACATGATTATATACTGGTTTCTCTTTAAGATAAACATTAATTTTGAAAAAAAAAAATTAAAGCTACTATTGTTTCCAATATTTATTTTACCCAATGAAATAAAACATCTCCTATTGAGTTCTTGCTCAAGTTAATTATATTATACTGAGTTAATACAGCACTGTATCCGAAATCTTTTAATACTGACAAAATATGTTTATGATATTTATAAGAGGGCACAAAAAAATTAAATTCAATGTTGACATGCATGTCATGTGCAGTTAGAATGTTCATCAAAACAGAACAAGGAAAAATTTGTAGTCTATAAGATAACGGATTCATTATGTATTTTTAAACATCTGAATATAAAAAATTAAGATTAACTGGGCGTTAGCAGACATATTCTACGAAGCGTATGAATGAAGGTGGACAGAAAATTGAATGGCGAGGTCACGACTCTACGCGTATGCGACCCTATTTTGTGGTTCAAGTTCACAGTCGGCTTGTAGCATCAATTTGTATGCAATGTATTACTTTTGACTTTATTTTTATGTATTTGAACCGTAATCAATTTATGATGATATGCACGTTTCGTATCCAATACGGTCTAGTGATCGTAGTGACATAAAATTGATAAAAGCACATTTGCATACTTTAATACATACAGAACATGGGATATAGGTATATTTATTTATCGCAAATATAATTCCAAATAATATGCTAATAAATAAAAATAATACATCATTTGAAATAAAGATTGCTGGCAATAATAAAAGTATAAAGAAATGATGTATCCCCGGATATTAATATAACTATCATGTAGATTCGAACATTTTTAGTAACTAATAAATAAAATAAATATTTTTAGCACACCCAAAACTGGTAAAATATAATTGCTGAAAGGTTGCATTAATATTGCTTTATTTTATATTAATATCTAATTAGAAATAAAAAGATAACCAACGTAAAATAAAAACTAAAAAAATAATCAAATTCAGGTAGAGATGTTTTTAGTGTAATGTTTAACTGAAAAAACTACTAAATCAATATATATAAAACTTATACCAGGAGATGCGGTACGTTTCGGAGAAGGTTTAAGTATAGAATATTATTATAGTGCTATAAATATCTGTAGTGGTGTATCACATTGCATCGGTCCGTTGTACTTTTGATAACATTGTTTTTGTGAATAAGCCGATGGTGTAATAGATAAATAAATATAAATAGTGACACTTCACGGTTTTACCCGTCCTAAATTTATACTATTGACGTAAGAAATATAAATTTCACATTCCTGTATCATATATTTATTGTAACTTCTGAATGGATGTCTAAGAAAAACTTTATAATAAGTAAATTGAGATGAATGGTCTTTAAATGTTACATATTATAATTATATTTACATAAATGCATCTTTATATTTTTTAATAAATGTAACAATAAATTTATAAAGTACCTGAAATGTCGCATTGTTTCTGTAATATTAATTGTTTTATACATTGCCATGGTCGAGCTAATAAAACGAAACGAACAGTAATTGTAAGGAAGTAAAATTCCATTCATCAATCACGTTTGCATGTGTCAACACAGTGTAATTTATAGTATTCGGAAAACATTTTCTAATAACTTAAATACGATTTTATAATAGTGTTGAAACTTTCTGCTTGTGTACACATAGCCGACACTTTCGAACGATTAACAGTCTGTCACATAACAAATCATTTTACATACCAGTAGTTTTTTTTTATTTAATAATGTGCCGATAAAGCTATTTAAATGTTTGTATAATTAATACCTTTCAATAAAAAGGTAATGATGATCGTTTGAAAAGCATAAGTGGTGAAGTACCTTCCGCATTTTATAGTAACTGTTATCAAGTGCTACGTTGATAAATCACACGGGATGATCTTGGTAAAAATTTTTCGTGGCAGGGTTTTGTGCAACCCCAAATACTTGTTATTGTTGGGTTTCGGTTTGAAAGGTGAATGAAACAGTTTAACTACAGGCACAAGGGACATAAGATCTTTGTTCCCAAGGTTGGTTGCGAATTGCCGATGTAAGGAATGGTTTGTCAGTCTGCTTAAAATTAAAATTGTAAAATATTTTATAAAAAGTTTTAATCTTACACATTAATCAAAGAACTTAAACATTAATTAGAGAGATAGATGAAATATGAATGTCCATTAATATCTACATTATACTATTCAGCGCTTTATTTAAGAGGTCACTGTTTGAAGCAAAAAATATCCAGGTTAATACTAATTTTCAGTATTGTTACGTCTTAGACAGATCTCATAGATGAAATCAAATATGTTTGACACATAAATCTTAGAAACGAAGCGTAAAAAGATGAATTTGCGTTTATTGTATCGTTTACAGATGGACAGGCGTGAAAATTTAATTCGCGTGGCTTTTGGATTTCCAATCATAAAATTTAATCTGTGGCCTAATTTGTCAGTGTGTCTCAGTGACCTCCTTTATTTTGTGTTATTCATTGGTTAACTTGCATTGATTTACAACATTTTTTTTATCTGTGGACCGTAATTAAGACAGTAAAACGTATGAGTCATATTTAGTAGGTGTTTTTAAGAGTTATATACAATGAATTCAATCCTGAAGTTTAAATAAAAAAAGTGTATAAATTAAAAATTTAAACTTTTGTAAGAAATGTACCTAATATTTTAGATACATTGTTCATGTTTCAATAAAATGGTCTAATTCATTGAATATATCCACTATATTTACCCTATTGATATAATATGTTATAATTATGAATAAATTGTTACATCTGTGTAAGAAATAAATTAATCGGAATCTCTGTTTTGTCAGAGGAAAAGGAAATTTGTTTTTATAATTCATCACCGGTTCGGTGGTGAAGGAGTAGTGGTGAGGAGGACACCCAGGGCCAGATCTACCATATGAATTTTGGGCTTCAGCCCATAGCCCCGTGGATACAAGGGGGCCTCAGCTAAGTCAAGTCAAAGTCAAAAATAGACGATAATGCGAAAGAATCCATAACTTTATTAAACAGATCGTATGGTTTGCAGCTCTGCGAGTCCTGCAATTAATCAAACCAGATCAGAATCCGATTCAGATATGTCTTAGGTGGGCCCTTAAGTAGTGTTAGCCCAGGGCCCCCTAAACTTACGGTCCGGCCCTGAGGACACCGTGAGAACCTGCATGCTTCTTATTTTATTAAAATTGTTCTATATTTTTTCCACCAAATCGAATTGGAACAACGTGATGGAATAAGTCCTAAACCTTCTCAAATGCCCCAAACCTCGTCCCCAAAGGCCATAACCTAGATGTGGAACATTTACAGGTTTACTTACTTTACAGGATTATGTAGAAGTTCCATAAACTTCGTCTAATAAATGTATGTTGCTATTAAACAATAATTCTAGAAATACTATTAACTGGAAACAAATTGCACAATACTATACAGTTTTTCTTTCATCGAAACCATGTTTACAACAATCACACACATGTCAGTGGAGCATTGTGTAGTAAAATTAAATTGTAATTTTTTACTGACATACCAAAACGTATACACATATGAATACAATATGTGAACTATTAGTCATACCTAGATACGAGTTAAAATAAACTAGTCTTCGTTGTCGCGCATAGGATAAATAACTTTATGATTGGTTTTAAATGTTATCGCTCCTACATTACTAGATAAGAACTTCATTTTTACTTTAGGTAAAGTAGCCAATTTATCTGCATAAATATGCACTGTGTCAGGAATATTAATTACTGTATCGCATTCGTTTTATTCCTTCACGTGATTTATTTTTTTACATTTTACATTAACAGCCTGTAAATTTCCCACTGCTGGGCTAAGGCCTCCTCTCCCTTTGAGGAGAAGGTTTGGAGCATATTTGACCACGCTGCTCCAATGCTGGTTAATGGATTCACATGTGGCAGAATTTTGTTGAAATTAGACACATGCATGTTCCCTCGCGATGTTTTCCTTCACCGCCGAGGATGAGATGAATTATAAACACAAATGAAGCACATGACAATTCAGTGGTGCTTGCTTGGGTTTGAACCCGCAATCATCGGTTAAGATGCACGCGTTTTAACCACTGATTCATTACTTACTATTATTAAAGTAATGATTTGTAACTCTTGTTATATATACTACTGTATGTTCCTTTTATTAGTATCACTGCATTAATATAACAATGTTGGGCAAAGGCTTATTAGTCTTATTTTTTATAGGAGGAATTCTGTAAAGGATACATAATTTGTACCCTGTATCTGGCTTCCTCCGATAAATGATGTTTCAACACGATGTTTTCCCTTCTCGAAACAACATAACTATTAAACAAAAATTACTCATGTGTTCGAATAAGTTCTACATGTTTTATTTACTAGACATTTCGACTAATTTTTATTTACTAGTAGTCTAGTTGATATTACAATGTATTAACTACTTACAATAATAATGATCGTTTTTTAAGGCATATTTTAATATTTGTGTAAATGTTTAATTGTTAATTTATATAGCTTGATGATATCCTTTTAAATTTTATTATTAGGATATACAATAAAAATATTGGTAAATCCTAATAAATATTTCTTCTTTTTTTATCTCCTATTGAATTTTACGTTGCTAGAAATAATCGATTCGAAAAATGTGATACAACAATTTATAGATAATAAATGAAAAATTACAACTCCGATTAAAGAAAATCATAAACAACCTTCGTTCATCTATTTATGAATATTATTATCAAATGATTATACACTTAATAAAATGGAACCCTTTTAATTTAATGAAGGATAACAAAACTAAATATTTGTCCTATTTTTTATAAAATAACGCAAAAAAGACTAGGATAGTACCTAATTGACATTAAAATTATATCTGAATAGATTACTTAAATTATTGGGATTATTAAAAGTGGTGTTTATTTTAATAAATTGAATAAATACTAAAGAAAGGTAAGAATCTAAAGTATTCGTATTATTGTTAAATATAAAGTAATTATATTAAACATTTATAATATTATATTAAATTGAACACTGAATTTATAATGAAAACTTAAGAATACTTTTAAACATTTTATATCTTCGAGTCGGTTAATAAAGGTCAGTATTACACGTATGAAGTGAGTGACTCGTAAGTAATTTTAAGACCCCGACTTTTAATGTAGATTTATTAGCGACATATTGGATATGGTTGGGTTGGGGAAGAATTGACTGCAAATTGAAAGTAATTTTCGTGTATAATACAAACAATGAATAGAAGGAAAGATTCTTTAAGTCTTATCTTATAAGCAAGTTAGAAAATATTTTTATCCATTTTAGGAAAAGTTTCTTACGAAACCAAAAATATTTGTAACTAGAATCTCATCAATTTATATATGTCTTATATATCAATTGGACATTATGCATTATTAAAAATGTTACGTTTTTAATAATGCATAATGTGTTTTTAACTTAATTAAAGTTAAAATTTATAATATAAATCATATAAGACATTATTTTGATCTAAAATATTTCTACGTATACAACAGTCATAATATTAACTTAAGTGTTAAAGGTGTTAATTTGATATTCTAGATTTTTTGAAATAAATTCTTTATTTATTTGTTAGTGACTCGACTTTTTTTGCGGCGCCATGAGTATATAGTCTTAATTGTGCCAAGAGGGCACAGATTATTTCGCCAATCACTTTGTTAAGTGTAACGATCTGTCACTGATGACTGAAATTGACATATATACAATTTATGATTGTGTTTTGGCGCTAGAATATCTGAACCAATTTAAATTTACTTTATAAATATAGTTTTACTTTAAATAAAAAATACTATTATATGTATTTAAAGTAATATAACGATAGAAAAAACGAATAAGCCTAAAGTTGAGGAACACACGATTCGAATCCGGGACCTCGGGATCTACACCACTAGACCAACGAGGTGGTGTTATATTTACAAAGTACATGAATTAGAAAATGAAAACATCCACTTAGCACCACTTACACTTTCATACTAATGATAACAATTAAAATATCAACGGATTTACTGGAAAATACCTCTTTCACGCGAAGGCTTGACAAGTGAAATGTTAAAGACATAATTAAACGAGCAGTTATGATATTATGAATACAATGTTGTTATGTAATGTCGTTTTGTAAAATTTTTTTATTCGACCATCGACCTAAATGGGCAAAGGTATAAAAATAAAGTTTTTAAATGACAGAAAATTAAAGTAGGCTGTAAATATCTGGCTGTCAGTCATATGAAAAAATAACACGGCATACCAGAGGAAATTAGACTTTAGACTTAACAAACAGTGGGTTATTAAATCTAAATATAGACAAAACCAGTAAGACTAAATAAGACAATGGAACGTAAACCAGAACGGAACATAAATCAAAATAACCTATTAGGTACTTTAAAGAATGCTTTTTTTAAAAGTTTTTTTTTTTTTTGAGTACTTACGTTATATATTCTTTTTTTATGAGGTATCCGATATATTATTTGTACTTTGAATAAAGCAACTGAAATGAATAGATTATTCATCTCTGCAAGCGTGGGATAGTCTTCTAAAGGGCGTGCGAAACATTTATTTTACATTTTATTGCGTATAATGTGTGCATGCTGAGTAGTTGATTATTTTCAGAAGATGTCTTGTATTGTACTCATGTATTAAACTCTGTTATATTTTATTACACATATTTACAATTTAACATAATAAAAGCAGTCATAATCGTTAAAGTCAAACAACTCATAAGCTCTAATAACTATTTATTCTCTGTATTTTGTGTCATATAAACATTTTGATTAATGTGTTATAAAATAATCAACCGTTAATATGTATAGAATTATTTTATTAAGTATAAATTGCCATAGCGATCATCGCCTGAGTTAATTTCCGGATGCCTTTGGTGAAGAGCCGAAGTTTATTGGTCATTTCATGTTTGAGTTGGCAACATGATTATTTTACCGCAATCAAATTTAGTAATATACAGTCTATTATGCAATATAATATTTCACAAATTATATGTCAACAGCTAGGTTTATGAAGACTAATATAAGTATGATGTTTATGTTGATTAAATGCCTTCAGGTCAATCTATATTATTTTTTTAAATATTTTTAGACGAATTGTCGACGGTCGGTTACTTAATGGTCAGGTAAGTGGTCGCCTCCACCGATTTTGCACTGTAAGAAATATTAACCAAACTTTACATAGCCAATGCGTTGCCGATCTTGGGAGCAAAGATGCTATGTATCTTGTGCTAGTAACACAACAACATTTAATATTTGCATAATTAGCACAAAAACCTACCCCAAGTAAATTACACATTATGCGACTTGTCTTTCTGGTTCAAGGAAGCAGCATTATTAGCTTGTGCAACCTAACACGAAACATCGTAAGCGATATGATGCTTATATATAATTATGTATTTTTATTTATAAATCAGGTATGTGGTGTAATTCCGTCTCGGTACGTACCTATAATCCATTCATATTTTATTCCATTACCACCACATCAATACATTTCTATGTATAGCCTATTCCAATTGAAGTAGAAATAAAGATAAACATATCTTAAATTTCCGTATTTCATGCGATTTGCTATTAACTCTTTTATATTGTAAGACTCACTACTAAGAGTTTATGAGATATATATATATTTTTTATAATACAACACCATTACACTGGATTAATTATATCCACTTTCATTTTACTTCCAAAATTCCAATAACAATTTCGTCGACGTTCAAAGGCCCATTTTTCCCCAAATCCATAGTTAATATCTAAGATTAATCAAGCTCTCGACCAATGATATCGCGTCAATTTGCTGTCAAATGTTGTTTATTTGGCTTTTCTCCTCTTATGTTTGGAATAGATATACCTGTGTTTTATTTTGAGTTGCCTAATGTAATCACACACAGAAGAGTAATCCTAATTTCCATGGTTGGTAATGCATTGATTGTACGTAAGGGATGGTCATGGTAACCAATCACGAACAAGTGGCTCTTTTTTTTCTACCTTGGTATGTTAAATTTAAAAAAGGGCCTATACTCTGTACGTAAAATTAATTAATACAATTTGCATCGCAATAATGTGAGCTACATTTACTAGAACAGAAAATCTATGATTGTTCCAGTAATTACCTCGTAATGAGGGTTCGTGTAGTTATGACTTAAGTCTATAACTCATTCATAAATATTTAGTCCGTTTTTGTAGTTACTTACTTAATTTTAAAACGAATGACTTGCAAAATATGCAGTTTTGATACTATTATTTTGAAGGCTTAAAATATGGTAATTTTTAAAGTTTTTGAGATTTTATCTAAATGTAATAATTTACCAATATTGAATCTATCAAAAGTAAGTGGCAAGAAACAGATTATTTCCTCTTTTTGATCAATTATTATACTAATAGCATCGGTATATTAATAAAGTTACAAAATTACGGAGTTTCTATTTACTTACATTCAAGACACGTAGAGTCGTCAACCTGTGCATAGTACGGTCGACATGTGCATAAGCCTCTGGTGCATTGTGCGTTCATAACACTACAGTCCCCGTTGGAGCGGCAATTTGATCCTAACGATGACCCCTCTGTTTGTAATATCTGGAAAAAAAGGAAAAATTATAGGAATAATTATCGTCACGATATATTGTAGTAGGAATATAATTAAAAATGGCAAATAGTTATGAATGTAACGTATGAAAATAAATCAAACCTTTTATACAAGCTAAAACTGCGATGCTTTCATATAATAGAGCTACTATTACTTTTGATTCTGTTATAGTTTTATTTCATTCTAACAATATAATAAATCTACGTTTATCGTAAGTTATGGCAAATCATAGCATTTAGCCGAAAGCGTCAATCGCAAAAATCTCATAAAAGTTGTAGTAAATTGTACGGCTTATAGGGAATCGTAAAACTACGCTGAGATAAAGAGAGGGATGCGGCTCCCTCTGTCCTGCGAATGGCTGGTAATAATGAAGTCGCATTAATCTCACAAGTTGAGTGAACGCACGCAGCTAAGAATAGGTTCAGCTTCTAAGTATTAAAAAGTAAAAGTAAAAATTTAGAAAATTATTGATAAAAATAAACGAACTCTATATATTATTTGAATATAAAATTAATCAATGAAAATATGTATGAACATAAGAGTTGTTATGAATGCGGAAACTATGTAAGTAAATTTCGATATGAAACGAAGTACCAGTGATTTGTAAATTAATTTACATACATTTTGATATAGGCTGTGTTTTAATAACGAAATATGTAATTGGTTTAATAGAGATGAAACGGATATCTAGCATGTATCCGGCATGTATGTATCTTGTCTTTTCGGCTTAATTTTACCATCCGGCCTCACTACGAATGTAACCGGAATGTAACTTTTGACAACTTTAGTAGTTGTGTGGCGTTCAATATAAATTCTAGCTTACGAGATGGGCGGATATCCGGTATTCAAATAGTTCTTCGTTTAATTTCTACTATTTATTTTTCTTGAACGCATTTTTACTATAACAATAATGAAGCCCCTTTGACCGAATTTTGAACAGGAAGGTTCATTTCAAAGACTACCCATCTTCGCAAATTTTAGTGAACAAGTGCCTGTGCAAACATTGGTGTACCTTCCCTCTCACAGTCTGATCTACGTTATTGTGGTACGACGAGAGAGAGGAGAAAAAACTACTTTACGTGCCTTACTAGGAATAGTATAATAACATTGAATTCTTAAATACGAGCTGTTGCTGAAAACGAATTGATAGAAAAACCCGATAACTTTTACTGATCCGACATTAGATTGGCCTCGAAATCTGCAAGGACAGGGTTGCTTGTAAGGACAAGCAAACTTCAAAATATATTTCTGAAATATGTTTTGTACGAATGTGGGCTGTATATTGTTTGTTTTATGTTTCGATTAAGCAGGTGCTCTCCGCATTATGCAATATCAGTATAATTTGCAGTTACATCATGTTTGTAAATTGCCGTGACAATCTTAGTTAACGTGTCTTCGCGTATATTAGGATATCCTCCTACCGTGCCTACGCTTCTGATGTATCCAGTGTGCGATTAATTATATCATAGCGATAATTGACTTTACCTTCAAGTATATTCGTTACTTCAAGTTATTCGTTTGTTGAATCAACTCTCTCAATCTAGAAGTAAAAACCTGTACGATCACTTACTTTGTTTAAGAAATTAATATACTTATCTAGTTTTGTTGTTAATAAAACACAATGTTTTATTTATAAAGTTAGTCTATTTTTTTACCGAATTAAAACAAGAATATTTTGTTTCCTCTATCTTGAGATCGCACATCGCAGTGTTGGTGATAATGTCGCCTCTTTGTACGTCTTCTATTTCTGTATTCTATGTTTAAGTTACTACAGAAAGTACTAAAGTACTACAGAACGTATCTGTAATGTATGAAATACTTGTGCTTATCGAAGCATCGCTCCCGAACACTTCACTAGGAAAAACAAGCCCATGGGACTTTCCTGCCCATAAACTATTTCTGCACAAAAGTCACGTCTATCTGTTTGTCGTCTGTTAAAAAAAAACAAACAGACTATCGGATTTAAAACATTAGCGGGAATTAAGCATTGTATCAAGTAAGGAATGAATGTATGATATTATGATACAAAATTACCCATTGTAGTGCGCCGACGTTTTTAATAGTTTTATTATCAATCGGAGCTGTACTTTTGTATTACATGTTGAAATGTATATATCTATACATAGGTATAACATATATATTTTAAAATAACAATCTGAGAATATATCGATATCGCTATTAAGTAAAAGCCGGTAGATTTTTTAGAACTTAATTCAGATCTCTTTTACATTACTGGTTTGTTATATATCGCGAGTAAAACAGCAAATTCCATCGCGTGAATTTCGGCCACATGTAACGTAACGTAACGTAAGTATATCTATTTATATGCAGTTATGATTAAAGTTATTTACTCATTCTAATAAACAAACTGTCGACGAATTTATACGTACATATATCTATTCATAAATAATGAAAATGTGTATGAACTTTCCCTTACGACAAAAATTAAATTTAAGGAGTACGGTTCAGAAACGTATCTATAAGTTATTCAAGATCCGGAAACATGAAATTATTCAGTAAGGAAGAAGGGTCGACATGTTACGCTGTTTCATAATTTACGAGTTAGTTGCTTTTGTAACGTATGAAGTCTTTGATATAAGAATTTGTTACACTTTGTGAATAAATAAGGGTGTTACACTTAGAATAACGACGACAAACGGACATTTTTATGACTATAGTTCGTTTCTAATTTCACAGATCTATATTAACGATAAGCAGAAGATATTTTTAAACTAGAATGTTCCTTACAATGTTGAATGGATTCATTCCTGTAAATAATTAATGTTTACAATATTTAGTTGTGTTTTGTTTATTTTTTTGGATTCACAAAAAGCTGAATACGCTTGTGATAGTATTATATAGACGATAAATGTACAAAATTATATGTATCCACAATCGGAATAATACGCCGGTAATGTACCTAGTAGGTACATAAATTAAATTAATGAAGGTAGAAGAAAATTAATATATATAACAAATCAAACTTAAGAATATGAAACCTCTAATACTGACGCTGATTCAGTGTTTTTAATAAATGTTTCTTAAATACATTATTAGTTTATGTCATTTCTAAATATAGTTTCAATACATATACATACTAGAAATATTTATTGCGCGTAGCTAACAATTATCAGTTATGTGTAAAAAACCACGTTTATAGCATAGCGGTTTATAAAGTTACTTTATGTAGCTAAGGAAAATACATAAATGAGTCAATTAATTTTATTCGAACTAAAAGAAGCTTTATGTAATTAATTTTAACATCACCGTGTGTAATGTTTTTGTACGAATAACTCAGAGCCCTAGAATCGTAATTATCGATAAAAAAAAATTATCTGTATAAAGTGTTAACCGATTTAAAAAAAAAAGATATGTGGTATAAATATTGTTCTTAGAATATTTCAAACTAGCTACCCGTCCCGGCTTTGCACGGGTGCAATTCATTATCAAAGGAAATGCATATAGCACTCAGGAATAATGTAACTTCCTACCAGTGATAAAAAAAACAATATTTGTTTACGCCCTACATATATAGTTCCTTATAATATTTGTATAGATATGTAAGTTCAATTAAACCAATCTGACTTATATCTATCTATCTTTAAATGTTATAAAATAAAGTTGTGCTTGTGTTTAAAGTCAATATATATTACCCATTTAAAGAGATGTCAGTTTAATTTTTATATGCAAAATATTACAAAAGCTATATATATATACATTATACATACTTCATATATAACCTTAACATATCATTAAATAATCCGATGTGTTTAAACATATATTTATGCATAACAGTATTGAAGTTGAAACGTAATCCGATATAAACAATTTATTTATATTACCGGCTTTAAAAAAAAAGTGTTTTATGTACTCAAAAGATTTACATTAGGTAAACCACATGACATTACACGAATACGTAGCCATATTATGTAACATTGTATGAAATTTCAAAGCATGCATGATTGTTATATGCAATTAGTCTAACAGTCAGATGATATCTTAAGATAATATAATGAAAAGAGATTTTTCCTATTAATGAACCCATGAGAGCGTAACCAAGTATTATAAATCTCTCGAGCATCTCCCATGACTCGGTCCAGGAAAAGGATGACGTAAGTATCAAGTGTCAGGATAGACTTTCATCGATGGTAAAAAAGTTTATTACGTACACGGCGAAGTTGCATTTGTAAGCAATATCCTGGATATTGTCATTAGGTCGGTAAATCTTTGTGTGTTTTGCCTCTACTTAATGTATGTTGAAACACATAATTCATGTAAATAAACTGTTCGAGTTTCCGTATATGATTTTTTTTAAATGAATATAGACGATATGATAGATGCATATGTTACAAAAGAGGGTTTATTTACGTTTATGCAAATTTTCATTGATATATTGTCAAATCACTATTTCGTGATGAATTTGTAACTATGATCAAAATACCAATAAATATCATATAAAGTGTGTTATGATCGATTTTATGGACCCTAAAGAGGCTATTTACTTCTGATTCCGATTTTCTGATTTATCTAGTCGTTTAACATCTTTAGAGCAACACACTCGTGAAAATAATCTAGAGGTAAATGGTGTGCCTGAAAGTAAATCGGAGAACTTACTGTCTGTAATCAAACAACTCACGTCTACTGTTTCAGTTCCGTTGGGAGATAACGATATTATTAGCTGTGTAAGAGTGAGAAAAATGGATGATACCAGCAGTCGGCCTCGCGCTATTATTGCAAAGCTTAGTAGTACTAGAGCAAGACATGAGATATTAGCCACCGTTTCAAGGTTTAATAAATCTAACCCAGAAGATACATTACATACTGGCCACCTAGGTTTCGGATCCAAGAAATTGGCTGTATATGTGTCGGAACACTTACCACCACACCTTAAGTATCTACATGCCCGCACACAAGTAACGCGGGAGAAGCTTATAAAGTATGTATGGGTGCGTAATGGACGCATCTTTATTCGGAAAAATGACACATCACCAACTAAACAAATTCGTAGCTTTGAGACCTTAGACCATATTTAATTTAAAGAAAAATAGAGTTTAAGTCCGTAAATTAAAAAATCTCATTCACAATTTATTATCAAAATGTCCGTGGTTTGAAAACCAAACTACCAGATATAAAGCTGGCTTCTCTGAGAAACAACTACGAAATGATAGCGTTAACTGAAACTTGGTTGGATGATTCAATCAATGATAAAGAAATTCTAACTGATAGATATACCATTTACAAAATAGACAGATTAACAATTTCACCACTTGTACATAGAGGGGGTGGAGTCTTATTCGCGGTATCAAAAAATTTACAATCTCAACGAGTCAAACACCTGGAATGCAATAATGAGGATTTATGGATATCAGTTCGCTTAAGTGTAAATGGTGTAACTAAAAATGTACTATTCTGTTTATTGTATTTGCCGCCACCTGTAACATCTAGTTATTTAGAATTAATCTTAAATAACATAAGTAGAGTAATGGAAAGTAATTTATGTGAAACTCTTATATTAGGAGATTTTAATTTGGGTTTTATAAACTGGATTTTTAAGTCAAATGAAAGAAATTTAGTTCCTAGCAATAGTACAAAACGTTTAGATTTTATGTTAGTGGATTTTATGGCCTTGAATCATTTATCTCAATTTAATAATGTAAATATAATAGCAGAATACTTGATTTGGTATTTAGTAATTTCTCTGGTGTCAGGGTCGCCAGTAGCCTGGACATACTAACCAAAGTGGACTCCCATCATCCCCCTTTAGAGATACAACTAGAACTAATGCAGTTAGAGGTTTTAACTGAGAGAGTATTTGCCACGCACAATTTCAAAAAAGCTAATTATACGATAGTCAATGACAAACTAAAAGAAATAAATTGGGAGTCTGAGCTGAGCTCAACTGCTGGTGATGTTGATGTCATGGTATCAGTTTTTTATGAGATCCTAAAAAGTATTATTAATAATCATATCCCTATAACAAAACCTAGAAATCGTAAATATCCAACATGGTTTTCCACATCTCTAATATAAATAATTGCTGAAAAAGAAAAAGTAAAATTAAAATTTTAAAAATACAATAACCCGCGTGACTTTCTTGAGCTTAAATTATTAAACTCTCGCATATACAAAGTGATGAAAATTCGTTATACCAACTATACAAACGGAATAGAATCGGTTGTTTGCAGTAACCCGCGTAAGTTTTGGTCCTTTGTTAAGACTACACGTGGAACATTTTCGAATATTCCCAGTAAAATGAAAATATCTGGCAGTATTATAGCTGAAGCTGGCGAGGATATTTGTAATTTTTTTAAACAAAAAATTTCTTCGGTCTATTCTAAAAATATACTTAATAAGAATCAAATTCAATTTAAACAACAGGACTTTTATCACCAGTTGTCTTTAAGCTCTATAAAATTTAATGAACGTACGATTCACAATACTCTAAAGAAAATTGACCCTCGTAAAGGGGCTGGGCCTGATGGGATTCCTTCTCTTTTCATTAAAAGAAATTACAAGAATTTAACGTTGCCATTAAAAATAATCTTTGAAACCGGGTAATTCCCATCGGCTTGGAAGCTTGCTAATGTTATACCTATATATAAAAAAGGCGATAAAGATCTTGTTGACATTTATAGATCAGTGTCAATTCTGAGTCACTTTGCAAAACCATTTGAACGAATTATATGTGATGTCTTATCGAAGTATAGCACTAAAATTATCACAACTAAACAATATGGATTCTGTTCGGGTAGATCTACTTTAAGTAATCTTGTCTGTTTTCTTAATGACGTGTCAAATTATGTTGATATCGGCATTCAAGTGGACTCGATCTATACTGATTTCAGCAATGCGTTCGACAAAGTCAATCATCTCTTATTGTTCTTGAAACTAAAAAGATATGGGATTCATGGCAAATTATTACTTTGGTTAGAGTCATATGTAAGAAATAGGCAGCAACAAGTTGTAATTAAGGGATTTAAGTGACATCCTTACTTGGCATATTCTGGTGTGCCGCAAGGTTCACATTTTGGGCTGATATTATTTATTAATGACATTAGTGATTACATTAAGCACAGTGAATACTCTATCTACGCTGATGATATTAAACTATATAGACGTATAGAAACTATGGATGATGTAATTCTTTTGCAACATGATCTTGATTCTGTGCAAGAGTGGTGCAATAGCAATGGAATGCTACTTAATGCTACAAAATGTCAATTCCTTCAAATAACTAAAAAATCAAAGGCTTGCTGAAGTTGAGGAAATACGGGATTTGGACATTACTATCTATAAGAAATTACTACTTACAAAACATATAGACAAGATTATTAAAAAATCATGGCAATTAATAGGTTTCATTAAAATAACTAGTCGCCATTTTAAAAATATACGTGCTATCTTGGTTTTATATTGCGCATTCGTTCGTAGCATTATTGAGTACGTATCACCAGTGTGGAACCCGAGTTATAAAATTCATATTAACCGAGTGGAAGGGCTGCAAAAGAACTTCGCCAGATTTTTAGCGTATAGGGATAACAGTTGTCCGTATCGTGCGGATTACGTTAGACGTCTGAGGCATTTTAAAATGGATTCATTGCAGAAATGCCGCTCCGTTAACGATCTTTTATTTCTACATAAATTAATAAACGGTAAAATACAATCGCCAGAACTTATATCTAGTATTAAATTGCATGTCCCACGTAATCTGTCTCGACACCCTATTAAAAATACGTTCGCTATACCTAGACACCGTACGAATACAGGGAAATTCTCGCCATTACTCGATACATCAGGACTTACAATTCTATAAACAGACTTGAAATAGATATCCACTATCAAAATCTCTTTAGCTTTAAGAAATCAGTATTACACGCTATAAGTGGGTAACATTACCATTGTTTTTATTGTAACTTTATTTTTATTTTTAGGGGTTTATAATTGTTACGTTTTTATTAAGCCTTAAGCCGTATCTTATGCCTAAGTTTCTGCTTGTTTAGTTTCTATTATTATTATTATTAATTTAAGAGTGTATTACTTTTTTTGTAATTCAATAATACTTGTAGTGGTGTATCACACTGCATTGGTCCGTGTACTTTTGATTGAATTGTTTTTGTGAATATGCCGATGGTGTTTCAAATAAATAAATAAATTCCGTGTTTAAAAATAGCAGTTTATATCGAACATTTTTTAACCATGAAAAAGCTCCTAAACCAATAGCTACTTAAGTAATTTAATCGCATGTAAAAAAATGTTTGCGTGTGTGAAACCATCGATCAATTCAGTTAAAATATAAATAGCGTAAGAGAAAAAAAATTGCTGATATTTATTATTTGCCATTATGATAGTAACGTTATTAAAGTAATTCAATGAAATTACAATTACTCGTAGACTTTAATCATAGAACTTTACAAATATCTGGAATATCAGATATTATATAAGAGCTCGACAAAAACTTAACTGTATCTTTATGAGTCTTGAGAAAGTCTCCGGTGCGGCACCTATTCACACATGACAAGAGAACAGTAAAATGATGTAATAAATAAACTTGTGGTGTAAATTATTAAGTCGGTACTGACATTTACTGAAAAATATATACAATGCAACATCAACACCATTTACGGGTTTTGAATCTCATAGCTTCTAAGGAAGCATCTTTGATTTTGTATTATACGTTTTTTTTAAATGCAAACAATGTTGCTTGTTTTATTAAAGATGTACTTTATCTTAAAAAAGGGGATGGTATTTTTTTTTTAAACAAGAATTGACAACTATATGTAACTAGTTGTCGCTCGCGACTTTTCTCGTGTTTTAGGGGGTCACTCGGCAGTTGTTTTGCGTAAAAAATGTCCTTCTTTCAAGTTTAAGTTTGCTTCACACCAAATGTCATGAAGTTCGTGCTTAGGCCATGAAAGAGCAACAGACACACAGACAGACTGACAGAGTAGAGTAACTTTTGCATTTATAATATTAGTACATATAGATTGTATTAATAATGAATATTAGAAAAATTAAGATTTTTAAATAAATAAGTACTTACAATATATTTAAGTAACGTTCATTAAATACTTGTGGAGTGTACAAAGCAAAAGTTATGTTTATACGCAATGACCAATTAATATTTAAGAGCCATTCTAGATAAGTATGTTCAAATATTGTGCGACGCGTACAATGCAAGTTAAATACGAAAGTATTTAAAATTGTATTTTTAATACTTGGATTAAGATATATTTTAGTTTGATCGAATAAACCTGTTGCTGTGTGACCGGAAACTAACATGCGTGCGAACGCTTCGAGCCTTATAATGAATCAAGCAATATTTGTCTCACTCATTGGCGCCTTTGACTTAAAGAGTACGCGTCCAATTGTAGTAATTGGTGATTTATATTTATTATATACAAAACGTTGTACAAATTATTATAAGTATATACATTTCAAATCTATGGTCATTATTATTATGTCACAAGATAATTTTAAATATTATTTATATTTTAAATATTATTATATTACAAATTTAACGAATTTATTATAACTGACAGAATATGACGGCAAAATAAAATGCATGAAATGCTTATTGTTGTTTTTATAATGTTTCAAATTAAATTAAGTTCATTATGATTTAAAGTTAATATATTTTTTTTATTTTATAAATTTATATATAGAACGATCGCCACTACTTCTAAACTATTAATTTATATATTAACAAAAAAGAGCTCGCTGTTATTAATTAATTAGATTTTATGACTTAAATTAAGTCGCTACTAAATCATAAACAGTTACCGTATAGTCTCTGAATGGCTAATTGTGCATTGTAAATATATTCAAAATATTTTCCCATCAAGTGCGACTGTGCGTGGATGTTGTGGTAGATGTCGGAATGTCATTAACATAACGCCCGAGGGTTCAAGCCGTCGATTGCATAAGGCAATAAATACACCACAAAGACAACTCGTAGTTACAAGACAGTAGACACCTATACAGATTTTTAAGTAATTTACGCGAGCCCAAGATGCATATTAAATACTAACTATATTCAGATTAGAATTTAAAATTGAATAGAATATATTACGAAAATATATCTACGTATTTTTTGTCTGTGGTTTAATTCGTTTATGGCTATCAGTAATGTTTAGATTAGATTGTAAAAGTGTTGCGTTGCTCACAGCTCGTGCGACTTCTATGATCTTGCGATGAATGGTCGTTGACCGCGCACGCGCCCTACGTTAACCACAATTTAAGCCTAGATTCACTGCTTAAGATATTACTTTTGATTGAAGACGACTTCATGTTCTAGGTCGACGAAATAAACGATTGATGTGATACCGATACCGAATATCTAATACAATCTTTTTTTAATTAAAAGAATATATTTGGGTTACTCTGATATATGTATGTATGAGTATGAGCATGTATATAATTTTTCATATTAGTTTAAAATCTATATTATGTAACTGAAAACATTGAGTGATTGCACGCGATAATCTAAGAAACTACCGGTACGATTTATCTTTTTTTGTGTTAGTTTGTTTATTGAGGAAAGTTATAACGTCACGCTTCGAACCTAAGGTGGAGCAGTAATCAATAGGCAAGTACTTACCATGGATGTTTTATTTATATAGGTAATATTATAGGAAATAAAACTCCTCTAGGTTCTGTTAGTTTAATATGCTGAGACATTTGCTTTATAAATACATAAACAAGTGCACCTTGACCTAATATTTATCAAGATGTCGGTGACACTGAGATTAGGCGACGCATAGAGAAGAGTTGCGTTACTCACGATGCGCGTGCGTCCGTGCGACTTCCCGCTTGCAATAAATGGTCGTTGACCGCACACGCGCCCTGTTCTTACCATTACCTCGAATTTATACTAGGAAGAAGTTAGGTCTTCTTTAACTGATAACGATAACATCTTGGTTACTAAGAAATAGGAGTAACCTGTTTCAGTGTTGCACTATAGTACAAGTTACTTAATTAAAGTTTTCTTTACATTGCATTTAATTAGGAAAATAAAATTTGTTTCTACGCAATAAAAGTGAACAAAAAAAAAACGATATTTAGGCTTTTTTGTACGACAATATTTCTTCGATAAAAACCTTCTGTCAAATCCGAATGAAACCTAATCTCAATTAAACACGTTTCTTATCCGTAAATTCATAACAATGTAATTCGTGTTCTGACACAGCACTTGGTATTGTTAGGAAAGGTGCGAACTTTTGCGTTTAGTGTGTCAAAGTTCAGCTTGACCGTTAGGTGTGTAGTCAAGTTCCCAGAAGAGAAAATCTGAGACATCTTTTCTATTAATCAAAATATATCGGAAATTATGTTTAAGCGCATATTAATTGGGCATCAATGACTAATGAACAAAAAAACTATAATTTTACCGGTTCCACACAAGGCTACAGTAGATTATACCTATTGCATTTAAAACAGCACCCACAAAATTTCTATAGTGCTACAAAATTTGATCAAAGTAAATTATTATTTTAATATAAGTACATTTTATAACGCTTAAAGATATTACTATTAATGTCATTTTTCTATTAAAGCTATATTTAAGTATATTTTCTTGGTGGTAGGGCTTTGTGCAAGCCCGTCTGGGTAGGTACCACCCACTCATCAGCTATTCTACCGCCAAACAGCAGTACTCAGTATTATTGTGTTCCGGTTTGAAGGGTGAGTGAGCCAGTGTAACTACAGGCACAAGGGACGTAACATCTTAGTTTCCAAGGTTGATGGTGCATTGGTGATGAAAGGATTGGTTAATATTCTTACAACGCCATTGTCTATGGGCGGTGGTGACCATTTACCAGCAGGTGGCCTATTTGCTCGTCCGCCTACCGATATCATAAAAAATATATATATATTCCAAAGGCACGAAGAGAGAAGATAAGCAAAACCTTAGACTTACACTTTACATGCGATTTGCCTATAGCTCGTCTATGTTAGGCACAATAAACATTTTTTCATTGATGTGTCTTCATAAATAAAGCAACAATATTCCACTTAACAAATCATACCAACTCTATTTCCCAAGTTCTATAAAAACAACTAAGAAAATATAAAATCAAAATATACTTTATTAAAGTAGGCAAGCACTTTAGAATCGTCATTTTACAAACTATATTAAGTTAAGCTACACCGGTTCGGAATGATAGATTCTACCGAGAAGAGCCAGCAAGAAACTCAGTAGTTATTTTTTTTCAACTTTTTCAACATTTAAAGTACATACATATGTATATATGTATATAATATATCCTGCCTTGAAGTCAACAAGTATTAGCGTCATCTATTTAATCTATTTATATAATTAAAACCACAGACTATATTTGATTCTAGTTATGTCATGTCCGTATAAGGTTAAAGTTGTTTACTTATCCTTAGTGCTATTGGAATCGCTATAGGGAACTAGATATTGCGGGATATAACCGATCATAGTAGAAAGGTAGATGGCCCTGCGCGTATCTTAACTCTGACAATGACATTGAACCGATAACATCGTATCATTAACGTCCTTTAGAAAAGCATTCTTCTACAAATAGTATTATCTAAAAACACTTTACAATTTATAAAATATAGTTTTCTTTCGAGTTTCATTGCACAGCGATTGCTTTTCCATTATTTACAGTGATTTACTTTTTTCTTTATATCATTAGGTTCGTCTCGACACAGCTGATTGTATCGTGCTGCGAAAATTATACTTTCTTGTTCTGTGATAACAACATAATAGCTTGTGAAATTATTGAACAGGAGAGGTCGACTATACCTTCATTAGGTAGTTGCTACCGACTTTAATAATATTATAATATTTGAAAAAGAAAACTATTACGTAATCACAATGTTGCAATTTTATTATTTATCTAATATCAAAAAACTATTTTTTTATTTCATTTATTAGAAAAATGTATATCGATTTGTATTTTTACAAGCACAGATAAGTAAAATTAAGATTA
Organism: Vanessa tameamea; assembly: GCF_037043105.1. Classification (NCBI taxonomy): domain Eukaryota; kingdom Metazoa; phylum Arthropoda; class Insecta; order Lepidoptera; family Nymphalidae; genus Vanessa; species Vanessa tameamea. The sequence continues at coordinate 8,586,766 of NC_087316.1, forward strand.
AATCAAAATAATATTTTAAAATACTGTCATCTCTTACTTTTGATATAAAGCATAATTATTGTACTCATATCTTAACTTCACAATCACAATTTTACTTAAATCCATCTGTATATAATCTTGAATGTTTTCGTTCGTTGTTTGAGATAACCTCTATCTTAAGAGTATTGAATGTCAAGTTATTATAGTATCAATATCGCCATTCCCCTGAGACCCACGCGCGTCTCCCCGAGACTACCCCGTCTAGACTACCCGTATCAACTTATCTAATTTTAAACGTTCGCAAACGAGGTGCTTTTAACATTTGTGAGCACGCATTTTTCGAAGGACGTTTAAAATTGTTAACTTTCACAATTTCTGTCACATGCATAATTCTAACAAAAAACGTTTAAATGAGAAAAGTTTCAGACTTTCACCCTAAATATTTATTATTGTTCGTATTATGTGAAATAACAATTGTCATTGTGACAAAACAAGTTTGTATAAATCATTGTTGTTGAATTCAAATTATGTTTATACAGAGAACAGATTTTTATTTTACTATTATGTATTTTAAATTAAAATATTATATTATTAAAGTAAATAGTTGAGTTCGATTGTATTTTTTTTTTCAATTAATAATTCATTAACATATGAATTAATTACATTGTTAATAAAAAAACATCAAACTATTACTGTACAAATCATGATTGCATGGAATGGTGGAAAGAACGCTAGCAGCATTTCCCCGTTGAATCGCAATGCCAATCCTCTGGGCAAAAAATAAACTAGACTGACACAGTGCATGCTTCTATATTTTAAAATACATTTAGAAAGACGTATATATTTTTCTTATCCAAAGAAACATCAAACGTTTTAAGATCATAGGATTACAAAGGTCGAGAAGAAGTACCTAGTTTATACATATACGAATATTTTATACAATTATCGGAGCTTTGACCGGTCAATGTTATGAAAACATGTCAAGGGTTCGTCTCCCTACTTTTGGAAACTAATCTTCGTCCCGAGCCGAGTGACGATTTAGTGTAGACATTATAATTGAGTATTACAGTTAATACTTTTTTATTAGAGGCTTCTATGAATCATTTTCGATGTTGTTAGGGGAATTCGTACAACAAGCAATGCTTCTTAAGAAATAAATCTATTGTATGAGATCAAAAATCTAATTTACTGAATTTTAAACGTTATTTCTTCATGAATTTTTATCGTGTTAAATACTTTAATAACAAAACAATATATATAGGCACTTGCATTTCTTTTTTTAATATTAAAAAAGTATTTAAACACAAATTTAGTTTAAGACTTTATAATATAATTATTTCAACAACAAAATGAAAGCAATATCATTTTGTAGAAATAATTAATTTGCGATGTCAACGTCGAGTGTAACAATTGTCCCCATAAACGAACGCGTGTTCGATCATTGGGATTATTTGCTAAGTTATAGAAATTCTGCGCGTATTTCGGACAGTGATTTATAAAGGGGGTCTGCCACCCTCACAAGGGGCACGCACTGGCCACCGCAATATCACAAACATTGATTTCTGAAATCGAGAGAAAAATTTATCCGAAAATCGTAAGTCCAATTAATTGCAAGTCTATTACGTTTACGAAACAAGTAAGTAAATCATAAGTTCGGAATATTACGACAAATAGCTTACGAATGCAATTGGCAAATTATTTAATTTTTAAGTATTACATTATTATTATTATTATTACAGCTTGAGAAAAAATATTCTATTTTTAAATGTACTCTTTTCTGCTAAGCTAAAGAAATCTCTTCATGTATTTCTTGACTAAGCAACTTTGTTATCTGTCATGTGATTGTGCAATTAAATTACAAAAGTTTCCGTTATGCTTTTATTCATGTTAACATCTTCTTTTGTGTGGGAACTAACTGTGTTAATTAATGACGGCTATCCTGATTAGTTTTTCTCTTGTCCGGAGTAAGTGGGTCGTGTGTTGGTCAGATGTTAAAGCGGATAAGGTGCTTGCTCGGATTGGCCGTAACGAGTTTTTTGCGAGCGGTCTTGTATCTACGATATGCTGACACCGCCTGTCATTTTATAATTGAATTAAACGCTGATATGGCAAAAGTGTTGTACCAATTATTATGATTCGCAAACATTTGGCTATTATTTTAATTTGAACATCTTTATAATGGATCATCTCTTGACAGGTACAAGTGGAACGAAATACGAGGCTGTCTCAATGAAACTTATTGAGAACATATTTTCGGGACAAGCCGTTATAGAAATTTGTAACCAAATTTTTTTAACTGAAAAATGTGAATTACGTATTCACATTTTTCTAGATAATATTTTATGATATGTATTTTTTTACTTTTATTACTGATTCGTTTTTTCTTCTGTAAAGCAATTCGTACAATTAATTTCTGAATATCATTATTCAAAACGTTTTAATTTTTACACGAATAGAGCCTAATTCTATAATAATTATCATAAAAATATATGCATACGTCAAGTAAACCAATCGATAGCTGGAAGTTCCAGGCGGTTCGTATATGGATCGATAGGGCAAACAGGGTCGCAGGCACACCTACCTGACCACGCAACGGTACTGCTATGACCAGCCAATTCACCAGCATACCAAGACTTGATTTAACGCTTCTAAGCCTCAGGTCAACTTACCATAAAGGTGCCTGGATTTATTGAATCGGAGAACATATTGCACTTCAGTATTTAAACGGTAAAGCATCTCTATACACAGCGGAGACTTTGTTAGGTAGGTACATTATTATATATATATATTTTCATTTAGATAAAATTCTAATTATAAAAAAAGGTATGAAAAATTTGCTATATATTTAAATAATAACCTAATGTCGTACTTTTAAAGTATTGTAATTTATCTGTAATAGGTATTATTAATCAGTTAATATTATTTTAGAATTTATATATTATGTACGTGTACTTTATGATGTGTGTGTATATATATAAATTGTGTACGCCTCCTCACGACTTTATTAAATTTCAAATCCTCAATCCAAAGCTCACCTGGAAAAGATTGCTCTATCAGCGATGAAATTACTATTTGTACGAAATTATAAATAACATATAAAATTTATAAATATACACAAACATTTTCTATGTTTCTGCGTTATATATATTTGAACAAAAATCAACTTATTATGTTCTACGTTATTTGCACATAAATGTGAAGGGCGTTTTATTAAAGCGATATAATAAATATTAATAAAAACCTTACATAATAAATAGTAATAAACCGCTATGTATACAAATAACAGAAACATATATTTGGACATATACATATTTCTTTAAACCGATTTGGATAAATCAAAAAGATAATATTGTAGTTGAATTCATTCAAATGTGTCACGATGACACGATCTATTGTGTATTGATCAAATTCTTTTTATGGCATTCTAACGTGTTTTTTTTTTATTGAATTATAATGGAATTGGATCAACAATTAAACGATCTTTGTATAGCGTATCGGGTAAAGCGATGTTCGACTTACACGATTAACTTATACGGTGATGAACAAATTTACTATTATACCGTTATAATGTGTTTTCGAAATTGAATCTCTACATAAAAGTTTAGTGCTTCAAATGAAATAAAATATAAAATTATTCTTGTAATAACATTTATATTTAAATCGTCGATTCGTAATATACATTGAAAAATATTTTTTGTATAAAATAATAATCGTACATTTATTAGGTGATAAAAATTTATTGCGAATTATAAAGAAAATTAAAACTGTTAATTAAACAAATGAAAGTGTGTCGATTCTACACATTTTCAAAGATGTAAATCTTGTATTAGATTTATATTGTTTGTTGCAGGATAAACGCTTCTTTTAAGTGACTTGCCTTGTTTTACCATAACTTATTATACGTAGGTAGTCCCGGATTATCTATATAAGCAATGTAGGTAACCGTCTATGTGACCATCCTGCCTTGTAGCCCCACGGCCCAAAAGAAAAGCAAGCAAAATGCCAAAGAGAAATCCAAATCCAATATACGGATATAATATTGTATGGTATGTGAAGTTTATCTGATGTATTTCGCTAGATATTTCATACAAGTTCTTGCTATCGGATTTACATTAAAATATGTATATATTCAGTGGTTTGATTTTGTAGTTTTTTTGGCAGCATTTTAACTTTTTACAAATATCAAGATTTTCACGCCTATAATATCCCGAGTGTATTGATTTGATGTTTCGTACGAAGGTATGTGTAATCCGATGGTGGAATCCAGGTAATGGGAGGAAGGCTTAAAACGCACGAGTTTGATCATACACTAACATACACTTCGATGACATAAACGAGTATCTTTTACCAATAATTTTAACGACTATCTTTTACCAATATTTTTTATCTGGATGATATTTTTTTATCTGGATGATAGTCTAACACTATTGCTTTTAAGTGAATGTAAACTTTAAAATAAAAAGTCATGCAAACGTGTGATTAACAATTCAAAGAGTTTGACGCAAAAAGTATTTTTTCGGAGATGAATATCGACAAGAAGTCACGATTTTCGTCGTATAATCTCTACTTTCACAGAAAATATTTTGTAGTATTTTCGGTAAAGTCAATAAATAACATCTTTTATCTTTTTGTAAAAGCCACCCGACATCGATAGTTTGATTTCACTTAATCTATTGTAGATAACATTTAAAAACTTATCTTATTTTATTTATTGAATGATATGTTTACGACTTAACAAATCTTTGGCATAAGTTAAAATCCGACGGAATGCATTACAAAGTAAATTTTATATTAAAAAAAATACAACTAAATATTCATTATGATTGCTTTCGTGTTATCTAAATTTTATCGAATATTTATTAACCAAAAACTAGGACACAAGCCTTATATTGTTTTTTTACAAACAGATCCTTATTGGTTGTTCGTTGTTCTCTAACTGTGTTAACTATCATTCGCAAATCACAAACAATCTAAGAGGAACTGACGCTATCGTTTTAAATAGTAATAGATCAATAAATTGAGTTTATTTCAGAAAACGACAACGTTTTCTATCGCTAATCTTGATATGCAAATTAATTGTTGTTAAATAAAAAAAATAAAATAGCTGTTAAAATTGCCAAAAGGTTTGAAAGTATTGTTCGAAACATTGTTTTTTGAAAAATAATTTATAATTCCTGTTATAAAAATAGATAATTGTCGCTTATAAATCTTAATAATGTTTATTAGTTTCTATTATTAGTTTTTATTAAGTTATTTTAAGAGTACCTAGAAGTATTTGTACGCAACATGATCCAATTGACGTATTGAATTGAATAATTTAGACTAAATTTAAGTTGGAAATCGTTTAAAAATAATTTATTGTAAATTTCAGTTTATCTAGTCCAGCAGGCAACTTCAACAGTTGATTTGTAAATAGTCAAAATATATATATATTTTTAAATGAGCTTTTTTGTTTGTAGACTTGAAGTTGAAAATAAAACAACTATTTAAGTAAAGCCTGTTAGCTTTAGTAATGGACCTTTCTCGGGAAAGATGTATACAATAAACAAACATTATGTGTAAGACAATCACAAGCTTCAATAGCGAAAATAATACCGAGCGGTGTTAACCACAACTGCGTTTGCTAAGTACAGTAGGTATAGGTATGTAGGGATGTATATGTACAACGTAAGTTTTATGTAGGTACATATTCATAGCCTACGTTTTTTTTTATTATTATATATATAAAAATTTATTCCTTTTTGAAATTATTTATGCATTACATGTGTAACTAAAGTATGGTTACTCAATTTATCAATAGAATTATCAATATATAAGTAAAACAGTCCAAAGTGTCTAAAGCCCGATCTAATGGAGATGGTTTCGCAGCATCAAAGACTGTAGCAATAAAAACAGATCGCGTAGGTAATTGAGCACCCTCCCGACATTCCCTGATTGCACGCTCGACAATTCCCACGCCTATGTCCATCCTCATAGCACATTTCTTATATAACTTTAATCAAAATTCTGTAAAGTAGGTGTGCTATTACACCATCAATAATGACATAGAAGGTAATATAATTACTACATCGATCCGTCGCGGTGTCTGATCCTCTATCGGTGTAATACGAAATTTTACGGAATTTATATGCTTCGTTGTAGTGTAATTTTTTTATGCATGAACTAATGGAATAGATGAAGATAAAAAAATCTATTCGATAAGTAAAAAGAAAGCTTTTGCATGTCCGAGATAAAACCTTTTTATCGAGTATAATTCTTTTTAGAAAAGTAACAAACATACTTATGTAGGTGCGATTGAGTATCTCACATAAAAAACTGTTCTTTGAAAAAGTCGAGAAAAAAGTTGGATTAATCTCATCGTATAACAGTATTTGACGTATTCAGTTCAGGTATGCAAAGATTTTCTCATTGTTCTGAATATTGCACATAACAAATAATAGTAAAGAATTGAAATGTAGGTACACATATTTCATTGATTAATTTATATATTTATATAATTATATAATTTAACCTAATCAATTTATAACTATAGTGGCAATATGCAAAAGAGAATTATGATTATTATTTAGTTAGTAGTTCTAACAAAAAAAAAAAACTATAATGACTATAGAGTTTCATTTGTAAAAAGAACAAACGTTGCAAACAAACGTCGGGTAAAACACAGGTTCCGAGAGAGCACTAAATGTAAGTTTGAAGTAACTCCTTGTGCTCGCTCGCGTGCTCGAGGATTCTTCCAGTAATCTTACGGTTATGAATAGGAATCATGTGAAGCAGAGCTAGTAATTGGGTGCACCCGAGCGGCGCAAGTAATTGATATGTCAGTCTAGCGGTTCTTCAGCGCTGTATGCTTATCTACGCCCTTCGATATAGATATAATATGGTGATCAAAACTTTAAGCGTATTATTACGCCAAATAACTTCGATGCTTCTGGCTAAGACTAAACTAATTATTAAAAGTAATACTGTATTGAATAAATAAGTACAGTTAATAAATTAGTTAAGGTAATGTTACTAAGCGTTTAGTCATTGCTACATTATCGTAACTAATCTGTGGCTATTATAAACCAACTAGTAAGGCTAACCTTTCTTAATTTACCTGTTACGTCAAGTGTGTAATTGAATAAATACGTGTTTTTAATCCTATACTTTAGTACGACTTTTACTTTATTAAATACACTAACGGCTACTTTGTTTACGTGAACTTTTTAATGGACGACTTTTAAGCATTTTAATCCCTTATGATTATATTTGAAACTATAGAATAAAATGGATGCGCAAAAAATATTTTTAAATAGTATAGTCAAGTACAGAGACCGCCTGACTGAAACAAACACGCTATAACTACGATATTTTAAAGCTGTCTAAAGACTTAAGACTATGACATCCGTACGTTGAATAAAATAAAATGTTTACAAAATTAAATGTGTAAGAATTTATTTTCTTTCATAACATTGTTTTCTTTGGAACTTGTAGTTAGCAAGATTAAGTTCTATTATTTAAAACGGTCAAAGATTTCAAAAAGCAATGGCATTTTTTTTTCGATATTACTATTTGCAATTGTAAAAATTCAACGAAATTCACTATGGCTCATCATGAACATTGACAAAAGAGGCATTGCTAACATTGGCATCTTGTTAAAAAAGGTTTTATTAATAAGATTGTAGTAGTGATTTTATGTTTCATTTAATCTTGAATATTTCATGACTCTAAAGTGCTTGTAAAATCTGCTTAAAAAAACTATATTTTAATTTTAATATCTAATATTATAATTCCTAGGCTAAATGTTAAGAGTTATGTTATTAAATTTAATGTAAGTATTTTTTTAACATATATTTTTAATACTGTCAGATAGGGATAGATTCTTGGAATGAATTTAATAACTTACCGAAATATTCATTACGACGAGCCATTGCAAAAGCATAAGAAATCTAGACTTTTTATGCATTGTCCTAGAGAAACACTGCAGCTTTTAAATAAGTGGTTCTTTTATGTTATGGTGTACGAATTGCGCGATCGTCGTTCCCGCCAAACGGTTATGAGCCGGGTGTACACGAGTGTATTGTGACGGCTTGCCCGCTAAACTGAAGGAGTAAGCACCGTGAGAGCTTCGCGAACCGTCTCTGAATGGCCCACTCTACGGAGGGAGAAATGGCGGGAGGGACGTTCTTGTAGGGGAAACCGCGTCAACCGCCTCCGGTAATTCACTAAGAAAAGTTATTTTTTGATTGCATCAAAGGGTCTTCGGGGTACCTATAGAAAGTGAAAACGATTTTGCCGATGTTTTCTTACGATACTATGTTTTAAATAAGTTAAATTTAATTAAAATATTTATTTTGCAATTTATTAATTTAATTTTATACCCCAATGTATTTAAAACTTGAATTTAGCAAACGGAGAGTTGGAGTCTCATCTTCGTTGCCTTTCTTAATTGTTTCATCTAGGTAGGTACTTAGGGACCTATCAAATTTAATGAATACGTTACTAGATTATCTCATAGCAATTGTACAAATTTGATTTAGATATAAGTAGGTACATAAGTTTTTCTAAGGAATTATGTAAAAGCTACTTAACAAATATACTCGATTAATTTGAAACTTCATGGTTTATAATAAAAACAGTACAGAGATACGTTCCTGCAACTTTTACATTTTTTAGCGTTCGCGTTGCGAAATAAAATAAAGTTGTAACTTCATTTATAAGATTTTTAGATTTCGAGATTTCTATAGAAATATCAGCGATAACATATTTTCTATATATGTATATAAAAGCGAAATACCCCTCACTGATTAATCACGAAATCTTAACACCTACAAACTTGAAATTTGGCAGGTAGGTTCCTTATAGGGTTTAGCCACCAAGAAGGGATTTTACCAAACTCTACCCCTAAAGGAATAAAACGGGGATTGTTAGTTTGTGTTATAAATAATTCGTGCTGGTAAAGCCGCAGGTTCAGCTAGTATCTTATATACATATAAGTTACAGCAGTGATTCCAAAAGTGGTCCAGGTGGACCCCCAGGGGTCCACGGGAGACTTGCTGGGGGTCTACGTAGGCGTGAATAAAAAATGGGGGTCCATAAGATGTTAATGGGAGTCCACGAAAATTTATCTGATTTTGATAGTAAAGAGCAAAAATGTAAGCATCGTTTTTATAAGGGTCTACATTGTTTTAAGTACCTAACTAAGCAGATAATATTTTAATAAGGCAAACGACTGTTACTTGTCCAAACTTGCGTATTCGATATTACGTACAATTTCGTGTACAGACTTGCAAAGCGCTATCCGTCCGACAATGCTTAATGCTTGTTCAGACATGAACTTGATCACCACTACAAATACTTGATGCCAATATACTAATGAAGAAACTATTTAATTATTGTCCTTACATGATAATTTAGGTACCATAGAGATTATGAAAGTATAAAAAATTAGAAACAGTATCTTCTATTCATTAATATAAATGTTAGGAATCTTACTAATATTATAAATGTGAAATTTTGGGTGGATGGATGATTGTTTCTCAATCACGCCAGAACGGTTAAACAGATCTGGATGAGATCTGGCACGGAAATAGATTATATTCTGGAATAGAACATTTTTATCTCTAACATCTGCAAGACACCCCCTTACACGCGATTCCGGGGTCGTAAATATATATTATTAAAATTTTCTATATCTAAATCTCATTGTCTGTGGTTAGTTAGTATATATAAGTATAATATTTGACAGTACGCTAGAAGGGCGAAGGCTATGTCAAAGTAAGGTCTATGCCGCTTGAGTGTAGTAATAATCAAGATATAGCGTCCGTAGTAATTGAACAAAACTAAGAGCTTAATAGTGATAAATTAAGTACACAAGAAAGTTTTATGTCCATTATATGTTATAGTTTTGTCAGCGTTCGCCTGAAAAGCTTTCCTTTCGATTATTTCGTTTCCGATAACATATATATAATAAAATCTACAACATAAAAGCATAAGTCCCATTTTCTATGTACCTGTATTGACTCTTAAAACTATACAAGGCATTTATAATGACGCAACTATTCATGTATATTTTTTACGCATGGCAGGAAAGCAAATGGATCATCTATTCGTATGTAACTTTGCCAATAAATATTGGCAACCACGGGATCAAAGATGTTATGTTATTGAGCCTGTAATTTCACTGGCTCAATCAGAATTCAAACTAGAACACAGCAATGTAATGTATTGCGGTTTGGCGGTAAAATAACTGGTCATTCATTCAGACGGGCTAAAAATATATATTGGATTAGTACTTTTTGCATATAGAAAAACATAAAACTTGTAATATACTAGTAGGACGGGACGTCAAGACTTCACACGAGTTATTTTTTTATTTGGCATTAAAATTTTAGCCTATGTTTTTTTTAATGACCAGATGTAAAAACGAAAGGATTATAAATAATACCCAGTATCGAGTCAAGCTATCTCACAATTAGCTTCCGGGCTGTGCGAATACATCTTCAATTAATTATTTTCTCACGTGTACTGTAAATCAAATTAATATACAATTTAAATTTATAATTCAATTTGAAGCTACCAAGGCTTCTTTAATGTAGATTTTACCGAGAAGAACCGGCAAGTAACTCAATAGTTTTACCTACTATTTTCCGAAAGTCATCTATATAGATTATTAAATAAAATCGAATTATTACTTATCCTACAAATAAATCAACGTATTTAGAATACCACACTATTCTATCTATAAGTATATTTATAAGGAATAATTCGCCTTATCAATCAAATTTTTCTTTAACGTGTGATTTAAACTTATTAAGTAGCAAAGTAGCAAACACCTTGCCCAAAAAAGGCTGAATTGACTTTGTCGAATCGGTAACCTAGTTTTACAAGATTTATCATTGTTAGGAATATAACAGTTAGCAATAAGTAGTAAAATGGTCTATGTCTGAATCTCATTGTCTTTGATTAATTTATTATATAAATAATGTATATCTTCAGTTAAACTGTTAAACTCAGTTAATAAATGTAAGTTAGTACGCCAGTAAGTGCATAAATTCATAATATGTGAAGTAAGTAAATAATATATTTGTATTATTCGTTATCAATAATTATAGTTGAATATAAGAGAAAATGATCTGTTATTAATAAGTGTGTTATTTTTATGCTGCGTTTGTTTTGAAAGTGTCTAGCGAAGGTCAGGACCGATAAAATTTCCTCTCCGAATATACGCCAATATCTCAAAAACAAGAAACAAGTCATTAAACTGTGAACTATCTTAAATTTGAAAACAAACAAATATATATGTCAGGAAATCGAATCAAAATAAATTTTAAAGAAAAAAGCAAATTATATTATTCCAAGTATTTAATACCTAGACTTTTGTGTTCGACAAAAGTATTACCTTTATCTTTTATACAATCCATTGGACGTGCAGTAACTATGTTTTCTACTCACCATATATATAAAAATACTAACAACGGATAAAACATAAGGTTATATATTGTCACGGGTAGGTGACTACGTATAGATACTTGCAATCTACGCTGGTTGGCTTAAAATTTAGAAACAGAAGCACTATCTGTGCTAGAGATACTGGAAGTTAGGATTCTAATTTCACAAGAATTGATTACTTATGACATCGTACCTGATTTTTTTTATATTAATATTAGGATTTATTGAACAACAAAATCGCTTAATACATCGCTATTGGTGGATTTTTTATCCTAAATTTATCACGGACAAATTAGTAGAAACAATTTTGAGATAAAGCTGTGATTAGTATATTATTTAAAAAAAAAAACTTTTTTAAAAACCAGTGTTGTAGAATGCTAATAAATTAATTCGATATGTCTCTCCGTCCATTAAGATAATCATATTTTTTGACAGATAACATTTTTTACATGAACGAGTTGTTATACAGGTAATGATAAGTTGAAATCACTATTTTGTATTATAGAATAAGTATATCTATGTCAGTTTCATTATCGGTAGAAAGGTACTTATAAAAAGTCCATGTAAGTATAGATAGATAGATATATCTTAACATGCAATTTTATTTAAAATGTTAAACTTAAAATTATCAAAGTAAATGAGTATTCGTTAATATATTGATTGCATAAAAGAGATAAATTTATCTACCTATTTTAAGCCGGACTCTGCCAGCTAATAACCGAACTTTGGTTCCTATGATGTAACAGAATGAAGTACTTTGTTCATTACTGCGTAGGTACGGACTTATACAAAAGTACCTACATGGTTCACTTTCTTCGAATTTTATATTCATTTCAAACAATTACTCCCACAAATCTTTATACATACAGAATTTAATGCAATACGGTTCATAGCTTTTCTACTGATCTTTGATACTGATCTGATATCTGATAGGTGGCGCTTTAGTCATGTCAGCACCATTCTATAATTTTATATTTAAAAACAAAATTACATTCGATAAATGTGATCAAAGAGATAATTACAGTCTCGTGGTATTCGACCACACATTGTGGTACAGTTATCAATAAACTACAATTATTTATAGATTGTTAATAATTTATATTCATTTTATTATAATATATTATCGATGTGTCATGCTGGTAGGTTTACCTGAATTTTGTCTACAAATATTATTATTAAATAACATATTTCTAATGTTGTCGTGATAAACACTGCTGAAGATAACAATCATTGTTACAAAATAGCAGTCCTCGTAAGAAATTATTGCAATAGGCACAACTTAAGTAGGCATAGACTCTTATCAATTAGATAATTTATACATGTCATTGTTTTATCTGTTATGCGTATATATATTTCGCTGATAAAATGCACGCTGAGATAAACAAGTATGTTAGAGTTTTTTTCAAATACAATATTTTAAGGTAAGTATCTGATTTGATTAAATGTTTTTTATGAATAAAACAATAATTATTTACTGATATTACATAATTTATTATAAAAAAAATTAATTAAATGCTTTAATATAATCCTTGAGCCCATACAAAAAACAATCATATTACTTTATATTTTATAAATAATAAAAGTTAATAAACTCTTAACTCTTCTTATTGACAGTCATTTTCCCAAATCCTTTCTTAAATTTTCCGCCAGTTTATCCATGAACTCAAATGTTTCATAATAATCGGCCCTCTTTACATTATTCATACCCTTGATGCATATGGCAAGATCTTTAGTCATAACTCCTGATTCAATAGTATTAATACAAACACTCTCAAGGGTTTCAGCGAAATTCTTGAGCTCAGCGTTATTGTCTAATGTAGCGCGATGAAGAAGTCCTCTTGTCCATGCAAAGATAGAAGCGATTGGATTTGTGGAGGTTTCCTTTCCTTGTTGATAGAATCGGAAGTGTCTAGTAACAGTTCCATGAGCTGCTTCGGCCTCTACGGTTTTTCCATCGGGACAAATCAAAACTGACGTCATAAGACCTAGTGACCCATAACCCTGAGCGACTGAATCAGACTGAACATCGCCATCGTAGTTCTTGCAAGCCCAAACAAAGCCACCATCAGATTTCATCGCATAAGCGACCATATCGTCGATCAGACGATGTTCATACCAAATACCTGCAGCTTCATATTGTGACTTATAATCTTTCTCATAAATTTCTTGGAAGATATCCTTGAAACGACCGTCATACTTTTTCAGAATTGTGTTCTTAGTGCTCAAGTAAAGAGGGTATTTTCTTCCCAAAGCAAATTTGAAGGAGGAATGAGCGAAATCGATAATAGAGGCATCTGTGTTAAACATACCTAGGGCGACACCGGGACCTTTGTATTCATTTACGATATACTTTACTGGTTCACCAGATTGTGGAGTGAACACAAATTCGAGTTTTCCTGCTCCGGGAACTACAAAATCTGTAGCTTTATATTGATCAGCATGAGCGTGACGTCCAATTATAATTGGTTTTTCCCAGCCAGTAACTAGACGTGGAATATTTTTACAGATTATCGCCTCTCTGAAGACAGTTCCGCCAAGAATATTACGGATTGTACCATTAGGGCTCTTCCACATCTTTTTCAAGTTAAATTCTTCAACTCTTTTCTCATCAGGTGTAATAGTAGCACATTTAATACCCACATTGTATTTCTTAATAGCATTAGCACAATCAATTGTAACCTGATCATCAGTTTTGTCACGATTTTCCATACCTAAGTCATAAGTATGTAATTCAATGTCCAAAAATGGTAAGATCAATTTATCTTTGATCAAATCCCAAATTATACGGGTCATTTCATCGCCGAGGATATCAACAACAGGTCCAGCCTTTATTTTCGACATTTTTGCTTCTGTAAAAGAAAAGAAAGTCATTAATATTAATTTATTGACAAATTTTTTTTATTTATTTCTCGTTTGTCAAATATTGACAAAAACCTTTAATTCTACATAAAAATGTTGTATTTCTGAATTATAAATAGCATAGATGAACTTTAAGATAAATATTACCACTATATTAATTTCAGAATCTTATTATTTCTTACTGTATATGAATGACTCACATTTACATTTTAATAGCACATTAAAAGATTGGTGAGTTCTGTTTTTAATATAATTAGCCTGTCTGTGGCCTCGCTCACATGTGAGAGGGCCTGAGTTAGATACCCTGTTTCTACCCCTGATGACAATGTTTATGCAAAATTTCATAATTATTGGTTAAGTAGTTTTTACTTTAACGCATAACAAACAAAATCACTTTAACATTTAGGATAATCTTTAGGATTTTTTTTCCTGCTAAATGAACACCTAAGTGATAATAAAATAAATTACATTTCATTTTTATATATTTTGTTATGAATTTCTTAGTTATTGTTTACATAAAATTGTTATGATAATATAATTTCTTATTAATTTCATTGAAACCACTATCAATGTTACATTCATAACAATAACAATATATATTTTGAGTAACTTAGATATCATTTATTACTTAAGATATAGTAAATAAGGTTATATATAATAACCTTAGTTGTCCGTGACTTTTAATGAATCCAAATTTGAGTTAATGAATTTTGTTTAAATATTTAAAAACCTAATTATACAATATAATTCTAATTTATAGTAACACAATGTAATATTTGAATTAAACATATACTTTATACTTTGCTTACATATTTAATTAATTAGGGACCCTACTTATACAAAAAAAAATTGTCGATATTTAGTTAAACATTGATTTATTCCATTCCATCATTTGATAATAAAGATTAATATGATTTGATATCAAATGAAGAAAATGTAGCAATTTGAAACTTATTAAGCAAAATTTACATTTATAGGTATGCCAATGTTTTTTGTTTCAGTACCATATCATAAAAATATATGAGAAAAAAAAACATGTTGAATTCTAAGCTATATTAAATAAAAATATAAGTGTTATATATGAAGATAGTTAATGGAATCTGTAAACATTACAAATTAAACAGCATGTGTTAAAAATCATATTTACGTTCAACAGTACAACATCATTCAATAAACCTCTAGTGTAGTATTAAATAATGAATAAGCACTATTGAATGAGGAAAAGGTTTTGATAAATACCACAATCTTTAAAATGAAAAAAATGATATGTATACATTATTTGTTTTGTCATATTTAATTACTTATTAATATGAATATATTATAAAAACAGCTTTAATATACTCAGTAGGACCTGATAGCAATACTTTCAAAAATATCATAACTTAGGAATTAATCAATCACATTTGGAGATTGTTTGTTACAGTTGGAAGGACATTTATGTAATAGTCAAGATTACACCAAACATTTGGAAAAATCAGATTTTTTCCAAGTATAGACTTAACATACACTAAAATTATTAAAAAACATACATATTCCAAGCAAAGAGGCTTTATATATACATGAATAAATTTATATTATAATGCTGAATATTAAAATAACTAGTAACTAATAATTACAGTTGTAAAAAAATATCTCTATAATAACTAGTTTGCTTAGTACAAAGTTCATGCATAAATTTAAGCTAATTTTGCAAATAAAATATAATCGCCACCTTCTCATTTCAATTGAATATTATTTAACTAATTACTTACCAAGAGGAATATTATACTTTTTACAGAATTGGTTTATCAAATATAAAACTGAACAGTGTTTAATTGATAGTTGAAATAAATTAACAATACGTCGTACAACTACGACTGCGCCCTAAACACTGGTGAGTTGGTGACTGGTTCGTTAGAAACTTAACTGATTACTGATTGGTGAATATAAACCGATATTGACTTTTAAAATTCTTATACATCATTGTATTTATTAAATTAACACTCGTCATACGTAAATGATTTTTTTTTCGTCTAATGTTAGAGTATTAAAATATATTTTAAATAAATGCTTACAATTTTATTCCTTCAATAGCACGTAACGAGCAGAACACAATATGTACGTAGTGATTATGTCAATTTTGTTATGATATTTCTTATGAGAGAAAGGCAGCTCAACAACTTTCACGATTCAGATCAGATGTACTCAGTACCTATTATTTGTTAATTGCTTCTTGCCTTGCTATAGGTATAGGTATAGTGGCTTCTTGCCACCTTGCCAGATGCTATAATATACTATTTTTAAATATACTATGAAGTATGAGGCAATGGTCTTGCTATTTAAGGTTTCATTTTAATAAGTGTCAACTGTCATAGTATATTGTTTTAAGACCAATTGATAAAAACACTATACATGTATATTTGATTATTCAAATTTTCGAAATTAGCGACATGCATATCTACCACTACTACTACTGTTAGAAATACTTATTTATGTAGTTACGTTTATATTATAATTATATATTTAATAAACTCATATTTTGTTATTGTATCTGATTTCATAAAAGTGTAATCGATTTCAGAACGTCATTCGTATGGCTTTAAAATATAATACAAGATGTTTTCCCACCCAAAAGAATTATTAAAAAATATAGAAGAGAGTCGTGAAAATAGCAGATTTTTGTAATTGGATATTTAACTTCAGAACTATAATATTTATAAAATAAAACAAATAATAAATAAATATTCTGTGCACTGGTGTATTTATTACTATGAAGTCATTTTTTTGAATTTTCAAAGATATATTTAAAAAAATGAGAAAACAAAACGCTTATGTATATTGTCATCCTAAAATCTTAAACGCTTTTTATTTATTTTTTGTTTATTTGTAGAAATTTACAATGGCGCCTTGATTTATAATTAATAGGTATAATTATTAAACTATCGCATTTATTTTAAATTTTATGACTCACTAGCTAAACCCACAGTATCGACCCCGTGAAATTCAGTTTGTAACAAAAATCCTTCAAGCACTTGCATGCACTTGTAACTTAGGTAAAGGTACTTATGGAACGGACGTCCTTGGAGTTTAAGCTTACTTCGTATTAAATTTCATCAATATTTGTTCGTAGATTTAGCCATGACACCGTAGAAGACAGACAGACAAATAGAGCTATATTCGCGTTTATAATATCAGTATAGATATTTACATAAATTTACTTTTTTTTTACTGAAATTGTTCTGCGAAATAGCTAATAAGAAATTATAGAAGAAAATTTATATTTAGGTTTATAAATGTGTTAAAGGCTTTGACAGTCACAGTATTAAAATGATTAAGCTGGCTGAAAGAAGGTAAAGAAATTGTTATCAATGTCATCCCTACAACAGGTGAAGCTCGGTTCTGACGCCGCGAACCTAAAACAACCATGTTTTTAAATATAGTTTCGAAAAAAAATGACATTATAATTTATGATAACAATTTATAGATAACTACTGCTATTTCAGGTTGTCAACTGTCATTTATAATTTCTATACACCATTTAATCTGTAGAAAGTCTGTTATTGTAAAATATACTTTCATTTCTAACATAAATACTTTGAGAAAAACATTTCTATTTATTAGTATAGTGTATCTGAATATTTATTATATTTCTTTATTCTTATTGGTTTGAGATTTTTAACACGCGTAAAATGAACTGAAAACATCGATTGATTATGATTTGACATTAAAGACAGGAGCAGAACGGACATTCACAATTTCACAAAAGCCAATGAAACTAAAATCGAAACTAATTAAAATTTAAATTAGAATCGGTATGATTTCCTTGCAATAACGATAGTATGTAAAATATATGGAAAAACATCGTAAGATTTCTAATCGAAATGGTGATTCAAAAGACTAGCACTAATATAGACGCTAACAAAAACATAGCAGTTGATAACACTGCAAGTGGTACATGGAATTTCCAAGCGCCAACAAAAATAATTAATATTCGTACAAACACAGCGGCGACAATGCAAGCGGTATGTATAAGTTTATAAATGGAAAAATTAAAATACGTATAGTTAGTTGCATGTAGTAATTATAATTTCATTTGTTAATGTTTTTAGAAACAGCCTATTACTCGACAGATAGCGATAAGCACATTGGCGGCTATGCATCGAAGATTCAGTTTGCCAGGTCCTGTTCAGCCACACTCAAGGCCGATTGCCGAATTTCGCGCCAGTGCTAATAAGTCTCTTGATATGTTGAGACAGACCATACAATCTGCAGTGACAAGGGAAATTGATCAAGTGATTAAAAAATATTTGGAAGTAAGTATTTTATATACAATATATATTATAATGATAAAAAAACTTATATATACAAAGTAGTAATATATATATATATATATATATATATATATATTATAAAGCTATTTGCTTTTTGAAACTATAAATCACCATAAACATTTTCTATGTGATATATTTTATATATAAAAACTAAGATAGGTCAATGTGGCACTAATGATATCTGTGTAAAATACTAGATTTGTTAAGTGAGTATAATAGAAATGCTTGGTAATGAAGAAAAACCTTACTAGTAAATCTTTATGCATATGAAATAGTTCTGACAATTATCTATCCAGTGAGCCATCATGGTGGTAAAAGCTTAACCATTCGCTGGAGGAGGAGATCTACTTTTACCCTGTATGATTAAATAGAATTTCATAACTTCCTAAGACAAAACAAAACTCATTGCACTGATAATACAATACTTTTGATATTTTTACTGTCTAATAAGAAATTTTAAGTTTTATACAGAACAAATACTACAAAAAATAATACCATTGAGAAATTTAAAATAATCATATGGATTTAACCTATTAGCAGTTACAGCCTAATTTTGTCTCATTAAGAAACTCAAATTTTTTTTAATGAGTTGACAAGCCCTAGTTATGTTATTAATCAATTATTATAATCCAACTATACTAAATGATATATCATTAAGCACTATATTACTATGCAATTGATTCTCTTTGATTTGCTGATCTAATATGTAACAGAATATGTTTTATAATTTTCATAGATTAAAGTATTTTAATGTAAACTTTTTTTTTGTCAGAAATTTTTCGTGCCTGCTGTAAACAACATTAGATTGAACTTAGGAGATGAATCAGTCAGTGAAGATCAGGTTGGTAAATTATGTGCTTTATAAAAAGCTACTACCACTAAATTATTAAGTGTTACGTTCAATTGATACTGATATATTTATTTCAATATTTTGTTTTAAGGTTCGAGCTGTTTGTCGTGCTATGTTGGATGCAACTAGACTGTTATACTCCACACCTTCTCGTACAACACAACCAGGTTACGAAACAACTGATGATAGCGCAGATAATAAACTGACAAAGCAAACAGTAAGAAAATATATTAAATACCATACTAAAATAAAATAAATTAAATACCATACTATAATAAAATAAATTAAATACCATACTAAAATAAAATAAATTAAATACCATACTAAGATAAGATAAATTAATTTATTTTGCAAAGTAATTGATAACCATTTACATTTACAATTCTGCTAACAATTGTCTTAACTTTTATGCATGTCTTTTTGCCTGCTTTGTAATACATATTAATTAACCAAATATTAATAGCTGCAGAACCCACAAAGTAAAAGGAAGGACACAGATATTGATATAGACTTTATAAGAGCAAAGAAAATAAAACAAGAAGAGATCATTGATGGTGCTTTATCACCTCTGCCATCACCAGCTATCCGGGACCCAGAGAAGTGGAATCCTGCAAGACTTACGCAAGATACATTGTTCATCATGGGATCTCATGCTCATAAAGTAATAATAAATTGGATAAATGTATAAAAATGATTTTTTAGTGTTCAGCAAAATTTCATTTTAATTTACATCAACTTTCAGTATACTTGCAATGATGATATTTAATAAAGTATTTAAAATGTAAATATTTTTATCCTAGCCCAGATTGCCTAGTGGTTAGAATGCGTGCATCTTAACCGATGATTTCGGGTTCAAACCCAGGCAAGCACCACTGAATTTTCATGTGCTTAATTTGTGTTTATAATTCATCACGTGCTCGGCGGTGAAGGAAAACATCGTGAGGAAACGTGCATGTGTCTAATTTCAACGAAATTCTGCCATATGTGTATTCCACGAACCCGCATTGGAGCAGTGTGGTGGAATATGCTCCAAACCTTCTCCTCAAAGGGAGAGGAGGCTTTAGCCCAGCAGTGGGAAATTTACAGGCTGTTAATATAATATATTTTTAATAACTAAGTTTTAATAACATATTTTTAATAACTAAGTTTTAATAATATCTTTGACATGAATCAAATCACAATAATAGGAAAGAGTAGGAGTTAATCAAGTCTTCTTTGAAGATATTTTTTCATGTGATAATGATGTTATGATTAACAAGACCATATGTTATGATTGACAAGACCAGATGCTATTATTTTAAGGATATTGTAATAAGTGTAGTACATATTTATTTTGTATTCATGAGAGTTAAAACTACACACAATAATGATTTATCAGCTGTCTTGTTTTACTGGAGTTGTTGTTTCTACTGGAGTTTGCACCCACTACAATATGGCATGTAGTAAAAACTATAATAAAGAAAAAAAGTGTAAAATTATCTTAAAGTATGCAATGTCTACAGAGTGAAAATGAGGCAAATTTATTGCTTGAAGGCAATTTTTACCAGTTAAATTTTATTTTGCTTAATTAATAATATTAGAATTTTGATTTTTATGTTTATTTGCAGGTGCTTGGTCTTGGCAATTCTCGAGGACGTTTATATACGAGACATGCAGGTTTGTTGAGATATCCAGCAGACAGCGTTGACAAAGAGTGGATAGCCAATCACAACTTGGTAAATGCTGTTGGAGGCAAAACTTATATAATGGTAAGAAAGCTACATTTTATAACTATAATTAGAAATAATAGTTATATTGGTAGGAGGGAGCAGGAGAGCTTAAAGGTATAAGTTTGTCCCGGTTGGTGACACTACTATCTATAATTCTACTAAAGCATTCTAATGCTCGGCTCAGTGGGGGAAAATTGATGGGAAACTAGCATCTGCATCTGGATAAAAATCTGCCCCATATGTAATCGCGAATCTGGATTGTAGTAATATTAATATCCTGGTGGAATTATATAATTACTAAATTTCTTAAACGAAGAGGAAGTCTTAGTTGAGCAGTGGGAAATTGAAGGCTGTTACAAAGTATTGTAGTGCTTCGGCTTAGATGATGAATCATGAGTATAATACATTAAATCCCATGGTTGGTGATGTTGTAACGGTATCAGAAATTAAATTGCGTTTATGTTTACAGTACATATACATGGGTGGTTCTAATTAAAATCGTATATTCATATATAATTTAATCAAAGATATTTTTCAAGTGGGATACTATTGTTTTTAGGTGTTGGAGGATATTGAAGAACTTGCTAGAAGTGACGCTTATAAACATAGCTCCCTACCCTTGCTAGGTGAATTGACTGGATTTAAAGTACCACCGTTTATGTTACGAAAAATAAAAGGATACGTATTAAGACGATCTTTGAGTGGCGACCTCAACGCTGACAGCCCTCAGCCCTCCACAAGTGTTGTTCAAGAAGAGAAGTTCAAAATAGATGACATCAAGTTGGAAGTGCATGATGATTTTGATTCTGCCAATTTTAATGCAAGTCAGTACATGACAAATTCTGATAACTCAAGAGCCTTTGCAGAGGTGCCGATGATGAAAGAGGACACAGATTTTGCTGATATTAAAGTAGAAGACATAGATGATATAAAAGTAGATGGTATAAAAATGGAGGACTTAGATGAAATGAAAGTAGACGGGATTAAAGTTGAAGATTTAGATGTTAATGATATTAAAGTTGAAAATATTGATGATATAAATGTTGATGCTATTAAAGTTGAAGATATTAAGTTAGAAACTGATGATGCTTTTGATCTTTGTAAACAAGCTGATGATGAACAAAGCAATTTAGTAGATGGACTTCTAGAAGCTGATATAGAATTCCTAAGCCGAAATTTAGGGAATATTGAAAGTGATGCCGATGCGAGGAAAACTATCGAGAAATTGACCGGAGCTAATCCAGATACGATTACCTTAGTCGGCGATGAATTCGACTTGGGAACTACACTCAACACGCATAACGTAAGCAAATTATTACGTCATAATGCATTAACAACTTCATTAAATCTGTAAATTTAATTACTTATTATAATTAACCAAAACAATTCTTCCAGTTTACAGGTAATCAAAGTACAAAATGTATAACCGTAGCTTCAACAACGAGTGGGATGATACACAGCGTGCCAGTAGCTCATATAGCTCCGCCTCGTATTACTGGCAGCACTGTCCACTACTACACCAGTTCAGGTGTCCAACCGAGTGGCCAAAGAACTATACACCATCTACCCCAAGCCACTGTTACTATACAAAGCATTCCTGGATCCAATTCTCATATGATTCGTGGGTTAGTATTTGTAAAGTCTTATTGAGCCACTTACTCAATGTTATTTAAATTATAGATTTATTAATTATAAAGTGATTATTAAAAGAGTTAATTTCCCTTTATTAAACAGCCTCACCAATAACGATCTTGCTATATAATTGTTCATTTTTGTTGCAGAATACCGATAAATGCAAAATCTGGCACAATAAGCACGGTAGTGTCCCAAGGAACGGGTAGTACGATCATCGGCTTCGGAACCCGAACGTCGAACGCGACGATTATAGGGACACCGCAGTATGTGAACGTCTCATCGAAATCTTTCCCGACTGGTAATATTTTGCACAACGCCATCGTTTCGAAGAACATTATAAATCGCAACGTGGGAGCGTCTTCTCCGGGAGTGTCCTTCAACGTGACCACAGTAAGACCTTCACACACAACCACGCCAAAAAGCACAGTCGTTACAGCCACATCAGCGGACTACGATAACATTTCCACCACGAAAGATATGATCGATAACGCTTGTAACTCATCGCTTATGTTGAAAAAGGTTTTGACTTTGGGTAGTGCGGCGGCATCGAAGTCTTTCATGATGCACAATACACAAAAGGTACTGTCGACTGGTTTCGCTAATGGCGTCACCCCGCCTCCTAATGTCACCATTGTTAGTTCGGGGACTAGTGGGGGTATATTGAATAATCCCAACATAGGCGGTTCGAGTATGGGAATTTCATCTAACGGAAATTTAAGCGCGACTCATGCGACTTTATCTGCTTTATTGGCTTCAAACGCAGAAAATGTAAAAGGTAAAAATAATTAACTACACATTCCCGTTTAAGTTTTATTACTTTGATCTCGTTGATATTTTTTTGTTTTTTGTTACAAATGAGCCGTTTTTTACACAACGGAAGGTTATGTTTCATTGGTTAATTTAAATTTAAATATGTTCAACTGTGATCTTATAAGATCTTTCGAGTTTGTGATAAAAATTTCAAGTGAGTAATTTTATCTACCTCCTAAGTTACCTGATGAATAGTTAGTAGTGTGGATGTTGTGCCAAAGTATATCATTATATCGGTATTAAAACAATATGTATTTAATGTTCTCCTCTCGTAGGTTTGATCTTGTTTAATAGTTATGTGACAAATATATATTAACATTTAAGATATACTGTAGTCGGAAAAGCTTCTGAACTTTATAGATAAGTATTTATTTAGCTTATATAGTCCTTTTCATGTAGGAGTTTATAAAGCAATGATTGAATTGTAGTTTAAGTAAAAATATTAATAATATTATTATTTTTTTTTGTAACTGTAGAAGGGAAGTTTGAACAACACTTATTAATATGCCAGTATGGTAATTAAAAAAAACCGGTATTAAAACAATTCAAACCAGACAGATAAAATAGTAATTAGATTATTTTATGTCTGTTTACAGGTTATACAAAATCAATATTGGCCTTGAAAAATAAGCATTATTTATTTAAGATAATTTAATTGATACATTCGGTAGGTTTTAATTTGAGTTTACGAAACTTGTAGGCTAATGACGTCACTGTAGGAAAACTTTAAAAAAAATATTTTGTGTATTTAAGTGGAGTAAATAAAATACTTAAATTTCGTATTTGTGTAGCATATTTCGTTGTGGTAAAGGTTGTGAATGCAAAAAGTTACTTACGAAGGACTAAAGATTTTAAGTAAAACGGAATTGAATATTTTCACGATATCAATTAATGATTATTTATTTGCTTTTAATGTAATTAAATGTTAATTTACATTTCGCGCTATTCAGTATTAAGTATTCCAAAGGCTGTGTGTTATGATGTTATTGCTTTATTTTACGAGTATATTTAAAAATATATTTTTGGAAATATTTTTCATTAGCAAAAATGCATTTCAGTATAAGACTACTTTTTTTATTAAATTTACGTTATATTTCTGATATAGTTATTGGATACCAGTGTCTGTGTAAACGATAAATGACAAAATGTCTGTGAAAAGTAAAAATAACAATAATAATTTACTTACACAAAAGACAATTTTTAATTATTGATTAATTAATTATCGGAATATATAAAGACTTAAATTATTGGACGGTGTTATCTATTTTATGTTAGGGTGCTTCTATGCTTTGTTTGTGGCAATATTATTTTATATGCTTTAATATCAAAAACGAAAAGACTGCATATTTATTTATTTGTGATACAACTGCTTAAGCAGCTTTCCGTGCAATTTTGCTTTATAAATTAGTTTAAATGTTGACAATGCTTTTTTATCTATGTTTTTATTGTCTATGGAATTTAATGTCGCCATATAAATTCTTGCTTAGCTTTAAAATGTATTCCATTATTAGATTTAAATTACGATCGTGTGGTTTGGCTGTTCAATGTGATTGATGTCTTATTAAAATGCTTTATTGTGTATTTTCAGACGTTTTTACTATACGATAATCGGCTACATTATTTAAATATCAGACTAAACGTATCTTTATTTTTTTTTGGTATATTATCCGAAAGGTACCTTAACTCTGCCAGAGTTGAATTATAGTTTGACTGTAAATAAAAGGTAATACCGATGTTGTCTTTGGTTTGGTTGGTGTATTTCGATACGTCGTTATAGTAAAAACGAATTATCGGAACGTACGCTTTTGATGTCGTTCAGAAATGTGGTTGTGAATGTTGAGAACAATTTTTTGAATTTAACTTTTTAAATGTTATTTTGAAATTGTCAGTATTAATAAATCGTTTTCGTTCTTTGTATTATTGCTCAATATTTTGTTTTATATTCTCGATGTTTATTTATTTTGTTTTGTTAATTGTCATTTTAGGATTAAAACGTTCGATTAAAGACAATGGTGATTTAACCCGTAATGCAGGTAAAATACAGAGGAAGAAGTTACATAATAATTATTTTTTATATTTCCATTTAAATGTTTTTTGTATTAAACGATTTTTACAGTCCACTAATTTTATACAAATATTTTAGTCTGCATTTTGATCATGATTTTACTATTTCGTTTGATTAATTTTGTTATTGTGGTTTTACTTAAGTCAAAGATAATTCTTTTCAAATATATAATATATTTGATTTCAAATTTATGTCAAAGATTGCAACTTCATTTATCTGAATAGATTGCACACATTTTTGTATAGATTTATTCACAAACGAAGGCGCGCTCCTCCATGTTATTACATATTATTATCGGCGTGCGATTGTATGTGTGAGTGAGTCTCGTACTTATAAAATGCCATAGCTAGCGTGAAACGACAAACAGTAATACAACAAAACAATATATATCAGATTATATTTGTTAAGTTTATTTTATTAAAAATGGATTATTTTAACGCGGAGTGGCGCGCCTTCAGTGAATAGACTTATCCTCGTCTTTGTCATATATAGATAGTTATGGTTGTGTATAGGTCAAATTTCGCAACATATTTTTAAGTCACTTTTATCCGACTTATACCGAGCTAAATCTTTGCAAATTTTTGAGCAATAGAATTCATATTTTTTTTATTAATTTCACCTGTACCTTGCACTGATACCTGTACTAAATACAAACCTGTTTTAATTTTTTTTCTAATTTATAATTGTTAATACACAACGGACACATAAAGAACTGTCAAATGTGGACTCTGACGTAATTTCGATAAATTAAATTTGACAAATCAAATGAAATTATTTAAAAAATTGCGGGGTAAATCACACTTGTTCGATTTTAATTCATCCAATTTGCTTATTATACTTTTAAAGGTGTATTTTATTTGTTCTTATGAATGTTATTATTAGCATTTTTTCGCTCTTTATTATTATTTATATTTATTGTTTAGGTGTAAGTCGTTTCAAATATTGTGGCTGTGTAATAAATTATAAGATGATCCAATCTTAAAATGTCTCTCATTAGTGAATCTTTTCGTCATAGAAAAATTACCTATATAATGTAATTTGGATATTGTCGTACAATAAGTGCGTTTTAATTCAATAATAATTAATAAAATTCGTAGTATGTAATTGACTACCACTTAATAGAATTCAACGCTTAAAAAAAAACAAAAATATATACTTAACATAAATGTTAAGTTAAGTATATTGCCATGTTCATATGCCATAGAGAATTATCGATAATAAAAATAATTCTAAACAATTTTTTTTATAATATTTACTCTGTGGTTGTCGATTTAAGTCAAGAAATGCTTATACAATTATCGCCATTTATGAATAATAAGGCTTTGAAATATCTAAGTAAATGTGTATGTGTAATATTTATTCCGGTGTGAACTAGTGATAATATTATCGATTTTTCCTCTTGAACGCATTAACTTGGTAATTCGCTTACGTCGTGATGATAGTATCCATTTAAATATCTACTTTTATAAAATAATTTATGTCGGTGTAACGGAAGTCGTTGATTGTGTTTTAAAAGGAAAAATTCAGTACAGATAACTAATTTAAATACCTTTTGTTTTTACAGATAAAATATTAAACTCTTATCAAAAAAGTCTAAGTCTTTAAGCAGAGTCTTAAGATATGTTATGTTAAAGCATATTGTTGCTTTATATAGTTGTACGTCAGTAGCAGTTATTAAGCTGTTTAGGGCTCGAACAAAATCATTAATCCTCAATAAATAATAAATGAAGTATTGGCTTCTGCGTTTATTATCTACCTTAATTATGTTTCGTTATTACATTGTAATTATACGTTTGACCTCCGACTGCCTCGTTATTCTTCAAAAAATTCAGCGAACATTCGCGTAGTTAATGAGCAATCGGTTACTTCGACATGTCATGAATACTAGGAAATTACAAAAAAATCTCCGACGCGTACAATCGTACATACTTCATCGATTTCTTTTCGTAACTGTAACGAAGAGATATATCCGGATGGTTATTTCTGCAATAGATAATATTCATTTACATTTATTTACACCTATGAGGACAGTAGTCATCTTGAATCAGTGGCCGTTTTAATTTTGCTTTGACAGAGTAGCGAAAAAATCGTTTCCGACGCGAACGTAACGAACCAATAAGTCGCAAATCGAATGTCTATTTGTACACCTTACCAAGCCGCTTGCTCCATTACTGTGTAAATGCGGCTATATACTTAATAGTTATCCGTCATTTTGGGGAAAAATATATTATGACAATTTCTAAAACATACGTTCTTTTTCCAATTAAGTTCCTTATCGCGCGTTACACTCCAGACAGTGCGGATGAGAGCTACACTAAAGTAAGTGCCAGTTTTCGACCGACACGACACTTGCTACAAGAAATATAAATGTTATTTTAATAAATATAAATATATATATATATGTATATGTGGGATGTAGGGTTGAAAGAAACCACAAAATATCCACGATTTATATTGTTTGCTTCGAATTTACAAAAAAGTACGTTACACTTCAATACGTCGTGCCGCCATCGTGTCTGCTTTTTCTACCTCTCGCTCATACCTACATAATACTCTGTTCAACTGTCTCTGTCATCATTACACTATTATACTCTCGCTCTCATATTGTACCTCCCAATCACACACCTAACATTCCATAACATATATATATTTATATATATATATGTCAGAGGAGCAGGATGCCGAACAGTTGGGTTCGGGGATTGATCCGACATTTGGAAGAATCATAATAATATCAAAGGATTACAATAATTCATCTCGATTAAGAGCAAATGGGTTTGCAAGCAACCATCGCATTCGAGTAGCTTGTCAAAACATAACGACTCGCGTCAAAACTTACGACTCCTTTCGGGGTGACCCGCTCTTAAGAGCATAGTTTGTAAGCGTGGGAATTTATTTTAGAACACACACATAGCTACTTTCCAATAATACACTTGCATTGTGCAGTGTATCGTACGCACCCCCTAGACAATTAGTTGCTTGTTTTCGTTGCTACGAATAAATTAAATTTTCATTGCGCGTTCATAACGTAGGATTTATAAAAATACATTTATTTATGAGTAATGTATTAGCTATAAGGTTGTCACTCGCAAACACAATTATAAATTATTTGTTAGCATAGGGTGCGGTCAGAGTGCATTAAGATGCCTCATATACATTATGATTTTTATTGATTCTACTGCTCTCCTCTAACTAAATTATTATTTTCTGGATATTTTAAGGTTGGTAGGTATAACGAATTAGGGCGTTAAGACACATTAAATAATCACTTACTTAAATTATGTAAATAAAAATAATGGAGGTAAATATTAATCAGTTTTTTTTTAATTAACTAAAAACTAAAGACATAAATCTTCTTGGTTAAACAAGTCAATTAAAATTATTTTATATTACACAAAAATCAGGGGGGCGGCCCGCTGACGGTATCTGGTCATGAAAGGTACTAAGTATAGCATCAGTACAAAATGGAATGTATATCAACCGTTTTTGCTTAGCACTATGCACTATTTTAATTAAGCATTTAAATAATTAGGAATTAAGCAGACGAACTAAACGACATGAGTTTGGGTATGAGTTGGCGTTTGTTTTAAATTTCGTATTAAGAGAAAAAAATAAGCAGGATAGTGCAAAAATTACATTACATTCAGGTTCATTCGGGTATTCACTATGTTCATCCTTACAATTTTGTACTTTTAATTCGACATTAGGGGCAAAATAGTTACCCTTCGTATACTTTTCAGATTTTATTTTTTTACGATGTGATTAATTGTCGTATTTACCTAGTTTATGTGCTTAAGTGTAACAAATATATTATAGTTTGTTACAAAAAAGTCCAAAACTATTATGACAAAAGGTTAAAGGGTTATAGGCTTTTTTCTACATAAAATAATTGTACGAATGTACCCCACGTATTGGTATGGTAGGGGTACGTTCGTACAGTAAATGCGGTAAATTCGTACGCTATGGGGTAGATTCATACAGGGTAATTAAAAAGCCAATTAAAATCGTTCAATTTTTATTAATTATTACAAAAATAGTTATTTATCAAAGAACTAACTTAATAATATGTGACTTGACTAATAGTCGATAAATCTTGAAAAGTAAAAATTAACAATTGCATCCCACGACACTCGCGCCCCACCCTTATGCTAACTTGTCTATGTGTGCGTAGACGATTCGCGAAATTATAAGACTCGGCTCGAAATAAAAACTGACGTGCTCCCACCTTGAGATCTGGGGAGGGACTGAAAATTTATTGACAGCGATGTCGAATAATAAGTCAAAACCGTCAAATGATTTTCTCCATACTAAAAAGTATGGACGACGAATGCCAAAAAGTAAGCAATATTTAAATAAAAATTACTATAATATTATGTGATATAATAGAAATTTAACACGGTGAACTTATTATTTACACTTTTGTGTCCCCATTTAATCAAAAATACATGTACAAACTAGCAGCTAAATAGCTTAAAAAATGCTAATAGAAAAGGTCGATTTCAGTGTTTGGAGTGATGTTGACGATGAATTTACTGAGTTATTAATACAAATTTTATAAATATCATGCGGTGAAACTTGAGATCTATCTATTAAGATACTGAATGTTTTTTTTCATCCATAATCAATGCTCCAGTTTTAAGATATTTCGAAAATAGTAAACGCTATTTAGGCGTTCCGCAAGGACTGTCCTCTTAAAAGTAAATCAGCCATCAAAGATTATTGCCAACTACTCGATTTATTAATTATCCAAATCAACAACCAAAGTAACCGCGCCCCGTTATATATATATATATATTATAAACTTCGTTACCATTACTTAATATTGTTTTTAATTTAATTAAATTTAAATGCTATTACTTATTGAATGAAAGTATTAAAATAGAATAATGGTGGAGTTGTAACATCCCGAATAAAAGGGAAACAGTATAAAATGACTTTTATAGCGTTCTATTTTTAAATTTTACTGTTACAAAACTAAACGTAAGGCCTTTTTATGGTTATCTTCAAAACAAAGTGGCGAAGAATAAATAGAGATACATTGGAATATTCCTATTTATATTTTTAAGTCACACTAATAACAAGAATTCGATTAATTCTGGTTACTGACGTGCCGCTCGATTTCGTCTGCTTGAATGTTTGATAATACGAATATGTAGGTTTCTGAATATTCTCTTACAACTAATGTACTATGCGTAGAATTTGATAAAATGTCTATAGTGTGATATGTGTGCTCAAATATAACTTCGTCGAGTTGAATATAAATCGAAAATATTAACAAATCCCGTCAGACATCGCCGTGCTTATGTACATATATACCAATTGTGATGGATATTATTTGAACGCTATAGAAGTTAAAGTGCCATTAAGTTGCTAATTACGAAGTGGATAGTATATAAAACTGAAATATATATACATACAAGTATATGTCGAGTTACATAGAAATCCGTCAAGTTTACTCATCTTTAACAGATATATGTACTGACATCTATTTTTATGTATTATATACACTCATTTCATATGATATTAGCAGTTCAATTCTCTAAGAATCTCTTATCTCACTCGTGAATTGTTGTCGATCGATTTACTGTGATCGATTTTGATTCGTGTATCCTGTAAATATAATAAAAGTCAATGTCGCAAATCACTATCTGTCATATGACGCTCGTATTCTGCGATGAATTTCGAGATTCTTCTTACGAAATATCTCTATTGCTATCAATGGTGTCTCCCACATTAAGACCGAGCTATGCCAAAGTGAACCAAGCCACAAATAGCATATGGCTATGCTTACAGTCGTTATGATATCTTCACGTAATTATAAAGTTATTAAAGAATTTATATTGTAGCTTCTTACCAAACTGATGATAAAATCTACGTTGTGCCTCTATCAACTTTTAGTTATCAACTTACAACTTACGGAAATCGCAGATTCAAACTAAAAACTTTATATTTTCGGAGGTTTCAACGTTTTTTCGAAACTGATAGAACCAAATAACTAAAAATCATGAATGAGATACATATTACAAAGGCATGTTAGTTCTATCAGATAAATTCGTGGTTATATGTAGATGATAGTTAATTTAAAATCTTAACTCGTAAATCACAGGCCAACTCTAAATGGTGCCGTGACCAAAATAGTAGCGAGTAGAATGCGATCAGTTATAATAAGCGAAAGAAATTAAATGTGCACGTTATAATTTATCGCGTGTTGAGTTGTTTTTAAACATACATACATTTAATTTGAAGTACAAAATAATTAATATCCTTAAAATACGTAAACTTATGATGATTGTGTCACTATTGATAAAAATTAATTTTGAAAGAATCGATTTCTCTATTTTTTTTTAATTTCTTCCTCCCATTTCTTGATTCAGCTTCTTGGTATTGATTTGATACATAAAATCTTATATAGCTTTTATGTATCAAATATAATAATTAGTCTAATATTAATCTAATAATCTAATAATTTTATACATACATATTAACCATTGTCAATTTATCGAGATATAATCTAATCAAAATTAAGATGATCAAATACACAATTAGTTCTTTTTAACGAGTTAGACATACTCTTAATAATTTGTTACAATGAAAAAATTTTAAGAAAAATATATAAATATTATATAAATATATATTTGTGAGTGAATGGTGAGTGGTGATATACTTTTTAGTAAATATAAAAGTTTTTTTTATTGATTAGTCTACAGTATAACTAGGGATTTGAAATTTAGGAAAGGCTTCATAATGTTGAGATACTCTAAAAAGATTCTTGCGAAATTTTATTTTACAGTGATGCACTCGCTCATACTTCATTTAATCTAATTTAGCCGTTCAAAGTGCCGTTCTTTTCTTTAGTTCATATAATATCTAATATTTTAGTACATAGAATATCATCAAAACAAAACAAATAAAGTTGATGATATTTATATTTGCTATAAGGCAAACATGTTACTCAAGAAAGCACTAATATATTATTTAACGTTCGAACTACCCTAATGATTATTATTAAATAAGGAAAAATGTGTAAGTTCTACCATACATTTTAACATGCGATCACTATTTGTGTTACCAGTATGATGAGGACGTTTTCTTTTAAAACTTAATCCTGTACTTAATCATTTTGAGTTTGAAAGTTTAAAAACGAAATTGTTTCCAACATCGTATGTTTGTACGATGTTGGAAACAATGTATTAGGAATACGTTTAAATTAAATGTTTATTCCGCTTAAACCGTGTAGGTATACCTGTATTTATCACGTCGAGAGTATATTTTACCTGCGCAGTTAAATTCCCAATTGACACACACAAACTCAACACACGTTAAACATCGATGAAATCTATTATTAGTTTGTGGGATATAAACAGAACGTTTGCATATGGTATTATCGGTATTCAAGCTGGCAATTTCAACTTTAATATTGTATGAGATACAAAATATTTTTAAAATAAACCAAAACACTCGCTTGTAAAACTTTTTTTTTTATTTGGAAGTCTTTAAGGGGTTTTACAGACTGGCTTCACCATAAGATATACTTGATGGTACGACTATAATCCGATTTATTATTGGGCGTAGCATGAATGTTTAACACTGTTGAATCCCACGCGGACTTAGCAGCAGTTAGTTTTATATAAATGTGTTTATATAGTGCACATCTTGGTGCACTAAGAAAATAAAATTCTGTGAAAGAATTCTATAAACAAACTCGAAATAGATCTCAATCGTCAAATGGCAGAAAGTAATACGTAGTATTTACTGTAATGATATAGTATAAAAAGTCGCTTCACGGCGTCTGTACGCTTAGATCTTTTAATCTCCGTAACTGATTTAATGCGATTTTCATCAATTAACAGAGTGATTAAAGAGGAAGGTTTGTATATATATATTTAATACATGTATATTATATTAATTTCACGTTTGCTAGCTGGAAAAAAACAGGTGTTTCTTTTTATGTTTGTTCTTCAACCTTAAGGTTGTATATAAACCCTTATTGCACTTGCGTGAAGCCAGGTCGGGTAGCTTGTTAACAATATTTATAGGATATACGCATCAAAATAGCGTAACAACGTTAGTCGGTTTTCAACATTTAACGATCGGGTCGAGTGTCGAGTGTCAAATTTGTTTCAACTTCAATAGCTTTGCTGTACATTTTCAGTACTAGAGTATTATTTTCAAAATATTTTTTGTTACTATAGTTAATTGTGTACATTTTGTATACGTGAATATTATTATTTTTTATTTTATGTTATTATTGTGGATAAGTACGAGAGATGTAATATAATATTTGGTTTTTAAAAATATATCGTTTCTAATC
Source organism: Vanessa tameamea (assembly GCF_037043105.1). Taxonomy (NCBI): domain Eukaryota; kingdom Metazoa; phylum Arthropoda; class Insecta; order Lepidoptera; family Nymphalidae; genus Vanessa; species Vanessa tameamea. Next base: position 8,620,724 of record NC_087316.1, read on the forward strand.
TATCATTTTTATAAATTATAAATAATTATTTATTATGTTTTGTGTAAATTAATTATCTTCGATAAAAATACGGTCATTGTGACATTTTAAATATGAATATCGATTCACGTGCCGTTCCAAATTTCTAATTTTAAATATGAGAATTCAAATATAACTTTATTCCACTTGAAATATCGTGACATAAAATTTAAAATATCTTCAGTAACATAGAATATTTGCAATATTATATGTAAGCTTCCGATTACTTAATCCCAAGTTATTGCGCTTCCGTTGAATTTAAGTGAAAAGTGTCATGTTGGACGATACGAAATGTTACGTAGGAAAATAAGAAGGCGTGAAAGATATTGTTCGATTTTTTAATAGCGACAAAGTAATATAAAATCGTTTTCAAATTGCAATAAAATTTATTCATATTATATCATTTTTTTCATTGAATGATAATTAACTATATAAGAAGGAAGATTTATGATTATTAAAAAATATTGTTATCATTTTGCGAAAATATAAAATGTATCTTGTTGTATATTAGTGGTTCAATGCCTAATAATTTGTCGAATAGCTTGTCTAATTTATTTTAACATTGCTTAAAAGTTTACTAGCTGTGACGGAAGTATCGCACGCTCGCTACGAAACGGATTGATTGGATTTACCGATTGCACTCATCTCTTATGCATATTCGTAGCTCCCGGATTTTTTAACATTACGCTTTTTGCTGAGTATATGATATATATGTAATACGATTCATTACGATTAACGCGAGATATACTCATGTAAACTGATCAATAAGAATGTACGAATTATAAAATATTAAACCGAAAGTATCACTATTTTGACTACGGGCTCGTCATATTCGTTGATTTAATTGGGAAGAAAAACATATGATTTTTTTATTTAATATAAATTTTCACAAAGACCTAGGTAAAGACCTAGGTTGTGATTTTTTTATGGTTGAAAGTATCTTATTTCTTATGTGAATTACACTAGAGATCGCTTTTAAAAATATACAGAGCTTATCATTATTCATTCATCAGAATTATTTCATTAATATCTGTAATATCATCAACGTACAATTGATAATACAAAACGGATATTAATAAGAGCTTGCCGAGGCATGCTGTGAACTATCCATGACGTCATTCGGGCGTAACGAAATGCTTGCTCGGAATCCCTTGACTGCCGGTATTTTCTATTGAGAAATGCTCGCAATAGAGACGAACATTGTCGATTGTACGTACGTAGTTCTTAAATATAAATTCGAAATCCATTTGTACCGTGCGTGTGGCACTTCCATCATGATTTAGTTAACACTTATACATCATGGAACAGAATTGGAACCATTTCATATGAAATGATTCCAATTCTGTTCCAAATTATATTGTTTCCAATATATATATTTTCCCTATGGTTGCCATGATTCAAAACAAACTAAATTTTTTTTTGTTTTCAATATGATGACATTTTCATTTACTAAATTTTAGACCATAAGTGATATTATAATAATATATTATTATACTTATGTAAACATATTGAAATATCTAATATAATAAATAATCACTATTGTTGACTCTACCTACTTATATCACACTACTGCCAAATGTTTTATCTAAATGTGAGCTTGTATAACAAGTAATAAAAAGTGTGTTTATGAACTATTGTATAATTTTATTTATTTATATTAATACTACTCTTCAAAATATATAAGCGTTTAGTGCGAAGCGATGTCTGTCATTTAGATTACAACGTAGCATTTTGTTCCGCGTAGTAAATCGGATTTTCGCGCTACCCTATTTCATAACATTGTGTCGAGCTGTTATACGTCGTTTCGTTCTGACGCAATAGAAACCTTACAGTGTTCATATGCAATTTTCTCGAAATAATTAATATGCGTTTTCAATTGTAACAGTTGTATGCAATACAACTAATGGTATCGCTTAAAAGGTTTTTTCATTATATATCAATATTGATATTTAGAAGGTAAAGTTTCGAAGTTCAGTCGTAGCGTGGGGGTGGCTTGTCGGTAGTGGGTGCGCGGTGGGCGTGCTCGCGGGGGCGGCCGTTCGGCGCTGCGTGCTGGCGCGGAGCGTCGGGCGCGGCGGGGGGCGCGAGCACGTGTCGCGCGCTCACGTGGTGGTGACGAGCGCGCTCGCGTCCATCGTGCAGCCCGTATGAATAATTGTGTACGAAGTGAATGAATCGATGCGGCGGCGGCGCGAGAGCGGCGGGGAGGCGGGCGGCGGTGGCCGCTGCGTGGAGGGGTGCGCCGCGACGCGGCAGTCTCGTGCCGGTAGTCGGTAGTGTAACCGAGCGACTCCGGGAGCCGTCCCCGTCGCGCCGTCGCTCGCTCGTAGTCGTAGTGCGTCCGCCGGCCCGCCCCACGCCGCCGGCGTTCGAGTCCATGGAAACCCAAAATCAGGATGTGGCCCACAGCCCCGCCGAGGTGCCCAACGACCCGGGGTACGTGTGACCCACGTGTGTGCCGATGACATCTCGTTCCGGTTACAGGATCTAATCTTCATGTTTATATTGCAGGAAGATGTTCGTCGGAGGTCTCAGCTGGCAGACTAGTCCAGGTACGCAAGTCGAACGCCGGCCGTGCCCTGTGCGCGCCGCCGACGGAAGTGCATCCGATGCACTCGACAGTGATGTCTGATCGTCTAGTTAGATTACGGGAGATCATAGAGTCAATAGTAAAAAACTACGGAAAACGGGTGTAGAATTCAGTGATGAATTTCACATTCGAAATATAAACATCGGCGAAGTTTGGTAATCAGCTGATTTGTTGTGTTGCGAAGTTTTCGTTATTGGTGAAAAGCATGTTGTGCACGTGACTTTTTCGACATGAGATTCCTACGGAAGATGATTAGAGCGCTGGCAATAAGTTAATATAGATAGGTGCAGTAATTCAGTTAAGATGTCAAGGTGTATTGGCAGTCAGGTGTGCGGTGGCGGCCATGCCGGTTGCGCGCGCAGCTTCCACGGTTGCTTTTGACTTGTTCCATATTTAAGCGAAATTCATTCTTATTGTAACAAACCTTTGGTATAAATTTGAGTTGATTTTCGTTAGCCGGCTTTTATCCTAAACAGTAATCACAACATAACCTCAATTTTAAGTTAAAAGTAATGTATACGTATTACGTAGAGCTCGGCACCGGCCCTTTGCAAAATAACTGTATTCTATTAACAATTGGCAATAAGTTTTAATTATCTGTAAATGAAATTAAAGGTTTTTTCTTTCAAAAAACAATACAAAAAAGAAAATTGTTTTATTCCAATCCTCAATAATTTTATTTTTTAATTTCGTTTTTTTTTTCGTATGTTATGTTACTAGACTAATGTCGCGATATATTATAAAATTCACACAAATACATAGTTCCAATGAAAATATTCTTCCTTGCATTTATTTTCGTCAACAATCAAGCGTATTTTATTTTATTGTTTAAATTAATTGCGCGAATGCTAATTGTAAAAGGTCCGGTGCGCGTGCGCAAGTGATGTGCCGCTTGTGGTATTGGGTCGATCGCCCACGCTGCACTTTGATCCCTATATCTATGCCAACTTTGTTCTTCTTTGGAAATATCTAGGGCGATTTATCTGTGATTATTCTGAATTATCACTTCAACATATACATTCTACACGTTGGGTTAGAAATAGTCGTAAATATATTTTTTAATTTAATATTTAGCATCGGTTACAGTCAACTTTTACTTTCTGTGGCTTGAGGATAATTCTTAAAGTCATTTTTGCTTATTTTATTAAGACGTTTTTTACAGTACTCAACTTATGGCTAGGTGCCAAATGCTGTTTGAGGAGAGACAGTGGGTGCTTTCGGAAAATATAAAGGAAGAACTTATAAGTACTTGGAACGACCTGCCTTAAAAAAAATCTTAATGTGCCTTCAGATAACTGACTCGTTTGTTTTACGTAAGTTTGTTCATCCTAACGCTGTTTGTTGGTTAAAGCTGTTTGTACTGGAAGAGTTTCATAGATAAGATATAGGTATATATATATTTTTTAAATTAATATCACGACAACTTGTTATCGTTAGATAAGAATTGAATGCTAGACGTCTTAACCTAATCTCATGCGTGAATTCCTTTGTCGTAAATATTCAAGTTGGTTACATATTTTTATTTAAAAGTTCAATCAAAACTGAGATATGGGTATGAGGTGTAATGTTATACTTTTATGATTAGATTAATTGGATATTGGATTTATAAATAAAATTGGATTAATTTTATTATAAAGCATTATTTTAATATGATTTGTTGATTTTCGTTTTATTCGAATGATTTTGTTGATGCAAACATTTTACCAAAAACATCTGTTACGAAGAAACAAAATTAAAAACATTTTTATCAATCGCTTTCTAAACGTCGTTACACGACAATCTTTATGTATCTTTGTCGTACTTAGATATATTTTAATAAGAACCGTTTTGTTATCTAAAACGGTTTTCCACAATATAGTACAAGGTTAGTTTCTAACTTTGTTTGTAAAGGAGAAACTCATTATTTTAGAGTTACGAGCATAAGCCGTTTCACACCGAGGTAGTTCGTAGACAAAAGGTTGAGTTTCATTATCTGGCTCACTTCGCGCGCCTGACATATCATTGACACGCCGACTCAAAGATTTACACTGTCCGACTTTAACAGAAATAAACACAGTACAAAATGCATACCGTTGAGCGAGTTTAACAGGAGTCCTTCGTCCAAGCGTTTAATCATTATATTAATAGGATATTTGAGTAATGCATTTGCGTAACGATAACATAAATATAAATGATAAAGTATCTTATATTAGCGTCTGTTATTGCACAACGTCAATTTGCATAAAAAGTAAATATAACGATGAACAGTTTAGACCCTTTTTAAACTGCCATATGAATATAGAAAAAACAAATAATCAAAAAAATAAAAGAATGGCAAAGTTCTAATTATATCCTTATTAAACATTTTTAAATAGAGAACTGGTTTTAAATGAAATTATTACGTTTCGATAGATATCTGAAAGGTAGCAGTTAAGGTTGAATTCAATGGAAAACGAATTTTCTTTGCGAGTTGTTTGTAAACTGATGCAGCTTTAGGTCGTTGCGTGGTCGGCTGGACTCGACACAATACAGATGAGAACGGGATCGAGCTGAACTCGTTACGGTTATTACCACGACGATTGTTTGCTCGGATCGCGTTCGCGCGACGCGCGCATTGCATCTACCAACGACTTACTCAACTGTTTTGTTACACAAATTCCTTTGACTAGTTTATGAGCCTTGACAGAATCGTCTTACACTACGTGATCGGGAACGTTTTTGTCTCTTTTATTTAACTAGGCTATCGAGTTACATCGCCATACACGTATAACGTGACCGCTATCGGTACATGCTATATATAGAATAAATACTTTATAACCCATTAATCAAAATTAATTCGGAAGCCACTAGATTGTGTTATTTGAAAATTATTTTTCAGATTTCTTTGACAAGAACATTTTGAAAATTAAAAAGTTATGTTTAAATTATTTTTTATGACGTAGCAATATTCCTAAGTATACGATTCTATCACTTAATCTACTACGAATATGTAAGATATTGGATTCGTTTCAGACTGAAACGTTCGCGAAGATTACCGATTACAAGGTATACACTTTTGCCATCGTCTTTTATTAATCCTTGACTTAGCATACGTTCAATAATTCAATAAGCCGTCTATGCAGGAGAAACGGATTGTCTTCATTTAATTTCCCCTAAAGTTATCGTCATGACGTCATCATGGGGACAAATTTAATATATAACCAAATGCATAAATAATTGGCAAATAAAACAGTTAAGTACGACAATTCTTAGATGTAATGACCTGCGAGCAATAATACGTTACGCTGACTTGTAGACCATAGCGGTTTAAAAACGGTGAGCTCAATCATTTAAAACTATCTGTTTTGCAAATTTAATACTTGTTTTATTTAATTTGTCTATCGTTTTTATATTGTATTATTATTGTTGTAATTGTCGAAGATCTTTTTTAATTTCTTTAGACGCTTTTTTATGTAAATATATTGCTAATCGATTTATCGTATTAGGTACATTTTATACGGCGATTATAATTGTTTATAAATATTTTAAAAATTTTAAATTGAAATAAAATGAGTAAATATTATAGGGAAACATATTACGTCACGCACGCTCATACCCATTATTACCTATGAAGTTCTTAGAAGATCTTCTGAAGTTAGGTATGGAAAATATAATAGAAACTGATATTACTAAATTGCAATTTTCCCTACTTACTCCAAATCATAGCCATTTATATATATTTTAAATAGATATTACTCAAAAAAAAAAAAACAATCAAAATGATGATATAGTAGGTAAATATCAGTAAGTAATGAAACATATCTACTGATATTTACAAAGATGTCAATTTTTTTTTTCCGTATTCTCGCAGAAACTTCTAATCCGATTAATGTAAAATGTTTTCATTGTAATAGATAAACTATTGTAATATGAAGGTTTCAAGATAGATAAGTCATATATAATATGTTTATAGATTGCATATTTTTTGAGATATTGTTTATTATGTCAACCCATTCGGGCAGAAAATTGGCGGTCTGGGCGCTTTCCAGACGAACACTCCCAAACTATAATAAATACATGATAACTTTAAAAGATTTGTAGATCAAAATGTTTACAGAATAGTTCGTTGCTGTATATCTTATTATTTATAACGCAAAAAACACAGTTTTATATTTAAAAAAGTTACGTCTAATGTACGAGCGTTAGGAGTAATACTTCTTTTATATTTATTCATTTGCAGCGAATACATTCGATTCTATTATTAAGTGCCGTATAACCTAACTATATATATTACGTATTGATTTTTTTTTAAAAGATATATTTATATTTACATTATTGTAGTATCGGCAAAAAGTAACCAATACAATAATTACATAAAATTAAGATGTTTACGTATATCTTTTAGTACGTATTTTGAAGTTAACTTTTACGTAATACCATATATTAAATATATATTTAGCTCTATTTCGCAACTAATTTCGTAGTGTGGGTAATTTCCGTTCGGTCGTAAAATTTTAACCTCAATATCCCCATACGAGTATAATATACGTTTAATTTTAAAAAGGGATAAATGTCACACAGTATTTATCCTAATCAAAGCAAATAACATCATTTTAATCGTTTCTCTGAATAGAAAATATCTACCGTCTACGCATTTCAAATTGGACAAGTACTTCTTACATTCCTACAGGCAGATGTTTTAGCAATGAGTACGACCGGAGATATCTCTTGGTTCGCATACTGATTATATGATATTGGCAATACCTACATAAAAAATATGGATAAATATCTAAAAAATATAAGCAAGAATGACACTTTTTTATTGCTACACACTACAGAACTAAATAATTAATGCTATTTTAAGTTTCAGCTTTCGTTATTTACATTCAAAGATGTATTTTGTTTCAATTTGTTTTTGAAGTTTATTTGTCATAATTATCAGCGTTCCAAAAATATGTTTTTTTTTTTAAGTTGGATTATCGAAGTGGCTAAGCCGTAAATTTCAGTTACCGTCCCATATTATATACTTTCACTGAAAGAAATATAAACTGCTCATGTCAATGTCGATGCTCTGCCAACAATTGGATCTAAAGTTAAATTATATTCCGAGTTCCAATTTGCATTCCAAAAATCAGATTGTAATGTTGCCTAGTTTTTAAATGCTGGCACATTAATAAGTAGACAAAAAATATATATATCTCCAGTGCCTGTATTAAGTCGAATTACACTGACTCACTGTTCAAATTTGAATATGGAATACGTTGATGATGTTCGTGTATACTACTACTACTACTACTACTACTACTACTACTACTACTACTGATAAAACATGTAACGTTAATAATTGACTTATATTTGTGTCAGATATTCATTATACAATGCGGTATACGTTCAACAGTTTAACTCCCTTAAAAAGTTTTACATTTAATAATATTAGATATACACTAATTCAATTAACTTTGTTAATTAATATTTTTTTGGAATATTCGTAAATATTATATTTTGTATGTTGGTAATTATTTTCGTCACAACTTTGAGTGAAGAACTATCTCCTACATTTTTTTTATTTCACACTCTAGCTTTAGATAAGGGATTAAGAGTGTTAGGATAAAAAAAATTAACTGTGCTTCTACATGTGTTCACGAAAAAAAAAACATTTGTGCCCCAAAATTACCCTTGAAAATCGAGTTTCCTTAATTTAAACTATACATGCGTAAATGTGTCAACAAACTCTACACAAGTATCTAATTACAATTTTTCTTTATTTTTCGTCTAGTAGAGTCTGACTGACCTACAGACAGTTTTTTTATCGGTTGTACGGAAAGAAAAAATTAATTAAAAAAAAATACAACAGATGATTGATACAAACATTGATAGAAAATAAATTTACATAATATATTGAATATAAAAGAATAATATTTGTTATTTTGTTTTACACGTATCTTGTTATTTCCTTGAGTGATGTGGTTAATTATGTTTTGGGTAATCGAATAATATAAAAAATAATAGACTGATATAACTTATTATTTCTTTTATCACATTAAATAAATACATACATAAAAATAAAGATGGAACTTTAACGAACTTAGTTAACAAATAATAATTTAAAACATTTACCTCTGCTATATTTATAGTTTAACAAAAAGAAATAAAGCAAGCTTAGCATCCATAGAATGTCATAACACGTCGCAACAAATTATTTCTCTAATTTCTCATTTCTCCAGGCTTACATAACATCCAATATATACACCCAGACGCACATCTGTGATCGTTCGGTTCTGACGACACACGCCACTGCGTTGTTGTCATTACTCATACGTCGCGCACACGACTCCACGTTACCGATCCACCGCCGCATCCGTGAAATGTCACATATCATAGCCGCTGTCACTGATAATCAACTTTAAAACGCGAAACGTAGGGAATACTTCAGAATCCAACGGTTTATCACTTGTTACATTTCTGAATTCCGATGAAAGAGAGCAGCGCATCTTCAAACGACATGCTAATTGACGGCGGCGTGAAGCGAGGACTAAAAGCTGAGACTATTTTTTAATTTTTCGTCAGTCCGTAACGTTTGTTCTCAAGTAATAGAAACTTTACTAGGTTCTATGAAGTAAATTTAAAATATCTGTTTGCCAGTTGCTATTATAAAGATTTTTTTGTGACGCATCTCATTGTTAATAAGTAGTAGTGTTGTTGATTGATGTATTTTGTCTTCATTGCACATATGATCGTAATATAAGTATATTTAAATGTTTATATGTTACTATTCATTATTATTATTATCTAATTAGGATTTTTTTAATATAAAATAGTTAGACAGTCAAGGGTCCACATTACTGTAAGTGCCCAAAACATGAGTTCCGCAACAAATATTAACCATTTCTTTCAACACCAATGCACCACCAACCTTGGCAACTAAGATGTTATGTCCCTCGAGCTTGTAGTTTTCCACTGTCTTACAGACTCTTCTAGTCGTAATATACAATACTGAGCTCTCGCTCGCTCTTTGGTGGTAGAATATGTGATGAGTGGGTGGTACCTACCCAGACGGATTTGCACCCTACCAAATAAAGTAGTTTTCTTTTTAAATTAATAGGTTTTTAATTTTTATAAATTTTATAATGCCGTCTTTTAAAGAGATTTTAATCTAGGTAATTAGATGGAAGTTAGACTAAAAACAGAATAAGACATTTACTTGCCGTGACAAATTTTACAGTTATTTCAATTTATTAAATCACAAAGGTTTCAACTTCAATTCTTTAAAGATAAAATGGAAAGAGGATCGTTTTTATTTATTTTAAGAAATTATAAGGACGGTAAGAATACGAATTTTAAAATAATTAACATCAAAGCAAATTGTAATTAAAAAAAAAACAACGAGTAACATTCATAAAAATTCCGTAATTTTTTGTATCAACTTTAAAAAAAATATATGTTTGTACTATTTATAAATGCTGGTGACTGAATTGCACATGTCATCTGCAACAATTTTATTATTCATGTGAGTAAATAGGCTGATCCGTTTAGCTGCATAGAAAGGGTATACACACAAAGTTATATCGAACGTCATCCACACACACACAAATAGCCTACCCATTTGTGTGTGGTGTGTGGATATGTATTTGTAAATACTACTTATATAGATATCAAAGTACAATACACTAGTAATTTATTATCATGATTTATACGCGTATCAATCTATTTGGTTTGACGCTACTGTGTTTTCGGGACGGATTCTGTCGACCACACATTCAGTTTGTTACTTTACGTACGGTCATATCTACACATCATTCTATGTATTTCAATATTGATAAAATAACAGTTCGTTACCAAAGTGATTGATTTATTTTATTAATTGTATTATCATCGTATAACAAATGGAATAATTGTTTGACTACTTCTAAATCAAAATAGTTTTTGATTCAACTACGTCTGTATCTCATACGTCACTATAGAACTACTTAAGCGATTCATACGTGCGCGTTGGAATAAAATTTGTAATGATTGACTCTGTAAATATTCTCAGTGTAGCTGAATAAATTCAAGAGTTATTCGACAGAAAAAAGTATTTTAGACGAAATATAAGCGACTTTGTTTAGTCGTAGTTTATAACTGAATAATGCAAAGCGCGGTTTTATTGACTCTTCAACCGCCTCATTCGTGTTGAACTATTCAGAATAAAGACGTAGATTATGAGACGACCTCGAGTCATTCTGCAGCAATAAAATGTTTTAATACGTTAAATCTTGTCGAACTTCTCTACAGTTGAAATAAATTGTATTTCTATAATTGTGTGATATCCTTTCATGATTTTATTAACATTTAAAAATATAATACCGTCTTTATCTGAAGCAAATATTTTTGTTAACGCATCTGGTCGTCTTTATTTTATTTATGAATCGCCGTCGTTTCTTTAAGTTTCCGACCTTGATTCTGAATCAGACTAACTGATATCTTGTTGTTTGTGATTTATATTCAAAGATATCGGAGCGATATTTCGTTCCATTGTACTTGTTTCTAAGTTTTATCCGAGATATCCTTTTCTCGGTATACCAAGTTGATTTACAGCAGCTCATAAGTGTACCTAAGGATGTTTTGTCGTTTAACGGTTTCTGTTAGTGGAATTATCATTCATATTGATTTTATTTAATATAAATATATAAAATTTCATATAATAATAAATTTTGAAAACACATGATTGTTATCAGTATGTATTTATCGAAAGATTCTTCACATTTATAAAATCAATTTAAATAATTAAAAATGGAATCATTTTTAAAAGGATACGGATATGCATTTTATTACATTGGTTCTGAGTTTTATTTGATAATCGTAATAATCATCAGATCGTTGATGTGTCGCGCAATATTAATTAAAATTTTATTGAATTCGATGCCGGCGAAAGTAATTATCCCGGCAATACTGACACTTGTTTTTATGAGTATCCTCTGTATGGAGTAGGCTGTCGCTGTGTGGGGGTAGACGGCATTACGCATCAGGCGTGTATCCTTTTTAATATTATTTTGATGTTAAGCCGATACAACATTCTAATAATATTATTTTATTTCATTGTATATTTTATATAACATGCAATAGTACCGTGTTTGTTCTTGATATATTTTTAGTAGATGGGATGATTTTTGGTTGACTCATTGTACAAACTGGTATTGGAAAAATGTTCCTAATATTATAACTTATAAACTAAACTATGAGTAAACTTATCTAAGATATTTTTTTATATATAATATCTATACTTGTATACTAATATTATAAATGGCAAAAGTAACTCTGTCTGCCTGTAAGTCTGTCAGTTTGTCTGTTGCTCTTTTATGTCCAAACTATAGAACCGAATTGGATGAAATTTTCTATGAAGCAAATTAGAACCCCAAGGAAGGATAGGCTGCATGCTTAATGCGTAACACTTGAAGATCATCCTCTAAAACGCGTGTGAAGATGTTGTGATTTTTGAACTTTTAACATAATTGTTATCTATTTCAATTGATTATAAATCTAAAACATTCAGATACACCATTAAAACAATGGTTACGCATTGTTGTATATGTTACTTACTTTTGATATAATATTTTGATTATACATCAGAATATGTGCATATGTGATATATGCACATATTCTGGTCCCAACGGTCTCTACTTTATCAGACGTAATCTCATTTCAATCCAATTACTTTTATTCTCAAAGTAATGTTTTCGTTTTATGTTATATAAAATTTTCTATTGTAAAAAATATGTATATAAGTGCAAATTCAGTATTAATATTAGAGACGTTTAATAGTATTTTTAAATTATATTTAATAACTCACATTACAGAGATATATAGGTTATTGAAATAAATGTTTTTTTTTGCTGCATTGGTATAATAGTTAATTTGAACAGATGCAGATCTAAAGGTCGCAGGTTGAAATCAGGAGTAGTAATTAGGTTTTATTCTCAAATTACAGGAAAAAATGACAAATATTCTTAGACAATAAAGTTAACTACTAGTTAATTTTTTATTTGAAATCATAGAAATTATTTTGGTTTATACTTTAGCCGTAATGTCGTAGGTATCCCTTCCATTTCATTCAATTTTTATGATTCTGACATATCTTAGAAATGTACTTAACTATCGAATAAAATAAATTCAGTTAACGGTCAATTAGTTTAAGAATAGACACATGTGAGATAAAGTTATAGTTTCCCGAGACACATAAAATTATCTTGATAATTAATCGTTCATTTTTACGACATTAAAATTGCCGTAAAATGTTTATGTTTACACGCATTATAGAGGTTTATTTTAAATTAATGATTTGATGTAGATATTGCTAAAACAGCCTTGTTACAACAGCAGTGTTGTAAGAACTTAAATATACCTATCAGAACTTACGATAACTTAACTCCAGACAATGTATTCTATGAATTCATTCAAGTTCTGAGATAAGCGGATGATCTCTATGTAATGGAAGAGATTGTATCATTTGGTTATTTTAGACATTGGTTACAAAATTATGATAAAGGTCTTATAGCTTTAAAATATCAGTAATTGTAGCGATAATATTAAAGATAATAAAAATTGCATTTAGCATTTATATATTATTCGATAATAATTGTTGTATTTTTGTACAACTTTTAATATGGGAAGGTTATATTGAATTAGTTCTAGCATAATTTGTATAAACCATTAGTGCGTAATTATTCAAAAACGGCAGCACACTATGTTTGTCTGTGTTTACAACAAAAAATTCAATACTAGTTCTGGAGAAGTAGGGTTGCCTAATATAAAATTATCTTTATTTACACATAGTTAACTGTCTAGCTAAATTTGATATAAAATAAAATGTCAAATAACAGTCGGTAAATATACAACGGCTAGGTTGAGTAGATTCACATATGACAAATTTCATCCAACACATGCATTTCCTCAATAGGTTTTCCTTAACCGTTGAATACGAAATGAATTAGAAACACAACTTAAGAAAATAAAATGTTGGTGCCGGGCTTAAATCTGCTATCTCGGTATAATATCATCTCGGCTGTGAATTTCAGTTCTACAGTAAAGAGTAGGCGCCTACATGCCATAGAAATGGTCGGAACTAGAGCCAAGTGCTTGCTAAAGGTCAAATCTATGGCAACAAAAATGCAGTAACAATCAGTGCGGAAAGACATACTTGACAAAAACCTGACGTGTATATATTTTTTACTAATTGTAGAAATATAATTATTTAATTTAAGGTATTATTATCTTATCTTTAGTAATTTGATACGCGTCTAGGACTTGATTTAGGTAACATTTGTTTATTTAGTTTATTATTCCTAATAAAATTGATGTGAATAGATTGTTTATAAACAAAAAAAAATAAAATGTGTGCTTAAAAATTTGTCACAAAACATAAAAGTTGTCTTATATCTACAGCAAAATACATAAAAAAGAATAGTACGCGAATTTTTACGTGCGTTCCTTCTTGATTTTTTTTTTAAATAACGAAATTCAAATTAGACCTTGATACTTTATTTTCGATCCGCTCAGAATCACTTTTAGTTTCACAATAAAATCGTAACTATATTATTGAAACGAAACTAATCAAATTGAATGTTTAAAAAAAAATAAGACAAAGAGACAATAAAGCGTTTTATTTACACGTATTGCTGTTATTTGTTTTATTCGCATGTAAATATAGTACTGACCGTCGGTATTATGTTAACGGTTTATTATTTCGGCCTTCATTTGTTCCATCGGAATATGCATTACAATATGCACTAACAACAGCGCTAATCCTTGCCAATTGTATCTTTTGAAGAATTTATTGAGTTCTGTTTGAAGACTTCTAATACATTTACAGTTTCGCAAATTATAGAATACGTAGTTAATTTTAACGTTATTTAGTTAAATTAATAGCGACGAATTTCGTCGATGTGTAAAATCGTATCGGGTGGCTGTCACGACTGATTTTGATAATCAAGTTGGTAATTATTTAATTTGTTAAAATTATATTTGTCCTAGATTGTGTTTGGATTATTATTTTAATATCACGCAAACGTGTGATGTTTTAAGAAGGTAGTAGATAAGTATGGTACGATTTAATTTTGTCTTTACGTTTAAGTATTATATTAAACTATATGATCCGGTGTTAGGGCTTTTAAAATGCCCGTTTAAGGGGGTACCATTTCTTCTAGTGCCAAACTATTATTTTGTAACAATTAGGGTCTGTAGTAGATGCAATTATTGGCTCAAGGCGCATACAACTTTTCAATAGAATGTACATATTGTGCACATATATAACTTTTGTTAACATATATATCTTTCAAATGTTAAAAAAAAAAACTGTAAACTTTGTATATTATTAAACACTATAAATAAACTATAATAACTAATATTACAATTTGAATAAAAAACTTTTTAACTATTTAATTTAATCAATAATTTATTATTAGGTGATATTTATTTCAGTTTTTACCGGAGACTTAATTCTCAAAAGAAGTCCAGTGACAGCAAGGTTGAACCTTCAGGTTTAAATTGATCCAAAGATTTATTACAAGTATCAGCAATATATTTCTAAGTAATTATATTTGTCGCTTTGTTGACGTAAAATTAAACTGTGCTCAATGTACGTACGTCTGTCAATAGTCAATAAATACATTAGATCTGTGCGTATTTCACGCCACATACATCACTAATAACGTCTCTTCTATTAGGTTCAATTCTAGCTAATGGTAAAATACAAGAAATAAACAGACTTGATTTATCGTAGTTCCGTACAGCTGAATTTATTTACAACCGTACTTCTAACAGTGACTACTGACTTAACTATTTTTAATCTATATTTATATTAATAATATATTTTTTTTAATTTATTTACAGATTAATTAAAATTCATTTGTAGAATTAAATCGCGAGACATGATATAAATGATCAGCTCGCTTGATCAAAATATTAAAAGTAATTGACTACTGAGACAGAACAGAATCTCTAGATAAATTGCAACAATTTAAGCTGCTTAAGAAAATCCTTAAGAAAAAAGGTGTGCAGTTTTTAAGAGAGCTCTGATTTAAGAGAAAGTACTTGATATATTGCCAAAACACGTGTCTCACCGGTACGATGACGTTACGATCGTAGTTGAATAAACACGTTTTCTGAATCCGTGCCTGGCATAAATTGACATCGTTAAACTATTAACGAATGCTTTTTGCGGTTTAAATGATTAAGTACACGCTAATTGACAAGTGACCGTAGCGTAATTTATGAAAGATAGCTCCTAACAATTCTCGCCGTCATGCGTAATTTTCAATCGGGCTCGTCTTGACTACTTCGTGTTGAAGAGATTACTATTTGAGTGATAAGAACAACTCATGTATGTATGTATATATTTGTAATATCTCTGGTTGTTATATCATTTTTGTTGTTCAAGAAATTAGTAATTTGAAAATGTATCATTGTTACCATCTGCCTGAATAGATACACAGAAAAAAATGAGTCATAAATCGTACTAATGAGTTAGACATTACTTCTTACCTAATAATTTCACTTTATCATACGTGCGTCCAACATACATTTAAAAAGTATGTTGTCAATTAGCTGGCGTACTATAACATTCATTAGTAGCCGTTACAAATTCGTTCTAAGGTTAGAGATACTTCTTAATAAATTATATGCGTAGGCTCATCAAATTTACTAGACAGAAATGAAAATAGTCTCTCACGGGACTGCATTGACGGAATTTTGCGTGAGTGTGACATTCAGCTTTATGTTTTGCTGGATTTAACGCAGTACGCTATTTTAATTTAAGATATGCATTAGTCGGTGGGCAATACCTATTTCTGTCGCAAATGAATGACAGCTAGCTGAGAGTAGTCAAGTCGATTGCACAGGCGACCTTTGCGCTGCGCGCACGCACTGCGCCGCTGGCCTATGATAGCCCGATGCACTAATCCACTTATACTCAGATACTCGCTGACAACATGGTTACTAGTCACGCCATTGAACTTTGTCATCCTATCCGTGCTTATCACCGTTCAATGCTAGATCATAACAACTTAATGAATAAAATTATCTGTAATTTTGTTAAATCTATTCCAAAGTCCTCGGGAACACTTTATTGTTAAATAAGGTTTTCTGATCTCTGCTTTGTTGGCACACACATGCGGACGTATGCAGAAATAAACAAACAAAAGTCGAGTCCATTCACTCCGTACTGACATTTCCACAAAGCGTTTCGTGCCAATCCTAGCCAATTGTATAGGATTTACTTGAGTCCTAATGATACATATCTGTTTTGTTGGGAACAATTTATTATATGAATCAGTCTTGTACCTTAGATAAATTGGAATAATTCATGAAGAATTTACATGTCTGGTACGAAATTGGGGTGAAGGAAGTAATAAAATACGTAATATTTATGACTCTCATTTCAATAGAAATTTTGGCTTAGTATTACTAACTAAATATAATGTGACTACGCAGTCTTTCTCAGTGGATTACTGAATTAGAAATAACTGATCCACAAAATAAAAAAAGCCTCATTTATTACGGTATGTAATCAAGTACGGATTTCAGTAAATGATATTATGGATCTGGAATCGATATGGAAATCAATCAAGTTTAATGTTAACACTTAAGAAATAATTATGTTATTAAAATAATTATTTAATTATGTTAATTTAGAGTGGAATAAACATCAAAGGGTGGGGAGGCAGATTAATATAAAATAAGATGTAATAAGTCACTTCAATGAAAAAGGTACAAGAAATAAAAGTGAACAGACAAAAGAAAATCAAGACCAAAATGCAAATTATACTTATGACTACGTAAATTTAATAAAATATCGATTTTAAGATGATTAGCGAGATTTTTTCAAGCTTGTTTTCGAAATTCTGACGTACGGTTCCAGAAAACGGTCAGGACCCTTCTGAATAAACGTTTAAACTTTTATAAAATGGTTCTCAATAAAATTAAGTAGGAAAAGGCGCGTACCGGTATAATGGTGTGCTTGAGACCATCTCATACAAAATTTACTATAATAATACAAGCAATTTTGTGAGCTATGTAGTTACCTACGAGCGTTTTGACCTATTTTTCAAGTTTGTTTTTCCTTAGAGCATTTATACGAGTAATACTTGCGGAAATGTGGAAAATATATATTTTTTTCATTTATTTCTTTTTCTCTAAGGTTCAAATATATTTTACGATATTACGTATAAGCGTTATTTAAATCAGAATTTCAAATTGAAATTGAAATATTCATGTAGAATATTTTAAATACTCTAAATATTTCTATCGAGATAAATACCATTAAGCCGATTTTGGAACGATTTCATAGTAGATTTTATAATTAGGATAAAATTCAATTGATAGACACGATACAAAACAAAGTATAAAACGATACACATGTGATTAACTGAGTAGTTCATAAAATTGATACTATAACTAACGTGTTGTTAATAAGTAGGTTCTGCTTCTATGATATCAATCTACTTATTATTTTTTATATATTAAGAAATCATTCAGTCAAAATAATTAATGTATTACTTTAATATTAATATTGAATATCTGTTTTAATGATGCACGATTATTTTATTTTAATATTCGGCTTGGATACATATATCAAAAGCTACGAAATTTCCATAATTCTGGAAATCGTTTATTGTAGAATTATCTCGGACAGATATAAATGCTCTAATATTTTTGAAACTACGCGTTAGAATTAATAATAGGATTATTAATTATGAACATTTAAAAAGCCATATACTAACTTGTCGTTTCATAGCGTCGCATATTTAAAAATGGAACTTATTTTTTTTTAAATATTAGTGTTGAAGAACAGTCAAATCGTACATCTTTATTTATTTCTTGTAAACAGTTGCTAATATTGGGATTAATCGAAGGTTGATTTAATTAAAACAGTGAATTTACAGCGATTTCCAGCTAGATCAAAAGCCATCGTCGAATATTTAATGCCACCCTTAAACCTTTGAAGATTTAATGAACGACGCGTCTTCTATATATTTGATCAACTTAATATATTACGGCCATAAGTATTTACAATAGTGGTCAATCGTAATTAGTGTCTTGATGAAATAAATAAGTGATATTACGACGAAGCTAGAACAATATTTCAAGGCGACAAACAGCTTAAATAATATTCGTCATATTGTGTTTCTATATTTAAAGTGTGAAGAGAGTCGAACCACTTCAAAAATAGATGTTTGTGCGGCATCGTAAATCTCAGTAACGATAAAAGTTAGCTGGTAAATAAGCATCCTAATGCTAAATGGTGCGTTGAATTTTATTGCATTATTTATTACAAGATTCTTTCTGATTACCAATGTGTAAATCTCATTGCAGAATATCGATATCGATAGTGAACTTTGAGCATCATTGATGGTTTTTCGATATATTAGTAGTTTTTCGATATATTATCAGAAGTTTTTGAGAATCTGACCTAAGCTTTCTTATTTTAGGTTAGTATCTTAATTAAAAAACACATATTTTTTACAATTCTAATAAATATCCATAAAAAAAAAGAACTGAGCTGAAATGTGACAATGGTAGGTATTAAGGGTTTAATATATAATAATATAATTTTATATCACGACTTCATGAATGTAGGTAATACTATATTACTTAAAACTCATTAATTTTAAATTATAGTTTAGAACTAACTCCCAAGTTGAATATTATCGTAGGCAATATTTATGATTGTCACATTATTTAAGTATATCGCCATTTATGCATATATTATTGAACGAGTCGTTAAACGCATAACCATTAATTATATTACATACTAGCTGTGCCCGCGACTTCGTTCGCGTTTGAATTTAATAAAAAAGCGTGACTTTATTATTATTTTACATATAATTCTAAAATAAAAGCCTAAGTTACTCTTTATTGCATCAGCTATCTGCCAGTGAAAGTCCCGTCAAAATCGGTCCAGCCGTTCCAGAGATTAGCCGGAACAAATAGACTGACAGACAAAAATTGTAAAAATTGTTATTTAGGTATATGTACCGTGTGTACATACATATGCATTTAGTAAAACGTGGTTATTTTAATATTACAAACAGACACTCCAATTTTATTATATGTATAGATTATTTGCTAGCCCATTTATGTTTCATATAACTAACAAAATAATGTAGAAACGAAATTATTAACAGCAGTATGTTACCGTTTAAACACACGGGTGTGTTAAGCGTCACCTTAATTTAATGCAAGTGCACTTTCGGTGTATTTAGTGTAACTATATAAATCGCGAACTAGCAGATAGGTTCCGATGAATGGGTCAGTAATCATCTGCATTTGTGACCATTATTTCAATTGGCGACTCAATGAGCGGCCTCCAGCGCCGGACACCGCACCCGCGCACTGCGTTACCCCACAATGCTCATTTGTTTGCTTCATAATGCTTTTTGCTACTTATGTGACTAGCTTTTGTCCGTGGCTCTGTTTGAACGTACTTGCTTTTAATACAATCCTTTATATATCAATAAAAAAGAAGCTCTGAAAAATATATTGAGATGACGTCACAGTTTCAAATTCTAAGTTATTCCAAAGTCGTCGTTGTTCATTGTTATATTATTTTAACTTGCAATGTGGTATGTACTGAATGTATGTATGTAAATCGTAAACACATTTTATCAATACTCAATTAGTATGTTCTCATGTGCTGTATCCAAATCAAACATAGTGAACGCGTCAAACATTGTTATTACGCCAGTCAAGAACGCGTTATCGTCTGCATTGCGTAGTTGTTAATTTTTCTGATTGCGAATGATAAAAAATACTGCGGCATCGGATAATGTAAAATGGCCCCCAATTTAATTACGAAATATCAGTAATACAGTCTTAAATACCTGGAGTTATTTAACAGAATGAGTGTTGGAATTATTTCGCGCTCGTAATTTTACAATCGTTTTGTTTATAACTTGATACGAGATAAACAAATGGACGGAATAAGAAGGTCTCCATGAATATCATTGATTGAAAACCTGGTAAACATTAATTTTTCACGTGCCTAGTTGGTCGCCAGTGAAAGAAAACATCTTGATACTTGCATGTGATTATGGTGACATATTTCAAAAGCCGAGATGGCCTAATGGTTAGAACGCGTGCATCTTAACCGATGATTGCGGGTTCACACCCGGGCAAGCACCATTGAATTTTCATATGCTTAATTTGTGTTTATAATTCATCTCGTGCTCGGGGGTGAAGGAAAACATAGTGAGGAAACCTGCATGTGTCTAATTTAAAAGTAATTCTGCCACATGTGTATTCCACCAGCCCGCATTGGACCAGCGTGGTGGAATATGTTCTAAAACGTCTCCTCAAAGGGAGAGGAGGCCTTAGCCCAGCAGTGGGAAATTTACAGTGCGATATTTATGCGTTATTTTTTATGTTTTACTGTTTATATTTTATAAAAGTTTAATTAAACTCGTATTAAAGTCGGTTTTGGACTACCACTAAATGAACACGAAATAATTGTTTAAAATTGTAAAAATATAATTTTTTGATTGTTAAATAGATATGAAATAGTCTTGTACCCTTAATCATTTAATATCTTGAAACTATAACCACCCGCAGTACTAAAATACAGACGAACAAAATTGAACAAACGAGAATAAAGATATCTAAGATGAAATCGATAGATGTTCTATAATAAAGTTTGACATATATAAATTAGCTGTGAATAATTAAAAGAAGAATTATGGCAATGTAACTAATGTATTCTTATAACGTATAAGTATTATGCAGTATTTGTTTAAGTTATGAATATTAATGTGCCTCATTTTTTCCAGGTGAATACGGTTTACTCTCTTAGATTTTAATAATGGTAACGAAATTATACATAAGATATAAAATCACATTTTTTCGTATTTAGTAGATTATCAATTTCGTTATTTTTCTCACTTGTCTCTTAAATTGATTTATTGTTTTGTATAACATTGTCTGGTAACAAAATGTGTGTTAGAATATGTATTCATAAATAGTTGACAATATTGTGTATTAGAGTCATAGAGTTTATTTTTCTAGTAAGCACCGATTAGCGGTATTTAGAACGTTTATTTTGAATTTTTACATTGAAGTAGAATATACCAGTGCTGTTTTCCTCTAAGTAAAGAGACACTAAACTGTATTACAACCCACTTATAGTAAAACCCTTGAAACGGATACAACTCCCATTCTTCACTTATTTCTAGCGAAATGGAGCATGTTAGTTGTAAGATACACCGTAAGCAATGTATCACGGAGTAATTGTTGACATATCATGTCGTATATTATAAGAATCACTGTAATAAGAATAACTTACACGTTAGATTCACGGAAAAATATTTTTCCCAGGGTTACGCAAGCGGTAATTGTGGTGGAGCACCTTAGTTGCCATCCTCCGAAGTTTGGTAAGTGAGGCACTCCATTTTTACACAGTCTGCCCGACGTGATTCCGGAGAGAAATATTTTGTCGATTGTACCGCTCGTGCTCTGTAACACACAGCTCTTGACACGAACATAATCAGTGCGGAACATCACGCATAAATAGATCTTTCCCGGGAACCACCGGAAGCATATTTCACACGTAGAGTAGCCGCTTGAGACCTAATCAGTGCTTAATAGATAGTTGAGCGTCTAACGGTCGATGTCACGCTATGCATGATTACGATAAGAGCACGTTTACTTTCTTCTAATGTTATATTATAATTAGTTCACCTTTTTTTGTAACATTTAAAATTTTACTGCACCTTTTTTTGATATAAACCTATTTTTATATTTCTACGACACTTTTGTTATTATTACTTCATATACTCATAAAATATATGATACCAGTGTAAGTGAGATAATTGATCGAATTTTTGTTAAAGCGAATACTTTGGCGAAATTCGAAGGAAGCTATCGATGTAATCTTAGAAGATCCAGGAAGGGTTTAAACCAGTGAACCTGAGCGCAAGGCAATTGATCCGTGTAATGGAAGTCTGCGAATTTAGGCCCAACTTTTTCCTTCGTCCCTATTTCTTTATGCATATGGTAACGTCTATATTTGAGTGAGTACGATCTAATTTTCTACCTAATCTCTTTATACGTGAGTTTATTTTTCGTTTGAATTGGAATACGCAAAATCATGTCGATATATTCGTTCGAATGTGCGGAGACTTGATTAGAATAGATGACGTGAAAGTCTTTCTGGCGTATTTTTATACATTTGTAAACAGTAGTAAGTAAATTCAACTGAAATGTATTTATATGCGGACGTCGTACAAGGCGCATACGCCGGCAGACGACACTCGTTGTAATCGGATTACGTGTAACAAAATGCTACGCGCACCCGCGGCCAGTCTCGCCAACCACCCCTCTAGTTTGTTCAGTATATGTTACAAAGTTGACTTGTTGGATTTATAAAACATTTCGTGTTCTTACAATTGATGATTACAAATAGGTATTTATGTATTCGTCATCTTACTGAATTTAATATATTAGTAACGTTAGGAATGTTTCATTGTATAGCAATTATGAAAAATGTTAAGTATAAAAACATCTCCAATCCAGACATAGCCGTATTGAGTGACAAGTAATGTTTCCCGTTATACCCAGTAGATTAACAGGTTATAACTAGTTTGATGATAACCTTTGACGTAAAAAACAATTCGAATCGTGATATTATGAATTATATGATATTAGTACGGAAGTTGTTTAAAAAAACATTGCATTAAAAGTAATAATCAGTCATTATGATTACCATATTACGTAGCCTGAGTCACCAGTTGAAAGGGTAATGACACTGTCTCATAAAATGTATCTGTCTCTAGATATTTTTTAGGTTGTTACGACAGCACTAGTTAAAAAACATTCGTATGGTTTGTTTTAAATATTTTCACTTTTATAAATGATTGTTTGAAATAATCAAGTAAGTATATTTAAATTATAACTCAATGTTTCATATAATAAACTTGTAATTTTAGAAGCGAATTTTAAAATACTTTCATTTCAAATGAGTTTAAAAAGGTATATTCTTTTAAATTAAATTAAAATTGCCTTTTGCTTAAGCTGGTTAAAAGGAAAAACAAGCTACGTCCAAATGTAGAGAGAAGTTCTCAGTCCTCATGTAATCCGATTACGGGACAAAATGTTGTCACTTCCTGACCTCCCGAATCTCCGACATTTTATAACATTTATATGTTGTATTTTTTTAAAAGTAATATAAAGTTATATCGGGAATAAATTGTTTATTATTGGTGATTTTAAATTTTATTTAGTTTCATTTCAGTTAGATTTAATCCAAGTTAGGTTAGAGATTAATTTATTTATAGATCAATTAAATAGGTATTATAAATTACTAAAGCATGTAAACAGCAAATAAACTTTTCCTTGACTTCAATTATAATATATTTTTAAAATAATCTCAATAAAAATAGCAATTTTTTTATAATTTAGCTACATTTAAAATCTACTAAAATTGATTTTTTACTTTAATTGTACCTTAAGTTTAAATTGGCGACAACTTAGTGTAAATGGTGAAGCGCGTAATATGAAAGAACACTATGGACTATGGAGAACATTTGGAAAGAAACCAGGACAAGCAGGAAAATATTATATATTACAATAAATTGTATATGTTTATATACAGGAATACATTGAAATTTATTGTTAATCATGTTTTGCATGATTATAATAGAGAAGAGTTTACTTTTTTTACAAGGTGCTACACTATGTACGCGAACGTTTTGTTTTAATCCTAACTATTTAAGAATGATTGAAGTTAGCGTATACATTCTTACATTTAAATATTGGATAAATTTATATACGCTAACTTTGAAGTAGACGCCACTGAAATTAAAATTGTGAGGGTATAGATTAGGGGTTTTGAAATCGATATTTCAAACTTCTGCGACAGACATCCAAGGGGTGGACGATACGACTTGATATGATAAAATAGACTGCATTTGGCTCGAATTAAAAACATATTACTTATGCTATTCCAAATTTGAAAGGAATGTATAAAACGTTCATAAATAAATTACAGATTAATAATAATTAGCAGCAGATATAAGAACAAACTTTATTTGTTCTAGATGATAAAATATTTTTTCTGTTCCAGAAATCAAATTTCGAATTGAAAATTCTGTTACAGTAATAGTTAAAGTGTTGAAGATAAACCCTGTTAAGAAATGTTATTTCTAAACTGTAAATCTGAGTCAAGGAAGGAATTGAAGTTGCAGTGATTGAGTTCGTGAAGTAATCACATCTTGTGCTGTTGCACCAATTGAATTTGAGTTTCTATACAATCAGCGTTTCGGTAGTTTCGTCTGTCTATGTATCTTCCATTTCTATAGTATTCGCTTTTCAAATATTTGATTAAACCGTTAGATCTTTTAAAAAAAGAAACGGAGTCGTTGGTAGTACTTTTGAATTTGTCGTTATTTTTTAAACTTGAATCTTTTCTTTATATTAATAAGGTATTAATTTACTCCAAAGTGCAAAAGAGCCAATATTGAGTCTGCTGTAATAATGATAGACCAAAATATATGTTATACTTCATCTTATTACTTACATCATGGAAAGTTTTTTATACTTTGAATTTTATTGAGCTATTTATTTATTTGTTGATAATGACTAATCATAGCAGTAGCAGTATTATGAAAATGAATTAATAGCTACTGGCAAAGTCATAAAAAGATATTGCTAAAATAATTACACTTTTATGTATAGATTTCAGTTTAACGGAAAAGTACAAATATATATTGTTAATAAGTAAGTTCAAACTTCTTGGAATATAATTTAAAAAAAAGTTATTTTGCAGACATTTGTGTGTATAATACGCAAGAGATTGTTATGTATGTGTGATGAATTGTCATATTTTAATGTCTATTACGATTTATATCAATATTAAATTTGCTAAATTAGATTTTACTGATGTATACATCATTTTCACATTTAAAAGTTCTTTAATGTCTCGTAAAACATAAAAAATAGATTGTTTTGTAGGTAATACTTACGTGTTTTTACCGGAACAAAGCTGTTTCGTAAAATTGCACATAATAATAGTGACTAATTCGTTGCCTCCGATTAACGTAATTTGTCTAGTTTTCGATAAGGTTTTCTATACCGGTTCATAAGTTCTGTAACTGTCGAAAACCGGTGACAACTGAATTAAAGAGTGTCAGCATTTACTTCCGCGACCGGATAGCAACACTTAACTTGCATATCGTAGACGTTATTTAGAAGCCAGCGCAGACACTAGACAAACTTAACAATATAAAATTTTATACTATGTGTCGATGTCTCAGTTTATGCGAGAATAATTGGAAATGAAAATATTATGACTCATGACTATTTAAAAATTAGTAAATTTTATTACCAAAGAGTTGTACATAATTAAAAAAAACAAATTAAAATATTTTGGTCCGAAATTATACTCACCGCTTCATTATTATTACTCAGTATTACTCTTATTATAAGATGTACTGCGTAAGTTATGTTATCTATCGAGGAATGCTTGACTTCTCTTTGGAAGATTATGGATCCCAGAATCGTAAACTGCATAGATAAATAACTAGTGTGACCGAAACGTTTGATGATACTAAATATAATTAAATTACATTCAATGTTTATCGAGTTAATTTATTATAGTTAACAGGCGAGAATCTTTTAGAGAGAAGAAATTATTTAGTGTCTCTCTGATAGAAAAAAAATATTTCTTATAATTAATGTTTTCATAAATCATTATTATAAATGCACGGCCTCATACGTAGAGATTTATATCTAATGTCAATCCAGATTATTGTTTCTAACTGTAGTTTTATAATTATATTAATCTTCGCAGCAGTAAAAGCACAGTATATCCAATAACATTTTTTGTATTTAAATGAAAGAAAGAATTCTCTTTTTGAAAAGTGTAAGTGAAAAAAATAAACTATTATAATATATTACTGTACTGTTTACTGTAAAATCTATGCCAGTCTTGAAATTATAATGGAGAAATTCAAAATAAAGTGAATTTATAGTTTTTACATGAACCCTAAACGAAATACATCATAATGTATTCAAATTTATATAATTCTGTACTTATGTACATATTTTACCACGTCAGTATCTTGAAGTGATATTAAAATCTTAAAACAAAATAAACTTCTCTTTTAGACTCATAAAGATAATATATTATATACGGACACAATTAATTTTAGTGAAATGTTGTATTGACTAGTGTCTGCGCACGACTCCCAGACGGAGCGTAATTTGTAATGCGTCATACTTAATATCAATTCGTCTTCGTTATCTCGATTCAAGATGTAACTGAAAGTGACGGAGTTTGCTGAACAACTACGCAATTATGGGTGCCTGAAATACAGTCCAATATATTCAGATTTTAACTTACAATTCTCCGTTAATAGTGAAATGAATCGTAAAAGAAGCACGTTAAAGTTTAAATTGCAACTAAAACATAGTCATTCCCATAGCTCTAAAATTAATCATAATTTTTTTTTTGAGATTCATAATTAAATTAGCCGAATTGTAGTTTTGTGATAATAATTGATGTATCAATATAATATAAACAGATTATACTCGTATTATGATACTGAGCTTTTTTGATATGGTGATATGTACTTGTACTTCGTATTTTGATAACGAATGACGTGAAGTGCGAAAATCTGATTAACATTATTTGTATTTCACAACAAATGCAACACACCCAGTAAAATTAGCCCAAATATATCTGGCGTCAAGACGACGACATAGTTCATCGTCTTGTTGATAGTGTTTGAGTGGTAGATAAGAATCTGTTGACTCGACTCGACAAAATCTGTGGGTAAAAAATCAGGATGTCGTTGCGATAAAAAATTGTTATCAGCATAAAAAAAAATTACTTGTACTCCAGATTTATACTAGATAAAGAGGATATAGATATTTTGATATCCACAAGCACATATATAAAGTAATTAATTAACCAATATGAAAGGGCCGTATATTTATTTATTTATTTTATTTATTCTTTATTGTACACCATAAACACAAAATACAAAATCTTAAAATAAAAATAGTATAAATTTAATGTGTTGTACAATAGGCGGCCTTAAGGCTAATTAGCCATCTCTTCCAGACAACCCAAACGAAGAGAGATTCATTGAACTTAAACTGGGTAGGTGGTGCAGCCAATAAACTTACATACAAATGTTACACACTAATACTTATAGTTAATACAAATATAAAAAATGATAAATATTACTATTATATACTAAAAAATACCTATATATATAATATGCTAGAGAAAAAAAGTACATGGAAATTAAGTAGTCGTCTAAATCATTATTTAGATAGTAATTTTTAATAGATTTTTTAAATATATTGATCGATTCTGATCTTTTTATATTTTCCGGAAGTGCATTCCATAACTTTATGGCTTTTACAGTGAAGGAGTTTTTGAAAAATTTTGTTTTATGTACAGGCATTTTAAGCATAAGGTTCCGCGACTGTCTTAATAAGGAAGGGCCTCCTAGAAATTCAAACTGTACCTTTAAATAGGAAGGAGAGTTAGAGTTGAATAGAATACTGTACAGAAGAGAAAGAATGTGCAGGTTCCGGCGAAGACGTACAGGAAGCCACTTGAGCCTTGAACGATATTCAAAGACATGGTCATACTTTCGCAGGCAAAATATGAACCGGATAGCAATATTTTGAAGTCGCTCAAGCTTGTCAAGTTGGTCCTCAGTCAGATCAGGATAACTAGCATCTGCATAATCTAGAACGGATAAGAGGAGAGAGTTTG
This sequence comes from Vanessa tameamea, assembly GCF_037043105.1. Taxonomy (NCBI): domain Eukaryota; kingdom Metazoa; phylum Arthropoda; class Insecta; order Lepidoptera; family Nymphalidae; genus Vanessa; species Vanessa tameamea. The sequence goes on from NC_087316.1 coordinate 8,649,040, forward strand.
CTAACATAATTTTGGTAGGAATTGGGAGAACAGATTGGAGACGTCGTAATGAACTCAGTGTAGCAGTCAAAAATCAAAGTCAGGAAAGTAATTAGACATAGAAGAGGGATTGTAGAATACACCTAGAAGAAACTTAGAGCAGGAAAGACTTACTTCAATAAGTAAATGTTCGGCCGCATCGAGAGGCGGTGGTTGGGCAGACAAACTAAGGACTGTAAAAGGAATATATGAACGTAAGTATATCGCAACCCCCCCACCTCTGCTCCCACTACGGTTATTACGAATCAGTTGGAAACCGGACAACGAATAAAATGTTGATGGTTAGCCAGGCTTTAACCATGATTCGGAGATCAGTATGGCATGAATATTATGGGACTCAAATGATACAAGCAGATCTGGATAATGAGCCGGAACACTTTGTGCATTGATGTGGATGACATTAAAATTTTTCACGAAGTCCGAAAAATGTGATTCGAGGGTGACATTTAGTGAAGGGGAAGGTGAACTGAGTAAGCTATCATCACTAGACGATTCATCAGAAGAAAAGGGTAAATAAATATCACTATGTATACTATCTTGAGACGACATAAAAACAAAAAATAAACAATATATATATGTATATATAACTAATACAAAAATAAATAAAGTAATATAACCTAATAAATTAACAAGCCAAGAAAGCCAATTTACCCGCCAGCAATACTGAGCGGTGGTAGTTGATTACATTTAGAAACAGTCTCCAATAGAACAAATACAAAAATAACAAAGTAAAACAATTAAAAAGAGAAAAAGAAACAACATACACACACAAAAATACACTATGTTTCATAGTTACATAAGTAATATCAATGTAGTAACAAAAATAAAAGAATAACAAAATATAAAAACTAAAAAAAAAATCTATATTATAAAAATTTTAAAGACCTTACTTTCTATCATAATTATTTAACAATAAAATATTTACTAACTTGAAATTAAGAATTGACATATGACAACACTCAGGTAGCCGTCAGCTGTCAGATGTCAGTGTAACACGATTTGTAGTAGCCAATAATGAAACCTCAATTATTAAAACAAATAAGAAAAAGGAAATGTGGGTAAAACGAAGTTATACATATAATATAAGAATAATAATAACCTAGAGAAAAGGAGAGAGTTATACAGTTATCCACACAAACATTGATATTACCTATAATATGATATTACGGAGAGAACGAATAGAAGGAATAAAATTGTATTACAAATATAATACATAATGGCGCCTATTTCTTCGCAGTCCTTTTAAGCCTCGAAATTGCTGTTTTGTTAGGCTTTACAGCTTCTGCATCAGCAGAAACGATTGCTGCCTCAGAAGCATTCGGTTCCATTTTGGAACGGCGTCCAACTCCAGCATAGTTCTCACGCGGTGTCTAGTTCCATCTGCATCAATGACCATAATAATACCATCTCTGGTCCAGCAATTCGGAACGCCAAAGCGCTGACGTGCTGTTATGAAGATGTTGTTTCGTGTTTTTGTAAGGAACTCAGAGATAGTAACACCGAACTCTAAAACTGGTCTTGGTTGACAAGACCTGGTTTCTCAGCGCAACTTCTTTGAATTTAACTAAAATTGCTCAGGGCTTATTCTTATTAGGTCGCCCTATTCTATGGCAACGACTAAAGGAACCAGGTGTAATTTGTGGTAATTTAAGTCACTCATCAATTTGGACGCACAAGCAGCCATATCTTCTTTATTTGACTCGGAGACTCCATGCAACAGAAAAACTTTTTTACGAGAGTGCATCTCCAGATTATCTTGCTGCTTAGTTAGAAATTCCAGTTGTAGTTGTAGATTTTGAAGCGCAGTCAAGACAAAGGAACAAAAATAATTAAATTGAGAGTTGATGTTTGATATAGGACTGGTGGCTAGAGAAGTTCCTCTCAATTCCTTCTGGAAGTCATTAATTCTCGCATTGAAGACTAGAGTTAGTTCATCTATTGTGTGCTTAGTCCATTATGTGTTGAAAAACTGTGATGTGTTGTATTTAACTTACAAACAGTTGCAATGTTCAGTAAAGGTGTCAGTATAGTAGCTGGCAGGCAAATAGTGTTCACAGGTACATTAGTACACAATTATAATGCAATAATGTAATTTAATATGATAATAATTAAAATATTTCAAGCAGAGCAATTATTATTGAACCGTACTTGACAACTACCCGCACATTCCATTCACATTGATTAAATCTTGATACATAAGATGTATTGCTTTTCGTAGCTTTTTATTAAAAATATTTATATAAAAAAAGAGCCTTATTTAAAATATTTCTTCATTTTCATAATAATAGTATCACAATTATTTTTATTTGATGTCTCAAGTTTTATGCAATTTTGATGAATTTTATCGATATCAAATTTTAATATTATTTTTGTTTATAGTTTTTTGATGCTCATAACCTATATAGTATGGCTATATGTTGCAATTTATTTAAAGATATTTGTATCTCATTATGCCAACGGGGTCGGACATAATTCGCTCCAGGTGCATTCAAAGTGAATTTTGTCAAAATATAACAGATATACAATATACAGAATTTTGTGTGGAAGTCATTTTTTATTCAAAATATCAAAAACAATATTAACCCAATGTTCATAGATCACAGAGGCAAAGTAAGTATTGTTAATGAAAAAACAAGAAATTAATCAATAATTGTAGTTTTTAGTTCTTGTTGAAATAATTGCAAATTTTAACCTGAATTATAGAATATTAAAAATATTAAATAATTATTTATTTATTTATTTGAATAAACATGATATGAGGAATTTTGTTATAATATTATGGGAAAAACTTTCCTGTATTCACGCGAAGTAGGGACAGATACGAGATAGATATATAGTTAACGAGTACATAGATACAATAAATATGTTTTAACACTTGATTTTGTAAACAATAAGAATTAAAAATTAAAGAAGTTAGTTAAGTGTTATTTTTCACACTGATATAAAGTATGAAACATTATATCTGTGATCATTAAATCATTATCAAAACTGTTAAAACTTCAAGAACGTGATTTATGATTATGTTTGTTTATTAAGATTTATTCTGTTTTTTTTTATTTTTTATTAATGTTAAGTATTTATACTATTGTGTGTGTTGTATACTATTGATAAAAGGGCAATTCTAAAAACGATTCACGTTGTAATTCTCAAACTATCGAACTGAACAGTATGTTCTTAGCTTGGGATCCTTTTAAAGTCTTTCTTGGCTTTAATAAGACATAATAGTTGTCTTATGTTAATAAGACTCGTAATAAGCGAAAAGTATCAAAAAGAAACATAGACAGGGGTCAGTGCAGCTGGCATATGTTATTCAAATGTAGGTATGAATAAATAAGATGCAATATCAGTGCCAGATAACGGCAGTAATTGCCCTATAAAGACGCGAAACGATGTCACATCGCTTAGAAACGCAATTACGTTCGCGAACATGCCCTCACGAACATAATATTACTAGCTATAAATATTTTTTCCGCCTTTATTGCCGTCCCTTAGATGTTTTGGGTACTTATAAGTCAGTTTTTAAACTTCGTCCCGTATCGATAAAGACTTCATTCTAATTCTTCAACTTGTTTCGATAAACTCTACACAAACAATTCATCTATATATTTTTTATATACCATATATTTATAATATACCACTATAGGTCTATTCCATTCTGGATATAGATTATACAGGTTTTACATACGACCGTCGGATTGGATGCTTTGAATCGTCTATTGAAGTCGCAGGATTCTATAAATGTTCCTAACTTATGAAGTATTTTTATTCAAGTTCCTACAATTCTGTAATGGTTGCTCGTGAGTCATCACGTTTCGAATAATCCGGAAGCCACTCTTGCAGCCAAATGTATGGCAATATGGAATCGCAAAAGCGTTTTCAGAAAATAGGATATGAGATCATAAACTGTCTTCGCTTCATATGGGTATAAGTTAAAAATTTGGCTGAGGAGTCCATAGCGGGCACAAATGGAAGTGCTCAGAGTAATATGGTCTAGAATGTACGTCGGATTTAGGATATTTCCGAAGCTCTAAGAATAAATACGACGTGAGTTCGCGCTCTCCAGCCATTTTACAATGCTTCTTTCAGTTTTGTAAGTTTGAACGTTATAATAATGTATTCTTAGCACGTGCGTTGTATGGATACATTTAAACTTTTCTAAAGTGTAATAAAATTTAAATTGCAATTGCACTGTTTATGTTTTTAACTAAATTGTCTAAACGTTTTATAGTTTTCATATAAATAAGTAGACTTAGATCCTGGAATATGCTATAAAAAAAAAACAAAAAAAACTCTTTAACTTTACATAAAAATCATATTGTATCCATAAATAATGAGATGCAAATTTATACTTGAATAACATGAAGGTTTATATGAGTACATGTAGGTAATGTTAAGTGTCAAATTGTAAAATCGATCGGTTCACGAATAGCGGGCTGTAATCTCGCAGAACAGACTTGTCCCAAAGAGGAACCGTCAAGTTTATTCTCTGTCACGCTAGAAACCGAAGCAAGGAATTCGAAGTAGAGCACATTGAAATTTAGCAACTGTCTGTCGAGCCGCATTACGGAGTTCGCTACCGTATTTATAAATATTCTGCCGGCGATTTGAGCTCGTTGAGTTATAGGTCAGGATATTTACAGCTTATTCAAAAATAAAGACAAACTGATTTTTCATGAACTCGAAATAATATCTTTACATTCCAACGTCGGACACAAATTATTTTGTGACTTGATACTATGAGTGGAATTCTTGAACGTCTGCGTTCAGCGCGTGACTCCTTAGTCACTAGTACTTAGGTAATTATATATTTTTTTTGTAAGCATTTGGGATATTTGGCAATGAGAAACTTTCGTAATTGTTTTGTAATAACGAGTATAATGCAGATATATATTGTTTATTATCATTTCGTTACCTTTTCGTAAACACTTAAGTTCGAGTTTCTGTACTATTTTATTGAGTTCGGGTGTCATATTTTCATAAAATCCTCTTATTGTATTAATTTTATAAGTCAAGTTAAAGTAACGTATACATTTTGATGGTCACTGCTGGAATAAAATTTAGAGTTGAAATAAGTCTTAAAAATTTAACAGGGAGAAGCAGCGTGGTTTAAAATATACGATAAAAAATTCGATATACAATTTTTAGATAACTTAATAGTTTAAGTACGTTTTGAGAATAATAAACACATATTTAGAATCAATAAATTATGAACCGATTTTATGATCATCTCTAACCCTAGACCATTTAAATATATATTATGTACAAATAAATCCTTGTTAAAATGTACCATATATTAAAGCAATGTAATTAACGGTGCTTCTGATTGAAGAGGAGTACCTCTAGTTTTACGAAGTGCGATGTTTTTGTGATTGGATTCTTGTTAACTACTCAACGACGCTCGAAATGCTGGATGAATTGTAATTAAACTTGGCATAGAAGTCTACTATCTTGGAACAAAACAACTAGTATTTATAAAATTATTAAAAAAAAAGAAACATTTACGTCGAATAAAACCGGTGACAGTACTACTTTTTTATTGAAAATAAATAAATGCACTTAGTGTACGTACGACATGCAATATTTAAATCTTGGGTATTTATTCTCGCTCTTAATCAGCCAAAAAGTATAACAAAAACGAATACGCAGAGAATGCTAATTGGCAGTTGTCAAGTATTTTTTGCAGTGCGTTCCTCTATAAAAGCTATTTAATAGAAATAATGCAAAGAAAAAGATACGGTATAAGCTGACGTATGCGAACATAAGCCGTCATTAAAATCAAATTTTGGCACAGATCCAGGCCTTAGAAGATATTGTTTGCCATCTTTGTAGAAAGGATAGTAATAATAATGAACTTTATCGTCAGGCAAAGCACATATATTCTCGGTTTATATCTTATAAATATGATGAGTGAGAGACCATCACTTTGTTACAATAAATCGTTAATCGGCTCAGTTCGTTAAACATATGTAACATTTATGGCTTATAATAAACTAACTGTTCGAAAGAAAATAATACATTTGATTTTATCTATACTTCAATACTAATATTATAAATACGAAAGTAGCTCTGTCTCTGTCTGTATGTTGCTGTTTCACGAGCAAACCACGGAACCGAATTTAATAAAATATAGTATAAAGAATTCTTGTACACCAAGAAAGGACTTAGGCTTTTTATGCCTAAAACCTGAACGACGAAAAATCTAAACTTTCTAAAGAACACGACAAAAGGTCAGGATGTGGTAAGCGTCATTGAGTGTGACATAAAATTTAAAGGATACACGGATTAAATTAGCATATCACCGTGTGTCGGTTTTTAATAGAATCGAAGTGAGTTCTTATAGAATAGTACCGCTGAAAGCTATTTTACATATATAAAGTCTTATATTGTTGCACTTTTAACAATATGTTTTAAAGATACAAGTAGATGATTTATGAAAGTTATTCTGAGAATTGGTCAATAAGATTAAAAGGTTAAGAACAGGCCGCACGTAAATTAGTTTTATGGTCTATGTATCATAATATTAGTCGTTACAATCATATTGCTAATGAAAGGCGTTAGCTCCTATGCGTGTTTGTTTTGTAACGACATTTAGTTCATCACAAGTCGGACTACTTCCTCAATAAATACCACCACAATTATAATGCGATGACTATATAAATATATCTATTTATGTATCTATTCAGATTAAAAAAATTACGTGTATATCAAACCACGTTGGACTCTGGTAAAATTGAATTAAAAGAACCTTCAACTTTAAAAGTACTACGAGTACAAAACGTTTTAGGCACAAGGTTACTAGGAATATCTGTCCTGAGTTACCCACGCAACTGTTGCTTTTAAAATATCATAAGAACGTAAATGAACGACAGTTCCGTATATTTAAAAAGAAAAATATTTTTAAATATGAGAACATATTCTCACTTTAAATTATTTTAATTTTGAGAGTTAAACGTGTCATGTGTTACGTTACTAGAGAACCCTAAAAAAACGTCGTCTTCGTCGTCGGCAACCGTCCTAAAATAAAAATAACCAACATTGATTGATGTCCAGTTTCATGCATGCTTGTTTTTGACATTTTACCATCATGAAAAAGGAGTGCGAAGCGAAGAGCTCACTATTATTTTCTTTGGAACACGACACTCGAAGACGTTCGGTCACATGAGTTGATGAAGTTATGTTTTTTGTTTTAAAAGGAACTGCGTCGTCACTGTTACGAGCGGAGTAATTATGATGGAAAAGAATGAAAGTATTGTGGCACTTACGTCTGAAATAATTTCGTCTCAAAATTATTTTACTCGAATGATTTTTATTCGAGTGTTTATTTAAAAGTGCTACCAGAAGCAAGTTTTATTTGATATTTTCACGCAGGTTATTGAGTTAGGCGGCTTGCGCAGGAGGCTGGGACGCAATCTCCGGTGGCAGAGAATCTCCCTAGTTTTGACACCCCGCGGGCGCGTTCAACCCTGCTCGCACCTCGCACCGACCCACGCTATCGTACATTCAATTGTTGTACCTGTGACAACTAAATCGATGTTTTATAGAGTTACTGGAATCAGTTTGAACAACGTTGAAAATATTTTTTTTTTATATTGAGTACAATAACACTGGCTTAAATTAATATGCTTAGATAAATATATATCTGTATTCATATTGTGTAAGTAATCAAAGATCAATTATATAAATGATTTAATTTTTAATCTGATATTTTAATAATGGTATTATCGTAACCTAGTTATTATTAAATCGTATTAATTTCAAATTTAATATTCGCTTATCAAATTCCACGAACAATAAAGAACGATATATGTCATTTTAAATGAAGATTTGTTTTGAAGGAAATTCGGGGAATATTTTCGATCAGCGCAAAGATCTAGTTTCCGCTGTCTCACGATAAGCAAGTTACTGTCAGAGGACTTTGAGGGGGTGAAGGCTGGGCGGCTAGGAGACAAGTCACCCGTGTAATTAATAAACGAAGCGAACAGAAATTCGAATGGATTCAATGATTTGTGAAATTATTTAATGCTTCAAGACGCAAAAGACGCGACTAACTCAGTGTGTCATTACGAATTTATCATTTGCTTTATATATTAGTCAACCCGATTTACAAACATATTACTGTCAGCGAGAACGTGTCAAATGTCGCCGACCGCCTCGTTGTGGCTGCAATAGAATGCAATGTAGACCGTTGAAATCGACCGGACCTGTTTGCTTGTCTGAGTTTTTTTGCAGAAAATGGAACTTTATTATTTCCTCTTAAGGGTGGCAATCGTTTGCAATCGAGAGCTCCAGATATCCTTCAGTAAGCAACAGTTCATTTGTTTCCGTTAGTATTTCGCTTCTGCTTCACAAGTTCTCCAAAGTATCAGATGTTAGATTCTCGGTGATTAGAGAGGCACGACTCTAGCGTTAACCGTTCGAATCTGTGACCAACAAAGCAAATATCTACATACTAAAGTTAGCTTTACGGAGGTCTCGTTATCTTTTTTACAAATATTAAACGTTTAAATCAACTTGACCCGTTAAAAGCGTTAAGTATTTTGTCACGAATTAGTTGTAAGGTGAAAATAAAACTTACATATTACTTTATTCGTAATTTAACGTCTTGCTAATTTAAAAATAAATATTTTCTAAAATGGTCTCGTTAGTGTAGTGGTTACTTTATAGAGATTTCAATCCCAAGTCGGATCAGAAAAAGTAATTATTTTTTTTGTCAATAATTTCTTAGTGGCATCCAAGAGTTAGTTAGCATTTAGTGTTTACAGAGCCTCGCTCTCTTTTCTATGGGAATGAGACAGTAGAGTGCGACTGTGTAGGTGCAATATATTTCCTGCACATTAAATATTACTTATAGATTGACATATTAAAAGTTTTTGCCTTCAATAAAGAATGATATCTACGTGATGTTATTATAATGCATTGATTTAAAATGTGGAAGGATCTAATCACGGTACTATCCAGATGAACGCTATCGTAAAAGATAAATGAGGTCGAATAACGCATTTAAAAAAATCATTCCTCTTTTATGACACCAGTCTATAAGAAAATAAATGTTACGTAAAAAGTGATAAGAGCAAACGACAGATGTGCATATCAAAGTAGCACGTAACACTAAGAAGTTTAATCTTTACCGACTAATTGTTTAATAGTTACTATTGTGTTATGCTAGGTACCCAGTTAATTTCTATCAAGAGACTTGTCTGCATTAAATTCAAGTCGTAGCGATTCGAATTGACTTTATTCCCTATATTTTTGACCAAGTGTTTTATCACATTTTTAGTGTTTAAATATATATATAAAAATCAGTTTAATTCTTTATATATAGAAAGGTAGAAATTGTAAACTATGTAAGTATCTTTCTTTAAGAAAATTACTATAAATTACTGTACAATTTTGTACAAAACAAAAAAAAAAAAATTTATGTTTTGTTCATTACAAAACATAAAATATTTTTTAATGTTACTTTTTAGAATTTCTTTAAAATTTTCTACTAAAGAATTATGTTGAATGAAATATTGCCTCAAAACTAAACCACATACGTATACATATGTGTGTGTTTGTGCCTGAAAAAGACGTTAACTCATTTTATGAAACACGGTTTATGAAAAAGAATCGCGTGGAAACTTGTAAATGTCGGAATAAATTTTTACACGTCATTATGTATGTCCGTTTATCTGTCATGGAGTAGCGTGTCACTTGAAATGTATACAGGGTATATATAAATATTGAAAAATATCCAGTGTTTAATCGTTTTTATAAATCAGAAGAAAAAAGTAGATTTTAATCGAAACTTTTTTTTTAATAAATTTTTGAAGTTGCAATTTTGACTTATTTTGAAAAAATCTAAAAAACGTGATAATTCAAAAATGGTTCACTTTTGCATCATGCATATGGGGGTTAAAATTATGGCAAATAGTCACCCCTATCACCTCCTAACGGGAATACGTCGAATTAACAATAACCCTGTATATAATACGAGAACTCAATATTGATTGTTGAATTTTATCTTTCACACCGAATGAAACTAAAATAAAATAGGAGAGAAACGAATATAAAATTACAAATCGAATTGGAAACGACTATATTTATAAATTTCGGGGTAGGAATTTTGATTCCACATCCTCATACTTAGTGTCGTATAAGAACTAAAATATAATAACAAAAGTTTCCGCCAGCGGCTTGGCCTGCTTATAAGGGAAAGGGGGCAAATATTATTTAGTATTAAGACAAGTTATATCTCTATTCTAAATTTCATCAAAATTCGTTAAACCATTTTTGCGTGATTTTTTTTTTTTATGTTATTGGTTGGTGGACGAGCATATGGGCCACCTGATGGTAAGTGGTGACCACCGCCCATAGACAAAGGCGTAAGAAATATTAACCATTCCTTACATCACCTATGCGCCACCAACCCTGGGAACTAAGATATTATGTCCCTTGTGCCTGTGATTACATTGGCTCACTCACCCTTCTAACCGGAACACAACAATACAGAGTACTGTTATTTGGCGGTAGAATATCTGATGAGTGGGTGGTACCTACCCAGACGGGCTTGCACAAAGCCCTACCACCAAGTAATTAACTAATATCCAAACGTACAAAACTTGCACATTTATAATATTAAGTAGGATTAACATCAAGTATTCAGTGAGTATTTCTTGTGTAATCGCAGCGTATGTTTTCCTTTAAAAATACAAAAACCATTACAACAATTTGAGAAAATCGTACCAAAGGATTAGGTTTCAGTCCCAGCCGAGATAATAACTGTAATACTTATGTATTTTCGAGTGTTTGTTCAGGACTCCGGCTCGTTATTTTGGTTTCAAATAGACAATCCCGGCAAAACAATGTGTTTGTATGGAATGCTATGTTTTCGTGGTTGTTTAATGTTTACATTGCTAACAAAATCTGATTTATCAGTTTTTTATTTGCACAATTTCAATCGAAAATTCATGTTTGTTGTATAACGAAGGCTGTTAAATTTTTGCTTAGTCATAGAGGTTTTTTATGTATAATTTCCGATATATATTTTAAACAGATAATTAACAAATTAGTTAAAATACAAACATAATCTTATATTATATATTATATTAGGTTATATTAATTAAATAAAAATAAAGATTTTACACGTTGAGTGCAATTTTATGCTTATGTTCATTTGCACAATACAAATAGATACACTTAACTTTTATATTTGAAATCATAATTATGTGTGTGTTTTTGGAGAAGGTCAAACAGGAAAAAAAGTCCGCATGATTGACATGTTAGGTACAGACATTATGATACGTTTCCAAATAAGCGTGCACAATGCTCTCACTGTTCTATAACAAATCAAGATTATTTTTCTATAAAAAATACTACAAAATGTTTGCGAACTTTGTTATTATTATTATAATAAAAGATAATGGTCTTTTTATACACGTATTATAAAAACTTCAAGAGCCAAAATAGCACAGTGGTAAGAACACTTGATTTTTTATCGAAGGTTCAATTTCAGGCAAGCACCATTAAATTTTCACAGGCGGTAAAGGAAAACAGCGAATACCCAAATGCGTCGAATAAAAAAATCTTTTATATATTGAATAAAAAAAATTCTTAAAAAAGGAGAGGACTTCTTACGCCAGCGGCGGGGCATTTGTATTCTATTCCTTTTTGTTTTATAAAAACTGCTGTTCCGTATTAATAAACACGCATCGATCTGCATATATTTTGAAAGACAAAATTATATAAATTTTTATTTAAAAAAAAAAAAAATAACATTAAGACCTTAAACATACAAATACGAATTAAAAATAATTACTTAAATGAATATATATATATTTTTTTTAATATTTACCAAATCATTTCAATATTGTTCACATAATCTTTAGTCGTAATGGCAACATATAAGCCCTTATAATCATGTATTGTGATGTACGTATAATGTTGTCAATCACTGGTAACAATTAGTTGAGCAAATATGTCACCCGCATGTATTCTGACTTCGTATTGCTCATTATAGTTTTCGAAGAACAGTCTTATTGTAATTGAAACTAATTGGTTATATTAAACTTATATCAATCCGACTAAATATTTCATACCAGGGAAAAGTCCCTTCACCTGATATGAAAAGAAGCTATGACTGATTGACTTATTTTTCGATGTTCTATCGTTTGTTGTGGAGCATCGGAGCATTGATGGATTAACAGCACAAAATTAACACGTGAAGCCTTCGAAACTAATCTAGATTTATTTGCGAACGGTTAATATGTATATGCTCAACTCAGGCAAAAAAAAAAACATATTTTTGAAACGTAATATTATGTATCTAACTTCCAAAATGTCTTGAGAATTCACTGAAATCATGTTCAGTGAAACTTGATATAATTTTATAGTATGTGATAATTCTCAAGTAATTTATTGATGTTATTAACCGATAAAAGTTACGACTTATGCATAAGATGAGGAATACAATGTTGTTCTAAACGATGGTTTTCGAATTAGCCAATAAATCGTTACGAGTTGACAGCGACTCAGCAGTAAAACGTACGACAAGGTTTTTTAATCGTTGATTATCATATTCCCACGCTCACATCGATATCTTGCGGTCGTCCCAGAACTCTATCTCGCGAGCAAATCGATTTATTATTGAGTTTAAGGTTTATCGTTATTATGTGCGAACTGCGAACGCTTATTTATTGGTTTGCCAATAATGTTGCAATGTGCAAATTCATAACATTTAACCGTACTTCAAAAGCAATATCTCTTAGCGTCTCAATAAAATCTTTGATCGATTAATTACGTTTTATCTGTTTTCAATGAAAATATTGAAATATTAGTTCCTCTTCTCCGTTATAGTTGATTTGAATATAGCGTTATCGTTCCAATCCGTCTTACTCTGACGTACGAGTAAATCGCTTTTCCACAGATTTTCTGACTCCAGCTTCACCGAAGATGTTTGCATAAGCTAAGGTCTTCCGAACAATCGATCACTGTCATAGAAATGTACCCGCCTGTATTATCATCAAGGAACATTGACCTCTTTAGTACTATATTTCGTAGCTCACACACACAAGAAAATCACTAAACCTATTATACAATACGATAATATCACACATGAGTAATTCGTAGCAACTCCTTATCTAGTTTGTTTTGTAGTTGTAACGATAACGTAATCCCTCTTTGGTAACAAATTATTTATTTTACGTCGCATTGGATTGGTTTTTATAATGATTTAGGCTAATTTTATAAGAAAAAAATGATAAATGTTTCAAAAATACTTTACCAATGAGAAAGTCCACTAAGAGGCCACTAAAAGAAATTATTTGTGTCTGAGTTACTATAAAAAGTTAAAAAAAAATCTCCATTATAGTATCATATCTACTCTATTAGAGATTATAGTGAACTATCTTATTCGATGGGTTAAATAAATAAAATTTTTTTTAGCCATAAGTACTAAAAGTGAGTGCGAAATGATCTCAAAATTCTTAATCGGTTGTAAGGAATCGGGTCAAAATGTAATTTGAAGATTTGACTCAACATACAAACATTGACCATTAAAAAGTTAACCCACCAATGTTTTGTCCAATGTTTGTCAATAGTTTTATTGATAAGCTATTAAGTAAAACAATTGATTAACGATTACAGCTGCGTGCCAATTTGATAGTTTATGTTAGAGGTTTTCTTCGATAATTTTCCTCGTGCAAAACAAACATTGCCAGATATCTCTTTTTACGATAAATTATGAACTAAGACAATAATTTTGAACAAATTTCTTCTGAAAATAAAGATACGTTAGGAAACCCAAGGTGTGACTGTGCTATAGCAACGCTAAGACGTTAAAATTCCGATAGTTTTTCGAGTTACAGCAACGACGATGACTTGTATCTCGAAGACTGGATAAACCAAACGGATACCGCTTTAACGTGGTAGTGGCATTTTAAATCAGCAATTTCCTGGTGGTTGCTTCCAGCCCAATTTGAGCGAGACCAAGGTTCTGGTAATAGATAATGGAATTGTAATAAGGGCATTTGAGGGTAGAATTGAAGACCACATAAGTTAGAAACGAGGGCATAATTATACTACAACTTATCAGGAAAACTAGACAACGGACACAGCAAAATTTTTTGCATGGAATCACGTCAACTGAACTAAAGACCAATCAATCATTTTTAGGCCTAAATGTATATGGAATAATTGTCTATGATCTTGAAAGTTTTCAATTACAAAAAGTTGTCCATAAGTATTAGTAAAGAAAATCGAATGATTTTATATGATTCTGATTAATGACGATCTTAGGAAGACTTTGTGAACGTTATGCCTATTGCGTTCAATGTTATTTATATATAATGTTATTTAAATTTAAATAAGGGAATTGAATATTTTGGGGTGATTTCTTTGACTGATCGATCGGAACTGATTTTTACATCAAGAGATGCTCTAATAATGTGAATGTGTTACACAAAAGAGGTACCAGTAAATTATCTATTACTATGTGCCGACTATATTTTAGTGCATAATAATCACCATCAGATGTAGCGTTCAATGTTATTTTGTTATGTCGTTGCCAACAAGTGTTTAAGAAGTCCTGACCTTCATTCCACAAATGATGTAATATGGGGTACCGTTAAATAGAAGACTAGAGCTTAAGATATACCTCCTACAACTTAAGAAGAATAAGGAACTGCTATCAGCAACATTTTAGGTGATTTCGACCGAATTACACTGTCAGTAAAAAGTGCAATAGTAATGTTAGATAAAATCATGACAAAATCTTGTAAAAATAACGAATCAAATAACATATTCTTATTTGTTATTCAAGCTCAAGAGTAGTTCTAAGAAAACATCTCTATATAATATACTAGAAGTAAATTTAAGTTTAAAAGCAATGCTATATCGTCTGTTCGCATTGCACTTAGGTAGATACTGAATATGGTAATGAGGTGATAAACGACAAGTTAACAGGCAGCTACCGAGTTATCTGTGCGATGTGAGATCTCAGACTCCTGTACTTAGATGTCTTATCTAAATCTTGAGTAATTCAAGTATACACATTATATATTCTTTGGAAAATTTCAGTTAAATATTATTTTATTTATTATTATTTATAATTTATAATATTGTTTTTAATCATACTAAAATTGTTACTACTAGTAGTAATAAAAGCTGACTAATATCTTAATATTCAACATAAGTTATTTTTATTTTATTTACGCTAATTGCGTGATCAGTTAAGGAGCCAAATACTATCGGTTTATACTACCGATAGGGTTACGTCTTGAACCATCTTTGAGGTGCCAGAAGGTCTTTTAAAAACCTCTATTTTGAGAATCGCCCAAAACACTGCATGCACCCGAGCGCTTGTTGTTCTTAACATGGGTCTGTATTTAGTTAGTGTTAGTGCCTAAGGCACTTGATTTAATAGTTTTTTGTAGCGCAAAAAACCTATAAATATTCCTTTACTAGTAGCCTACTATTTATAGCCGATCTATTATATTATCACTATTTATTTATTTTTGCTCACACATATTTAAACTTCTGCTGCTAACTACTTGGGATAGGCTTCGTCTGCTGTTTAAAGAGGTTTGTAATTCGATATTATTCGACTACGGATATGCATATAACGGACAAACTTTCACCTTACTTTTGCATATATCCTCACAATGTTTTCGTGAAAATGGTGTTTCATTTGCTTAGCTTTAAACCCTGGTTTTCCGTAAACTTGTTACGAGCACGACTTCTGGACCATCTCGGTAGACCTAAATAGATTTAAATAAAATTTGATGGATAGGTGTTCATCGTCTTGGATTAGCATATAGAGTACTTCCATCCTGGAAAAATGAACAATTCTTGAGTAAATAAATAATCATTATAATATGTCATGTAAATGAAGTCGCGGTAAGTGCTAGTTGATAATAAGAAAGATACAAGTTTCTATAAATTACGTAATATAACTTTATAGAGACACATCCACCTTATGTCAATAACAATCATCAATAACATTGTCTTTATTAATTGTATCAATACGGTCACGTTATGTGTATATATATTAAGTGCTCTTTATTCGAGAATCGTTACATTTACCCGGTTATTATGTTGCTTTACATTTGATGGCGGCCAGAGACTTTCTGTAAACATATCATACTATGTTTATACAAACATCGTCTTTTAAAACGCAAGCCACCGCGTTTTAAATGAGATGCCCGCGTTGAGTTACAAGTGCTGTATATTTTTCTCCCCATTTTGAGTCTTAGGCTCGCTGAGAAAATTATGCAAAGTTTGTTTCTAAGATAGTTTAAGTGAAGAGCCTCAGGAGAAAATAATCTTACATTTTCTTGGAAATATCCATGAAGCTAGCTTGGGTATTGAATAGAAAGGAGCTATGTATTGTCCGGTAGTCAGTCTGACAGATATTATAGTAGAAAATAGGGTAGTGGGCTCCGGCTGTACTGGCAAGTGAATACCTATTGTTGTATTTACGTAGATAATGAAACAATTATTTTCTTAATCTTTTCACTGGTTCTAGTAAATTGAATGAAACTTAAATAGACCGGTTTTAATACATTTATTGTTCTTCGTCGACATATTTTATTTATATTTAGTTTAATAAATAATTGCGTGATTTGGTATTTTGTAATAATCTGTTAAAATTATTTTACAAATAAATGGTTATTAATATTCATTGAACATTTTTGTGATTAATTATCAAATAACAAAATTATATGCGTGTTCAATTTAATAAAATGTTTAAACCGTCTATTTTTTGACGACGTATTATTATTTATATTGTATATGCAATTTACATTTGCACAAACATTTGTATTCCTTCATGTTCAAGGCAATGTTTAAGTGATTTTATTTAAAATCGCCACTTAAAGGGTTATCTTATGTGTGTTCTCCTTGTCCCTTGTCATCCTTGTCTCTTCAATTCATTTAGATGGAATTCGTCCAACGGTACTGGTCCTATGATTTCAGAATCCAGTGGTTTTCTGCTGCTTTCAGTTCACCTAAGGTCGACGTTTTCATGCGATGACTTTTTTCCGCATTGACTTTCTGACTTGGCCAGCTATGTTGGTTATTTGATCCAAGAATTTCGTTAGCACGAATTCAGTCACGTAGCGAAATACCGAGCATTACTCCTTATATGTTGAGCGCTCTTGAGCTAATGAATGAGGCCGATTATAAAAGATCGCATTTCAAATTCGTATACCACCACCAAACAAAATAGTGTTGTCTTTAGACACCTCGGTAAATTAAAATTGATTCTACGAGTGACCTCTTTCTCTAAATTGGACACATCCATCAGGAACACTTATTAAGCAGCGTGAATAATAAACCAGAGCTGTGGTGTGATAACATGATTTTCGTCCGTTCGGTCATCTAAAGATGATTATGGATCGGCATTAATGAGTGGACTTATAAGGTACCGTTCAGATCTTCAGCACGACACTATATTTTCGAGAAGATAGATGGTTAGGAAACCTCACTCTCACCACACATATGTCGGTTATAGACTTCTGAAAGAGTTTTTCATAAGAATGTCCCATTAAAATAGTTACAACTTAGTTTTTCTGAAAAATACAATATTTTCAACAGATGGAAAAGTAAGCCTGGTAGTTTCAATTCCAAGAACTTGAATCGGATTTTCATTTCGGGTAAGGTTCTTAAAAACAAAAATAAAATGCTTACATAAATTTACAACTGTTTAGTGAACAAGCGTCTCTTAATCCAGTATTCCATGAAAAAAATTACAACACTAAATTTATTTATTCAATTAATTTTTCTGATGGGAATATATTGACATAGATAGATTTCCATACCGTTTGACTAATAACGAATTTTTATTAAGAAAAATTTTATTTCGTCCTCATCGTTGAAGCTTACCGCCAGATGCCATTGTTGCACGTCAATTTCTACACCATATGCTTATGCATATATGGTGTAGAAATTGACGTGCAACAAGTGCTCGCTATGACAATTGGTAAATATAAATATAAATATACATGTAGGATAAAGTATGCCGAGTTTTAAAGTAAAATATATATTTCATACTTTATATAGAATGTCTGAACTCGGTAATAATCTTTAAGCTTTGTACAAAAAATGTACGGCAACGTGTGGTCTAATGGGACATTCCTGGCTAGGTGACGGAATTTTACATTAAATTTTTCCGCCATTTCGGAATGTGACTTAAAAAGAGTATAAGCACTAAGAAAATGTTGACTCTTATAATTTTTAAATTAAATAATTTGGCTGTTAAACATTTTCTACATTGCAACAAAATCCGATATTTAAGTTTTCTCTTATAAAAAAGAAACCGACTTCACTAGCATAAAGCAATACCAAACTATAGTGGTTGATTTGCTGGTATTTATTAAGAACGGTTGTTTGTCAAAAATCATCAAAATTTAAATGGGACTATTTTGTATATCTATACTTCTATACTTCTATACTTCTACATCTATACTCTATACTCTATACTATATTATAAATGTGGAAGTAACTATGTCTGTCTGTCAGTCTGCCGCTCTTTCACTACCAAACCAATGAACTGAATTTGATGAAATTTGGTATGAAGCAAAATTGAACTCCAAGGAAGGACATAAGCTACTTTTTATACCTAAAACATGACTACCGACCCCTAAAACGCGAGCAAAACCGCGGGCGACAACTAGTAAGAAATATATAAGAATTCTGTCTAATAACCTCCTTTTTTTAAGGGAACTATTATGACACAAAAAATTACTCGCCGTCTCTTTTTTTATACAATTACTTCATGAAAACCTAAGAAGATTATTTTGAAAGTTAAATAGATGTCATGGTTTTTTTTGAAGATAATCGAGCTTGGTTTGACATGGTGGCTTTTTCTTAGTTAATTAATTGACATCTTGAGTGGACTTCAAGTAATCCGACGTTTCTGTACAATATATTTTATAATCTTTTACAATATTGGATATTTAATAAGACCTATGTGAAGTGGTTTGATACTAGAGTTTGAGATTGTAGATGTATTTATTTTATGAACTGATTAAAATTTATTACTTTGTTACTATTTTTTAATATCAGCTATGGTTTTGTATACACGACACGGTTTGGGAACCACTTCGATTATTATCTGACATCAAAAAATATCTTTGTGTTAAGCTGTTGGAGTTAAAATTACTACTTCCGAGCATATGTTACTAAGATGTTGATTTAAAGGTAGATCTTTTGTTATTGATTTTAAAAATAGTTTACTAATATTCAAATGTAATGAATTCTTTTTATTTCATCAAGGTTGTGTTGGGTTGCCGTTTCTTCGAATTATAAAGTAAGGTAACAGAAAGCACACCTGTATTTGCATACACACTTGTACAAAATGATATCTCTTGCTGAGTTGGATATCTAGTTTAGATTAGCCGGCATGAACGACGGATGTCTTACAAATAATGCGTTATATAATGTAAGTTCTCATTGGAAAACATTGACGGTGTTTCAAACAACGATAAATATTTATCTATCGTTGTTTTAAATTAATATAACAACATTTTTTTTTATTCATAAACTGTTCAACTCAATTGTAGATAGTAATAGAAAAAATAACAGAAGTCTACGATCCACATGCACATATTTAACATTGTTGTACACAAAATTTAATACAAAAGAAATTCCTATTTCGAGTCCTGTCAGTTACTATGACATACGAAACCATTAGTGGGAGTCACGAGTACAAATCTAGAAAGCTGAAGTTATTTAGGGACCAACTAGAAGTTCTAAAAATATTCATAGAACGGAACTTTTTGTTATTCAAAAAAATAATGTGTTTTATTGGTAACGTTATTAACTCTATTTTTAAGTTATATATTATCTGTGGTTCATATTTTTAGTCTTCATTAATAAATTTGAATTTGATTAACGCAAACCTAAAATTTTACATTATTATTTCTACTTTTATCTTATTTATTATCTGTGATTAATAGTTTTAGTTTAAATTATATTTTGATAAGAAATAGTGTTTTAAGTTAGAGGTTAGTTTCAAGTACAATAGATAAATGTTAAGATATATTTTTCAATAAGGATAAATTGTAATAGAAAAAGTTTGAAAAGTACTTAAAATAGAAATCCCATAATTTATATTTATGCTACGACGCTTCTATAAAATAAGTGATTATATTATCTGTATCTTATTTTATTGCAAAATAGTCTTTATGTCTTTATTCATAAAAACTACAATATTAATATATGAAGGTACAGGTAGATAATTTAAGATAAAACTTGTAAAACCGGGATATTTATTTAACAAGTTACAGCCGGCTTTAACGTTTTCCTGTGATATTATACGCTACAAAGTTAATAAAACATTTATAGCATATGCCGTGATGTATGAATATAACTTGAAAATGTCATATAACATATGTTTTATCATATCAAAATAATTAAACTATTTTATAAATGTAATGAAATACAAAAATATATTATTAATTTAAGTGAGAGGTTAATATGTCCTAAATAACTAGTGGATGTTTTAGCAAAGCACATTTATGCATGAAACAATGCAAGACCAATTCTTCCAGAAAAGCAGGGCTCATTTAAAAACTTGAATGGTGAATGTGAAGCCGTCTGCACTCGGCGATAGTGCCTAAGCCCGCGTTCTCTATGCCGCGTTTGAGCCGGCTATCCTTGCACCATCCACTTTGCACGCTCTCTGCTTCTTGCGTTATGTGGCATTCGGCTTCCTGCTGCAATATCAAATTAAACCAAGTATCAAGTTAAGCCTACCGTTGTACGCATTCAAACACTCAAACACAACGAGTGCGTTTGTGTGCAACATACCTAATTATATGAGTCTTTCAAACAGTAGACATTGTTTAGGTATGGTTTTGCTCAAAATAGCTTCTATTAAATTAGTCACATTTCAATGGAAGCGTGCTTCAACGTCGAAATTTATTACACAAACTTCTAACTTCCTCTATTCTGTAGTTTAAGAACGTCTTGCTGTTTCACGATTTCAATCGTCCACTATGGTATTCAGTGAATTTCGCAGTGCCAGAATGTTATTTAGAGCCCATTGTGTGGTAGCTTTGGAACGGAAGTTAGATATGCGACAGGTATTACCAACATAATGCCTGCCGACCATTTTGAACTCTACCGGCAGTTTGCGCTTTGGATTAATATATTCTCGTTATAGACCGACAGATTTGATACTCTTCATCATTAATGCTATATACCAATATTAAGCTGTATTAAGAACTCTGTTCCACTTAAAAACAACTTTTAGTCGTATATTTCAGGCAAGTTAAAATTTCGATAGAAATATCACTCTAGAAATAAAACCCTTTTAGCAAATGCATATTGTGCCCCAAATTCGTTCTATAAAGGAATAATGTATTCAACTAACTGGTTCCTAAAATACGACCAAAGTAACGGGCTTATTCAGGAACTGTCACGGCGAGTAGGTCAAAAGCGGAAGGTTTATATTTAAAAACAAATGATACGATGGGTCCATTAAAGTTGCAGTGCTGGCGGCAGGTATCTCCGTACTCCGTAACCGGGTCGGTTAAACTTGGAACGATCGAAACGTGCTATTATTGGATTGTTTCGGCTGAATGCTTCGGAAATTCAACTGCCTTTTTCTGTCCGAGTCATAATGTCATACCGTCAGTTGATTAAATGCGAAGTAATTAATGCCCTCTCTGTTTACGGGCTCTCACTGGCTTCGATTCAAGTGAAATATCGTTGATTTTTAAGTGAGATGTTGTGTCATCTCTTATAGAGGATATTAATTCTGTAACTGTAATACTCGAGTTGTTTGTAATTTTTCTTCGAGTTTATCAAGTTTTCTCGACAATTATATACAAATTTAAGCATGAATATAATTATATCATTTCATACTAATTTTTGATTTATATAATTACTCACCTTTATATATTATGTTTACATACACTTAAACCTTTTGGCGCATAACAAATGAAATTTTCTTTAAAGCACATTATAATATTTATTTGCTTTTAAATAATATTTTTTAAATTACAAATATTTATTTATTTGTTAACCCATAGCTAATGTTATATACGTGTTTTTATTTTATACCGTAGCCTTGCACTAATACATTTTCTTCTTGTTTCAGGTAGAATTATGCAATAAATTGCAAGAAGTTCTTTGATTCGATTCAGCGCAATGTAAATGAGGAAGAAACGTAAGTTAATGAGACGTTATGAAATTCAATCTTGAGAAATGAAATTAACTACTTTATGTATTGAAAATGTATTACTCGTATTCTAGAGTATTCGTGTTAATTTTTATACTATATTTATATAATCAGTAAATAGAATTATATAAGTCTAGTCGCAAAATGTTATAACTTTGAAGTAAATTTACTACAACAATATAAGCAGAACAAAAAAAAAAACAATTTAGGAAAAATAACATAAAAAAAATGTTCCGTAATTTGAAATATAAAACAAAAGCGACTTTAATTAGTAATAAAATGGCATGATAACAGATTTTTAACATTTCGTCTAAATTTAATGTTAAAGATTTAAGCAGGAAAAAAATCTCATTGTTGGCTTTAAACGCTTGTGGAGGGGCCGCGTTATAATAGGGCATAATATATTCAGGGTGAGTCAAATAAAATTAGCACGGTGAAAAATGTAAACGGGCCTTTTACGGTCTTGAGGACGTGTAAGTATTACGCTGCCCGCCTTATTTTATACGTGAATTTTCTGAATTTCCTTCTAACTGCTTGGAAGTAGTGTGAAGTTTTTGTATTTTTTTTTTCTTCACTGGAACTTTTAAAACTATTTAGAGAGGTTTTTTTTATAGCCATGAACAAATGACACATTTTAGCTATTAACTTTTTGCTAGAGTTTTGTAAATATCGTTTTTTTCTTGTCTTTTAGTTTTATTTAATTTTACTTATTAGTATGGATATGTAGGTTAAATATTGATTAGATTATTTAATTAAGGCGAATGTTGAATAACCTTCTATATTAATAATAATACAATCTAACACAATCTTAACCTCGTGGTATCAATTCTTTGGTGGTAGGGCTTTGTCCCGTGCGTGTGTACCATCCACACTTTACATATAAATTCAAACACTAATACTTAGCATTGTTATGTTTCTTGTGAAGAGTGAGTGAGCCAGTGTAACTATAAATACAAATTGTAAAACATTAGTTCCTGAAATGGGTGCATTGGATTACCAATGCATTACCAACTTTGTTACTGAATTAATATCCTCTATAAGCGGTAACTACTTAGCATTGGGTAGTTTATGCAGCTTGTTTAATGATGTATTTTTTTTCGAAAAAGTAATGATTTAAATATTTTTTTTCATTCAATTGAAATGAACATGTAATTTAATGACAGAGCGGATGAAAAAAAAGAACGCAGCTAATTCTGCATGATATTGATACCATTTAAAGATTCAGTTGAATGTAACAAATAATAATTGCTTATATTATCAGTAGACATTCGCTGGCGCATGCGAATATTAATCGAAATGCATTCAGCGTTCGTCGCTAATGGAGTTGTCACGGCTTGATGCAGCATTTGAATAATTTTCGAGGTTATACTGTTTACTAATTAAACTAAAAATAACTTACTCGCGTCACTTCGGCATCCCTAAAAATGCCACATGGAGAAATATGTCGATAGATACGAATTATTTATGTTAGTGCATTATTATGTAGAAGTCTACACGATACGTAGAGGTTGAATATGTACATGGATTTTTGACTTTATAAAATAAAACCTGGCAATGGGTTCCAAATCGTGGATATTTCATTAAAGCTCACCGAATTCGAAACTTAAAATTTGATAAGTAAAAATAAATCATTTATTTATTTATATTACTTATATCAAAATCACATAGGTACTTTCTCCTTTGTCAACCGTTTTGTTTTTGTTCGGTAGGTATTAATTAAGATTCTTCATTGAGAAAATGTTGAAATGTAAGTAGGAATACGAACTCATATAACATGTGTAGATACTCACATGTTCAATAATATCTAATTATGGTAGAAGCTGCGAATGATTAATCATTTATTACTGAGCTGATAAATAATAAAAAAATCTAATTTGTGTAGTAACAATAAACGGGAACTATTTAGAGGTCGTTCTCTTTTTAATAAAATTTATATTTTTAATTTTAATTCATTAAACAAATAGCTGAATATCTCAATGATTAATTAGCATTGATCACAACACTAGATTCTGATTTGACATCATAACATTGTTATCATAATGTTAAAAGAGCAATCAAATAGCGCTGGTAGGAATTCTTAGAGATACTCATATGAATGAAGTTAATTGGACTCATTGAGGCGAGCTGATACAGTTTGGCCGACGCAGGCGTCCCTCTTGCCAATTGGCGGCACCTATTGGGGATGTATTTTCGAAACGATCGTTAGGTGATTTATTTTATTAATTTAATTTAATTCATACTTATGAATTAGAAAGTCTACGCAATGACTTCTGCGATTTTCATGAGGAGTTTTTGGTTGAAAAGAATACAGTTTATCGTATATTATTCAATATCGACTCTAGAAATCAATTATTTTATTATTTTACCATTATAAAACTGTCGGGGTACCATTTCACCATGTTAAATGTTATATTTTTTTCAGTTACAAATCAAAAATCCTAGAGTTTGTTTTCGTATTTTGGTATTTAATTTTATAAAGACATTCCATGTTTCTTTAAATTTGATGTGAACACATGTAGCAGAAGAAATTTTGCTTTTTGTTTTAATCAAAGAAATAAAACATCCGTTTCATTGTCACATTATCTTGTCTAGTGATTCGAGAATAGCGTCCCGCGTCAATTTTTTCCGTGCTCGCTCTCAGCAGGGTGCCGCTAAGTGCTGATTAAAACTTTCATATGTTGGCAATGAGATTGAGGTTACAGCCCTAATGACAAGGCTATTGTTATTTTCGGTAATCACGTGTCATATTAAATTTTATATTAACGATGATGATTAAGCGGGTGTCTACCGTATATAGTATATATACGTACGCCTGCTAAATGTTAGATTATTATTATTGTGAAATAATAACGTTCATATCGTTGTTGTCGAAAATTTATTTTAATGACTTTTCATGACTTTTTATACAATAAATATAAAATAAGGTTTTATTTTATGACTTTTATTAAATTATAAAAAGCTTAACGATATACTATTTATTTTATCCCAAAAATAAGAGTATCAGTTATTTATCAAAAAAAGTTTTATTAAAAAAATGTATAAGTTTGTTACACAATTTTACTCTTATTGTCTGCTTATGGAATATATCATATATATATATTTTATTTCATTATATCTGTACCAAAGTGCTAAAATTGAAGCATGGGATTTTTAGGCAATGCTTTTCTATGGAAGTATAATATGAACATTCGGTAGATGGAAATTGAAAAAAATACGAACATTTCAGGGAAAAATACAATGCGTATCTAACAAGCTATGAAATGGGACAGTGTTCATTTGTTTCAGGAAATAAAAACTATGGCTAGGAAAGAAATAAAGAACGCTCGAAAGTAAAATGTTTCGAGTAATCTATACGAAAAGGCATCATACAAACAAAAACTACTTCCATGTACTCGAGTAATTGGAATAAAAAATTCTTGGTAAACCTTTTTGTTACCTTTATTAATGAATAACTATGTCCTATGAATCACCATCCCTTGTAGGAATACAAATTTTAGTATGCGGGTATAAAAAAATTGATCACACGAGTTATATTTTAGTTCATCAAACTTAGTATTATAGGTGAACGAATAATTGAATCGCATTTAAGTCAATAGTAAAAACAATTTAATTACCGAATACTATCAATAAAATCGGCAATCTTTTATTGAATCGATTTTCATTTTATTTGTAACATTTGATCTATTAAATCTGGCAAAATATAAAATATTAAATTAGTTTTTTAATTTAAATACTATACTTTACGCATCTTCTCATGGTACTAATGTACTGTGTTTAATATTGTTTCGTTTTTTTTCTGTCAATCAATCCTAAAATCAATCAATCCAATCCTAAAAAACATACTTAAAACATAAGAAAAGACAATAAATAAAAATATACAATAGCGTATATCGGTTAAAATTTAATAAGATCAGAAAAATTCTTCTTAATTAATGATTCGTTTGTTTTGTGAGTTTTTCATGAATAGATAGGACCTTCTTTATATTTCTTCAACAAATCCTGTTTTATTTTCAAGTGGTTTACTAAATGCATCTTGGCACTCGCACAGACAGAATTAATTTAATATAGAAAGACTATGGCACTGTGTCCGTTTGTTTGTTCATTTGTCATTTTATAATTTCAAATATCTAAATTGACTTTTATATGCGCCCCTTTGTTATATCATTTCAATTGTGAAGATTAAAAAAAAAAAAGAATTAATGTCAATTAAAAATTAAAATTAGACTACAATGTGATTTTGTAACTGGACCGAGTTGTGGAGAAATATAACCCACAGAAACAAAAATAAAATTTGTTGCGATTTAAAAGGGAATTGTTCTAGTGACTTTTGTATTGTATTGTAATTTTACAGTCAACTTTTTATTGTTTCAAAGATTATACAAAACTCTTTGTTGATTCATAAGATTAGTCTTCTCTTTTAAGTCTTAATAAAATTTAACTTTGTTTCTGTGGGTTGAAAATTTTCAACACACGACGATCCAAATAAGGGCGACTATATACATATTTTGATTTATGTGTGTTATAAAACCAGATATTATATAGTTTCTTTATAGAACTGGCAGCAGCTTAACCTTTAATTTGGTCTTAAAATGACGATAAACTTACGCTAATCTCTCACTAGCCGTTCTGAACCAATTCATTCGAATAATAAACTGAGTGTAACAAATCGCTTCTAGTGAGTGAGGAGCGTAACTATCTCGTGTAACTTACAATTGAATGCTGAATCAAATAATCAGAAACTTTTTTTAGCGAGCGTTTACTTTCTTTTCCAATTGACATTCGAAAAAAAAAAAAAGAAATCTTTGTTTAACAAATCACCGCTTAACAAAATGAATAATTTATTTTGTTCGTATTTATTTTTACTATGCATGCAGATTGTCGATTATTGCAATAATCTTATTTTTAGTCTCTAAATAATACTTATATTAGCTTAACCGCAAATGTTTTCTCTTTAGATATCTGATACTAAGACAGGTAGTGTCTGATTGTTGATGTAATTGTTAGTTTTTAGGTTTGTAGTGCCCGAGGTGTTGGTGTCGGATTTCAGGTGTGACTAGGGAAAAGTTTTAGGGATAGTCTAATATTAGATGGTTGGTAAACTCATTGGTCCTTCGACTGATCTTTCTCCGTTCACTCTTTTGCGTTTGGACTCCAATATCGTGCATATCCGGTGGACGCGGCTTTAAGAATAGTCACCGTGTTCGAAATGTGATCTTGCATACATTATTGTACACGAACTAAAATTAAATAAGTTGAGATATTAGTATTATAATAATTAAAACATTCTACATGTGTTTTTTATGTTTCTATTATACGAGAATATCTGTTTTGATAGTATTATGTGCAATATCTTAAATAATTATTATTTAAGTAAGTTCATAAATTGCACGTAAGATACAAATAGTTTTATATGACAAGAATATATAATATAATAGTTCTGATATATAATGTACATATTATAAATTTGTAGTAAAATATATTATTTATTTAAATAAATGCGTATTAATCTATTACCTCAATTATTTTGTAATATTTTTTTATATGTATAGTGGTTTGTATGGAATTGAAAATATTTTTGTCATTGTTCAGAGGCACTGAAGTCAAAAAACTAGAATGCGTGAACCAAGACTTAGAGATCCGGTCACCTTTGTTGCAAAATTCATTGCATTTTAAACTTTACAGCAGAAGTTTTAAAGTATGATACTAACATATTTTATCGTGTTCACTGAACATGGTCGTAAATTGTAGAAAATTGTAAAATAGAAAGAAATTACGTACGAGTCATGATGCAGTGTAGTTACGATGATATACTCGTATAACGTACAGAGTTTTTGTTTTAGTTCTTATTTTAACGTGATGACTTGAACTAAAATTTAACCATTGGACTTATATAATATAAAAAAAAACATAAATGACAAGGGTACGTTCCACAAATTCCAATTAACATTTTAGTAACACAATTATCAGTTAACTATCTATTGGATAGTTAAAAATAAAATTGGGAGATTTTTTTAACTATTTGAAGCATTCTTGCCACCATTCCACGCGGCCATGATGTATACAGTAACTTTTTTAAATTCTTATTTGTATATAGTTAAGACCTTTATGTTAATAATTCTTATGTAAATAAAATATTAGATTATATAGATAATTAAAAGCTTATAGCTTGGGTGTACTATATTGCCCATTGTAGTTTCTGATTTGTTTATTAATCGATATATCTGAACTGTACAAGCAAAGGTAAAATGTTGCCGTAAAAATATGGCGTTATATCTCATGCCCATGCAGAGCTGTATCTATGAGCATAAAAAAATAAAAGTATATCTGAAACGTCTCAAGTGATGGTTAATTTGAATTACGTTACATTCAACCGACTATAAAGTATACCGAGTTGCAACGTAAATATCCTTTCATCAAAAACGTAGTCTTTCATCTTGCAGTAAGCTGTTACTTTAATAGATGTAAAACAACCCTAAAAACTGTCGTCATGTAGACCCGAAAAAAATTTTGGTTTTGAATAAAACATATGTTACTGTCAAAATAAATAAATACTCAAGACAAAGATTTCCCAGCTGCAGACATACACGTATATATGATAAAGAGATCAGTTACATTCTTATTTTCTATTTAATCTTTATAGTCAATAAATACATATGGATATTTTAGAATAATTTTATTTGAATTTGGAATGTTAGTTCAATGCTCTAAAAGGATAGAAAATAGGGAATCGACCGGAGAAAGATAAAAAGTGAGAAGTACGCTATTAATAGATTTAAATAATGTCACTTGTATTTAGTTTTAACTGCTTTCATCATTACGTAATATAAAACAAAGTCGCTTACCGCTGTCCGTCTGTCCCTGTGTATATTAAGATCTTTAAAATTATCCGTTATTTATTATATAATAAACGGATTTTGATGCGGTTTTAATAGATTAAGTGATTCAAGAGGAAGGGTTATATGTATGACATTTACAATTTAGTAGATAATCGAGATGTCGTAAATAAATACATTTTTGCGCTTACATTGCGAACGCTGGCTGAACCCTACGAAATGGATCGAAATAATGTACAACAGTATTGTACACCTTAAAAAGATCTACAAAATGTCCACAGTAGTATATGTCTATCTCGAAGCGATAACCTAAGAAATAATGGCTTATGTTCACGCGATTTTAGCGATACAGCATTAATCCTTATCCAATTAAGTACCTTAAATACATTATGAATTTAATATAGATCAATATGGGCCTTTACATCGTGTAATTTAAATGAATATTTTGGAACATATTAAAATGCTGGGACATGACGGTTTGTATTGCCTAATGACAAAAAAACTGTGAACGTTATATATGAGGACATTCTGTAGTATATTTAGTATCAGCATTTCACCCATATAATATAATATTTCAATGTATAAATGTCATTACATAGATTTTTTAATGACTATTTACTTTTAATGTGAAAAGAACATTTGTTAACTTGTCCTGTCACTTCATTTTCTTCCTTTGATACGCTATCATTGACAGCTGACACGTTCCGACTGGGAAATGCAGTGCGCTGGTATTACTCAAAACAAATACATTTATCATTTAATAGCGACCCGCCCCAGCTAGGTTTTTTAATATATAGATTACTATAAATTTAAAAAAATGCATCAAAATCCGTTGTGTAATTTTAAAGATCTAAGCATACATAGGAACAGACAGCGGTAAGCGACTTTTTTATACTATGTAATGAAGTTCAATATAATTATGATTTTCAATACACACTTTTAAGACGTTCAATTTATTGATAAACTATTCTATTTACCAAGTTTTAATAACGATCTGTAAATTGAAATTTGTATAAGGTTAATGTTTTGTATAAATCTAATTTTATTGTTGATTTAAAATATTTTTTATAATAAATGGAATGAAATAATGAAATTGCTAATTATTAATTGGTTCAATTAAAATATGTCGGTTCTCGGAAATATATATGTGTTAGATCTGCTTTGTCGCTAGTAATGTTAAATGAAGCAATTTCCGTCACTTAAATTGAATCCGCTGTCCCTCTCTCTTACTCCATGCAGCATCCCATTAAAGCTATTAGTTCAACGTTGTTGGGTTAATCACAAACTCTCTACAGGTTATGACCTTTGCATTAAAAAGCAATTTTTGGCAAAGGTTCACTTTATCTCTATAACACAATTAGGAACCAATTATTCCAGTCACGTTTTATTACACTGTGGTTTCCTTTTACGTATTTCCGAATTGTAGTACATTAGTATATTAGTATAGCGCCGTTACACTTTATTCTCAACATCCATTAGAGGGCGATTATGTCGTAAAACAACATATGAAATGTATGCGCGATGCTAATTACTCTAAGTTGGATACAGTTCTAATTTCCTACGTAATAACTGGATCATGTAACCCGATCTTCAGTGTCATTATGCAGAGATAAGTGCTGGGGGCAGACCATGGCTATAATTCAAAAGGTCCTCCCTCCCTAAGAGGAAACCCCTCTTCTCGGGTCTGTTGTCACGTCTCCGACAAGCCGTATCTTGTAGCAGACGAGAGGCTCTCCATTAAAGATAATTGTACTTCTGATATAATATACCGTTTTTTGATACTGTACATTTG
Source organism: Vanessa tameamea (assembly GCF_037043105.1). NCBI lineage: Eukaryota > Metazoa > Arthropoda > Insecta > Lepidoptera > Nymphalidae > Vanessa > Vanessa tameamea. The sequence continues at coordinate 8,679,866 of NC_087316.1, forward strand.
CGAACGGTAGTATGAAATGACAGTGATGTAAGTAATATTTTAAGGCATTATGTAGATATTTCTTATACTATAAAGAAAATAATTGATTCCATTAAAAAAAAAAAAATTGAGTATAATCTATATTATCAAGTTCGGATATACATAGTCAACTATTATTGCTATGCCAGATTACAGAAGTTTTATTGTCTGTACTTTTAGTTAATCTCCGGAGCATAATTACCATACAAATGATGTCTCTTTAACTCATCCAGAAAACGGGAGTCGGATTTAAGTGTATACCAGCTATTAAGTCAGGCTGACTCGATTCCGCATGGCCATTAATTTAAAAGCGCGTTTTCTTTGCAACTACCGTGCCTATTAAACAACTTCTACAGGCGACTAATTCAACCACAGTTCCACAATACCACAGCAAGTACAGCCTCCGTTAAAGGATTAAATAACCAGCAAATCATATCAGAAGTAAGATCTTAAACCTCAAAGGCGGTGGATGTTTGAGCTTAAACAGAGTTTATGAATTACTGTTTTTGACTTATTTAAATAAATCGTCATTATGTTTATAATTATGCTTAAATATTATAACTTTTGATAAATTATAATGCGAGAAGTTCTTCAAGTAATATGTTAAGAAACTGGTGTAATTTATGGCTGATACGATATTCAACAAACAAATGATGTATTTGATTATTGACGATTAAAAAAAAAAATAGAAGTGCCGCAAAAATTCAAGTTCCAATGGTTATATAAAAATACGATTTTTTATTTCGAGAATTGTCTGATTTATTTTTTCACTCAAGTTAGAATTATAATGTTCGCTGAGATATATTGTTTTTGTAAAATATATCTCAAGGTAGGAAACGTCGGGCCCGTTTTTGTCGCTGCTTTAAGCTTCAATTGCGTGCAGACATTTTTTTTAATGTCAAAGTATGTAATACTTTTTTCCTATGAAATGAACGTTTAACTGACAGATTCAGTTCTTCGATCAATCTTCGTACGCCGACGTGTACGTCATGTTTAAAGAAGATAATTTCTGAAACCTATTGGAATGTATTATGTAGTGACTGACTTAATCTATATCATATATTATGGCCGAAATGTTTGTTCGGTTGAATGTGCCAAATGACGGACTAGTAGTCTTTACAACTTTTTTTAGTTTCAATAGTCTCTTCACTGATCTCACTTTAAGCTACGATCTTGAAGAGCTGAACAGTAATCATAAACGCGAACCATTGTGGCAAAGAGTAAAAACAGGCACACGAAGGACGTGCCTGTTTTTATTTATAACAACTGCGTATTATAAATAAAATTTATAGTAATAGTAAATGTATAATAATTTTAAATTTATGAAAGAGTTTGTTGTTTTTAGTGTTACGCCATTTCTGTTTTAACTACTCAAAGAAATGTTACCTATAACTTCGCTTCAACCTAGTTTAAAGCTCAATAATATTTTTAATTTCCGTTTAACATTTTAGTATAAATGTATGATCCAGTATACTTTATAGAAAATTGCCTGACATTTTAATTAAATATGGAGTTTATTTTATAATGATGACAAGATGCCAAGTTTAAATACAGAGCGCCTGTCAAGGTCGTTTTCACAAAATTTTTAACACGCTTTTATTAACTTGACCAGTATGTAATTTTAATCGTAAAATAATATTGCAATTTCATTTTCTTTCGATTCAAAATTAGAATACTTAAAAATATATCAGTATATTATTAGATAATATTTGAATATATTAAAAAAATAAATTCGAATTTCGAACTAAAAAAGTCCCGCTCTAATGAACCGAAAATTAATCTTCGAATATATATATTTTTTGATTAAAAAGCGGAAAAGCGGGGTTGTTTTCGACTAATCTTATCATATTGTATTTAATGTTTATGTTACGTATTAATAAACTGTTATTTTAAGCTATTATTCATTTAAACATATGAAAATATATTTTAAAATTTCTCATGGCTACTTTGATTATATTAATGATAAACATTTTTTTCAACGTGCAATCCTAAAAATTAGATTGCGATGTTACCTGGCATGCAGACATATGACATAAATGCAGACATGGATCAATTGATAGTACATATAATTGTATTTTTAAAATACAATGTTTACTACCGTGGTCTTGAACCGTTTTGTAAAATGTGTAGTTGTTGTCTTGTTTGCTATGAATACGCATAATTTTTTTTTTCACAAATCTTTTTTTACTTTTACTTTTGTTTCTTTTAATTAAAGTCCAAATAAATAAGTGAAACGGCAAACGTGCATCTTAAACGACGTCGTAGGTACGAATCCGGTTAAGCAATACTCGACATTTCAAGTGACAAACCCAGTTTAATTCATCTCACACTCGTAAGTAAAATATAATAAGAAACATTAAAACTTCCGAAAGAAAATCTTGTATCTTAACCCGTCAACCCGTATTGGAATAGCGTGGTGAATATTGCTTCGGATTCTGGACAAAAATTTGGCCTGTGTCCAAGTGTGGTATTTTTAAGGATTGTTTTAATTCGATTTCATTTTTAAATAAAATATAATTCAGTTAGCGCTGATTGCTCAACATGTCACTGAAATATATTAATACATTACGCATAAATATCTTCATTTTGTGGGCTTAGGATGAGGTATTAATAACTTATAGTTACGGATTATAGAATATCAGTGAAGTAAGACGAGTTCTTTCATCTCGGAAGAGTTTTTAGTTTTGTTTCCCTTTGAAACCGTATACTTATTAAATATAATCAAAAATAAGTTTTGCCTTTGATTCATTTTGTCGTTTAAAAATGTATTTATAAAATGCTAGCACATTTAAGGATTGAACCGATCACTTTCTGGCCATGATCCTATTAAAAATTTAACTAAACGAAACATACAATTATTTGACAAGAAAAACCACTGCGTTTATTTCGGTTCTTTTCATAGCATTTTATTATCTGTAGCAGTAATACCAACATACGATAGCAACGTAAAAAAATGTGGCTACCGTATATTGGTATAATTTTACTACAATAACATCAATAAGAAAGTTTACATATTTTTGATTGCAAACACACTTGACTTTTGTGAATAAATTTCAAATACTTTACGAATTCTCGTTTTTTGTGCAATATGAGTTTTCATTTGACGGTCTTCCCTACTACAAATTCTAAGAATATGCATTTATATGTATATAAAGAATTAAATACATTAACCGTTGAATTAGCATGTGTTAAATTTGTGCGTATATTTCATATCGTCATTAAACCACGATGCACGTGTCTTAAATTCTGCCACGTGTGTATCTTTAACCTGCACTGAGATAGTTTATACGCTTATAACTGTGAAATATTTCTCCTTTTGAGGAGAACGGTTGGATTTTATTCCAGCATACTGCACCTATTCAGGTTACAAGCACTGTTGGATCAACAGATAATAAAAATATCACAAAATATCATGTTTTTAAGCATATGAAAATAGTCTTAATGTTAAATCTAAATGCTAATTATGCTAGCTTATATTATCTGTAATAAACATTTTAACAAAGCAATTGTGAATATATTTTAACACGTGAATAGTCTAAGTATTTCCTATGGCAACGAGTACTGTCCTCTTTTTATGCCATCCGCCAATAATGTTGCGTGCATAATGCTCAAGCATTCCCACGCCCTTCTTACCTCCTGTTGGAGTTTCCTATCCGACAGTCTAGCTATATCCCGTGTCTATGTAGTCATTATAATAAAAACACCATACAAAATAACAATGTATATCGCTTGTTTAAATAATGAACTAAATTAACCTATTCGAAGAAAATATACTGTTATTTTATGGTTTAGTTAATTCATACAGTATTAGAATTAAATATAACTGCCACACACGTTAAAAGTTGATCGGCGTTTACCGCCTAATAGCCTGTAATTTTGTCTTTAAATATTCACGAACATTTATGTTGCTAATGTCTCTTGTAGACACTAGATGGCGTTGAATTATATTACAATAAAATAAAACATTCGTATGTTAAACAAATTTTTTTATTGCTGTTTGTAAAATTAATTTTAAATATTCATTAGCATCATACGTCCGGCGTTTTCGTGTATTATTGAGAAAAAAAACCAATGGAGTTGAATAATAAGAAAGATTTTAATTTTAATTTTGGCTTTTTGATATCTACTAGTACCTGATTTATAAACCGAAATAGACTAAAATATATTATTCAACTACTAGACCTAATTTTAAATCGATATCGATTGCACTGAAATAGACGTCAGTGGTACACAGACGGAGGACAGCCTCATCAAATAAATTAATCTCTTAACTGGAGTTGTAAAACTTTATTAATGAATTAATCGAATATCAATTTATTTATATGAATATTAATTTAAAATCATTAATAATAGTTTAGCTTAAATAATTGTTACGTGATGAACTTTGTTTTTTTTTGTTTAGATTTCTTTGTAAAATTTACACAATACAAATAATTAACATACATTACTGCGCTTATTATAAAATTTACATTATATTTTATAACTATAACGATATTGTACTTGAGTAAATAAAATGCAACTACACTGAATATAAATTAAATACATAAAATTTCTCTTTGTGTCATCGGCATTTGTTTTTTTAATAAATCACTTCATTTGCGTGTCATTCATTGACCTTACAGTGAGACGTATTAAAGGAAACTTCATATATGGAATATGCTTATGAAGTATGTATGTTTTGACAATAATGTACCTGACGCTAGTCCCGATTTGATCAAATCAAATATTCTATGAAATGGCAAACAAATATAGTGATAGTTTAAAGTGTCCATTATTTTGTAAGTTTTACATTATATACAAGACTATAAAGTTCACGCTTTTCACGTTAATGATCTTAATTTAAAGCGGATGAAATTGTGATGCGCAATTCGTTATATAATATATAATATAATACATATACTAAAATGTTTTCTGTGCATTGGTTCGGTAACTTTTTACCTTACTGAAATGACAAAAAATATATATATCCCCATTTTATTAATATATAAATACGTCAGTGCGATGAAAATTTTAATTAGTTTAAAGCGATTATAAATATTTCGTTACAAAATTAGTACCGGAGCTGAGTGTACAGGATGAATTTGGCATAGTTATAAATTCTTTGATGAATCGTTCGATCTAATTATATTATTGAGTATTTGGCTTGTGTACGATCAAACATCCTGGCAAGAAATACGATAGATACATGCTATATTAAATTATGACATTCGAGTAACTTGTAGGTGGTTCGGCTTGGACCCAAATTATATGTATCGACATGAATGCCAAATCCTGGCACGAAGCTGCCAAGTCCTGGGACAAAGCTGGTGCCCGACGTCATATAATAACAACACCCAATATCGTTTCTCGCCAATAAAGCAGGTGTCTCACTATTCCGCTATAATATGTTTTACTGTTATTAAAAGAAAATGGACGCGGTTAAGTAGAATAGACAAAGAGCGGAGTGGAGTTCGAATTTCAAACTTGGATCCTACAATATTGTAATTAGATTTTGGGAAGAACTTCAGGGTAAATTATCGAATTACGATTTTATTTATACGATATACGTCTATTTATATTATAAATGCGAAAGTAACTCTGACGGTCTGTCTGTCTGTTGCTCTTTCATGGCTAAACTTTTAATATCTAATACCTTACGACCAATACCTAAAATGCGAGTAAAACCACGGGCGACGACTTGTATTTGATATATCTGTATTTAATATTAATAATAATAAGAATAAATGAACAATAATTAATATTTTTTATAAATTAGATATAATTTATTCAGCTTATTGTATTTGATTTTAAAGTTAGATTTATATTTCAATGATATATGAGAACCCATATAGAGATATAGAACGTTTACGTTAAAATACTTCTACAATTTCATATTTAGAATCGAATTAATTACACAAACACCAGCAAACAAAGCAACACGGCCGCGATTGTAATCAGGATAAAATATGGGAATTATCACATTCACGTGCGACAAGTGCCTTATTGTAAAGCCTTCAACGGTGCATTGGTATGACGCAACGCAGTAAGTGATACATTGTGCCCGTAATGAGTGACCTTATTCAGATGCTTTTCTTAAATGATACCTTTTGTGGTGCATTTTAAATTGTTTAGATTATACCATTTTCACATATTAACTTTTGAAGAGGCGTAGTAATTATAAAATGAAGTCACTATGCGGAGTCACTCTTCGTGGGTATTTTACTAGTTACAATGATTAGATGGTTTGTTATAACTATAAATTTTCAGTTTCATTTGAAAATAATCTAATTCTACAGTAGCCTATTTTATAATATTTTCGCCGGCGTCGAGATAAATATCTCTTCGTTTAATTCTAAAAAATTATAGCGTACTTAAAGGAGCGTGAAAGACATTGTATCGGATAAGTGGATTATCGATATCGGTTCTACGTTGAACAGGCACTACTATTTCATTTCAGAGATTTAACAAAAATATAACTACTCGATACTGTAGTAAAGGAGTCTCCGTAGTCTTATTCAGCATGCGATTTACTCAAGAATGAGATTGTCGCAAGATAATATAAGATATTGAAATAAATAATTTTCAATCTTAATAAATTCTTATTTTCTTGGCCTTTGAACTCTCTCTTGGTATCGGTGTCAGCAATCTGTGGGGGAAATTTGAATAATTTGACTTTTACCCATCAAAGGATTTTATTATAAGGCAACAAGCCGGCGGTATTTCAAGAAATCACAATTTGAATTTTGGTTAAAGCTTTTTATAGACCAAATGCATAATTATTCTTTTAAATCTGCGTTTTAGATATTTAATTTTAATAGAATATTAATGAGAGAGAATAGAAATAGAGGTTAATATATTGATATTAAAAATATGAATACGTTCATTGGTTTCGGCACAACGGACAACATTGTGCACTTAGCCATTGTGCGATCTTCAATACGTCTCGCCTACCGGTCGCTAATGGATTTAATTAACATCGCAGTTCGCAATGACCAAATTTCAGTGAAAACAGTTCAATACTTGGCATTTAATTCAGTGTATTGGGATAACGTCGGATGTGGCGGCCCACGTGACGGCTTCCGGCGCCGGTCGCCCGGTCACGTGACACCGATCTCTTCATTGTCTCGCTGAATGTTGTTGGATCGCCGCATTCGTATTAAGCCGTATTTTAATATTCAAAATAAACGAAGCTATTTTTTTTAATGCTAATATCGATTGATTCTTTCAATAAGCATCGTATGCGTTGTTTTTAATACGTCAGTTTGTCATGTGAACTTTGGTTATTTTTTATTTAGATAGGACGTTGTTCTTGAATTGCAACAAAAGAAACAGGCTAAGTTTTAAATGCTCTGTGTGCGTAAATGAGCAGTAGTTGTAGTTACAATTGCGTAAACTTAAAGTATGCGTAGCTTCTATTGTTTTATATGAGCGCTGTATCATACAGTGCAACCCAAGGTTCGTGATTTTTTATGACCTCTTATTAATATTTCTCAAAATAGCCCTCAGAACGTATATGTATATGCTATGATTTATCAATAAAATTTTAATTCATTCTTCAATTTTGATACAATAGTTTTGTGATAATAAGTAAAAAAATATTGCTCACGAACTTTATTTATATTTTATATCGGCACGATATTGTTCACAGAAAATAAATATATTTTTGATTGGTTTCATGAATCATTAAATTATTTAAGAGTAGTAAGTAAAAAAAATAATTTTATGCGGTAAACGGTGAATGTCTGTATAGTTAAATTTTAAATAAAACATATATTGCCTGCCTTAAATTTTATAATAAATACATTTTGTATCTTGATCTTTTAATTTAAAATTTAATGCTTAGTTTTAATTATATTAAAAATAGACAAGACTGTAGATGTGTCAAATTATACATTTAAAATCTTTTAAAATTTACTATTTATTAATAATTTTTATTTCAATTTATAATTAACTTGTCTACGATAAAAATATTCGTTATATTATTCGTGCACACTTTTTTATTGTAACCTTTTACGACAGAAAGCGTGTTTTTATATTATTACAGTTAGCCAGTAGGGACTAGGACGAGCTTATGGCCCTATTATTTGATGATATTTTTTTCGACGTATATCGGTATAGACAAATATTATCAAAACAGTGTCTTAGCGCAGCGTTCCGAAAACAGTTTATGTCTGAATCAATAATTATTATGCTTCCGACTTGGGTGGGTTAATACGTTAAAATATAAAAATTTAAATATAATACAAAATATATAGAAGTACATCATATAAACGTATGTAAGAATATTCTTTTTATTGCTTTCGCCAGCCCAAGTAAGAGTTACGTAACTTTATTATATACGATTATGATTCAACTACAAGGAGACAATGCTGCGACCCGATATTTTATTTTCGTGGCCCGGTGCGGGGTTGCGACCCACCGCGTGGGTAACGCTGGTTGTACGAGATAGCTGCAGATGTAACGCAACGTAAGTATGTAACAACGTATGTAACGACTGGATGTCTGACACGGGTGTCAGACATCCAGTCACGTAACACCAATCTCTTAATAATGTTATAGAATATCGTTGGGTTGTGTTAACAAAGTTCGTTCTTAGAACTTCGAAGACAAAACATTTGTTTTAGAAGCTAAACAGCTTAATACTTCACGTCAACTGAACGCATAATTACGTTATTTATTTATAGACTTTATATTATAAAAATTAAAATTGGGGTTTATTTCAATCCATAATCACTTAAATAGATAATTTCCCAACTATAAATGTTATAAATGTTAAATTATAAGTTCAGTGTTTATTATTAAACTGCACTTGAATGAACAAATTGTGTATGATCAAGACGATGAATGCCTAACGACCTTATAACATAGCCAGATTCAAAATTAAAAATCTCTATTCAGTACTAGTTGAACTTGCGTCTTTACCCGCGCGAATATTTATGAAAATTTACCTATTTTTTTTTCCCGGGACCAATACTATATCCATACCAGATTGCATCTAAATCGGTTTAGTTGTTTAAGCGTGAATAGGTAACAGGCAGAGTTACTTATTGCGTTACTTTTATTTATGGATTGTCAAGAAGAAATAAACTACCGGCGGTTTTCAAAAAACACCTCAGACCTGAGAAGAACCGTCGAAAGAGAGTAGAACGATTTTTCGTTTTTTATACCTTTTCCTTAACAATAGTATTTACATTTTTTAAAATTTATATTAGATTGTTTAATTTCCTAGATGTGTTATCATCGAAAAAGTAATAAAAAAATAAATAAATAACATTAAAGTTATGATTTAAATTAACTGTTGGCATGTAATTGAGTGTACTGGGAAAACTTGAAGGAGTAGATACGTGCTATGAATTTTCTTGATGAATAATTATATCAAGTAAAACGTAGAATTATCAGGTTAATAAGCAAATATTATGGAGCCGAGATGGCCACGTGGTTAGAACGCGTGCATTTTAACCGATTATTGCGGGTTCAAACCCAGGCAAGCACCACTAAATTAGGATGTGCTTAATTTGTGTTTATAATTCGTCTCGAGCTCGGCGGTGAATGAAAACATCGTGAGGAAATCTGCATGTGTTTAATTTCAATTCATCTACTAACCCGTATCGGAGCAGCGTGGTGGAATATGCTCAAAAACCTTCTCCTCAAAGCCAGAGGAGGCCTTAGCCCAGCTGTGGGATATTTACAGGCTGTTACTGTAAGCAAATATTCCTTCTTAATTATATTTATTATTATTTCGATGTTGTTCAAATGTTCTAAAAGAATCAGTGCGGGAAAAAATTGTTGACCGTAAATTAAAATATTTATGTTACCGGAATCGAATCGCTTATTATAAAACTTGAAACATATACTTATGCAGTATTTTCATGAATATTGACTTTTGTTCATAAATATATATACTTAATAGTTGTAAGGTTCATTTAGCATTGAAAAGAAGAATGTTCTCTTAAATTATTATAAGTATAAAAATGATTTGCGATTCTCTGAAATCCACTAAAAAGTATTAAAATTTACAATATGCAGTCGAAATAAAAATTGGAGCGAAAATTATTAACAGTAATGTGGCTGTCATGGCGTCTATCTAAGAAACGGACGTTCCAGATAAGGTTTGTTTTTCATGTAGATATTTTAAAACTAAAATGGAACGATATTTATATAAAGGAAAGATAAAGATAGCGGGCGATTTGTTTACTCGGAATACAGGTTAAAAATAAAACAGATTATTGCTTATACTTTTTACATGACTAAATTGTATGGACTTAACGTTTTTTTCTTTATGTAGTTAAAATTTCTACTTACACTTGAAATACTTTCATTGAATCGTAAAAATATACTGTTTCTTTAGCTCGGTTCATATTAATATTATACACACAGTTCTAAAATCAATATCAAGCGCGAATATATTTTTTTTAATATAAGCGTCTAAGAACGGGAGAAAGACCTAGAAAATATTACATTGCAAGGAAAAGGTCTTTTATTGGGTACAATGAAAACTGTAAAACGTTGCCTACGTCAGTGTTTCGATTGTGTTTGTTTTAACTTAAGTTTTATATTTTTATTAATATTATAATAAAGGGTTTCATAAATCAAACATGTCTCAATATATTTAGAAAAGTTTTCTGACTGCGGTTCGAACACAAGTACATACACTCCAAAAAAATCAAAAATTATTTGTAATCATACTTCCTACTCTCCTGCATAGCAGTGATGAAAAACGTCGTGGTTATATCGGAATGAAATGGATGAAATTCTGCCATATGCGGTCTCCACCAACTCTTATTGGAGCACCGTCGTGATAAGGCATTTGCCCAGCCGCGGAACATCTGCGGCGGGCTTACTTTTTATTATTATTGGTTTTTTGTTTTTTTTTTTACCCAAATTTGCTTCAGTGTACCACACAGGTTTTATTACACTTATGTAAATTAAAACTTATGGGCTTAGCCCTTATGTTTTGGGCCTATATGTAATATGCCCATTTTCAACTTGTCATCAACATATTAACCTTCCACCCGAAATTTACCCGTTGATCGAATTAATACTATTGTATAATATTCAAGTTTGTTTCAATGGTTTAGCCATGAAAGCATAACAGACTCGTAGACAGAGTTAGTTTCGCATTTAAAATATTAGTATAGATATTCAAAATTAATACCTCGAAAAACTAAACGCGGAATTCATTACATGCAAGATAACGAAGACGGATCAACTTGAATCTTCTTGTTGACCGTCTCTCCAGCAGATCGATCGATCATGAGGATTAGAGCACACTTATCACTTCATATACGTACAACTGTTTGATCACTGTATCTATAGACAGGACTAAGAGTTAAAATTCATAGTTTAATTTAAAGACGGTCAAACTTATGATAAGATACAATATATCGCCAGTTCCAAGTATTGTAGTAATATTGGTATATTTGGTAGATATCTTTAAGAGCCGAAATGGCCCAGTAGTTAGAACATGTGAATTTTAACTGAATATTGCGGGTTCAAACCCGGATGAACTATAGTGATTTTCACTTGATCATTAATTTGTGTTAATAAGTCATCTCATGCTTAGTGGTCAGGGAAAAAATGTAAGGAAACATACATTGGATTATTTAATTATGCAACTGTATTCACCTGCAACCTGCTTTAGAGCAGTGGATAAGCTTCTAAGTTTTTTCCTTAAAAGGAATTGCTTAATGACTAGCCGTTCAAAATTGTGTAATCATGTATCGATTCAATTTTGACCTTAATGCTTATAACACCTAAGATCATAGTGTGAAGTTACCCATAACTTTACTAAATGGATTATCTAACCCAAAACTATTTTTCATATCGGATTAGTAGTTTTAAGATTAGAGTTTTTTACTATACATGTTATCCAGGTTTTTTAATGTAATTAGACGTAAAAGTCACAAGTTTATATGAAAAGCAATTATTTTACTTTCCTAATGTTATATGAAAATGTTTTTTTAATTATAACGATGGCAATCAACTCTTATAATTTAAATGTAATCGTTATAAATAAAACAAAGACGAGAAACTCGTAACTTTTACTCAAGATTTATTTGAGATTCGTAATACGTGGGCGTTTAAAATACATTTGTGCTATTTTTAGTGCGACTTTAAGTTGTACGGAGCAGAACTTATTGAATGTGTATCGCTTGATAAGTTTCACGTGTCCTCTGATCACGTGTCGCCCCCCACGTGTCTGATCGAAACGTGTTTCTGAAACCCTTCCCATCAAACTAATTTGAATTATCGATATATTGTTATCGTTTTTGAATACTTTATTTCATGCAGTAACTATTTTTATATTTAAATAAATATAAATAAACTAAATTTTTAGTAAACTTAATATAATTATAATAATATACCTATAACTTTAAATTAAAATGTACTGAAGATTACATACTTAAATCACATCAATTTTGTTCGAGTAATTTTAGAACATTTTTTTATACTTTTTACTTTATTGACATCAATATCAAAATCCAATATTATAATAAACACTTTTTTTGGAGTGTTATAAATTGCATTTTTCAAAATCAATCAAATAAGCCCAAAATTGAGTTTTAATCAATGAAAGAATTCCAATGTCCATCTTCTGGTTTTGAATCGTTAGAGCACGGTTGAGGTCCAAGCTCAAGCCCAATAATATAAATTGAATACATACACATTGTTAATAGTTATAATTTATGTAATCTGATCAAAAAGAAAATAACTCAGTTTCTTATTTCTCTTCTCAATACAATCTAGATTTTTTTATTTAAATCATAGTCAGAATTAAGGAATTTAAATGTACGAGCTTCTTGAATTTTATATTGATTTATAATATAATATTTCCAGCTTCGTGTTGTGGTTTAGCTGCGTAAATGTGAAAGACATACGGCGTTACTATAAACGTTCGTATATTGTATTGATTTGTATCCAGATTGTTATTGACAATCGTACCAACTTTATTATTATTATTATTTTAAATAAATATACCTAAAAATTTTATTTATATTTAAGCACTTAATGTTGTCAATTCTTATGTTAATACATTTATTTTATTACCCTTTTTTATTAGGTTTGCTAGAGTTTTTTACAGCGGTCATTCTGACATATATAATTATATACATTATACACCCATAGATTGTGTAAAATCATTTAAAAGCAAACACTAATTAAACTAATAATAAAGATTGCTTAAAAAGTGAAAAAAAACAAAACAAAAAAGAAATATGAGGAAAAGAGAAAAAAATACTTTTAATATGATGCTGATGTCTAAACAGTCGTTCTGTAAACGAATGTTTAGACATCAGCATCATATTCATCGTAATATATATTACGATTTTAATAAAACTTAACGTGTTTATATTGGGAAACAATGATACATAATAATTTCACAATATTCTCTTTCAATCAAGACACAATTTTCAAGTTTAAGCATAAAAATAAAGTTTCATAAATTCAATAAAGTATGATATCCAAGGATGCCGTTGTGAAATAGATTTAATGCATTTTTGATAAAGCTAAGATCTCGGATTTAATATTTTCTCGATGTCAGAAGATATTAAATTGAAGATATATGTTCGATATTATTAAATAATAAAAATGTTACTTTCTTTGAACTAGGGATCAACTCTAGGATTCATATCATGGGTCACCAGCCGAATTAAATAAAATATTCTACTCTGGGCTCATCATTTTATTTTTGTAATCAAGGCAAACAAGTAGTCGTTTACTGGAAGCGTAGCTTGGACCACATCATCGCTTCCCAGCAGGCGACGTCGTGGTCAAACGTTTGCCTGACCTAGTACAAAATATAGACTTTTGCATGAAAACTTTAAAGATTAAACATGTTAACTACAATAATTGTTAACATTACTGTAGTGTGAGAAGACGTCTGCACACACGTAGGATTTTTGAGGATGTTTCCTCAGAGCACGATATATATAGATTCCATAGATTAGACCCGTTTTCTTTAGCTGAGTATCTTTAAAGACATATTATTTCATCACGCAGTGCTGCTCCAATGCGGATTGGTGGATACATAATTGGTAGATTTTTAGAAGATCATTATCCAACATAGGCAGGTTCCCTCTATATATCTACCTTTGCCGAACACGAGATGAATTAAAACAGAAATTAAGCACTTGAAAAATTAATGACATTGTTTGGGATTTCAACCAACGATCTTTGGATAAGATTCACGTGTTCATCGAACCGCTGGGCGATCTCGGCCTTAAATATCATAATTTAAAAGTTTCGTATCAATCATATTAGTAGTTTTTGTGCGACTTTGAAAAAGCACTAAAACAATAAAATAAATATTAAAGGTCAATATCTAAAGCTTTTAGCTCGATGTTATAAGAATTGAAATAAAGAATTTCTTCATAAATAAATATATTAAAGCAAGAAAAACAAGTACAATTTAATAAAACATCATAATCTACTTTGCCTAGTATTTGAAAACAACATAAAAGAGTTTGTTTAAAACGTTGCCTAAGACAAGATCTATCATCGCTTGCATAAGCGGTTGCATATTGAAATGGGCGAAGATTGTAGTCTGACACGACAGGTTAATGACCCCGCAGAGGTCGACTATTGTTGTGCTAAACAATGCACCGGCCAACCCGTCAATCCTTCTAGTTATTTGCCTCACTAGGTGACGTACGACCCTTTTAACTCTCGTGAAAAATCTCGACTAATCGTGTTTCAAGAATTTAATTAAATTATACTCGTCTAAAGTGGGTGTTTTTTTTATTTTGTTGAAAAATTTAAAGCGTTGATTTTTCATCTGCTCCATGAGCTGTTTTATTATATTTTATGTTTAAACTGTAAACAATAAAGTTGTAAAATATTAATAATTATGTATGTATATGAGTAATTGCATTTATGTTTATTTGGAACAATAATTTATATTCGAATACAGTAAAAGTTTGCACTTTATTAATTGTTCATGTATAATATTTTTATTTAAGTTTGAACTTAAAATTGCAAAAAATTATTTCACTGAGTGAAATATAAATATATTATATTATAAAAAAAAAATGTTTTAAAAGAGTAATTAAATAACTTACGTCTAATAGGGACCGATCAGAGGTAAGTTATTTAATATAATATTTTGTAATTATAATTCTAGTACTTGGGACTAGAGCGTATTTAAAATAAAAATAGCGTGAGGACTTAACTTTGATCATTTAGTGACAGACTGTGCATGTTGGAGTATATTTGAACGCGTTAAGGTCTGGTTTGCTATGAATAGCGGTACCGTCACATAGCGGACGCTTTAAGACGGCCGTAAAGACGGGGGAATTTTACATTTTTTCAATTTATTTATATATTCCTATAGACAAAGTCTGACGGCTAAAGCTGAGGTTTTATTGAAAAACCGGGTCAACACAGAGCGAATGACTTCTATCATATAGTATCATTTTATACATAAAAATTACGGAACTTCTTCTTGATGACGTTGTCCAAAAGCCCTTTATAGAGAAATAGGATATCGTGTTTCCATAGACAACATTTGGCGGTGTTCGACGCAAATATAGCGACCGCTAAAAGTCGGCATAGCTATTCTTGGAAGGCTGAGCTTTACAGATGAATATATACGTTAAGTCTCTTCAAAGTAAAATACGAGGAAATTAATATTTGATTTATATGTTACAAGTAGTGCTCTATGAGATGAGGGCAAACAAGCTGTTAAGTGCTATAGATGTTTATTTAAACGTTGCTATACTCACCGAAGTTTAACATGATTTTCTTGTAATTACTAGTGTCAAAGGCATGGATCTAGAACAACGTTAATTTAATATTTGAAAATGCACTGTTTATTGTGATTCTCGTTAGAGACGGGAAGGCCCAGTAGTTGGATCACGTGGCGTTAATTTAAAAAACCGTAATGAAATCCGGACAATAACCTCTGAGTTTATATAATTTATTTTTTTAACTGGGTTAGTTTATATTTTATTTTCAGTAGGTCAAACAACAGTAGATATAATATATTATAACAAGGATATATTTTATAAGACGAAATTCTATAACATGGGTGAGCCACCAGACCAAAAGGAGTTCCTTAAGAGGAGAAACTGTACATCGTTCTAGGCTTTCACCTGGGTCTACTTCTTAAAATACGCTTCAAAAATTCCGCTTATTTTTGACTTTTTGCGATTGATTATGATTTTAGTAATATTAATTAAAGAATAATATAAACCCGGCTAAGTGGGCATCGAAAAGAGAAAAACCGAGTTCGAGTATAATTAATGACTTCATTCATGTTTCTGCTCTTGAGGGCCGCGATTGTGCTGACCGCTTTTAATTTTTTTTTCCATAGGCATCTTTTCACGCGTTAAAATCGGTATTGTTCGAGCGAAACCAAATTGAAAATTGTAAGAGTTTGGAAATCTTTAACGAATCGCCCTCGCTGCGGAGTAACTTAAATCGAATTTTAACTGCGATTTTACTCTTAAATTAGACGCGATTGTTTTACGTTTCTGTATAAATATTGTATTTTTATTACAAACCGTAGATTGAAATTTCAAAATTAATGAAAGGTTTCGTTTTACTGTTATATTTATTGAATAAAGTAAATGAAGTAGTTTCATTTTTATATGTTGCATATTTCGCCTTTACTTCATTGGAATTTCACTTTATTATTTATGTATTTTTTTATAAATATTGGACAACATCACATAGATTACTCTGATCCCAATGTAAGTAGCTAAAGCACATGTGTTATGTAAAATCAGAAGTAACGACGGTACTACATACACCCAGACCCAAGACAGCATAGAAAACTAATTAACTTTTTCTACATCAACTCAGCCGGGAATCGAACCCGGGACCTCGGAGTGGCGTACCCATGAAAACCGGTGTACACACTACTCGACCACGGAGGTCATCACAATTAACTATGCTATTATTTTTGGGTAAATGAAATATATATATATGTATTATGAATACATCATTTGTTTGGCCATTATTAGAAAATTATTCGTTAGTCAACCCACACACACATTTGATTTATTGAGGCTACTATGAGTTTCGACGTTCTTTTAAACTTTGAACTCAATATTCAATCTTCAATCGTCGAAATTTATTCAAAAAACGTATTTTTGATACAAACAAAATAAACTTATTTATCATGCAAAATGTTTAGATTGTGGGGTTGTTCATAAGGTACATTACATTCTATTATGCAAATTCGTCACCGGATTCTAGCCCGGAGTATTGTCATTCGGGGCACGATCGTCCCGATTACGTCTGCCAGCCCTGACCCTTTGAACTCAATCGGGAAATGTCACCAGGACGTTTCCCCTATTTTTTTTAACGAATTTAAAAACAAATTTTTTTGACAGCTTAGCAGCTTGCATGATCCATTCGTTGAAAACGTCGACACCTAATATTTAATAACTTAACTTGATTATTGCTTTTATACATTCAAATAAATTTGTATACTTATACACTTGTTGTTGTAATTAACGTATTTAATGCACTTGTGGTTTTTGTACATTACATATTGTTTTGTAGCTGGGTTTCGGTATGGTATTTGTCATCTGAATAATATCAATTTTAATAAGTTTGGAATATTAATATTATTTACGAAAAAAATAATACGATATCAATGTGACGATCATCTAAAATGTTTGGATTTATTTCGTGACATCGCATTCACTTAAAATTAAAAAAAAAAAAAAACGAACACAATAGTATAAAATTCTTATAACTTATTTTGTATAAAACGATGTGTTTATAGATATTGCAGTTATATTTATTTATTGATGAATAATTATGGTAATACCACTATATAATTTTTTAATCTAGACAAATATTTGTATGTAAATTTTTTTTATTTTACTATTTTAAGTTACATTTCTTTCCTATCTTTAAACACTTTTTGATTACTATGCATACAATATTTTTAATTTTAATTGAAATACCTGTTATTTTGATAGTGCAGTTTAACTTGTGAGGGAAAACTTTCTTGTTCCTTGAACAAAAAGGCATTGTTTTTTGTAATTGCAAGAAATAGGAAACTTACTTGCGCTATTGAAAACTTTCAATGCGAACTTTGTTATTAAAGTTTACGTAATTGTTTACGTGCGCTAAGCTTTAATGCTATTAAAATTAATAGGCGCCGCTGCACTTGTTGCTTATTTTCGATACACTTTGAAAAAAATGCATTTTTTATATAAATAATAAAATATAATAAGCGATTTCGTTCTATTTTATACTGGATCTTAAAATGTAAGTGTAAAAATTGTCTTAAATGAAAAATGACGCTTCTTTGACGCCGATAATTCTTTTACAAATCTTTTTCTGAGACCCTTACCTATTTTAAATAGTCGGTTAATGGGTACGTCCTTAATTAGAATAGGTACAGAGAGAAATTGAGGCTTCTCTTCTGTTTTAATGAGGAGGCAATCGTGTGATCCCTTTCGCACAAATTTGGCTCCGCCTACCGGGCGGTGAAAATCAATAACGTATTCCAGAAGTGCGTTTGGTGTCCTACCATACTGACGTTGGTCACGGATCGACGTAAGAGCTGCTGGCAGTGACGCCAATAGTAATATTGTTGTATGACGATGCCAGACAATTATGCGGAAATCACAAACCTGAGATTAGTTTTTTAGAAAAAAATGTTTGTGACACCTTGCAATTTTTGTAACCATTTTTGTAAATAGCTCATTTAAATCTTATTAGTGTTGAGAAGACAATATAAATGAATAAGAAAAATAAATTAATAGTTTAGAATTGAATTAATAACGTTTATATAAATATACACTTAGATTTTAATTTTCTAAATAATTTATTAAATATAGTATTAAAATAGTAGTTTCGGATTATGAATAAAATATAATAATTATGTAATAATAAGCGATTTTTCCAAAATAAATATGTAAAGATGAAGTCGGTACTAAATAAAATATTTAAATATTGATTCTGAAATTGAACTATCTAAGTTCATTTCCTCGAGAGCTCTTTCATTAAGTCTTCAAGGATCTTCCTATAATTATACAAATGTTTGAAGGGCTTTTAGTGGATTTATAATAGAATAATATCCCCTGTAACGTGTAATAGAAGGCGAGTATTCGATAATTGCTGACGGTCCTCGCCTCAGCGGCATCGCGCACCTGCATTAATTACAAGATTTAACGTCATCCCTCCATTTATAAGGTATAAGCCCACTCTACTTTCTTTGTTCGCCTTTGTGTATTTATTAAAACGAAAGATTAATTACGATAACGAATTTTAAGAATTCGCAACTTTGTTGACTCGGCGGTATTCAGAATTTAATTTAAAAATTCCGAAGTTTAACGAGACAGGTGAACCTAACTGCTAAGCGCGTTATGAATTTCGCTTCACTGTAGTTTCGTGAATTTTTCCCGCGGACTCTACGAACTTTATGGCTTATTCTTCGAACGTATTCGTATAGAATTTTTTAAATCTAGATAAAAATTTTACACGGCTTTTTCACTCTTGTACAAACTCCGCAAATGCAAAATTCCAGCTGACCGGCAATCTTTGTTATGAAATGTTCGCATCATTTTCAAAATCTCGGCTCTTTTTTTTATCGAAACGTGTATTATCAATGCGAATATTAATAGGTAAAATTTGTAGTTTCATTTTCCAAAAAGTAAAAAAGTTAATTTATGTTAATTAACAAGATGAAAATATAATATAATGACCTAAGCAGTGCGCCTGTTTGTTAATATTAAGACGTTAATCATCATCAGAGGCTATCACTGTGAATGATAGGTGTATCGTTAAGTTTAGTTTACAGAAACAAATCTAGTCGAAATTGATGGGATCTGTTTACGGCTCGTATTCCATCTAGGCTGACACTTCTGTCGTTCCTGCATAAATTACGAGACTTAACATTTCCCTTAATGACAGCGGGTCGGACACTAGATCCTAACTTCGCTTAGATCTGAATTAGGCAACTAGTTTTAATACCCTCTCGTAATTCACCTGAAATAATCGAGGGTCAATTTTAAAACAGTACACAGGCGTGTCCTGATAAATCACTTCTGTAATTTAATACTAAAACTTTATTATTCAACATTTGTGATTCTAATAGGCGACTTGCGTAAAATGTTGTTACAAAAGAGTGCCTAGCAATGATAAACGTATACAGTAATGAACTTTTTTAACTATGCAATAAACTGGTATTACATTTATAAAGAACGGTAATATACGAACTGAGTGTAGGAACTCATTTCATGCGAAATTGAAAATGGTGTGCTGTTTTCGAAATGACTTTGACAATGTCGAAATAAACACATTACGTTTTTTTAATAGTATATACTCGCGGACGAGCAAATAGGCCACGTGATGGTAAGTGGTCACCACCGTCGATAAACAATTCTAACTGAAACGATTCTTATTAATCATTCCTTACATCGTCAATGAGCCACCAACCTTGGGAACTAAGATGTTACCTTTGTGCCTGTAGTTACACTGGCTCACTCACCCTTCAAACCAGAACACAACAATACTGAGTACTGCTGTTTGGCGATAGAATATCTGATGAGTGGGTGGTACCTACCCAAACGACGACGGGCTTGCACAATGCCCAACCACTAAGAAACGTCAAAACGAATGAGTATGTCATACGTGTTATTTGCTTAAAACAAATAGTATTCTAAGCATGTCAAAAACAATAATCTATATAAAGTAAAAGTACTAAAATATCAGCCTTAAAACGTCCAACTGCTGGACTTAGGACATTCTCCATTTGAGGATGACGCTAGGACTTAATTCCATTAAGTTAAATGGAAACACATAAAAATCTCTATCTAACACATGCATGTTTCCGCACGATGTTTTTCGGCATAAGTGTGAGATTAACTGCAGCTTGCATTGGTTTAAATCCACAATCTTCGGTTACGAATCAGTATTCTAACTATTTATTTAATAATTGTTTTCGTAATAAATTTTCACCTCGGAGTAGTATATGGTAAATATCTCAGAAATTATCTATAGCGCGATTCAGGCAAACTACATATAATGTAAAACCTATAAAGAATATATTAATAAAATACCTATAATATTACCTAATTGTATACATTTCATAACATACGTAATGAATGAGTATATATAAAGATATAGTTAAATATAATGCTCACATATCAAATCTGCTCTGATAATATCTCTCATTTAAAAAAAAAAGAAATTGTAGTGTGTAATGTTCTTTATACAAAAACAGATGATCAAAAAGGTTTTATTATTAACTAGCGACTTCGCACGGGTGCAATGCTGATGCTAAATAATATAATCTAAGCATACACAGGGACAGACAGACAGCGGGAAGCGACTTTGTTTTATACTATGTAGTGAAGAAATATATATTTTTTAATTTTATTATTACTATCACGTGTACTTATATTAAATATCGTGTATACCGTGAGAGCCTTTTATTATAGCAATTTATATTAATAATTTTAATTGATTACAATGTTTTTATTTGTTGAATGTAAAACTATTCATACTAGTATATTATTTTATTTGAAATAAAAAAAAAACTCAATAGATAATCACTTACAGTTTTCCTATCAATATTTTTAAGGATGTCATTTATTAAATAATGTGTACATGCGGGAGTTGAGTGGACTGTATTAAGATGAACAGAAAAGAGGGTTGTTTCTTCGAAATCCAGGCTCTTTCTCTTGAAGACATTTTTCTTCTTGGGAGCGCTCCAAGGCCAAGGCCTTCAAGCACTTGAAGAACACGAGTTATTTGTAGGATAGTAAAAGGATAACTTACTTAAAAGCACTCACACACGAAAACAACATACACGTAACCGCGACCCACACGAGAAGAGAAGTACTGCATACGTCAAAATAGTTTAAGGACAACGTAATTAACGTTTCAATATATACATACATTAACCTAAATACACTAAACATTGCATCTGTATTCTTGTTCCAAATCAATAATATAAAACAGAGAGAAATAAGAATTTTACTGAACGGTTAATAAATTGAATATATATAATAAAATCAGTTGCATATAACAATAACGTGATTTCTTTGAAGAGTTAAGAAAATTAACGTATTTTTTTATAGGAGTTAAGTATTCAAACAAACCACCATCAAAGTTAAAAGCGCTCATTAAAACAGCAGTAAATTTCTCTAACAGGCCACTTTGTTGCAATATTACTACAAATTTAAATTTTGTTTAATTATTGACTATAAAATTTACATTGTGTCCAGTTTACTTTTAGTCGGGCAATAATTTTATTTCTTTAGAAATTGGCTCATAAAATTGTATTGTTTATAATTATGTTTAACGGTATTTCTTGACGTATAATAATATATATATTTTTTTATCATCACAATTTATTCCTCGTATAATGTTACCAACTTGATTACTAAGTTAAACGATGCTGTCTACCCGTCGTGGGTTTTCTTGTGCTATTTTTAGATGAAGATAATTTTTTGAAATTTTCTTGAGAGGTTAATTTATTAAATTATAAAATTGTCTATCGACAATTTACGTGGAGCTTTATTTCTTCGTCTATATTCTTTTAGTATACAAATAATTAAGATATCTTTGCTGTTTATGATTATTCAAAAACTTTTGCTAGTTTTTCAAGCTAATGTGACTATATACATCGAAATCTGTCTTCCTTCCTGTACGAGGAGCAGTACTGGAGCTTTTGCTCTGCTCAAATCTGTGGATACTAGTGTGTCCATCAGAGGAGCGGCTTGTCCCTCACGATACAGTTATAAAAATCGTACTCGGTGGTGATGGCACCACCGAGTACTATACGATTTTTATGACTCATAAATGATAAAAACAAAATATCGCACGAAAATTCTTGCTCATTCGGGTTTGTAGCCTTCGGTGAAGATTAATGTGTTCTACCCGGTCATCTACTACCTGGATTTATAATAAAATTATTATTGTAAATACATAAAGTTTAAATGGTTGATTCTATCAATACGTAAAATCATATATAGAATCGTATATTTTCAGGGATATGACATGCTTTGTCGGGGGTTTAGGTGGTATTATCTTCTGATAGGATTAAGCCCCAATCTCTTTTTGTTGCCTTCACAAAGATAATTGTAGTGGCTTCCTATACCCTTTTCATAAATGAGAACTCGAAATTAAATATATTAATTACACGATACACAGATTTTCTTCTATAAAATACTTGATCTTATAATTTCACTATGATAGTTACAAAACATTACATATATTTATAAAGATATTTCTGTATTGTAAATTTAATTCGTCTTTCTGAATATACTAAGAAATTTTGACAAACAAAAAAAGATGTATCAAATTTAGTATCTTTTCTATAATTTTAATAAATAAACATGGACATTTCTGTAATAAATATTTAAACTATAATAAATGATTATTAATTATGCTCAGTAAGTCCCTTATAATGGCAGCAGGTGTAAGAGATATTAAATATATTAAGGAGTTTGGATTTAACACAATTAACATCTAAAAATAAAATCCTTGTACTATGAAAATAATTATAACGTATAAAAAATAATTACACCTACAAATGGAGCAACTGGAAATAGTTTACCTAACTGTCAAGTAGAAGGATACGGAGCAGCTCCACAGGGGGCACATGTGTCAGAATAAATACAAACACATGCTGGCTTCCTCACTACGTTTTTCTTTACCACAGAGCACATGTTAATTAAAAAACTAAACTAACGTGAAATTTTTATTCCGTTTATTCTAAACAAAATTTTCGTAACATGGTTTGAATAGAGCTCTATCAATTATACTTCTGTTTCCATTTGATTCACTGACTCCTTCATCATTTCTATAATGTATCTTTATAATTGAATTATTTTGGTCACAATATTATTTATCCAGAGAGATGCTTTTCATACCGTTGTTATATCTTACTAGCTGAACGTGTGGCTTTACCCGCGCAAAATTTATAAAAAACAAATATCCAACCCCGGTTCACCCTGTTAGAGTTGATGTTTCGTAAAAGCCTTTCTTAGCGGATATCTACACCCTATAAAGAACCTAGTAAATTTCAATTTTGTAGATGTTATAGTTTCTGAGATTTCGTGATTAATCAGTGAGTGGTATTTCGCTTATATGTATAGATTTATAATCTTATTCATGTTATTTTAATGTTCCTGAATGGTTTTATTGCCACCAGGCACCATCGCAATTTTAATTTTTTGGATTGCAAATTGATGAAAAATTCATAATATAGGTATGTACATATATTGAACTAGTATTATTGTGAAGTAACCAATTTACAGTTAATAAATAAAATGAATAGTAAATTTATTTTGGTTTATTTGTATCAAAATATTAACCCTTTTCAAAACAAACTTCGATGCTATTTTAAAAATAAATTCCGTTTATAAAAAAAATCGGTTGAAACTTTTTAAATCATGCTAGTAGGTATTTTTTTAATTAAAACCAACACGAAAAAATGGCACGCACACAGATTTTGCTTGTCCAAACATTCAACTTCCTATTTGACGCATTTAAAAAAATCTGTTCACCTATTTTTTTGTTGATCGAATTTCATACGGTAATTTTTTCTTAAGATATTCAAAATTTTAGAAACATTCACAAATAAAAGAAATATTACATTCATACATTTCTATATACACAAATTCTAAAATACAGATAATTACATTTTAAACGTCATTTTTGACTTATAAATTCACGCATGCCTCTCCGGACTTCGTACAGGTAAAATTCAAACAAAGTTCATGACTTATGTCCTTCCCATTAAAGTATAAATTTCCAAAAAACCTTCCTTAGCTTTAGCTTACGCTATAAAACAAATAAAAAAAATCGGCTTTCTAGACTCAATAGTTTTATAGAAATAGATTTAGAATTAATTAGTAAATTAAACTGAAATCAGATTTTATTTTGTTTATTTACCGGTTACCGCGGACGTCACGGTAACAGCTGACAATCAAATATAATTCGTTTCAAACTAACTCGGAGAATGATGAAAGATTTTCGTTAATTAAATTCGGTGGACTGTGATAAAAATAATTTGAACTTGGTGTGTTTTATATAAAATAAGATTAATATTTATAAGTTTTATCCCGATAGGAATTGAAATTTATTATTTTGAATTAATTTTATTTATGTTTGAATAGCACTGGTAGAGCAAGTGTTATAAATAGCTACGTAGTTCGGTAAATCGGCCCTAGGCACGGGAACTAAGATGATGTTTTGTCTGGCATTACACTGACTGACTCACCATTCGAACTAGAATACAATGATACACAATATTGCTGTTTGGTGGTAGAATAACTGATAGTACCCAGGATAATTCTTGTTTTTTTCATTAGAATGCTAGTTGTAATGTACGAGCCAGTACTGGTATCGAAAAAGAAAATACTTCATCAGTTTTAATTAATTCAATTATACAAATTAAATATTATATATAAATGTATATATAAACACAGTAATAAAATCGTTATCAATGTTATAGAGATGTCACTATGGAGTCGATGTAAAGCAAATCAGATGTGTACGTTTATTATTTTTAATATAAACTATGCTTCATCGTTAGATAACCGTTAGGTATAATCACGTTATGTACACGACAGTGCAAAATGCGAGTGGCAAAATATACTTTATATTAAGTGATTTATTATATGAAACGGTTGTTGTCTATCCGTCATCACACGCTCGTCACATTCCTCGTGACCAAACCTTTATCACGCGAGTGATAATTCTAATTATTTTATTGACACTACTTTCGAATGTTCCAATATATAATGTAAATAGCGTGTCATATAAAAATGCAGCTCGGTTCTAACAAATAAATATTTTAAATTAAGCGATGACGATTTTATTTAGAAAATACGAAATATTTAAACTAACAATCTACTACTTCATCGAGAGTTATTATTACAGATGTTTTTGATGTATAAAATCTTTTTGAAACTCGAACTAATGGCATATTGTTATGGTTTATTTAAAATAGTTTTTCTCGTCTAGTGCGTCAGCGGCCAATAGCCCGCTTGGCCGACGCAATCGTCATGTGACTGAGTTTAAATCCCGCTAGTTTCCAATGTCTAAAATTGATCAGTACAAACTTTATTCTTAAATTAATTTGCGTGTGTTATGTATTAAGTGATTGTACTTTCAACGGTTATTATAAAAGTGTTGTTGTAAATTACAAATGTAAACATCAATTTATCTTACACGGTATTTACGTGTGTGTCCCAGTAATAACAATCTTCTAAGTTCGACTGACCGCTTTTTAACTTCGGAAAATTTGTTAAGTATCAAACTAAAATGGACCCTATTATGTCGTGGGTAATGCCATTGTTGTGTACACGATTTTGCAGAAATGGCAGTAAAAGCTCCGTGCCTTGTTGCGTTCAATGTTTTCATAACATACGTTAGTGGCTCAACTCCTCGTTAAAATGACCTCGATAAACACAGTTAAATGAATTGGCTGATAAATATATAGTATCATTAACTTTAAGTAATAATTGAAAAAAAAAACTTCGATATTCAAATGTTCATTTACACAATTTAGCACCAATCAACATGACAGAAGCCTGAATGATACGATTTTGTTTTTCAGGTAATACAATTATAAATCTATAAATTGATATTTAAATATTTGAATAGAACTATTTCATTTTTGTTACTAAGATAAAAACATTCTTGTGTCACATTTATTTTCGGTCGTTCAAAAGAAATTATGCGGTCTAAAATAATGATAATGAATTCGAAGTATTTCGGGTGTATGGGGAATGGTTAAGATGCGTCTCATTACGTCGGGGCGTCTGATAAATGAGCCTATTGGAAAACGCCTTGGCACGCCTCTGCCGTCACGATGACAGTTTATAAATGAGTTTTATATTGTCTATTCGCACCTAAGCTTCATCTGATAACCGATCAGGAATACGGCTTAAAACGTCGACTCTTTTCATTCATTTTGCGACTAGACCAACTTAGACGGCTGGTTGAAATGTTTGGCAAATGTCCAGCGCCGTAAATTAACGCAATTGTTTTTTATTTTCAGGTAAATCGCCGAAAGATACGGAGACAAGCGGTTCCTTGAGATTTGTTGGTGCTTTTCGCCATCGCGTGACATCAGATACATCTAATGTTCTATTTGGCGAATTTATTTCTGTTTCCAACATGAGTATTTGAATTCGAAATAGAGTTTGGTTACTAAATGTCAGACAATTCCAGAAGTAATAGCAATTTAATGTATAATGTTTTTGAAACTATAAATGTTTTAAGTTAAATATTGTATTTCAAACATGATTTGTTTATAGTATTCAATTATAATTAATTAAATACTCACTGTTTTTGATTATTTAACAAAACAAAACGAACTTAGAATTTTAGTGATTTTTATACCGAACTAAT
Organism: Vanessa tameamea; assembly: GCF_037043105.1. Classification (NCBI taxonomy): domain Eukaryota; kingdom Metazoa; phylum Arthropoda; class Insecta; order Lepidoptera; family Nymphalidae; genus Vanessa; species Vanessa tameamea. Next base: position 8,707,193 of record NC_087316.1, read on the forward strand.
TCATTAATATAATTTAGGAATTTAATATTGAAAAATGTATAAAATATTGCTCATTTTATCCTATTTAGTTACGATATCATACTCGCCTATACATTTATTTTATTATAAAATAAAATATCATTATATGTTTATATTATTTTCCTTAATCCCAACGTAATTAAAAATCTACAAATAAATTTTAATTTATTTGAAACGAGACAAAAATGTAAATCAAAATTTCTTCCATAATTGAAATTACTTAGCCGTTAAAACTGGTTGCAACCACAAAGCAAGTACGCGTACTGGCTTTTAAATGACTATTGCCAAACTCTAATACAACGCGCACTCGACGTTGTCTGAAGTGGTTTTGGCAGTCGAGCCAACGTCTGCTGAACTTAATCACGCTACACCTTAACCAGGTTTAAGTGCAAGCAAAACTCATAATGAGTTGGAAACGATGTGAGCTCCGACATCGTTTTAACGTAAGTTTTATGCTCAATATAAGTGTAGTATTACGAAGACCCCTGTATCTTGTGATGCTATAATTGTAACATCACAAAACTTATTTACGTTAATCAAACTTTGTTAGATTAATTACGTATGTAGATTCTTAGAACATTTAATGTAATTTGTATGTGCTTGACTTTTGAACTAGATACTGAAATTGTATGAGTTTGGAGTAGTTGACAATAGATTAGATCGAAGGATAAATATTAATTTAGTTAGATCGTATTACTCTAATTATTAAATAAAGTCAGAAGGACGTGAGCTTGCTGTTGTGTACAACCGACCAGAACACCACATAGTCATTGGTAATGTAAGATATTCTTCCGTCGTCAATACACACGATTAAGCGTAATTACACTGGTTCATTCAATCTTCAAACCAGAACAAATATTGCTATTTGGCCGTAGATTAAAAAAGAAAAGCGAAATTATAATTGAATCAAATACCATACTTTTTATAAATTATAATAATCTTTATATTTAATGTAAGATCTTAAAAAGATCTAAACGAAATATATAAAATATTTGATGTAGATAAGCATAAAAATATTTTGCAATCACTTAAACATCACTGGTGATCAACAGGCATCAAAATTTGAAAACTATCGTCGGAGCAATAAATTTGTTGAGCTGTCGCTGCCAAGTGGCGACCATTCGCGATTTTAGATTGATTCGTTGATTGAAGAGTTCCATTCGTTTCAGCCTGTACGAACTGCTAGTCTTAATTGCCATCCGAGATTGGTGTATTGAACCTAGGATAGGATATGCTTTGCAGATTTATGAATAGCTTTAGTTTCCACCTAACCCGTAATACGTTAACCGTATACTGCGCTACATCAATCGACTAGATGAGGTATTTTGTAATATTTCTAATAAGGGTTAATATACGATACCGATTTGAACCCGTGAACAGACGTCATGTTAATTGCCACTTGTTGGGTACCGTGTAATATTGAAATGTATTTGTTTACTTAGTAGCATTTAGTTTACCAAGCACTTTATGTTGTTTATAATCCATGCATTTATTATAAAGTATTAACATAATTGCGTTAAGCGGAAAATTACCTATATAAAATTTACAATATAACATGAAAATTTCAATTACTCGCAAATTACTCATGAGTAAAATCCGTAGAAACTTTCTTCTCGAGTTAAGTTTTTTTTTTTTTTTGTATCATATGCATAGATCATTTTAGTAGACAATATTAAATACGAAATTACTTATTTAATTTATATCCTTGCAGTCAATTACAAACAAATATTTTTTACATAATATAATTTGAGCGTTATAATATAAGCGGACAGTTTAAAAATCTTTTAAGTCTAAAATGAAATAAAAATTGTATTGTAAACATTTCATACAAATTAGGTTTATATATTGAAACATCATAGCACGTCAGAACACAAATGATTACAGTCAATATATTTTTTACACGCGATACCCATCGCGCTGCGATGTCAAGAAATGCACGATCGGAAGCTTTAGAGTGACAAGGAGTGCTTCGCTAGGGATTGTGACACTCGACCCGACCTAGTTTTACAACTCCTTCGATTTACTAAGAAACGTTTATACTCAATTTTAAAGTTTTACATTTTAGAATGTCTTGATACATTACAATATTGTATATTGATTTCGTATATACATTATTTTCTAATAATAATGCATATTTAAATTTTAGATAAAACATATAGATGATTAGGAAATAGTGTGTGTTTAGAGAGAAGACTGATGGACTGCAACGCGAAAATTGAGACCCATTTCTTGCACTCAACTCGCTTGCGCATATTTGCTGGATTATAGCCTCACTTTTCCAATATTAGGAAGAGGTCCGTACCCTATGAATTTGTTTAAGCAAATAATCTAAATACTTACAATGTTTCAAATTGATATCTTTAAAAACGAAGGAAACCTCGTAAAGTAACTTACATTGGCCCCTATTTAAATAATTATCGTGTAAATTTAACAAAAACATTAAAAACACGTTATAAATATCTACTTCATCATCGAATATTAAGATTACTTAACTTATTGATTGATTGGCTTTTATTATTTGTACTGTAAAGCCTTGACTTAGTTTTCATGTTCTATCCTGTCATGGTATGGCAACACCACATGGGGTCCTACTATATTTCATCCGTTATTACTACTCTTTGTAGTAGTATTTTGTAACTTATTTCCAATAGATGACATACCCATTTGTATATTTTTATCTTCAAAATTGAAGAACTTGTATGCAAATCTGTATCCCCAAATATTAGTCTGTGTCCATTCCTGGGGTTCAAACTTGCTTCGTATCAAATTTTATCGAAATTAATTCAGTGGTAAACTATTGAATTAATTTAACAGCAAGCAAGCAAGTATAGCACACAAAACAGACAGACAGACATAGTTACTTTCGCATTTGTAATTATAGTATGGATAAGTATATATTATTTTTACGTTTACTTATGTGTAAAGTTATAATAAGTAAAAAAAAAATGTTATTGAAATGTCAACTATGTGCACCAAATTGTAAAAAATTTTTTACGTATCGGGAGTACATACGTTCTAGCTTGCATTGACTTTTTATATAAAGATGTACTTTTGTGCTTTGGCATATTACCTAATGAAAATACCGATTTAAATATGTAATATTATATGTCACAGGGTTAAAAAATAACTCTTAGATATTTTATTACACGAATACAACGTGACGATGCCACAATTTCCGATAATTATTTCCTATAAAAGTTTTATGTGCTAACGTAACAGGACAACCATTCTATTTTGCAACTATGCATGCACTTAGGGCAACTTTTAGTTTCGAAGCGCATGACAAAAGGGGGTAAAAAATCCTTACACTTCAGTATGAGAACTGCTTCGTGTGCAAGTGGCAGCCGTGCAGCTATTCACTGTTCGAAGACACTTAAAAAATCTTTGACAGGCACTTACATAAAGCATTGGCTTTGCCACGCTCCCTGCCTCATTTGCTCACTTTGAATCTGTCTTGTTTCCTTGTACTACTTTATTTTTAGACTCTCTACATACTTAGCTTTTTGTGGCTGACAAACAAGTTGGCCTGTTGTTTCATTTCCAGTAATTACATTTATAGTTACAGTAAGTTACATAACTAGACATATTTTCTTTTTTTAACAAATATTACAGTCTCAAGAAAGGTAGATAGAATAGATACACAACTGAAAAATTTTCCTAATACTTTTCAGCATGCTTGAACTTCAACATTAAATAAATAAGACACACACACTCACACATACTCAACACGCACGCACACATAAGACAGATTATAACAATAGAAGTCATCGTTTTAGACATTATAAGAAAGACAAAGTTATCTGTTTCAAAAAGAAATAAATTTAATTTCTTTAGATTAGTAGCAATTAATTCATCTATCCTTAAACAAGTTTCATCATTTAGTGAACATAATGATTACATAAATTAGCATTAAAAATAGTTTTGGGTACGTTGAACTCGTTGATAAATAAATAAATTAAACACATAATAACTAGGTGACAAGTCGTACGATTTCACGTACTTTTTCATACAGTCTTAAAATTATCGCGCATCATTTGTAAAATACAGAATTTTTTTTTTTTTTATAGTAATTAATCTGTCATCCTCTCCCAGTGGATTATAAATATTAACCAGATTTGAAGTTTGTTTTGTGACATCATGTCGTAGTTAAAGATAAAAGGTCATTACCCTTAAAAATATTGATTTGGAGTTATAGCGTAACGAACACATCAATTTAATATTAAAAAATATATCATAGGAGTGAGTCTAAATCATAATCTATTACAAGAGGTCGAGAGTATTTACGCTCTAGATTGCATAAGTAATATATTTGCTTACGACAAGGCGAGTTGTGACGTCATCAGTCAGTTTTAGTAGTTATGATTTTAATTAAAGATCACATTATATAATGTCGGATGATGATTTAATGTAAAAGCAATTATTCTTGATTTCATAGAAATGTTCCATAACTTATGGAGCACCGATATTTCTTTGCTTCCAGTTTAAATTACATATAAAAATATCAAACTTTCAACTCTGTTATTAATTTAATATTACTTTTATAAGTATTACGAATACATAAATATACCATACGTATGATTGCCTCAATTTTATTTCTTAACATAGATATATACTATATGTTTATGCGCTTAAATGTTTCTTTCTAGAACCCGCTTATAAATTATGTCGATAACGATGATGTAGATAGCTTCTATTAATTTTTGACATAGAAGTGAAATAAAATTTAGTATTGTTCATAATAATTATTACGTATTTTTAGTTTACTTTCAACGAAATTGTCGGGTAACAGGAAGTTCGGAATCAAATCCAACTATTTTTTCGATAAAGTTCACGAATGAAAACTTTATCGAAAACGTGATCAATGCTTCGACATCGAAAAAATACAACGACAAATGAATTTTTCACAATTTTAAAGTATAAGTTTGTTTACAACGAGTCTATTATTAACCGCTATTTCATGTAGTTTAAAATCCGTGTCAATTTGGACTGTAGTGTTTAGTATTTTCCTTATTCAGTGCTTGCAAAGATATGAGTTACAACAAATGTTCGCAGCGGCTTATAAAGTATAGTAATGTTATCAAAATCAGTGTTAAAAACATTTGACAGCTGTAATCAGTCATCACGATAGCGCTGTATGTTAAAATTTATCGACTTTAAGACTAGTAGTTGATAACGTACGGGCACAAAGTAACAAGTTATACATTATGTTTTAAGGTTACAAGATAGCAGACGATAACAATTTAGTTATTTTAATTTTGTACCTTTGCCGATAATAGAGACCGGTTTCTACGGGTTCAATTTATCAGCAAGGAAGTAGATAATATTATTATTAACATTTATTGAATAATAGTTTATATGGGTATTTCGTAAATGTGAATTAGGAATGATAATTTTATTATGATATAGATTTATGTGTTTTAGGCTTTTTGATTGAAATATAGATGTTTTACTTGTCGAGTTATTGTTTCAACTATGGTTTTGTTCGTTGCACATAAATTTGAAACGGCCATTTGTTCATACGTATTCATTCGAATGATAAAGTATATATAAGACAATTTTAATCTATATTCAATACACGAGGTAATTAACGTATCTGATTTGGAGCAAAAATTATTCGCAAATAACCTATAGATTTTTTCTGATGTGTAAAAATTGTTCTAATATTTGTATGTTAGAAGATAGACATATGGTATATTTGCATATATTTGATACATATGGCGTTATCTCCGGAATATGCTTGATCTCAACCCAGGCTTTTGACGCCTTAATAATTAGACATAATATTATTTCGAATTTACCATAACATATTTATAAGGATATTTATAATTTATTCTTTTTTTGTAAATTACCTATTCTTGAAAGGTTTGTTAATTGGTATTGAATACTTACTCTATATAGGTCTACTTAAAATATTTTATGTATATATACTTGAAGCAATTTCAAATGAAGTATTGATTGCATTTATGTTGCAAGAGATTTTAAATAATTGTTAGAGTTATTTAATATCGGGAATCGTTTAGAATTCTTTATTGTTAATTTTTATATAAATATAAATTATAATAAAAAAAAAACACATTTACTGGAATAATCAATAAATACACTAACTTTTTAGGGCTTAATAAACGTAAAAATAAAACCTGAAAAAAAAGTTAAGTATTTCATTTTGTCTAATTGGTAGAACGAACATTTTTTAATCAAGCTACTGATTTATCAAATATGATGCTTTGATGCATCGCTTATATCACAAACATTTGAAAAAAAAAATGCAACACAATTTCAATGTACGGAATGCATTAACTATCCTTCTGAGGTTTCATTAACAAGTTACAGTGCTTGTTGGATAGATGGCGCTGTTACGAAAGATATGAATATTTTCTTATATTATGTCTTCGAAGCTTCCGCTTTAGGAGTACGGATTTTAAAGTTACTTATAATTTAACTGTAAATAAAATGGTAAGAAATATTTATAAATTAATTATGTTTGTTATTGTTAATACAATGTTTTGTTTTGAAACATTTGCATCAAGCTATAATGGTTTTCATAGTATTCAAAAAATCAGCATGCAAGATACTAAGATTTTCAATCTATTGATTGTGAAAACTTGAATCGAAGTATTTGTATGTAATGTTATGTGCAGAGATTCATTTTATATGTATATTAATATTTTACTCAATCTGTGATTTGGCTAAAACATATTAGAGTCTTGTCCGAAGTAGCATTTATAACATTATAGAACGGTTCTTCTACACTTAAATTATAAAAGTTGTCTACTTTTCATTATTTGTTCAGTGATATTTCTAATATGGTTCAAAGTCAAGTCAAAGTCAAAAATCTTTATTCAATATAGAAGTGTTTACACTTGCTTATTGATAGTCAAAAATCTACCACCGGTTTGGAATTTAACACCTCGGACCTGAGAAGAACCGGCGAAAGAAAGTCAGCGGGATATTTTTTTTTTCCAATTTGCATGTACAATAATAATTGTATTTTAGCTATTTGAAACAGCCTGGAGGCTATCATTTCATTCCCAAGGTGTGCAGTCAACTAAAAAGTCATTAGTGTTGCAATATCCTTTAGCACACAAACGCTCTCTTTACCGATTCGATGAATTTTATAATTGAATAATTTTGAACGTTTTCTGGGATCCTGTTGTAAAAACGTATACATTGCCCCAAAAAGGAGTTACTAACCCTGTGTAATCGGGTACTTGGAGTAACAAGTTTATTCTTGTTCCTAGTGTTAATAGAATGTACGTCACAATTTCTGGTTAGTTTAATCTCAGTAAATAATAATAATAATTTATATTTTTGTGTGCCGAGATGGCCCAGTGGTTAGAACTCGTGCATCTTAACCGATGATTTCGGGTTCAAACCCAGGCAAGCACCACTGAATTTTCATGTGCTTAATTTGTGTTTATAATTCATTTCGTGCTTGGCGGTGAAGGAAAACATCGCGAGGAAACCTCCATCTGTCTAATTTCAACCCATATGAAATTCTGCCATATGTGTATTCCACCAACCCGCATTGGAGCAGCGTGGTGGAATATGCTCCATACCTTCTCCTCAAAGGGAGAGGAGGCCTTAGCCCAGCATTTAATTTTAACAAGCTGAATATTAAATATTAGCTTCACTTTTAGCTAACAAATTAGTCATTATGTAATCATGTAAAAAAATCTAGCAAGTCGAACTGTCGTATCGATTTGAAACTGCAAGTATATGTAAATTAGGGTGACAGTGAAATTTGGTACTGTCGAGCCATGTAACGTACAGTGGACTCTTTAATGGCCACAAGTATCTCGAATTTGAATATTATTTAAAAGCGTGTTTTTATTGTTTTATGTTGTGACTCTAAGCCGGAACTTATTTCATACAATAATATGGGATTCATGATACTGTTTATCTTTTGTGTATTTAATTATATATTCTGAGGGTGCCCTGATATTCCAAGGGCTGTGATAAATGAGATGAAAAATTTCAATCAAATTACTTATATGCGATATTACTTCTAAAACGTGTATCGAATAAAACATATTAAATAAAACTATATTTTGTGATTTGTTGACGTGACGTGAGGAAAATTGCATGACTGCGATTTTTTTATTTGCAAAGCTCAACATGAACATATCCGATTTATTTTTATTGAAATGTTTGTAAAATGACAACGACTTAGCATCATGTTTGAAATACGTTGGAACAAAGTTATTGACAGTTTTATATATTCTTTATTAATTTACATTTCAGATAAACGAACCGTAATAGAGAAATCATATAAGATTTGTAAATTATGAGTTTGCGTTCAAGAACGGAAAAGAATCAGTTTAATGTAATTCTATGTTTTGTATAAGTTAATTATTATTACTGCATGAACGAAGTAAGTTCAACCAACACGCATTGGAGCAGCGTTGTGGAATATGCTCCAAACCTTCTCCTCAAAGGTAGAGGAGGCCTTAGCCCAGCAGTGGGAAATTTTACAGGCTGCTAATGTAATGTAAATGGACGAAGTAACTATCATATAGTCTACCAATAATTAGTTTTTTTAATTAAAGCTTTGAACGATAAATGTAAAATGTATTATTATACAGCTTATTTTCCAATTTTGTGTCAAATTATGAATACGTAAACATTTATAATAAAAAGGTCGAATCGAAACGAAGACCTCAGAAATTGATGGGGTTTCCTTTCGTAATTGAGTTTTTAAGGGTTTCAAGCGGACATGGTGATGTATGTCGGTAATAATTCATAACTTTACCTCATTACTCGTGAACGTTAAACGTATTAACATAGATATTCATAATTTAAATCCTCGCATGTCATACATGTTCTGTAACTTTTATTCAAAGAATTTACATTACGTTTTATTTACATATCTAGCTGGTTCATGGTACCAGTGCATTGCTTAAAAGACTATAAGACCTGGGTTCAAATCAATGGTCACACGACTTAAATGGTATATACATATATATCATTAATTTCTCTAACATATATGTTTTGGTGCTCGTGGTCTTTTTCTAGTGGCCCTGGACTGCTAACCCATCGGATTATTAAAGTAAGAATGAACCTGTTGGTGCGCATACCCGTGCAATATAATATATCCTGCTCAATAAGTTAATACTAGTCTACGTCAAGAATGACCAAGAAAGGTAGATCAGGAGAATATCATAAATGTCAAAATATATTATATTAAATGTAATATTTTATTGTCCTTATCATTTGATATTCTACTTGCAAACAATGTTGTTAAGTATGTACTGTAATGTAATGGACGTAACATCTTAACTACCAAGGTTGGTGGCATTGGCGATTTAAGGAATGGTTAATATTTCTTACAGTTCCAATGACTTGTTTTTGAACAAATTCAACTTGCTTGACATATCAATTTTATTACATGCATTAAATACAGAACATATTCATAAAAAAAAACATAAAATTCTAAAAGGAGAAAATTTATAATGAACTTGTTATGCCATAATTAAATTAGCTACGTTGTTGCTCCCAATCGGAACATCAACGTGAAAATTGAAAATTACAAGTCAGCGTGGAAGTTCGCGATGCATTCATTAAAGTAGCGTCAGAATTCAAAAGTTACTTCAATCCCATAGCACATTTAGACTCGAGTCATCGTTTCCTTCATTATTCACTTGATACGGCGAGGATCAGGAAATGAATCCTTGTTATCTATTCAAAATTTCATACTTTTATCTTTTAAAGATTAACGTTATAAATTTGAACGAACTGCGTGTAATTTACATTAGGATGATGCGGATTTTTTTTAAGTCAAGGTAATTTTTCAAATCCTTCGCACGGCTGCAATTTATTTATAAAGATAATGTAAATACAATTTATATAACGTGGCTATATACCAGTGGACTAAATAATATTGGATTATTAGTTCCGGAGATTATCCACTATTTTCTAATGAATACATTATTACAGATATAAGTATAGAACGGTTAGGCTTTCTTATCTTAACTATTCAACTGATCATCGTGTGATATCGCCAATACGTTGTCACTGGCTCAGAAAAGTATACAGGGTATATAATCGCGTCAACGTGTGACGCCTCAATCGTAAGCGAAGCCGAGGAGGATATTTTTGCTTATAATTTAAATGATTAGCGAGGCTTAGAGATCAAAGATGGACCGTGAAGGCAACCTTCTGCAAATCGGGGTAGAGGAAGACCGCTAACACGAGGGGAAGACGATATCAGAAGAATTGCTGGCCCAAACTGGGGCCAAATAGCACTCAATAGGGAACAATGGCAATCTTTGGAGGAGGCCTTTACCCTAACAGGGGTTCTTGCTTAAATTTATTTATTTAACTTAAAAATGTAAATAGTAACTAAAATTGTATTTAAGTAAAGAAATAAAAGGTTTTTTATTTTTATTTAATTTAAATGATTCCTTAAATTTAGATATTTAGATAATATATATATATTTTAACTTTCAATTCAGTAAATATTACTTTATATTCAAAGTCATATGTTGTATTTACTTGTCGTGGATTAATAAATGTATACAAGAGCTTTTATTGGATATTATATAAGTTGCAGTTGTGAATGTGTTGCCGCTACGTCTTTAATGTTTATTATTAACTATTTAAAATTTTAACTCGAGTAAGTACAAAAGCACTATTTTAAAACATAAGATCTATAAGTATTTGTCTTCTACTTATATAAAACTAGTATTTTCTATATGTTAATAAATAATATTAGAAAATATATTATGTAGGTTAAATTAAAGAAAAAAAAACAACAAAATAATTAACCGAACTAAGTTGATCCACTTATCGGAAGTTACGAGGCCATTTTTGATTTTTCAATTCCCCCGTGATAATATTTCATTTTATTAATTTGTGACTCTGTGAGATTGCGGGACGCTAGATATTTTCATAAAACAACAAATTTAATAAAATGCCCGATAACGTTGAATAATTCAGGTGCGGCGGGACCTAGTACATTATTTATGATGATGGCATGTCGCAAGAGACATACATCTACCTTTGCTGCGGTTTTGCATCTCAGGCACGTATTTGCAATATCGGAGACTTGCTGCAGTCTTAAGATTGCATCGTCAGGTAAAAGGGAGCGATGTTTTGTTATCGGTCGTTGGGAACAAACGTTATTATTCCTTGATAGGCCAATGGAAATAAACAAAAAAGAAACAGTTAAATGTAAGTATTACTTTAGGCGTAGACATTTCATTTTTATTTTATTTTTAATGAGTAGCTTTATAATATCGTTAAATTGTAATCAGTTTTTAGATAAGCATTCTCTACTTATTTCGATATAAATGTCAGATTATATTAAACAAAATTATGCCGAAAAAGGAAAGTTTTTGGTTTGCTTTTTTTTTAACATATAGCTAGAATCCCAGAGGTCGCGGATTAAAATCAAGAATGGACTATTTAATTTTTATATTATATTGAATATGTTTAAAGTACATATGTTAACTATGAAATAAAATGTCTTGACGAAACCTAAACAGGACGTATGATATTCTGGCACATGAGTAATGTGTATCCACAAGTTATGTATACTGTTTTAATTACATTTTAAATAAATAACCTGCAGATAACCTACTAAGCAATAATAGAAAGTTGAAAAAAGAATATAATTAAAAACATGTAGCATCTACGATTAAAAGAATAATTAAATATAAATAAATAGTTCCCATCTTAGAAGACGTTTCTTTAATTTTTTTTTTAAATATAATACAACGGAACGTGTCAATTGTACGAATATTTTATGCAGTTGCATCTAAATGTGTGTGTTCGATATTTAAAAGCACGTTTGCGCAGACATAGTCGCAACTGCGCGGGAGACGTTATTATGCACAACGGGGTGCGCAAATACCTGTATTCATATTGTCCTATGGGTGCGCCAAACAACACAAATTGAGATAGTTCTGGCGCAGGACCAACTTTACGCGCTTTCTTAGGTACGGAAGTACAATGATCAATGACAATAAGAACATGATTCAGGATTCGAATTAAGAATCTGTGTCAAAGTCTATTCACTAGATCGGCATAATCATTGCATATTATTGAAGCATCAAACCCGTTATACGATATATGCGTCTATTACATGTAGTTATAAATAATTGCAAATAACTCTTACTTGGAATTTAGGCAATATTTGGGAATATCTCGACACGAACACAGCAGTACTTAGATAATTACACTGACATCCACTGAAATGTTTCATGTCGTAAATATTTGCTCAGAGCACATCACATATCCAACATGTTTCTTGAAATCAAACCGAATGATAAACACGATATTAACAAGTGACACGGTTCGGCAATTTAGTTATATTGAGTGAACGTAATACCATACAATCGAAGCACCTAGAAGGTACCATTTATAGTTACTTATTTACAAAGTATTGGTGAAATCGATGCGGCTTTATTATTTATTGCGTACACGATATACCAATTTCTTGGTAGATATTGGTAATAGTTCAAAGGGCGCGGCTGTTATTTATTTCATGAGGTTGTATTTTCCGTAGCGCTTCGAGTCTACGTTACCGACGTTTTATTTATTTAACCAATGGTATGTTTCTGTATTTTATACGATCTGCAATTTTTATAAGGGTCTAATTTTTTAGTATCATTTTTTTATTTGATCTACGACATTTATTCGGGATAATTTTTGCAGTTCGGCTTTTGGGGCATTTATTAATTGGTTGGTTACGCTAATATTATTTTGTTTTTGAAGAAATTTTATGTGGAAAGATAGTCTTTGAAATTTTTCTTTGGTTTGATGAGCACTTTTATTTTTCGCGATATAAATGTTTATTTTTATCAAGAGCTTTAATTTTTACAGTGGTGAATAATTGTTTTTTCTGAGCAGTCGAAACCCTGTAGGGGGGGGGGGGAGACCAAGTTAAATAGTTCGTAATATTACTACATGATAAAAATCCTTTTTATAACTATATTTTGAAATAAAAATTATCATTGCTATTTATAAAAAAAATAATTTATTTTCTAAGGTTTTTAGTAATTCATATGAATAGTCATAATGTTTAAAAAAAAATAAAGTGTAAGGAATAGAAGTATAAAGGTAAATGAAATGAATAAACAATGAAATCGAGTGTGTAATTATAAAGGCATTAGTTTGATGTCTTATTCACTTTGTCTTGTAGTAAAAATAGTTACAGTATATACCCTTTAATTATATTTGTACTATAATGTTGCAATAAATTGTATAGTTATATATTTTAAAATTATTCAGCGGAATAGTTTGAATAGTTGAACTCGCTAATCAAGGATACAAACAGACCGAATTGAAAAAAAATGTTTGCGAAATATAGGAAGTTGTTAACCCGGGTGGGTAGCCTACCCAGGATTGCAAAAATATAAAAAAATATATATTGTTCTAAACTTTATATCTGTTGTAAGTTAAATATAAAATGAAGATTACATATTATTTATTAAAACCTACTCGCTTCGCACCTCTTTATTTCGATTAACTCTACTCAATTTGACAGGCTGTATGTATATTATAATTTCCATCTACATAATATATCTGTAATGCAAATATAAAGCGGGCAAAACCGCGAGGCACGGGTACTTTATTATATTAACCGGTAAAACCATTACGACGGTAGAGGATATGATATATGAACGACAAATGTTTTAAATATTCTATTTGGGAGTTTTTAAAATAGCCCACTTTAAAATGGACAGCCGCTGTAACTGGTAACTTTATAAATTAAAACTTCAACTTCCAACAATTTTAATGGATGTTTTTTGTTCCTGTACTTGATAAATACTTTGTATAAATAGATATTTTAAAATGCATCTCGACTAAAATCGTAAAATTTATCTCTTGTAATATAAAATAGTAATCAGTGTTGTTGTAGTATTTGTTAAGGCAGAGATTTAATTTGGACTGATTGGGGTTAAAAGGCCTTATTAAATAAATTTTGCTCGAAAATGAATAGGCAATATCAAATGCATATTTTATATATATATATATATTTATTGAGAGCTAGTATGGCTCAGAGATTAGAATGTTTCCAACTTAAACGATGATTGTGGGTTCAAACACAGGCTAGCACCACTGATTTTTTATTTGCTTTATTTGTGTTTATTAATCTCTTGCTCTGTGGTGAAGGAAAAAATTGTGAGAATATTTACAGGTGTCTAATATTAATGAAATTATGCTACTTTTACAAGCTTTACTTCTTTTTTAATTTTTGTTTATTTATTTTGAATAATATACTTAATTCATTGATGTCAGTTAGCGATATAACTTGGTTATAAAGGTTAAGTAGAAATATAGCAACAAACCATGAATGTTCAAAAGCTATCTCTTAAGGAGAGTTTAAGGAGCCTTTTTAATACTTTTCCTGTACAGCAGATATACAAATGGCAGAATTACATCCAATTTACATCTCATGATATTTTTATCTTACAGCAAAGTTCACAAGTTAGGTATAAATTCAAAATAAGCACCTGGAAACTCAACGGAGCGTACTCGAAATTGAACGCATGGCATTAAGATTCTTATTCACTAGTGACTAGATTATTTCATCAAATATTTAAATCCATAAGTAATCATAAATAGGTTGACTATAGTGCAAAATTGAATGAAAAATTGAGGTACACATTTAACGAATATAATTTCCATAATACTGGGGTGGGAAATTGACCTATTCCAATTGGAGAACGATCAGGGATAACGGCTTTACTTGCTTTCTAAGACATAGGAGTATATCATCGCTAACCTCTGCGTTTTTTACTTAAAAAAATAACTTTCTTATTGCCCCTGGTTTGAAGCCAAAATCACAGAATCAAAAGCTTTAGAATTATCCACAAGACCAACGTGACAAATATTATATGAACTATAAATATAATTAGGTTATTATATAAAATTATTTTTAATTCAATTTCACTGATACCAAAATGTAGAGAGAATACTATTTAAATCAAATAACAACATATACGTAATTAAATTTATGCTTAATATAGAGTTACTCTCATTAGCGTGCCAAAGTTACAACCTAACGTATTTCCAGGGCATACATAAGTCGAAGAAGGATTTTATATCGTAATATATTAAAATGAATTCCTCTAATACTTTAAATTAACTGAAGTAATAATAATAATAAAATCATGCCCATATATGTATCAGGATTAAATCTTTTTATATTAAAATCTTCAGCAATTTGTTCTCTTTAAGTAATATTATTATTGAGGATTATTTCCTTTGACATGAGTCGTTATGACATATATTATGATGGCATGAAAATTGTGAAATTATCCTGTTCGTGACGTGTAAGGAAATTCCGTTTGATGAAATCAGATATAGGCCCTTTATAATTTAAAATGAAATGGTCTCTGTGACTTCTTACACGCTGTAATCTGTTACGTTAAGTGCCATAAAAATCAAATCAGTGCGTTGTTTGAGGAGCTGACCAAATTTTGTCTTATTTAAAATAGGTACGTACAAATTTATTAATATAGTCGTTAAATAGTTTATAATCAACCTTTATAAATAACCTTTATAATTCACAACTCATTCCATTGATAAGAATACAATGAAGCCATAGAAGATAACGAAAATGCAACAACAAAAAGGAAACTCAAAAAAGCACTGACGCAAAACTAAATGAAAAAATATTTTAATAGTACTACCGTGATAATTAATTTGAATATCTACAATTAGTTCATATCGAGAAAACACTGGTTAGAGTCGATGTGGCTCAGTAGTTGGATCACGTGGATCTTGTGGATTTTAGAGTTATTTAATTTATTATATATAGATAATCTCAGAAAGGAACTACTTAGGAAACCAGCAGGTTATGTTGGATTAAAATCTACATATATATTATCTATATTTTTATAGATATAGATAATATATATGTAAAAATAATCTGGATTATTCCAGATTAGATCTGTGTGATGGGATCACGTCAAGAACATCAAGTCTATCTAAGCATGTGGAGGCTGTAGGCGGCAGAACAATGATGGACGAATTACTAAAATTTTTGCATTAAGCACTAGTAAACCTTTCAAATATTTTTTTATCTATATTTTAATGAAATAGATCTTATTATAGACAATCTGTTGAAAAACGAGTTACGATTATTTTTAGTTAAAAATATGGGTATCAAACGGTCAAACGGTAAGTCACCACCAACCATATATATTAGAAGTGGTAAGGAACATTAATCATTCCATACACCGCTAATGCGCCGCCAACCATAGCAACTAAGATGTTAGGTACACGGGCCTGTAATTACACTGGCTGATTCACCCTTCAAACCGGTACACAGAAATAACATTATTGCTGTTTGGCGATACAATAATTGATGAGTGGGTGGTACCTACACAGGCAGCAAATATCTACCGCCAAGTATATTATTATTATTGAAAAATAGTAATTAATTAAAAATAAGAATAGTAAGTTATTATTTGTTCCTGTAATATAAAATGAAAGAACAAATACAATACCGCGGTTAGTCGTCGTTATAGTGTTTAAATTCGTTTCAATTTGACGTATGCTAGTGACGCATTCGTGATGAGGATGTGCGCTCTATCGCGGGATCTTATACGTAATTACCTGGTTATAAATAATCTTACAGCAGTCAGCTGAGCTCGGCCTGTAACCAATCGGATTGTCGCGCCAAGATAAATGATGGCTCGCTTTCGTTTTAAACTAATCGTTGCATTTGTAATTTCTCAATCGAGGACCGACTGAGACGAATATCTTTCGACATGGTCCATGAATTTATTTACCTTTGAATTATTGTACTGTAATGAGAAGGACAGATACGTTGCGAGGTGATAAAGAATGAATGTTTTAAATAAATATATTAATATGAGAGATTCGTTGTTATAAGCGCGAGGTCAACACTGTGAACTTAACCCATATTAAATTTGAACTTCTGTTGCAGAGGTTTTATTAATGTAATAGTAAAGTTAGTTTAATTTATGTTACTCGAATTTGGCTACAAAACCAAAGAGATAATTTTATTGTAAATGAAAAATTAAACGCTTCTTTGTGCTGCTGAAAGTTAGATGTAAAGGTTTAATTTATCTGAAATAGAGCTAACTAAGCGCAAAGCATCGCGACCGACTTTGACCGCTGCAAATGCAATTGCTCCGCAACTGCCGATATTAAAACTTATAATTAATAGTGGTCTCATGCGAATTAGTCACAATGCAAAATGCGGTGAACGTTGAAACGTTACGTAATTAACAATAGAGCAATTAAGTTTGGCGGGCAACGCAGTTCGGTTGAAAACGAATGCCATTTCGCGGCGGATGGCCGCAGCCGCGCTTCGTTCCGCTCGGCCGACGGACAATGCATTTTACTGATTCTGCTGACGCCGATTGCTGATTCCCACCTTTATACCCAACGCGAGATAGTTAGAAAGATTGCGCAGCTATTTTACTTTCAAGTGCACACGAATACGCTATCTATGAATATCGATTCCCGATAACGCCCCGATTTACAGGCTGCTATCTAAAATTGAATTTTAAAGAAGGAAAATGGATTTATTCAGGTGCGCTTCAGCACTTAACTCAAAGGGTTCTGTCGTTAGTAAAAAGGAATTTTTGAATTACCTTATAACATGTAACTATTAATCACGATATATCTATAAACTTGTATGGTTTTAGTACTTTGTTACGGAAGAAAACATATATTAGACGTAGTACGTTTCAACTGTTGTTAGGATCGATGTTTTGTAAAGCCGATTAGTTCTCGTCAGTTCGCATAGATCAGTAGACCGGGACCATGATGTATGTTTCCATCGAGTCAACAAACTATTTATGGATGTAGCTTATTGAAGCACTAACGATGTGCGGCATTCGAGTTCCCGTCGTATTTACACACGATTAGGGCAACTCAAATACATTATTGTTTCACATGTAAGCCCATTCCCTACACACGACACGTGGCATTTATTGTCAACGTAGGGTTGCCACAATATATATACAACACCTATATTGTTATCGTTATCGTTGAATGTTTTATGTAGAAAGGTACGAGTTGTTTTAGCTATTAGATATATTGTTTTTGAATTTTTAAGAAATAAAATGTCACACTATTGAAAAGAGAAATGTAAAATAACGAACAATATTAAAATCTTATAACAAAATTGAAATGCAATGCAATTTAGTATAAAGTACATTTCCTTGTAGTATATAAAAATGAACTACAATTTCTATCTGACGTTTGATCAAAATCTAAACGATCCATAAAAAAAAGGACCTGATGTAATGGAGAGTTGTCCAAAGATCATAGGATAAATGGTAATCCTACATCAATGCCACGCCATAGCCCTAACCGCATTCCGCTAATAAAAACTAACGCGGTAATTACACGTGCCCTTTATTACGTGCTTATCAATAAACAATCACAAATTGTATATCACTACGTTACACTTTAAGTCCTAATTTCACATTCAATGTTTTTTATATGACATGAGAACTATATTTAAGAGTGTATCAAAACCAAAATGTATTCAAGAAAATAGGTTCTCTTGAACACCTAGATAATAAAATGTATAAGTCAATTAATAATGCTCTATTAAAAATTGCTACTTATTCAGGCTGTCTTCTTCCTGAATACTTTTTTATTGGCTTGTAACGGTTTGAACCTTAGTCCTCGGGATCTGTATTCTTAAAAACTAGCCACTCTCGCGAGGCAACTATATTATCAATTACAGTACAAAAATAATAGATATCTTATTCACATTAAAACACGCGTACACATTTTCGTATTTAGATATTTGAGAGTTAAATCACGATTCGAATGAAACTTCTTAAATCAGTAGAGTGCCTGGTGAAATAGGGCATAATTTTTTACCCCTAAAAGGCTACTTTATTTGAAAATACGATTAGCGATGCAGTTTGTGTGTGTATAAGTCAGTTAGCTAAAACGTAACAGCCTGTATACATCTTACTGCATGCTGGGCTAAGGCCATTCCGGCTCCAATGAGGGTGTCACATGTGCCAGATTTTCATCCGATTCATGCAGGTGTCAAATCAATTCTAATCTCTTAATTTGTAGTTAACATGAACTTATTGTGATTCAATTCGATTGAAATATTTTGATTTTTCTCTTAATATATAAATATATGTAAGTTCATAATCTCAATTTAGTTATATTAGTGCCAAGCAGTACCATTAACAATAATTAATGTTTATTTATTTCATGATAAAAATGAGGGTCTGCATCCTTTTTTATTCACAAATAGCCAATTATAATTATTTGTATGCCATTCATAATGATTTCAGTCAGTTTAATATAATTTTAACTCGAAATTAGGTAAATACTACTTACTACTACACAGTAAGATTTTTATATATTATGTGCACGCACACACGTGTAAGCCAAACATCAAAATATATTCCTTCGAGTAAATAATAACAGCGGCACGATGAGCTAGTGTAAGGAAAAATTTAAATTTTCAATAAACAAACTTAGCGTAGATATTACATGTACACCACTCGAGACCGGTGAAACAAATTGAAAAACAAATAAAGGCTTTACGTTAAAAACGACGGGAACTTTTTCAATTACAAACAATGCGTGGTGCGCGCATAATATCTTGTATGCTGGCTTATTTGACATATAACAGAATATTTAAAAAAAAAAACTTTATTAAAATGACTACAGTTTTTCTGCCATTGAGATCAAATATATAAACATTTCCTGATTTTCTGATAGTACAAGCACTGATCTTAATTGAAATTTAGAGGCAATTTTCATTACAATAGATTATTATATAGAAAATAATATAATTTTGATTTTAAGGGGGTCGCTACATCCCTCTATTATCAACTTCTCAATTAAAACCTCGTACTGCTTTTATTATACACGACCAATAAATAACATATGCGTGTTTTTATATAAGACAAACATCACTACTATGATCGGACGACTATATAACACAATTAAATATTTTTACAAAGTATCTTTCAAATACAACCGCAACCGGAAGTTTTCTCTTATTTGAATTGTTAAATAAACATGTAAATGTTAATTAGATTTTTTTCCTTGTTTATTAAAATTTTAAGAACTTATGAACTCATTATGACGCAATATTTTTTGCGTCGTTATTTAAAATAACTTTGCCTATTGATAAAATTAATCTTATGCTAAAACATACCTATATAGATAAGCATTATTACAGAATACCAGAACATATTATAGTTGATTCAAAAGTGTGTTGTATGTCTTCGTTGATTTCCATAAAGGTGTACGTTTTATGTATGTGTATATATTTAATTGATAAATATAATTATGGAATGTTTGGTTGTTTGTGTATTTAATATAAAAATAGTAATTTGGAAAATCCAAAATCATAATGATCACTAAAACGAGACAAAAAAAACAATTCTACTTGTTGTAATATATGAAATTAAACGATTAAAATTAAATATATATTCAAGATCAGAAAAGTGTTTGGTTTTTAATTAATTGTACTTAAACGACACTAATATATTCATTCACAATAACCAAAATTACCGATTTTAGTTAAAAAAAAGAGTCAATTAGTGATTGTCTTCGCAAAATACAAAAACACTATTTTCAGGTTTAAAAAGTGATTGTCGGGAAATGTTTTTGGACTATTTTAATACTTGTTTACGTCACTGTCACATGAAATAATTTGATTGAAAATTTTGAAAAGTCTGCACTTTTTAATTGCCATTAAATTATTATAAAGTATGCAAACTATTTTGATTTCATGAACTAACAGTGTTATAATTAAAAAAGTTGGCGAAATGAGGCAAAAAATATTTACCGATAGTTAAGTAGTCTCTTCTGCTTCGTCAGTCGTGCAAAAACAGCAATTACTGGGTTTATTGTGAATATTAGATTTACATTCAAATTTATCCCGTAACTTGACCTACTTGAATAAAGAATATTTTGAGTTTGATTGATGGATAGAATCCATACTTAATATAAACTCTTATAAAATTATAAGGGTGTATATTTACGATAAGACATCTTTAAATATATTTATGCAGACCTTCAAAACACGAGAATTGAAAGTAAACATGAAGGAGTTCACACCCTACCAAGTTCCTCGTACACTCAGTTATACTTAATTTCTGTTTAAATATATCGCGCTCTTTACTCAACCACCACCTGTGGGTAAGTGGTCACCACTTCTCGTAGACATTGGCACCGTGTGGATTTTTTATAATTTCTTACATAATCATTGTGTCACCAACTTTAAGTTTTGGGAATTGAAATAATATGTCTCTTGTGCCTGTAGTCACACACCCTTTAAACAGTAACATAACAATAATAAGTACCACCATCATCATTGCTTGGCGATAGAATATATGATGAGTGGGTGGTACCTTCCCAGACATGCAGAAAGTAAGCCTTTAACCAGTAATGGGGAATTAAGAAGCTGTTTCCGATTTCTATAACTATTGTTCAATGGTTCACGTGATCAATACGATACAGTTTAATTTAAAAAAAACATTTTAATATTGTAACGGCTAGTCCGTTATCGGGCCGGATAGGATATTCGCGAAAATTAAATCTCTATTAAAATTTAAGAAAGGGACGAAACTTTTATCAGTTATGAACTTTCGTGACATTTCGCGAAGAATTATTATCGTCTTATCTTTCGCGCAGCTCTCTGCAAAGCGAATTCTACTCGGCCCGTATTTATGTTCGCTGCAGTTACTTTCAATTAAAGATACTTATATAGATAGTGATACAGAGTTTATTAAACGACAGAAATTTTTAATGAAATGAATTTTGTTAAATTAAAAACATCGTTCTAAACGGGAGAGCCGCACATGGAAAAAAAATTAAAACTGAAAAACAAGTGAAACCGCGTGTAAATTAGTCAGCATTGTATTACTCCCCTACCCCCCGTCCCTCGCGTCCCTTGCGTCCCACAAACGTGCGACGGATGGTATAAGTTAATTAAATAAAAATACCAACCGAATTCCCTCCCGCGGAGGTGTCAAACGGCAATCAACAAATAAAGAACCGCCAATAAGTTAGCGAGCTATTCACAGAATCGGAAAGGTTTTGATTCATTGTCACGTCTCGTTTTGATTGGACGTGCTTTGATAGCGATAGCCTGGATTGCGACCATTCGAAATTTTAATATTTTTTTTCATTCCTCCCTCATATTCGATTCTATCCTGCTGCGGTTTGGCAATATTTATGACGAGTTGTTTTGCTTTGGAGAGACTCGGTTCTAGCGGTTAGATATAACTGTATTTGCATTCGTTTATCGTGTTTTTGATTCTACGTTTTGCTCAATTAATTGTTTGGTTTATGGATTTCCGTTTGGAAAGTTTGTTAATTATTGTTTATCGTATAGTAGGTACATAGCGTGTGGTTTGAAATAATAAAATGTACTGTCATTGATAGATGCGCATATTAGGTAAGGCATGCACAATAGCGAGCTCAGATTTAGGTTCAGATTTTCTTAGGTCTAGATAAAGGCATAGATGGTGCTTCTTGAGATCTTTTATTATTTTCATAATTGGAAAGACACTCCCGTGTCCCTCTTGACCGGTTTCTGCTTGCAACTTAACTGTGAGCTGCCAAGATACTTCTAGATAGTTATCTGTATGTTGTCTTTTGTCTTAAAAATCTATTGTCTGTAAAAATATGAACTTAAGACGTACTCGCTTTTCGAAGTAAGAAAAGATATTTTCTAGTAACTAAACATTTTCAATGACTACGTTCTATTTTAGAAACGACATCTTAAATTATATAAAATTTAACGAGTAATATTTTTATATATATTTTAATCGTCCACAATTTTAGTAATAATTTCAATTAAACTCGGTAAACAGTTATGAACGATTTGAAAAAGGAAGAAAAATTAATACGATGTTATGAAGTAAATTTTGTTAATTTTCTAATATTTTTTTTGTTAGGTAAATAGCTTACTTACATGTACATCCGATTTGAATATAACAACAATGGCTCGATCGTTCTTCAAACCGGGCACAGCTATTCAAAGTACTAATATTTGCCAGTATCATAAATGTAAGGAAATTCTACTTTTAGAAACGGCATACAATCACTGTTTTAAATTCAATTAATAAACAACAACCAGTAAGCGAAGAAATAAAAGAAAAATATGCTTTGCCAGTTAAAATATAAAAGTAATACCCCTACATTTTAATAATTCACAATATACCGATATTTTATTATAAAATTGTCGATGAAATGCCAACACCATAAGCTTACGTTATACTTTGCGTCATGACGCAGCGGTGACGTTTCATTCATTATACCACTGAATGCGATCTTGGATAAAGTTCTACTAATTATTTCCGTGCCATCTCTGAAATGTGGCCGCATTACCACTATGACGTAGTATTCGACATTAGATCGGATATTCATATTTTATTTAATATAAATACTTTACTCTCTTTTATGAAGTTGTAAATAATTTAATTCTGATAAATTACTTAATAGTTCAGTTTTTTTAATTCAATATGTAATTCATATAATTTAAATGATATTGCTTTGTTTATCTTATTACGTATTTATTACTTAAATATAATTCAATTTAAAAATAATTACATTTAATCAAACGTTTGCAGGTGATTGATATAATAAAGTTTCAATTGTATCTTAATTATAAATATATTAAGAACTCTTTTACAAAACGATGTGAATTAAAACTTAATCAAATAAACTGCTTGAATTATTTATTTTATTGTTTTATTATAATATACCACTGGGCATTCTTGCATAATATCTGCGTGGCAAATAGATAAACAAATCTTTGTAATCCTGACCCGAATTAATTACAGTGTGCACGTCACGTGGATCATACTTCAGATCATAAATAAGAAGTGAACAGGTGCATCGTCATAGAAATCATGCATTACAATCGTCTTCGTAGCGTTTCTGTATAATATTTTATATATTTTAAACATAGGAGCGGAACAAATGTAAAATCTTTACTCGACAAATCAGAGATTTAGTGAAAGCGAGTGTGCCTTCTAAATAGGAAGTAGGTCTTACAACTTGCGTCTTTGTAAGTTTTTCCTTTGTCTTATCTCGAGAACCACTCAACAGATTGTCGCGAAATATTCAGCTCATGATTCTGAATTTTCTACTCAAAATTAAAAAAAAAATAGTCATATTCATAATAGATCTTTTATTACACAGTATATTTAATTCGCATATAGCTAGAACATTTATCTAAAAGACTGAATAATCGTATTTTTCAAAATTGCTCTAGGTACATTAAAATTTTATGCACATGAAAAAACCATATGAATTTGTTTAAATCAGAGTTCATTCCATACATTTATTGCCTGCTATTGGCAAGAGAGTCGCGCGCGAAAATTTATTGGGTACATGCAGTGCACAACATTTGGTGAATTGGCGTTGCGACGCTGAAGTCGGCTGTATTTGTTGAGTGTATATAATTTCGCTTCAACGAGCCATCGCCTACATGCGACACGCTCGTTTTGTTTCAAACTCCAATAAGAGCGAGCGCATCGCCAATGCCGATAGCGTGAATTACATATTCACTGTACTACTTTTATATATATTGGAAGTAATTTTATAATTATATTCATATATATATATTTATATCCATCTTATGTGCACTAATTAATATTCCTCTTGATTAGATCATATTTTGTTAACATAGAGTAACATTCAATTAAATTGTAAATGTTTCGAAATTATTAACTAGCTTCGATTCCGTTTACAAAAATAATTCAGAGTTCATTCATTAATTGATTGAAAATTGTAATTGTAACAAGGAAATGTTATGAAATTTCCGAACTTTGATTACTAAAACAAGTGTAAAAACAATTTTCGTCTACACAAAAGTGACCATAGCAAAGTAAAACCTTACAAAGTATCGCCACTAGCACAAAGCGCTTGAATCTGAACCCTCGTTGTTTAAACGCAATTTGTTTGAGCCTATTTAATTTTCATCCAACGACGTTTCATACTTTAATTAACCAGAAGGTTGTTTATACATTCTAGCATTTCGAGTCGAAGTGGCCGAGATTTGCAAGAAATTGATACAAATTAAACTGACATTATAATTTTGCTAAGAAATCTAATATTTCTTAAGTATTTTAATTGATTTTATTATTATTATATTATATTTGTATACTAAAGCCTATGATATTACAGTAGATATTAAAATAAAGAAGGCTTAAACTACAATTTCGTATATGTTATTGAAATTTTTATTACAAATCCTGCTGATGAATATTTTTTTCACGTATATTTATTTCGCGTATTCCAATCACTGCGTTATCTCGGTTTAAAACAATGAAATTATATAAAAAGTGCAAACCAATTAAAAATAAACGACGTTCCTTAGTCTTCCTCGCAGTTGAATCTATATACTGTGATTGAAGACGCTTTGCTGAGGATCAACAGTTTCATCGGCTCTCGCTACAATTAATTACAATTCTAACATCAGCTTGCTGATTTATCTTTTAAATAAACGGAAGGTTATCGGGAACTTGATACTAGATCTTTATATAAGAACAGCAAAACTTCATGTGCTTAATTAAAACGTCGCGAGGATGTGCAGGTTGCACATGCTGGATGTTAATTTGCCACGTGTGTATGTACTAATCTGCATTGGAGCAGCGTGGTCGGATAAGTTCTAAACCTTCTTATCCAATGAATAGGAGGCAGCAGCCAGAGATATACAGACTTTTATTATACTTTAAAAACAACTATTCACAAAATAAACACAATTATTAAAGTATATCGAATACTTAATAGTAACAGATAAGTAAACTTGTATATATAAAATCCTTGATAAGAAATAAATAAAGTGGGCTATTGAATTGTAATAAAAATTTGTTCGTTTCCTAGTTTTGGTGCAACGGATCGCCATTTATTGCGTCTCGAAGTTTCTCTATAAGGTTTTAAATTTTCAAACGGCACTAAAACTCTTTTATAACATTTCAACTTTTTGAATAATATGAATTTAATATATTGTATAATTTGTGACGTGTAGAATTGTTTCTTAATATTATTTAGAAATACATGATTATGAATATAATTTGATTGCAAGTTGTCGTTTAAATCTTTTTGGATATAAGATGATATTAGAACGCGTGCAGGCGTGGGTAAAGTAATGAACGACAAAATAAATAGGGCTTATGTATAACTAATTAGCGCAGCGTGGGCTAACTGAGAAGGAGATGCAGCGATGGCAAAAATATCACTTTAATTATTCATGACATTGGGTTCAGTATTTTGTAGTAAGTCGAGATGACTAATGATTAGAACAAGTTCATCTTTATCACAGATGCGGGTTGTATAAAACACTGAATTATCGTGCACTTTACTTGTATTTAGAGTTCATGCTGCTCAGTTATAAAAAAAAGTGCAAAAAATCTGTTACCAATCTGCATAGGAACAGGTAGAATACGCTCCTAACCTCCTCAATAAGGAAGCGGTAAATTTAAAGATTGTTTTAGATACGAAAGAAATGATTGATCATTAAAAATTAAAAATAAATTGTAAGAACGTAATAAACAAATCATCGGATACATATTTCACACAGCTCCAGATTGCGAAATAGAACAGTGATAAAAATGTGTTCGTTTCAGAGTAGTTCTGATCGCGCCATTTATTGCATCTCGGAATAGTACAAGTTTCCGCTGTGAGTTCTAAGGCTGGCTTCTTTTACAACTTTTAAAACGCCTTACGAACTACGCCTTGAATTTCTTTTAATATAAAACGATCTTCATATTAAAATGGCCGCAGTTGGAGCTAGCTCCTAATTGCGTTAATGTTTTTTTTTCCTACCTGATTACGATTGAGTTCAAAATCGTTTACAATTTAGTATGAAAATTTATTTTAAAATAAGAATACTTTTTGTATATAATCATTATATTTTGTTTATATATTAGTAATAAGAACGATACATAAATTCAAACCTTTTGTAAAAAGTACATTAATAAATAAAGTATATTATTCAAACACAAGATTATGTAGATGATAAAAAAGCACTTGTTGACATTCAGGTTGCCAGGGTATATTATATATATAATTATATTTAACTAACATAACTTTATATTTTAAATGTTGGTCTCAGTATCTACTGAGTTTCTTGGTGGTTCCAACCGAAAGCACCGCTGGTAGCTTCAATTAATATAGTTTTGTAACATGTCGATTCAAAAGTGCTTGTAAAAGTCTACTTGAATAAAATATATTTTGATTTGACTCGATTTGTTATGCTGCCTGTGTATACCCGTATATATCAATTGTAATGGCGTTCAATTGCATGCCATGTATATAAGTTCACGTGTTGAAACTCCATCTTGGGTAACAACACAGTGATCAGTATGAAGACCTTTACTGCGGTAGAAATAGATATTTTTGTAAAGTTTAATTAAATCAGTCAAACGGTCTCGAAGTCTAATTATCAAAAACGTAACTCAATCTATCTTTATATATTATACGTATAGATAATGTTATATTCGCACTTACTAAGTTAAGAGTAGTTATTTAAAAAATTAAAAAGTTGAATATTTTTTGTTGTTGTTTTAGTATTGCTATTTGACAGTTGAATATGAGATGTAGTCGATGATACCCAAACCATATTTAAATGTACTGTGTTGATGTAGAATATTACAAGCACATTTTAATCGTCAGTTAATTAAAGAAATAAATATTAATTCATTGTTACGCTACCAACGGCTAGAAATGTAGATTCTATTATTTTTTTTAACCCATAAAATTTTCTCAATTTTAATATATAGGACCTCCTTGTAAATTTATGAATACTCCACACTTTTTTATCGTCTACAATAATATTGTAAAAGTGAAAGTAACTCTGTCTCTCTAATTGTATCTATGTCGTCTATCCGTTACTCTTTCGCGGTCAAATACTGAACCGAATTTGATAAAATTTAGTATGGAGCAAGCCTGAGCTCCATATGCTACTTTTTGATGCATAACTCCTGACGACCGGCCCTTAAAATGTGAGCGAAGCCGCGGACGACAAGTAGTGTGATATATAATTTTATCTAATAACGATTTTTTAATAAAAACGTTAAATATACGCAGATTTTGTTTGTTATTACGCTGAATATGAATTATATGAAATGTTATAAACATAGCTGTTGCATATATTTGAATATATAGCTTGTTATATCAACGTAGTCGGAAGGAAAATTGACGGTCCAGGCGCTTTTGAAGCGAACTTTGCAAAAAGTATAGCATTTTCGAAATATCAAAAATAGTCCGCGATGGTTTGGGTGTATATTTTGTTAGCGATAAATTTAGAGTTGTCTTGTTTAAAAAAAAACGTACGTATTCGTTTTTAATCATCATCTGTAATTTAATTTAATTTTTCCATTTTACAATTGAAATAATTATATAGTCGTGTTTATATAAAAGTATATCGCAATATGTAAAAGAATATCAATCAACCTAAATTTTAGCGAGCGAAGTTTGGACGAAAAACTTGTCATCTAAATATTTGATATCAAACCCCCATAAGGCTAAGAATTTCAAACAAGAAACATGCATATTACACGAATTCAAGTCAACCTTCTGAAATGAAAACAACCTTTAATAAAACCGCGGCATATTGTGAGTAGTTTTGAGGTAGAGTCGATTTAGTCAGCATTCAAGCAACCTGCGACCCCATATGAAGGCTTCTATTGTATAACTTTTACAACTTCAGTGTTATTTGAGGTATTCTCTATATATTCCTTTTATTGTTCGAATCTTGAATTTTTTCTTCGGGAAATTTCTAGCAGCGTTCTCAATTGAAGTATAATAAAATATGACAAGGCTTCTAGTTTATTAGGATGTGACGGTTTATTGCATCGATACGAGTAATTGTTTTGTTTCAATTTATCATATATTTCTATACGACCGAGAGTCTGATTAGTTATAAAAAGTATTTGAAAACAAAAATTAAGCAGTGAACAATTATAATTAAATTTTATAAATGAAATCTTCTTAGTAGTCTAACATTATATTATCTAAGTCTAACATATATTTTTTTCTTCTGATTTATAAAAACGATTAAACACTGTATATTTTTCAATATTTAAACAATAATTATCGGTCCAAATTTAAAAATGCGAGACGGAAAACGATATTATTTCAATATCTTTTTTATTTTTTTCCCTCAAATATGCCTGAAAAACAAAAAAAAAAACTTTAAAAACTTGTTCTGCAGATTATTTTAAAAACATAATCGTTTACTTAGCTTTCCGAAAATGCATAAAAACTAGGAATTTATTTCTAATATAATTTCCTAGAAAGAAAAAAATAGATTTTAAATGATACTTTTTTTTTAATAAATTTTTGAAGTTGCATTTTTGACTTATTTTGAAAAAATCTAAAAAACGCGATAACTCAAAAATGGTTCACTTTTGCAACATGCATATGGGGGTTAAAATTATCGCAAATAGTCACCCCTATCACCTCCTAACGGGAATACGTCGGATTACCAATAACCCTGTATATTATAGTGTTTAAGCATCAAGGAACTGTAGAAACAAATCGTGTTGCCAGTAGTAGTGATAGTCCTAACTATTCAACTCTATTCAGAAACAAGACAACGATTCCCGAATGATCGGAACAAAACACGTAATGATCGCATTCAACTTCCGTCGTTAGGTACATATAGACTACCGATACAAAAGGTTCAACCGACACAATTAGTTTCATCTTTGTTTAACATTTATAACTTCGACTATTAGTAAAAAAAAACAACTGAACAAAAGATGTTGTCTGAACAAGAAAAAGTAATATCTTACTTTTAAATAGATCAATTCCTTAGACTAAAATAATCAGAAAAATAAATGAGATGCACGCCTGCTAAATGTTAAAAGTGTAAGGGTTCGGCTACACGTGACAAATTAATCGCGCGATCCGTTTGCACAGTTCGAGTGGTAAAAAATAAAATTCTAAACATTGACTGTGCACTATTTTGTGCTATTTTCATCATGTAAGTAAAACCACATAAACCAAAAACTGCAGTCCAAGGCTGTATCTGTTTAGCATAACACAAACCATGTTTATGAATTAGTGTAAGATAGTGTTTAACACGCAGACACTAAACTGAGCAAATCGTTTATGCAATTTAATGCGAAGTGATATTTGAACATTACATTACCATTTAATCGTATATTATAAATTGCAATCTATAATCAAAATTTTCAAATAAAAGAAAATTAAAGTATGAATAGGAATAGAAAATAACAGATATCATTGTACGTGCCTTTTGTCTTTATATTATTTTGATTGAGTTTATTCCTGATGCGTCTGCACGTTATTATTTCCCGACACCCCAGTTACAATATCCAGATTACAATTTTATTACATTTGTAGTAATATTTATACATTTATATTTAGAATTACATTTATAAATGAACTATATTACACATCCTAATGTTACATATAAAAATCACTGTGAGTGTTTATTTTTTACGAGTTGACGTCTTAATTACTGAACCGATTATTATGAATTTCTTTCGCGTTGTCACGAGAGAATAATATATAAAATATCACCTAACACCTGCCTTCGTAAATCAAAGGTGGTAAATCAATGGACGGAAGCTATTCATAGATGACGTTCAATAAAATTGCATACGAAACAAATTTAGGTAACGATTGACGTTCCATACTACTCTAACGTTCTTTCTGATTTGAGAACTGTGAAAGAACAAAGCGGGTACTGATTTGTGGTTGTAGCTGTTGCATTCATTGTCTCATTCCTAGTGAGAATGTCCGGTTCATATATAGACGATAAGTACAATACGTTTCGTGTGGAGCAAAAAGAACATATTGGCGTGTGCCCAACTGTACGGCGGCTTGTTTCATACGTCACATTAATTAAGCATTAGAGATGTAATCTCTGTGTGCGAGTTGCGAGATATTTACGATAACTTTTGAATCATGTAAACAAGTTATTTTATAGAACTGTAAATAGGTATTTACGTGTTGTTTGTTAGAAATATAATTTGTTATCAGTGACGTTATTTCGTGTTAGAAGTAAAAATATTTAAAACGTGACAGTACATTTATTGATATCATAATCGACCTCGAGATTATTTTATAACTTTAATTTGTTGAAAGAATTTTATATATATTATAATATTCAACTAATGTCTAATTAATACATATTATAAAAAGGTAGAATATACAAAATTAGCATTATACTATCTTGAGTTTCCTCATCTGTTGTAATACGAAATACTTAATGCTTAGCAGTTTTGAAGCGAAAACCCCCATTTTGAGGACCTTAATTGTAAAAAATACATTGTTTTTTAAAATTATTTAATCTGCTACTATATCTTTACTAACTTTTAGTCTGAACAGAAGACCGCAGATTTTTTTACTAAAAATATTATTTCTTAATATTCTTAATGTACATAGCATCGAGCCTTTATTTACCATTTACTAGCTCGTTGTTGTACATTATTATCTATATTTATATATTTAAATTAAACTAAATTCAGTTTAATAAACTAGATTAGAAAAGGATTACGAATGCGTAAGAAAATCTTCCTTTTAAAAGTATGCTTTACATGTAATACGAGGCGCTATTTGCTTAACTTGGACCAAAGAATAAGAAAGCTAGTCGTTATTTACATAGGGCAGTGGGGTGAGTCCAGCCTTAGTATCTCCTTGATTTACTGCTTTATTCAATTGTTAGCAGGTCTCGTATCACAAGCTGCTACAGACAAATAGCATTGGATATATATTTCATGAAATGTATACAAAGTATATCACGCTAAATTCATATCATTCTCAATTCGTAAGAGATTTTATTTATAAGAATAATTTTGATTTATTAAATTATTTTAACTTGATACAGTTTTGTATTATATAATAATTATAAAAAAATACTTATTTCAGTATAGTATACTAATAACTTATGTATATTAGATTAGTATGAAAAAGAATTGACGTCATGTTTAAAAAAAAGTTTAAAGTGTACGCCACATATGTAAGATTCCTGGGGCTAAACAATTTTAAAAATTGATCCGATGTGTACAGTAATTCTTCAATAGGCGAAACGTTTTGGGAATTTTCGTACGGAACACTGAAAACGGTTTCTTTCAGGCCGTCTCCCGGTTAACAAGGCTGCGTTTTCTTTGACGTCCTAGGGAGCCTCGACGTGAGTAAACAGCACGGTACGATTTATGCGCAGTTTCAGCGGCTTTTCCTCTTTGTCTCATGTAATGACCCGGCTTTCATCTCGGCCTCAATGGGCGCTCGCAAAGAGTACAGATACTGGTCTTCGTGAGACCGTCTCAAGATTGATACATATATAGTTTTATACATAAATAATGTAGGGCTATCGAAAATTATAAAAACAAAATATTCGAATTAGTACATTCGTTTCAATCATAAATAGGTGGTTTAAATTATTGATAAAACAATAAAGTAATATGTTCACCGATCCGTATTGGAGCAGCTTAGTGGAATTAGCTCCTAGCCTTCTCTAGAAGAACAGATTAAGCCAACCTAGCAGAGGATTATGTACCTACTATTGGTTTCCTTTTATAATATTTTTTTTAAATGTCATATTATTTATTAGTTAATTGACTCATCATTCACCGTAATGTGCTAAAGTTTTTTTTATTTATACCTACTTAAGTTATAGCGCCTTCACGTGGTACGATTTCAGCTGACCTAACTTTTGTTAGTCCATCAAAAATTTAATTTTAGTAATGAAAATTGAAATGAAACAACCTCTAAAATCGACTTTTGTTGATTTCATTTGATTGAAAATCTATCAGTAGATTCAAATCACTTTCAATTTAAAAGCGTGAACTCACTATAATAATCATAGTTTGATTCAAATAGATATCCTGATATACATTGACAAAGTAAATATACAACAAAAATTTATTTATTTAATAGGATGTACATATATCCGTTACATTTTGAGATGTTTTATATATTTATCCCGGAACGTAATTTAAAAAATTAGAGCAAAAGCATTTATAAAATTAATTATTAGAACGGCTTAGATGCAATTTAATAAAATCATGAATTAAAATAAAATAGTACTGTTAATAATATTTTTTTAATTTTTGTTTATGATAACGAAGAGCAAAGTATGTCATCGTTTACTCAACTAAAAATTCAGATAAAATGACACAAAAAACTAAGAAAACCTTAACAAGAGAATTTCTACAACGTTTGTTCACGATTTTACAACTGATATAAAATTAGATCACGAAAGACTAATTCATCGTATAACTCAGACTGTAGTGTACACAGTACGTGAGAGATAGGAGGGGCTTGTAACGTCACTCTGCCCGTTCCAACTGTAATGACCCTATAACGGTCCGCATTATTATTTATGTTGTGTAGCTGAGAACGGCATAATAGTACCATAAGAATGAAATAAATTCTCACAAAGTTTGAGCTCTTAGTCTCGCTTGAAAACCGCGATGGCACTTATTGTTCCATATTTGAAAATTTGAGAAAATATGTGGATTGTTTTCTTGTAATGATTGCAGATTCTTTATTTGAAATTTTGTAATGTTTCAAACACTGGTCACACTGAGAGAGAATATCATATTTACGTGGTGGTAGGGCTTTTTTGCAAGGCCGTCTGGGTTGGTTACCACTCAGTCATCACGTGTTGTACCGCTAAACAGTAATACTTAGTACTGTTGTTTTCCGGTTGGAATGATAAATATGCTAGTGTAACTTTGTAGTATTATGTGCCTGTACACAAGGCATATAGCACTCTTAGTCTAATGTTCGTGGCGTATTGGTTGCTGTATTGGTCAAAGTAAGAAATGGTAGTTCTTACGACACAAATGTTTATTGGAAGTGGTGAACACTTACCATCAGGTAGACCATTTGCCCATATTACATATAGTATATTATTTATTGTAAAACAAAAATATATGAAAATATAGTTATAAAAAAATATTATCTATGCTTTAAAGATATTAAATTAAGCATGAAATAACGCATAAGAAAAAAGGCGTGGGGCGGGCGGTATGATGAGGACTGGGTGGGCTGACTTGGTTCGGGCGGCGAGATCGCTTGGCACGATACTGATTATGTTACTATATTTGTTTCTAGGTCCATATAAAAAAAAAACATAGAGATAAACCCTTAATTAGTCATTAATTTTATCGTTAAAATGATCGAACGTTCAGTAAATTTGTAAGAACTGAGTTTTTAAAATCTTCTTAACTTATAAAACAATAACAAGTTGACTTAATTTTTTCACTACAAAACAAAAGATTTAGGTCGATGGGTCTTTTTATTCGTTCGGTCAGATGGCGTAGGCAAGTGACGTTGCTTTATCGGTGGCCAGTGACCGATTCGGTCGATCGATCTCATGTTCGTTCGTCCACCGCAAATAGGGTCCTTGGACTAGAATACACGGTTTAGGCAAAGCATTCGCTTTTTCATGCACTCGTATTTTCGTGTTTTTGTTTTAGTTTAGTTTACAAACATTTGTTTTCCATTATCTACATATATTTTTTGGCGAATTTGTTTTGGTTGGTACATACATTCTAAAACGGAAATAAATACGCGAAGGCGAAAAATAAACATGTGTAAAATTAGATTTGTAGTATTGAAAACGAATTAACATTTTGTTTATAGGTTTTAACGATTCGGTTACTGGGTTCACACATAGTG
Source organism: Vanessa tameamea (assembly GCF_037043105.1). Taxonomy (NCBI): domain Eukaryota; kingdom Metazoa; phylum Arthropoda; class Insecta; order Lepidoptera; family Nymphalidae; genus Vanessa; species Vanessa tameamea. The sequence continues at coordinate 8,741,801 of NC_087316.1, forward strand.
AATTCTATATTATATGTTAAATCATATAGATATTAGATTTACTTGGTGGTAGGGCTTCATGTATGTCCGCCTGGGGAAAGTACCTAGTATTGTTGTATTCTGGTTTGAAGGCTGAGTGAGCCAGTGTAACTACACGCACAAGGGACATAATATCTTCGCAGGGTAGGTGACGCATTAGCGGTGTAAGTTTTGGTTAATATTTCTACCACTGGGAGGTTCATTTCGACCTACGTATACAATAAACAAAAATGAGATACTTATATTACTTCCATAAGTAGATTGTTTGTATAAAATAATCGGTAAATAACTTATTTGTAACACGTGAAGATACAGCGTCAAGAAATAACTCGTAACGCTATGAATATCAAATGAACCCTAGTCTCCACAATATCGCGAAGCCGATTCATTATCACTGCTTATTGGAAACTCAATATAGATAGTATAAATACGTCTTTTTTTCCTTTACCTTGTATTCCCACAGGCGGAGTTTCTGCTTGATCGTCTTCTTATTCTATTCCGTGGTTGAATAAATATTGAGACACGCAGTAATGCTATTTTATTACATTAACATCGCGAACCGTTGTATTGTTTTGACGGATGGATAAAATAAATGTGGACGACCATTTTGTTACAGGGAAAATGTAAATAAATTAGGACAATAAGTTTTCTTGTGCAAGTTGTGTATTACTAATAATTTGGATTGCATAAGTTGCTTAGTGGATATAACATAATTGTGAATTTTAACTTAGTTGCGTTTGATCCAGACGAGAATCTTTGTATTCCAATGTGCTTGATTTATACTAGTGGATCGCACGCGAAACTTCTTGTTTATTCAATAGATTTTTACAATTTTCTATACCAATGACAGGTTTTTTTTTAAATTTATTTTCATTGTAAACTGACGACGTCTGTTCGCATTTTTATACAGCCACAGCGCCGCTTTCTACGTGGCCAGTAACTTTATTCCGCTCTCTAAAATTATATAATTTGTTATTCATAACAATTTAATAAATTGCAATTAAGAATCCTCTTTATTTTTCTGCACATCTAGGGTTGGAGCTCTTCAAAATGAGACCCATAATCACTGGGACCAAAATCGGCTTACGCTATTAATATACTTATAAGATTTAAAGGAAGGAAAGGAAGAAAATCTACCTGAGTATTTGCTCATTATGGACTGGAGCAGTACCTATCGGCGTATACCTAGCGGCGGATTTAGGGTGTGGCGAATAGGGCAATCGCCCGGGGCCTCGCTCTTGCAGGGGCCTCGCGCAAAAATCCAAGCAAAATTGAAATAGATTTTTTATTTAAAACTTTTGTTTTTGATCCCTAATTATTTATTAAGATTATAAAATAACAGTAAATTAAAATAAAGTTAGTTAACTAATTCATTAATTCAGATCATAATTGATAATATCGCGCCTCGAAACACTTGAAGATAGGTTTTTTAATCGCATAGTTCTCGGCCCATGCTTTAATAAAAGATTTTAGTCTAAGGAAGACGCCAACTACATCCATTTAAAAAATTGTAATTTATTTATTTTTATTAATTATTATTTTTTATTAACTTAGTAATTATTTAAATGTAAAATATTTTAAAAGTACACAAATTTTATTTATTTGTATAACTTTACCATCACTCGTCAAACATAATAAATACCTAAACCAAACGACCAGACCTACTTTCGAATCACATACATATTTTTCACCGAGGACAGGGGGCCTCGCAAAGACCTACCGCCCGGAGCCTCGCAAAGACCTACCGCCCGGAGCCTCGCAATGGGCAAAGCCGCCGCTGGTACCTATAGTGGACAAAAGTCAAAACCATCTCCTTAAGGCTAAGACACTTTACTCAGCTTTTCGTATTAATATAATATTGTCTAAATATATTAATTTTGTTACAAAAATAACTGCTTAATCAATTGTATAGAACAAATGACAAGTGAATTACAATAATAAGGTACGGCATTGGTGGTACAAATTGTACTGAAAGTTTATCTATGCTGGAGAAATCATCTCGAAAAGATAAAACCTAAGAGAGTCTAATAACATTTTAAGCCATGTCTTCCAATACTAATAGCCTTTTGTTTTATCGAAGGACTTTACATAATATATTTTACTACGCAATTATTTTTAATCGTTGTCTGTAAATAGAATGTATTCCTTTTTTAAATAAACCTTTCTCGTAAATCTATGTTTCGCTTTATTATTTACATCATTATATCAGAAGATATTTTTATCCAGGTTAACTAAGCTTTTAAAAGTGATTATAGAACCATTTGATTAAAACTTCGATGTTAACAACCTTGGTAGTTTTATTCGAGTTACACGTCAATTGGTTTCTTAAGCGATAGCAAGGAATCGAAGAATAAAAATCCCTTAAGGCACTTTGCGCCGATAACTTTCGTTCCGTAATAGAGAAAATTAGAGAGCCATTTTAATACGAAGTAAAAATAAGGTAAAAAGGCACGCGAACCATTAGGGACCTTAACTACTTCGATCAGATGAATAAATGATTGAATTTTCAATTAAGATTAGAGAGAAACGCGACAGAAACTTTGTTGACAATTGTCGGTCTTAGCGGTGGGCGGGAACGGTAATTGTTTTATCGGTCTTTTAAGAATTTAAAAAACTTTAACGAAGTTTTTTTTCATCGACGCTTAAAATATTCATCATTGAAAATTAATTGTGTTTAGAATAAATTACGACTAAAATGAACCATAAATAGAAGAGAGGGACTTTGCTTAACAAAACTTAACTTTTGTATTTCCTTAATCTTAATAGAGAGCTTACTTTAAGAAATATAAAAAAATTAAAAATACAACGCTGCTAATGGTACAATAAATAAATTTTTAAAGCAGTCATTTCTAGAGGCACGTGCGTTGTCGGAAACAAATGCTTCTTGAAATGTGTTTAAGAAAATTTTATTTTAATATAGCTATCAAAACTATTTGATCAAATTTAGTGTACAGCTACAAACAATTCAATTATATTACAGAAATTCAATTTATAATTACTTAACTTAGATTTGTAAATAAAATAAAGATTCTTTTTAAAAACGATATATTTTAACTAAAGTTTTAAATAAAAAAAAGTACAAAATATCATCGGGAGTGTGTGCAAAATCTTAGTACAATTGTTTCGGTGAAATTGTTTTAAAACTCAGACAAAAAAACACACTAACAGATAAAAGCTAGCAATAATAATAAACATTGCTGAGTGTTAATTTGCAGTCGGTTCATACTAAATCAAACACTAAAGCTATTCAACAGGTTGCATTTTACGTAGCACCTATTTGGGTATTCAAAAACCAAGAACTGTCAAGAGAGTTTCAAGTCAAATAATCATAAAACTTTAACTATTTTTAGAGATCTCATTTTGTAAAATGTTATGCACCATCAAACTTTACGCAACGGATCACTTGTTAACCGAGATTAGTTTAATGACCATTATAAAAGATTATTCACAATTTTAGACAAGCCTCCAGAATATTAAATATTTATTTTTTTTATATTCAAAATTTAAATTTTATACGAAACAAATACCAATTAGAATTTTTACAAATTTTGCGGTAAAACAACAGTGCGCTTGATTTACGTATATTGAATTACATTTCGAACTGCGTGGACCGCTCCTAGACCATAGTTAGAACTTTGATCTCACACCAGTTTGCCGCAAGTAACTAAAACTTCCTGAATATGTGAACAAAACACATTCTTTGCAACATTGTTGCACACTATGTTCAGCAGACATCCGTCCAGACAGGCACCGACTTACTGTAAATAAGTCTTATTGTTAATTTAAAATATTGAATTTTACAGGATAGTAATACATTTTATGAACTTTTGCGACAGCATTAGAAACTTTTTGCATACGATGCATGGGTTTTTTCAAATTAAATATCTAATATTGTTTTTTTTTTTATATCTTAATATTATTATTATAATGTAATTTAGTAAATAACAAAAAATATATAGAATTTATGAATGTGTTCCAATAAAGTGTTGAAGTATTTTTCAGTTTCAAGTTTAAAAATAAAATGCGTAAAAAAATTGTCACGACAGTGTTGTCTGCGCTTCGCCGTCAATTTTAATTTACTATATTATTTTGTTTGTGGTCTAAGTTTAACCAAAGAAGTGATGATTGACAAGATTCTAACGAGAGATGAATGGGGCCAGCTGTCGAAAGATGAATCGTTCGGTATTTTTTACGTGTCCCTTTTGTATTAACAGAGAACTAATGCTTCACGTGTAGTGCACATGTTTATATTAACTATACCTATTCGTATCATTAGTCTTAAATTACTATAGTTTAACTAAACAATTTAGGTACTTAAGTTTATTGTTTATTTATTGTCTGGCAAAATAACAATTTCGAAATTCGAATACTTCCGTAAAAATCATCATAATATATTTATATGATGATTTTTGAAGGCGGTTACGTACCTATAATAGGTTCAAGTTCCACTGAATCGTAATTTATACTATGATTTTATTAATTACCTTTTTTTTTTTTTTTTTTCTTTATTATATAGATAGATATATAAAACATTTTTAGGAAAAAAAAAACAATCTTTTTCTTTGAGTTATTCCTGTACTTTTGTGCCTCCATAACTGATGAAATAATCAATTTTCAATATTGTTTCTTTACAATATTGTTATATTTTTTCATTTCATTCTTTGCTTAGGACAACTACCGATATATCAATAAAAAAAATATAAAAAAATTTGACCTATATATTTTTATCTGTGGTATAACTCATTGACCGTAAAACACAGAGTAAAAAATAAATAATACATTGTTTAATATAAATAAAAAAATAATCGAATTGAGGAAAACATGGGTGTTAACAGCGACATCTATTAGTAAACTAGTAGCGAGAATATTCTATCGCATGTCGTGAAAGTTTTATTGCAGCGCCATCTAGTATTTATAGTTGAATCTACTTTGTTCAGTTGCAGCGGCTTGCGGTGCATTCATTAGAGCGGCATTACGAGAATGAAAAATGAAGCGCCTGTGATTTACGTTGATGAGTTTTTATGTCATAACATTATTTTCTCTGAACGAATGCCTTAGAAAAATAGGTACTTAAGATAAGGTATTGTTTTAAATATATCATTTGACTTATAAATTAAGAAATGTTAATGAAAATTAAATCATAAGATTTTTGCATATTGTAAAAAAGACCTTTCAAAAGGCAAATTAACATATTGGTTTTAAATGGCTAATTTTTAAGTTATTTTTTGTTTTAAATAACATAAATAATAAACATCTGCGATGTTAAAAATGTATACTTATGCGTGAAAGTTTTTAGTTATTATTATTAAGATTATTTTTTGTCTGTAGACATCTCATAACACTGAGTTATGTATCTATGTTATGTACTCGCATAAAACAAAAAGTGCGATATCAGAAGCAACTTATTAAAACGATCCAAAGGAAACTGGTAATGTAGTTTTACATTTGAACACGGCTTCTATTTCTACCGTGCAATGACCGTCCCATTTCGTCGCTGCACAGTACTCGATAATTATGTTGTCAACTGACTAAAGCAAACGGGCTATACAAAGCGGATCTGGGCCGGATCAGTCGCTTTTTGTACACGACAAAGGCCATTACGCGATACGTTTCCGAGCGTAAAGTCAACACTGTTATGAAGTTTCCATTGAGTTTTCGCGGGAAATCGGCTAACGGTATTCTACGATTGCGATTTGAATGGATAATGAGCGCGAGCGTATTCGTTAATTGAGTCGATATGTAAATAAACAAATGGTATCGGAACGCCGCGTTCAATCATTCCTGGACTCAAAGGGTAGTCTATTTTATTGTACCTGATTGTTTACGGTCTGTGTAATTTGTGACCAATTTGATTAAAGCTAGTTTCGCTTAATTAACTGTTTGGCTATCCGATGCGCTGATATACAATATAATTTCACAAACAATGTACTTAGCGTGAGCTGTTGTTTTAGCTTCTACTGTATTGGCTATGGTTTCATTTGTCTTTGATAATTTAATATAAAACATATAGTGTATTGTTCTTAATAAAAACCATATTAAATCTCGCGAAATGAAATAATATGCTTGAACGATCTTTGTTAGGTAGGCGGACGAGCAAATGGGCCACCCGATTGTAAGTGGTTACCACCGTCCATAGACAATGGTGCTATAAGAAATAATAACCATTCCTTACATCGCCAATGCGCCACCAACCTGGGGAACTAAGCTGTTGTGTCCCTTGTGCTGTAGTCTCCTAGTTACACTGGCTCACTCACCCTTCAAACCGGAACACGACAAAACTGAATACTGCTGTTTTGCGGTAGAATATCTGACGAGTGGGTGTTGCCTACCCAGACTAGCTAGTTAGCACAAAGCCCTACCACCAAGTAAATTTGACGCGAATTACAACAAGGAAGTGTGTAATTCATTTTTTACGATCGCAAATGCTCGAACACAAATAGACTTTTTGAATAGCAAATGATAATATTTTGAAAATCGCTATTCGCTACAGTAAAATTTAAAAAGATTACATCTTACATCAGCAGATGAACGTGTATGGGATTGGTGTGTTTCATCAATTCAGTAAAGAGCACGTTTAAAAGCTGATTTCAAACCGGCCCACTTAAAATTATTGTTGGTCAGACTATGACAGCTTTTCATATTCGAGAAGAATATTTTATTTGAATATTGATACATCAAATGGATTTAAACGCTAAAATATATTCCGATCCGTAGTTAGTCGGTATTTCAACGTAAAAAGCGATGTGATACATTTCTGACACGTTTCGAGAGCGATTTGTAAAAATAATGCCTCTTCTATTTTGAAACGTTTTTTTTTTTTCGAAGAGATAATTTATACATTTTGCGACCGTTTAGAAAAAAAAATATCATTAATTCCAACGGAACGTGTGAGAGATTAATATGTTTAGAGTAATTTTGTTTTTTTTTTTTTAATTTTCGTTTCTAATACCTCTATAAAATACGGCAACAGTTTTCAAAACAAATTAAATAGTGTCTGAATAATTGACTGTACTAAATATCAAACGATGTATATTCTAAATTTTCAAAAGAGACCAGTTGAACGCTTTCATGAATCATATAGCTATTTTGTAAGGTTATCTCTTTGTCAGTGAAGTATTGATTTCTAGTTTAGATATTGCTAGATCGCGAAGCAACTGGTTGTCGGTGTAATTTCTTTGAAGCTAGCAAGTGCGCTCGGGTGTTCGCAGTTAATACTGAGCGGTATCAATTAAAACTGTCCCGTCTGATTTATTTTATTGGTTCGGCAATTGATTACATTACGCCAAATTGACCACAATGGATGGGAGTCTCACGAAGCGCGCCGCACTGCGTTCAAAAATCTATGATATTTAATCAAATATTAGTTTTAGATTATCCACCGGTTAGCTTCGTGTTAGGCTAAAATCTTGACGTGTGAGTATTGAGTGCTTGACCTGTTTTAAGCCGATGTTTTGAACGAAAGGTCGAACCGATATTTAACATTTCGTGTTCGCTATCTCAAATAAAAACTTTTTGTTATATTGATTATTCATTTATTTTTCAGTGTAGAAATCAATAAATATCGACTGTTCATCGTATTGTACTTTCATTATTATTTTTTTTTTTTTAAATAAAATCTTCGTAAAACACGCAAAGATGAATTTAAAAAAAAAATCGAAAATAAAAGAAATCTATATCTCCTAGCTCGACATTCAAATTTATTAATGATTTACAAAACGAAACATAGTCTATCAGAATACGTCCAGCCGTTAAGCGTTAAAGACTAACAAACATAACACCGACAATTTATACACGAAGGTTTATCAAAATGTTTTTCAGTTAAACAAAATTTGTTTACTATTTAATAAAGATTACATCTTCAATAATAAATAGACGCCTAGAATGTATTGATAGCAACCGCGCCTATTTTATAACCACCCTATTTTGTATCGAACTATCAATCATTTTGTAAATTCCGTTATTTTACTATGGTCATAACGATATCGCGCTGTCATTCGCTCATGTAATTTTATTAAGTGGTCCCTTCATGCATAATATGCCCGGTTATTATTTAACTTAGTCATTCAGCAATTACGGATATAAAGGCGTTATTTATTTTTAATAAATGACTCTTAATCAATGTCATTAAGTCTTAAAATAATATATGAATTATGTCACTTTTCATATCAAGTATTAATTTTCGGTTTTACAATTGTTTCTTTTTTTAAATAACAACATAATATTGTAAAAACGTTCTGTTGTTATTAAAAACCGGGCCAAATGCGAGTCAGACTTGCGAACGAATGGTTCCGTACCGTTTACTATAAAAAACGGCAAATAAATCATGTCTGTTGTATGGAATCCCCTTAAATTTTTACTTTATTCTGATTTTTAGCATTGCTGTTATAGTTGCAACAGAAATATTTCGCCTGTGAAAATGTCAACTGTTTAAGTAACACGGTTCATGAGATACAAACCTAGTGACATATGGACAGACAGACGGACGGACAGCGGAGTCTTAGTAATAACATCCCGTTTCACCCTTTGGGTACGGAACCCTAAAAAGGAAACAACTAGGTATATTATTTTTTTATAATCTGGAGATACTTTTATAACATTTTTTTTAAACAGATGAAAACGGATCGCCATACCGTAAGTTATCTCGGCATGTTAAGTTATATTGGCACTGCAATTATAAATCCATCACCAACCCGTATGCCATCAATGTACCCCCCAACCATGGAATATAAAATACCTTTTCCCTTATCAGTGCTTTTCTATGTCTGCTATGTCTATGTTTTCTATGTCTTACAAGTCTGCCGTTCAATGCTAAAGACATTTCTCATTTTACGCAGATATCATTAAAATACGGAAATATGTATTTATATTCACGTATTATATATAGCATTAAATACAGAATGTGGTTTACTGTATCTTGTGAGTTTAAACTATACGTACGTAACTATACGTAACGTTTGAGAAAAGTCATGTCTTCTTAATTTGGTCGGTGTTTACAAGAAATGTGTTCAGATCGATGTCTTTTCTAATAAATAGAGTATAATATTTGTAAAAAATCGATGTAATAAGAATCGAAAAGACGTCCGAGTATCGAGAAACTGAATGTTGTGAGGTCAAATCCAAACAAGCACGACTCAGTTTTCATGAAATCAATTTGTATTTGAAATTCTTCTCGTGTTTCGTGGTCAAGCAAAACATCGTGTCGGTACCTGTATATTACGGATGAAATTTTAACTCGCTACCGCAGCGTAGTTGAATAAAATTTCTTAAGAAGTTATTTTGACAAAATATACGCTGTTAGTTATTATATTAAAAAATACGACTAGGCGGACCGGCTAATGGGCCACCAGATTAAGTGTTCACCACCGTCCTTAGACATTGGCGCTGTTAGAATAATTAACCATCCCTTACTTCGCCAATGCACCACTAGTCTTGGGAACTAAGCTGTTATACCCCTCGTGCATGTAGTTAAACTGGTTCATTTAACTCTTCAAACCGGAACACAATAATACCAACTATTGATGCTTGGCGGCAGAATATCTGATGACCTACTCCATTGACTTGCACAAAGCCCTATCACCATATAAATGTTGTCTATGTTTATATAACCTTATGTATAATATAACAGATTCGACCGAATTTAAAAAGACCGATCGTAACTCAATATTTTAATAATAATACGATTTAAATACATCAAGATGTAACTTACAATATTATTCGTCGTGTCGAAACAACCGTTAACATTGACTAGTCGGTTATTTATATTCGACTAAACTATATTTAACAATAAGACTGATTGACTAACAGCTCAGCTTTGGTCTAATTTATGGCGGGATCGTTATTGTCGCACATTAATTTTACACCAACTATAACAGAACGATCTTCTATCTGATAATTATAGTTTACACGGAAGCCGTCACGGAACGAGACAAAGAAATATTGGATTTAGCAAGAGTTTGTTTTTTGTAACACATTCACGATTGCTTATTTACTAACGTGATTGAGGTCGTCGATTAATAAATCTTTCATTATGATATTTATATAACTTATTCAAACGTTCGTCGTGAAGGTACGGTCCTGTTGTATGGTCTCGTGTTACGATGAGAAGTTATTTGCCTCTCTTTCTGTCTTTATATATTTTTATTTTATTTAAAATGATAAATGTGCACCATTACATATGATCCCTTCAGATATTATTACAGTACGATAATATATTTTTATCCATCGCCGTTATAACGTATTAACGAACAACTCTTGCAGTGATACATATTTTTTCTATACATCTGCGATCACTCGGTTTGTTTATTACTAACCGTCACGGCTAAGCTACTAATACTCGATTTTGATAGATTAATAATATGTCTTGTCTAAAAACTGAAAATTCGTAAATTAAACACCAATATTCATTTAAAAAAAAACACAATACACAATGTTTTATTTAAATAGTACATTAAGCTAATATCCGAAAGACTGATGTCCGCAGCGACCGAGCTAACTAATCCCAAGAATGTTCGGCGCACTTCGCAATAATTTGTCTAGTTTGCCGAATGTGTAAGCAAATGAAATGGCTCAAGCATCTGGGAACTCATTAACCCACTAGTTTCTGACGTCCAGTTGGACTCCAGTTGACTTAGTATTATTTTAAAGTGTAATAAATCCTAGAGCTGATTTGCCACTCCAAGCGTTAACATGATAAATTATTTTGAAATAAATAGTATCTTGTTGCGTATGGTGCGTAAAATTTGCTAAGGATATTTATTGAATATAAAAAATATGGGTTCAAAAACATAAACTATTTAAAAAAAAGAAATATAGATAAATAAATAGATATTTTACTGTACATTTTCAAAGTCAGTTGAAATAAATACTTAAACTACGAAAACGATAATGGCTAAAATAGACTGAAGTGTTTATTTATTAATAGTTATTCTTCATTATTATTTAATGTTATTCGAGACGTTAAATACCGCAAATTAAAAAAAAAAAGACGCATGCGATGGTGTGCTACGGGTTTTTATCATTTGAATGTAGAATACTAAATATAGCCATCAATTGAATATTTAACATCAGCACATGTATCTCAAATGGCCACTGTTAAATCCAAACACTTCCTATTCGCCGTTGTTATTTTTTTATTGGAATATTCATAGTGCATAATATATAGTAATTGTTATATAATAGGGTTGATATAAGAATCAGATACTTGTATGACTTTATAATAAGTGTGTATTGTATAGTGTTTTAAGTAAGTATAAATCATTGTTTTCAAAAACTTATTTAATTGGAAAAAACTACTAGGAAATTTGATAGATATTTTTTATATGTAAATGAAATGATACAAGTTTTTACCCCTGGCTTCGAGGCGAACGTCCACTAATACCTACCTGTTGGTTTTGGTATTATGCGGCAGACACACAAGAAGAGATTATTTAAAAAAATGAGAGGCGTCGTGTGCCACACTGTTAGATTGCTATGTATTATGTATTAAATGGCAGACACAATGAGATTAAATAACAAAGTTAGAGCATAATTCGACCACAAAAATTATATTGTTATGAAATATCCATTGTGGCTTAAAAAAATAACAAAAGAAAGTGTATATAATACTATGCGAGTATAAAACCATATAATATAATAGAAGGAGACCGAGAGAAAGAAGAGATGGAAAAGTCTCCTGGAGCGGCCATAACGCTTTTTCCTCTCGTCACGACTTCTGCCAGTTCAGTCTACTGTAAGCCGCGTAAAATAACTTCGTTCCAAAACTATTTTAGTTCATGTTTCAAGGCTAGAGAAATAAAACTACACGACTAACAAGATAACAGCCATTTTATCTGTAGGACATACGTATGTGAAATATGACAAAGACTAAACGAAGGGAGAGGAGCTCCCATTGACGAGTAGGTTTGGAGTCCACTACGTTGTTAAAACGCAAGTTGTTGGCTTATGAGAAATACACTTTTTATATACACTTTATACTATTATAGACATAGCTAAGACAATACAGTATATGTATATAAATTAAAGTAGTTTCTATAACATGTAAAATATATTTCTTAACAATCATATAAGGCGACTGACATCAAAAGTCGCGTCTGTTAGATTGAAAGGTCATATGTAAGTTTTATTCTATACCGGAGTGTTATAAAATCCATTGTTTACTTATATTTTATCTGTAAAGAAATTTATATTTTTCTCTCTGGTGTTGTCTAAATAATTTGAAAAAAAAAACAAAATTATGTATATAAATGATTTTGTGTTGAAAAAATTTTCTTACATATGACCTTTTAGTAAAGCGGCTGTCAAGAGTTAAAAGGTTGTTTTCAACTAGTGAAAACGATCTCGAAATATATTCCCTTACCCTTGAAGAACAATATTTCATCCAGCCTCGAGTACGCAATAAATTATAAAATACTTAAAAAAGTTTTATAACACACCTGGATGACATTTCCTCGTTTAATAACACTCTATTATGGATTTAAGAGTTTTATGGTTTCGTAAGAAAGTAATAATTAAAAGATTATGAAGTTGGTCCGTAAACAAAATTGTTTCAATTTTTTTAACTTTTTTAATAAATAAATCCTACGTGACTTGTTGGAAACTCTGTTTGATAGTCAAATAATGTTATTATTGAAGTAAAGTTATACCTTGTTAATGCCTCCAAGGCTTACTGTCTTGAGAAGAAATTTTGGAGCTTGTTCCATCGCACTGCTGAAATGCGAATGGGGGGATATTGCATTAAAAACTAATCCAAATAAACTAATAAAAATTTTTAAAACACATGTTGCAGGATTAATTTGCCACAGGCAAGTTTTCCCATCATGTTTCCTTTCCCTACAGAACACAAAATGATTTATAAACACAAGCTAAGTAAAGTGTACATGGAATCAAACCTGCAATCTTCGTTTAAGGATCATCTTCTACTGATCACTGGGCCATTTCGGCTTTATTAAAAATCATCAATGTATTCTTCGTTATTTTGTGCAAAAAGTTTCTACTGGTATATGGTAATACATTTTCTAATGGTATTTTTTTTATCGTCATACGACAATGACCTATTTACATAAGTAATTTAGAATAAAATAATAAGTGAGGTTTTTCTGTATACTGACTAAATGATCCTGGCTTAGCTAGGTGTTACCAGAATTTTCGTGTGGCTAAAGAGGGTCGGTGGCTAGCCCGGCCGACTTGCGAATTCTAGCGATTGTGATGATATATGGGGGCGCATTATTTTCTTATCTTTTCTCTTTCTAACTCCACCACCCATACTTCATTCTCGCCCGTATTATAAACGTTTTACTTTTCATATCTCACAAAAAGCGCTCCGGGCTCGAACGGTGTTAGCATTACGCAAATTTTTGGTAATATGTCATAGACCGCAAACCTCCTGGCTCGTCTTTAGCGATTGTTATTTTAAGAGCGATCTAAATTATTTTTTGTTTAAACGGGCCTCGGAAGAAATTGTTTCCTGAATTTAATACCGGCGAGATGAAGTTATCTTAGCAAACGAGGCGTCTGTTCCGAACGTGTTCGAAAATATTTTCATAGCATAAACAGAAGATGTAATCTTTTAATTTATTTGATTCAGAAATCATTACGTAACTTAATTTATAACGAGGAAAATGTAAAGTGTTTGATAGGATTACGAAGTCATTTTGTTAACGTTTTTATTTTTGTGTTTTAGAATTTTCTCACTTTTTCCTCGAGGGGAGTGGGTACTTGGAGGCGGCTCGAGTTTCGTATATTTTTTTATCTTTTCTTACGTTTTTTTTTTTTAGATAGAGAGGTTGTAGCGGTTCTAAGCATGTTTGAATACTTGACCCATACCTCATATTCAGAAAAACCAGCATTTGTGTAGTTTCTTATGGTCATATCTTTTCATAATTTACTGTAAAACTGAGTAATAGGTCTTCGATTTATAATTTGATACCTAGTAACTTATTATATTATACTTACACCTCTTACTTTGAGAATTATCTACATTAGTGATTAAATAAGTCTAAATATTATTAAAAAGTTGGATTAATCCAGTTCCTATATTTAAAAATTAGGCAAACACAATAGAGATAGGTTTATCGTGTTGCCTCTGAACAACTCTAAAATAACAAAATGTGTACAAAATAAAGTCGCCATTTATTTTTGTGATAAAAACAAATATCATAAAATATTCCTAAACCAGTTAACTAGACGGAATAAAAAACACATTGTTGAATATCATACGAGTAAACGTGCGATACTTTTGCAAAAGGTTTAGATCAATGTTATTAAATATTAGCATGGCTTTAATCCGTTTTGTAAAGATTTATCGTAAACGAGAATACTAATAAATAAGTAATTTGATAGCCGTAAATGTTATTTTGAAAATGAAACTATTGGCATTAGGCTCTTGTTTAAAGAACGCTGGGATACAACTTCAAGACGCTGCCTCGATAACAAAATTTTAAGAACAGAAATTAAATACATGTAAATTTGCGCGGATTAGAACCCGCAATATCGGGCTAAAATTCAATGTTCTACTCTTTGGGTAATCTCGGCTTTTAAATGTAAATTTTTGCTAAAATATTATGTATGATTTAAATCATAAACATTGATTTTAAACATATCATAATTTGACTCGATTTAAAAATATCTCAAATTGTACCTTTAATGTAAGAAAAATTATGTATTATTTTCATCTTCATCTGTGATCAGGTGATTTTCATGTTTATAGTCAGAAAATATAGAAAGTGTTTTTGTACACATAGAAAAAAATTATAAAATTTTACGTTTACACACCCCTACACCAGCAAAACTATTAAAAAAGTTAAGCAAAAATTTGTATATAGAACACGTTCTGCTACAATGTACTAAACAAATATATATGATTACTCGCCCATGTGCTAAGTAATAAAAAAAAACATTGATGTAAAATGTTTGAAAACATACAATGATTGACAACTAGCACTTTCCATAACTTAAAATTCAGGAATAAAATATGAGATCGAACAGATGTAAACAAGTTAACCTTGTACCACCTTGATTCGTATCTTGTTTTTACTTAATAATGGCAATAAAATATTTAATGCAATTATGGATGGTCTATTTATAAACGAATTAGATCTATAATTATAGAATAGTTTGTTCCGAGTGTATAATAGTGTATTTAATGTCCTCTTAAAAGGTTTGGAGCTTTTTGATCAGTGTTGTCGAATACAATTTACCCTTTTTTATAGTCGCTAGGCTCACAGGCAAACAGACATGATGGTAAATGGTCATCACTTCCCATAGACATTGCTATTCGGTAGAATATCTCGTGCGTGGATACCTACCCAAACGAGTTTGCATAAAACCAAAACTCCTAGTACACATAAAATAGATTTTTTAGACACTTAAGCATATGAAACTTATTCCTTTTTGACGGGAGCAAGTTCATTCTGTTCTGCTCAATGAGCCATCTAATGTGGGTATTCTAAATTAATACAATAATTTGAAAATAGTAATAATAAAACTATATTAATTAAGGCAAATGCAGGACAAGCATCAAAATATGAATGCGGGAATTAACTCTCTGCTTATCCTCGCATCTTTCAATTAAAAACAAAAATCTCACAACAGTTGGGATCTTAATTTGCGGTCGTATCGGTATCGTCATGTGTAAACGCTTGTATTTTATTACACATCGTTTAGCAATCATAAATATCACAGCAGTATCGTAGACAGACTTTTGTTTATACACTTTCAGTCGTCTCTGTGTATAAGATTTGCACGAATATCTGGACGTGCAAATTGACGTAGACCGCTCGCAGTAACACTTATGAATTTTTACAATGTGTGTGTAAAGATTTAAAGATTTTAAATAAGCGTGTTGGCCCAGTTGTTAGAACTAATCGTTACCAAAGATTGCGGGTTCAAAGCACTGAATATTCATGAATTTAAATGTGTTTACGATAATTCATCTCACGTACTTGGCGGTGAAATCGTATTTGCATGTGTTTGATGAAAGCTAAGTCGGGTGGTATAGCTTCAAACCTAATCTTCAAGAAGGAAACTTTAGATCAGTTAAAATATTCCATATTTACAAGCAATATATTGAATATCGACTTTTTTTTTTATAGGCAATTGGGTGAGCAAATGCACCTGACGGTACTTACCATTGTATATTATTATATGTATGTATGTAGACAATGGCGCTGTAAGAAATATCAACCATTCCTTAGATCACCAATGCGCCACCAACGTTGGGAACTAAGATGTTATATCCCTTGTGCCTGTAGTTGCACTGCCTCATTCACCCTTCAAACCGGAACACAACAATACTGAGTACTCCTGTTTGGCGGTAGAATATCTGATGAGTGGATGGTACTTACCTAGACTGTCTTGCACAAAGCCTTACACCACCAAGAAAATAGACTAAATACGATTGTAAAAATCTTCTTCTACACTCTTTGCTTCATGACTGAACACTGGTTCTAGCATAGTTTTGTGATAGCCTTTTAAATTTCAATCTCCATGTCCTGGTCTGATCGTCATATTATAAGAATGAGTATTAAGTGTACGCACATAAAAGGTATTTATTACGGACTTTGTCACATTAAAAAACTTATTAAAGATAACAGTAGTAGATTGTTTTATTCACGTATTTATCGTTATTGAAACAAAGCTATAAATAAAATATCTTGTGGTTAATTTTATTATATCTCTATTATGTTCTACGACATAATTGTGGACGGAGGCAAACGTCTAGAAAATGTGTCGTTAGGTGATCAAAGCTTAATTGCATTGACCGCGCTTCGGCGACGGACGTCCGGTGATCTTGGACAACAAGGAAAATGGATTGAAATAAAAAAAAAAAACACATTTAAGCTTTCTCATGAAGCACTAAAAGCATGACATTTAAAACATGCTTTTAGTGTTTGGGAGCAGAGTATCGAACATTTGAAGGTTCGATTTTTGATTACAATTAAATTTTATAAGGAAATAAATTTGAGGTCACAAGATATAAAATAAATTGTGTTGTGTGTATCGGTTTTGAGCCGAAACTATGCCACTATTATTTTTTAATGTGGCAATGATTAGCACGACTATTGGAGTACGCAACAGTCTTTTGAATTTGTCCATCATTCCTAACTAATCCATTCCGACGTATATTGGATATTTACAGCAAGTGAATGTCCCGACCGCATACCCAGGAAGCCACGACAGAAAATAAAATTGATATCGCTCCGCCGCGGGCGACCCGAGAAAAAGCATTTCGAAATAAATGACTTTTTAAATTTCATCGTTGCACACAGTTTCTCTATCAATTGTCGAGGCTCGCTACGTAACTGGATTTTGCGACGGGCATTTATTGTGTGCGACGTATAAGATCACGACTTTTATATCGCGAACATTGATAAATAAAGGCCGTAGACATGTTTTAAATTGTATTGTTGGACAGTCGTATTGCCAATCAGCTTGCTCGTTTCTCGACAGTGAGAGCGCTTGACTTTTCATGCATTCCAAAATATATTGTTGTACAGTTCTCTCGAGGAATACGATGACGTATTGTTTTAAAATTTTCAAGTTCTGATAATTACCACATAATATTGTTTATTTCACAATAAGTAAGATAATGATCCACAATGAGATATCAGTTCGATACTCGCTTTCGATTCAAAGATTCGAGTAAAGTTTTTATGTTAAATGTAAGCTTGTAGGTATACTTCAATTAAACCAAAACAATTAATTTAAATAATGTTGGAAACACTATCGGCCTCCATGTGTAAATTATTCTATAATAACTTAAGCGCTCCTAACGCAATGGAGCGTATTTAGCATTATAATTATTAAACGTAGTTTCTGAGGTGTTGAAGGAACATGCCATTATTACTGAGGCTGACATGTACTCTAACCCCTTAAGAACTTTCATACACATGTTGCGAACACTAAATGTGATAGAAATTACGCAACAAGTGAAAAGGATACGTTCACAGATTACGCAACCTCGAACAGGTTTCAGACGGCTACAAAACGCAGTTTTGAATTCAATTTCATGAACCAGTGGCACGATGAAACAAATAGATTTAGCACGAATTCGATGAACGTATTTTTTTTTTTTTTATGAAATATCAAAAGTTTGGAATATTTTGTCCGTAAAAAAATTTGGTATGTTTTTTAACTGTATCTCTAAATAAATTTACACTTTAAATTAAATATAATATCTGCTCTCAAGGCTTATAAGAAGAATACAAATATATAGAAAACAGAAAAAAAAATCGTGTTTGTTATTACTACGTCTATATATACCGAACTGGTGTTAGTTTTATATTTAATTGAATGATGATAAACAAGTTCATATAAGATCTTATTTAAAACTAAAAACTAAAATTGTACATATTGAACACATTGTATACCTATATAGGTATTCTATGTATTTTATATTTAAATTTCGTATATAACAGTACAGACGTTGCTATTCTCAATGTCATGCAAATAAATTTGTAAGCTGTGACCTAAAATAATGTTGTTTAGAGTTCTGTAAAGAATCACTACGGATGGTACAACGGTCGACAACCAAATATATACATCGAATTTATATGAAAAACTAGCTGCGTCCTGTGAATAAATTTGGATTAAACACGCCAGTTTCATACAGTTTTCATAGGTTGACATTTGTAGTTATTTCTTGTTCCTTAGAGTATAAAGTGTATTTTTTTATGATATATTTGGGGACGGGCAAATGGGCCACCTGATGGTAAATTGTTTCCAGCGCCCATAGATATTAGCGCTGTAAGAAATATTAACAGCATATTGCCAATGCGCCACCAATCTTGGGAGCTAAGATGTTATGTTCCTTGTGCCTGTAGTTACACGCTTACTCATCCTTCGAACCGACCTCATGTGACCAACGCCTATCTATACTATTAAAGAAAAGTTGCAATTTTCCGCACTCAAAGAAGTGTAAGTTCATAAGACCGTTTTAATTTTAGTACAATAAACTCCTCTAATGTCGAATATTGTGAACTATTATGAAGGTGTCACACTCGTTAAATAAACTTTCCCAGTTATGGATTATAACCACTACTTCAAAACCAGTCCTTAAAGTTAACCTTCAAGTAAAAACTTTTCACGGTGTAATTAATTTAGTATGAACAGGGAATATCTATAAAATGTAAATACCTATGTATTTTCAGACGCATTTAAGCTGAAGCTTTATGTATATATATATGTGTGCACACTTTTTTATTCAAAATAGGTAGGTGGTAAGTGGTCACTGCAGCCTATAGACATTGGCACAATAAAAATATACGATCAATAAAAAAATTATATTTATTAAACACTTTTGAATTATCATTTTACAGAATTGTATTAAAAGGTAAAGCTAACACCATTTTGAGAATGTAGATTCTACCGAGAAGAACTAACAATAAACTCAGTAGTTACTATTTTCAAATTCGAAATAAAAATTGATGTCACTCAAATACAATATTTATTTAACATCTAGCTCAAATCGACAACTCCACGCTCTTTTAACATCTACATAATCTTGTATTGAGTAATATGCCATATTTATTAATGTTTTTTTAACAAACGATTTAAATTTATGAATTGGATACGATAAAAATACCTGCGGAATTTTATTATGGAAACGAAAACCTCATGAAGGATTTATTGACTTTGCTAAATCGGAAACTTGGCTTTATAAGCTTATCCCTACTTCTCGTGTTTTTTCAATATTTATCACTGATTTTATCAATATGATCTAATATATACTATTATGGATTAATTAGAAGTAATATTGTTGTTATTATGTTGTGATATAAAACGAACACTCCCGCACCCACAAAAACAACAAAAAAAAACACATCTCTTAATTATTACCTATTTTAATTTAATGAATTACTTATCTATAAACATTTTACATAAGATACTTTTTATAATACCCAGGCGATAGATCTCTAATGTATTTTAATTATCACAACTTTCGGGGAGAGGACTGATTATCCTTAACACAGGCTAGTTAATTTTAGCCTAGCTAGGATAGCCAGTACTTGACCTGTTTTTCTTTTGATGACCATATTATATTACACATTAAGTCTTTACTCATAGTGCAATCATGTAATAGTTTTATAGATGTTTTCTGTGTGTGAAATAAAATAAATTATTATTATTATATTATATAGTTATGTTCGGGCATATATAAACATCTAAATTAAGAACCCTCCTCCTTGTTTGAAGTCAGTTAAGAATAGTCATAAAAGTCATCGTTTAAATAATATAACCATAAGTATAGCATTAATAATATGAGATGTATACCGTTTGCTTGACCTCATATTAAGTGCGAGTAAATTTAATTTTAAGCAACTATCAACCAACTTGGAAAATTTGCACATTTTTGGTGCTGGTAAAAATAAAATCTATTGTATATAAAACTATAATTTTAAGAGCAAATTTTAATAAAGTTCTTTTGATTTCGTATAAATTTTGTCATTAAAATGTTTTTGACATCGCTTTTGTTTCACAATAGTCGTAATGACAGAATCATTGTTGTACAAGTTGCATTAACCGTAAAAATAATTATTTGATCACTGAAAATTTTAAACTCTGTCGGCTCGTTATAAAGATTACTGAAAAATATTAAATACTTGGATTAAAAAAATAAAATAAAGATATAACAATAAAAAATCTTTAAAATAAACGCATGATTGAAATGCATGGAATGTGTGTGTTTTTTTATTAAATTTTATCATTAAAATAATTTATGAATAAAAAAAACGACTATTTGGATTTCATTCTTAAATAATGTATCTATTATCTTAAGTACGATATACGAACTCATACTTCTTAACGCGTGTATAATGTTAGGTGGGAAGGAAATTAAGTCAAATCTAAAGTTAATTACGAATGAGAGCTCAATATAGAGGTATGTTCACTTGCGCAAGACTGATAGAATATTTTTATGAAATAAAAGCGAAAGTACCTTATAGTTAATATCAAAATTGTACTTTGAAGAAATAAAACATAAGTCATAATGTACACGCACCTTTTTAAACTACTTCTATGTTATAAAATGTTATTGACTTGAACTTGTGATTGCTCACAATCAAACGTAAATCATCGTAACTGCGGTTCAGCTAAGCATTAATGTATTATTATATTTGTTTATAATATCCAATGTCATTATTTATTAAATATCATATGGGAAAATTATAACACTGTCAGGGTGGGTAGGTAGTACTTATGTTATCGAACGCTAAATACGATTTTTCAATAAATAATAATATGTATAGAAACTAGTATTTTTTGGGTTATAACTTCACTTCACACAAAATTATATATTTATTACCTATTTTATAATTTTAATGATAAGAAATGATTATTTCCATTTAACTTTGTGGTCGTTATAATAGCTATTACCTAAAATAAATTTAATGATTATTTTATGTACTGAAAAGAACATAATTATAATTTAATCTATATTGTACACATCCAATTTAAAATAAGCCACAATAAAGTTAATTAAATAAATATGTACACTGGGACCTTTCACCCTTTAACGGTTAATTAGCTTATAGTGCAACTGATAGCTGCTATTTACAAAGCGCTCGATGGCATCATTTTTATTTTGCATCGTATGATATAGTAAAAATAATGATCTGTTATGTTTCCCGAGTAAATATGTATGCGAGCGATGCATAAACAATTTACCCGCACATAGCCCGCACATCTCATTAATGTCACTCATAAAGTCTACGACGGCGACTTCGCAACGACGTCAGGTGTAAGTTTTCAGTTACCTAGTTATACTTGTGAAGCGTTCGCTAATAATGTAACTAAAATTCGATTAAATTTACTATCATATACGATGTAATCTTCAGTAACAGTAATCAGAATAGTTTCAAATAAACCTAACGTGATTATTTTTTAGCCCGTATTGTAAAGTGTAAGTACTTGGAGATAATATTGGGATGGTTACACTAGACCATTTTTTAAACGTTTTACGAAGAAATAAACTTGAAATTAAATTATTATCTCAAACTGTATAATGCGTAATTAATTATACTGTCATAAAATATTTTAACACGTAACCGTAGTTCATCATTAATCAATCACAAAAACTCTTTAATCCCGTCTGCATGAAGTAGCCCTTATACACGACTATATGCCGAAAAAATTTATAGCAACTGGATTAAATTATACAGAGATTACAATTACGGAGCCGCGAGTTGGGTATAATCGGATAACGTATGGTCTAATTGGGTAGATTTTATTGGATCATAATTCGATAGTGTTCTAATTTTTCTTCAACGCACTGATACTGTAAGTACGTAATGAAGCGTAGGGATGCTAGGAGGGCAGTACAAGGAGCCAGTGATGCGATCAGCTCACGGGCCGCATCAGGAATCAATTAGGAACGGCTGGCGGCCACGACGTGCCTGCCGCATGAATTATTGACGATACTACTCGTCCGCGCGAGCTTTATATACCACGCAATCTCGATCTAAAGTCGATTATTTCGAAATGAGAGAAACAGATATTGGCGCAAGTTAGTTGTGATTTTACTTGAAATTTTTGATGTTTTATTTGATGTTCGGTTTTTTTTAGTTTGAATTATTAATATTTAATAATTATTACTTGAATTTAATTAACAATTGTGCGATATGTTATTGACTGGAAATAAAAATACGTTTTTAACTTAAACTATGAAAAAAAAACATTCGCTAAAATCGATATGTTTCAATAAACATTTTGACGCAACGAACAGAAAATCTGTAAACAAGAAACGAATCACTCAACGCGACTGACAACCGTACGGTCGATGTACTCGTATAACTATATCGCTTCGTAGTTAGAATCTATATCATTTTCTACTTGGAATTGGACAAAATTTTGTAGTACTGTAGAGTTAGACAATGTGCGGCCGTAGAGTCGGTAATACCGGGAAACTGGATTTCCTTGTAGATAATCCTGTCCATCATACACGTAACGTAACTGATAACAAAGTTTCAGCGTTTCAGTTTTAACAGAGCATATCGATGGGTCCTATGTATAACGGCCAATATGAAAATTGATAACTTTTCAGTAGACGCTCTCAAAGTTTAAATTGGTTATAATTTTTACATGCTTCAACTTATGTTATTAAAATTTTGCACAGTTATTGTGACACCTAATGCTAATTGTTTTAGCTAGTTTGATTTATTTATGTATTATTAGTTTTTTAGTTAACGTAGATATGACTATATACGTGACTTTTTTGTATAGTAATATACTGATAAAATAATAATAAAAAGGCCAATCAGTCATTTTGGTCGATTTACTCGCCAAAAACTAATTTTAAAAGAAAGCGTATTTTAAATTTTTTAAGGTATACATATTTATAAAAAAAGGTTTAAAATAAATAGATAACTTAAATTGATAATAATTATATAATAACTTTATGATATATTTCACATTGACACTTATACGTTATTTTATTTAGTGTTATAAAATTATTAACCCTCAGTTAGGTCACAAAAATAAAAACAAATAAAAAATATTAACATCTTTTTTTTTTTAATCAATACTAAATGTAAAAACCTTTTCAAAATCACGTTGGAAATGAACAAACTTATAAAAATAAAAATATATTTAACATAATTAAAGGTTCTTAGTACACGGCCTAAGAGGAAAAAATAATAAAATCAAAATTAATAAAATCCTTAAATGCAGAAATTAAACATTTAAAAAACAAAACAAAATCACTCGTTGTCATCATTATCAGTAGTAATAATCATTAAATTATATCTTGAAGCTTTCTCAATTGTGGCATGTATGGAATCACCCTCATTCTGTGTATGTCATTTTTCAAGGAAAGTGTGTTTAATATCAATACTAAGCTGTTTAGCTGCATAGAGGTACATAAAAAACATTATCCTATTTCTATTTTGGCCAGTACAATTATTTGACCAAAATCTAAAGTCATCACAGCCCTCTTTAGTCTTAAGTTTAATAATATCGTAAATTCAGCTAGCTATTTTCTTTGAACCCTTCATGGCTATTTGTTCATTCCACAAATAACAGGTACCAACCAAGTGCCCAATATCAAAAACAGATAAATTATGAACTTTCAATCGCTTACAATAATAAAATAAGCTAATTTCACCACTAGGAGCTAGCAACACTTTCTGTAAATCAAATGTAGCACAAAATATTTTAGGATTATTTTGTGCGTTATGTTTATCGTTCTGTTTTAAAGATCTAGACAATTTTTTGTTCTTGATGTGATTTTCAAAGTTTTCTTGTATTTCCGGCGTTATTGGATTGTTTTTATAAGATAGACAGACATGACATTGATCCTTTTTGGGTTTGTGAAATGACAGATTGATATTTTTATTGACCACATCTGTATACTGCCTTAATGACTCGCATTTGCTACCATACTTAGTTAAATCAAACCACTCTTTATATAAATTAAACATTCGCGTAAAACTTAATGATCCGTCTAAATAAAGTTTATTACTTTCTTTACGAAAATAGTGTGAATCAACCGGTTCGAATGAGTTCACGTGATCACAAATACTTTTGATCGTATCTGGGTCTGTAGATGTTTTATGGTGACTATGCCTACGTCTATTGTCTACTAAAGCAAAGCTACCGGTGTCACTTGATTTAGATATTGCGGTTCTTATCATCTTGGGTCCACAGCTAAGAGTATTTAAAAACATTTGTTTGCAAACAATTAACTTAGAATTTTGATGGTTTTGAATATAAGGTAAATGATAAATGTATGTAAATGATCTCCGAGATTCACCGTCTGTAATTGTTATTTTTTTATTTATTTTAACAACATAGTTACTAATAAAATCGTACTGTTTTGAATGGTCACCGATTTCCCAAAAATTATTAAAAATTTCAATTCTTGTGTCGTCATCTAGCTTTTGAAAACATTTCAATTTATACGTGTTTTGACATGGTTCTCCCAGTTTTTTTCCTAATCTTATCTTACCATTTCGACTATAGTAAGACTTTCCTATATTTTTCAGTCTTTTTCTCTTTGAATCTATACATTCATGACAAAATGTTTCCCGTAATCTTCCGCTGTCTCTTTTTTTTGTAAATCTTCTTTTTCTGGAACTTAATGGAACAGGAACCTCTCCGGATGAGTATTGTGAAATCGGAGAGGACACATTGTCATCCGTTAGTAAAGATAGAACTGATGGAATTGGTTCTTCATTACCAAAAGGGTTTATACTGCCATTGGGTGACGGCATAGGAGTATGTTCGCTACGTATATCGCTCATTTGTCATTTGAATTAGGTCTTGACTGTCACACCCATGAGAAGTGTGTCTAATTTCATCCAACGGGTTAGTAGTTGTTATAGGTCTATTTAAGGACACATTATCGACAGTAGGTTCATTTGGCTCATGGTTATTTAGGTGTGACATATCAGTATAATGTTGTTTATCCAGGGATTGAGTTAGTTGAACAGGTGCTATGGAAACATTTTGTGGCAGTGTGTTGTTTTGATGGCTTTGATTTAACTCTTTATCGTCATTAAAGATATCTTGCAACAAATTTAGATTTCTATAATCGTTTAATATCTCATCAGCTTCAAATGGCAATGGAGAAGCTGAAAAAGAATATGTTTGTACACTATGTAGTAATGTGGATAGTACTAAATAAACAGTAAGCTACTTAAATCTCTTTCGGTGTGCAAGAATGGTAAATAAAACAACTCAAGTTAACTAATTTGAACTAGAAACAGAAAGAATAAAAAATAAAAATATATGGCCAATGTGTCTGTTTTCAAATTAAAACAAGTATAAGGGCCAAAGTAGCACATTGGCCCTTCTACCCAGAATACGGGCATTTTTTAAATTATATGTACAATAATTAACTATTGATTAGGTAAAAATCAATATTATTAATACAAGATAATACTATAAAACAATGAAATACTTACAAAGATCAGTGTGTTTATTTTCGTCGTTTTTATATCCTAGTTGCTCACTCGATTCACTATTATTTACATTACCAATCGCTAAATTTACTAAATTCCGACTTCTACTATACTTAGATTAATATTTGGACGTCATGTTACACTAAATTATATCTTATAACACACATAATATTCACAAAAAAATTGATAAATTATTATTACAGCACGACATCGTTCCGTGTTCGGATTTCCCCGCGTATAAGTCTCGAATTACCGTTTTGCCTTTATACGTTTAAAATTATGTCACATAAGCTCTTTTACAGTAGAAAAAAATAGTATTTGCACCTATAAATGTGTATTTTATTTTAATGAAACTTGTTAAATAGACTAAAAGGAAGCATTTGACACAAAAAAGTGAAAATACTAAAATTGTTGCATTGGCCCATGTACGTAGGACCCATCGATATGCTGGATTAATACTTATAACAGATATTTTGAATAATATTTTAAGTAATTAATTACAGCAAAATATTTTTTATTATTATGATAAATCAAAAGAAGTAATTATTGCTATTGACGTTCATTAAATTGAATTTGTAATAAAATAAACATTATTTAATAAGATAAGGTGTGAAGTTATCTATTTAGAGCGAATTTACACTGAATCTTCCGTTTAGCGAGCTACTTATAAAATAATTGATTCCCATATATTTTTTAAAACTTACCGAAAAGAAGCATAGAATCATCGAAAATTATGTATGTAAGTATTTTGTTTGACAAACAAAACAGACATGAAGAAATTAAAAAAAAAAAAAAACATGGCGTTCAAAATATTGTCTTGTGGTATTGTACATAGGACGCTCGCGCTAATATCCCTCTGAATTGCAAGTTTTAGTCTTTGAGCTAGTACGGGGCACTCGGATCGCCAGAATTGTGGAACAGTTTCGTTGAGTGGTCTTGTATATATGGCCCTATAAATTCATATTCGTTACATAAAAAAGTTTAGTATAAATTAAATAGCCTAAACAGGGTTTGTTTTTTTTTTCTTGATTTTAGGTAATATAAGATTTAAGGTAAGAAAGGGACAGCCCTTTCCCATAAAATTAAACCTTAGTATCTTTATTAATTATATTCTCATTACAATCGTTTATTTTTAATGATATTAAAGAAACTCGATACAATTATTAACTAAATTTTGTATTATATTCATTTTTCATTATATTTAACTTTATAATTTTTAATAAACGTAAGCAATCATTTGATGACAAGTTTTGTGCTTTTGACCAAGTTTGGCCGCGGCGACTGTCATCAAGCAGACATTTATCCCGTTAAGCTTAAAGCTAATAAGCATGCTCAGAGAATGCTATAAAACACATATTATTCATATTTTTTATGAATAGGTTAATATTTTTTTTATTTGCATGAGATTTTAATGAAAATTCATACTAACCAGTGCGGGAAATAAACAATTTGATTTAATGAGAAGTCAAGAAAGAGCTTCAAAAGTTTTAAAAGTGAGTCAACAGTTTGTATTTTAAATTCTTTTGTAGTAAAATAATAATGCCATTTACATATTTTCCTGATGTAAACTTGTCCGGCAAGCTAAAGTGTCAAGAAAGAGCGGGATCGTTGTATGTATTTAGTAGCATCGCTTCGTCTGCTCTGGAGTGAAATGTACGTTTCATTATTGTAATACAGTACTCAAGTCGCCTTGGCTTGAGAGAGAAAAGCGCGAGACGTCAAAGTTACAATTTTATTGTGTAAATGCGAGACTGTTAGCTTTATTTTGAGGAAGCGATGTATGTGCTGACGAAATTTAAACTTGGATGATCTTAGGGGATTTCGAAGTTTCCTTCTGTTTCTTAGTTTGTCCAAATTTTATAATTTTAAATAAGAATCATATTGTAACGTGTAACATTGCTGACGTTATATTTTTTATTGTTAACCTATCGGCATTTTAATTGTAGTATCCCTTATTGCATGTTTATTTTAATATCAGTATCAATATATACTGTCTTGCGTGTTAACTAATTAACAAAAATAATTATCTATTTAAAAAAAATTGTAAATATTAAAACATTTAACAACTTTCCATTTAAACGTTTTAATATGATATGAATCAAAACAAATCTCACTTCCAGTCCATTCGTAGTCAGTTTATTCGCTACCGATACTGTGTTAGGGAAAAAAAACCTATAAAACGGTAGTGTGGGAAATATTTAATCAATTTACGGATTTATATGAGGCTCATAGTAAAACCAGTGTTATTTTATCACCAAATTTTCATATAAACGAACTTTATGCATATAAATGCCAAATTTGAGAGCCCCATACTGGACAGTCGACGTATATTCATTGGATATTATTCCCTGTTCGTGCATTAGTGAAAGTTAGATGGGCACTTATTGCATACCGAATTTTATAATTCAATTATTGGTATTGTAGTTCAATACAATCGCATCTGTAATAGACATAATTCTGTCAATGAATTTCAATGAATTTTGTTTCATGATATTCAAATTCAAAATTTCATTATGAATTCATATCGATGTGTTGGATAAGCAGCTAAATGGTTTGATTATAAGCACTAGGCTTTTTATTAACGCATCCGATGTTTATCTGTTGCCGTTAATTTTAACTATAATGCAAGAACGCTGATAAACGAAATGGCAGACTTGTAATAATAATAATACTTTATTTATTAAATCTAAATTGAAAATTAAAATAGAGTAAAAAACATTCATATGTGATACAGCCAAGAACGTTCTCGAATGTAGAGAGGATTATAAAAACCAAAATTAGACTGTTAAGAAGCATGTACGTGTTTGTACGCGCGACACATGAATCGTATAAAACAATTTCAACGTGCTAAAACAAAACGTACACGTAACTAAATAAAATGTAAGTATAAATTTTCAAATAACACAACAACTCACGACAAGTGGTGTGAAAACTGGTAGTTTGCTTTTCAGTGTTTGCGATCCTTAGTTCTGAGGTGAGCCGAGCTCGTGACAGGACATACTAATCTACACGCGAAATGAGACAACCGCATGACAAATACGCTCCCAGAACTTATGACGATGAATATTAATTGAATCCAGTTTCAATTAAGCGTTCGTTTTAAAAATAGAACTCGAAAACTACCCGTTTTTTTTATTTTTGACGTATACAAAAGATGTTATTATATAGATTCAACTTGCGACAAAAAATCCAATGGATTTTCTTTCATAAAGTGCTTTTTGTGAAGAACTTAGTTTTTGTCTACATATATAGTTGGGACGCACAAACATCTTGGAAAATGTTACCATTTATCACAGGGTTGTCGCTATATGAAAGGTCGCTTTAGATATATTGTATATCAAAGATATAATACAACTGTTTCTAAAAGGATCCTATTTATGAACTGTGTGATAAATATCCCATTCAGATAATCATGAAAAATAGTTTCATGATTATCTGTGTTATCTCTATTATGTTTTGTGTATCGTAACAGTTTTGATTTTTCGTTTTGGAAAGTCATGGAAACTTTAAAATTCAAATTATATAATATACCACAACATAATTTTAATTACTAAACTGCAAATAGTTAAGTTAACACCTCTCTGCAAATCGGGGTGAGCGTGTTCGTTGCGACTGCTGATACAACCGTAACTTAGCTATTCTTAGTAGATCTTATATAAACCTATAGGAATACATATTTTTAATTTATCTATTATAATTAAATCATTAATATAGCGTTTTTGCTATTAAATATATTAAAATATATTTATAAGCTACAAATTTCAAAGGATCACATGTTAAACTATACTTATTTAATATTTAAATCCGATGTCATTTAATCGAAAATTACTAACTTCTGACAATTCTACATTCGCTTAATTTAATATTATAGCTGAACGTTGCTTTTGGTTTTTATTTAAATATTTACTTCAGAGGCAACCCTATGACTAAACCTTAGGCTTCGCGTCCGAAAGAATGAATATGCGAGAAGCTACTCCGATAAGTTTCCTCCAATTCTTTAACTTATACTTATGTAGGAAATCGCTTCATAATATATTGGTATTTGAGATTGAAGTTGACTGTGAAATATAGCTTATTGGTAAAGTTTTATAGAACACGTCACAGATGCGGTGGATTCTAGGATTGTTAGAGTAATAGAAAACAATATTACCTCTATTTAAACAAACACAAAAATGTTTTATTTGTTATTTATATTTTTTTGTATTCGATAGTCACTTGAATCAGTTTGACAAATATCTTTAGTATTTTTACAATAAACAGAATGAATTTTCTATAACTATGAAAATTAAATAGATTTTAATTTGCTGCATATTTAGTACCTAATTATAATTCAGTTTTCATAAGCGTTTCAAGATGAATAATAGCAAGTTACATTTCAAATAGCATACAACTATATGCTTGTATTGCTTGTATTCACGTCACGTCATGTGTATTTGTTGTTGTTAAGTGTTGTGTGTTTATAAAATTTTAAAATAAATTAAAACTCAACTTAATTATTTAAAATAAATGCGACCTGCAAACTGTTTTTGTAAGGAGTTATGCAGACAGAAGCCGTGATATTTTCAATTTCACGAAACAATTATTCCGCCATGTCATCAATCGGATTCCCGCTTTGATTGCGCGGCAAATTCGTTTTGTTTGGATACAAAAATTGCAATATAAAGAGCTGCCACATCATTCCCTTTTGGTTTAACGTAGATTGTTTCCAAAATGTAATATTGTTTGCAATTCATTTTGAACAGGCGATTGGCCACTTTTAGCCCATTTATTTTTATTCGTTACTAACTCGATATTTCGTGAGATTTTTTTCGAACGAATTCAACGAGGGGAAAACACTATGCAATCCAATTGAAATAATTTAATTGAACAGAGAACTCCTTTGAGAGAATTGTAAAGAAAGTTGTAGAAGCAGCGAGTGGGTAAGCGTCGAGGGCACAACATAATATTATAATACTGGAGATGGAACAAACGCGCTGAAGGCGCGTTTGTTCCTTGTTACAACTTCTTCGCCGCGGCCACACTAACGACACTGGTTTTATGTTTAATGGAGAAAAACAACGTCCGAGCGAAATATTGCGTGAGGATTTTATATCAGATCGTAGAGTTTGAATGAAAAGCTTATTAGTCCCTTCTTATTTATCCGCGGCTGAAACCTTATTTGCATATAATTGAAGTCGTAGGATTTATGAGGTTGGAAGAAGAAGTTAGTCTATTTAAAATAGGATTTACAAAATGTTCTTCTTAGAATCGGAGGAGGCTGCGAGCTCTCTTTACGTGGCGGAGTAATCAGACTGCAGCCTCGAGCTAATCTTGATATACTATTCCTAGACTCCGCTATGTTGCTAGTATTGTACTCTTTTCATGTTTGTATTATTATCTACATGAGTATAAATACACAATAATGAATTGTTTCCGTGCTATTTTTAAAACTAAAACTAATATTTTCAAATGTGTAACAAAATGTATGTTTGTTGAAAAATAAAACTAAATTTGGTAAGAACAAACTTTAATGGTTAATCATTTTTAAAATTGTATCTATCTGTATAATATAATTTGTCATTGATAGTACTTTAAGATTACTGAATATTGTAGAAATGACGTAAAGATATGAAAGAATATATACCTTTACAGATTTTGTAGGTTCTTTTTCGTCTCAAATCTTTGATTACTTGACTAAAGTGTGGTCATAATGATATAATTATTATTTTTAAAATAAAATTACAGATTAAGTAATCAGAACTGGTTCACTAAAGGAGGTAGTATATCATTTCCATGCATTTAACTTGCACTGCTATTTTTAATAAAATGTTATAATAAATTGCTAGCTTAGTCATTCATACTACGCGTTATTAAATTTTCTTTTTCCGCGGGCAAACTTTACAGAGCTGTCCGCGTTGTTGTCAAGTTTGGAGTCATAAATAAAGTGCGAGCGCTTTACCCGGATGAAGTTAGCAGTGTGAGGGGATGAGAGTTAAAAAGCGGTGCAATTCATGCAGCGCAGGTGACCGGCGGTTATCAGGACGGCGCAGACCACGGCAAGCCTCAGAGGGAGGAACTTTAAAAGTGGCACAAGTATTCAACATTATATTTACAATCTGTTGAATAAAGTAATAACATAAGTTTTGATTGTTTTAGTTACGATAATTACGCTTTATTTTTCAAATTGATACATTGTGATATTGAAATGAAATATGTGATTCAGAAATAAATTTCTTTAAGTTTAAAAACCTTTTTTTTACAAGGTCTACTAGCTACTTTGAGCGTAAAAATTGTACTATGAGTGAGGACGACAATACCCCAAGTGGTCAGGATTTAACCTAAGATTTTCACATATCTAGAGAGTACTCTAAACTATTGCAGTATTGACGTTTTTATTTTTTATTTTATGATTGATTAAATTTTGTTAATATTATAATTTCTTTAGGATTTATTGCTAAGATTATTCAGATTACAAACCATTAAGTTTAAATGTTTTAAATATATTTTTGGTTTGTGCTCCGAGAGGCGTAGGACTGCCGCCAGGACTGCGGACACGTTATCGCGAGCAAACCGCGTTGCGGATAATCGTCTCATTTATAAAGTTTAGCGCCACAAAGCTGTGCGAGTTTTTGATTGAAAACAAACTTAGAAGGGACAGCCTCATTTGAATAAGTATTCTGAGAATAAAGTGTGGCTTTATGTTTTCCTTTAGGTGTTTTTTTTTCTCTTTGTTATGCAAAACAATGTTCCACCTTGTTTAGGTACTACAACACGCTTTATTTTTGAGTGAAAGACTCTTTTGAAGTTAAGCTTTCCTGTATAAATTATTTTATTTTCACTGTATTGTTTAAAGAGACAGCCTTTTGTAATTTAATGGTTGCCGTGATTTTTCGTCGTGAAATCTTAGTTTTTAATAAACTATAAACACGCTCCCGGTGGCTTCGTGGGTTTACAAAGTTTGCCTCGGATTTTTATAAAAATATAGACTTAAATTATTTTTAGTGTAGCAGACTACGCGCCAACAAATAACAATGATATAACGAAGTATTTTAATAATATAGATTTTGTTAATATTCATTTATTTATAAAATTGATTAGGATTATATATCTCTAATTTCTAAACCGATAGCTATATATAGATAGATAGATTTCGTTACCTGAAGAATTTTAGTAGCACATTTTTACACCAATGATTTTTGCTAAAACAAAAAATCCTAACAAACTTCGTTTAATATAGTAACAAAGAGGGAAAATCTATGAGATACATAATTATTACATTGAAAAGCTGTATTCGACATTTGTAAGTCATAAATACCGTACCGTATTAACTGGTACGACTAATTATCGGTCCCTTAGCGATACTGCGTTAATGCGACTATGTCCAGCTTCGCTAATGTATTCAGTTAACTGATGCGCGTGAATTTCATCTAATCAACAGCCTGACATTTTACGTAACGCGATAATTGTGTGTGTCTAAGCGATTACTGACGGATACATTGTATGTCTACAAACATAATATTATTATGTGACAAATGCGTTTTCGGCCATATATGTGACAACGCGTGTTTGATTAATTTCCGTTCGAGTTCGCATGTAAAGCATACAGTTTAAAAATGTAATCTATTCTGACATGTATACCGTTCCGCTTGCTGTGATCGCTATTTACCTTCGTGTAAATTACACTCAGCGATATAACTATTTAATTATCACTTAATTTTTTTCAGGGCAAACAGTAAAGTATAATTTATTTATAACGACATTAGCACTTAAAAACA
Source organism: Vanessa tameamea (assembly GCF_037043105.1). Classification (NCBI taxonomy): domain Eukaryota; kingdom Metazoa; phylum Arthropoda; class Insecta; order Lepidoptera; family Nymphalidae; genus Vanessa; species Vanessa tameamea. Next base: position 8,775,465 of record NC_087316.1, read on the forward strand.
TATGAAATAAAATTGAAGTTTAGTCGTGTTGCATACTGTAAATTAATTATGTTTTTAATAATTCACTCGTTGACTGCCTGACTAATTTCAACATCAGTCCGAAATTTGGAAGTTGACATTGTAAACTGTCTCGAGTGGCACTGTCATTAGTAGTGCGTCTGAACTCTTTTCAGCCGTGTAGGATCGCCTTACCTTTGTAAGTACATCTGAAATTACGCATAGTCAAAGTCAAAGTCAAAAATCTTTATTCAATATAGAAGTGTTTACACTTGCTTGTTGATAGTCAAAAATCTACCACCGGTTCGGAATTTAACACCTCGGCCCTGAGAAAAACCGGCGAAAGAAACTCAGCGGGATATTTTTTTTTTTTCCATTTTGCATGTACAATATTAATTATATTTTAGCTATTTGAAACAGCCTGGAGGCGATCATTTCATTCCCAAGGTGTGCAGTCAGCATAAAATTGAACCTTATAATGTTTCCTGTACAGTCTATTAAAAGTTTTGGTTGTTTCAAGGTCTAGACCGAAATCGATCATGGAACATCATCAGTTCATCAAATAATTGTCACACACTTTTTATTTCCTTATTTTATTATTCACTGGTAATATTTTTGTGCTAATTTATTCTGGTCGAAACAATCCAATCTTAATTATCTTATGTCAAACAAACATACATCGTATCGCTGTTTCGGTCTGAAGGATGAGTAAGCTAGTGTAATTATATACACAGATGACAACGATCTACGTTTCCATGGTGATAATATGATCATGTGTTGCGTACTAGTGATACAGATGTTGTATTTTGATGTTCTATGTTCGGTGGTGGGTAGATACATAAAAAAAACTACACAAACTAAACTTGGTTTAATTTTGTCGATGAAAATAGCTTACATCATTTTTAAACATTTAAAATGTTAAATGATGTAAATCAAAAACTGACTTCTATTAAAAATATTCCTATATTTATTTTCATAATCAAAATGTATACATTCTTAATTCAATCACATTGTACGTCGATAATCACGGATTTACGTCGAACTAAAAAGAGATGGAACCAATAAAAGCTGTCCGTTCTTACAAACAAGTTACTTACGGCCGCTTTTAAGTAATATTTAATGAGGGGGCCGTCGGTCGACACTAGCTCTAACACAATTAGAAAAGATCAATACCGATTCTCTTACTTATTTAAAAGTCCTGAAGTTTATGGGAAGTCGATAGGTGTAATTATAGTAACTGTGTCAGTGCAATGTGACTGGCAGAATACGTCGTGTCAGGATTGTAATTTAACTTTGTGAAGTTTCAACGTCGTAGCTGCATATGTAAATTAAGAAGGCATAAGCTTCACAATTAACTAATACAATTTATTTTACCTAACATTGTTATTTTAATTTAAAAAAAAAGTAATCGTTCTTTTAAGTAGACTGTTTTACTGGTGGAGATATCGAGATCCTAGGATCAAACTCCGGTTCAGGCAAATAAAATTAAAGTACTTTAATGTATTCTGTACAGTTTAGATTTTTTTGGTTCGTCGCTTCTGTCGGCATGCCAATTGTAAACACTTTTGTCTAACATTTCATTGATTTTATTTCCCGAAATTCTACTAACTGTAACATAGTATGTTTTAGCATCATACGGATATAAAACTGAAAGAGATGTTATCATTTCACTTTCCAGTAAATAATATATCGTCGGAAAATCACAAGACATTGGGTTATGTTCGGTTTCACGACGACACCCATAAAACAATTCCTTTATAGCTGTTACTATCCACCTGACCCGGAAGATTGTTACTGCTCTGATCAAATTTGAAGTAAATTTGTTGGGTTCCGTACCGTTAAAATATAAAATTGGTATAAAATGATTGAAACATTATTTGTGTGATTTAATAGTGAAATAGGAAAGATATAAACAGTCTAGCGAAACTAGCTGAAACCAAGGCTTTTCCCGCTCCCAAAATAATAAAATTTTATAGCACACAAACTGTCCTATTTTATCACACATCGTATTAAAAAAGTTCTTAAAAAAATTAAATCATCTTCTAATTAACTTAATTTGACAAAAATACGTAAGTTAACGAAAAGTTAAATTTTAATCCGTTTTATATTCCTTACTTAAGAAATGATTGATTTCCCATACAAATTTTCAGGTATTCACGCATTTTAAGGATGATTTCCGTAATAAAACTAACCTATTTACTTTTCCTGAACTTAAACTATCTTCATACCAAATTTCATCTAAATCGGTTCAGTGGTTTAAGGGTGAAGAGATAACAAGCACAGTTACTTTCGAATTTACAATAATATTTATTTATGAATTCGATTTTGATGGCAGTTCATATATATTGTAGTGTATGAGAGCCGAGATGGCCCAGTGGTTAGAACGCGTGCATCTTAACTGATGATTTCGGGTTCAAACTCAGGCAAGCACCACTGAATTTTCATGTGCTTAATTTGTGTTTATAATTCATTTCGTGCTCGGCGGAGAAGGAAAACATCGTGAGGAAACCTGCATGTATCTAATTTCAACGAAATTCTGCCACATGTGTATTCCACCAACCCGCATTGGAGCAGCGTGGTGGAATATGCTCCAAAACCTTCTCCACATAGGGAGAGGATGTCTTAGCCCAGCAGTGGGAAATTTACAGGCTGTTAATGTATGTAATGTAAGTATATATAATTTCATATTGATCCATAAGAGGGATGAGCTCATTATAAATAGGCTCGCCCAATAGTATCCGGACAAACATAAAACAGACAATACAAAAAACAGAAGGAAACAGAAAGCAATTGTAATTCACCAATTTCACTAGTGATGCTGCGATATATAAAAATGCCAATCAAAACAATAATAATAATACTTTAATATACACCAACGGATACACGGACGCCAGTGACGTAGAATAAAAAGAAATTGGATTCTATTACGATATACGCATTAAAAACACAATACGTGAGATAAATCAAAGAATATAATTCGCATAAATTTTGCTTAAAAGTTAAGCTTAAGCACCTAAATCATCGATAGTCGAGAAAATCCAATTATCACTTGCACAATGGGTCACGAAACAATCTGAACTAAGAAAATTAATCTTCTGAGTCCAGAGAGCACTGTCTGTGCAAACTTAGACAATGAATTTATAGTTCATCGATTTTGGGCCATCGGAAGCCGACCGTGACCGGTATTATACCGGTCTTCTATCTGTGAAATAGACATAAGAATAGCTTTACATGGGAATATTCTTTTACATTGTCAAGAGCTCAGTTACCGTGAATTATATCTATGCATTATCATAGTTTTTTTCTTGTAGCATTTTAATAATCTGAGAAATTTACTTGTTTTAAGTTCCATACACTTTGCACGTAACATTAAAGTTTATAATAATCGAAGTTTTAACTTCGTCGAGTAAACATCATTGTTATTGTATAATATACTTATAATGGCTACTCGGTCCGGTATGCTTTGCAATGTCTCTTTAAATTTGTTTTTAAACTAATACTTAGTTAATATGCTAAAATATTCTACATGCTTAAATGCATACTGTCACGGCGATCGGCCGAACGTTATGGAAGGGCAATTTCATCTAGTGTCAAGTTTCAAGCAATGAATATAAAGAAAACTTCATGAAATGAAAGTTGACCAAATTTTTGAAGTCTATTTATGTTAAAGAGATATATACTTAGAATAATAGATGAATATACCTCTGTACAAAACATAGACGATTTGAAATGGCGTATTGCACCACAGTTTTGATAATTAAGCCTATAATTAAAACCATTGTCACAATTTTGAACATCATATAACAAATTTATGATAAATTAATAAAACATTGTATTTGTGTAAAAATATTCAAGTAATAAGATTATATATACGGTATAAGTGAATTTCAGTCGAATCAATTTTATATAAGCTTAACCAAACGGTTGGGAGAAATCCTTGCTCGTGTAAGGGTTAAAAAGTACTACTAAAATGTAAATGACTTAGCTATTTTGTTTAAAGAGAAAATTGCTAAACAAAAGCCTCTAGTGAAAAGGGTTTTCACATTGCTTAAAAGCGGATTATGCTATTTCAGTATTAACGTTTATCTGAAAATGATTGTACATTGATTTTTAATCTTATATTATTTAAAAAAATAAATTCAAAAATGGAAAAGAAGAAATCAATTTTAAACTATTGAAAACATTGAGCGCCATCGCTCCTACAGAGCAATTAAAATGAGTGTGACCTTAAAAATCAACGTTATTGTATGCTAGGGCACGTTCATTCGTGAAATTGTTTGGTTTCTGCTGGTCGAGTTCGTATCATAAATGTTTCACGATTCCCAATGTTAAAGCTCGTCGAATGAGATTTTCACATATTGATGATGTCCCTTCACTGTGACCAAACAACGCAGCGTAAACACAATTGTTTGATTGGAATACACAAAAAAATTTAACAGCAAATAATAATGCTGATAACGTTTTAAAACTCTGATGCTCTGTTAGTTTACATTGTTTATTGGCAAACGTAATGTTGTGAATTTGAATTAGGAATAACTTACTCTTTGTCTTTGCCTCAGGAGCAAAATATTTGTCGTTAATGGCATGGCAATGGCAATTTCAATAGTATTTCTTAATGTTCAGATAATTTATTAATGAAAATATAAATATACTGTATGCAATTAAGTGCCTTAAAACTCTTTTGAATCAATATCTTATTAAAGGCTAAGATAAGGTTTAAAAGGTATATTTGTCTTAAAAAAACCAAAATATAAATATTTCATAATCTACTCATATGTTATTTTTTCTCTAAACTCATAATACAAATATAATAGTGACACTTATTTAAATTTATGTATATGACATAAAATCGAATTACTTTTATGAATTGTTAACGTAATAAAGTACTATGCAATAATAAATTATTCAATAATTAAACATGACTTGAATTTATATTACGGAATAACTGTAATAAATAAATATTAGCGGAGGTACATTACAAAAACATGATCCGTTTTGATGTATAACGCAAATATCAAATTAGTGGCTCGCTGTCCCACCGCATCCCGTCATACCGGCACGTTTAATATTTTAGGTATTCGCCTCACGCCCCATCTTCAACGGCCGTCCTGATTGCCGTTAAATTGAACTAAAAACTTCTTCAATGCTCCTAAAATGTTTCAATTATATTCAGATATTTTCCTCGCGTTAATGCGAAAGATTGTTCGCGTATTAATTTGATTTAAACACGGTTCGCACTATTCGTCCCCGTAAAAGATATTTAAGACGCCGCGCTGTGACGTGGAACGCTTTAAAAACACATTTTACCCCAAAAGTAACGCAAGTCGTAATTTGAAAACGTTTTGCATTTGCAGATTAAATAAGTTTATACGTTGAGTAATTCGCTCGGGAATAATTTTGTGAATCAATTTATTACCCACTGTGTAGAAGTACGAATAGCGTTAAGATGTTTTCAATAGAACGCCAACAACGGGATGTAAAGTTTTGCAATAGTGCGCTGCCGGATCGTGCAATTATTGCCAACCGAGTCCTGATTGAATTCTTAGGTCAAGTTTGCGTTGAAAGTTTGCATTAAAGACCCCTTGCAAATTAACAATTTTCCTTGTTAGGTATTTTTGTTTTATATATTTTCGAGTCTCTCTAATTAAAAGAAAACTAGAAACGTTTCGACTTGAAAGCGTCGAACTTTGTCCGACGGATCCATTAGGGTAGGTACGATTTAATTTGTTACGAAATTCAACGTAAACTCTGTAAAATTTCCGTCGAAATTGACCAAGCGCCAACATTTCGTTAACACGCATGTCATGTCTGGAAGTTCCGTCGGTGTTTTCAGTACTATTCAGAATTTAAAACGGATTCGTTTATAAAGGCATTTACTAGGGTCCGCATTTTCGATGAGGGAGAGACGGCAGGTGAGTGACTTGTTTGTCGGTGGCTCGCGCACTGCAATACGAGCAAAACGGGACAGTTTAGTAGACGCTGACGCCGACGCCAACGCCGTCCATGTACCCTCTATAAATCAGCGTCTGATTGACGTTTACCTACAGGGAGTGATCTATTTCACCGCTTCGATGATACACTTCACTCGCTAAGATTTTTAATACATGCAATTTTGGAATAAGATTAAATTTGTACCGTCGTAAATAAGAAAATATTGCCCGTTTATATAATTTTACTCTGTTATTAATGATTACTTATTAATTTGATTATCTGTGAATTATTTAGGGAAACTTTAACCTTTTTAATTTAGTTTATATGATGTGCGTAAGAGTTTAAAGATTCTCGAACATATGTCGTCATAATCTTTTATTTAACGGAATAAAAATATTAAGTATTATAATTATTTATACCCATTATTAACTCGTTCAAAATTTTGTTATTGGTTTTGAAATAAAACACATTAAATTTAAATATTTTTGTTATGTTTTGTAATAAAATATGACGTCATATTTTAATCAATATGTACAGATAAAAAAAATAAAAAAATATATTGTACAAATCATAACCGCCTGGAATGGTGGTAAGAAGTTCAATGTTTTGTTAAATATTAAATCTATGTCAAAAAATAATAATAAATATTTTCTTTTTTGTTGCAGGTAATGCTCGCGTCAGTTACACCACAAAAACGAAACAAGGGAAGATGTATGATTAGTATTTAATTACCAAAAAAAAAACTTAATTATATTTTTGAAATTACTAGTATATTATTATTATCTATTATTAACAAAACATTAAAACAACTTTTCATGACGTGGACTTGAATTCGAAGCAGTATCTGATGGATGTAATATTTATGTTTATGTTTAAAAAAATATGTTATGAACACACTTTAAGCCAAGCATCCATGCGACCGAGTCCGCTTACTGTTCAGTAAATTTATATAATATTATATTAATAAAAAAGGCTTTTTTTTCTGAGGCATTTGGTATAAAATTCAAAACATCAAATGTCGTTAGGTAACTATAAATACCAGTACAACAGATCTACATAGGCGTAATTATATAGCGCTAAGCATTGTTTCTATTTGAGTATGTTTTTTTTTTTCAATACATTCGTTTTGTAATGATATCTACATAATATTGTATTAAAAATAAGATGTAATTGATGATGACGATTATGTTCTTCAGACTAATTCCTCAAGGAAGTGCACAGATACAGTTGCACTCTCTATTTCCTTACTCTTATAATCCGATACAACCAGAAAGAGTGCAGGCACAGAAGCAATTACTGGCTTTCCGAGGCATATAGTGAATGCACTTCCAAATCCCAGAGTGAAATACACAATTTATCGACGCGGCCTGCGGATTGAATCCAGGACCTCAGGATCCGGCCATAGTTATCCGGGTTTGTTCAAAGGCCTTCCACTAACTATAAGTAGTATTGGATATCAACAAAACTTTATGAAGATCAGTTGAGTAACAAAGACGTAAAAGCGTTACAAACATCCTCACATTGACATAGGTATATAATACGAGATATTTTTTTTGAATGATTTTATCTACCAAAAGAATGACATTTGATAAAAACAAATGTACAATAAGTCTATAATTATAATATACTCTGTGTAATTTTATCAACGTTTTGAAACATATTTAATATGTAATAACTAAAAACGCCTGTTTTAAAAACCTTCATACCGTAACTTAATAAAAAAACTAACCATTTAATCTTGCCTTTCTAATTAAAGGTTCTAAGCCAATTTGTATAGACAAGGAAATGTTATATTCACTATAATATGTTTCTATTTTAAAATAATGTCGGAATGTATTTAGTTAAAAATAATACAATTATATAAAAGGGCCTATGTACGTAGCAAATATAGAAATTATCTCTAAACTTATATAAGGTGAAGTTTATCTCAACACACTGTCCAAATTCGGCTGTATAGACATGTGGTATCCACCGGCAATGGGACAGCTAAAAAGTTCAATATAACCACAAAGATTTCATAATTTTATTTAAATATTAAAATCACGGCATTAAAACAATAAAGCAAGACTAGTGCGTATTTAAGTAAATTATAATACACCTCACTGTGTAAATTGAATATTCAGCCTTACAGCTGAGGTTAATGAACTTTAAGGATCTTGTGAATATTAATACACGCTGAAGGACCTGGAAGCCTGACCCTGAATAATGGAGGACTTTCTTGAAAAATAAGATGGGCTCTACAGAAAATAAGTATTAACAATGGGATCGTGACGGAGTATTCACGTTAGAACATATTACATTATTTTGTAAGCACATACGCAAGTCAAGATTGTGTTAGATGATTTACTCTTTTATAACTAAATTATGCATATTTTATCTATGTAGGTAACTAGCTGCATGTCTCGTATTCGCAAACATAGAATAAGGGTCTACGTATACGTTTATATCGTATTGCAAATAACTCTGTTGATTTACGAAGCGCACACCAGTAAAGTTCCCAGTCGGCACTATTTTTTCCTACATCTTCAACAAAAAATATTAAATTTCATCCAATTCACACAAAACCCTATACAATTATACACCTAAACATTCTACATGAAACGTTTCGACTATTGGTAACGTATGAAAATCCATTCAGAGGTTTATGAGTTTACCGCGTTCAGACAGACAGATACCGCGGGGCCCTTTTTATAATATTTAGTGATTATTTATAAAGCAACTGTATTAAAATAAATCTATACTAATGTCATAAACGTGAAAGTAACTTTGTCAGTCTTTCTGTCTGTTTGTTCTTCTTTCACGGCAAAACCGAATTTGATGAAATTTTGGTATGAAGGAAGTTTGAACTCCACTTTTTGTGCCTACTGACGACTAACTCGTAGAACGAGAGCGAAGTTGTGGGTGATAACTAGTTAACCTTAAATATCCTAATGGACAAAAGTCTATTCTAGGGAAAATGCACTGAAGATTACTACGCGACTACGCCACTAGTTTTGGATATACGATAAATATTTCAGCAGAATTTAATTTAACCCACGCTGATTTTGATACGCCACGTATAAGTAGAATGTTTTAAACAAAAATTAAGCACTTTTTTATTTAAAATAGATAGGCAGATTGGAAAATGTGCCATCCGGTGGTAAATGGTCTCCTCTGCCCATTGTGACGATATTAAGATATATTAACTGTCCCTTAAATCGCCAATGCGCCGTTAACGTTGGGAACTGAGACGTTACGTGTCTTGGTGCTGCAGTTATATAATTTTACTCATCCTTCAAACAAAAACGCAACAATACTAAGTATTTTTGTTACTAACGCTAGTAGAATATGCAACAAGTGCGTGATACCTACCGACACCGTAGTAACGGCTTGTTTAGCTTATAATCAATATTTTTTCATTTTCAATTTTTCATTCCCGTAATAAAAAAAATAGCAGAAATTATCATACAAATCTTTTTCAAAGTCGATTTTTTTTCTTTTTTATAAATGAATGCTATATGTATTTTTAAGCAAGTGTTCGTATACTTCTTAAACTTATCTTAAAGGCTTGGAGTTTGTTTTTACATGCTGTACCAGTATAGATTGATGGAAACACATATGGTAGGTTTTCATCCGAGAAATGCATGCAAAACAGGAATTATAAATACAATTTACACAGTAGTGCTTGCCCAGATTTGAAGCCGCGATCTTCGCCACACGTGTTTTATCAACTAGGCTATTTCGGTTCTCGATGGACCATCTCGGTTTTTTTAAATAAAACATGGCATTCGTTTAGATTTATTTAGGTGTAATATAGGGGCCTCGTAGCGTTCGCGAGTACATTTAATATTTTATAAAGTCGCCTCACGCGCCGTCTTCAACGGACCCTGATTGCCGTCCGATCGAAATTATATTTCTCTACATTCAAAGCTCGCTGGACAAGATTGCTTTACGTTGCCATAAAGGACTTGTTAAATATTTGATTTCGTAAAATATTATCACGTAACATTGTTATAATACTGAATAAAATTCGCTTTTCTTTTATTGAATTTTTATAAGATGTTCTGCCAATATGTGTCTGTCAACAGGATTTCTGTCGGAGTTTAAAATTGGTACCAAATTAATATACTTAGTGATGTAATAAAACAATAAATAATAATCTTTAATTTATTTCCATAAAAATAATCTCATTGTTTTTTTTTTTTTGTAATGTCATAAATTTTTTTTAATAATATTGGTGTTTGGTTCTGTTTACACAAAGTGAAATTAATGCTCGTACATAGCTCCATTATTACATTTTTTAGTATTATTTTAATACTCTATGTTTATTTTAAGTTTATAATAAGTACATATAACTAAACAAATATATTATGTATTATATTAATTAATATACATTATGTAAGAGTTCAATATAAGCATTTTATTATTTTAGTGATAGGCTATCTTGAGTTCACTTAATTGGCAACATTTAATATCTCTGACGAGGTTTACAACGAAACAGTATTTAATATTAATAAATGTAAAGTATGTTTAAGAAAAATACTTATTTCAAATTTAGAATATACGTATAGCCGATTATGTCAAAATATAAATTCACAACAAAAATATTACTTGGTATTTAGCCAGCCTTTCCAATCTGTTTTCCCCACATATGATCTTTACTTTGCCTGACCAATCTATTGTCTAATCTTAGCCTAATATAGCATAGTCTTGCGTATGTCGCTATTCCCTAGCGCTTGCCTCTATAGAAAGCAGTAGTAGTTGTTGATAGGACAAACAAGCTTTTGTTATATAGTTAAAGTATTGTATATAGTTTTACTAACGATCCCCCTCGGCTTTGTACGGGTGCTATTATATAAATAAACAAAATGAAAAGTGCACTTGCAAGAAAATATTAAGGAGACTTAAAACGTTTATTGATTAGTCAATTATTTGAGTCCATTGATCCGAATTGGACTGATTTTCTTAAGACAAAATCTTATTGTTAACAGCCAGCTATTGCAATTTGCAACCATCCGTTTCGCAGCGAACGATTTTTTTTTGTTGCACGTAATTTGACACCGGTTATATCTTTTAAAGTATTCATTCGAATGATATGGTGTAACAGTCAATTGAAATCTATGTAACGCTTAAGGTTAGTAACATATTTATCTGAATAAGGATAGATAATTGTGTAAATATATATAAAAATAAAATTAGTTATAATGAGTTTAACGTAGAAGATAGATATACGCTATTTATTACAAACTTTTATGTAGATATATTTAAGACCTAAAATTTCCTAATACACTGTTTTCTTATATCTCCTAAAGTTTACATTATTATACAAACCTTTCTCGTTTTTCTCTATCTATATAAGTAAAAAACCGCACAAAAATCCGTATTATTAAATTGAAGATAGCCAATACTATACAATATACGGACTACAATGTACAGACAGTGACTTTGTGTCATATTATTTATAGATAAATCAAATCAAATCAATTTAATTCAAGTAAACTTCACAACGAAGCGTTTTTGAGCCTCCAGCGAGAAGAAACGGCAAGAAACTCGCATAGTTGCTCTAAAGTATATGATCTATAAATATATGATTTGCTGCCTAAGGAGGTGAGTAACAACTAATCCAGCGCCCTACATATATAAAAATGTACATATATCCACATATATAATGAGAGTTAAACCACGGGACAAAGCTAGTTGAATATAAAATGATTTTTTATTTCTTCAAGAAATATACACCCTTGTCATACGTTAATTTACTTTATAAACATATTTTTTCCCCGGGGAGTGGTATCGCGTGACAGCTCACCATATCTTAGTACGTTGAGAAAGAGTAACCGAGCTATTTGTTAATCTTACTTTCATTATACAAAATTCAGTTTTCTTAAACCAACCTCCACCGCCTGACGTGGAACGCTTGTCAAGTTAACAATAGAAAATTTGCACATGCGGCTCCCGGTATTTTATTTTCTGCTCGTATTAACATATTATTCGAGAATTAAAATATGAGCCTCTATTTAGTTGAAAGAAAAAGTCTTTAGAATGTATAATACGTGTGTAGGATGGTCTACCTGGATACCCGTCATATAAATATCACAATGAAATGTTCATTGAAAAGATTAATGGGTTGAAAGTTATTTTCTTACTCGTTAAAATAAGGATTTTACTATAGAAAATATTGACACTCTGTTTATTATACGAATATACATTGATAGTGGTACATTGTACTTGGTAAGTTATTTTAATTAAAAATAATGATTATATTGCACGTATTATATTACTGTATCTACCTCTATTATTGTTATTTGTAAATCTGCAATACGCAGCCTTTGAATAACCAGCAAGTAATAAGTTTCTTGCTGGTTATTCTCGGTGGAGTATTTATTTTGTATCTGTGGTACCTTTTTCTTTTACTTGGTGGTAGGGCTTTGTGTAAGCCTGTCTGGTTAGTGCAACCTCATATATTCTACTGCCAATCAGCAATACTGAGTATTGTTGTGTGCCCGTTTGAAGGGTGTTTGAGTCAGTGTAAATACAGGCACAAGGGACATAACATCACAGTTCCCAAAGTTGTTGGCGCATAAGCGATATTAGGTATGGTTATTTTTTATGGCGTTAACGTCTATGGGAATAATTATCAAATATGACAAAAAAAAATCATTTAAGAGAAACTGTTTTAATATTTGTGTATAAATTTGAGCCATCATTCCAAAGTAATATATACTACTATATTAATCTGTAGTCTGTCTGTAACTGACAGTAATTGTAAACTCATTTGTTTTTGTCGAATGTTGTCATAAATATTCGTTTTGTGACGCACTGACATCAGTTTTACCATTTTTGAAATTTTTGTCTGTCTGTCTGTTTGTCTGCCTGTCTGTATTTCCCGCTATAACTCAAGAACGGTTGAACCGATCTTTAAAAAATTGGTATCCATATCTATCTACATCTATCTATATCTATATTACGATAAAAACTATAGCGTCATTGAGATAATGTACCAGGAAGACATAACTTTGAAAAGCAGCAAAAAAACCGCTTTTGCATTTGTGTTACGTATGCGTTATAACTTACAAGAGTTTAGATTGGGTACATTGGAAGTTCTACTGCCAATTTATTGACGACATTATCGGCGAAGGCATCCCTATAGAGTAGGAGTCGGAAACTTTAACATATGGGAACATTCTGTACCTAATAATGTACTCTCAGCGAACTCTTGTTAATATGAATCTATTTAATAGTAATTATTCGAAACAAAACACTTGGATTCTCTAGTTTTGTGTATATAGAGTAAGTTTGGATTTTCTACACGGTTATTTCTAGAAGAATCTAAACATATTTCCAATCGGCTTTAGATTAATTTATTTACATATTTCTTAATCTTTTTTATAATCAACTTGTATAAATATTATATAAAATATATTTCTTAAACTTCGAGCGCGTTTACTAAGAAATGTATTTGTTTGGTTAATACATTTTCCCGGAATCTGAGCCTAGTGCCACCTATTGGGTCCAATTTAAACCATCTAGAAACCTCAAATACTAACAATTAAATTTATCAAAATAGTTAAAGCCGTCTAGGAGTAGTTCAGTGACACACATACAAAATAACTATGTATACTTTAAATAAATAGATTATTATACATTATGTTTGTGTGCGTAATTGATTAATTTCACTATTGGCCTGATCCGGTTCCTTATGGTTATAATGTAAATGTATTTACGATACATAGATACATATATATATATATATATATATATATATATATATAATTTATTTAAAGAATAAGAAATAAAATATATACACAGTTTTTTTTTTATTTCATTTGTAAGTAAGTTTATAAATAAGGAAGACATTTATTTAAAAAAATATCTAAATGATAGTTACATTGAATGGTAAAGACATATATTGTTATCAAAGTATAAAACTAAGAAGTCGCGAGGGTTACTTACACGCATACGTACAATTTATAATGCAACAGCTTTATTCAACAGCTAATAACAAAGACATTGGCGGCATTTCAGTATTAATTTCAATTTAATTGAAGGGCATGTACGGAAACTTATCTAAACTCCGACTCGAGTTCACAGGAAACTCTGTCTTCCCCGGCGTTGTCTATTAAATCTATAAGACATGCTTGCAACGACTTGATGTTTTCAAAACATTCCAGCAATTAATTGTTTTTGACGGGAACGTGTATTTGGTAAGCCGCATGTCGTAACGAGATGTGAAACATAAATTTAATTATATACAATCGGTTATCATACAGTGACGTATGTTTTCATTTAAAATGTAACATTATAAAGATCAATTTAATTTCATACAATTAAAAACATAAAAAAAAATTTAAACATAGTAAAATTCCGTTTAAATCGATATTCACTGTTATAGTCATTTGATTTCTCCTAAAGCAAACTAACGCCCGATCAAAGATCCAGTGGTCTCATCCGAGACAGCCTCAAGTAATCCCAGCTGGCGTAGCGTTCGACGAATTAAAGTGACTTCAGACTAGTTGACTCTAGAACTGTGATAAACAGATATTCCGACTATTGGTGCTGCGTTCGATTCACTTGCTTCTAAGATAATCTTTTAATTAATGTTACAATTTATCGCTGGTTAAAGTTTAAACATATATTTTTTTATATTGAACATTAGTCCAAGGTACAACAAGTTAAGCAGTTTGTAGAAACTATTATATTTGTATAGTCATGTATTAAACTGAAGCATGACATAGAGAATAATATATAATCGTATAAATAGTTTTCTTTTGCTTGGGTTTATTTCTTATATATAAATAAAAAGTGAATTATGAACCTTATTTGACAATCCAAGTCAATCCTGGGTACCGTTTATGTATATATGTTAATTTGTGTTTATTAACCATAGCATACAGGATCATCTTAGTCTAGTGATTCATATACAGGATGTTACTTTACTGTACGTTATAAATCATCACTGGATTGGAGTTATCACCTTAATCTGTAGATATTCGGACTGTCACTTGGAAGAAATATAATTCCAAATACTCTCAATGCCATCCATGGTATCTAAGATAGTCAATGTCCCTTGTGTATACTATTATCTAACTTATCATTTACACCCGAACACATCGACAAATCATTGATGTTAAGTAGTAGAGTAATTATTGAGTAGGCTTAACAAATACACTATAAAATCCATGCAAATAAACTTTTTCGAATTCGAATAGGCTCTTACGAGTAGGTTCAGATTACAGATTTTAAAAACAAACCGGTAAGAAAAGTTAGGTACACTTTTCCAACAACTAAACTAACATAGGTGATAATATTAAATACAATCATTATTTATCTTGAATGAAAATCAATATTTAAATTTCATGCTTTTTCAGCATCTATATATATGTATGTATATCTTTATCAAATTTGTCATAACAATAACAATTATCATATATATTTTGCGAATATCTATGTCTGTGTTATGTACGAACAACATCCCAACTTCAAGCGAACAAGGCCGTCGACATAACTTCACCCCAGGCATCGTATAAACAAGTTGAAGTTAATAATATAGACCGCATCAACAGTTTATTCGTGTCACCAGGTGGATAAAGACAGTCTAACACTTCAAGTTACAATATAATACGCAAGATATATAATATTCGGGCACATTACACTCAACTTTACGACTGAAACTGAGGTGGGAAGCTTACGCTTATGAATCTTTAAGCAACTTAAAATCCCAACCATGGTAGGCTTGATATAAACCAGCTACAGATAAACGTATGTATAGTCGAATGCCATTGATCGTATTTATGTGATTTTTATTTTGGCAGTTTTATATTCATGTTTACTGTAATACATTCGATTGTATATTTACTGGCGATATAAACAATTTTAGTATTTGAAATGAAATGTTTCTTTTTACAACGAAAATGGATATTAAAAATATATATATGGTATGTTTATTCTGATGTGTTTGCGTAGTGTTATATGTTTTTTTTTTATTTAATTTAAATTTTACCAATAAGCGTTTTATGGTGGATATTGTAGATATATAATTTATACTATTTGAATTAAAGTAATAAGCCGATTAAAGGCGTAAATTCTGATGACACTTTTACATATTAATCGCTACGGTTATTTAATATTAAATAGATGCATAGTATCAAAAATGACGTCACCGCACTCACTCAACGCATCCCTTAATTGGGAAAGTACCTTGGGCATAAAGTCCGAGGGGTGCATATTCAAAATAGGCGGCGTCGCAGCTTTTCGCATAATAATCAAATACATATTTAAAGTATAGATGAACTCGATAATTAATAATAATAATAGATAGAATTAATAACAATAGATAAGCCCTAGTTAAGTACTCGAGTCTGCTAAAGTAAAGTAGATTTATTTAAACGTAAATAAAAAGTAAACCATCTTAGTTTCTAGCACTAACCATTTTAATTACAAGCAGAAGGCGTGACTTTTATATCTAGAGTTACGTTTATAGAAAAATATTCTTACACTTTCAATTAAAAGCACAAATAATGAAAGACTGGTCGCCAAAAAGTAATCAAGTAAATTGAAATCTCACTCAACTTATTAATATTCCCTGTCTGGGAGTTCAGCGAAATATTAAAAGACAGTTCTAAGTAAAGCAACAAGTTAAACTCCCGGCTGTTCAAAATAATTATTTAACATTACAAACAACGAAACTCATAGTACTTTTGTTGCTTTGATCTATCGTAGCATTTTAAATTCGCCAGAATAAATAGCAACAGATAATGGTCGGCGTAATTTATATTCGTGGTTAATTGCCATTCTATTTTCAAATGCAATTTATTGCATAATTTATGCAGCGTACCGTGGCTCCTACTTCCTACCAATGTTGTCTGTTCTCATTCAACTACGAGATGTCTAAATGAATGGATGCTGCAAAATTAGCAATGTATAGCTTGCCAGCCCATATCTCACGTGAGACAGCGACTGTTGTTGACAGAGATCAAGACAATTACTCCGTATTACCTGATAATATATTATCCCATACAACAATCTCCTTAATCATCGCAAACGTCAAGTTAAATGATATGGACAGAGTTGCCATTAGCATAAACGCTATAAAATTACATTATTGATATCTGTTTGCACATATACGACTTTGCGTATACGTGTTTGTTGATATAAATTAATTGACTATATAACTGTCATTTTATATTAATACACTTAACGTTTTAAATGAAATAATACATTGTTTTTATGTTTATCATTACAGCTGTTATTGAAAAGCTCTAATCAAAATACGTTTACTTTGTAAGTTGCGTACACAGTATAACATATTTATATGTATTTATTGCTTAAAAACTTATTTGTATTCTCAGGGGCTTATAAATACATTACACACATACATTCACAATCTATAAAAACAGATAATTAAATATCTTAATAATAAATAACATGAAACCTTATTTCTACAGCAATATCAAAATATATCTGAAACGGTAATTGGTTCATACGTAGACGGTGGCTTTATAGTTTAATATTATTCGTTTACTAAATATATATAAATTAATAAATCAGACTTATGTATGTTAAAGCGTACAGAGTTGGGGCAGATCACTAGTGAGCAATAAAGAGCAAATGAAAACATCAAAGTTAAAATAATAATTTATACATTTCATTAAATGTGTGTTTATAGCAAACTATTTATGTAATTACTCGTTTAATTAGTATACGTAATTAATTATGATTATTATTAGTAAAAATAATAACAGTAAATGAACTTAATTAAAATTATAATATGAAAACATGACAAACATTTCCTACCGCAATAATAACAAAGCAATCGTTTCCTCTGAACTAAGTAATTCCGTAAATTAATTCTCTTGTGGTAACAAAACACAACCTTTATAATACGTGTGCAAAGTTTGTTTAAATTGTAAATACAATAAACAATGGTTTTGACGTTTGTCGTACCACGCGTTGACAGATAGTGGTTAAATCCGTGAAAATTATTAGATTTCATAGACAATCTTACTAGCAAGTGAAGATGTCACTTGTATATAATATTAGGAGTAATATATAGCAGTCTGTGTCGTCGACCGTACACATGTTCGTCGCTGGCGGTTAGAAGATTAGTTGACAATGTCAGGAGGAACAAAGTTCCCCAAAGTTCATCTCGGATAGAACTTCCGGCGCTGTGTGCCCTTAAATTGAAACTGTACGACATCTGCAGTGCTTTGATAGTTATTGAGAATAAATTACCCATCATCTTCTGTGGCCAGGAATATATTTGTAAAGTTTGGCGCATGTCAATTTCTTGGTACGCCACCTGTAATACAACACTGAACTACTATTTGCAATTTGGTAATATGGAGCTACAGTATATAGATAACTTAGGGAGCTATAAAATAATAAAGGCATGATAGTTAAGCCCATTCGTAAACGAAAAATTGTGCCTTTATAAAATAGTAAAAAACCCAATATATTACGTTCGTGTACATTATGGGCGAATCTGAATATGTCAGTGCGTAATTTATCGTGGTACGTGTTTTTTGTGGAGGCTCTCTTGACCTCATAAAAAATAGGCGGCTGCGGGCTGAAATCAGAAGCGAGGACACTCGAGACTCCGCTTCGCGCCTATCAAAAGTGGGAAAAACAAGCGATCGCCACTCGACTGAGACGGGCGGATGACACTTCACACGTTGTCGTGATTTTTACAATGTTTCCTCACCGCCATGCTTTTTACAATCACTTTGATGTGTGTCCTGTTTCCAGCTATTGCGTGCGTCGAGAGGATATTTCAGTTCTTTCTATTATATACGAAGTGCTTCTTTTAGTAAAGAAAAGAACAGCCGTTCAAAGGAATGTATTTTTACATTATTTATACATTTTGATCTGAGATTGCTCTCAGTTCAAAATGTAAAAAGTAAGAAAAATTTTTTACGTACGATAATTATAAACTGAGAATTATGTATAAGTCAATTTATTATAAATCTATTTTACACTACGTCACTGCGCATTAAATATAGGGTCACAAATTTAATTTTCAGATCATAAACATGTTTTAGTGTATTTGCTCTTACATTCCGGTATATTTGTGTTTTAGCACTATATCCATGTTTAGGCAGCTATTATTCAGTGTTGATACGTCGAAATCATCCAAAATGAGCGAAGAGCGAGAGAGATTCACAGATTCGGACGTGCGCCTGTACGTGTTTGGCGCCTCGCCAACCACAATACACATTTAATGGCCCGATTTTATACGCAGGACACAATTTTAAAGTAGTGTATAAACGTTAAAAGTATCATTAAGTCAGTATATATCCTTTTGTCCCCTTTATTTTCGGTTGACTGAATTTCTATGAGCATTTTCAATCGTTAGATTAAAGTAGCGTCTAACAAATAGCTAAAGCTACATCTACTATATATTATTTTAATTTATCGACTATTCGTGTAATTCATTTTCATAATTACATAAAATACAAATAGTCGATAAATTAAAGACATTAAACGAATAAATTAAAATGTCAAGAACACTTAATAGTGCTACAATAAATATTAGACAGGAAGAATATTATACATTTATCATTAAAATTATATAGGTATCGAAACTGCGCCTTCTAAAGTATGAGATTGTTGTAATGTGCCCACTTTACGAGATATTTCATAAAATTTAATCTATTTTGTAATCTAATAACATTATCTATTAAGCCTATTACATAAAACCAAGTGAAATGAAATAGGACGAGACTACATTTAAACGCAGCGGTCTGTTGATATTGGTGTCTGAATGTTTTTTTTTTATTTTGTGACAATTTAGTGCAGCCGACGTAACTTTTTTTTTTCACGGAGCACATTTATTTGCTGACAGCACCGAAAATTTGCGTCAGGCTAAGTGCCAAATTTATAACATTGGACTATATTGCGAAAGGTTTTCGCTAATTGGTTCGGTTAGGCAAGGATTGTTAAAGATAAAATATGCGATGCGGAATTTCGTTTACATGCAGATTGATTGCTTCATTACTACTGCGTTGACGTCAGTTTTGGAAGGCTTTTGAAATAATCCCGAAAAGTTTCATGACTACACAATATTGTATCGCATAACTTACTCGTATAATGAAAAAGCATAAACTGTGAGTACGTCGCGCTGTTCCCTAGCGAGTTCACTAGAGTAACACATCCTTTGGAATATTGTTTACACTATACAATTTTCTTCGTAATTTTCTTCGCTCGACAATAAAATGGTAAAGTTTTTATTTCTATAGCCAAGAAAATTACATTGAAAATTCTATAATTACTTTAAAATTTATGGAGCATAAAAACACTTTTAACGCACACTATTCTGAATATTAGTTCGAGTGACGTATTTAATTTAGTGATGGCTGCGAAATTATTTGGTGATAACAATTGTTTTTTTTATGATGCCGCACGTTATTCCGACCGGGTTCAGCGGGCTAGTTTCCAATTTTATGGTGGTTGAGCAACTGTCGTAGCAAAAGGTTCCATTCATCTGGTCCGTATAGGTACAATGTATAAAATCTATTGTTTCAAAATTTTAAACTGACTAGTAACTCGCTTGCGGCGAAATACATCAAAATTGATTTTGTTCCTTTTGCTTTGAAGAAATGGAGTGGAAGCCTATATGACATCATGCGACTAAATTATTTATAGGTACAACGTAATCATAAAATTTTCAAGTTAAAATGTACATCAAACGAGCCAAATGCTTTTGTTATAAGTAGTGATACTGTATATATCCTATATACAGAACTATTATTGTTATGTTTTTAAAGTACAAAGAATGTCGAAGAATTCGACAACCCCACACCCCAACCTCAAAAGAATAACAAAATGACGGTTGTTTACATAATTATCGCACAATGTCGTTTCGAAATACGATTTAATTGAAATAACCATTCCGATCCTCATAATTTGCTGAAATACATTTATAAATTTCTCAGTTAGACGGTTTTGATTCGTTTTACCACCAACCACGACAAGTTGGTGCCTACTTTTGCTGAATTCCGCACAAAAGTTAGTAGATTAAAACTGCCAATTAGGGAGCATTTGAAGTCCAAGTTGTTTCAGAATTTCCGTAATTATTCTTCGATGAACAATTACTGGAAGGACGAGAATGAATATTTGTAACAGTATTTTATTCAAATGAACTTTTCATAATAACTTTCATTCTACTTATTTTAATCCGGCTTTTATTTAATACGTCTTATTAGTTAGCGAAACGTGCCAAAAATATTAATTAAGTATTTTACGGTCGCAGACGCTTTATAATTGATTTAAAAGATTTGGAAGACGTCATTATAAGCTACAGACATAATATATAAAGTATATAGACAAAGTCATATCAGCTCGGTTCAATTTTCTTCTCCGTTTTTTATCTGATTTTTTTTATTTTGTATGATTGCTATGAACGTTTCCCAACGTTCCGCCGGTCGAATACGCTTCAAACCATCTCCTCAAAGGGAGAGGAGGCCTTAGCCAAACAGTGGGATATTTAAGACTGTTAGTTTGTATGAACGTGTGGATTAATATCTTTTTTAATAACTATTATCGACGAAATTTGACCACTGGGCGAACACTTGTAATAATAAAGGCAATTAAGTAATTGCTATTTAAAGCGCTGTTCTGTACATTTACATCGCTTTATTTAAAATCAAGCAATCGTTTTGACCAATTTCTAAAGTGCATTTTACGATTATTTATCAAGTTAGTATGTTCTAACTAAATAATGTCATTTACAAAGTGTTGCGAACTCAAACTCACATTTTAAATGAATTTTCTACATATTGGTTTCCAGTGTGGTTCTCTTTCTGAACAATGTTGTAAGCACTTTCGTGCGTACATTTTTCAACGGAGGTATGCAATAAAAACTGCATACAAATTGAATAAATAATTTTAACATTTTACGCTTACGAGTGTAACTTTTAAATGACATTATAATATAGCTTATATTTGGTTTTACGTGAAAGTATAATTTCTACAAATTATAATAATGAAAAGCGTATCTTAAATCGTGATGCGGCAGGAAAATGTTAAGTTTTGATCGTATTGCAAAATTCAAGTCAAGTTATACTGTATTACTCAACATTATAAGAAGTCTCAAGGAAGCGACCAAGTTAAATAAAAACTGTCTGTCTAAAAAACTAAACATTAGGGATTCAAACTTAAATTAAAAAAAATTTTGTTAAACATTTATGAACGAAGCATTCATAAACGTATTTCTTAATCTTATAGCGTCATAGATTTAAAATATCAAGGTCAAATTGAAATAAAATACATATTTCAATCAAGGAGGTTACTTTGTTTTGGTAAAATGATTATAAAATTGTCAAAAGAAAACAATGTTGTTTAGTACCTTATAATGTGTTTGGTTAAGTTTTATGTAATAAAGATAAAATGGATTTAAAGGTTTGTAGTTTTTGTTTGTAAATAAACGAATTATTAAGTAAATTCAAGCTTTAAAATTATTACGATAAAGACTATCATTAAAAATCAGTCATCATCCTCCTGCCCTTATCCCAACTCTACTTGGGGTCGGCGCAGCATGTCTTCTTCTTCCATACTTCTCTGTCGGACGTCATCTCACTAGTAACATTCTTTCTAACCATATCGTCTTTCACACAATCCATCCATCGCTTCTTGGGTCTTCCCCTACCTCTATATCCATCCACATCCATTTTCAAAACCTTTCTCACAACATGGTCCTCATTCCTCCGCATAACATGCCATTAAAAATCAGTATAACATAAATAACTAATAAATCATTTATTTAATTATCTTAAATATATATTGCGATATTTATATTGCACCTATAAATAATAAGTTAATATCGAACGAAGAGGAACGACACAGCCTTTGTCATGTCCAACCACCATAAAATTGAAACCTGCCGCTTTTCCTGGACCAAATGCAACAGAAATACGTAATCAAATACGTATATTTTTACAGGATATTTAAACCGTTGATTTAATCCGATTCCCGTGTAAGTTTATATAACAAAAAGTCATGCTAATTACGAGTGTAATTACAGATGAGAAATATACATCATTTTATAATGATACCGTGTAATTACATTTGCTTTAAATATTTATAATAAAATATATAAACTCATTTCAACATTAAATATAACAAGTTCGTTCGTATTCATAGATTGTCCATTTCGTTATTACTATCCAATCAAAATCTAAATTAATATTAACCTTTTATATAAGATATTTATAAAGTTAGCATGAGTTTGAGAGGTAGATTTTACTGAAAAGAATCTGTAAAAAACAGTAATTACACTTCAACTCGGGACGTACGTATATGACGGAGGTCAAGTATGAACTGATTTAAATATTATTATTTTTGATAGGGAAGTTATACTTCCCTTTTTATATTGTTATGGTTATTTTTTTTTTGTTAAAATTTTATAATAATTATTTTTTATCACAGTTTTTTTTTTCAATAAAATACACTATTTATACGTCCTACCTGAAAATCGATTTATACGAAAACCACGTGTCTTTATCCTCTATTTCATCTCGTATGGATTATTGGTATTGAATTTTTATATAAAATCAAAATTGGCAAAATATATATGCGGTATTTCATTATATAAACCTATTTCTTTCCTCAGGAACAATTTATTAACCTTGCGGTTCGGAAACTAGGTTACATAATATTCTATTAATTATATCAGTTATAATATGTGACATACATAATATATGTATAACAACTTAATTATATACTTAGAACATGATTGCCTAATTGACCTCTTTAATCCTTTAATGATGTAATTTAATAATTAGTAAGCATTAGTAATATGATGCGTTCTTGTACTAAGAACCCTCAAGCTTCAAAATTGACAAACATAGCTAATGTTTGGCAATGGTTTATTAAAACAAAGTCTTATGAAGTTTGGGATACATATATCCTTTAATAATGTGATATCGTCTTGATATCGTAAAATAACAAATTCGCCTCTCGAGATGAAAGTCCGAATAATTCAGGTGCCTACTTGTATTCAGATGAAAATGCTACCCGCTAGCCAAATGCTAATTTTATGGTGGTTGAACAACTGTGCCGAATCCACCCGCACTGTCCTTCACAGTATTGCTTTGTACGCGTAATCCGACGTATAACAGGCAAATTCGATAGTGGATTGCATTAATTTATTCTTTTTGTTGTAACAAGTTCTAGTTCGCAAAATTTATAATTTCGAATTGAATAAATTGCCACTATTACAAATTCATAAACATATCGAAATTATAAATTCATAATAAAAATATATATTTGTACGTTTGAAAATATTGCCTTTGTTTTCGATTTGATTTAAATCAGTTAAAAAAATATCGAATTTGATTAATTATTAATGAAATGAATGAAAATAAAATAAACAAAATTAATGTCTGTTATTGTCTCACTGTTGGGCAAAAGCTTCCTCTACCTTTAATGAGAAGGTTGGAGATTATTCCGCCACTCTGCTCAAATACGGATTGATGAATAATTGAATATACGCATAATATTTTCGTTCACGTTTCGGTCGTAAGTTGAATTATATACAAAAATTAAGCACATGAAAACGCAGTATCACTTCCCTTAATCATTGGTCGAAATTCATGATTTGTAATCAATGGACCAATTGACAAATGATATTTCGATAATCAAAATTACTTAAAAGGAAAACTTAACCCGCAAAGTATCCAGTTTCTTCATACACGGCGGAGCTGATTAATGGCAAAGTGGACATGCAATCGTTACTTTTCATTACTGTTCCGAAGTGCGGTACTGAAGCCGGAGTCTGGTCAGATTAGAAAAGTTCACTACGAAACAAGTCGAAAATCGACTTTAAAAGCAGAGCCCAACATTTGGTTTTAGAAGCGCCGCACTCTCAAATTGAAGGCAAGTTTAAATTGGAATGTATCCCACAATAAGCCTCTTGTGATTGGCCTGTTTGTTCTTAATTAGTATTAATCGAAAACCCTCATAGACTAGATAAACTCTTTATATTGTAAAATATTATCGGAACTATTTATAATGATTGCTAAATCGCGAATGCAATTATTAATCCACTATATTTTAGACTGGATTCTAGTACAATGTACATATAAATACAATATTGATTATATAGTATTACAGATATATTGTTTGTGATATACAACATATCTGTGACTTGAGGTGATTTAAAGTAACAGTGAAGTTTGTAATTGCCCCATAGCTGTTCTAAGGCATTCATGGTGTTATAATATTAGCATTTAATTTAAATTAAATAATGTTACTAATAAAATTAATATAAAGATTTATTAAATGCGCTTATCATAATAAGAATACTATTAAAACCAATATTCGATTGCAAACGTTTTAAATTATCAGATGTTTGTTTTTGTACAGCAATGACATATTTAATCAAAATAATGCATCAGTTACTGACCGGAAATTATGTAAAATAAGCCTAAAAACACGAACGTGGGAAATCAGCATATTCATTTTAAAGGGAGCCTTCCCACCCTATCCATTAGTGAGTAACACGAAGACCGCAAATCCCAACTTGGACGTTACTTGCATGTGTTTGAGGCAGATACTCTAGACGATTTAACAAGCTAATGTAAATACAAAAACATCATATTAAACATATCTCGCTCGTACCGAATACCGTAATCAGAATATTATATATATATAGGTTGTACTTAGTTGTGTGAATGTAGCTGTATCATCACTATATTGAAATAATAACTTTCTATGAAATACACTCTAAATGTGGTTGGGGCTTCAAATTTATTATAACAAAAGCTTATCAAAAATCGAATTTTAGATTCCTTTATAATAACTACGACTGTCTAATGAAATTCAGCCACATGTAGACACTACCCGTATTGGAGCAGTGTGGTGGAAGAGATCCCTTAGCCCAGCAGTGGGAAAATTACAGTTACTTTACTTGTACATATTACAATATCCTAAGACCTTTTAAAAAAATGGTAAATATAATATTTACTAACTTATGACATTTGCGTTTATTAATCTTTAATGTCAACCCCATCGCCATAAGTCAATAAGACGCTTAGGGTTTTCAAACAATTAATATGGTCTTATGTGTTTCGAAGTAGATGAATATAAATATTCAATTACAGATGTAGGATACAAAGAGACCGACAAAGTCATTACATTATAAATTTACTTAGTATAATAACCATTATTTTCTATTTGTTGCAGAAAGCCTTCGAGACTACTTTAACAAATTCGGCGAAATCACCGAGGTTATGGTTATGAAAGATCCCACAACGAGGCGGTCGAGGTACGTCATTCCTGCAATTTATCATACTTATTTAAGGATAATATTTAAATTTTCTCTTCGCGTGAGTCGCTTTACAATTACATGCAAAGAAAATTCTGTTGGTTTTAATAGCTTTATCGAATGGTATTAAACCTTTTTTAGTAGAGGTAAAGAAATCTATTACAGGTGTCGTTTGTTTTTTAAAATAGCTGTATTACATTTTACCTTGATAGCTCAACAGTATAAGTGTCACTTAGCCGTATAAAAGTCGCAGATTTGATCTAAGATTACGCTTAACGGATGAAAAAACACGAATATTATTAATTCATTGAAAACACTCATTGCTAGTAGTTACTAGTTTTAAAAAGAAGCAAAGATTTGACACGATATGTAATAAAAAAAACACACATGAAATATTTTCCAATGAATCGAAGTTTTAGAATTTTGATCCTAAAGGATTTAAAGATATATTGTGTTGTTTGAACAAAAGTTTGGAACCAACAATGATCCCATTCCAATATGGGATGTTTTATAACAAAATCTAAAAAGGAATACCTTTATACATAGTTTGTTAGCGTGGTTGCTCAACCTACGGTGGCGTGAACTGGCCAGCCCGGGTCAAAAGTTATCGGTTTGCAAATAAGTTTCATTATATACAAGCATACTCGTTTCGAAATTTGCGGTTACCTTTGAATTGTAAGCAGTTAAATGTCGGACTCCAAATTTAGTAACTTAACAATAGAACTGGGAATTATTCCAACTGAATTAAGCATTTGGACGAGTTGAATGAGAGGAGATTTCGGTATCAACTTTACAGGTTGCTAAACTAAATTCCTTTAATATCAGTGTAGTTTTGGGCATCGCTTAGATACTTCGTACCGTATTGCCGAGATTCTGCTCTGATTGAACGTTATATATAATATACAGTTCATTGTTACATAAGATTTTGTATTATTACATTTGAATTGTTTATGTATATAAATGTAACCTCGATTTAAAATTTTAATAACAATCTCGGTCGTTGTTAACAGCAATCAAACCGCTGTATAAACAAACCGAACGGCTTAGCAAGTCGAGACAAGAAATAAGTTGTCAAAGTGTCGAGGTAAAGTTGCTCTGTTAACAGCGTCTCCTCTTAGGTAAATCGTCGGTTTCACAACTCAATATTACCCGCGTCCTTCCACCCTGAAATAATATCCCTAGCACCGATATTGCAGCGGCTCAGCTGAGAATCTGAATGCAGCCTGCCACCTATTACGTGCTTTGCCTCTCAGCCAAATGTAATGTAAACGTCTTTTGTTTATGTTTATTGGTATATCGGGTATCAGTTTGCTGTTAACGCTCTGTTAATTAAATGGCTTAGCTTACTCGAAGCTATTGTCTGATTTAGTCCAAGTTAAATTAAATTATGAGGAGAACAGTTTTCACTTCAAGTTAGTTTTAGGGTTAATATTGCAAGAGGGGATTGTGTTTCAAGTTGCGCTTGCGCAAATCCAATTTCAATTATTATAAACAAGATATAGTCATTTATACATTATATGTAATCAAACTTGAAACGTAGAATAATTGTAAATAATATAATTCAAGTTGCGAAGTAAACTGATAAATCAGTAAACCGAAGAATCGGTTGGCCAAGAGATATTTTGTGGAAACGAAAAAAGGAGAGACAATATTTTGTGTTGTTTTTTGGTTTTAAATCTTCCAAGACAATGTCCCGCGTCTCGGGGTTGTAGGAAACTTTTTAGGTCGACACCTTATCGTAACCGTAAATCAAGTGGACATCGGCAAAAGCGGAGATGTACCGATGGTGTCCCGAAAGTGATAACAGTTTAGAAGTTACCGTCGTAAACAACAATATTAAGTAACAGCCTACTTACTATAACTTGTTATGTAAACATGGAAATTCGTCGATTTATACTTAGTCGATTTGATAGATTTATTGTAAAGATTTGAATTTAGAATTTTATTTTTTTCAAATAAATTTAAAATATTAATATATTTTGATTGTTACTGTCCCTTGTGTAATGCTTGAAGTAATTAAAAAAATTAATAAGGTTTATTGAAATAGGCTCTTATTACCGACGGTTCGGACGGAATTAATTTTGTATTATATACTAATAACGGGAAAATATATTTAAAAAAAAAAAAAAAAAGTATTGAAAAATAGCATCCGCTACAGAATATCCGGTAACAATAGTAAACGTGCAAGGTGTCGCTAGTTAGTAAAGTTGGAGTCGGAACTGTCCGCACGCACGAACTTTACCTCTTAATTCTTCAAGTCAAAGGCCGTTAGTTTAGTAGTAGACTATACCCAACTACAGCTTATGCAAGCAAAGTAAATCAATATCCAAAGTCAATGAATCAAGAGTAATATATTCGGGTACATAATAAATGTGCGCTACCTGAAGGCAATATCTGAAAAATTTGCCTGCTCGATATTGCTTACAAGGGAGTTTCCTTTCTCCCCAAAATTTAATGCGTCGTTCGCATTTTTATAAAAAGAAGTAGGTAAGTGAAATAATTTGCGGTCGGTTCTTTATTTCCTTTTATTTATTTTAATGGTAGGTCTCCTTTCTTGTTTCTTTTCTTTTAGCCTAAAGGAAACGAGGGTTTCAACAAGAAAGACGTGTTAAATTCGGGTGTATCGTTATAAATGATGAAATTATACATAGCCGAAAACAAGACAAATTAGTTTCGTTTTGATTGCTTACTGAAATTACTTTCTTAATTAATTTGAACATTTCGCGTTATAACATCATTTTCGCGAGTCAATTTTCTTCAAAACAGTATTATTCGTGATTTCATAGGCGTTAAGTGTTTAAACGTGACTTCGGGTAAATTATTTTACTCGTAAAAACAAAACCCTTTATCATAATTTTATGGACAAAGTTTTAAAACTTAAGACGCCCGTTTCCTGTACGTGGGTCGAACAGATGACATGATTTAAAGATATTTTTTTTCTAATTCATTTAAGTTCTACATCAAGTTTTAAATGAACGTGCATACATTAGCAAATTACAGAACGAGTTTATTTCAAATAAATGTGTATGTAATTTTAGGGTTTCTGATATGTGCCCGGCTGAATGGAAGTTTATATCATCGTTGAGGCTTACACCGGCTTACAGAGAGCGCGTCTCCATTCACGCCCGTTTCATTCGTTTCGCTTTCCACTAAAAATCTAAAATCAATAAAGGATCACCGTATAAATGCAAAGATTACTGGGTCCGCTTTCGCGCAGCGTGAAAAATGTACGCCCCATTACATGAGCCGTCCGAAATAAAAACGCGAATCACTATGAGAGTATAAGTAGCACCATAAAAGGAGAATCCTCCGGTGGAATCGCTTCGGCAAACACCTACAGAGGAGCGGAGTGGTGTTAAATGAGAGGGATTGCCGACGCCCCCCGCAGCCCGCGCAGACGTTGCCTACTCGCAACGGTATATCTTAACAGATGCGAGAGCGGCTAAAGTACTTAATTCATGCTCGAGAGCACGACTCGCGACTCAACGAGTAATAGATGAATTTGTATGTTGAATTTTATCGTTATAATATTAAATAAAATTCTAACGTATTTAAATACTCTATCGGGATTTATATACATTTATTTTTTTCTTAGAATCTTTGAACTTTGTTATTAATCACGCAGTCGTAAGCTTGAACAATTTGAATATCGCTTGGAAACTAGCTTAATACATTTGCCAAGCCTAGCTGCGCATTATTCTGACTGATTGCACGGTTATATTGCTACTCTAATAGGATGTCCGTGCCATCAGAGTGCGCAACAAAATCATTTAAATTAACTTGTAAAAAAATTTACATAACAGAGAATCGTAGTTCTGTCAAACACTTATTTGAGCATTTTCGATAAAATAATCGATAGTCAATTTCTTGTACGAATGAAAATGAATTCAGTTTTTAATCTTTTAAATTTTAATACACTTTTTTCGAGGGAGAATTTGCGAAATTAACACATGCAAAATCAAAAATTAAATCTAAAGTCTAATGATATGGTCTCTGTGAATAGACAAAAGTTATTATTCAAATAGTTTCGTTTTTTTTTAAATATTTAGATAAAAACCTTATTCTAATTTAGATTACTAAATGAGGATAAGGTTTTTTTGTAACGAGGAGTTTAAAATAAAGTAGTTTAAATACGCTATGAATGTAAAGCTATTACGAAAGATAAGCGCTTAAAACTTTAGGGATAAAAATTAGTGAAATCGGAGTACTCTAAAAAGTTGCTAAATTTTGTATGCGGTAGCGTTCATTACTAGTTCGATAATCGGTCGGAAGTGTGCGATGCATAATCAAGTAGTCGAGTCGGGCCGTGGGGATGGGGGTGAGTCGTAAAACTATTACGGCAACGTACTGGGGAGTACGCCGGCTTCATTAATCGGCCATCGTATGAAGCTATCCACGTTATTATGATATGACGGTAGGCCGCATCGCTACGTGTCGTATCGCGTTACGTACGACCTTAAATACATCCTTTTAAACTCATATTAAACTTTGAAGTGCCTTAGAGCAGCTAAGATAGTAATATTCAAAATAATATCAAGCTTATGTACTAACATAAATTCTCTAGGAGTTTGTATTTTATAAAAAGTAAAGATGATTTGTTTTGTAAATTTTTGAATTTCGAACGAACTGAATGTCGCGTTGTAATATTTTTTCGCGCATATGTTCACTACCTGAGTTTGAAATATAGCTAGTGGATGTGAAATGGTTTATGTGAACCATAGAGCATGGTATACGAGTGTAAGCGCTAGAGGAAACATGCCTTTATCACATTACACCGAATATTAATATTATTAAAAAACAGAATGATACAAATATCCAAAAAAATACTTTAACATACCGTTTTATTCGGAAGTAGTCACATCTCCTTAATTTAAAGGTTTTATATGTAAAAAAAAGGACGTCGCGTTTAGATATTCAATACAATATTGCTTTTATTAGTAATTCTTTATCAGTTCAGTATCAGTTATCAATTTAACAAATTCAGAGCGTGAAAATGAAAAAATGCTGTATATGCTATAGGTTACGATTACCGTAAAAAAAGTAATCAATGTAACTAAAATGAAGCCATCACTCGTATAAAACTGGATTTGAATCCGCAACCTTTGATAAAGATTCGAATGTTTTGTCTACTGGGCCACCTTGGCTTTTAATAATAAAATATGGTAACAAGATTAAAGTTAATATTTAATGAAAATCTGTTAAGTAGTTTAACTTAAGCAGATGTGTGTATCATGCATAACCATGCCTCATTATAGACCTCATTAAATATATTCGAAATTGTATATAAATTTATCATTTTAAAGCGAATTCTGAAATTGAAATTTCTCAATTATATTTCAATATTTGGTATACGTTGAGAGATCGAGTTACATTCAGACGATGGGAGAGCAATCTTCATGAGTGCTAAAGTTGTTGGAGCGATCAGGGCGGGCGAGCTAACAATACTGTTCCTGGTGCGTCACTGCGCTCTGCTCAGTAAAGCCAAGTTTACAATGATTTACATTTTTAAATATTTAGTGTCATATAAATCATTATATATATATTGAACATACGTTTTACTGTGAAATTATTTTATACAAGTATACAACTATTATAATTAAATAATAAATATAACATAATAATAAAGTCAAAATTTTTTTATGAAAAAATAAAATTATAACACTCGCATTGAATTCATTTTGTATATACATAATAGGAGATTTACAAAACTATCGATTAAAATAAACTAATATCAATACTAAATTATACAGTTATAACAATGGCAAATATGTAATTAAAAAAAAAACTAATATTTTAATCGACGAACATATTAATGTGCACGCAACTTTAGTCTAGCGTTGTGCCGCAGATTGCCTTAGTCTAACAAGGCCGCCTATGTACCGTATGTGGCAGTCCACTACTTTGTCTATTTGATTGAATTGACTCTCGATTCTATGAGCCTAAATGGTTTACCAATATTGTTTAATAACTTGTTACTTGGATTTTTAATTAGCTATGCCAAATAATAAAGTAAATATTCGTTATAATAACATATGTTGGACGTTAAAACTATTTAAAGGCTCACATCACATTTTAGTACATCACGTTTACCTGTACAAATCAGTTTGGGAACATAAAGGTGTGTGTATATTCGAAAGGATGGGAGCAACAAATCCCAAATGTGTCTCATCGATCTTAAATGTGTCGTAGAATTTCCAAATATTTGAATAACACTGACGTAAATAATGCGAATTTAATTGCAATGTAATTTGCGATTATGGATCTCTCTGCAAACGCCTCTTTATCTGTGCACTATCGTATCTCTTTTTTCTTTATCTTAATATAATCATGATGATAAATAATATATATGCATTTTTATTAGTCTCAGATATTCGAATAATATGTACATAAGCTTTCGTCGAAATAGAATTACTCGAATTGATTATTTGTAATGTGTATACTGCTTTATAGTAACATTTCGCTGCAGATTGGAATCGTGTAACAAGACCACCCATATACTGTATGGAACTGCTCTCTACCATTAGAGGCCTATTTAGTAAAAAGTTAGGGCCTAAACAAATACACAAAAAACTTAATAGTATTATTTATCTATACATTTTCTAGAATAAAAGTTATCATTTCACTATTATTGTGATAAAAAAAAGAAAAAAATGTAGTGAAAACAACATATTACTTAACTTAAAAACTTAACGCTGCACATATTTAATCCGCTGGGTCAAAGAGGTTTTATATTTTATTACTTTAATATGCGTTTCAGTCTTGAGTGTTTTCTCGTAAAATAAAAAAAAACTTAGAGCAACGTTTAAATAAATCAAGAACATTTTGTTATAAATATTGTATGTAACCTTATTTTTCAGATGTTTTTATTACATTTCAATTAGTCAAATGTAAACGTAGCTTTACAGTGGCATTGCTGCAGATTGGTTCCGTACAACAAGACCGTGTACGGTGCGTTGCAGCCCGCTAGTCTTATTGCCTATTTGGTTGAATTTACCACCGAATCTAGTGTAAGTGGACTGTAATATACCACGAATTTTGTAATACCACAGTCTAGCTGCAAATTTTCAATTTACTTGATTTATTTTTTACAATCTAAACTGTACACAAGCCGAGATATCTCAGTGGCTAGAACACGAGTATCTTAAGTGATTCAAAGTTCAAATCCGGGTTAGTACAACTGATTTTTTATGTACTTTATTCGCATTTAAATTCATCTTATGCTCGGAAGCTTACATTGTGTGGAAGTTACACGGTGATGGAATAAACTCCAAACTTAGATGTGCCACTGGTTTCACCTTAGCAATGAGTCATCTACCGGATGGCACATTTTTTACTTTTGCAGTGTATTTCGAAACACTTATATTAGACGTATATAAAGACATGTTTGTCTTGTATTTCTTAAATGGAATAATCAAATGGAATAAAATTCAATAAACTAATTGGTATCAAGAGTTCAACAGTGGATGCGACAGTCGTGTGCGTGCATGCAAGAGGCCCTCGATCATGGATTATTTTATACGGACATGCCGTTCGCGGCTTGCCAAGGATTACCGTTGCAATTCTGGACGCGGACAAATAGGCACCATTACACATCAGTGCCTGATTGATTCTAGCGTCAAAACGCGCCATTCGGCTTCTACTTGTCACTGATTTTCGTAACAATATGTAGCTCAGAGCCATTTGATTAAAATACGAAGTGGACATTACATATTACCCGCGCAAATGTCTAAATGTTACAAATGCACTTATTATAATTATTTTATATTATATCGAAGCTTCAGTATTACGTGACTTGGTTAAATTCTACTGATAACTTTTGATTTAGCTGTATTTATACAATCACCTTTTTATTTTAACAATCTTAGTGTATTGGAAAAGTGCCAATAAAAACTTGTTAATTTCACTAGTGGCTCGCACAAAATGAAAGCCCGGTCTTATATTTCCAACTCATGTATTATGTATTGGAGTGTATATAAGCAATCCCACTATTTGAAGTCTAGACGCGGTGTGAATGAGATGAAATGAAATATCGACTCAATACAAACTGGTTTTCAGATTTTTATTGGAAATTTCAAGGCGCATCCCTTGAATATGCCCTACGATGACACGAGTATGTCTCATTCAATTGAAATTTGCTTACAATTCTTATGCGATGCGATCAACGCGTTTGATGAAAGAGTTATATCAAATAGAATAAAAATTTCTTGTCTAATACGATTGTCTGTATCTAGTTTAGTTGCTTATATTATTCATCCATAAGTAGGTTAACATGGCTTAAATATATTGAATAATTTAAATGGAACATTTCCACTAGCGAGTACCAAAACAAAACGTAAAACGTAAAAAAAACAGTTGCTATCGCAAAGTAGGTTTGGAAAAAGTTGGGATATTTCTTAAAACTGCGGGCGGTAGATTGCCGTAAATATATCACTCGCTGTCACCGCGCAGGTACGTGCCCACCTTGCCGCCACGATACGCGTATCGCCCTATCAGTAACACTGAAACAAAACAGGCTTAAGGCTTTCATTATATTCGGTAAATGTGATAAATTTAACGTTCAACTTTAAAGGTTTTGTAAAAATTGGACGGTAACATAAAATATATGTTTAATTGATATTTTACAACGTATATGATTTTGTATAACGAGATACTATACTCCTTGTTATACTATTGTTCATAGACTAAATTCAAAGTTAGTTCGAGTCAGAAAAAATCCAATAAAAGAAATGATAAATTTTCCCAAAAAACGCTACAACCGTGGAAAAAATTCTCAAGTAGAATATACGATTACGTGTCATAAGTTTTATGCCCTGAAAGTTTGAAAGTAAATTCAAACATCCATCGATAAATCTTGGCGGCGCTCAGAACGATTTCATTTTCGAATTTCAGGAGCGATTGCCTCCACTGTTAAAGTTTGCCTGAAAAATGTTCGCGGACGATTGACTTGGTATAAACGAAAATAAAAAGTTTTGTGTTAGAGCAATAGCGTTGTACATTGCGCATATAAAGTAAAGAGGAAGCTCCGAAGAGGATCACAATTTGAAACGTTCCTGGATTTCGCGGACTTAAAACGTGACCAACTTTTTGTACCAGCCGGCTATTGTAAAAGTTCGCTTCTACGATGCACTTACATTCATCTTAACAGCGTTTAAAACTAACTTTGCATTTATAATCCCATTAACAGAGAAAGTATATAGAGCTGCGGTTAACATGAATTCAATGAAAAGTATACGTTAGTTTGAAAACAAACTAATTTGCTGCGGCAATAAGCATAAACACGAAATTCATGGCGCACAAGTTTAATTCAGTTAGGCTAGTGTGGCGTGAGCTGCGTTCCGTATTATCATTACTAAACAGCTTTTATTATTCCACGATATTTGGCTAGAGGGGCCTCACACGCCCGCTAATGGAATAAAAAGTAAGGTTACAAAGTAAAAAGATAGCACCGGCAGAGCACCACCCGCGGCGGCGCTTCGTGCGAATTTCAACTGAAAATTTTATACATTCAATCTATTTGGACCGCCTTTATTTTGTGCCTCGCGATCTCGCCTTTGCGCAAAAGAGTTTCGTTTTCAATTATTGCCCACTTGTAGAACGGGACTCGATGGAAAAACAAAAAGTTGAGCTAGAAATGATATTATATAGACAAGCCGCTTTATTCGATGTTTACTGCACCTCGATTTGTTCTCGGGCGAGATCTGTAGATGTTCAAAGAAAATTATTGACGGAACGTGCCGGGATAGAGTTGTTCTCCGGAAAATGGGAGAATACAACACAAAAGCCCTTGGGTAAATCTTTGTTAGTAATCGTACAATTGCTTTTAATGCCCTGTGAATATTCAAGTAATTCTGTGTCAAATCTTCTCATTACTGATTACACTTTTTGCGGACTATAAAATTATATCCCGCCTCGTTACTTTAATTCGTACCAAGCTTTAGGGAAATTAAAATTTTAGAGACGAAATGAGGTCTGCTAGATAAAAGTATTAGCTTAACGTCCGTCAACAAAATTAGCTCTCAAATTCCTCTGTACACTAAACTGAAACTTTTAAAATTACTTTTTCTTTTAGTGCATACTTGAAAATTATTATGTTATTTTATAAACTAGCAATTGAATGAATTGTTCTTGTTCATTAATAGAATCTTAAGCTTGGAGATTAAATAATTGAGTAGATTTTATTTTGTGTTTATTTATATGTTTAATATTAGAGTGAATATTGTTACTTTTAATATATATGTAAATGTAGGTTGGCTATACGTACTCGTGTATAAGCATTTCGTAAATATTTTTAGAAAATATGTAAATACTCGTAGTTTGAATGCCACGACGCCGTGGACGTGAACTCTTAACCGTAATAACAGTATTTTCATTTTTAAATTATGAAATACAAATACCTACATGAAATTTTCATAAATTAACCTTATCGCGTGTAATGTTTATGTTTTATACTATCGCTACCTAATATTTATGTAAATGCAACCCTTTAACGTAAATTATTTTAAACGTTTGTTCGTTAGCCATTTATACGGTTGTTTTTTTAATTGAAAAAATATGTTGGGAAGTAAAAGGCTAGTA
Source organism: Vanessa tameamea (assembly GCF_037043105.1). Lineage (NCBI taxonomy): Eukaryota > Metazoa > Arthropoda > Insecta > Lepidoptera > Nymphalidae > Vanessa > Vanessa tameamea. The sequence continues at coordinate 8,812,207 of NC_087316.1, forward strand.
ACGAACATAAGGTGACTCAGATTAAGATGGATTTTGCAATTAACATATTTTTTTTTACTTTCTATTAAACTTTACCTCTGTTGAGTTCGCGCGTTTGTGTGTGTGTCTATATGTGTGTGTGTGTTGTGTGTTGATTAAATTTTGCATATGATTTCATAGATTCATGTTTCTTATGGATATCTTAGTCTTAGTATGTCAGTAATAGTATTTTTTTTAATAATTTTCCGTGTAATAAGGAATAGTTAAAAAAAAAAAAAACTAACCAATCCTTACATCGCGAATGCGTCACTGACCTTGGGAACTAAGATGTCCTTCAACCCGGAACATTGTTGTTTGACGGAAAAATATGTGATAAGTGGGAACCAACTTAGACCGGTACAAAGTCGGGATTATGTTACGTCAAGATTTAGTGACAATTAATGATTAAGATACGTTAAGAAAGATTCATTACGAATATGTTTAACTAAACATCTGTTTAACAACGTTCATAAGTAACGTCTCAAGTTTTTATTTAACTTCGCCTTATAAAAGCGTGTTAAATCTTGTATATGATTATCAGAAACAGGTTTCTTATGAAAAAGAATAATATTATCTTTTACTTAGTTCAGTCATATAATCACGATAAACAATTTTTATTAAGCAGACCTGATATTTAAAATTTGAAATTCGAGTGCGGCATCCAACCAGTTTTTTTTTCTATTGAAGTTAAAAGTGACTGATATAGAGCCTTATATTCTATTTTATTTCTACCGTAGTATGGTAGTAAACTTGTTATCCTTTACGTATATTTACGTTTATGAGATTATATATTTTTATGTCAAGGCTCGGACGTTAGGAAATATACCCATTTCATTAAAAAAAAAATGATATAAGTTTAAAAAAAAATATGGTATATAAAATTAATTGCAGTAGTTTAGAAGATGTTCAAATGTTTGACAAAGTATATAATAGTTGGGAGTATTGGCATAGCGTAGATTGAGTGGGTAAGGGGGGATCGCTTGACGCGATATTTACTGTATTGTAATATTTGTATTATATCTCTCTTTATGAAAATGTACATCTGAATGTTCGTTTAATGTCTATGTCCGAATAAAGAACTACGCCATCGCCTTCTATTTTCAAATTATAGTTTCTAATTTTAAACTGTAACAAACGTCACGAATATTCTGTTACCTATGTTGTAGTATATATATAAAATGCGGAAAACCGCAAATACCGTGTGGCTAGATCGAGCGCGTGCGATTGTTCGTTTTTATCCTATTCGCCTATCGCACGAACAAAGAGTGCAAGTTAAGCTGAAAAACAGCCCGCAGACTCACAAAGCTTTGAATGGAAGGTGCGGGTCCAAGTACGAACACGATTCCTGTGCCCTGTAATTTCAAGTTGACAACGTTCGGTGTTACGTCACGAGTTAGTCGGCTATTGGAAATGCCGCCAACGCTATTTTTGTTGCGAACTTCTCAAAAGTTAAACAGATATGTTGTTTGTCTGGAATTTCGGGGAGATACCCAGTACGTCATAGAAACAGGTTTCCGTTTGAAAATGTATTAAAAAATGTATATTAACATTTATCTCAGACATAATTAAAACAATTTTAATAAATATATCGCTCCAACTCTTAAATTTCAATTAACTATTAAAATGAACCGTACATTTAACATGTACATTTATATCGTGACAGCGTGAAACATTTAATAGATTGTCAATATTGATATATCGTCGGATGACAGATACATCATAGATGAAAACGGCGATATCGATTGTATGCGTAACGAGGATCGAACCCGCACCACACCGCGCCGCATCGATCAATGCAATACGAGTACATTTTGCATAATTGATGTCCCATTCACGGGAACGGAATATTTATTCATATTCATGAATTTTACAAATTTTTCAATTTGTTTCGCTAAGAAGTGTATTTACAGTATTGCAATGTCGTATTTGCTCCGACACAATCTGTGTAAAAGCTGGACTGAGTCGTCCGAGCGCAGACCAACGATAAAGGTAGCCTCTATTACGATATTTTTGATGCAACTGCTCCCCTACGAGCTGTTATTGCTCTACACAATACACGCCTTTAGACTCCAGGACGAAACTTGAACAATCTACAATATAATACACTCGTTCAGTAAAACAGGATCTAATTTCTTATCTCGAAATAAAATACCATTTGTTACTATCGCTACTCGAGTGACATAGAAATCGTTCAAAGAAAAGGAATAAAAAACTGTAACGAATCTGATTCCCAGTAGCGCCGAAGCCTCGGAGGTAATGGGAGATTGTAAAAGGAGGCAATAAAAGCTTAGTATTGTGTGTGAGATCCGTAGGGGAGTCTTCGTATTGTGTTCGGTCCGCGGAGGCCCCCAAGAATCGTCTGACCACGGACGCGGTCAAATTGTATAGAAATGAAATTATCAAGGTACGCTGCCGATTTTCCGAACCAATGAATCAAGATCCAATTCCCTTTTGTAATAGAACATCGTCGCGAAACGCGCCCATGGAGTTACACAACCCACTCAGTAGACGCTTAGACGCAGTTTATATCACTTTATATATTATGGTCCTTTTAGTTCAGACGACTGCTTATGACTAAATAAATAAACGGTACTTGCTTCTTCAGTTTTATTCTTATGTCATTAGTAACCGAATTAGTTTAAAATATCGATTCAAAATACGTCGTCGTTTCTTAAATAACTTGAAGACATGAAGCGGAAGTAAACAGTGCCCACTGTTGGGCCAAGGCTCTCTCCTCAGCGGATAAGGTTTAAAGCTTATTCCGCTATGATTGTCTAATGCGGATAGATGTATGTAACAATTTTTCATCCTCTACATATAGTTAATTTTTTATAAACACATGAATGAATGGATGAATTTCTACCACATTTGTACTCATCATCCACGTGGGTAAATGTAACGTGGTGCTTCATTATTATAAGTTTATATATAACTTTAATGCATTTTATTAATAATACTTTAACTTTATAATTTTATTTCTATATTATATCGAAAGCTTTATATGAATCTTTTATAGAAAAGCACTTATCCATAATAATATATATTTTGATGTGAACATGAAAAGCTCGGACAGCGTTATTCATGAAAGCACCATTACTGAATAAATACGATCTACTTTAGCAGTCTTATTGACAAAATTTTTACATTTCATTGGTTTAATCTTCAATTAAAATATTTATAAAATTATTCATGGCACAAGTTTATTGTAAACTATCGATTACATACTTAGTAAATAGAGTTTTAGTTGTAATAACAATCTACTATTTAACAATTATCAGCTTTGTTAAGAGTCACAGACATAGATAAGTGGTCACGGTAACTGATTCTCATATATTTGGATCGTTATTATATACATGCATATGTATATATTTCAGTAGATTCTTATTGGATAATATTTTTAACGTTAAACTTTTTTACGTTATCAAGATGAATACGGTTCAGCAGTGCGATTCAGTAAGAATTCACTTCTCACTCGGAAATTTTGATAACTGACTTACAGTGATACGCCATTTAGATACGAGTATCCTATAAATATTATAACTATTATAGTCTCTTCTCTAATTTCACACTCTTCTGCGGAGGGATTCGAGTTTCTTGTTTCTGAATAGCCCTACAGTTTATAATACCGAAAACTATGTAAACTTCGATATGAATTTTACATAGTTTTCGGTATATCGATCAAAATTAAATATTTTTAGGAAGATTTCACACTATCGCCAGATTTCTTATAACGGATTTTATTCATACAATATTACCCATAAAATTTATAGTTATCATTCTATAAATTCAAATGGCAACTTAAAAATCTAAGTTTTATTGATTTAGAGGAGAATAAAATTAAGTAAATTAAATAAATCGAGAGCCAAAATGGCCTAGTAGTTAGAATGTGCATCTTAACCGATGATTGCGGGTTCAAACCCACCACTGAATTTGTTTATAATTCATCTCGTGCTCGGCGGTGACGGAAAACATCGTAAGGAAACTACATGTTTCTTATTTCAACGAAATTCTGCCACATGTGTATCCACCAAAGCGCATTGGCGCAGCGTGGTGGAATATGCTCCAAGTCTTCTCCTCAAAGAGAGGAGGCCTTAGCCCAGTAGTGGGAAATTTACAGACTGTTGTAAATAAATCGAAGTTCTTTGCTAGCCGTACGAAGGCCTTCGTGTAAAACTATCTCTTCTACTCATACGAGCATCAGGTGATGTTTGTAGTACAGCCGTCGGGGAAATTAAACTTCATTATAAACTTCTTCCATTTATAGTTATTGGAATTTCATTGCATCAATGATGAAAATGAGTTCGAACAAGACGATATTTCTATTTTACTGACTTACTGTTTGTAGTGTTAATGAGATTGTAGTGGTCAATACGAGTCAGTGGCATTTAAAAGTATCGAAAACGGTATCTATAGTAAGGAATTTTGAATGAAAAGTGAAATATTCGGCATGTTTGGTCATTGAAAGAAGTATTCTTTTTTGATATATAAAATTACTAAAATGTTGACAGTTTGGTAATTTTGAAGATATCATCAACTTCTATATTTACTTTTTGAATAAACAAATGTTTTGTCTATTTATGTCGTTGAATGTCTTTGCTTGTGTCATACTCGTAAAAAAACTTTAAATTTTAAACTTCAAATAAATGTTTTCATTCCGGAGACATTATTCAAAATGAAAATTACTACACAATATATCCTAAATGTCCTTGTAAGTATGTACTCACAGTAAAGTGAAAACACAGAAACCCCTATATTTTGTTGGATTTACCAAAACTTAAACAACAATAAACATACATACTTATATCCTACCTTACACGCTCGAATTTAACAAGTTTAAGAGTCGAAAGTTGAACCGAAATTACATATTTTGTTCCAAATAATATCAACGAGTTGTCTGAAAATATTCGTATTTTAGTAAGATTTCGTTCAGTCGCTCCGTAATCTGCGTCAAATTGACTTTTCCGGCGAAGAGCTGACGAGTCTCCGACTGTAATATCCCATAAACGACCCAAACGTATTGGACCCCGTGCTCGAAGGTTGATAAATTTCGTTGATATTTGAATGCGTTATGCTCCTTTTGGGTTATAGTCGGCCGTCTCATGTCAATAAATACTTCGGAGGGGAGCTATTTCTCGGTCCCCGATAATCTTCTATTAATGAAAAACTTTATATTGTAACCTTCACTCTTGTAAAAAAATATTAAGAATATCAAGGGAGCTTACAAAAAATAATAATCTACTGACACTCTATCGATCTACTGACAGTGCAACACATGCTAGGTGCATGCACGGGAACACTGATATTGAGGATGGCAATGAGTAGACGGGTCTCTTGTCACAGACGTTCAATTTTATTGACGTAAATAATAATTAACACCTATATTATACTGTAGGCGGGTTACATCAATTTAAAATAGCGTTTATAATTAGTATAAGAAATACCTGAACTTGTTTAACTGTATAACATTTGATGGCATATCTTGAATCATTCCAATTCTGAAAAAAAAAAAAAATTCACCGAAGTTCTAAGCCTGAAAGATTTTCATATCTCCGCTAAGTAAGTACAAAGTAATTTCGAAAACTTCGAGATAAATTTTGCGTCATTTCCCTACTTTTAGGAACTCTGCAAAATATCAGACATCGACTTAAGACCATTAAAAATTAATGAATAATGTTATCTGATAACGATTTCAGAAAGTTTAATTAAAATTACCTTCCTGACACTTCCACTGGATCGCTAATACAACCCAATTTCAATTTTATACGAAAAAGTTTATTGTTTCAAAGATAGATTTGGATGAAAAGGCTACTTTTGTAAATTGTTCAATGTCTGTTATTATTTTTTTCAAATAATTTTTTTAAAATAAAACTAAATCTTTAACATATAATATATACATATATTTTGCATTTAATGTTTATTACTAATTAAAATGTTCTCAACTAATTGTTGAGAACATTTCAGAAATTTATTTCATCAAGTATTACCGCTGCATTATATTAGAATATAATTCATCATCATGTATGATTACTAAAATATATCGATTGACATTCACGGGCTCGTTTATATTTTTATTCTATACTTTATCATGTACATAAAATTATATACGTAATATTTTGCAGCTGATATAGTCACAATAAGCGAAATCTTTTATGGCAATAATTATAATATTAATCACTGTTTATTAAACATTTGTGCAGTAGTCATTTAATAATAAAGAATTTGCTTTACAATAGTGTTTGTCTATTGTGAATTTGTGATATGTGAGGGACGATGTCTATACGGGACGTATCTGTTAAAGTTACTGGGTATCAAGCCAGATTTAAGAAGGTAGCTGCTATACTGCATTGGTTCAGAATGTCGTTCCTTTTGATCTTTCTCCAACCGCGTCGGTCTTCCATCCCATAAGCTTTGTGAGTGAGATGCTAGTAAGTGTATTTGTGTACGCAACTACACTACACCCGTACGAACATATCCTGGCTACTTGACTAGTCGTTGTTGAGAATAGCCGCCGTGGCTATTAATCATTGTAGTAGTATTTCGAAATTGTTTATATAACATTCATTTTTATTAAATATCAAGACATTTATATTTTACTTATTGATTTATATTTAATTATTTATTAAATCGTTTTGGTAATATTCTTTCCTTAACGGAATTATTAAATAACACATTTTGACGTTAGAAACGTTAGTTAATTCAGCTTAATCATAAATCACCTTTACAACATCTTTATTAAGGTTAATGTCCATAAGGTTGCATTATTTTACAATGTCTATAAGTTATATAATATTCGTAGGACAAAACATAGTATTTAACATAGCACTTCAGCGTACATTTTTACTCAGGCTTACTACAAAGGAATCTTTATATGCAGAAATAAAAGCCAATTGCAAATATAAAGAATTTAGATCAAAAAGGGTAAAACATTCGGGAAATAGCGATAAGATCATTCAAAGACTGAAGAATTGTGAGCTTTATTCATCTTTGAGTCAGTCAAAGTAAATATTTATTCATGTAAACCGGAACAATACATTTACAGTGCATTTTATATGATGTTGAGAAAATAAGTTGACCTTGAAAATAATAAATTCAATTTCGTTTCGATAATTTGTAATACAAAAAGAGAATATGGCTTTAGTCCATCAGTGGAACATGTACAGGTGGTTGCAGTCTGTATTTACTAAATATATATATATATATATGTACATATATAATCATTGCAACTGTATGTATCAATGATAGGCACACATTTCATATTAAAATAAAATTGTTGTATATTATAACAGTTTCTTCAAAGAAATATAATTGAGTTCTGATTAATACACACATATATTCTTAATAATTTTTAATATTCAATGAAATTAAGAATTAAACAAAATTTATTTTTACGAAGCGTCATACGCGACCTATTATGTAATATTTACCATTACCGCGTATGAAAAAAAAACCGTCATGAACGAGGGAGGGTGGTGTCGCGGTAATTGCTGGCAATTTGTAATGGCCGTGTGATTGCCGGGCGGAACGTTGAGTCTAAACTGCGCTATTAATTTCGTACATTTGATTAACGAAACTACTTGTTATGGTAATGAACGCAGGGAAAGAATGCACGCCAACGCGCTAACGCGACGCCTTGTCGACACGTTGTCGAGCTTGCAATATTTTCACTTCGCTAGTAATTACAGCCACGGCGTTTTAAAATTTAAAACCTTATTTATAGTGAGCTGTTTCGAATATTTATAGTTTTTCATCGGGATTAATGACCCTTGTTTAATGAGGTAATTAAAAAATTGACGGATGTTTGCAAATTTTTAATGGCGACAGATCACAATTTAAATACGAGCTAAAAAATGAAGGTGAACTTTATTTAACTGAAGTCGTTGTAACGATAATAAAGTATTAAGTTAATAATAAAATCTTTTTGAAAAATTGATTTTTTTCTTATTCGATAAAAAAAGATTTTATGCTAAATTGTATTGTCACTAGAACTCTCACATCATTTCAGCTCAATTGATTGAGCGGAAGAGGTTTTAAGTTCAGTTGTAAAATTGCCACACACACAAAAACAAAGAAATATATGTGCCTGTAAAGATATACAATAATTACACTTAACAAAATACTGAACTTACACTAATATTATAATATAAAGAACACGAAGTTCACGCTTGTCACGTCAATCATTTAGATATAAAGTGGGTGATACTGAGAAGCCCCACTACCTATGTATATATATATATACAAAACCCAAAACCTTCGAAACGCTCTGAATCTTCTGATATAAGATCCCTGTATATTGATTTAATATATTTTCTAACTAAAGCATTACAAAAAAGAAAGTATTTTATTAGTATGGAATAGACATAAAGTTCTACTGTGAGTAATAAAAGTATCGTAAGTAAACGAGGGGCCATTACACGTTACCAAGTAGGGTGTATTCATGTTGCAGTCAAATTCGTGACTTGTCAATTCCGTTCCGATATCGATTATATCTCAGACAGACTGAAAAGTTTCGACACGGAAGCATCGTTCACGACACGCACGCGAACTTACATGGAAATTTGGATAGTTAAAGAATATAAAGCAAATCGTTTATTAACATTTCAATCATTTTATCTATCTATATTTTTGAATACAACAAACAAAATAAGATAATATTTAATTGTTGGCATCTTCCAAGTATTCGAAAAAATACAATAAAATGTAATCCTTAGCATGTGGTGATTGATAATTTTTAAATGTATTATCGTTTATTTAAGTACTCGAGGCAAAATTACTGAGTGCTATGCTGCATAATTTATTTAATAAAACATTTATTTAATAGGTATTTCGATATAAATTGAAAAAAGGTTTTACTAATCTGTATTTAAATAATTATTCCTTAATTTACTTTTCGTTCAGCTGTACTAAAGAGATTTTATGCATTAATTAAGACCACAGATCGAGATTTACAATTACACGGCCTTCTATAAACAAACTTGATTGCTTTACAAAAACTCAAATAACTAAGGCAGTGTCTCAAGTAGAGGTTCATTTGAATATCAAAGACGAAATTCAAATTACGGCGTTTACAATAAAGGCTCAGCCGGTTCGGTATTACGAGCTGATGTAAATTTCCGATACTCATTTTGAGGACGAAGTTCTGATGTCTTTGTCGCGAATCGCGATCCATCAATTGCACCAGATTTATGAGCTAATTTGAAATTGTATCTTAACTTTTACTAGCTATTCTCTATATTAGCCTAACGTGATACTAATTAGACCTTAACGTATAACTAACAGTAATAATACTTCGAAAGTCCATTTTAATACAATGATTACAAATACATTAAAAAAAAAAAAGTATATTTGTCAGTTAAACCATGCCACAGATTTTGTTAAGGATTTTTAAATAAACGTAATAAAAACAAAGTCAAATTAAGCAATTGTATGTGTAAGTAAAATAAATCTTGCAATTGTGTTTATTATTCAAGTTAATTTTGAATAACGTTTTATAGTTCGAACCAAGCGATCCCATTCTATGTTAAAAAAATATTTTACTATTCGCCACATGCGTTTATTTTAATATCTCTAAAAATAGAGATAAAACGAACAAATGTTTTAAGTCAATTTTAATTAACATACGCTTTTGATTAATAAGTTATTAATTTTGTTTTCACTGTTCACAAATAAATAAACCTAACGTTTATAATATGTTTCTAATTCTTTATACATATATAAAATTGATAACCGTATATTTTATATGATATTATGTTGTGTGTCATGACTGGACTAGATTAGTATTATGGATATAAGGTGGTACGTCCTGGTTTCAAAACCCAGGTCGGACCGATTGAAAGCCATCGGGTTTCTATGTCAAAAATTCTCAGGAACAGCAAGCTGAAAGTGTGCTTACTGTTTTGGCTTGGAAAGCGTGTAAAACCGTTGGTCCTGCACCTGACCTCTTTCCGCTCGTATCGGATTTGCCTTCCCATTGGATGAGAGATAGTTAGGAAATAGAGAGTGCACCTGGATTTTCTCACACACTTGTACACCGTTATATGTCCTACGTGTAGTACCCCATAGTGCGGTAGTCATCCTGATGACTACCCCACTATGGGGTAGTCATCATTATACTATGACAATTGTGTAAGAATTCGGTTGAAACGATCAAATTAATCATATCGTGTGTAATTTTCTGGTGAAATTAATTAGAGTTTAAAAAATCTTTCGTTTAACTTTTAATTTAATTTTTTATTGCTATTGTAAAAAACGCTGTAAAAAAGGTACCAATCGGATTAGTAGTGTCTATGTAAGTCCGAAATAATTATATTAAAAAGTGAAGGAAATAAAAAAAAACAATTGTCAAACAAAAGAAAAACACCAGCAGAAGTATGTGGTGTATTTATTGTTCTTGAATTCATTTTTTATTATTTTAAATACAGTTTAATTTAATTTTTGCCATTTTTCGTGTAGTCAAAGATGCGAGTGGAATTATGGTTTAGAAAGCTATTTTACCCGTAATATAATCAAAGTGCAGTAATATTATAGCAATTTAAGTTAGCCTATTAGTTAAGTTTATGTTTTTGGCAAGTGTAAGCTCTTTGTAAAGTGAAAACATTAAACTGCATTGCAATTTGTAACTTAGAACCAAGGAAATTATTTCAAAAAAACAATCATAGTGATCCTACTGCGCTTGTAGAAATTGCATTCAAGCTTTACGAGTTTTATTCTTATATTAATATTAAAATATCTCTTTTACTTTTACTTTGTGGTAGGATTTTATTCATCCCGTCTGTGTAGGTACCACTTACTCATCATATATTCTACCAACAAGCAGCACTACTTAGTATTGTTGTGTTTCGAAGTAAAAGGAGAGTGAGCCAGAGCCACTAGGAACATAACATCATAGTTTCAAGGTCGGTAGCGTATTGACGGTGCAAGGGATGGTTAATATTTATTATAGTGCCAATGTCTATGGCCAAGTGGCCCATATGCCAGTATCGCCTCTATAATATAAAAAATCTTTACTACTTTTTTGTAAACTTTTTTACGGCCATGTTTTACTTTAATATGGTATTAAATTTTTCATTAATTTAATATTTCAATATATTTCTAGAGAGTGGGAAAAATATAATTTAATTTAAGTTATCAGTAATTGGGTAAGTGTCACTAAGTGAGTCTTAATGTAAGCTGCATAATCATCAGAAAATCTGTTTAGCCGTCTTGAGTAGTCAGTCATAAAATAAAATAACATACGCGTTAAACATATAGATTCATCCTTTATTAAGTCGTTTAAATATTGACTTCATATGCTAAATATTTATATATACCAAAATTCTACCCGTAGATAGGCCTTTATTCTAAAAGAAAAGTTAATTTCTCTCGATCATTATATTATACTCCTGAATATGGATATACCATCAAATATCAACTTTGAAGTATCCATCGGATCGAAATCTAAGGTTATCACTATAAGTTTGGTTAAGGTTAAGCAGTACTTCGCTTTGTGGAACATCAATTACTTCTAAGCATCTTATGAAACTCAGATGTTCTCTTGCATAGAATACAGCAATCATCTCTGGGATATCTCTGCAAAATATCATAATATTTGTAGCGATGGATTCGTACCACAAGAGACTTTGGCGACGTAACGTTGCAATATTGTGAGACTGAGATCATCGGACCACGAGATGTCGTACATAAACTGTATCTAATTACAAATAAAACCAATATCAAAATATTCTTTATTCAAGTAGACTCATAAAAGCACTTTTGAATCGTCATGTTATATATACATATGTTATTATAAAATATTTGTATGGGTATCTGTGTATTAATTCATAAGCTACGATACCTTTTTCATCCTCGTTTCTACATTCTTCCTTCTGTTTCTTTCCTCTTCCTCAAGAACCGGCGTGGGATCTCTTTGGTAGCGATAAGGCCGATTGCTGTACATTTTGAAGGATTTTCAAAATTGTTTGCTTTCTAATTTTTGATAGCAACCTTAAATGAACACTAAGCAATATATATATACACGAAATCCCAAGAGTATTTAGATATCTAACCTTTTATTAAAACTCGTTATGACATATGATACGACACATTTTAATCTGAATATTATCTTTGGAGATTACGTACAATTTTTTTTATAAAAATCCTTATATTTGGATTCACCTAAATATTATAAATTTGATATAAAACCCAACGACAAAATAAACTTCTGTTAGAATACAATTATAAGATTTTCCTTATAATTGTATTTTTTAAATCAATGAGCTATTCGGTGTCTTAGGTAGTTGAACAAAGATTGAGTATAAGACGTCTGGATTAACATAATGACAGAAAAACAATTCCTGGCCGTAAATTCGAGACATTCCATTTAAATTAAAATAATCTTGTTTCTTCTTTCTAGTCAATATTCGACAAAATAAACTTAAAGAAATAGCTGAGGAGACCTCTCTTTATCTGTCCCTTCTGACCTACAATTTACTCGATGCCTTTACGGTTGACTTAAATGCCAAAGCAAGGCACTTAAGTCACAAATCAAGTCGATGCTTGTATTTTTTTTTTGTGTAAGCCGTATATAATGTCTCATTCAATTCGAAACATATCTAATTATAAATCTCGTTAATTTAATATTAAAAAACAGATTGTATTCATATAAAAGTAGTGTTTTATTTGTATAAATTTAGTAATGATTGTGATGTATTGTTCGATTCGTTTATCGATTTTCGAGGCCTAAATGATGTGTCTGAGTGTGTGTGTGTGTATCTTTGGTTGTAAATGATTATTTCGTCTCGAAAATCTTTAAAAATCAACGTTACAATTTAATTTGCTGAAGTTTTTATTAAACTCGAACCAGCTGTTTTTTTAATATTAAAACAACAGACAAATATTGCTTTTAAGTGACAGACTTAAATAATTATCACCCGGATCCTTTTTTTTTAATTCCGACCTGGATTTCGTTTTCAACCTGTACATACAAAGATGTGAAAAAATAGTTAAGTGTTAATTGATTAGTATATTTTTAAGAACGATAAATCTATTTGCTTTTTTCATGCAGTAAATTAAATAAAGTGAAATGATTTATCAAAAGCAATACGTATAATACAAAAACGGTCATTGCATGATTAAAGAAGGATCAATCATAATATAATCAGAGTCAATCTTTCAAATGGATGGACGGTTTCTTTTCATAGATAATGTGAACTTATTACGCAGTACTAACGGTCACAAGCCTTCCTTTTATCATTCTTTCCATAGCTTCCTGTTGCTTCTTTTTCTTTGAAAATATTCCGCTAATTAAGGAAGGAGGGGAGGAGTGGAGGCTGAAGATTTCCTGGTCTAGCAGATTACGGTATCTCGGAGAAAATGTTACTCATAGTCAGAATTCATTTTTGTGGTATCTTTTATCCGTTGTTTTGTAAAGTTTGCAATTTTTTTTAATTGTTATTTATTTTTTATTAATAATTAAAATTGCATAAGTTATTATTATATTAAATATGGTTTCCTTAAACGTAATACAGTGTGCGGTCGATTTATACGTAATAGTTGAGAACACGACTCGAGTTCAAATGGCTCTTTGGATTGAATTATGTAACAGATGCGGGTTCAAATTTGAACAAAAGCACTGAGATTATGACTCTCGTTTGGTGGTTGATTAAAATATATATAGTATGGTTAATTAATTTAACTCCTTTTGGAAACTTAGCTGAACGACCTTAGCCCAGCAGTGAAAATTAACTAGGTGCTACTGAGAACGTTCAGCAAATAATAAAATATACTAAAAAGGTATTTGAAAGAAAAGGTTTTTATATTAATCCGAAAATAAAACGACTAAATACTTGCCTTTTATATTCGAGTCATTGATATACCTATCTCATAAAATCACGAGATAGCTATATAGTTCATGATCATGGTTAATGCAGACATTTAATCAATTACTGTCAATAACGTAGCTCGAATCGGTTCGAGATAATATCTCCAACCGACAATAGGGTCGTTATGTGAGTAGCTTCATCTGCTTTGAAGGGAGGTATATTGCTGAATAACATCGTGTTTTACGTATATTATTAAAAATATATATTCGATGCATTTACCTAATTTTTTAATATTTATTTATTTTTTGGCACTTGTAAAACATTTACTTATTGACATTGACGAACTAATAGATCAAAGTTAATAATAATAATTAAAAAATCTGTAATCGATCAGTTTTAAATAATAATTGAATAATCAAAAAAAATATGCGAACTATTTACAAATAATTCTGTTATCAATAAAAAAATAAATGAATACATTATATAATTATCACCATTTCGAGATTTACATATTCAGTAAATATTAAAATACAAACGAAACTTAAATGGTTATAGCAGGATACTTGTTTTCGAAGATCAGATAGGTTGAGTGGCTCGCGACTTCAGCTTCAAGAGTGCTTATCCCGCGGCAAGCTTGCATGAAGAATGTCGAATATAGAAGACGTGAAAGAGGAAAGATCTTTCACGATTTTTAGTGCCATTTTTAAAAAAAATACATCATGAAAGCAGTGAAAGTATCTCATGCTTGCTTGAATAAAATGTATCCGTTTTAATTTTTGAAATAGAATATCTATCGTTCCAAATATTTGACATATTTGATACTCGATAAAAATTGTTTGGATTATCTTCGAACGAAATAGGTGTCTCGTATCAGTTAGTAAAATTACATTCATGTGTTCCCGAATTACGGAAAACCAACAGGGCTTAGCATCCATTTTAATTTATGAAGCAGCTACTGCGCCGAGACTATACGAATCTCTTTGTATATGGTAGGTATAAATGAAATTCGGCCTATTCTTATGCAAATACTCTGGTTCGGTTTGCTAGCGCTGGTATAAGACAAAGCGACGTTGACAACCAACATCAGCTGTAGCTATCAAGTCAACATCCCATGCTCGGATTTCCTATGAATTTTGCTTCTATTTCTTCACAAGTGGGATCTGCACGAAATTTATCCATTGAATTTCCCGCTTACTCATTACTATAAAATATTCTTGTATTATTTTCAACTAGATTCCTTAATTCAGTATACGTAATGTAAATGTTTGTTGAGCCCGCGATGAATATTTATGATATAATGTATTCAAAAATTTAGTAAAGTAAAACTGTAGAATAAAAATGGTAATCAGCAAAGCGATAACATTTTTCAGCATCGTGGAAAAATGTGAATGCCTGTACGTGTAGACGAGGCTCACGCAGGTATCACTAAAGGGCATAGAATTACAAATGGCCTTTTCATTTTTTCTCTGGGGGCATCTCGGTATCAGTCAGAGCATGCCTTGAGATGCAAAGTGTGAACCGAACGAGAGCTTTTTATATTTGCGGCAGCCATGCTCGGATTTGCATAATATTGCTTCCTTAACATTTGTACTGTATCATGATGTGCAGAATTTTTTATACCTAGATTCAAATAAAAAGAGGTACGTCCTAAATAAAATTGAAATGTAGTATTAGGATAGTGTTTTGGACTCAAATTCCCAAACTGTTTACTAAATAGAATATTTGTTATCGAATAAATTAAAAAAAAAACAATCAACTACTAATTCATAAATCTATCACTGGCACGGATTGCCTAGTCGTTATTAGTTAATAATATTTTCATCAATTCGTAGGAAATTTATTTACGTCATGTAATCTAAAACAATTTCAAACATAAGCTCAAAGCGCATTATATAGTATAACTAGTTTATCCATACTATCTTTCAAAACATTTCTGTAACCCGGTGTAAATAAAATGTTAACAAAGATTTTGGACGATGGGCTATTTGATGAGACCTTATGAGACTTGCCGTAAGGCTTAAATAATGATGAAGACATAGATAATGAAATAAAACATTTTATAAATACCACAAAATAATATATTTTTAAATCAAATCAACATTAAGTCTGTCTGTCTGTCCGTTCTTCTTTCACGGCCCATCCGCTGAACCGATTTTGATGAAATTTCATTTGTAGCTAGCTTGAACCTCAAGAAACGGCAAAGGTTTTTAGATTTTTGATGGATAGAACCTCATGACCAATCCTTAAAATGAAAGGGAAGTCGCGGGCAATAACTAGTTTATGTAGTAAGCCTTATCTATTGATGTTCTGGTAATATAAGATTGTAATTGTAAACCGTAATAGAAAATTGTATATGTAATGTTCTGTTTTATGATTTTTTAATATTCAATAAACTGTTTAGACTCCCTAAAACGTATAAATCAGCTTTATGAGAAACTAAATTAATCGATCAGCCTTTCCGTTACGATTTGATTTCAAAAAATCTAAAGCCAAGCTAGTCACTATTCAATCTGCATAATATTGCTTCCTTAATATGCCACAGCGAAGGGAGAGGTGAAATTGCTTTTTTCTCAGTACGGGAAGTCAATGAATTTAAGTCAATGGTAGATAGTGGGGTCGGAATGTTTACCTAGTCAAATGTGATGGAATGAGGACGGGATGCGAGCGATGGTCGCGTTTGAATTTGTAGAAACGTTTTTGCCTCAACCCTGTGTGAAAGAGTTAATTCGATTCGATTCGAAGACTTTATCATACATGAGACCAACGGACTCAATACGTTCTCTATTTACACAACAAAAATTAATACGATTTAAATTTTCATTTAAATATCTCTCTTGAGATTAACGTGCTTTTTTATTTTACTGGTGCATATAAAAATCACAGTATATTATATACATTGAAATGTACCGAACGGTTCAAACCTGAGCAAGCATCAGTATCATGAATCAAAAATCAAAGAATATATAAATTAACTAAATAATTAACTATTCACGGCCAAACGATGACACAAATAGCTGCAACCTATGTATATAGTTGAGAATCTGGGTAGACCTGTACCAAAGACCTTGATTGCATGACTTAGGGACACATGATTATTTAATTGACATCGATTTCAGTCCTAGGCTGTATCAAATAATAAATGCAATCACAAAGCAACTTGAAATAGTCAGATTTAGATCAGAGAGTAATATTAATAATCAGAACTATTAAAAGAAATATCAGTCATAATTTGAGGAATACCAATTTATTTATTATTGTACATTAAGATATTAAATTTTCATCAAAATCAAAGTCAAGAATCTTTATTCAATATAGAAGTGTTTACAGTTGCTTATCTACCACCGGTTCGGAATTTAACACCTTGGACCTGAGAAGAACCGGCTAAAGAAACTCAGCGGGATATTTTTTTTTTGGTTTAAAAAGGTATGAAAGTTTGCATTCATAAATCATGAATGTAAACTTTCATACCTTAAGTATTTATTTTTATTAAAACGCCGTATTAAATATTTACTTTAAGCAAACGCATAAATACTGTTTTCATATTTCTTATAAATGACTAACTTCCATGCGAACATTCATCCCCAATTTAACTCTCTTAGGAGATGATTTTTGAGAAATCTTTCCTTTGTGCTCACTTACATTCCATGAGGAATTCGTGTGCAAAATGTCATCCTGTTAGATCCACCGATTTAGGCAGTGCGTAGTATGTCAGTCGTCATTTAAATATTTAATAAGTAGACACATTTGGCGCTTTCAGTATGTATTTCCCCCCCTCTCTTCAGTTACTCACTTCCGATTAATATCAATACTTTGTATTGCTGTATTATAGCTTAAAGAGTGTACTACGGATCTTGTAGTTGATGGTGAATTGGTACTATAATAAGTGATTTATAATTATTACAGTTACCTTCGATTCTATTTTAGGCAAAGGTTGTACCTTAATATGCCTAATAATATGATTTGAATGTACCCGATTTTGAGGTAAATTTATAAAATATTAATGTTACCAAAGTAGATTACAGTAATACGATTAATTATGTTAACACAAAGAAGGATTTGGTAATTCAGTTGTCTAATACAATATTTAGGTAATGTATAATAGAATAATCCTGTCTGGCTCGTAAAAGCCTTCAGAAAATTATTTTATACATCTTATATTAGATAATAATAACAATATAGAAATAAAAATTTTATTAAAACATATATTTAATCTGTTTTTATGTTTATTGTTCAAAATGATAAATCCAAAACAGAAGCACTAATGAAAGTCGTTAAGAATTAAAGATAAATAAATATCTTTAAAATAATAAACATAACATTATAATACACGGATAATTTAACAGGGTCCTTGTCATTATAAAAATGGTTTTATCTTTTAAACCTTAAAAAATTCTATTAGAACTTCTGTGAGTTGTTTGGTTGGTTGGACCATGAATTATGATGATATATATTCGATGTAGTATATTTTATTTCCTTTTAATTATTTATACATTTGTTTTTTTTTAATTCTATATAATATTATAATGATATCAAAAAGCTTGCATTTATTATTTTAAAAATATACTTTACGCAGATAAAAACTAACTAACTTTTTATGTACTAAACATTAAATGAAGAAAATTTTATGTGATATCATCAAAATTATCAGCATCTTACTCCTCATTTATTCAATTGCGAATTAAATACCAAACACGATATTCAAAATCACCTTAATCGATAATTGTAAATATTTCAGTGATAAATAATATATTCATGTATCAAAGATTTCTGACATCAGAATAAGCTAATGGCATTCAAAAAATGACATTAGAAAATCAAAGCATAATTTAGTCAATTTTGGTTTCATGAATCGTAATTGAACTCATCAATTATTTTACAACCAAACAATAATACAATGTATTTCTTTGTTCCGGAATGAAATGTGAGCGAGTATATCACATCTTAAGTCCCATTTTAGCAACGTATTTATGGTGTAATTAAGGATTGATATATATGTTATCTCGTATGGTAAAAGTGACTTCTATCAAGGGGGCGATTGCTGCTCTGCCTTGGTCTAATAAATGAACTTATCTTTTTTTTTAAATTCATTTCTAGATTTTCAAAGTAAGTAAGCTTCGGTTATGCACGATAAATAATAATTTAATTATATTCAATTTATATATGTATGTAATTAATTGTCGTAAAAGAGTAACCCCTGATTTTTGTTGCCAATTCCATGCTCCGACACGGTGGTAAATTAAATTTCAATTTAATATTTTAAGCGCTGATTCAAAGATGCTTATAGAGTTGACTTTAATAATAGTACGAAAATAATATTACATTATCGTTGAACATGTCATAGGGGCTCCTTTCAATGACAGACGGCGCACGTGAAGTCAACGCCGTTATTTGCTCGAAGTTTATTTATTCGCAACTTGCCCGTTTCAGATGACCACTGTCCACTCACAGCCTGTCACAGTATTTTTCGACCCTTTATTTTCACTTGACAAGAATATTTGGAACGTCCTCTCGATATTACATTCCGATACGACTTTTTATTCGTGATACATTTTTCCAATTGTCTCCGCTGCGCGCCTCCGCAGTGAGAACTAACGGAATAGAATTTTGAAACAGTTTTGATTGATAAAGGTAGACAGGTTTTCGCTTTCTTTGTTTGTGAAATTAGATTCGGGAGGTAGCTTGAAGCTTCAGTTCCACTTGATTAATGATGATTCGAGGGGGATCCGAGAAAAAAGAAACGATTTTAGGTCGCTCGGTTTTCTATAGAAAACGAATTAGAAGTTAAATCGCTTTTCGGTAGGTTAATTTCTGTCTCGAAACGAGTGCGCTTAGATTTGATGCAATAGAGCGATATTATCCAATTTTCCGAATCAACGCTTGTGCTCTGTTAATATTTGATATGTTCTCGACTTTTCTCGAATTTAACGCGCCGATTAAACAACGCGGAGCGAAGGATTATATGTGAATATTTAAAATGTTATATCGGTTCTAATTCAACGAAAGGGCAATATTTTTCAAACAATAAACAACTATTTATATGAAAGTAAAATTATTAACGAACAATTTATTAATAACCCACTGCTGGGCTAAGCCATTTCATTTTACGGAGTAGGTTTGATGCCTATTTCATCACTAGTTCGTGCAAGTAGCCGAAACTTAGTAACTTTTCTTAACTAACTCCAATATCATTCAATATCATTCAAGTAACAATGCAATCATTTTATATACCACAGATTATATATTATAAAAACGATCCGTTTACAATAATAAAACCTTAACACAGGTAACGTTATATTTTAATAACAAATGTTATTTAAATCCACAAGATTCTACGGATCAATTTCTATTCGAATCTGCATTTTTTTTTTAAGTTATCGAATCTAGTCAAATAACACATAGTTGCATATTGCAGGAAGCCATTAAAATAGACGGATTCCTTTTATGGCCCAGTTGGCCGCTTGAGATAATATCGGTTTATTTTATGGTTGCAATAAAGGATTTTCGATTTTAGCCAGTCGTCTGTATAGCCCAGATTTAATTCAGACTAAAATATTATAGTTTAGTGTTTAAGATAGCGTTCAAATTTTCCGTTATAAGATAAATGATTGTACTTGATTTAAGTAAATAGCTTCGTAGATATTTCTATTAAGGAGTTTTATAAGGTTGTCTGTACGTAACAATTTATCTTTTTTGTTAATGTTATGAACAATTTTTTCGTTATATATCTATGTTGATACTAATATATATTTTTTTAGTCATAGGTAGTCATCCACATGAAATGAAATCGTTCCCTTTTTTGTTAACGGTGTTTTAAATTATATCTATTAAACGATATTAGAAAAATATTTGCACTTAAATTAATTGAAGGTTAGAAATGCACAAAAGATTCCCTTCGCAGAATAAGAACTTCTCAAAGTTTACATTCACATAATCAGAAAGTGGGTTAATGAGATTCGTTCAAGAAAAACATCTCGTTACGCCATACATTATTCAAGCTTTCTCAAAGTTATTCCGCGTTCACGCGTTCATTAGATACGAACAAACTTGCGATTCCCGTAAAGCGTCCGGACCTGACATATCTACTTATCACCCTGCAAACTATTCTCAAGTATTCGGGGACGGCGGTATATAATCGCGCCTTGTTATTTAAATTTATCACTCAACTTTTATCTTCTAAATTCATTGTAGCAGGTAATATTTCACAGGTTATTAATTACGCAGCGCCGGCATCCTCGGTGTAACTCTTATTACATTATGTCAGTTGCAAATTGAAAAATTCCCGGGGCGTGTGTCCCGTCTCTCCGAAGTATTTTGGCAAAATTATTCTCATTCATTAAGTCGAGAAGTGTAGGGCGCGCGAGATTGTCGACGTACCATTCACTCATGAGTAACGAGGTGACTTCCTGTTATTAGTTATGTTCCCGTATTATTTTTCTTGTTCTTCGGGAACTGGCCGTCGTTACTGATTTCGGATTCCTTCATTAATTTTCCCTTACATTTCCCGTAAACCAATACGTTTTGCGATTATTCAGCTGAATCGTTTGACTTATTTTCATAGTAAGGTAGTATTTGTCTCGGGAAGTATGATATATTATCTAGAGAAACAAATCCATTTTCTATATTTACTCATTTATCTAATCCGGTGACATATTGCCAAAACAACGTTCGAATCTCTACGCAGTACTCACGTCTCTTAATACCAATCCATTAATTAAAACTTATTTTGTCGCAAATACGACACCTCTTTGTTGACAAATAACGTTCGCACGCGTAATCCCAACTTAAACTTAGTTATTGTTTACCGAACATTCTCTATACGATTATTTTAATATCAAACTACGGGGAGATAAAATGATATTGTCTTATAATTAAAGTAATATTAAAATGGATGGAGCGAATGTTTGGAAACAGCGTTATACGTAATAACAATTTCAAAAGCCATTGTTTGCAGAATGCTACAATCTTCAATTTAGACGTCCAATACAATCCTAGTTTGAAACTCGTAAAAGATAGAAAATCTCTCAAAAGGATGCGTTTAACACGAGACAAAGAGTGATTTAGATCTCTCTAGCTGAGGCCCTTTCACGGGCCACTATTTACTTTACTCGCGGGGCCGCTTCCAGTTCGTGCGCCCAAATCCTTTGCTCAGTATGTAGCTGCCTTTACAGGTGTAAAGATTCTTTCAGTCTTCAATTTTTTATTGGACCTTTTCAACTGACGAAAAAAAGGATCTTTTTCAACGCGTACGTAATTATGTACATTCATAAGCGGCTTTATATTCAATATTGTAACCTTTACACCTAGGTAGAATTTGACTTATTTAAATGCAAATTAGTATGAATAAAATATTAAAATTGATATAACCAAAAATAAAAAAGTGAGATGACTTGAATATTTTCCAAGTTCTTCATCATGTTATTGCACGTTAGAGAAAGCAAATTCCCCCAGATCTGACTATAACTGTTCATATTATTCGTTTTCGTACGTGGCTCTGCAATGCAAAGATAATTCCATCATATAATTTCCCATGCTTAACTTGTAATGAAGTTTATTCCTTGTTACTTTGGGTCCTTCGCAACGGAGGCGAGGAATGTAATCAGTTGAGAACTAATACCGCGTCGTTTTCAGAGCCCCTCGCGTATGGAAATGCCTCGCTGGAGACGCAGTTAGTTCTTTTGATTGCAAGCCTCTCTTGTCGAATTAAACAGACTTGGAGGTCGCCGGTTTCGGGAAAATTCAAGGAGCGTCTCGTTTCCAAGAATGGCACTTTACAGTTAACATGATCGCGATTGTTATAAAAACATAGCAAGCTTGTTGTATTGTTAAGGCTTGTTTAATTAATTAGTCTTGTTGACAAGGTAACAATCGCAAGTAGAAAATTAAATATTTGACAATTTTAACTTAATTGAATTTATTATATATCTAATACAATGAAAGTCAATATAAGAAAGGAAATACGTAATATATTTATTCGGTACATTAAAATGAACATAAAAAGTAGAAGGGATTTGTTGCCGAATTTTAGAAGTAAGAATGAGTCAATGTTACATATATAAAAGAAATAATTCTTTTTGACCTCTTGGTCTACGTTATAAGAAAGGGTTTAAGCCTCTTAGACTGTCTACGGCCAAATGAATGCCATCGGCCTTTCTAAACGAAATTAAAAAAATAAACCAATGTTATTGCTGAGACTTTAGTGCTGTACTATACGTAAGTGTTCATTGAACGCGTCCACCCATGTTATTATTCTGCACTCACTTAGCGCTGACGCCTTATTTTAGCTTGGGTGCAAATTAAATTACTTTCAAGTTTTGCTGATTTAGCCAAACTGTTGGAAGATAACTCGTCGTATGTCGTGTATTGCTTTGGGAATAGAGTGCGAGTTAAAGTAAAGATATACATTACATTATTTAAATATATTTAATACTGTATAGAATGACTTAATTAAGATTTTGTTACCCTATGGTATTATTTCAATAAACAAAATATTCATTTTTATCCATATACTTTATGTTTCTATGAGATTTCCGAAATGGTTTTTAAATATCTTCGATAATGTTATTGGTCCTAATCGGTTATGTAATCCTAATTTCATTTTTATGTAAAGAAATTTCTTACAGTAATTTTGTTATCTATTTATGATTTACAAATCGGTTTTACTGTGCTACAAATAAATTGAAACTGTAATACCGTTTGTTAAGAAAAAAATCGTTATATTAAAAAATATTTTCTATAAAAAATTATCATTAAATGCTGTGACTTATTGGAGATCTACAAATATCTCAGTAAAAGATTTAACTTGGCAAATGCCATTTCCGTCAATTATTTTCTTAATTTACCAATGTTGTTGGCGCATCAAGCTATTTTTTTAAGCTTTATCTTAAGAAACAGCAACATACGTATATAAACATATCCTAAACTAACATGAAACTTGTGAGTAACTTATAATCTTTACAACAAAAGGGAATAAAATATACTCACATAATATATCGTTTATTGTAATGCGACAAAAATTGTTGTCTATATTATTAAAAAAAAAACATAGTGTTTTGCCTATGCTGAACCTATAATACTGAAATGCCATGAGTTAAAACTTTAGCGATATAATTATTTGAGTTTATAAAAGACGTTTGTTATGTATGCGACCACCCTATGGAGGTACATCAGGACATCGCGTTCGCCGAGACCACCGACGACGTCCCGGTACCAGCAACCCTTGCGCAACATCACGCCGCCCAACAACGGATCACACCGATCTTTCTTTATAATTTCTGTGTCTCTTAGAATTAAGAAAAGTATTAATATTATTTTATAATAATTGGTTCTGGGGGCATTCAGTGTTACAACCTCAACACATGAAGTAGTCTAATTAAATTAGTATTAATATTTGTGAAATACGTAAACGAACGACGTAATTCGTTGAAAGGGCAGCGCACAAACACATAACAATGAAGTTGGTCGGATTTGCTGACCATCGCAAAAAGCACATCGTTCGCGGCATCCTGAGCACAATACAAACTTAAATTGTTCGTGAAAGCGTTATGCACCCGACGGTTTCAATTTCCTCGCGAACTAACCATTGCAGATGTTCCGACAAACCATAAATATGATTTGAGAATCGTTTTATGTATAACTCATAAACTTTTATCTTCGCTACCATTGAGGCTCACGGCATAAATGACTCTAGTTAGCTGTTATTCGCCTACACAATAGCTGCAGACGTTTTAATATTAGACAGTCTAGTAGCACCTATCTGCCTGTGTAAATTTCGTTAGGGCGAAACTGCTATCGTGCACGCCACCTTCGGTTGGTCAAATAATAACAACCTAATGGCTGAGTATTGCCTAATGTATTTTAGCCAAATGGAATAGTGTTGGCGAACAGCACTTCCGGTTCCAAGGAGGTTACAATTTAGATTGTGCGCCTGACGGAAGTAACGCCCTCTATCAATTTTAGTTTATACAATATGTATTTATTGTTTAAATTAGGAATTCGTTTTTAATTATCATAGTGTACTAATAATATTTTCATACAAATTTTATATTCTGCTGTTATTTAATTTTGCACATAGAATGCTGAACTTGTTCTTAATGCGAATTCACAGCTTAACTCATATTACTTAATTCAGCAAAACATGCAATTGAATTTAAAATCTCAATTTATTTTAATTATTAAGGCAGTGCAGAATAAATATATTATGAACGTGTAAAGGTAATTTTACTTATTCGTGTTCTTTCTAGAATTAGAATTAGAGACATAGCTAAGTTTAATTATAAAAAACAGTATCTCGTTATTTTTTTATTTATTAAAAAATATGTATTGTTGGAAGGTTTATGAGCTCTCCGACCGTGAGTGGTCGTATGAAATACTGGCACCGTTGCAAAGGTATACGATTTCTTAAGTCGTCAATGTCCTGATCACATTCCATCACAATTCTCTAGGTGGCATCGTAAGAAAGTTGCACTACTCACGAAAAGCCAAATAAGAAAACGAATTAAATATAATTTAGTACCATATTCAATTCAAGCAAATGCTATCTATGTCTGTCGATGGAAAATTATAATTTCCTATCAATTAATTTCTGTTTCAATGTATAGTTTTGACGAAATTAGCATGTAACGAATTAGATAACAGGTGAACTAATTATACATATTATATAATTTAGACAAAGCCACGAGCAAGCAAGCGAGTCGACAATGTTCTGTCAACCAACGAGATCGATCCAGTGGTTTTGTAAGTTCAGAAGAATCCCCGTAATTAGCAGTGCATTGCTGATATAAGGAGTAGTCTATTTTTTATTTATAATAGAGGTAGGCGGACAGGAAAATTATGCGTGGTTACTACCTTCCATAAAGATTGGCGCTATTATAAGAAATATTCAATATTCCACTAATGCGCCACCTACCTTGCGAGCAAAGAAGTTATGTTCCGTGTGATTGTAATTGCAATGGTTCACTCACCCTCCAAATCGAAATACAAAATATGAATACAGAGTACGAAATACGAAATACAGAAGAATACAAAGCATTGCTGTTTAGCGGTACAATACAGATAAATGGATGGTATACAGGCTTGCACGATGCCCTACCACCTGGTAATACGTTAATTTTTTATATACGAAGGAGACAAATTATCACCTTTGATCAAGATCGTCAACCTGTTACAATATAAAAAAAAAAAATACAACTAAACTATTTGTTAAACAACATTGTTACACTTTGCTTGACTTATCTAATCAAAGCAATGTTAATTATTTAATTAAATTACCCCTTTATTATATTTCTTAATTCCACGCAAACTTGTACTTAACGGTAGTAATATTTAAATAAAACTTCCAACGTGCGGCTCATTATGCTATCGTTAATAACATCTACGTGGAAAAAAAAAAATTTGAATGTATTTCCGACGTTACGCATATTGTTTGTTGATAAACAAATATATTTATTTTGACAGCATATGTAAATTTTATTTGAGTAGATTGTAAGTTTTTTTTTAAAGTTATACAGTCAACCTAATACTATAGCGAGGGGCGGGTTAAAACCTGGACAAGCGGATCGGTTTGTGTTGACGAAATATAATTTGCCCCTTATTAATTCAACTTGCAGTAGAGTAGCGCGGTGGAAGGCTCGAAACCATCTCCTTAACAGGAGATATTAGCCGATCAATGGAACACACTTACTTGCTTTAATTTTATGGAGTAAAAGATAAAAGAAAAACAAGCAAATTATGACGTCATAATTATACTTTTGCATTTAGAGAAGTATTAATCCAATTTAATTGTATTTAATAGTCTACATCGTAAAAAACATTATTCTCTCGGTAAAATTGTCATTCTATTGACTACGCATCAATTTGAAAAAAATGACCTGTAATTAATTAAAATGACCTAAGGTCTTCTCAAATAATTTCCAATTCTCTTCTGTTTTAAAAAGTTAATCTTATTATTTGATACGTCAAAAAATGTTTGTTTTACCGTTAAATTCGAAAAGTTATGTTTATTAACTTTGTATGGGTGTATAATATTATAAGTATACAAAGGATCACGTCTAGTTGAGTCGAACCTGAGAGGCTCCTTATGATCTGTGTTAAAGCGTAGTAAGTTAAGTAAAGAAACACTTTTACGTGATTGGTAGTTGAAGAAAAAAATACATAGATGGCGCTAGTGACTTCACCGTAGCTCCCTTGTTACACGTTATACAGCGCGTCAAAGTAGTAATTAAAATCATACAAACGCATTCCTTGCTTTATTAGTATAACAGCTTAGGCGATAACCAGGTAAAGGAATAACCTTGAACTCAACAATCAATAATAATGTATAAAGCGGTCAATAACTCACCGGAATTAAAGCTTGGAATACTTGTATTTTAAGATTTTTATTAATTCGATATTTATTATAGTATATCGAAAGAAATTGATTACACTTTATAATAGCAGTAAAAAACTCAATAAAAAAAAATAATTTTTTTTTTGGTAACTTTAAAATGCTAAGCCCCAAAGTAACTTTAATGGATAATATATCTTTAAAATACAATAAATCATTCAAAAATAACTAGTTTTTAATTCCATAGTCTACTACTTATTCTATTTATTTACAAATATAATTACGTATAAACTTTTGACTGACAAAAATTTTAATAACAATCAAGTTCAAAAGATTACAAGACTTGTTCAGTTACATCCATATCAATGCTGTTGATTAAAGCAAACTATATCATATACTATATGATTACCTATTCCTATCAGTATATTCAATAGCAAATTTGTATAAAGGTTTCAAATTATTTAAACTTATGGTGATCAGTATATGTAGCCTTCGTATAATATTTACAATTCTCATTTTTCAAAACCTTAGCTGTCTTAGCTTAGGAAACTCCTTAAAAGGCATTACACTTTCAAGAGAACCCATTGAGGTAAACTACTTTGAACTCGGCATATACCTAGATGTGTCAATTTTTCAAGCAATGTGCATCGTGCTATCGTTTTGATTTCTTGGCAACTGTAATAAATTCTTCTTGACTGCTCCTAGTTTCCTGGTTTCTTAATTTTTTCATTCTCATATTAGGAGTATGCTGTTCAAAAACATGTTTAAGAGAGTTCTTTGTAAGTGAGCAACACGCTAATTCAGCATTGAATAATCATTATAATTTTGATCACATTCCATCACAATTCTCTAGGTGGCATTGTAGGAAAGTTGCACTACTCACGAACAGCCAAATAAGAAAACGAATTAAATATAATTTAGTACCATATTCAATTCAAGCAAATGCTATCTATGTCTGTCGATGGAAAATTATAATTTCCTATCAATTAATTTCTGTTTCAATGTATAGTTTTGACGAAATTAGCATGTAACGAATTAGACAACAGGTGAACTAATTATACATATTATATAATTTAGACAAAGCCACGAGCAAAGCTGGTGATTAAATTAAATACTCCAATTGAGTACGGCATGCGTTTGCAATACACAAACCATTAATCTACTACGGAAGAGCTTTCAGTTACCGACCACAAATTAATTACTTTACACAACTACGAGATTATGTAATGAATTAACCTTTTTTATTTATGAGAGTAATCAGCTCGACAAAAAAAAAAAACACATTTTTTTCTAAATTGCTAAATTTTTAGTAATTTAATTGCAACACATTCAAAATTAAGAGCTTGTTTGTTTTTATTAAATTTATACAGCTTTTACTTGGTACGTGATCATGCAAGTCTGTCTGGGTAGGTACCACCATCATCAGATATTCTACCACCAAACAGCAATAGTAGTAGCTTCGGTGGGAAGTTGAGTGACCTAGAGTAACTTCACAAAGGACGTCATGTCTTTTAGTTTGTGCAGAATCGGCGGTGTAGGAATTAATTTCTTACAGCGACAATGTCTATGGGTGGTGGTGATCACTTATCATTTTATACCCAATTGCCCAATTATATAAAACAAACTACTGTTTGTCGGTTGAATTTCTGCTGAGTGGTCTACTAAATAATCTTAGCACGAGTAAATCTGATGTAAAACTTTTAAAATAATAATAACAATGTATGTTATTTATTAATTAATAAGAACGGACACAATATTACCATAATTATACAAATTTAACAAAATATGAATTTATTCACATCATAAAAGTATAGTCACAGTCCTTCGCAAAATTACAAGCAGTGACTTCGTTGCATACCTCTGCAAATATTGTAATGAGAAGTTAATGTTTTAAGCATAATCAGATCTTAATAAAGATAGACTCAGATGTTAATCATTTATAAATAAACGATATTGATACGTAATTCTATAAATCAACAGTCTATAGCCCAAATGATAAATGATCAACCTAATGCATGAACTAACATTCATGAAAACACTGTATTGTTTATTTATAATTTATTATTAACGATCTATTATAACAAATGACCAACAATTGTTATAACGCAAATCGCGATTTCGTTTGTATTCAAAACAAAAATTAACAATACACAGGCGAATAGATGACAATAATTTGTAACACATTCACAATTTCGTAAATTGTTTGTCACGAGTCGGGCGTCACGAAATAATTACGTAGAGTTACATAAATATTGAATAGGTAATGCAGCGAGAGTATTTCAATTAATAACATTTGACGTTCACGTGAGACTATTTGTTTTGCGGTTCAATTATAATGGAGTTACTGATAACAAACTGTCTGTGATAGCAATAAGCTAAATAGGTAATAACAAACATGGACTAATTGTATCAATTAGACGGACGGATATTTATGAAGCTAATTTATATTTTGTCCTATTATTCAGAGATGGCAATGAGGTCCTAGCGAGGAAAAAGAAATCTAAGTATCAGTCATATTTAACGTTTTTAGAATTCGTGAGAGAATTAATGGTAAGAAACGTTAGCAGTAATATTCGCCTCTTTTGTATTTTTGTTTTGTTTTTATTGTAGGTATTTAAATTATGTTTTGTTTATAAATGAACTCTTCAAAATCAAAATAGAAACTTTTTATACTTATAATATTCAAGAGCAGTTTGTAATCGTCATTTTAAAGTCTAACACCGCCGTAACGCAGATTCTACTGAGAAACCGACAAGAAGCTCAGTAGTTATATTAATGAAACACAATTATATTTACATATTCAGCCTTTAAGTCAACAAGGTATAATAATGTAGGTCGATTTTTTCTTTGTGGTTGAAAGACAGACAAACCGTTAAAGACAAGTAGTCGTTAATAATTAATTCGGTATTACTAATAAATAGTACTATAAGAATTCTAAACTATTCCTTACAAGTTACATGCGATCTAAAATGTTAGTTATAAGATATTTATATACATAAATTATGATAGTAGCTTACGACAAATATCTTTCAAACCGAAATACAGAAATAAAAAGTAAATAATTTTAATTTCAAATAGCCTGTGTATTTATAGTACTTAATATGAAACCTGACTAGTTCATAAATTAATAATTGTATTATTTCTAAAATTATTAATCATATCGCAAAATTTCAGACGAAATTAAACAATAGCTGAATTAGTAAAACGTATCATATATAGATATAAAGTACTTAAGACATTCACGTGGGCGAATGTTGTCTAAATGTGCATACAATATTTCAACGTCACCAAGCGACAACTATAGAAATATAATACATTTTTGTTTGTGTCTTCAACAGTAACATGTCGTTATTATGTAAAAGTACTATGAAGTAAGATTATTCAAAGCAATAAATATATCATGTGTAAAAGTCCGTAAAATGACATAAGCGTTAAGAGACAAGATAAAATACTTACTTTTGAGGTCTTAAAGACAAATCACCTTATTACGTTTGACCTATTTATTACAAGTATGTGATTTTGGCTTAGCGCCAAAGTTCACCTTGACCATAGATTGAATTCGGTCTTTTAGTTGGAATATCCTTAATTATTTCTTCATGTATGATGTAGAAATATACAAACTAAATATAGTATAAGACGACTGTCGTCTTAAGCTAGATGGTTATTTATAAGTTTGCAGATAACCATGTCCTAGGTTCAAAGCCCAGATCGAGCAAATCAAAAGTCGTGACGTCCCAACCGAAGTTTGGAGTTTTATAGTGTTAATAATCTCGTAGTTCGGAAAACCAGTAAAGCAGTTAGTCCTGAGTCTGAATTCATTTTGGTAGCGTCAAAAGAGTGAAAGTATGGTAAGTACAGCATATGTGCTTAAATGTATTTGCACATACATTTAAGCACATATTATATATTCTATAGTTGGATATTCCGTTGAGAAGTGCCTGGCTGACTTAAATAATTTGTGAGCTATAAGCATTGCCTTTCAAGGGTTAGTTTATGTATAGTTCTGTTAATTTAGTTATGATATGATTGGTTTATGAAAATATTGAAATCATTTGTACGTATGCAGTTTATAAATTAATTACCAATCAGTTGAATTGAAATTGTATGAAATTTAAAGATATTACCTTTTCAAATCTATCGCGGTCAAGTTGCTCCAGTCTTACGTTTAGTACAAAATAATTAAGATTTTTATACAGCAAAGAGTGCAGATTTGTTATTAATTTTAAAGATATTAACGCATAGCTAAAAAAAGAGTAATCACGTGTGACATGGAATTAAATGAATCCATATTTTTCGAACATTATCATTGAATATATTTTTCGATACATAAATAAATTATCGTATAGACATCATCAATAATATGGAATATCGACGTGAACTATGTAATTATTAACTAAGTACACATTGGCCTCTATCGCGGTATCCTTGTACTCATTTAGTAAACAATTCCCGTTGCAGACTGTAAGCAAATAATATACGATGAATTATTGAGCTTGTTACACTAACAAATGTGAATATATGCGTAATTAGCTCTGAAGTTAATTGTATATTACGTTATCATAGCCGACGATATGAAGCATATGTGACAGGGAAGTCGGAGGAAGCGTGACGTCATTTCTCATACGGCTCTCTCCACGGAACAGAGATTATAGTAAAAGTAATTAGCGTATCTCCACAATATGGTATATAAAGTAGTCGTTTTTTTTATTATGATCGTAGTATGTTTATGATCCTTGCTGACAGTCTACCGCCAAACATTGATATTATTTAATGCTAAGGAAAAACACTACCTTTACTACAAACCTGAAGTTTGTAGGTAGGATAATGTTTTTCCTGTAACAATATCTTACCACGCGGACCTAACATCTTATATTTCATGACTTGCTAGCTATGGAAGCGAAATGGCCCAGTGCTTAAAAAAAAGTAAATCTTACCTACGGATCTTAGGTTCCGACACGGAATTTATACCAGTAAGTTTCTCTATTTTCTAAGGTAGAGCTAAGTCTGTAAGGTAAGGCTATCTCCTGTCTTAATATAAAAACAAAAAATACTCAAAAATAACGTAGATCTCTCAAATGTTTTTTTATTCATAATAAGTACACAGGGAAGAAAAGCAAATTGGCCACCTGATGGTAACCGTCATTCTGTCACAGACGTTGACTTAGTAGAAGTGTAAACCCATCCCATATACCGCCTCCTTAAGTTATTCCCTCGTGTAAACTGTTTCGGTATATTTTTCCTTCGAGTGAATCACAATAATACAAGGTATTGCTGTTTGGTGGTTGAATAATTTGAGCCTTTTTTTCTTATGACTGGAAAATGGGTCATCTGCTAATGGGTCATTGACCATGGACATTGGCATCGTAAGAAATATTAACCATTACTTACAGCGTCAATGCGCCACCGATCTTGAGAACTAAGACGTTATGTCTCTTGTGCCTACAATTACAATGGCTCACTCATCCTTCGAACCAGAACACAACAGCACTGTGTACTGCTCTTTGGCGGTACAATATCTAATGGGTAGGTGGTATCTACCCGGACATGCTTGCAAAAAGCTATGCCATCAAGTAAAATAGTAAAAATACTAAAACGTACACATTAAAAATATAAATGTTTACAAAAATATTACGTTTTTAACGTAACGGTCGACTAAATGAGGCCCCACTTACAAGTATATCATGTGATATTAGTTAAAAATGGTCGTCGTAGAACGACTTAAGTAATACAAGAACATAAAAAACTCAAATGTTAATATTTATAAAACGACAACGAATTCATTTGCATGGTATTTCTGAAGGATTATCTGTTCTGAGACGGAGCCCAACTTCGATCTAATACAGACACAAGTTGCGTTTCCATACTTGGATAGTGGGTTGGCAATAAACAAACACGGCGTGTGTTGAAGCCGATAAGCCTGTCGCAACATGCAACTACAGTCGAATCTCCGTTTCTCATGCTAGATTTTAGTTATATGTGTTTAGGCCTATCATTTAAATACAGCTTTACGTCTTAACAGTGACGCAATATTAAACGTTATTTTTTTATCAATTAGCGCATGCAGAAATTTAGTCTTTAAAAGGATTTAAAGACTAAATTCGCCTTTATCGTTTATGTGTTGACATCATTATCACAATAAAATAGAGCATCATAGCAAGTAATCATTTTAAAAATAATACCTGCAGGAAAACTTTTATAATACACTTGATGTCACCCTGACTGGTCTCATCTACGGCAGTTATTCTCTACGGACACTAGCCGAAATACAGAAACAATCTTTATTTGCTTACTCTTATAATCAAATTCCATAGCAATCTATATGACTGGAGGACTCAACCGCAGAGAGGCTTTAGGTGCTGTCGGTCAGACCAATCTAACTCGTTACCTTTTCACTGCATTCTAGATAGACTTTTTTAACAGAAAAACTCAATAACTTTTACGTGCCCAAACTGGAATTTAAATCAAGACCACGAGATTTGTAGCCATACAAGCTAGCAACTACACCAGCGAGGCCGTTTCCCTGTTCTGTTTGTGTTCTGAAGTACGTACATACGTACAAGCGATTGCAAGTATTAAAAACATAGAACTAAATCAATATCTCAAGAGTTCCATGAAATCCCACTACCAATTATCGCACTATATAGAATGCAAACTTTTTTTTCGTTATCATAAGAGATATTATTAATCAAAAACCCAAACATATTCTTTATTCAAGTAGGTTCATAAAAGCACTTCTGAATCGTCGTGTGAATTAAATGTAAAACTATCACCGGGTCGTAAAGTAGATTCTACCGCGAAGAACCGGCAAGAAAGACAGTAGTTACTCTTTTCCACCATTTTAATTACAAACTATGTCAGTAAAGAACAATTAAAATATTATTTATCCTGCCTAGAATCAAGAAGAATAAAACAAACATTGAACCCTCGCTTTTTTAACTTAAATATAATTTCGTATATAGTAATATGACTTATTTATCAATGTATATATTCAATATATTTTGTTACAATAATTTCTTGGAAAATATCAGATATCATCCCTCATTGTACCCTATTACACTAGGCCATTGTCTTTTGTTTACGTCAGGTCGCAAAATGCAGTGAGGCGGGGCAACGATGAGATTAGGCCGTCTAAATTCAGGCTTAAATTTTAATCGGTGTTTAAGGCTTACCTAACGGAGACACTGAATCGCTGCTTTATGTAGCAGTTTTGGCAGTAGTTTCTTACTAACGCGCCAGGGCTTATTATGGAAGGGCTTTAACATATCATCTATGCTTAAAACGTGAAACTATAAAAAAAATAACCAATTGTTTGTTAGTTTTTAGTTTTTCAATAGTATCGTTGATCCTTCAAGCAAGAATTCGGTATTCATATTGAAATTAAGTACGAAATATATCGTTATAATATTAACGAAATAAGATATTGTATTTCAAAATGGTTACAGGAATCGTGAGCAGCTAGACGCGTTATTTTTCACTTGGCTTTATTTTTACGCGAGGCTACATCGACGGCCAGCATCGAACGGGATTCTAATCAATTTAATTTATCAGGGATCCCCGGAGGCGGCCATTCACTTCATTTAATGCGCGTATTTTGCGGCAGGGCTGATTGTTTTGAACCATTCAGCTGTACGGTCCATTTAGATTAATTATAGGATTACTTAATTTCGATGTGAATTATGTATTAACTTATCGCGTTACAGCGTTGAAATATTATAATTCCGTTTTTGTAATGATGAAGAATACATGAAAAATTGAGTTATGTGTCACGAGATTGTATTGTTGGATTTTACTATTTTATATAATATCAATTTCGACAAGTTTATTACAGATAAGCAACTGTGAGAGAAGTATCCATTTTTAATAAGTAGTCTAAGTAAAAGAGCGTCTTTCAGAGAGCGCTACGTTTATGACAGAATATTTTTAAGCATAACATTTTTATTAGAAGTCCACTTATATAAACGCTAAATAATAAAGTTTTTATACTCCTTTACTATTCAGTTTATATTATTAAATTTAAATAAGAAATAACAAGGAAATCAGAAAAGGAGCAATGATTATTATCTGACAATCAACGCATCGGTCACCCGTTGTAGGCTTCGTGCAGGCACAGAGAGCTGTGTATTGTATTTATCAGATAATTTAACGCCAAATGTTTGAATCGTGACTTAGATCTTTATAGTAAGAAGTCGCTTATATTACAGTGCTTGTGTCTATAAACGTAGCTGACCGGTTACGGTCGTTGCTGTTAACTCGTATTCTTTGCTAAGCAAATATAAAGAATAGAAAACTTTTACGTGGACTAAAGATTATATGATATAATAAAAAATTTAGTTGTTAATTAATCAAGTAATCAAACGATAAATAAGAATGAGGTTTTATTTCGAATTTACGTGTACTTATATATTCTATATGTTACCGTTTATTGACAAAACATAATATATTAATAAATAAACTCGAAATGGTCTATAAAATATTTTTGTTTAATATAGTTCCTCTGAATTATATTTAACGGAAACAATCCAGCAGTGACAACACTATTACTCGTCGGGTGTGTTAGAAGGAGATGTCATTTATTTAAAGCGATGTGAGCTAAATGGTAGTATACTTATACAGATACAAACAAATACTGTGCGTATATAAACCATCCTAAATCTGATAAAATACGGATCGCAAAAGTATCAACAATAATATAAAGGGTAAAGTTTAAATGGAAACGAATATGAATTCAATACGTAACAATAGAAATACTTCGACGTAAACAAAAGCACAGATAAAAAAAAAAAAAATACGATAACTGTCAAAGTGAACGTAACAGTAATAAGAAATATTAATTATCATCATCAAGATTAAATAAGAAAGATGGCAATCGAAGAACGGAATGAGGGTAGCATTACGACAGCGGCAGCATTTGTCTCGGCAACTAATAAAGGAGACAATATTGCACTCGATACGTATAAATGTGCGAGCAACATTTGGGGCGTGATATTAATTCCGCCAGTAATTGCTATCGGTTTCCACCCGAGGCTGCAGCCATGAGCCATGAATACGGGAGTTACCGCTATTTGTTTCTGACGTTGCGGTTTAGGGTACCTCGACCCCGTCCTATATTTATTTTCTTCGAGTTTTGTCCAAACAGAATAACCCTATGGATTATCAGGACGATTTTAATAGTTCCCGTCGGATTATAGAAAACCGTTGTACGTAATTAGGTTATTGTACCGTACAATCGTTACAATCATATGCCCTTAATCATTAAAGATTGTTTTAGATTATTTTGATATAGATAAAATATATGTAGATGTAGCATTCTTTGAAATATAATACTACTAAGAAAACATTTTATTAAAGGCGACAAATTGAAGGGAAAAAGGACTTGCGTGGCGAACGTGCGTTCATGTTAAATTAGCATGTTTAAAATTTTATTTGTAAAATTATGTCGAAGTTTTTCAAACCGAATATTTGTGCATTGAACAATATCTTATACATAAATCTCATTCTATAAGTTGTATTTGCATGAACAGACCTGTCTCCAATAATAAGCATTATTTAAAAAAAGTTAAATCGTTGTATAAATGTCATTTTTTTATTGTAACTAATAAAACGGTGCACCCGTAATGCTATATTTCTCGAGTACGAAATTTAGTTTAATTAGAAACTTCTATGTACTAAATGCAACTTATCATATTTAATAAGTTTAATATGTTATAATAAGTATGCACGGTACTAAACACTGTAGAAATTCTAACATATACTAAATTCAAATTTAATTAAAAAGAACATTCTAGAATAAAATTGTAGTTAAATATAATAACGTATTCGCACTATAAAATAAAATCAGTGACGATTTGTCTTTGTAGAAAGAAATCATCTCCTGTTCTTCTCTGTTATAGAACTCTTGAACTTTCGAAACAAAATTACGTCAAGTTATTCAACTCCATATAAAGTAGCCGTTGTAAGCGGAATACTTCCACGTACAAATTTTAACACATGAAATTTGCTGGTATAGAGCCAAGAGGTAGGCATAATGTCCGCATTTTTAGATCACCAACGTGAACTGCAGTTTGAATAATTTTTTTACCAATTAGGACACGTCCCAAGTGCATTAAACGTTTCAATACATTTACGTAAAAGTTCTGAATTCATAATTGCAATAAAAAATCTATGCATTTATTGAACTTACTTATTAATTATTCAAAGAACGAATAAATATTATTTTCTAAAATGAAATATATTGAGTACCTTCTCTGGTCAAATAACTTTCATATATACAAGCTATTTGCGATGTTCGGATAGAAAACTTAGTTGTTTCTTCCAGGAAGAAAATAAGGCATCGTCTCCTTAAAGATAAGTAGGACGTAACTCCATTCAGCAAAAGGCCTCTCAACTCCACGGTTGTGTAGTGCTACCAAGTTGAAGAGACCTGCCACGTTTCTTGTATCGGCAAAAGATTGGAAGAAATAGGGGTTAGTAAGAGGATGCGATGGGTCGATTATTAGTGGTCGTGTTATACACAGTCAGCTCGATGTGTGAACGGAGGTCCTCGTTATTTTCAATTTCCATATACGAGCGCCCTTACTATAGTACGTTCTCGTCTACGAGTTTGAGGGTGTATTAAGCCATGAATCTTATAAAGACTCGAATAGATTTAATATGCTTAGGAAAATGGATTTTTTATTTATTTTTCAAGCTTCGTTTATATTTTACTTAAGAATAAAAAACGATAAAACGAAAACTAACGATTTTGTTTTTATAATAACGGCATAATAATATACATTGAGTATTGAATGTTATTTTCATAATTGTATATTTCAGAATTGAATAATACAAAACCGTAAAAAGCTACACCAATAATCCTATTACAAATTTCATTTTTATTTAATGTTGTATTAAATTTATAATGGAAGATGGTCTTATTATAACACATTTCTGGCAGTATCGTCGGCACGGCACTTACGGCGAGGTAGCGGGGCAGGGTACAACGAGAAAATTGTATTTCCATTTTTACAATTTCAATTTAGTATTAATTCGAGTCCGGAGCCCGGTCGGGCGCGCCGCCACATGTAAAATATGGATCGGCTAAGTGAAATTAAAATGCTCTATAAATTGTGATTTTTGCAAGTCCTAAAGTGGAGAAGGCTTTTTATTATTTATCGCCCAAGCGCTCGTGGCCGACGTCGACTTACTGAAAATCGCTGTTATTATTCAATTTACTTGTTTAAAGTTTTACTTTGACGCCAGTTTTCATTTTTTAAGCCTATAAAGAACTTCCAAGTCTTTTATATGAAAAAAAAAAACTGTTGGGGAAGGATGAGCACTTTGTATATCAGTGGCATTTTTTGAATTCTTCTATTACTGACTACGTTAACAACTCACTCAAAATGATTAAAATGTTAACGTAATATACTTTTAATCTTTTCATTAGCCTTAATATAGGCTAATTCAGCGTTGTAACAGCATTCAAGTTAATATAAAAGGGGAAGTTAGGGGAATTGACTTTCTTTCCGGTATTTCTTGTTAGAATCTACATTCCGATATGCTTCATGGTTTTGATATATTCAACTTGTTTCAATCCATAATAAACCCCTTAATAACGATTCACACTCATAAATGTCTTGTTAAAGCTCATTCATATGTCATATAAGAATCAATGCTCATGCGCAACAATTCATGCGTGAAATCCTCTTCTTTTATCTGTCCTACTTCGTGATTACACGATTGGTTTGACACGATAGGTATCCTCAAGGAAGATTAGTTAATTGCGCATAAAATACTAAAGTACAAAAATGCATGTGTCAACACAAGCACACTATTCGTACCCTCTCCTAAAAGTATGCATATAGATCGCTTGATTAGTCTTTTTCAAGTTCCAATCAAGTAATTCTTCATATCACGCAATATTTTTTACTGGCCCAAGCTAGGAATCTAATCCAAGACAAGAATCTGCAGCCTTAGACAGTAGACAAATAAGGTTTTGATTAGCTCCAAATTTTTTGGAAACAAATTCAAATAGCATAAAATAACAAAGTTTCAACTAATCAATATAAATTCAAATTAAATCATTATACATTCATTTTAAGTTCTTGTAAAGTTCAATGTTACTCAATTCATTCGGATAAAAAAAATAATGTGATCGCTTCTATTGTATATTTTTTAATACTAACTTGAGTATTTAACTTTTTTTATTAATTACAGATATCTTTTTCATTTCTTTATATATAAATGTATGTATATAATATATACTATTGAAATTAAAAGAAAGTCATCACTATATTAAATTAAAAGAGAATGCTTTGCATTTAGACTAAAGAATATGTATTTGTTTAATATTTTAATTGCCATATTTAAAAAATAAACAATGGTCACATATTTTATTTTTGTGTCTTTATATATGAAGCTTATGGTATAAAATGTATATAATTCTATAACTTGAAATTGAAAATTCTTCTTGTTTCAGGGGCTTTGGTTTTATCACATTCGGCGACCCCGCTAGCGTAGACAAAGTTTTAGCGCAAGCAACACACGAATTAGATGGTAAAAAGGTAAGAACTTTTCATATCTTGTTTCGCTTAACACAAAATCTTTTGCTAACTTAAAATAAGTTTTAAGATAATATTACATAGATATATTTGAGAGGCAAAATTTTAAGTGGAAATCTTGTTACATTGTTCAAACGCATCTAATATAAGCCAATGAGATTAGTCACAAAAATATTCCGTACTTGGTTTTTTAAAATTATGTTACAAATTGTTAATTCGATATTTTTTTTTTTTATGTTAGCGGTGGCGAACGAGCAGGAGGCTCATCTGATGGAAAGTGACTACCACCGCCCATGGACATTCCTATTTTTTTATATTATTTTATTAGAACTTAGTAAGCACATATAATTTGTCAATTTGGCACGCGAATATATCTTTAGAAACGTATTAACAATTAAAAACAATATGCATTATGTCGACAAAGAAAAATATAAAATTAAAACTCAAGGGTCCACTACATTACCTTGGTGAGCTAGTCCGACTCGCACTTAGTTATGATAAAAATTTTAACAAGTAATGAATTTTTATTAAAAATATTTTTAACGTCATTTATTTCATAAATACAAACACTATGAATTATTATTCAATTATGTACAGAAGCAGCAATGCTTGTGTATTTATGTTTTGGTGTTGTATTGCCGGTATTAATAGAGAGTAAGCCAATGTTACATGCGATAAAATTTTAAACCATGGGGCATGGGTTGTATAAGAAGTGCTGTATATTTATTACAGTCTGTGGAGGTGACATTTTGGAATCAGAAGTCTCATTTACATTCCTTAAATATACATATTAAAATTAAAAGTTTTTGTCTTGTTTTTTGTTCTGTCCAACCACCACTGAGGTTTGGTGGATAAATTTCAGATTTCATTTAGGTTTCCTCGAAGCGAAATAAATAGAAATAAAAAATAAATAAAAAACGTAAGATTTCATAAAAATTAAACATATCAAAAGCATGACGTGATTTTCTAAGCGTTATTACTGCAGAGAATAAGTTCTGATTTCTTGAGAGTTTATTGTCACATTCAGAGTGACATAAATTCTATGTCCTCGGGCAAATGGCCTCTGCAGCCATCATAAACCGTTAAATCACGATTGCCTTACGTTTTTCGAAACGTGAAATTTATTTCAGTTTTTTTTTTACACGCTATTATTTCCTACTTTATATTTGCAATAGAATTCATTGAAATTCGCTTTGGTTTGTAAGAAATAATTAAATCAATTTAATATAATTAAATAAATAATTGTAATAACTCATTAAATATCGTGTAGGTACATCCCAGAAGACTTATTCAACGGGGTAGATATCTTGCTCCAAC
The DNA here is from genome assembly GCF_037043105.1 of Vanessa tameamea. Classification (NCBI taxonomy): domain Eukaryota; kingdom Metazoa; phylum Arthropoda; class Insecta; order Lepidoptera; family Nymphalidae; genus Vanessa; species Vanessa tameamea. The sequence continues at coordinate 8,853,195 of NC_087316.1, forward strand.
AGTTATTTTACTGTCAAACAGTAATGATTTATATTAAAGTAAATATATGTATCCTTTATACATAGGCGAAAGTGAAAAAAGTAAATTTTACACGAGAACCGTTTGATCTTTTAAAAGTAGTGACCACTTATGATCTGTGTCAATTTGTCAATCCGCCTTCATATAGGACATAATATAATAACAATATGATCATCAAAAAAAAACGTTTCCACGTTGCGCTTTAGCTGAAAAAGTAACACAATCGTGATGATAGTAAAAAATAATACACATGTTTCTAACACCCTGGACTGTAAAACTCATGTAAAAGTACAGCTTCAACTAATGATTTTAAAGCGCCATGCGGCCGTGAAGATTAATCGTGTGCTCTACACTGAGAATATTTAACAGAAGAAGCTGCTATCTAACGTGAAAAAGAAAATGTCATATGAGTGTAAAAATACCCCACGATGTCATTTAAGGGTTATTCATGTAGACTGTAAAGACACAGATTAAAAGTAATATTATGAAGCAGTTACGATCGTACGTACGTACACTCTTGTTATACCGCGTGATTTTTTAGAACTTTTTTTAAATTCATGAAATTAAGCTTCGATCGCTTAACTGAAATCGAGTACAAATTATACAGTCCTTTTCTTTATTGATTAAAGCGCTTGAAATTGACAGTACAAACGAATGGGGCACATACGCTTGTGATTCAACATGTCGTGCCCTAGCGAGTGATACGTCTTAAAATGATGAACTATGAGTATCTCACAGTTAGCCGTAGCCTTTTATGCGTCTTTGATTGTCAGATTTTTTACTAGAGAGCATTTTAGTCTGTTTTTAAAATTTAACATAAAACTCAGAATGAACTTATACATAAATACAACTTAAATAAGCCTCTGCTATGAAAGTAGTAAATATACGAATGTGCCACTTCCGAGTCTTTACTTAGGACCCGTCGTGGCTTTGGATATAATATGTATAAAATAATTATTATTTCTTATCCCACTAATGTCAGTCTATAAATATTGGGTCTTAATGAATTGTTCAATTATTATTACTAGGAATGACGTCATAAAATAAATTTACGAAAAATCATTATTATTTTATCGTTTGTTCATTGTTTCAAAAGTATTACGTAAACGACGAATAGGTCAACTGTTGCGGATATTTTACTATCGAGTGAAACTATTATTTCGATAAGCCGAATACTTCGTCCAATTCTGCAGCGAAAATACAAGGCAGACTGTTATTTATCCAATGTCTAGTCATTTATGTAGATAATAATCATCTTTATCTCGGTATTCGAGACACATTACGAGCTCCCGTCGTATTCCTTTTATAGATGGAGAAAAAAGTCGATTTCTATAGCTCGCCACGAAATAATCTAGACAAATTACAGCGCTGTCGTTGTTTACTTTGATTAAATTGTAGTCGACTGGTGGAAGATTAGCTGAAGCCTCGCAAATCGAGCGAGAAGAGCATTTTCTCAATTTACATAAAACGAACGCGGGTAATAGCGACAGTGCTTATATTAATTGTGGTTTAAATAATTTAAAAAAAACGCTGTCAGCAGAAGCATTTATTATGAGCAATAATATGTAATGATATCTATTAACATAGACTATGTATAGAATAATATGTAATAATATATATTAATATTGACTGCTTTCCGTGACCTCCTACAGTCGTGGTGATGTTGGCTATAATAGAAATAATAGAATAAAAAGTATACTAGTTTGTTTATAAAAGAGTTTGTGTTACACTGCTTTGCCTCAATAAGCTCATAAAGCCATTGATCTGTCTCCAGAGAAATGTATAGATATAAATCTATAGAAACTGAGACAATTTATTAAACATTATTTTTTTAATGAAGGTTTTATTCTAGAAACAATTGTTAACAACGGGTAAGACACTGTTTTAAAAGTATAAGTAAAGTCTCTGTGATTATTTCTTTTATTATAATTATTAGAATTTTTATCTTATTTAAAAAGTTGCAAATAGAACTGTATCATAAGTGCACATTTTTTTTTAATTTAATAACTAACCGGATTTCACTCGGCTATTGTTGAAGATTTTGAGCATAATATAATTTTACTTCGAACATTCCAAATACCAAATCTTAAATTTTACACACTTATTTAAGGTTAATGTGGATGTCAAATTTGTGAAAATAGCATAAAGGTATGTTTAATTTGCAAAAGATACTAAGGAATATTTCCTCTGGATAATATCACGGGACATTCTCTATCAGTCATTTGCTCATAAGTCTAGTTGAATCCGTTTGATGACATTTTTAAATTAATAGAATTAAGCTTCGATCGTTTAACTGTAATCAATCAAAAATATGTAGTCCATTTATTTACTAATTAAACTGCTGGCAGTTATCCGATTTTTATTTGGACTATTGACGCTGCAAGCGCGAATTTCATATTATTGTATTATATTAATACTAGTGGGTATCCAGTGAAACTTCGCGTTTATTGAAAATATTTTTTTGGGAATTTCGAAACTTATGGCAGGTTTTGTTTTGATTTCATTTCATTGTAAACTGCAAGTCACCCATCTACATTTGGCGCCAAAATAGTGAAATCTCTTTTAAATGATTTTTTTAATGTCAAATAGTATTCATCAGTTCAGTTAGAATGTTTACGTTTCCATTTTTATTCTTATACAGCCGTAGTACCGCTCTCTAAAATTAATTATTTGTTAAATCGTAACAATTTAGTAAAATGCAATCAAGAATCTTATTTCATTTTCTGCACATCTACGACTGGAGCTCTTCAAAATGAGACTATATACCGTATCGTTTTTTTATGTGCAGCTATCATCCCATAATCACTGGGACAAAAATCGGCTCACGCTATTAAATATTACATTACATTAGCAGCCTGTAAATTTCCCACTGCTGGGCTAAGGCCTCCTCTCCCTTTGAGGAGAAGGTTTGGAGCATATTTCACCACGCTGCTACAATGCGGGTTGGTGGAATACACATGTGGTAGAATTTCGTTGAAATTAGACACATGCAGGTTTCCTCACGATGTTTTCCTTCACCGCAGAGTACGAGATGAATTATAAACACAAATTAAGCACATGAAAATTCAGTGATGCCTGCCTGGGTTTGAACCCGAAATCATCGGTTAAAATGCACGCGATCTAACCACTGGGCCATCTCGGCTCTCAATATATTACATTGTTAAATAAAAACAAAAGAATGCATATAACTCTAAAATATAAAGTTGTAATCAGACACATCAAATATGTTTTCACATATCTCTTGGGATAATTCATCTTTCAATTTAATCTTTAAATATGAGTAAACTCTTCTATATTTTATTAAGAATTTCTCAAACTTCGGTTCTTCTATCAACTTTGTTCGCCACACATCGACTAGAAATCGCTTCAAGCGAGTACATCTAAGTTATCGTATAATAAACTTTTATTTACCTAAATTAACGAACGATTGCTTGCGTATGTCAGATTGCATTTGAAATTTCCACAATATGATTTTGTTATATTTATCATTTATTAATTAATTAGATATATTTTTTAATATATTATAATAAAATAATAAGGTAATAAGTTTAATTAGTATATATTATACGGTTAGTTCGGTTAAGTTAACTTTTTAGTAAATCGAATTTCATAAAAAATATTTTATAATTGGCTGTCTTTATAACTATAACAGAATATTTTTAAATTAATTTCTGTAAACTTTAGCTCTGCTACAAACTCTACCCTACCCTATTTTATATCGTTGGAAAAACGCATTCACGTGTTTTCCCTAGATGAAGTGGCATATGTGAGGGCGCCGGAATACCCACTAAAAATGCAGCGGTACCCACTTTTCGGGAGTCACCATGGGATTCGTAATCGTACTTATATATTTACGTTTGAATTTTGTTAAAAAGTAAAAAGAAAACAATGAATACATTTTGAAAACAGATTAAAGTAGTAAAAATAATTCAAAATTCTTTAAATTGACTCGATGGCTTTGTGCCCGTCTATGTAGATATCGAATATCATATTTTCTCCAAACTACTATTGTGTTTCGTTTTGAAGGGTGACTGAGCCGGACATAAGGGACGTAACATCTTAGTTCCCAAGGTTGGTCGTTTGGTTGGGATAGTTAATATTTTTACAGTGCTAATGTCTATGGGCGCTGACGACCACTTACGATCACGTGGCTCATTTGTCAGTCCGCAAAAAAACTTAAAATAAAAAATAATAATAATAACAGCTCGACTAATTTTGTATTCCATCATGAAAAAATCTAACGTGACAATAAAACTTGCCTTACATTATAATTTATTTATTACTGACTGACAAAATATTTAAAAAAGAGATCTACTTTAGTTATTTACGAGTACTTTTAATTTAAATTTTATATTTATTTATTCTAGAATAATTTCAACATATTATTGTGAAATATTCGATAAAACGATTTGTGTCAAAAGTGCCGCCGTATCCTTTTTATCCTAGAGAAATGACGTAATAGATATTAGATAGGATGATAAAAGGGCATTGACGTATCCTGAATGTGACACAAATACCTCCCATCTCGGTTAAATGGCATTTACGATCCAACATTAATAAATCATGTCGACTTTTAAAATATGTAGCGACGGAATTTTGCGAAAAATTAAAATTTTCCTTTACGCTGAAAACTTTCGATATTTTACGTGGTTTCATATTGGCACTGTTTAAAAATGTGATGTACTTTATACTTTACGGTCCGGCTGTTGCGAGATTCAGATGTATGCGATATAAATAATGAACACGTAATTAATTTAAAATTTCGTTGATCATAAATAGTAAATTACTTGCGTAAAGTTTTTAAAATTTTTCACAATTGATGCTTAATTGATTCTGAACGATATTGCTTACTGTTTTTGTATATGGATTTATCTCGACCGTAATTTGGCCTTGATGCCCAAACTCAGACAGTAGTGTGCATTCAATACAATAGCGCACAAGTAGGACCTCGGGATTTGCAACTTTATAAGCTAACGACAAGACCAACTGCACGATATTATACAAAACAATATACCGACGGCCTACACTTAAATAATCTACATTAATAAATGAGAGGACGTTTTTTGTCTCATTCGCTGAAAAAACGACTAAACCAATATACATAATACTTATACTAGAAGTTAGATACTAGAATATATTTTATACTGACAACTTAATTTAATCGATTATTATAAAATATGATTCATTTATTGTAATTTACTTTTTACGATTGATGCTATAGATATAGTCTAGTTAATACGAGACCATATTAAAGTCCAATTAATGCGACACAGCCCATCGATGATGTTAAAACGTCTACGATGTATAAATTATAAAAGCATTCCAAGGAACGATATACCGTAGACGTCTAAGATAAAAATGTGCTATACAGTGTCGTATGTTGCTGTTGCTCACTGATAGTATTTTGATCACCAATTGACAGACTTTATGTCAATTATATGTTGGGTTCATTTTTCATTTTCATTTCATGTTCATTTCCGACGGTACGTCACCGTCAAAAAATGTACATACTTAATAATACACTCTCCCATATAAGACAATACGTAAGCAGGCTTTTGCGTGTCTTTAAACTATAATTTATATTATTATAAATATAAATAAAAAAGGAGCCACTGTCATAAGTAATATTCATATAAGATATTAAAAATAATAATATGATATATTACTAACAACTGAAATTTATTATACAAATCTAATGTTTGTTTCTCACTAATGAGAGCCATACTCATAAATCTATTCATTCACACGCAGCGGCGGTCGAAAACTAATGAAGTTGTATAGAAATAATTTTGATAACAACTAACAATTAAAATCTATTGAATAAATTAATTACGTATGTCGACATGTCAAAATATATTGCGCATTGCAACTCGACTGTTATTTGTGCGGTAAAAGTTATATTTGCAAAAGCTAATTATGAATACCGTTTTACTATAGAAAAGAAAACTCAAGATTTAATAAGTCAGCAACAAACAGCGTCGTGAAAAAAGATTACCATTCGTTAGTTGTATGGACTATTATTTCGAGGCCAATTAAAAATACCTTTGGCCCGCTCTTCATAGGTCTTCGTGGCTCTCTTTTGTAAAGAAGCCACTCCGAGATGACTCTTAAATTTCATCTGGTAAGACCTAACGAGACAACATAAAAGTAACTGAAATGAATCGCATTCTTTTATAAAAACAAGATTTAATTTTTTAATTAAAATGTTTTTTTTTTTTTGTAAATACAGGTTTAGATTTGTTATAGAGTTTTATGTATGGTAACAAGAATTGCCGCCCTTAAACACAGGTTAATATTATTTTAATAGGATTTAAGAGTCACTCATAACGTTATTACGTTAATAAAATAGTTATTGAAATTTTCTGCACTTTCTATTTAAATAAAACTTCATAGTTTTTTTTTTATCAATAAACTGCCATACTATTATGAGTCGTTATTTCTGCATTGGCAAAAAAAAACAACGATATTTTTAATTTGTCAAATACCTATAGGCAGGAAGAACAATTTATTTGCATTGAAAATATAAAAAAAAAATGGCGACAGTCCAATGCTTATGAAAATTAAATATTTACACGTTCGTGTGTGATTAAAAAAAGCGACAGCGACTGTACATCGTAAGTACTCAGCCACGCGGCGAAACCCGCATTGGGCAGTCAAGTGTAAAAAGCGCTTAATTAAATTCCGATGCGTATTTCGCCGAATCACGTTCGACTTTAACGCATTTAATTTGCCATGATCATAAATTCATATTGCCACCTAACACGTTTCGCGTTCTCTGGCTGAATTCGAAAATATGAGCTAGGTAGGTAGTAGTCGCCGCCGTCCATGAAAATAAAATGCTTTTCAATGCAGCCATTGAAGTATGTTACCGTGCAGCTGCATAAATTTGCTGTAGTACGCTATTTGAATTATTGCATAACTTGTAAACACGTCTGAGACCAGGCGAGCTTGCTACGCAGATGCCTTAATTTTTTTCCTTATCGATACTTGTAAATTATTGAATATTTATAATATTATATTAAACAGATTGTTAATGTTAATAAACGGTAGTGAAATCAATGGATCCATATTTTATTCCAGTTTTAGAAATTGGTAAATGTTTGAACCCTGAGATTTCTCGACTTTTATTTAAAACAATTTTGATTAACTACGAATCTGATTTTTTTTTATTTTTGTATAAGTTTCCTAACATTTTTTTTCTTTCAACACAGAGCATTGTATGAATTGCAAACACAAGCTAAGCACTTAAAAACCTAAAGACCCTTGTCTTGATAAAACCGTGGATTTTAAGCTATATATCTAACCCTTTGTCTCCCATAACATTTCAATTTTATTTTATTTTTAGTACAAAACGCGTAAAGAATAGGAGTTATACTCGAAACAAATTTTCAAGAGGGCGCACGAAAAGAAAATTATCTCCAGTTGGGGCTTAAGTTGCCAAATAAACATTATTTGCATGTATGCTGCGACTCGAATTACATGTACCGTCAGTGGCTCCAATTTAATCAGATGCTTACTAAGTTACATTTCGTTGTTAGTGGTTAAGTCTAGAGGTTATTATGAAAATACTAAGTGATTTTTATCGTCCGACAATTACGTTCCGGCAACATAGCAAACAACACACATTTGTGGTACCACTACATAATGTAGACTCGACGTGTTTTTGCACTGGATTACCCGTTTAAACAAACCGAGCGGCCGAAACACCAAATAAAGGGAAACACTAACCGACGCCCGCGTTATTCTTCCAAAATTAACTCATAACGCCAAGAGCTGTTGATTTTTTTTTTCGGGCGTAATCTGCTTTAACGGGCACGGGGCCAGTAGCTTTCGTAAATCGGCCGCACGCGACTACCGCGAAATGGGAATCTTTAAATGGTGTACATACATTTTTAATGTCGTTTTAATGCCACGCCTCAGCCGATTGTGGCAACAATTAACGTTATAACGAGTTCATTAATGATGGACGATTCAAAGCGGAGTTTAAAATGAGCTTTTTCAGAGTACTAAGATAACTTGATGTTTAAGTTATACAAGCATAAATCCGAAGAATACTTCAAAATTTGAAATGTAATACAATATTAAAAAAAAAAAAAACAAAAATATTTAACGAATAAAAGTAACAAAAGCTTGTAAGAAATTTAATAAAAGAATGAAATATATGTATATTAGAAGGCGTAGAAGAAAAACAAACGCTTTGCATACGGCCCCAAAATAATAAGTTGAAGTTGAGCGTATGTCCCGCGCCCACCTGAAGAGATTGGGGACAGGAATGCTTAATATAGAGTCCTTTACTACCAAGGAGTCTCCCCAATAACATCGCCGAGTTCGCAAACGTAGACAAATTTCGTTTGTGGCTGCTTTTACATCTAATATGAAGTGCATTTATTTAAAAATATCGTCCTAAATCCTGACGGTATAAACAATTCATTTCAATGAATGGTTCATCTTATAACGTATCGTATTGCGTTTTTTTACTTTCAAAGCGTCAAGTATTTTCCTTCAATGTTTGCATTTGGTTGACAGGCGTATTCATTCTATGCACGAAAAGTTTCCCGCAGTCGTGTCAGTTCGGAGCGAAGTTCCCGAGCTCGGACATCAGAAACCGGCGTGGATACAGTTGCACAATGGAATAAAGTAGCATCGGAAGCTCGTTGGAGTTAATAAATAATACAGAAACGGAGTGACATGCGCAGAGTGCACGAAGCGCCCTAAGTCTGTTTTGACTGCAAATATCTGCGCCGGATGTTTGACCGTACTCCTAGGCATAGATCACGAATATTTGCTGGATGGGATACGCGTATACTTCTTTTACAAACTGTCACTGATTTGATTATAAAAGAGACTTCTACTGTGAAATTTATAAAAAAAATGGTGGCTTCACATATGAAACATCATAATTGATTGTTATTGAAATGTATAATAAAAAAAAGCGTGCCGTTAATAAAAAAATATTTATTTACTTGCTATTATAATAATATACTAAATATATACTATACGCAACACACACACTCACGCAAACAAACACACACATACACACACACACACACAGAGAGAGAGAGTAGAGAACAACGGTAGAGAGGAAGTGTGACGGCATAAGTAACGCATACCGTTTGACGTCACGGCATACGAGCCGGTCTTAATCCCAAAGGTCAACCCCCTCACGTATCAATAAATGTTTGAAATTACAAAGTTGATCTGATTTTTAAGTATATTTGTTTGGTCTATTAAATACCGAAAAGTAAAATGCTAAATCCACTGCGATGCGTGGATAGAATACATCGATTTGCTGTTTATGCAAATGTTACTGTACTATATATTTCGTTTAAAGAACAAATGGCGGAAGTTTGCATGACATACCGCTGTTCAAATTATGGTATTCACAACATTTTAAATGTATGAATTAATGTATGAAGTTGATCTAAATTTATATATAATTTACTAGGTGCAATATACATCAAGATAAAAGATTCAACTTTAATTTACGTTTATACATATTACTTTATTATAATATATATATAATACTATATTGTTAATATTTCGAAAAAGAATTAAAAAAAAACAGAAGCTGAATGCTACTTATTTTTTGTGTCCGGTCTTTTATTAGCGTTGGGTCATTTCTGTTATTATGATGACTAAAATTACAATGATAAGGTTTGTTTATGAGAGAATAAGAATTGTAACAGTGTTTAACTGATCACTAGCTGTCTCGTCGGTCTGTCTTTTTGGTTGGTCCTGGTCTACTTTCAGTGTTGTCGGGTTAGTATCTCATCAGGCTATGAGTCGTAATAAATACACACTTCTTACGCAGACACTTGTACATATTAAAATCACATACACAATTGAATTTATTTGCCGCCGTTTCTGAAATTATAACGGTCAATTTACGATTGATCAAATTTGTTTCTGTTAAGATATAATCTGACACAGAACCTCGCAGACTTGCACAGATAAGATAAAGCCATTGCGCCATTCACCTAGCACACTGCGTGCTACGTCAAGTTACAAATGATGATGAAGACAAAGATATAATCCTGTTATAAGAATTAAAAAAAAATATATCATCTCATGTACACTATGTTAAAGGGAATCAAGTAATTCAAAATGTTACATTAAGTATTCACAGAAATGACAAAACCACCTCAAGAATCTTTGTGTGTTATGTGATGGTGACAGGAGTATAATTATGATCATTGATAGAATATGTTCTTTAAACGACTATTTTATTCTTTGCAAGACATCGAATCGGTTTATTTCAAGTTACGCTACACAGTTATAAATATGTCTTTACAAGAATGTTTTATAAGATAAAAAAATCAATTTGCCTAAAAAAATTAAAAAAAATGTTTAAAAACATAATACACTTAATATAAATGAAATTATGAACGTCTTTATTTCGAATGCGTTTCAAGATGATCGTTCCTTTTATATTAGATATTAACAGAAAAGTCTCATCTAGAATTCAAGTGATTTCGTATTACGAATGTTTTAGCCAAACGCTCGGACGACGGAGGGCTAACAGTGCATAATCTTCGTCTCATGAGACCGCTGGCCATAACGTGCCTCTCCTGCTTTTAGATTTTGCGCTGTCACTATTATCAGATAAGCCTCAACTCTGCAACGAGATTTATCCTAACTATAGTCTCTTTCCCACAATCGGTACTTCCAGAATTTGAATCTATTTTTTAAATATTAAAATATTAAGTTTCGAATATTCAATTTTATTTTTGATTATAATGCTTCTAATCTAAATTACATCTTGGCTTAGTTGAAAATGCATCTCAGTAATTTTCATGGCTAAATATCATGTGCATTTTATAAATTAATAAACAACATACATTGTTGTATTGTTACATTATAGATATTTGGTAAAATTAGTAGTAGTTTGGTAAATCAGATTATCGATTTTTTTTCCTACCATAATAGTTACACTTTAATACACAGGCGATAGGAAACAAATAGTACGTAACCATTGCCTCATGAGACTGCTAACCACAATATACCAACAGCGTTTGTGCAATCAGAATCACTATAGTTAACTTTGAAATTTGATTTATCCACAAATTGAGTGTACTGCTTTTCTGAACATTAAATTTGAACATTAATATTTTTATGAATATTATAACACGAAATATAATTTAAATGGAATTCACATTAATAAATAAAATATTCTAGTTAAGGACGTCAATCTTTTTCAAATGTCGTGGGTTCTAATACATCATGTAATTTTGGTTTATAATTCATCTTGTGCTCAGTGGCAAGTATGTGCAAGAGGCGAATAATTTTATGCGTCATATGATTCTATCAAACCTCCTTGATGTACGTTAAAATAATTTTAATATTTTATCCTTAAGATGAAAAATAAGCTTTTGCCTAACTGTGGGATATTCAAGGATTGCTTCATTTAATTGGTGGCTTATTACAAGCAGGTCTGGGTGGGTACCATCCATTCATAACGCCAAACAGCAATAATTAGTTTTGTTGTGTTTGGGTTTGAGTGGCGAGTGACCCAGTGTAACTACAGGCATGACGGATATAAAGTCTTACTTCACTAGGTTCGTGGCACATTGGCGATGAAAGAAATGGTTAATATTTCCTATAGCGCCAATGTCTATGGGCGGTGGTAACCACTTACCATCAGGAGGTCCATTAGCCCGTCCGCTTACTTATATCATTAAAAAAGTATAGGTTGTAATTATAGTATGTGTTAGGGCGATTTTCTGGACGAAATTTCGGCAACACAATTTAGGGGAAAGTAATACCTTACAAAGTGAAGGAAACATCTTTCGGCTGCACTTAGTGGAGAGCAGTAGGCCTGAGCAGGGGCAGTGTGTCGGTTCCCACGCGGTCGTTTGTCCCGCATTACACCGACAAGAATCTCATTTTTTCACACAGAATTAAACGAACGATAAAATTCTTGCGACGTCGCATGAAAATGTGCGTTACCTGCCTTGCATATTTATGCGTGCCCGAGTAATGACGTTTGTCGAGCCTCCCTAGCGAGGTTTCATTATGGCATGTCTCCGCGGGCGTAAAAGCAAACCCTACTTTATAAACAATCCATGTCAAGTGTTTTCCGATCGTGTCGCAGTTTGTTTGCATATTTCTTTATTGAATGTCAAAAAGCTGTAGCAATTAAAATAAGAGTATTCTCTCGTACATTATTATTTTTTGTCTCCGTTTGACGGTTATCTCTCGAGCACAACACTTGAAGTATAATTGCTTTTTAAGGAGCGTTTAAATTAAGGTTCCGTTGTTTCTAACGTTAAGAATATACCAGCTTATTCTAAGAATGTGGATACATAAGTCGTCACTAAACATTAACTCTGGCTTAACTATGCAATATCATATATCTCACCCGCTGAGGGTAAATATTGTTCTTAATTTAATTCTAGTTAGTGTGAGCGCACACGTGGGTGATGGCGGGAGCGAAGTAGAGTGGAGCGGAGCCGCAAGTCGCACGTTGCACATCAAATATTTCAGACGTAACGGCCCAAATATACTCGCAATAGCTCGCCCCTAATCTTGAGCCAACTCAAGTATTGCACCGTGCACCTGCAGCCAAATTCGTTCCAATTAGGAGAGTTAGAGACCGCGTCGCTGACTGAACAGCAAATGATGCGGTACCCACTTAACGCGGCCCGACACTTAGGTGTCGTCTGCACGTAAATAAATTCAGTTACAGTAGTAAGTGCATGTCATTAAACTTTCTTGTCGTTGTCTGAGCGCTGCGCACTAGCGTTTGTTAATTATCGGGATTTCAATAATACGTTTTCTAATTGAACTGGCATGAACGCAACGACACCCATTTAAAATATTTGAACAATTCCCAAGCCACGTGATTCGTGTTTTTTTTCTTATGTATTTTATATATTCCGTTTTATATTAATATTCCAATTATATACATGTATTGTCCGGTAGTAATTTGCGATATCGTTACGATATTATACGTTTGAAATAAGAATTTATTCAATCGGACACTTAGATGCTGTTATCGGTTACTCCATTGAGAATCCAAGCTATATAGAGCATACTGGGATCAAGTGGCGTCCATACACGGTATCTACAAGATCATTGAATCCATTTGTGCCGTGTTCAAATGCTTAGGTGCAACTGAATCGACACCGGGGCTCAGATAGTAATCCTACTCGCTGTTACAATGGGCATTATCGCACATATCTCGAACTAGTGACCGCTACTGTCTTCCCATATTATGAGAATAAATTATTAATTTTATCTCTTTATTAATTCCGACTTTGCCCGTGTTAGCTTTTATTCCGTTTTTTGTTGTAATGGGTATACTCTTTCATTAAGCGAAATGCCGGTATGAAACTTCTATGAAATACTTTCAAGTACAATATCATAATACATTATAATAGTAAGTTTTGATATTTGAAGGATCAGCTTCAAATCACAATTTTAAGGTTCCAGAGTATGTATAACTATTGCGGCATATGGAGCGTATTGCGCTCGCGTATCTCCGTTTTTCAAATATAATTTCCGTCTCGCTCGTTCTGCACAACTATTCTGTCCAATTATAACTATGAATAAGGCTTTGATAAATATCTCAATATGATAAAATAGTTTCAAAATATTAACTGTAAAAACAATTAGTGAAATGAACAATATTTACGTGCTGCGTCTCTTCCGTCACTTCCTTTGCCGGTAGATTTTTGACTTGCTCAATGAATGCTTCATAAATTATTTGATGCCGAAGTCGAATTTATATTGATAAATAGTAAAACGACAAAAAAGCTATATTTTTACTATAAGTGAAAATAATATAACTGTCCCTTTTTGCTCGTGTGCAGTTAATACAGCGTGGAGCTTCTGCCTTTGTCCTGGCAGGGCTGTCCTTGCCTGTATGCTCGCCGCTGCAGTAGCTACAGGTATCCTTTGTAGCTCTACATTGTTTCGTAGTATGACCGAAACCGAGGCACTTGGCGCATTGGATGAGGGGAGACTGGACCTCCACCGAGCATCTGCTGAAACCGATGTAAATCTTCCCGACTTGCGTTAACCGCCTCCACAGTATACGGGACAACTCGAGGACTGGATGGCATTCGTACGGGTTCCTAGCTCGCTTTTTATAGCGGAGTTTCATTTTTAGGTCTGCCTCGCCAACGCCGTGCAGAAGGTGTTTGTTCTGCGATTTTATATGTTCTTCTATTTCGTCGTTGGCAAAGCATGCCAGGATGCCTCGCACGCAAACGAGGGGGTTCTGATTTGCAGGCTCCCTGATGGGTGGAGGAAAATGATAAGAGAGAGTTATATCAGAAAATGGTTTACCGACCTCGAATATTTTTTTCTGAAAGAGGAATGATAGATATTATGAAAGATCCAGACAGAATATTAAATGCGGATGAAACAAAAACTGGAAAAGTATTGGCCCCAAAAGGCTACAAAAATGTTTATACTATAAAAAGAGGCAACGAAATAGAAACGCTTACTGTTTTATTAATGATAACTGCATCAGGCAATGTAAGTCCTCCACTTGTAGTGTTTCCATACATAAGACCGCCGAAAGCGGTCGTAGAAAATATGCCGGATCTCTATCCAACCAGGATTATCGGAATAACTGAATCAGGTTGGATGCGCTCTGATGTTTTTTACGAATAAATTGCAAATGATTTTAATAAATGGCTATTGGAGAACAATATCAAAAAACCAGTCATTCTATTCGTCGACGGACATAAATCACATATGTCGATGCCATTGAGCCAATTTTGTGAAGACAATGATATAATATTATACGCTTTGCCTCCCAATACTACGCATATTATGCAGCCAGCTGATGTTAGTGTTTTTCGCCCTTTAAAGCAAGAATGGAAGAAAACTCTCAAAAACTGGCAGGCCAAACCGGAAAACTTGAATAAGACCGTGTCGAAAACTATTTTTTGTAAAGTATTTCAAGAAACTCTGGATGCAGACATGACACAAAGTATTAAGAATGGTTTTAGAAAGTACGGACTATTCCCATTTGATGAAGAATCAGTAGATTTCACAAAATGTGTAAAAGACTTTCAAGAAAGAAGGAAGAAAAGGTCTTTATCATCTGATAGATTAACAGATAGAGACTTTACAAGTACATTAAAAGTAATTGTTACAATTAAGGATAATTTATTAAAGAGGGGGATTAACCCAGATACGGTTAGCAACGAAATATAGATAGCAAAATCTTCCCTATTCAAAAATCAACGATCAACATCACAAACACCACGCAAGTCTACTGAAGTTGTTAACTCTTCTACCTTTAAATCTCCGCAAAAAAACGATGAAAATGTTACAGCACAAAAGGCTAATGTTAATACCGCGGGGGATGGTGGCTTTTCTTTGCTTGATGACTGCTCCATTCTCGATGTCGGATCATACGTATCGCTTAATGACATTTCTTTTATGAATGTAAGTGTCATAAACTTTGAAGACTCCAATACAACACAAATTACTATAGAAGAGATTCCTAAAATAGATAAAGAAAATTACTTGGTACAAGAATCACTACCACTTAAAAATAACAAAGTAGCATCCGAATCAGAGGTTATTACAGTAGCAGAAGTGCACCTGGAAACATCATTACCAACGAATGTAATTAACCAAGAAAATATAAAGCCTGATGAAAAAACTTCAGTAAATCCTTCATGTACGCTCCAAAAGGGCATGTCACTTGATGATCCATTTAAAAAAACATTTAAGATTTCCATTAAATTCAACTGGAAACAAAACTATTAAGAGAAACAGTAATCAATTTCCTAGTGCCATATCTTCAAAAGCTTGAAGAGATTTTCACAATATATTGTTGTTATTTCATTATTAAAGAAGATTAAAAAAAAAAACTTTAAGTCGTATAATTTTTTTTAACTTAAAAACAGAGCCTATTATAGAGATCGTTTTTCAAGTTTTATTATAGTGGTCGTGAACTAACAAAATTCATGGCCGAGATCTGAATTTAGTGGCCGAAAACAGCCTAAATCGGAACTTTTAGATATTTATATTTTTAACAATTCTTATATGATACTGGTAAGTAAATGAGTTTCAAATACCAAAAGTAGATTATTTCTTGACTTCAAATAAAAATAAGCTACTGATCTGGGACTAATATACCTTTAAAAAATTTATTTCGCAGTCATACATCTGCTTAAATGGCCGAAAATAGGCGAAATCACCCTATATAATATTAATTTATAAATAACTATTATACATATATGTTATATATATAAATATATATATTTTTTTAATGTCAGCGTGGACTCATGTGTCGCTGTTGGTGTGTGATTTCCTTAGTAGAGCCCTGCCGATGTTGAGTACGCCAACTTTTGGTGCTATGGCTTATGCAATTGTATAGCTGTGCTCCTGGTGTTGTGGTCCAGTGTCTTCGTCCCGTCGTCCCAGTTTGTTTGATACTAAACTCGGGGTATCTTTGATGATGAAGGAGGCTGCTTTCCGAAATGGTGGTAGTTTTTTAATATCGACGATTCAAAAACGCTTCGTTGTGAAGTTTACTTGAATAAAATTGATTTGACTTGATTTGATGTTTGTGTGTAGTCTTCACCACTGATCCGATGGGGTAGAGTCTTCATCGGACGAGACCGTACGTGCCGATCTTGCGCGTGTATATAAAAAGGTAATGAGGCCACACGTGCCGAAACGTCGCGCGTGACTAAACGGGGTTTTACAGCCTTCCGGAGACTTGCGCGTGCGTCTGTCATGTTCCTTCCTCGTGGTGTTAAATACTTGGCCCCTTTACTGCTTTGTTTTTTATTTTATTTTTCGCCGGATGATGTCCAATCTCTTCAAAGAGGGTGTCGTCGGGTAGGTCTTTTTCCGGGTATTATTTTGATATTTTTCGCGCACTGGTCCTCGCTTTTCTTTGGAGATAATCCGAGGCGAAGTTTCTGGTCGTCCTGATCGGGATCGTCTTGGTCCTGGAGAGCTACCTCCACTTGTGCTAATGCAACACACTATTACCATTTACTTAAGCCTTATTTGGAAACTATCGGCTCGAAATTCGAATTTTTATGATTTTTTTTGTACGGAGCCGATGTTGTTTCTTTCGCTTCTACTGAGTGATTTTCTTTGAAAAAGGTTTAAGCCTAAACAGAATCAATAATTTTATAATGCTAATTATTTTTAATGCTTTAATTTTAAATATATTTAAAAAAATAAGCGAAACAAATAATGGCGTTTGTGTTGAGTAAAGTTATGCTATCTGGTGCGAGCGGAGAAATCACATTGACGTTATATGTATCCATACGTGATATATTGTTGATACAGACATACTCTGTCTAAAAAATGAATAAAAATATTCCGAAAAAAAGCATTGTGCTTTCTGTTGCGATATATGAATCATTGTATATCAAATGTCAATATATCACGGAGCGGTCAACAAAGATTTTTACATCCATCAGATTTGTAAAAATGGTTCGGATTTCCTGCATAAATCCTTTCACAATTTCAAGGAACAAACATCATTATCCTAACAATACCTTGAACGATGCATGAAACTATAGAAGACATGGTATTAGACTGTTTACTCAATATAAAGTTAACGTAATCGACTTTACGTCGGAGCCATCGCACGAGTACATAAACCGACATGCTCTTTTTCAACCAGCAGTGATATCCCACTAATGTGCTTTCTCCTGCAATCTTTTCTTGCGATGACACGCTAAAATTTAGGGGCCCTTTCGCGAAACTAGTTTATAATGCGTAGAAATTAAGGTACGTTTTACATTACTGTCCAAAACTCGACTTAGGATAATTTGAAACTTAAAAGCGACGATGTCAATCTTTATCGCAAGGGAAGTTGTAGGAAGGGGGAGGTCGACTAAGGAGGGTGCGCCACTGCGTCGATTGTAATCACGCAAATGGTCCCATATCAAAATGTCACATTCGTATGATATCGATGTTTCGCTGTCAATTTCGCGTGGCTGTGGTTTTTGACCAGGTTTTTATGTTACAATGAATGAAAATATGATACATTCTGCGACAAACTAAATGTCAATGAACTGCTTGTCGCTTTTCGCTATACGCCTTCATACTCTTTTACAAGTTGTAGCTAACAAATGAAGTGATTTTTTTAAATGTTTTGACCGAGCACAGTTCACTGGAATTAATTAATTTAATTTTTTATAATTTTAAGCACTTAAACATTTTTATTTGAAGAGAAATTAGACCGCTTTTTTTCATCAAACAATTTAAGCTGTTTAATATAAAAGTCGTTATCATCAACTTCTCAAAGTATCTTAAAATAAAAATGCTTGAAATCACGAACGGAGCAGTCTTTTGGTGGTTCGTTTTATTTTTCTATCGACACAGGCTGCCGGCTAGCCACTGACTGCGATCGCTTCCATTAAAATAACTCGTTAAAATTTATCATCGACCCGCTTAATCGCTTTAGCGCCACCATCTGGGGTTTTATGATTTTTCTGCTTGCTCTGTATACTTTCGTGGTCATTTTATAACGTTAACAAAATTGCTTGCGTGAGACGCTTTAAAGGTTACCAACGTTTTACTTCAATGTAAAGGAGCATAAAAGAATTATTTCGCCGGACCCGAGTACAGCAGCGTTCGTTATCTTCCTTCATGCCTAATTACAATATCGTTATAAAAATGAATATTCTCCTGGGTGAAAATCCAATTTAATCAAATTATACCGGATTTTCTGCAGCTGCGTTATTCCGTAGCGCACTCAAAAGATAATTAAATAATTAAGAATGTATGAATGACGCTGTAAAGCCGTTTCTCTGATATTGTAATAATGCAATCCTCTTGGGCAAAATCTTTTAAATTATTCTCTCACGCTTGGATCGTAATTACGCAGACGTGGATGCCTACGGCTCGTGCATCCATTGCGAATACGATTAAATGATTTGGAAAACTTGTTAGAAGACGATCTCGTTACCACTCGTTTGTCGTAGACCAAAACTATGCATGACAAATATACTTACGAGACTTAAAACCTTGGAGCAACTACTTGCTACAACTGTTCTTCCTACGGTCTTTGTTGGATCTAAATGTATTGATCGTTAAACATACATATGTCTTTCTACTGCGCTGGGCAGAGGCTTATACTCATTTGGAAGCAGTATTATCAGAATCTCCTTTCTATCTGGAATACGTTACCCTCTTTACCGTTTTCGTATTTTAGATTTTCAGATTTGCCAATTTACTTTTTTTACAATTTGATAATATTTTATCTTGAAATACGATTCACATTTGTTGTGTAACTTTTTTAAACGCGATTATTACAAAATATGAATAAAATATAAGAGTAAATAATAGAGAAACTAAAGAAATAGCTTACTCAATGAAAAACAATACATTACAACCGCATATTAAAGCTGCCAAAAAAACAACAAAGCTTAGAAACCGGTCGACAAAACGGCTAGTACGAGTGGAAATGAAACGTTTTACCTCTAAAAATGTCAAAGGTAGCTTCTTTGGGTTTATATTTTGCGTTTATAACGGTCAGCGGCGCGTCGAGATACGAGAAAAAAGACCAAAGCGACCGCTCGTTGCCGGAGAAAATCTGAGGGCTTAAACAGTGCCACGTATGAAATAGTGGCGCTCGGTTACATGAAAAAGACGAGAGGAGAAATCGAGTGACAGGACCACGGTGGAGGATTTTCAGTCCGATGCTTTTTTGCTGGCGGGATTTTAGGAATGGACAGTGCAGCCGCACAGGCGATGCGAATTTATCGCGCGCTCTTCCCGCCCGGACGTGCGGCCATGATTAGTTGGGGGCGGAAACGCCTGAGTGATTTTTTTCGTTCTCGAGTCATTAAGTTAAAATTAACTAGCCGGCTCCTTAGTGCTGTTGACGTGGTTGGTTTATTTTCATTGCTTACTTCTTATTTGAAACGCCTTGAAATATAACGAAGTTGTTGCTTTATAAATATAGAATATATATAATATAAAAATTAAAAGAAATCTTAGATCGAAAATATTTTATAAATTATTGTATTTAATAAACATAATTTATGCTGTATTTTTACAGTCTATAATAGTAGGTACCCTAAAGATTTCGAACCGAAAAAAAAACATTATCATTTTTACATACCTATCTTTATATTTCCTAATAATAAAATATTGAAATAAATTTATAACACATGATTATTAAGTATATCAATTTGACTCATTTAATATTATTAATTTTATCAGATTTCTAATTTGATTTTGAGACAGTACTATACATATATACATTACTGCATTGGTTTTTTTTATGGTATAGAGGTGGACTGGCAAATAGGCAATAAATGTTAATCCATTATAGGCGACAATGCGCCTAAAACCTTGGAAACTAAGATGTTATGTCCCTTGTAGCTCTGGCTCACTGACCCTTCAAACCGGAACAAAAAATAATTATTATTGTTGTATTGTTTGCCGGTAAAATATATTATGATTAGTTGGTGGTACCTACTTAAACGGGCTTGCACCTAGCCGTACCATCATGTAAACAATGCTTTATGATATTCATGAAATATATATAGGTAGTTATAGTAATGTAATCTTAAATGTTACGCTGACAAAATGTTAATCTGTTATATTTTTAACAAAATATTTATACTGTATGTAATTGTATAAACTAAATTTATATAGTGATTTGAATCATGGATTTTTTTTTGCGATACGAGACGATCGAATATTGGGCGTGCAGTAAAATGTTTCTTAAGATTTAAAACTTTAAATGTTACTCTTAGAGAGCAAAAAATATTTTTATATAATATAAGTAATAATAAACTTGATGTATCATTTGATATGTTGTCGATATAACATTTTCTAACTATACGTATCTTGTTTCCAGATTGACCCCAAAGTGGCCTTTCCCAGAAGAGCACATCCAAAGGTAAGCCTTTGATAACAATCCGTCAGATTGCGGCCAAACATAAATTGAAAATTAAACCTTGCTTTATTGAGTCCATTCAAACATAAAATCGCCGCAAGGGCACCCTACTCGACGAACTTACTACATATTGTGATTGTAAAACATCGTGGTCGGACGCCGTTTGTTTATTTTCAATTATTTACACAAAATATTATTTTAGGCTGGACATAACTCTCGCTCGCTATTAAGATGTTGGCTCATGATGCATAAATAACTAAGGGCTAATAATTTAGTATGCAGGCTGTGATCTTGAGACCGTCGGTACTCTATAACGCTCTGATTGAATCGCATTACTACATATTCAGTCCATTTGCGTTTCCATCTCTTTATATTAAATCTCAAATAGTAATGTTGGCGTATTTTATTCGAATATTGAACGCTCCCTAGTAGCATAATTTTCAATGTTTATTTAAAAATAAATTGTAGATTCACTTATAACTTCTAGTATTCGCATTATATAATTTTCCTTGTTGATCCAATCATTGTATACATAATATATATAATTTAAAAATGTCTTGTATTTAAAATTATTTTCTATAGTACGAACTTTCGATCGTAATTAGAAAAAAAAAAAATCTTAAAAGTATAACAAGTTTAGAAACGGATTCCAAGACTCTTTTTCCAAGGAAGTAGTATTTTAAAGTTTATAGAAAGCCGGACAGTTCTTGAACGAATAAAATAAATGTATGAAAGTAGAAATGGAGACAAAGTTTGATATAAACGCACGGCTTCTCGACTACGGGATTAAAGCTTCAAATTTTCTATTTATTTAATAAAATTCAAATCTTATATTTTATAAATTGTACAATACTACTGTGAATAATGGATAACTCTCAATATCGTATTAAGAGAGTTTGAACCTCGTTAAAACGACATGATATTTTGGTTCATCTAAAATTAATTTTTTTTTGAATAAACTAAAAATAAAACGCTACGATTGCCACACTATATGTACAAATCGAAGTTTCAAATAAGAAAAAATCTTGACGTACAAGGATTAAAACTGCTTGGTAAAAATAAAAGGAAAGCATGACACAAAGGACAATAGCAAAGTCATCCATCTTTCGTGGATAGTCCATCGCACAAACTACAATTTCTAAAGGATCCTTCGGTTTCTCAACAACACAAGCGTCTAATGTGTAGTCGGAGAGTAGGTTTTTTTGAACTCCAGTTTTTGCATGTACGTGCATCATCAGATATTATATTAAAATGCTCTATTGCTACGTTACTGGTGTGACTTACGGGCTACAATAAAATCTGAACTTGAAACTTTCCAAAATTGTTCAAAGCCTTCGTAAGAGTTTGATTGTATATAATAATAAGTAAATATATAACTTACTCATATAGATTTTAAAATAGTCATTTTATTCTTGCACACTGCAAACATATTAAAAGCGAAATTCGTGCGTTTCCTCGACGGAGTGCACAATTTCCGCTGCAGACAATCAAGTTTTGACGAATTTCCTACGTCATAATAATCAATATTAGGTTTCGCGCGCCGAGGCAAGATTTGTATATTGAATTGTTGTGAACGAATGCAATGTAAAAATAAATATCAAGAAGATTAAGCTGACGTCAAATATAGAATACGTTATAGAATATAATTGTTTTTGGGAAATCCTTAATAATTATTATAATTTAAATTTTAGTATGCTATGTGAAAACTCGGTTAGTTTTAAGAAAGTATAATCTGGCTTTGTAGATTTAAGTAAATGTGAGGTATCACTAGAAGAGCCAACCGCATTTAATGTAAATCGGTTTCAGACGCGCCTCGCTAGCACGGCTAGTTTTTTACATTCAAGTAGCGGCACTTGGGCTTTTACTTGAACTGGTATGGTTAGAATATTCCTCTTTTGTATTTTTGGCATTGAGTGCAGCCAATTGATAACAAATTTGAGTACATTACGGGCAATGTTTGCAATGCAAATGTTGTTTAAAAGGAAAAGAAACGTAACATTGATGTATGTACTACTCCATACAGTTTATTCACGAGCATATATTATTGAGCCTGTAATATTAAAGAGGTATTATAAGTTTTAATTGCTTAATTACTATTACCGAAATGTTATAAATCTATAAAACGGTGGAAAGAGACGGCACGCCAGTAAGTTCTTTTATATGGACATTAAACGTGATGGATGGTTTTAAAACATGGCGTTATATTACTCTATCCGAGCAAGCCATGCGGTGTTGCGTGGCCGGTCAAAGGGGATGCCGGCTATGCGAATTACATGAATACATTAAGGGAGCACTGCCTCATACATGTTAGGTACACTATAATGCTCACGAATAAATTTAGAGCATGTTCCTTTATCATAGTATTACCAAACGGCAACTATCTATGTAAATTCAGACGTTCTATAGATTATTCGATGATAACGAAGTGGCTATCGATTGTAAAATGTGATACAGACTCCGTCTGCCGTCTGAAGACACTCGGACAAGACACCTTTTACAGAAGTTAAATTACGATAGAGAAATAAATGCAAAGTTTGTTCGAAGTTGCACGGACAGTTGAATGAAGTAAACAGTATTCTGAAGGATGGAAAAGATAACTTTTTCTTTGCCTAATTATACGCTATGATAAACGATGCGCAAAATCGGATGATTCAGTCAGTACTTGTGGGCCGAAATTCAAATTTCTGATTATCGTTTGCCCGCTTCTGGTTCCCTTCTTACGCAAACAATAGAAAAAAGGGGACACCGCTCTCCAGGCGCAAGCTAAGAACAAAACAAACGAATTTTTAATATCGTCTTTATCGATAATTGAGACTCCTCGCGAAAACCTCTTATTTTGAAAACTTTTAGAGACTGTGAAAGAGGAATCGTGAAAGAAAATGGAATTGAGAGAAAAAACTTTTTTCATCTTCTTTGTTTGACATTGACAGTCACTAAACTTTTTATTTTCGTAGTGGATCTATTTAATTTGGGATCGATTCAGGGAATTTAATTGTTCGACATCTGGCAGAAAACGCTACGTGATATTGAATTTTTTTAATAGAAATTTCTGCTTCGTTGTGAGGAAATATATTCGTATCAATTACTTTGTGCTGTTACGCAACATAAATTTAGATTAGTTTTGGCGTTGCATTCGCTTTGATTCGTTTGAAATATCGTTTATGTTTTATAAGGATTTATTCTTATAAATACAGTTCCTTGTAAATTTCGTAGGTAGTTGTAGATAGAGGGCGGAGCGAGCAGGGAACAAAGACTAATATGTCATCTCGGCCAAGTTAATTGACGCGGTTTCCGCACCGACGCGGCGGAACGCAGACGTCAGCGTTTCCTTCGCTTACATATTTATTTGAAACAATTGCTGACTCGTACGCTCGACGTTTTCATTTTCAATTTCATATAATTAAAATTAATTATCATCGTTCCTATTAAAATGATTTTTACATCGTTAAATTCAATAAAACCATTTAGTTTCACTTGACATATATGAATAATGATGCTTCGGATTTTTTTTATTAATACCTATATGAAAAAAAATACATTTTTTTTCTTTTATTGCTGATAAAACATGTCGAAGAATCCTCGACATACAGCGTAAGTAACATTAAAACATTTAATAAAAATATACAATATTATGAACACTTATGACTCATTTCGTAGTAAGATATACCTATTTCTTATCGCGTGTCCAATTTATACCCTTTGCAGTCTCGACCTGGTAATATTATAGTTTGTTAGTGCCTGGCCTTCTTGATCGATCTGTCCATAGAAGACCTAACGGTCGTACTATAAATAAAATAAATCAAAGTCACTTTATAATTCAACCTCTACTTAAACACGATGAAAAAACATGTAATATTGACAATGTCTAGTCTTTACGTAAGTTTTTAGACTTATTTTGGTAAAAAGGTATTTATTTCGAAGTAAGTACATATATAATCTTGTAAGAATATATAAAACGGATAATTGAATATTCCCATATAAATGAATAGAGGCGTAAAGTAGTCTAAGGGAGCCTTAATTTAAAAATGATGTCCGTTCAAAGTTTATCCGAGGAGGTTTCAATTAAAAAGCTCTAATCGACCCCGAAACGGTCCCCGAAAATTGGTAGCATTTGTAATCACCATAGCGTGAGTTTATATTCCTTAATGGACTTTGCTGAAGTAGTTCCAACTCTCCTTACGGGTAAGATATTTGAGTAAAAACTAGCAACTACCGCAGAAATCGTAGATTGCGAAGTAAGGCGCCGAGCGGGTAGTGTGGCGTGGCGGGCCGCGGCGGGCCCACTTGGCGCGATTTAACGTGTTTCATTAAACGTTTTGTCGGTGTAATCGCAAGTAATTTAAGTGAAGAGAGCCCGGCTTCCGACTTTGTAAGTATTTTGTGTTTTCTTTTTTAATTACTTCGTTTTAACTTTGTTGTCGGGTTTTAAAGGCTGACTGACAGCCAAATAACAAAGTTCTTTGTAACTATTTAGGGTGGATTTAATGAAATTGTAGGCTTTTTATAGGGTAGCGCCTCGCGGAATAGGTGATTTGGATGTCTGGTTACACGAAATCGCACTCGTAGCGTTTTTATTGTAGTTTTTATAACTTTCAACACGCCTGTTGTTATTATTTCATCCGTTACAAAAATAAAATATTATTTGATAACTTTAGCAAATTGTATTAAAGGTCACCACTCGGCACTATTTTATAATTTAACCTCATATGACTCAAATTTAACAAATTATTTCATTAGCAAAAACATGCTGGAAACAGGTGCGACTGAAGTGAGCTGTCCAACAAAAATCTATTAAAACTTATAGAGCGCTAAAATGGCGCTTCATCTAAGTCCGATGGAACGTCGTTAATTAAAGGTAAAATACGACATATAACATAGCCGTGAATAATGCGAGCGGCGGCTGCAGCTTCACTCTGCGGTCGCGGGACTTATGCGCCGCTGGACGCTAGTTATGAGCTTCGTCCCGCCCATAAGTCACTCGCTACATCTGTTTCATTATTCTCCGAAGTTACCTTGATTATAAAGCAGCATTTTAGATGATTTCCCACTCCGATAGTGCGCTAGTTGAGTAGTCAGGTCGAGAAAAATGTGCACGATGCTCGCAGCTGTGTCCAATACATGCAAAACTTTGATTTTATATCGAATATTGCGGAAAATAATAAAACGCTTACTTTGTAATTTACTTTTATTGGACATAGAGCGTATGAATTATTGTAAACTTTTAGCATTGTCGGGTAGTTACGTTAGCCTTTAATAATCATGTTCGTTTCTATCGATAAAAAATAATAGTCATCAGTAATAGTATATTACTGATACTATTACTCGTTTGCTCGTAGCATTTACTGTGTTTTATTGATAATTCAAAAATAGTTCAAACCATATTTCATAGTTATAAAAAGCATTACTATACCGTTGCTTTAAAAACTATCAAAACATTACGGTTCGAAACAATCAATATACCATAAAAAAAAAAAATTTTTAGTGTCTTTGATGTCACATTGACCTTCACGATTAAGTCGTGTTGTTCCGGTAGAGGAAAATAGAATTACCATATCGAAACCCGTGAGTTTGCATACTATGATCCGATAATAAGGACTTTTTGGTAGCGTATCAAAATTCATTAACAAAATATAGCAGCACCTGAGCTATGGTTTTCAGCAATCAGTCTACCAACAAAAGTATTGTGAAGGAAAATTGGCACTAGGCATACAGCATTACAGCCGGCCAAAATAGTCTACCTCATCCTTTATTGTACAGAATTAATGATAATGAAACATTTGAGCGTACCCAAAACATAAGTACCAGGTACCTACTGAACGTCATATTTCTGGAGATGATGATGTAAAAAGCAAGCTCAGGAAGTGAAAAAAGTTAAATTGACGTACGTAATCTTTAAAGTAGGAACAATGACTGAACGAGGAAAAGAGTTTGTAGATGTGGCAAAAAAAGATGAATAAATGCGCTTGTAAAAAACAAATCGAAAGGGTTCTAAGGCTAGAGAGAGATCTGCGAAGGATACAAGTTTTACTATTGCGGGCGTGATGGTAAATGGAACATTGTTCGGATTGTGTTAAAACTTCATCTGTGACTAGTGTGATAAGTATAAGCTGTATAATTTTGGCAATAGAAATGATTGATGAACATCTGAATTTAGCATTCAATATAAAACAGTCCTTATAATATTGCGTGTGATTAAAAACCAAAATAAAAGTTTGGGAAAAACTTAGATATTATGCCTATGACAATATTCTCGTAGATGAATATGGTCCGGAGTAGGTTTACGAAAGAACCAAGAAAATATTGGCTTGACAATCAGTTGGTACAAATCTATACAAAGATTATATGATATGATTTCAGTTGGATTTTGGGTCTTCTCTGATATTTATATATTATGCAACTTTAACAATATATTCCGACTTACGAAACCCTGATGAAATAGACTGAGAAGTAGGAAATAGGATAAGTTCAGGACGAAAAAGTAGTGGCAAGCCACTATTCAAGAATTACAAGTACTCACTGACTTCTACTTAAATTATGCCCAAAAGATTCATAAAACTGTCATCAGAACTATGTGAAAAGATTGCTTTTGAGGAGCTCAGGTAAAAAATTTGAGAGGTTTTATAGCAACTTATGTATTGGAAATACTGAAAGGAAACCAATTATAATGTTATAGGCGTAAGGATCGAGGTAGCCATTTTACTAGAAGAGTATTTAGTATGGATATGAAAATAAATAGAGAAGTAAAAAGATAGATGGACTATGTGAGGAATGACAAGTGCAAGAATTGAGTAATTATTGAGGATTTGATGAGAGAGAAAGATAGACAAATAAATGAGAGAGATGAAAATACTGCACTGACCCCAAATACATGTAACAAGGGCAAGAACGGTGATTAATCTTCAGGATTCATTCTATTAAAAAGTCTTCTATATTCAAAGATAAGACATCGTTAGAATTTGATACGAATAATCGAATATCCTTAAATTGTTTCTCCTCATGTTCAAATTATTGGAGGATAAGGATTAACTAAATATATGCTTACTTTATATTACTTCCACAAGCGCTCGAACATCGACTGAGTTTTAGAAAACGGTCTTGAAAGGAAAAGTTCCACATACGAGTACAACGGGGAGCATACTTTGTAAAGAAATTGCATTTAATCATGTTGGGACCTCCTCATAACTTGTGCTTTCTCTCGTATATTTTATGAATTCCTACATACTTCTTGTCAACAATTACTTTCATAATTTCGTCGTCATGTAAAGTTTGGTACACCTCAAATTATTTTTATAATTTGAAGGCAATATTTTAGCCAAAAATCATTATATGTCGATAAGTTTTTCTATAATACAATATATAATATGAATTATTTTTATGAATTCGTCTGCGTGAAAAAAAAAATCTATTTTGCGTAAATTATTGTAAATTTAATATAGTAAATAAAACATTGTATTTTAAAGTTATAAGTATTACCCGTGGAGGCATCGCCCACAGAAGAGTATGCTATGCCCATAGAGATTGAATGAAGCATACCTTATATATTCAAAGCCCCGATAGCTATTGGACTTAAGATGTTATGTCCTCAGTGCCTTTGTGAATATTATTGATGTTTGGTAACAGAATAACTAACAAATGGGTGGTACCTATCCAGACGGACTTGCATAAAGTCCCACTAGTGTTCTGTATTTGAAATGTAGTTATTAACTTTTATTACTATTGTTCTAATTCGATATTCCATAGTTCTCTAGTTCAAAAGAAATTAAAACAGAATGCAATCGCGGAGCTACACAGATATTATTCCCTTGCGTACACTTGCTATGCATTGACAGTCAGATCAAGTATTTCCGCTCCGTTACATAGTTTGAACCTTCTTTTATTGGTAGTTTCCCATTGATTCTCATTATTTCAGAAGCAAATCCAATTTATTAATATTATAATAATTTATGTTTATTGGATAATCTGAACCCATTTTATATTGAGCCGAGATGGCCCAGTGGTTAGAACGCGTACATCTTAACCGATGATTTCGGGTTCAAACCCAGGCAAGCACCACTGAATTTTCATGTGCTTAATTTGTGTTTATAATTCATCTCGCGCTTGGCGGTGAAGGAAAACATCGTGAGGAAACCTGCATGTGTCTAATTTCAACGAAATTCTGCCACATGTATATTCCACCAACCCGCATTGGAGCACCGTGGTGGAATATGCTCCAAAACCTTCTCCTCGAAGGGAGAGGAGGCCTTTAGCCCAACAGTGGGAAATTTACAGGCTGTTAATGTAATGTATGTATGTATTTTATATTAGTCATAGAGTCATTGCTAAATAAGCGGTTTTTTTTTTAAATATTTACTAAGAAATGTTTAAGTAGATGTATGCCGTAGGTATAAGTTTCATTAAATATTTTATACGTAAAGTTGAGTACGCCTTTTCTATACGCCAATGAATAGGTTAAAAAGGTTTTATAGATCAATATGATACTTCTTTTAGTATTTTTTTCAATTGAAACCTCTGCTTTAGAAATATTTAGGTTCAAAATAGCTTGTCGTGTACTTATGGTAATTTTTCTAATTTAGTTCAGTTAGTTTTACGTGATGGCACCACTCATCATATATTCTACTGCCAAACAGCAATACTTGATACATATTGGCTTGGAAATAACATCTTAGCTCCCAAAGTTGGTGATATAATGTTAATATTCCCTACATTGTCAATGTATGTATATGCCAATAGGTAATGGTGACCAATTTCCATTAGGTCGCCAAATTGGCCGTTTGTCTACCTACATAAAAAAACACACACACAAACAGTTGTAGTATTTGCACATACATGACTTGCCTAGAACGAACCCTAAAAACAGTGATACCCACTTCGTCCATAGAGGGACATCATAGGATCGCTTGCGCATTCAACTATGACGCTCCGAGATTGACATAGTAACTAAATCATATTTACTTCACCACATAAAAAGTTAAGTGACGTAGTTACATATAACATTTTTAAATTAATATTTAAAATTCATTAAACTTTGATTTTGCATGATATCGTATTTCTATTCCACGATAGTCTTTGATTGCATAGAATAAATCATGAGTTATTTTATTTCATTCCCTTTGAAAGTATTCGCAATCAAGAACATTGATACTGTCGTCTCATCATGTCCGCTCAGCCACATCTGACAAGGAATGTATAATTTGCTTAAATAATAGCAATATTAATTAATAACTTGAAAGTCAACACCCTCACCCTGTCATTAGTTTGAACAGAGATGTATGAGTATATCAATCATTAGAGCGTTATCGCTTTCGCACACGACGTGCCTTCAAGTAACTTTGTCGTGTCTTGTTTGTGTTATTTGTGCTGGTTTTGAATAACCCTACGTCAAACTATTTATTTTGGATTTTAGTAACTATCTCCTTATTTTCCGATGATTCCATTTAATAGTATATAAAATAATAAGCTTCACGAAATTTTCATATTCATCTATGTTGTATAAGTATGGAATACTTAGACATCATTGTTTATGTATGAAATTGTTCTTTATGTTTCATTGTGACTTTATTTTGTAATAAAAGATGATACGCGAAATTCGTTTGTGCAGAATTTGGAAGGCAACGTTATTTATTCAGCGACATTTTACAAAGTAACAATTTTAATGTATAAATACAAAATATTCCAGCATGGCTGCCCGCAATCAAGCGCGGGTAATTATAGCTGTAATAAAAATTACATATATTTGTTTACATTCCGGATGTGGGCAGGAGTTTGAAGCGGGTATAGGATGCGGACCCACGCTTATCCAGGTCGAAATTCCGGACGAATTTAATATTTAATCTCACCCTCTCCTAGAACATTTACCGGTCCCGAAATACCCTATCCGTGGGGCCACATCAGTTCAGTACAGTTTTTTTAATCGTTCGGACAAACACTTGACGTAGTCGTGATGGATGATGGTACAGCCTGGGTCACGTTTTGTCATTTTATTAATGCTAAAATTGGCAAACGGTGACGTGGTTAAAACGCGAAAAGAAATTGGCTTCTTACGTTTAAATTAATCTCAGAGCTTTTGAAATGTTTACAAAAAAAATATTCGAAAATAAATTTCTTTTTTATTGCATCTAAAGTATTCTTTTTTTTAAATATCTAATTGAGAACAGTGCGTGTCATTTTATTTTTATAATAGTACGTACTAAAAAAGTATACGGTTGTAAGTAATATTTGTTAATAACTTATAGTGTTGTGTACTTAAGTGTTATAATAACCGTCAAAACGTTTCAGCCGAGTAAGTCAGCGACTAGACTCTGGGTTAATAGGGTGTCATCGTATGATGGGTCGTCGCCTTACAAGTTACTTGTTCATCAGGAGTCGCACGACACTATCCTATCGACACGAATATACTAATATAATATATATATATATATATATATATATATATATATATATATATATATATATTAATATAAACTCCATACAATATTTTTTCTATGAGGAATAGAATCTCAACTCTTGTAATGTTAATTAGTATGCTACATTTGTTACGTGGTAAATTACTACGTGGTATATAATAATACTTTGGATAATACGTAAATTTTTAATAATTTTGCCCTTACTCATATAATATCTCGTTTTATTTTAATTCAGAATTAAAATTGTAAATTAATTTATGAATTTTTAAATATTGATTTGGTTATATAATGTCTAGTAAATTAAAGAAGAATTTAATGTTAAGGAAAATATGTTAATAAAAAAAAAAATGTTTCCTTTATAAATTTATAAAAATGCAAGGCGGGAAGTCCGTGCGTTTTTGTTTCATTTCTTTAACACAATTTAGTTAAAGACTTTAAGATTTGGCAAGGGGCCGATTGTGTATATAAAGTTGTTCTGGCGTTGTGTGCTGGATTTAATTTAATATTCTTAACAGTTTTAAGAAAGTTTTAGTTTTATGATATATTTCATATCATAAAATTATATTTTAATCAATAAAACTGTTCGAAGTTGACTGAATGGGCTTTGAAATGAGAAAAGAGCACAGAGCATAAAAATAATATTTTAACAGGCAATTTTATTTTAGTTTTAAATGTCAATCTGCCAAACTATATCGTCAAATCCTTAAAATTTATAAAAACGATAAACATTGAAATACATCTTTTATTAAAATTACCCTATAAATTCAAATCTTTAGCAATTAGAAGGAAAATATTATGAACAAAATTCTAAACTAATTTACGTTTGCTCTCTAACATCATCTCGTAGCTGAGATATTAAATTTAGGCTATTCAATTTGATAACCTCATTGTAAGTTGATAAAAAGGTTTTCTGGTTAACATAATTTAACTACTTATTATTTTATATAAGTTAGCATTGGCTTACTACCAAGCCCTTGTCCTTCATTTAAATTAAATCTATTACCCACTGAAAGTTCCACACTTTGCAAAATACTTCACTTAGTATTATATATTTAAATATCGAAGACAAGACACCAGTACTGTTTCAAAATATACGAATTCGAAAACTACCAAACGAGTGCAAACACAATCCAGCGGAAGGCGGTGGTACACACCCGACTTAAATCAAATAACTGTATTGTTTTTAGCTTTGTAAGCTTCAAGTGCAATAGCGTTGGTGGCGGATGTTCTTGCTCCGTCTCTAGTCTGTAGTCTATGATATTGCTCCACGCCCTTTTCATGTAGCGCGGGTCTTAAGGCGACGCAGCATACACGCAGCACGCAACAATTTTGGCTCACTTTCTCGTATCCGTGACGCCCGACCTAACTACAGTTTATCCATTTAATTGCCATTTTTTTTTGCAGAGGAGCCTTAAGCTTCCACCATATCTCCTCGCGTCGCAATTACGGAGACGTCTTATGATAAATCTGGTGTAATTTGCATGAGATAGCATACGCTCTCAACTTTCACACGAAGCTTCCTGCGCTTGTCGTTTATTAAGTTAGGAAACGTTTCCAAGAATGAAAATGACTTATTTAAGTACTAACTACTATCTTGTTATTTACATTGACTTTCATTAGGTTTATTATTATACCAGATGTTTTAATGCGATAGGACCGATTATATCAGACTTAGGAAATGTTTAAGGAGCTGCTTTCTCGAAGAATTAAGGAAGACTATGTTTAAGTAAAGAATATAGGTGTAATATTTGAAACAATTTGCAAACGAAAATTCGGTCTCTAAACAATTTTTCTCTTGGAAATAAGATGCTAAGAGGCAAACGAAACAGACAGTACAATCTGCACGTTGCAACGCGGCGAATCGGCGGCCGACACCCCAAGGTTCCGCAGTCCTGTTCGCCAATCTCGACATTTTTTCTAGATACCGGTGCTTTGTTGAGCGGCAAAAATTGTAACGTCAGCAGACCGCCCTGCGGACTGCGACGGGGGCTATTTGTCGAACGATGCGCCAAAACATCGCATCGCAATCACACGGAAAAATTATTCCCCGCTAGATTGCTAGTCTTCGCTTTTTGAAGCTACATTTACGTTAGCGGGTTTTATATTGTGCGGCGTATGAGATAGAATTCGTATTATCTTGTTGGCAAGCACTTCGATACCGATTTTTGTTTCAATTCAATTCGAACAGAGATTTTGATAGAAAAATAGAGCTGTAGAAATTATCGAGGCGCGCTTTTATCCGCCCACATCGATATGCAACTTTTATGATGAAACACGTTTTTTTTTTTTAAATTATTTGTACATATAAAGTGTGATACGAAATAAACCGGCTAATAGCTGATATTTTTATTCGTAACAAATGCCATACAGCGAGTCCGTGTAGCATTTACGGGGAAAGAAAATATCAAATATCGACATACTATTTATTAATATAACTTTTACTATGATGAGGGTTATTTGGCTTCTACTAACAGTTTGCTTGACTAAAAGCTTTTAGATTTAATAATACATAAACAATGATCGTTCATAATCAAACAACAAGTCCATCAAAATAATCATTTGCTTTATGAGAACACTGTCGATATGTGACATTCGGTGCGGTAATTAATGCAAATCAATGGTGGGACGTGCGATTGATTCTGGTCTAGCGGAAAGCCGATCAATTACGCTAATGAGCCCCGAGGATCCGTATCGCTGACGTTTCAATATTATGCAAATACTTATGATTATTTCTAAGTAATAACGGTGAGAGTTCAATTCAACGCTCCGAATGCCAGTTACTGATTACGTTGCGAACTTACATTTCCCAGTAAAACTTGAAAGGATTTTTAAAATGAATAAAATACTGAGAAGTAAATATGGTAATACATTTTTACAATTATTTCGTCTATGTGTGTAATCGGGCATCTTCGTTTTACATCTTTGCTTTCGTCATACATTGCTATGTATTTTCGGATACGTACAAGAAAATTTTACTAACACGCCAAGAGTTTCGGCGCCTGAGAGTCCTAGCATTTGTAAAAATCGAACGCAACGCACACGCCGCTTCTTGTGATTGTCAGTGAACAGAGATGAACTTGTCGGAAAGCGCAATTTTACGCGAATAAAACCTTTTTGAACATTTTCACGGGCCTCAAAGAGCAGTCGTACCTTAAAAACTAAGTTTCGGTCGTTTTGGTCAAAAGACAAATTCAAACAACGAAAGATTAGTCAAATGCGTCCCTGAGCTTCAAAGTAAATTAAACATCTGTAATAACTGCAAGAAGAATCAGAAAGGTAAACGCCTTCAGTATGGCAAGCAAGTATGCCCATTGCATAATGGGAGGGATTTTTGTGATATTTGTGGACTTGTATTTCTTCACAGTATCTACTAGAATCTATTTCTGTTTTACCATGTTGATTAGTATGCTTATTAAGGTTTGATTAAAGTATAGAAGAATAAGTGTTTAATTTAAATTTGTAGGATGTGGCTGATTGATTATGTCGATCCAAAAAGTACAAGTTCAACACATACTGAATCCATCTCACGGTCTGTATATGTCTGACGAAACTTTGGCTGTATCTATACCAAATAGATTTGGAGAAGGGTATCAGTAAAATATAATTTGGACCATCTATTACATGGTTCTAGTTCTATGTACTTGCGAATAAATTAACTGAAAAATGTTATTCGTTTTAACATCGAAACAAAACTATTTTACGGCAATGCAAAGTAAAACGAGCCTCATTGGAAATTAATTTAAGCATAGTAAGTATACAAGCAAACGTATAAATACAGTCGCAAACAATATATTTCCGAAGTTGAGTGATCAAGAGTCAGTCTTAATATGAAGTACGTTCCTTCCTCATTTCGTTTCAATTTGGTTTATAAGACGTATTTAAGAGAGTAGTTACGAGAGAGTTACTACTTGCTGTTCGTGCACAAATATAAATAAAATAGTTAATTAATGTTTATAATTGCAATAAATTAGAAATTAATTTATTTAATATACAGATATAAAGATGGATATATAAATGGTAAGTAGGTATCAAGTCAAAGTCAAAAATCTTTATTCAATATAGAAATGTTACACTTGTTTATTGATAGTTAAAAATCTACCACCGGTTCGGAAATTAATACCTCGGACCCGAGAAGAACCGGCGAAATAAAATCAGTTAAAGTATAAAATGATTATTATAATAGAATTGATATTATTTATCACGCATAAATTATTGTTGTTTTTAAGATAAGAATAAAATTTTATGGTAGAATTTGATAAAAACGTTTCGAAACTAATGACGCTTATACAAAAAGAAACTTCTGCCACGTATACTGCGATGCAACGGATTATTATTTTTAATTGAGTGTTTAAGGAGTAATAACGCATCGCAAATAAAAATTAAATAATAAACTGAATTGCAAATCGAATAAATGGTAAAAGCTAAATAATTTAGGACTAAAGATAACATTTCCATGTAAATAAATAAATTACGTTTAGTAACTTTGTAAATAATCTTGATTAAGGCAATTTACTTACAATTTTATATGTGTCACATGTAAATATTGTTCTATATTAATTATTTACCTTTATAATAACTATGTTGAACTATTTGGTATGAGAGAAT
The DNA here is from genome assembly GCF_037043105.1 of Vanessa tameamea. Lineage (NCBI taxonomy): Eukaryota > Metazoa > Arthropoda > Insecta > Lepidoptera > Nymphalidae > Vanessa > Vanessa tameamea. The sequence goes on from NC_087316.1 coordinate 8,889,063, forward strand.
TAGCTGTTTACAATATATATTCTTTATTGATCTTAACGCACAAAACCAAAACCTAACGTAACCAGAGGCTCCTGCACATGGACGACTAAAAAAAAAGAATTAATTACGTTTATCAGTGTCACAATGTTATAAACTGTATTTAAAAGGATGAAACATAACTTTAAAAAAAAAAAGTAATAGCCATATGATTATTTGTTTTTAATAATATACAGATTATTTATTGCAAAAAATCCAATTAGAGTTATCGTTGTTAAATTTATTATTGCGTAAACTTCAATTTTCCAGTCGGTAAATAGTTGCTACATACTTAGTCAATAATGTTATTGATGATATTCAATGCCGTAACGAGATCATGCTGATGATGATGACGAGGTGTATCGAAATGGTTTCGGCATTATGCAAATGCTATCAGCAATAGCCGGAAAGCATCTGTCGAACATCACCGTTATCAATACAGAACAAAGGCCTTCTCAATGCGATAGGTCTCATGTTTAAAGCGATTATTAGGATTACAGAACTCGAAGATATACTTAGAATAAATAGTAAAGCGATTGTTTGGTATTAGCACAACACATGCGAAATTATTATACGTGTGTTTACGTAGATTTGGAACGTTCTCGATCGTTCAATGAGTTTGATTTTTTTAGTTTCACAGAATAAGATTAGTGCTCTCGTTTCATTCGTAATGATTGGATTTATATAGACATTAGCCCCGAGTATAGAATATTTCCTCATACTAAAACTAAGAGGCGGAAAACGACATTATTATGAGTAATGGAAGGACACAGGATTTGCGGAGGACAAATGAACAAAGAAAAGTTGCTACATTTCTCGTGACAGCACAGAGAAAAATTCGAAGATATCATATATGTCCTCGAATGGAAACTTAGTGAACAATACTCCACTTATGTGCAATAAACTGTATCAAACAAATAAAGAACTACCATAAGTGCTCTTGTAAGACGTAATATCGCGTTAGTAGTCATAAAAACTACGCGGATAGTGTAAACAAGGGTAGGGTTGGTAAGATATAACCGCAATGCACCAAAGTAAGTGACGTAGCTTCTTGTAGGGCGACACTGACGAGATCGTTTATCAAAGTCAATATCGACTGTCGACACTCAGCCACACATATTATAGCAAGTACCTATTACTTGCACACGCGTGAATGTCGTAGGCCAAGTTCGCGGGATTCGGATTGAAGTTTACTGGGTTGATGGTTCATATAATTTATGACGTATGACATCGTTACGAAACATTTTCCCGTTCTTTGTTTTTGTTTGGATTTGGACAAATGTTATGCTCTATTTACATTCGTGACTAGATTATAAGTTAGTGGAAAACGCACGTGTGTATCAAATGACTCTTAGTTTAGGTGGTTTGATATTTACTGCTCGGATGCTCGGCATAAATATTAAAAAAAATAATGTCGAATTTAAAATTGCTAAGAAAATGACTCACTAGAGATATTTAAAAAAAATCCTCACCATCAAAAATTTTATATAACGTCTAGAGGCCTACAATGTAATACTTTATAAATATTATTTAAAAATATATGTAGAAGAAATTTAATTCGTTCATATGAATATTATATGGAATTCTCCGACATTATACGCGCATAAAGCAAGAAAGGCGTTTGACAGAAACAGAACAAGCTAACAGAAAACGTAGAAAACAATACAACGAGCAATACTGACATAAATCAAATTTTTGTATTCGTACTGACTCGATATTTCTAATATTAAAAAGCAACTCAAGGCGGGTCCCGCATCTTATAAGATCGCCGCCTGTAGCGACGGCAACTATTAAAAATAAAGAAACTGGGGAGCGTATTTCAGTTGTCATATTTCACGGTTTGGTCGATGTATAAACACGTTCTCCGTTCAATCATCCGACGATAGGCGGCGCCAGCATACGAATAAATCAAGCCTCTCACTTTTTCACCTGCCATACACAAAAGCCTTCGCACTGAAACTTGATTCGGATTATTTCTGACGAAATATCTGCCTATTTGTTATACTATTGATACGGACGAACGTGTGTTGCGTAAGTTTGTACTCGTTTATAAGAAGGATAGAGTGCAAATTACTATAGTAAAATGTGCATGGAATTCACTGTTATGGGATACGAAAAATGTCGCCTTGTCATGTCGTAATAGGTGTCAATGATCCCTAAATGTATTCGTCGTTGTATACCCGTGTTCCTTAAGTGATTCTCAAACATCGGCATCATTAAAATTTTACGCTGTCATAAATATTGTCGCGATCGCCTTCACCGAAAGTGAGTAATAATTAAATTATGTCGTAATAGCGCGTCATATCTACGGCGATAGTACAATCTGTGAGGACGATCGAGCTAAGGAAGCTGTGAGGCATCTCATTGCGGTGTCGGTAAGTGCCTATTTGAGGCTACGTAGCCACTTACGTACAACGCGGGCCGATAGCGTAATCCGAATCGACATCTATTGTGCGTTGTGATACTGCCAACGGAATATGTGTGCATCGAACTATTCCGAATCTATAATCGCTATAAATGGATTTAATGCAAATTTGGTTTCGGTCGTTTCAACGCAAGTTTGATTAAAATACTGATCTCCTTGAAATTTTCTTCAAAACATCTTGCACTCTATTTCATTAAATGATATTTTTATTTGTATATTTAGTATTTGTTTATTTATTATTATTATGAAACTTACCTAATGTCCAGATCATTAGAATGCTTGCCCGAATACATTTTATATTATATTATTATATAAACAAAATTACTGTTTATTTTTGAAACCAAAAGTTGTTATATGTTGACTTTCTTGCTTAAAAGCACCTTAAGAATATATTATTATAGAATATAAAATTAATCAAAAATCTAAATATAAAAGCACTTTTGAATGTACAGCATTGAACTAAATGTAAAGCTACCACCGGCTAGGAAAGTAGATTCTACCGAGAAGAACCGGCAAGAAACTCAATAGTTACTCTTTTCCAGTATTTTAATTGAAGAATGTCAGTAAAGTAAAAAAATATATTTATAGGATTTTTCATCTTCAATATAATCTTGTATTGAGTAATATGACTTATTTAACAACATTTTTTTTGCTATGAGCTTCAGATTTTTTAATGCAATTAGTAAAAAAAAAAATTAAATCGAAGCAGCTCTTGTTTAGTTCAATTTTAATAATTTCACAAATAAACAATAAATACTAACTGAAACTACATCCAACATAAATGAAACAGCGATGTGAATGAAGCTAACTACAGTACCTAATCGTCTGAGGATGGTTTAATAACTAAATTGAAATTTACATAAATACAGTAGTGACTTGCGGCTGTTATCATTCAATTAAATAAGATTTCGCGATACTCTGAATACACCTGTTTAACAAACCTCTCGGTAACCTTTTGACGCCATTTATTTTAAAGCTTATTTTATGAATGGGGCGAATAAGCAATAACTTTGCATAAACAGCAGTAAAGGGTTAACAGTCAAACGGTATAGCTGCATCAATTAGATTTATAATCGTTGTTTTATAATTAAATTAAGTCAGTGCTTACTTATATTACTTTATATATATATATTATTATATTACTATTTTCAAATATTGTTTCATAGACATCGATTCAGTCATTTAATGAATAAACATATTTTTATTTATATATGTATTTATAAAGAAATCAGCCCAAACAATGTGTGTATATTTTCAACACAATAAGTACTCAACCACTTACAATTAGGTACGGCTTAAAATATGGTTTTTATTTTATTAAGTAATAGCTTATTAAATACAATCACTATGTGTTCAATGGTTCAGTCCTATGCCATTTTTATTAATAGTTTAAAATAATGTTTTTACTCTATTAATGTATATCATAAATGCATTTATCAGTAAAATTAACAACATTAGCGAAACTGCAATAGTTAATATTGATACTGGACATGTCACTGAATATTCGAGTATAATGTAAAATCAGTTTTCCATCTGATAATGCAGATTCTAATTTGCACTTTAAATATCACATGTAATACCAGCCACCTATTAAAATGCATATTAGTCAACCAATTGGACATTGCCACGGTAATGAATATCATATTTAGTAATATTATTTTTGTGCAAAAGCTTTGAAATTATACTCAATGTATAAATATTTGAAACAAAAAAAAACTTTACAACGTGTTCAATAGAGCTCCTTGTCGTGAATGGTATCATTTTCCTTCTATAAAATTCTATTGTACGTTGTTAGGAAGTCTTGAGAGTTTACAGACGATTTGATATGTATTTCATATTCTGTACACGTTTACACTCAGCGAAGTATCAAGGTATTTCACAAATATCAACGCTGTGATATTCGCTACTTCAATTATTGATGCACGCGAAAGTTAGGCCGTTGGAAGCCTAATCACTCCCCCTATTTACTAGGCTAGAAATGACGTCTAACATGACTGCAGGTATTTCGTGCCAATATTAGAAATGAGTATGGATATCACCTTGGAAGTTCGTTCACGGAGGCAACCTCAAAACGAGCTTAGACGTTCATCAATGATAAGCTGCAAATTATGAATCGATAGAAGTAAACAGCAATCGCATGAACTATCTGACGGACGATCCAACCACCATTAATCTTATCTATTCACAACGGGGGCTTAGCCCCGGTAGTTGGATAGAATTTGAATACTGTCGATACACCGAAAGGCGCACAGCGGTACTCCTCTCGACCTATGTATGAGCACGTGTTTGCAATTCGTAAATAGAAGTATGTCGGAACCAAATTACGACTGGACCGCACTATACGCACTTACGGCCCACAGTGAAATGAATCGCAACAACATGAAATAGTAACGTGCAGGCTCGCTTGTAAGACCCGAGAAACATTTTCGGGTACGAAATTGCTAATAAATTCCGTTTGTAATGTACGTGATTTCGACAAAATGATTTTATGTTGACTCTAACAATAAATACGCTTAGTGTTAACGGATTTACTTTATTGAATCCTTTAAATCAGCGTCGAACGTGCAAACGTAGTAAAATATACAGAGTAAGACAGTTAAGTGTAGCAACGGGGACGTAGAGAGCCAATCAGTTCTATTTGCATTTCTGTAGTCGCCATTATAGCGAATCCCTCCCCGCATTTGATGCTGCTGATTGTGAATTAAATTCCCTGAAAATGCATTTAAAGAGTATATTAAAATCATATTAAATGAGACGAGGCCTGAATAATGAAACATTCTGTGTTTACTCTAAACCGCTATTTTCATTTGACGATGACTATGCATTTACTGAATCCGACAATTTATTATGATCATAATTTGCTGTGTAAATAAGTGGTGGTGCTTTTAATAATGCATATTTAGCGGCGACATTTAAATGAAGAGGTACAATTTATGTTGTACTATTATAGGTAAGAGGACAACAAAAGTTTTCAAGGCGGGACCTATTAATACTGAAAACTGCGCATAAATATCGCGAGTAATTACAATAAGAAACGGGATCGTGGAAAATCACTGCGTAGCGAGTCGCAATTAGCGGGCGAACACCCAACGGAAATAAATAAGGATATTACCTTCGCTGCCGCTGAGCCGAGTGGGGATAAAAACTATATTAATGTATTGGGACTAACCTATTCGGTTAACAGTTATTTGTTTTATCCCATCTGCGGCCCTGAACTGTTATTTATTCAATATATATATTTATTAATGATTTTATATGATTAAATATAGTGAGTATGCACATAATACATACATAGAGTACTTAAAGGAAGCTAATATTAACGATACCAATATTATAAATGTGAAATAAACTCTATCTGTTACTCTTAAACGCCCAAACTACTCAACCAAATTTGATGAAATTTTGTATGAAGATAGCTTGAACACCAGCGAAGGCCTACAACGCGTATCAAGGCGACAACAAGTCATTGATGATTTAGGAAAGGTATAATATTATGTTCCACATATACATTGCCATACATAATAAATATACTCATATTGTAATTAAAACAAGTAAAACTAAATTAAAAATTAATACACATATTTGTTTATATTAATTCGTAATACATACGTTATTATGTATATATTCAAATTTAATTTAAATACATAAAAAATCCAAAACTGTAAATAATATTTAAATTAATTACGACTTAAATATATAAATGAATTAGACTTTAAACTGTACTCATGTTCTCCTGCTTACATTTCTTCCTCATTTAACATTCGTTAAGTCTTATTAGCTGAACAAAATTTTGTTTAATTTCAACAAAAAAATAAATATAATTGCAGAGCACTTTGTAAAATACAATTTCGAACTACTGTAATGAACTTCGAGTTGCCTCGGAAATTTTCACTCCCTTGACCAATCAAATTTTGAAGAACTTAATTATAACTTAATTTGAATAGAGAATTTACTATATTTAAGAAAAAAAATCCAGGAAAAGTCTACGCTTGCATTAAACATGGCCGCCGACCTGATTTTGCGATGTAGAAAAGAAAAAGAAAGAAGTTAAATTCTTAAAATTCTGCGTAGTAAAAAGGTGCTATGAATGAATTTTCAAAAATATTTTGTTAATATAATTTCTTGATTAGGTTATGATAGGGTTTGATGAATAAGGTGGTACAACATATATAGTTTATAAATAGCACTATCAGTAATGTCATTTTGGACTGGACATAAAATTGTAGCTGGCTCGTTTAATTACGAAATTCGACGTACACGGGAAAATTATATCTAATCTCTCTCTAATTTTGATGAATGGTATTTTGTAGACACTTCGCTCTGAAGAATCATTCCTATAAATCCTGAATAATATGGACATTTCAGAGCCTGCATATATTACTGTTATAGCACTTTACGTTTTGTCATTACGGCAACCTTTGAAGGGTTATACTAATCTATCTAGTTCGATTTAAGTACCGTAGTATAGTTGTGAGTTTACTTTTGATCGATTATTTTTATCATTTCTGTATTGACTATCAGATTTGCTTCTAAAGAGTAAAAACATAACAACAATAGTATGTACATTAATTGTATCAGAAGTGATGGTTTTATGAGACCAATCTAGATGGGCAGACAGATGGCACTCGGGACCTGACCATTATTAGTTCAGGGACTGCTCTAACGTCTAGCAGAAATAGATACCCGAGAAAAATATTATATTGGTGATTGCTTTTATTAACCTTTAAGCAAAACAATACAGTTCATTTTTAATTGAGAATAAATAAAACATCCGTCATCAAATCATGAGTAAACATCTTTTTTGTTATGCTTAAATGAAAAAAGAAACTAAACAAACATACATAACACTTTTACCAGAAGATGCAACGCTTTTTAGATAAGGCTTTAATATATAATATTATAAGTAAATACGATTCGCAATTTTACTCGCTTGAAATTTAACCTAATATTGACATGTCAAGCATGAGTTTCACTTTCTTTTAAATATGTCATAAAAATAATAAATAACGGGAGATTACATATATATATATATATATGAGTCATGTATATAAGTATATAATTGGGAAAGAAGAATAACTGTTACATTTCGCATGAATCGACCTAATAAACAGTCCGTATTGTCTGAAATTTACGTTTACTAAGCACGATTAACTTGTAAGCAGTCGATTTTAGTAAGTGTTTAGTAAAACTTTGGTAAATAATGTTGAATTTGTTTCTGATAAGATACCCGCCTGGCTTCCTTCGTGGTATATTTGAATTCTTTAATTTCGTGCAAAGATAAATAGGGGTGGTAGTTACTCGTATACATTAAGCAATTTAACGTTACAGTAAATGTAAACTATTCCTCTGTAAAGCTACTCCTAATAAAATAGTTAGGTGTATTAGTTATTGATGCTATTAAATCAATATTTCTTTAATATATATCAAATAATACCTATAAATAAACTTAAATACTTATCTGTAAGTATTTTGTTTTAATAACATTTTTGAAGTCGGTTTTTATTTTAATTGTGATAAATTATTATACTTTTAAATTTTAGTGGTATGTCATAAGATACTTGTTGCTTGTAGTATTAAATATTTATCTGCCGGCTCCTCCTAGATTCCATGGCTAGTTTATATGGCTATACATCCCGGGGAGTTGAGTACCAATCCCATTAAAAAAAATATTGTCGTATAATATAAAGTTTGTTTTGTTCGTCGTGCCATTGGACTATGAGGGTTCAGAAATAAAAGAATGCACCTGTGATTGCACACACAGATCTACACTATAATATGCTTACATATGTGAATGGCTAACTGTGCAAAAGTTTCATTGTATAGGTTCAATTTAGAAACTATGTAATATATTGAAAGTAGCGATAATTTAATAAAAAATAATTATTCATAACGATTTTCGATCAGATAATATCGCGTTATATACAGACATAAAATCGTCCTGATTAATATTATTCTTCATTTTTAAAGTCGGCTAAAAATGCTATGATATTTGGTTACCACCTAATTTAAAAAATTCACTGAGGTTGACTACTTGGAAATATTAAAAAGAGCTAACAAATTACTCAGCATCTTCGCCAAGTTATTCGCCGGCGATGTAGCGTAGGCACTCAAATATTTCTACTCATACTTCAGTAAGGTAACCATTATTACTGTGCAGTGCTTCCATTTTATTCAACAGTTCGGTCTCTGACGCTGCTTCTCGCTAAAACCGATTCCTTGTTACTTGATTTCTGCATTTCGAAAAAGCGTAAATATTTTCCTCTTGGGCGCTTTAACGGCGATGAAGAATTCAATAGACGCTTCGCAGTTGTGCATTTTTAATTATAAAATATAAGAGATACTCGTCAGTTCAATTATAAACCACATTTTCAAATACCGGTGGTTTTTATTTGCTACTCGGCTTGATATCACGATATATGCAATTCTTTTGACAGTGACCTATGTTGTATGATAAACAACAAAAAAGGTATGTGTTGGATATATTCCAACAATTGACAAAAATATTTTTAAAAATATGTCGCAGCGACAATGACAAACAGTTTAAAGTATTTTGCCATTCCCATTTGCGAGTCGGTTCTTTGTGTTTAATAGAACTCCGGATAAGTATAATTCATATCTTTAGTAGCTTTATTTAAATATTGCTGAGTGTGAAAACGCTCTCATTATTTTCATACGTACATACACTTAGGTTTCAAGTACATTTGTGTATAAAAAAACAAAAAGGTTGTATATAATCAGAAAACAAAGTAAATTAATAGCTATATTACAATACATATGACATTTTGTAATGTACAGTCTTGTTTTTTTTTAGTTTATATTTTCACCAGAACTAAATTCGAATCTGAAATGCCCGTTTGATACAATTTACCACATTGGTTGTGCACTGGTTCACTTCTCATGGCTGAAACGTGAAGCTATAAAATATTTACCTGACTGAATAAACAGACTATTTAAAGTTGTATAAAATATTCAAATCACACTGGCAGTTTCTGAGATTAGCTCGTTTAACCACACAAACTCTTTAGTTTTATACATTAGGATAATAAATGTATCTGTACGTATCTTATTACGTCTGTTTTTTGTTCGCTAATTTCTTATAAACGACACGTTGAACTTCGATGTCATTATTTAGATATTTTTTCAAAGGACGTTTATTATTTAATATATGTCAGATTAATCACTTGTCTTCTTGTTTTCTCTAGAATATATTTACGCATTAAGTATATTAATAATACATAAGTATTATTAATCATATATTTCAAAATGATAAATAAAATGTCGCATTTTTAAATATGTTAAATTGTTTTCATGTTTTGTGTGTGTTGTATGCTGTTTAATAAATGATGATCCGCTACAAAGCATAAAATATGAAAAGCTAAATATTGAACGTAGTATGGATTCAACACGATTTTTTGTATTTCTTTTTTTTTTTTCAAACTGCATTCAGATTGAATCATACATATTTTGATTACTAGTAAAAGCTAAATACATTTTGGGCTTTTCCTGTTATTTTTTTCTTTTGTAGGAGATTGCGCTAAGTGATCACATTTCGATATTAAACCATTTGCCGAAGGCCGGTGCCGACTACGTATTTCATTTTACTGAGTGTCTGACGTAAGTTTTGGAGACTTGCTTTTTGTTGGAATTATTTTCCAATTCTTTTATTACGTTAAGTGTCAGTTATTTTATTTATATGTTCCTGTTTTCATTTTATGGTAACAAAATTATTAGCATGCCGTCTCGTTTGTGCAGTTTTTATAAATATAACTTATTAGACAAAAGGTGGAAAGGACCACCAGGCAAGAGGAGGAAGGGAAGACCCTTAGCCCGCTGGAAAGATGATCTGATAAGATCTGATAAGATAATATTATAACTACCAACTATTGTAGATCGGTGGTAGATTTTTGACTATCAATAAGCAAGTGTAAACACTTCTATATTGAATAAAGATTATTGCCTTTGTAAAACAAGAAATAAAAAGGCTTATTATTATTATTATTATATTGTTATTTTACTTTTTCTCTCTTATGAGGTAACTAAATCCTACACACACGGGCCGTAGCCAAGCGCTAGTAGGAGCTAGGTAATGGCAGCTGAGATGGATGAAGTCGTAAGGAACTTGCGGGTGAGGCGGCAAGTGTTGAGGATTACTGCCTTTTGGAGTAAATGATTAGTGTGATGAGGAATGTGTAATATGTCAAGGCTGCGTTGTAGGCTTTTGGGTACGACCCCAGTTGATGAGATGACTATGGGAACAATATGGATAGTGTCTGCACGCCACTGACGTTTCAGTTCTATTGCTAAGTCTTGATATTTACTAAGCTTTTCCGAAATTGTCGACTGTATGTTGTGAGTGTTAGGGATAGCTATGTCAATAAGATAAACATTTTTTTTAATTTTGTCATGTAATGTGATATCGGGTCTATTGAAATGTATTGTTTTATCTGTTATTATGGTTCTATCCCAGTATATCCTGTATCTGTTATTTTCTAGTATGGTGTCGGGTTTGTATTTATAGTATGGGATCTTCTTATCTATAAAATTATATTTGTGTGCGAGATGTTGGTGTATAATAGCGCTCACTTGGTCGTGCCGATGTTTATAATCAGTTTGCGCAAGGGCTCGGCAGGCAGAAGTTATATGTTGAATGGTTTCAGGATTAGAATGACAGTGTCGGCATGTATCTGATTGAAGATTAGAGGTGCGTATTATGTGCTTCTGGTAGTTCCGGGTGTCAATGACTTGATCCTGGATCGCTAACATAAAAGCTTCCGTTTCAGGAAACAGTTCACCACGCCTCAGCCAAGCGTTTGACGCTGCTTTGTCAACATATGATTGCTGTAAATCGTGGTGGTGTCTTCCATGAAGGGATTTCTGTCTCCATAAAGCAGTTTTTTCGTTCAAGTCAGTAATCCGTTCGTTTTTTTGCGGGTGTCGGTCTTTAAGGTTTAGTGGGGTGAAGCGTTTGTCTGCGAGCGTTACTGTTTCATGAAGTGGAGAGTATACTGAGCGTTGATGGAAGTAGTGTCTCAAGGATGTAATTTGCTTGTTATGCAGATTGACTATATCTATTAATCCTCGTCCGCCTTCACCTCTGGGTAGAGTCATTCTTTGGACACAAGATCTAGGATGGTGTTTTCGGTGGGCAGTTAGAGTAGTATTAATCATACGTTGAAGGTTGTGGAGCTCACATTGGGACCAGTTAATTATGCCGAAAGAATATGTAAGTACCGGGATTGCGTAACTATTGATTGCTTTAAATAAATTGTGGGAGTTGAGTTGAGATCGGAAAAGGATATTTAGGCGATGTTTGAACTTAGTTTTAAGGCTATTTTTTGTTTCTTTTTGGTTAATATTTCGAGCTTGTTGAAAGCCTAAGTATTTATAAGAGGCTTCTTCTTCTAAAGGTTCAATAATATTTCCTGATTCTAAAATGTAGCTATTTGGGACGATTTTTCCATTTTTGACCGAAAATGTTTTACACTTATCTATTCCAAATTCCATGTGTATGTCCCTTGAGAAAGTTTGGGTGATGTCTGCAAGGTGATGTAGTGATTGTATAGTGTCACTGTATAACTTAATATCATCCATGTACATGAGGTGTGTGAGAGTGGTGTCTTTGTGTGGAGTCGTAATAATGTAGCCGAGATTGGATTTTTGGAGCATATTGGAGAGAGGGTTTAGCGCTAGACAAAACCATAGTGGGCTAAGGGCGTCGCCTTGAAAGATTCCTCGTCGTATTAAGATGTCAGGTGTTTCAGTATTAGCATGTCCCGTGATTTTAAGACTTGTTTTCCAGTTTTGCATAGAGTTTTCAAGGAAATAAATAAGTTGTGGGTGAATTTTATAGTGTTGTAATACATAAAGAAGCCAGCTATGTGGTATGGAGTCAAAAGCTTTCCTGTAGTCTATATACATGGTATTAATATTTTTTTTCTTAGAAATAGCATGTTTCATTGTTACTGAGTCTATTACGAGCTGTTCTTTGCAACCTTGTCTACCTTTTCGGCATCCTTTTTGTTCTTCAGCAAGAATATTGTTAACGGCAATATGTTCGTGTAGGAGTTCAGTGATACATCCTGTAAGTATTTTGTAAATGGTTTGCAGGCAAGTAATTGGACGATATTTAGCTGGATTTTGTTGGTCAGTGTCTTTTGGTATCATGAAGGTAAGGCCCTGTGTAACGAAGTGCGGCATTAAGTTTGGTGTTTGAATGAAATTGTTCATGTGTTTGTGTAGTAATGAATGGGTTGATGTGAACTTTTTATACCAATAGTTGTGTATATGGTCGCTACCAGGTGATTTCCAGTTGTGCGCCTTATTGAGTACTCGCATGAACACTTCTACAGATATATGTTCAAAATTCATAGGTTCGATAGAATTAATTACTTCGTGATCTGTAACTAGCCACGCAGCGTCTGTATTGTGACATACTGGATCACTCCATATGCTAGACCAGAAAGTATGTATTGCATTGGCTGGTGGTGGTGTTATGTCTTGTGTATTTGTACTTGTGTTGCGTTGTGTGGCAGATGACAAGATTCTATAAAACTTTTTCTCATTATTAGAGAACTGTGTGTTTTGTGATTTTCTAAGAGTGCAATTTAAATATCTTTTTAGCCTACTAGATGCGGCATTTAGTTTTTGTTTGAGGGTGTCAAGAAAATGTTCGTTACTTGAGTTAGGTTCTTCATGTTGAGAGTGTATTTTGTATTTATTTTTTATCGCTTCTACTAGTAAGGTAAGCCTATTTGTCTTATTACCGTTAATATGTTCTGTGAGTCTTCCGATGTCTCTTCTGAGATCCTGTATCTTTTTCTGTAACCTTTTCTGCCATGCGGGTACTCTTTTCTGGAGTTGGCAAGGTTGGCTGGTTATGTCCTTAATGTTAGTTCCGTTGCAGGTAGCTGCTGTGTAGGCAGCACAGTAAATAAGAGTATGAGTGGTCACAAAATCTTGTTCGACTGAAATATGTTGAGGCAGTATTTTGGTGTTAATGACATTAATAATTTGGGCTAGTTTTCTTGAGCTGTTTTGTTTTGGTATGTAGGGACGGCTAATTGGGTTGGTGTTTTGAAATTTTTCTAATGTAATGTTGTATTGTTTTTTAATTTTTTCCACATCTAGATAATAAGTGGTTTGGTCCTGTTCAGCTATGGCAGAGATGTCTAGTATTGGTTGTGTTTGTGGTGATATATGTGGGTGGTTGTTATTTTCTGCGGGTGCCGCATTTTGTGGTAAAGTCAAGTGTTGTGAAGTATTTTCAAGATGGTTACGACGCAAACGAAGATCGTTTGATATTTCTTCACGGATTTCTTTAAGTTTTTGATCACTAATCATTTTGTTATTTAAAATAACTCGAAGCTGATCTGATATTCGTTGTTCACTTACTTCTGATAATTCGGGGTGTTCTGCGATTACCGCTTGATGAAGGGGTTGACGGTAAGCTGATCTATTTTCTTCTAATTCTGTAATTTTGTAGTAGTTTCTAATAATGGTTTCATTATACTCAGTGGTCCATCTTCTTCTCTGCCTTATACCTTGTTGGTGGCTATTGTGTATTTGCATGCTTAAATTAGTTTGAGTATTTTGTGTTCTATCTTGGTTGTTGGTTTGTTGTAGGCTCTCTGTTACTTCTTGTTTTATTTGTTCTAATATTTCTTGGGGAAGCAATTTATTTCTGACTATAGCTCGGCATTGGTCACCTAGTCTCTGTCTAGATGCCTCCATCTGAGGAAATTTTAGTGAAAATTCGTGGTGTAGATGAGCAAGGTATATTTTACTTGTGTTTAATTTTGTGGCAATGAGGTACGTGCGCCAGATGAATTTATTCATATCGTCTGACCATCTTTTACGCGCACGGTTTGTGCCTGTGGCGGATGTAGGTTCAATGGCATGTGCCTCCTGCACAACATCCACAGACATAGGTGAAATTATGTTTGATCTTGAAGAAACCTGGTATGAAAGTGGAGATGAACTAGGTGATTCATATGAATTGAAGGGTGAAGGTGAAGCTGAAATTATTTCGTTAAGCATATCGGAGTCCTTTTCGCGTTCTGCTTGGGTCATATGCTGGGGGCGAGTCGAAGGGGTATTTGTTTCGTTGCCCAAGGGGTCGGCTGTAGCTTCTACGTTGTGAGTCCGCCTGTTCAACTCACAGCGATCGGCTGTAACATTTGTGTTGATGAGTGCCCGCCTGCTCAGCTCCTCACCACCGATGGTTCGCATGCTGTAGCATCCAGCATCGGCTCCAGATGCGCCCCGGCGAACCCCGGGAAGCGGCCGTAAATTGTATTCTCTTTTACTCATCTCCATTTGGGTTTTGGGTTCGGGACCGTTAGTTGTGAAGGGCATAGCCAAGGTATTAGCGGCTATTAAATTTATGTATCTCCTGTTTCGTTTATTAACAGGGTATATATGGTTTAGTTCTTGATGACCATTTATACCTTCCCTTAAGCCCCCCCACCACGACAAGGTGGTCCCCTGGGGGGGTTATTATTATTATTATTAGATATTAATTTAACTACTTGATAGAACGGGCTAAGTCAATTTTACTTAACGTTTGTAGCGGAATAAATCAATATAATTTTAATGATTTTGATAGGTATATGTTTTGCGAAACAATGACATTACTATATTTGCATAACTTTGAGCAAATCATGTTGTGATTTTTCTAAACAGCTGGAAACCTGCCGACCACCTGAAATGTTACGCGGTCACCACTGCTAATACACAATGATGCTGTATGAAATACTACTTCCTACTTTTCTTCATTAGATTGCCAATGCGCCACGAACATTGGAAACTAATATATTATATACCCTGGCCTGTAGTTACACTGGCTTACTCATCTTTCAAATAAATATTGCTGTTTGATGACCTACCACCGAGATTTTTTTTTTTTTTAATTTTGTTTGTTTTTTTTTTTTACTTTATTAATATGATCTGAAATTATTGAGTTTAAATTATTATAAAAATATATTTAGATTATTTATCTATAATATTGATATTCTTAAAATAAGCATAAGTTTAGATGTATACACAAACTATTAGTTCTAATTCTAAAAAAAATTAAGATGTCAATATATCATTCTGTTTTTGGTAAATATCCAAATCTTTAAATTAAAAAACTTTCGAAAAAACTTTTCAATAGAACCTTTAAATACGTAATTGCTCCATTAATAATTTTTAAAATATCCATTCCACTTAAAGTTATCTTATAAAAGTTTAAAACGACGTAAAATAGTTTCAAAGAAAATGTTACTGAAGTTTGGTCCACTGTAAAATAGAGAGCCAATCTTAAGGCTGCCGTGAGAGTACGAAATGTTATTTTATGCAAACATGAAAGTTAAATCAAAGGTAATATTATGGGCAGGCGAAATGGAACGGTTCTACCCTTGGTCGAAAAGCGTGGCTTTTTGTCCAGACCGACTCCAGACTTCCAATAAAGCAACTAATTAGAATCGATTGTGTCCTTATTATAACTATTTTTCTTTTGCTATTACTTGGTTGTTTGTTATACAGAGAGTTTCAATTGAGATACATCAAAAAGGTATTAAAAGGAATACTCCTCAATTTCGCTTTAAAGCCGTAATTTGTTTACAGACTATAAAACATTGTTATATTACTAAAGTTTTTTTGATAAAATACAAAATACTTAAGTCTATGAATAAGATATTAAGAGGTATTTATTTTACGATGCGTTCATTTTCTTCCCGGAAAGTTGTTCGAATGTTGCCACGGCGGCGTTGTAACAGCATTCTGGAATTGAAACTTGCAAGATGCTTTCGTGAAGTTTCTTTCGCTGTACAACTTCCAGTTTCTTTACTCATTAAGTTCATTAACAAGACCCGAGGTCAGTATTTTTGATTTTCTTCGTTTTCAATATTTTCTATTCGTTTAATTCACTTTGTGTTGAGTCTGACGTCTGCGATGGATGAAATATTTGAGATACGCTTTGAATTTCAATGTTTTATGTTCGAGGCAAATAATTTAAGCACTTGTGAAAACTCCCCTCTCTTGATTAACGGGGCTCAATTAGGTAATTCGAGTTTAACATTTTCGGCGCTGCTCTATATAATTGTTTGTCATTGTTTATTGAATTTATAAGGTAAACTAAAAATGCTATATCCTTAAATTTTATATGAAAAGTAATTTTTTTAGCGAAATCGTAATAGAATTAAAGTATCCGGAAAGTAATGAAATTAAACTTAGAATGACTGAATAAATACGACAGACGACTAAGACTCAAATTTCTCAGATTTTAAATATTACATTGTACATCGTCGAACTGCAGTGCGGGCTCTGTAAATTCCATTTAGCTAAATAGCTTTTGAGAGAGATAAGAATCTAGCCATACAATACTTCCCTGCTTCGAGCGAAGAAACTAAGAAAATTGAAAAGAGAGTCGCCCTAGTATGACTTCGATGTCGATGGTCCGATTTCAGGAAACCTGAGATTTCGAATTACTAACGTCGTAAAAATTTAAAGGCGATAAACACTCGAGTGGAAGTTCAAATGTTCGGGCGAAGTTTTTCCATCGTACAATCCCTTCGGTCTGGCAATCTTGGTTTTAATAAGTATATAACGTTCCCAAGATGTACCTGTGAGGAGGATATTTACATAATCATTACCATATCTGGCGCACTGGCGCGCGTATTATGCCCGGGAGGTTAATAATGCTATTTTCTCGCCACGTTTTCACATTGCTATTTCACGTTATCGACCCACTTTATCTGCCTCGTCATTGTAACTAGCCACTCAAGGAGAGACTTCACCTTGCCCTATCGTACGTATGCTATGATTTTATATCGCTTTCAGTACGTCATAACAGCTCCCAACTTCATATTTATGTGTACGTATTCTGTCCACATCTCTTGAACTATTTTTGCTTTTGATATCGTTATGGATTGCGTTTAATGTTGCTACTGTTTCATAGTAGCTCGAGGTTAAACTTTGCATGGAAATAGTCGAATTTAAATATGTAAATTGGAAAAAACCGTTATGCTCTTACGGTATTTGAACAATTCCATTTGTTCTTAATTTATTTTCGTAAGCAGCATAACGTGACGTGACGCGTGGGACGTGCACACATGCGCGGAAGTCAGCTTTACTTGTTAAGTCTTATTTAACGGATCACGGAATCCGTTTCTTCAAAACCTACTTTGTAAAGCCTGAACAAATCGTGAAGTTCATTTTTTAAATACTTTTAAAATATATTCACTTTTCTACTTAGTATTGTATACATTTTGTTAATATAAAAAAAAAGTTTACAAGAACTACAAGTCTTACTAACACAAAGTTACAATCAAAATCTTTGGTATAGTATACACAATATATTATATATAAATAATTAAAATAAAACATCGTAAATTAATATATATACGTAATTCTTTCCTCATTAAAGATAAAGATATTATATCTCTGTATTTAAACTGGTTACTTACTCTTTAAACCAGAACACAAAAATACTAAGTATTGCCATTTGCCGGTAGAATATCTGAAGAACAGGTAGTACCTTCACAGACAGGCTGGTACAAAGCTCTACCACCAATTAAATTACCTTACTCTCATATTTCGAACGGCAAATCCGACAATGTGCTTACGTGCTTTCCGAGGCCCCAATGTATCAACACTAACATCTAAACTGCTACTACTTCATGATATGCAGCCTTATAAGCTACCCTCTAAATACTAAGCGTTTGCGTTCTACAGTATTTATCAAAAAGAGATAAAAATGTGTAACAATCATCAACTCTATCAAATACCTACAAAAATAAATTAAATATAAATTTAGTAACTTATTAAAATTAGGTTATTCGGTGTATTTTTTATTTAGAAAATTATAGCTTACATAATAAAATTGTATTTGAAATATATGCTAAATATCATTACTCAGATTCTTATAAATAGAATACTTATAATTCTTATACAATATATTATCAATAATTTTAAATCAACTTAAGTACACTCGCATATGTTCATCAAATTTAAATTTTCATGGTGGAATGAATGACAAAATTGAACTGACAGCGACAATTCATTGTAGATTATAAATGTGACATTTTCAGATGCACGTAATTCATTTAAATAAATATCAACGCTCTCGTACTGAAAATTTATATACTCGTGGATATATAAAAATAAATATAATACAATTGAAAACCTCTAACTCAAATCTTTGAAATATGATATGACTGATATTGATTGATAAATAAACCTGTCAAATCAGATATGATTGGAAAGAGTTCAGACGAATAACCAACGACTTCTGAGGCACAGGGGTATAAAAACTATTCACTTCCAGACTCCGGGTAGCTACAGACAATAAGATGTTGAAAGGAAACCCCAAAAAAATTATTAGTCTCTGCATAGCTCTTCCGTTTCTATGAAAAGATATTCTATTCCAAGAAGAGAGATAAAAATCGAGTTGATTCAGTACGGGTAGACAGAATATTTACTTATTTATTCGTTAATTTATTTACTGTTCTCAAACATACTCAATACTTTATTAAATATCGATGCCAAGAACATATAAATTAATTTATTATTATGGAAATCTTTGCAAGTTCCTATCTGAACTTTCATCGCTCAAGATCTTCGTAATTATACAATAGGTATTGCATCTCTATCACTAAACCGAACGCAACAATTATTGATTTTTTCTGTATCAATGGTAAATATTTGTTGTTTATGATTTAGTAGTAGTTATAGGGAGTGGCGTCAATAAATCTTAGCATAAGTTTTACGATGATTAAAACGTGTATCAGTGCTCAGTTTTATTTTACTTTAAATATATGTATGTTTATCGTTTTCACAAACAAAAACATTAAGGTTCTTGACTACCGGGTAGGTGATGAATAGAACCTAATATACATAAACACAAATTTAGCACATGAAGAAATCAGAATCTCACGTGATTCGCGTATTTTTCCGTACTAATATTATGAAAAGGTAAGGTTTCATTTATTTATTTACTGAACTGATTCTTAGAATTCGTTCACTCATAGAAAGCTACACCTTTTCCTAAGTAATAAAAAACGTACCTTTGTGTGTGTTGGATAAAAATATATAATATTATTTCGAAATCTCATTTGTTAAGGAACTCATTACAAACGTAAAATTGCAAATGCGTAGTCAAAAAAGTAGTAAATATTATAATATATGTTATTTATGATAAATTAAAGTTATTCGTTTCGCTTTATAAGTCAACGTACGGATTCATATCGGTATGATTAAGGACAGCTAAAAACTGCTGAGCCAACCATGTAGTAGCCAATAAACAAAAACTACAAGAAAGTAATTTTTGTCTATGTCTTTATATAATATCTTATCTCCAGACTACTTTTACTATAACACAACTACATTTATAAATGTATTTTTTTACATTTTAATTTTTCTCATAAATGTTTTATAGACATTTGTGATAAAAATGACACATTATCTTCATTTAGGCAAGAAATGGCTCGAAAAATATTTATTTTTATTTTGTTAATAATTTACAAACTAAATTTAATAAAATTTTTGTGTATTTTCTTTGACACTACTCTAGTGAGCTCAACTTAATAATTCAAAGCTAAGTTTTTATTACATCCGCAAAGTCTAAACTAAATAAACAGCAAATCCCCTAAAATTTTCACTCGGGGCGACTAAGAGGGCGCTTTGTCATGAAAATAGGAGTTTTTCAGTAAAACAGTTACCTTTATAAGGACTTAACGTCGTAGGAAACGGCCGAATAAGTATACGAGCGGGGCGCCCTCCCTGCTGATAACGGAATTATCCGAATGGACCATCTATCTTTTAAATGTTCACCGTACTTTTGTTACAGCGGGTCGCGACGCGTTGTTCGTGGCGTGTCCAGGTTTTCCTCAATGGGTTTTATTAAAAATATATGTCGTATAATCTTACTGTTCTACCTTCATTTTTTTTGGAATGACTTTCTTTTACGCGCTTAAAAAAAAAAGTAAGGAAAAGCGTTACGCCCTTTTCAGGCGATCTTTCCCTTTCTTACTCTTTCTTTCTCTTACTATTGTATACGGTTTTATATAAAATTATTTATATTTATTTTTTGTTATTGCTTATGATTTTTAATAACAATTTTTTCAATGTAATTTAATTATTTTCGATATTTGTTGATTTATTTTATTGCATCTATATATAGCGAAAACCACCGAGTTCTATTCAGGTTTGCCGCCATTTTTTTACTTATCATCCTCGCTAGTATAGAGGCTAGCTTATATGGTCGCAGATAGCAAAATCTTGAGTTCAGGCCACTGGTTGAGCTCATCATATAGTTACTCGATTTTTCCGTCGAAAAATTCTTAGTAGCAGCCCAGGCTATGGAAGTTGGTAATTTTTACAGTTTCTTGTCCTGGAAGCAAGGAAAGGTCCTGCGCTTGGAGTCTCACTGTCCATTACTGAGTAAGAAAATAGTGAGTGAACTTGGATTTACGCGTATACTTTTGAATTATAATGGAATAGCCATTGGAAGTCTCAGTTGACAACAGCTACCGTGACCTAAATTGGTATAGAGGATATTTTCATATTTTTATATTTGGTATTGAACATATTGAAACAACATGACCTGAAGAAGGTGGTAGGATTTGACCGGATGCGGTAGAGAGCCGTGAGTTTGGGAGAGGCACAAGGTGCGCCAGAGCCTATGTACAGCAGTGGACTGTGATTGGCTGATGATAATGATATTAAATTAAATGGTTAATTAGGTATTATTTAGTAATAGCTGCAGCTTAAACTAAGTTATTTAAATTATCAAATCCATCCTCAACATAAGCTTTATATTTAGTTGAACCGTTATTTAAATATGTTTGTATTGATATTTCAGTAACTAAACTATTATCATGCAAATGAACATATAATTAAATACATAAAATTATTAATTAACGCAATGCTATCAATAAATATATTAAAAAGTGCCCATTTACGTATTTATTGATGTATTATTAATATTGTCTGTAATTTTCACATAACCGCAAGGCGTTGCAATTTAATTTGTATCAATATTTATGCACACACAGTTTCCGTCCGGTTTGCAGGTTAACCGCATAATGCATTAACTGATTACTCCCGCTATCCATCTTCCAATGCGTCCGACGTGCTCCGCCCAACGTCTTTTAAGACCCGTTTACATTTTACTTGATATCTTTCTATTAAAAATGTGTGATTTTTGTGTGGATTATAGCGTCTAAGCTTTGTACGATAATAAAATACCTGAAATATTTACTTTAAAAGATTAATGTTCGATTTATTTTTATATTTTTAGGAACGAGGTCAATTGCATGTCATATAACGTAAGGTGCATCTTAAAATTAGAATGAATCGATATATTAATGAGCCTTATAGATCAAAATACATTAACTTAATATTGAATAAAATATATCATATTTTATTTTAATTCATTACTATATTTGTAATTATAGGTACTATTGTAGAGTAAGTAAGTATTTTTATAATGTACAAAAGAGGTTTAATGAGTTCAGGTAAAACTGGTTAAAATAACTGATTAAAAAATTAAAAGATCAACGACCTGATCTCGCGGTCATCACGATTAATTGAGAACACACACACACGCATCTTTCTGCGTATTGTTGGAATTTTATATCGTGATATTTTTAAATAGTTTAACACATTACGTGTTGTTTACCCAAAAAAAAACAAATAGTAAATTAAAAACAGAACATAAAAGATCATTTACCCTTGAAAAAGATTTTTCAGCAGCTTATGAGAAGGAAGAAAGTTTATGCTGTAATTTTTTCCTCTTATTACATATCAAGATGATTTTATATGAAGAACTTAAAGTGATAATTTTAATCAAGATTTTCTTTTAAATTCTGTCGTTTATAATGCCAATAATTACTGTCATGACTTAATTTAAGGGCAGTCTGATATATCCCAATAAATAAGAATTAGAAAAATAAAAGGACGAATTTGTAATTCAATGGAATGCATTAAGCAATATAATAACTATTTTATATCTGAATTTTTTCTCTCATAAACTTATATACCAATCTAAACAAAACATATATCTTTTATACAATTAAAAATATTTATCATACCGTGGTAAATACTATCAACTTGAAAACAGTAAAGGCAGCACGATGTAAGTACAGGCGGCCGCATGCGATTACTTTCGAGATCCTAACTGCACCCAGCATAAAGTTTGAAATGCAACAAATACGTACAGCGATCGAGGCCGACTGTACGTACACGATAACGACCGTGATAGTTATACAACGGAAGATAGGTGCTTCCATAATAACTTTAACGTGAGTTTAATTCGAACACTGGATAATTATGTGGGAGCTGTATTAATGACAATCGTGATGTATTGCTGTGGTGTACAATTTTATATTCTTGAATTGACAGTAATTTATTGAGACCACATGACATCCTGTTAAATGAAGCAATTATTATATTTTTAAACGAAAATTTTACAATTTATTCGTTCATTTGTTGTACACGTCAAATTAAAGTTGAGTGAATTTAAATGATGACGCTACCCTTGCATGTCGACGAAATTTTGTATACATCATTATTTATTCTCTTAAGATGAAACATTTAAGCAGCAAACATTAGGTTAAAGGAACGTGTAAGGCACATGTCGACGCATCTCTGTTCTTGAGGGACACGTTTTTTACGTACCAATGAACAAACGTTTTTAACAGTTTGAAGGAAAAACTGGAAATGTAAAAGCTTTAAGCTTCGTACATTTTGCGTGCCATTAAAAGTCATAAAGATAACGTTTAATAAAGAAACCTTTGTTATGGTTCTCTGATAAAACGTGTTGTTACTCATCTTCTGCTCTAATGAAAACGAGCTGTGCTTGCCATAAATTGAAATTTATTTCAACGATAAACTCACACACATACTACGTGCATAAATATTTATTACTTATTAAATTCAGGAGCAATTTCAACGATTTTTACAATTTATTCAAATGAAATTTATTATTCAGAAATCGAAAAATCTTCTAGGTTGTTGGCCACGAATTAATCTAACAATATTATACGGGCAATCAAAGATGTCTGATTTGATCAAGTTTTGGATTGACTAAATCCAATCGCATTAATGAATGATCCCAGAGCGCAACACAAAAGTTTATTAGAAGTTTTCTTACATTTAATAAAATGACTGGTGTTTGTCTAACTTTTCCAGCTCACAAATTATAAGTGGAAAACACAAATAATAATAGTTGACGCAGGGCTCGGGGCGAACGACGTA
This sequence comes from Vanessa tameamea, assembly GCF_037043105.1. NCBI lineage: Eukaryota > Metazoa > Arthropoda > Insecta > Lepidoptera > Nymphalidae > Vanessa > Vanessa tameamea. The sequence goes on from NC_087316.1 coordinate 8,912,740, forward strand.
TACGGGTGGCAGTGGCTGAGGAAGGGGGGCAGGACGAAGGCGGTAATCAGTCCGGACAGTAATTCGGGGAGCCTTAAGGGTGTGATCGGTTAGCGCAGACAAGGGTTCCACCACTAGTATCCTTAGAGAGAAGAAATACTTTAGTTCAACATTTCCAATGCGGTTTTGTTTTGTAGGTCTTCGAGATTAGGCAATTTCTCGATAAACATGCGACTACTGGGCAGCTGCTATTTCTTTGTTTGAGAGATGTCTCCCGAGAAATTAATGTGATATCGGAACTAAGTTAAAGTATCGTAATTAGACATGCTTTGATTTATTCCTTTGTTTCTCAAGTAGGATACTAGAATGTGTTCATTAATTTTTTAAAGATTTTTTTATTTTGGATCTTTCGTGAATGGTATAAATTATTTATTGCAATTAGTATGTCTTTATTTGCAACAAAATAAAACCATAATAGACTATTTCCTGACTGACTGACTCTTAATGCACAATTTAAACTATAAGACTCAGTGAATCGATTTTCGAAAGAGACCTTCGTATGGTAATGTAGAGGCACACTATTAAATTATTATGTAAAATTTTTATTTTAAGGGAATTGATGCTAAAATTAATTTTTAATTCATAATCTTTTTATAAATATAGTTTTATACGTTTTAGGATCAGAAAAAAATTCGCAATGAAAACATATTTTCAACATAGAACAGATACGGATAGTAACAGCCTATAAATGACCCACAGTTGGGCGAAGACCTACTTTTATTTTGGATCTTATTCCACCGCATTACTCCAATGTGGGTGGATAGATTTACATGTGGCAGATTTTCATCGAACACTTACAGTTTACCTTGCGATGTTTTCCTTTTCTGCCAAGCCTGAGATAATTTATAAACACTTGCTAACTATATAAAAATTAATGTGTGCTTATTCAGACTTGAACCTGCAATCGTGGTTTATGATTCACGTAATCTAAGCACTGGGCCGTTTCAGCTACAAAATATGACAATCCTTAAAAAATAAAAAAACATGAATTAATAACACTCCGTGTGGAATTTTCTGACATAAGTTTAAAATAATTTTATACATTTTGATGAAATCATTATAACATTTTGGTGTAAAAAAAAATAACCCAATTAATATTTTTACTGAATCTTTGATCGCAAAAAACAGGGGAATAATAGCAGCCTACGCAACACTCATCGGTTTTGAGTATATAGCCGACCACTGAAGGGCTCTCCAAGCTCCCCTAGTCGGCAGACTTCGGATATCTTTGCACCTTAATTACACTCAGCTCGATAGAAGTACGACACGTATAGTCTCAATCGCTGTATCCAAAAAGGGAGTGAAAAAATTTGAAGATCAAGCCTCTTTGCGTGTAACTAAAGTACCCCCTGAGGGAATGCTGTGATATTCTGGTTTTCAATTTTATCAGAAACATTGATTGAGTCGTAATTTTACATTAATATATAAGATCCAAAATAGTCAATTATTTTTAACATGTACGTTGTAATTAAAATAATTTCCTCTTATTTTATTTGCAATAAATTTTAGGCCAAATTCATTTCGTAATATAAATTATTGTTAAGAAAATATACTTTTAAAAGCGATAAAGCGACGCCAACAGCGCCTGAGATAATCGAAATTGATAGCGAGTGTAATCGAAAACAGCGCTTGCTGCTAAGAGGATAATAATTGAAACAATAAAAAATATAATTACTCAGAGATTGTATTAAAATTAAATAGCAATAAATCACTTTTGTGTTTTGCTATTATTAAAATAAATGCAATACTTTTAATAGAAATGTACTGTATGAAATATGGTACACGTTAATAAACAAAAAATAAAAGGGACTTACTTTAAATTAATTACATATTCACACTGTATTTTTTGGACTAATAAATTTCTTTTCATCGAGTACATTACTCGGAGAACACTAAAATCCTTAGATGCTAATATTATTATTCCGTAAAATCAATGTAAACTTACTTATATCTCACAATATAATTACATAAATAAATATTTATGTAAAAAAACTTTTTCTAAAATAATTACATTTGTGAATTTCCCTCTTGTAATACTAATAAAATGAAACGAAATCCAAAATAATACAAACCGTCACATGTGTATGGAAGTTATGATAACATTAAAGTGTAACACTCATATAAGCTCGCTTATATTCGTTGCAGAGCGCGAAGCCCAGTAAAGCCTCTCTTATCTGACAACTTCTACATTATCTGCCGAACTCTTCCATAAATTTCAGGCCCTGAGTCTACTTACGCTTATCAAGTCAAAACTACCAAAGTGTATATTTATTTGTTTCTATTTTCTGCCTGATTGACTCAGTAACTTTTAAGGAGACTCGAAGGCATGGGTTAGCCTACCTTCAGAACTTTTGCGCCCCTGATTCAAAATCAGTTAATGCAAAAGTTTATTTTTATAAGTAAGATTACACGAAGACTTCAGACGGAACTTTTTCCAAGCAGCTTTCTTTTGGAAATCCTACAAGGTATGGAAACGTTGCTTTGGGATTCGTGGATTAATGCTGAATTTGAAATAATTTCGTTTCGTCTTTTCACGTAGTGAAATACTAAGTGAAGAAACTATTGCATTAAGAGCGCTTGTATACGAAATTCTAAACTTACATTTTTAAATGAATCCTTTGATATAGAGGCAGTGGAAATATTTTTTATTCTTTTTATTACGTAGCGATTTTGTGGCCCATTATAATTTTATTTGAAAAATATTTTTACCAAAATTATTTTATTTATTATTAACTAGGTTATTACTGTTCAACGATTGTGTTTAAATTCATTGGTTGGAATTTATATACGCTTCCCTATGGAGCTCATAAACATTGTAAAACTTCCGGCAGATGGCGGGCGGTTCCCGATTATTTCGCAACCGCCTGGACCCCACAACCATGACATGAAAGTTGGTATGTTACTATGTGAAAAATTAAAAAAGCTTATTTGCTGAGCAACCCTTAAATCGTATGGCTCAAATATGTTAAATATTTAGGCGAATGTGGGCACAATCAAGGATATATACGATTTCGTAGCGGTAAATAATATAACATGTTCAATTACCTTTATTTTTTTCTCGTTCAATTGTACGTGCTTAAAAAACTTCACCTCTTTTGAAACTTTAAAATGGCTACCATGATTTTTAGTAGCGACACCCACTCCGTCATAATACGCCATTAACGCTTGAGCGACGCGGCCTCTAATTCACGTTTAAAAGCCTGCACTCGAGTCAAAGTCAGCTGTAATTTCGTCTAAGCCAGCGATACCTAGCAAAAATCTAATTTGTCAAGAATTACATTGTGGCCACTGGAAACGTAGGCTACAAGAAAATTTTATCGTTTCTAAAGATAAAGATTTGAAAGTGTCAAATTTAATAGTTCCGAATATATTTTTTTATTAAAAATAAGTCCTCAAAATTATGATTAAATGGTTAAACTAAAATATCAACGTAAAATTAAACACAACGTTTAATGTTTTAAAATTTAATAAACATAAAGTTGACGCAGTAATTAGTGACTAGTTTAAGTATTACGCGAGTTTCAACTTACATGCAGTTATGTCCACGTAATAATTCAGAGTGTGTTTTTGTTTGATTAAATTTCCATATTCGAAATTTTATCTTGTTAAATTAATCGATTTCAATTCATTTAAATTCTTTTCCGATGAGGAATCAAAGCTACTAGTGCTTTATTGTATATTTTGAGTATCAATAAGGTGCTAATAACACATCTACTTAGAATTAAAATTTAGATTTGACATAAAAACATTCCTCAGTGGGTGCTAAGCTGAACACTAGTAGTCTATTTCTCTTTCTCGAAAGCATTGTTGTAATAATCACCCCTAAATGTAATTTTTACGTAAATATATCAGCTACCTATCAACGCATTACATATGTCTTGCAAACATACGTTTCGTCTTGTTTTATAAGATTAATATTAAAAATATAATATTGAATGAAATAAAATTAAAAAAAAAAAACATGATACCCTTAAAACTTATTCGCACAAGAAATACAATTCTGACAGCGCGTAACATTCAACAAAGAGATGCAAACTAATTCGTATTAGTTACGATTAGTTCCCTGGCTTGTCAGAAGCAGTCGTGAGTCGTTTTACGGGTCCTTCCGGGCCGTTGCACTGGCCTTAAGGGTACTCGTATATTGAACGCAGTCTACAATTGTTTAGATCTGCGTCTAAATATGCTACAAGCAAAGATTATTCAAATAAATTATAATTCTAAAGAAAATTCACAACTAAGCTAGACAGCATTATATTTTGTAATGCTATAAATTTAACCTGTATCAAAATACTAAAGATATTAAATTTGCTCTTTAACACATCAGTTCGAAGCTGTACTTAATTAAAATGTAATATTAAACTATTATTTTTTGTTGCAGGTAAGTGACGTTGCTACTGATGGATTTGATGGGTTAAAAGTATATGAGATTATTTATTAATAATTAATTATATAATAATGGAACAAATTTTATGATATATATTTTTTTGATCTCAACTAATCTGTTTCAATTTTAATCAAGAATGCCTCAGATTTTCATTTCATTCATAATTAAAGTACATTCTCACTTAAATGCTGCCCGTTGAAATTTAAATATTTAGGCGCCACATATTATGGCGGTTAGATTCTCATTACAATTACATTATGTAAATAGAACTTTGTTTAACCAAATACCTTCGCCTTGCTTGCTGAGCGCTCTTTCTATTAACAAATTTTGCTGACTTACCCATTCCGTCAAAATGTGTTGAATACGAAAAATCTTGAATTCTTTCCACTGTATTCAAACGACGTGAAAAATATTTTATCTCTACGTAAATTTCTCGAATATATTTAAATTACTATAAGCGTTTTTTAGATAGATTATACTGATCTGAAGTCGGATAGGTTCTTTGTTATAAAATAGCGCTTTCATTCTAATAAACGCATCCCCCGCTTGACAAAGTCTTTATTCGTAAGAATTATATCATTCATCCTTAAAATGGATTCCAAAGGAGGGAAGCAATTTCATTTGTGAGAACCTGCTCCTGCTTATAATCCGTCCGAGGTAATAACATTTCATATTCGTAATAGAATCATTCTGCGTCGCCCGGAAACCTTATAGTCTCATTTTCATTGAAAACGTTTAGTAGACATAAACTTGTAGAATTATTTGATGCACAACCCTGGAATGAAAGGCACAATCTCCGGAGTCCCTTACTCGACTAATCAACGCTGCCGTTTTTGAAAACAAATTTATTTCAGAAAACGGTGTAAATAAATTATTTAATGTACCAAGAAAAACATCACTGTGTAACTTAATTCGATTATTGAAATGAATAGTTAAAAAACATTTTTTTTATATATCATAATTTTAATATTAAATGCAAAAATTTTGTTTGCACCCTTAAACTACGCCAGTATTAATAAATGAGGTATCAAATGATTTGCACAAATGAGCTCACGTTAGATGCCATTTCATCGAAATTAAATACTTTAACAGTATTAAATATTTATAAGTTATTTATTTTAAAATAGTCAAATACGTATTTAGAATCATAAAAGTTTTTGTGACGAAGCTACGATTACACGAACAAACACAAAGTACACCTGGGTTTGCACACACACGAGTACAAAATGGGCGCCATGAATGAAATTGGCAAGGAGGATATCATTGCTTGCTTATATGTCAGTGTAGATATATCTTTGTGAATGATTCATTTATAATTTCTCCTACCTCGTTAAGTCGTATAAATATAAAGCAAGAATTAAAAAAATAATTATTAACATTATAAGTGGCCATAAAATAAATAAATTACAAGAAATCGTAATAATTCCAGATTTAAATTTTATATCAATTGTTATATCTAGATTCATTTTTAAATGTTCTTAGTGCATTACACATAGAACGCCAGAATGAAGTTTATTGAATTAATCCTTGCGGAGTTACTGCCGCAGACATCGTTGAAAATCGCTAATTAAATGAAGAAGGATAAGTAAAAAGCAGTTTACCTCCATAAAAGTTACACTGTGAATTTACAGTGTAAACTAGACAGTGTTTGTGAGATTTGAACATTGAATTATGTCTTTTTTTTAATAAAGATTATTTTAACAATGTCTTAAAGAAAAATATATACATATGTATATATCAATTTTATTATCACATATATCATAGTTCGTATGTGTAAATTATTATGAGTTTTTATATATATGTTGGCTTCGAGCAATTTAAATGAAGCCAAGTTTCATTTTTATAATTAACGACACGGATAGCATGACAGGTTGTTGTTACTTTTGGAAGAGTAGTTTGTTGTGATGAAGTTTTCAATGCGGGGGAGTGCGTAGTCACCTCTAGAGGTGAGCCGGCGCCGCCCGAGTTCTCGCCGGGATAAGATTTATATAAGGACTTTTGTTTGTACGAGTAGTTAAGCAGGGGTGGGAAGGCTCATCTACATTCGCTTTTACTCGCGCCAGATATCTAACAACGTACTGAGAGTCCCTTCTTTTGTCTATTCTCTCGCATCCGCTACAGTTTTCTTCACGAAGTAGGAAAAAACGCCCCGTTTTAAATTCGACGCGTACCTATCTACATACATATAAGTTACTTTTTTTGCAATTTCTCGCCATAGACATATCATCTGGCGTGGATGAGTTTTTGTTGGAACGTAGGAAGTCCCTTTGTCTTCGCTATGAAAGTCAGAACTGTTGTAAGGAATATCCAGCTCTCGGGAGAGTCGTATGTAGGCATTGTTTCGAGAAAAAATCTACACTCAGACTTTTATGAAGCTTCGCGTCTGCTCGAGCAACACGTGGCTGCAGCGCTAAGTAATGAAATCGAGGCTTTAATTATAAAGTAGTTGTGAGGTAGTAAAATAAATAATTTTCTATTGGTACTACACGTGTAGTGTTTTTATTAAGATGTAAGTTTTTATATATATAAAGTCTACTTGTATTTAGAGCCGAGATGGCCCAGTGGTTTGAACGCGTGCATCTTAACCGATGATTTCGTGTTCAAACTCAGGCAGGCACCACTGAAATTTCAATGTGTTTATAATTCATCTCGTGCTCGGCGGTGAAGGAAAACATCATGAGAAAACCTGCATGTGTCTAATTTCAACGAAATTCTGCCACATGTGTATTCCACCAACCCGCATTGGAGCAGCGTGGTGGAATATGCTCCAAACCTTCTCCTCAAAGGGAGAAAGGGAGAAATTTACAGGCTGCTATAATGAAAAAAATAAATGAATGAAAGTCTACTTCAATTCTTATAAATCTTCTACATTTAACAATTGAATAACACTTTATTAATATAGTATATTTTTAAACGAACAAATTTCTCATATGTTTGTATTAAGATTTTTTTATTGATGAATGACAGAAATTTTTAATGTTTAATTTATTGTAGATTTCACATTTTCACTAATTACGTTATTGATCGTCTTCATACTGCTGACGAAGCGACTTTACAATATTCATTACGAGCTAAACGTATTTAACATACATTTTCTATGCATATCAAATCTAACATTAGCTATGTTTGTATTTGATTAAAGCCCACGCAGTTATTACGTGTAAATTTCATTCAAATACTATTTTAATACTGCCAGTGTAATTACAGTTATATAATTTTAATCACTAGTCGAATACGGATAATAAAGGTTATGAATGTTAAGCTCGTCAAATACTAAAATATTATACTTGTTTGTGAAGGAGTAACGCATATATTATTAGTACAACTGTGACCCTACGCTATTATATTTTATAAAGGTCTAAATAATGCAAAGGCCGGGGTAAAATTTATAGCGGTTAAAAGCGAAAATAAATTTGAAATGTAGGTAAAATACTTTTGTCATTGCTACGGATACCGTCCATTTAGATTTCTTGTTAACGAGTTATTTAATGAGGTGAAGTGGCAGGGGGTTGCAATAAAATATTTACCCTCAAACTTGTAAAATAGATCAGAGCAGTAAATTTATGTTCGAGAGAGTATAATTTCCTCTTTAGGAAAGATCATATCGATAGTGTTGCAGATTCGTTTTATGTATTTTAATTTTCAAATGTAAAATACTTTGAAAGTATCAATGGTGAATACGTTTTAAATATTTTTTAAATAACATTATATTAATATCGCTATATTATTTTACTGTGGGTATTGGTAAATATATTAGCTCTATCATATTATCTTAGTTTAGAGATCTTGTACAAGATAAACAGAACTCTAAATGAATATCTGTTACTGTTAATATGTGTCATTTATTCCGTGTTTAAATTTCATTCTAAAATGTATTATATACAGCAGTAGTATATAATTTTTTTCTTTATGAAATTAGTAAGTGGGATGTAAAAAGGACAACTTGATTGTAAAGGGTAATTGCTGATTGCTGCTTGGCGGTAGAATGTTTGAGGAGTCGGTGGTATCTTACCAGATGGCGTTCTAAAAGAAAAAAGTCTCGTTTATTAAATTTATTTTTTGTAATTTCTATTTAGTATTTAAAACATGAAAATAATTTATACTTATTATGTTATTTATTGCTTATAGTTCATTAAAATGTATAAAAAAGGAGAACATATTTTGTAATAATGGCATTGTATAATCAATATTACGAAAACTTAATAATATATTACATAAAGTTTCTAAAGGAATAAGTGCGTATTCTATGTTCAGCGTCAGTCTTTGTCTCACAAGATTTCAGCGAACAATGTAGTATAGAACTCATATTATTGCCTCAATTAATCATAACTTTGTATTAGTGAAATTTCTCTGGTGGGTAGACCATTGGTGCATGGGTTCACGAAGGCATGAAATTGGATCGCGAAACCTTAACGTTCGCCGCTTTGGAAATTAGAATGAACTTGATTTTGATATTATAACGCTGAATCTAATTTCACAGATAAATGAAATATTAATTAGTGACACTGATTATACTTATTTTTAATTAAATTGACATTATTAAAATTACATATCATTAATCACCGACATCACCGGATAATTTGAACAAAAATTTAAAACGTAATAATAGTATGCAAACGTGAATTATACTAATAACTCTTTTTATAGTTAATTTGTCTATTTTAATAAATAAATTAATTACAGAATTCTGTATAGCATTAACTACCTAACGAAACACAAGCGAGTCCCGCCATGACAAAATGTGAATGTAGAATTATGATAATAGTTTTAAAGAGTTTAGAAGCACCGAATTATAGTACAAGGTACAACAACTGACGCTACGGATGTACCTTCGTAGAGCTACGCTAGATGCTACATCGCTACGCCGTAGTCACATCTTTATTTATGCGCTTGCATAATTTAGCATAGTTTTTGTTAGCGCATTTGTTATCTAGATATTTCAGTTAAGGCGTTAGATAAACACATTATAACTCTAAAATGGGTATTATACTTACGGAAATAAAATATTTGATACACACAGAACATAAAAAGTGAGAGATTTTTTTTTACATTTCTCAAACTGTCAAATAATCATCATCAATAGAGATTTAAGGAAAAAAACATACAATATAACCAATGATGACAAGTTTTTACAGACTTTGATTGTCTCTGATTCGTTTTTGACAGTCGAAATACTTTAAGGAACGATTTTATTTGTACTTTATTTTACGACATACACAAAATATCTGCTTTACTATCTTTCCGTGCTGAGTACCTAATCGCCCCTAATTTATGTTAAGCTTGTATTAATTAACATTAGACATGATATTTCATTAATTCGAATATAATATAGTCATACATTTGTACGATATTTTTAAAATATACAGAGTAGTAATTTCATTGCGATTTGCTGGAAATACAAGTAGCTTGTATAAAAAATAAAACGTACTGAAAGTAAGCTCGTAACTTTCAAGTAGTAGGTGCGCTGCAATTAATTGGGATTAGTGTGTGAGGTCGTGCGTTCCATTCCCAGTTATTTTTCACGTCACGAAAGTCCGGCAGGCCGGCGCGAGCGCCATCGGATTATTGAATTAAAGTTGATAAGTGTATTAGCCAATGTTGTTGCTCCATTCTCTTGATTAATGGGCGACCGTTGCTTTTTCTCTCTCATTTATATGATAATGAGTCAGCAGCCGCGACCGAACACAATTATTAAGTGTAAATGAATGTAGTTGGAAGCGAAATCGGTTTTTGAAAAATGACCGAGTGAATTCGAAATGATCGGCCTGCGTCCGCGACTGCTGAACTGTCTGAATTTTAAAACGGAATGTTTAAAGTTTATACAAAATTAACTTTGCTTATTTCCAAACCGGATTATGTTAATTAAGCAGCTGCCGTTTCGGTTGAAATCGTAATCGAAAACGCCTGTAGTGTTGATTTACCTAATCAGTTTGTTTTGTATCTCGCACATAGTGTAAACCGATTTGTATTGAATACAATTTAAACGGAAAGATTTCCATCATTAATTAGTAGGGTAGTTTTGAGATATAAGTAATGATATATTAAAGTGCTGATTTCAAATATAACCGATCGAAACTCGTACATTTTGAACGAGATATTTCTGAGAAGATCATATTTCTTATTACGTTACTAAAAATAAATCACACGTGACACAAGCGTGTTCTGTATGAGGTGGAACAAAGTGTTACTCGAGTTGGTCACGGCTCGGTTCACTGTGCTGTCTGCTACTTAATTCCCCTTTGTTTAATACAATCTACGGGGATTGCTTGGATTAAAGTGGCGCAAACTCTACTCAGGACAGTTTCAGTAGTGTGGTTTCAAGATGGAAAATTGACAATTTTCTCATCAATAAAAATTAACATCAAATTATCAATTGATAAACGAAAATAATATATAATAGTCACGAACAAAAAATATAAGGCACTTATTTCAAAATACATTCTAAAGACTGAAGTCCTTAAAGTTGGTTAATAGTATCGGATTTATGTTTTTAGGTTTTAAATGCGATCTTTCTTGCAAACACATTTATAAAGAAGCAATCCTTGGGAATAGAAGATCAATATGACGGATATAAAATGTAATAACAAACACAAAAAACTTATTACGAATACGAAACGCTATATAAGAATAAGAAAAAAAAATTGAGACACGAATATTTTATTTTATATTATTATAATTATAAAACGTATATACATATTATATACCTAACAAAAAATAACTCAAAATAAACAAAACAATAACAATAAAGACAAAAAACAATAACTAAAACCGTGTCCCAAATAGGTGAACAATTCAGATTCCAAGTTGGTTTGGATTCCAATTCTAAAGCCCAACACTGATTTTCGATGGAACCCTTTATAGCTGTGACGAGCTATGACAATGTGTCGGTATTATTATATTAGATAAACAAACATTAACTATTAATATCGAAAGTTCATATAAATATATCACTTATTTTTTAAAGTTGAAAATTAATAAAGTAAACTTAATTATAATAATAGACATAAAAATAAATACTATAATAAGATTTACATTTAAGCTTTTTGTTCTGTATCCGCATAGAGAACATGTTATATAAATGTTATTTACGCATCTTTTGTGTGTTGAATTAAAACGACTTGACTTTTTTTAATGAAATATAATTTATTAAGGCAGCAACGATGATTGCAAATAATCACATAAAATTAAAAATACATTATTAATTTGCATTTTCTAAATATTAATATGGTCTTAGAATAAATTTTGCATATTAGTACTAAAAGTTTCATTAGATAAAAATTATTAAAGAGAAATTATGTTTTAATTTTTTGATGTCTTTAAATAAGTCTTCTTCTTTAATATTCAAACACTTGAAAGGTAAGAAGCGAAGAAGTTGGAAGTGTTATATTACTTGATCGGAGGCTGTAAAATTCTATTTAGTTCGACAAGAGCTGTCAATCTCGGATAGGTACGTTGATAGCAGGCAACGGCCGATCACCGCAAGCTACGAATCAGCAGCATGCCTATCGTAGGATGCTTTTCACTTTTTAATACTTGTATTTTTTTAATAATAAGATTTATGGAAGAGGCCTGCGTCACAGCTGTTTAGCATAACGTGTTGGAATACTCATTTAATTTACAAAACATAAAATGATTTGACATTGTTTATTTAATGTAGAAAATTGTTATACTACAATTAATTTAATTGTAAAATGAAATAATATTATTATTATTTAAAATGTATAGTTTACTATATTTGTTCGAATTCAATTAAAAAAAATGTGTATTAACGTTTTTAAATAAGCATGTCTTTTCATAATTTAATGGTTATCATAAAGAAAATGAAGCATCAAGTTTAATATAAAACGTGGATTTATTGATGTTATATTAACTTTGAAAATTGCCAAAGTAAACTAAAGTCCATAAAGAAAATCAAAAGCCAGCTCCGCTTTTCTGTCAAACACTATCAAACTTCTTTTAACCGAGAACTAAGAAAAAGGTAAAACACGCCAAAAAGTCGCGCCGATACAATAGCAAAGTTTATTCGGTGGATCGGAAAAAACGTTACAAAAAATATGACGTCTGAAAAATTACACGCATTCACAAATCATGCGGGCCCTCTTTTGTGAAAAGTTTGGAGGCTTACAAAGGAGTTTAACTCGTTCTTAAGCCCTCAAAATTCTTCCCTGCCCATGTACTTCCATTGTCTGTTTGTTCTTTACAAATAATGTTTAGGTTTATTTGGTAAATCGAGACGACTGACAAACAACGACAGCGTAACTATAGCAATAAGTTTTAATACGATGTAATGTTTTATCTTTTTGTTTCTTTGGAAATAAAAAAAAAACTTGTTTATTACTGATAAATCTTTATTTAATAAAATAATAATCAGTTTATTGATATACATCAATTAAAATTAATTTAACTAATAAAAGTGAATGAATAAACCAAAATAGTTAGCGCTATTCGGCTTTGATACTACAGCACTAAGTGATTAACAAAAAAATAAATAAAAAATAATTCAAGTAATTTTGAATAATAGTCATTTTACAAGATTATGAAACGTAGAGTTACATTCATGGAAGTTTCAACGGATTCTAGAGAAGTTACTCTTTTTACGACTTATAAATATTAATATTTATTCATTATTTCGAATTAAATTATATTAATCTAATATTGAAAAGTTATTAATAGATATGTACGTAGTCTTAAGATTATTCTTTCAATTCTAGAGTAAAAAGTGTCCTAAATTCAAATCCGATACATAAGCTATTACTATGCCGGGTTTCATTAAAATTCATCACGAAAACCAGTCCGTGATGCATGCAAAAACAGACAGACAATATTTTCAAAAATTGTGTTTTTGGCATAAATATTCCATGCACAGAAACGACCTCGTTACAGTTTAACAATATGGCAAAAAAAAAAAAACTAAAATGACCGCCCCTAAATATCCCAAAGCTGGATAAAGACCTTCTCTCCCGACGTTTATTCCTCTTACGTACAGGTGTCAGTAAATATTCCGACTTTACCCGACGTCAGATGTATTTTTACCGTGGAGGTATATATTAATTTATTGTTTACTTGTAGACCTTTGATCATTTACGTCACCGCTAAACATCAATACTTTTTATACTATGACCCGGTTCGAGGAAGTTTGTGATGCATGATTGGCAGTGCATTCAAGGAGTATAGAATAAATTTTACTATTTGTAGTACCAGTTTCGATGGGTAAAGTAATCTCATAATAGTAAAGTTGCTCGTCTTCTTTCCTAAAGTAAATTACTGACATAAATGATGTTTATTGCCGTCTTCTTCTCATTCGTTTTTCTATTCGCTTTCAAACAAGCAGGTCGTTTAAGATCAACGTGAACTTTATCTTGGGCTATTTAGGCTCATTTATGTATAACTATATATAATATACGTATTTAACTTCTTTTGTTATCGAACATAGTAACAAAAAATATCAAAGGTAAAAAATAACAGTTCCATATGGCATCGATATGCGACGTCACCGGTGTGAATCGAGGCTAGATTAATCGAAGACTGCAGTGACGATTAGTTGATGATTAATACTCGCACGGCAGCGCCATCTGCCGAATTAATTGCTTCATTTCCTCTAGACGGGTCCAAATGGAATTTTGTACTTCGATTCGAACGTTCATCGTTTTTGTCTAACCCTATACGTTCGTTTACGTGTTATAGATTCTGTGATTTCGCAGTATTTTACACCTGGATTTTGTATTTTTTTTTTTTTTTTCGATACGTATTTTATTTCAGTCAATACTGAACTGACGACCGGTTTGCGATAAACTGACGATCCATAACGCTAAGAGCTTTCAGAAAAGTTATTTGTTTTTCCATTTATGCTGTCAAATTGTTAGAGCAATTTAATAAATTTTGTACAATCGCGTAACGAAAATCGGTTGATTTTTCGTAACACAAAAACGTGTAACACGAACGATATATAAATATGTTAATCACCGTATTTCCACTCGAATAGGTCAGAATGTTTGAATTTATTCAATGATATAATTGCAACAAAAAATATTAAATAATTCACACAAACATAGTAAATATTTAGTTTGAGTAAAACATAATATTTATATAGTATGCTAGGGAAAGGAAATATTTCAAACTAGGTCTTATTATTAATACATGATCCGATTATCTATCAATTATTTATTAACAATATATAAATTACATAATTAACTTATATTTGCTTTCTTATACTTTAACTATGCAAAGGATTGACGGTTGGTGAAAGACCTACAACTAGCTGTAATTCCCTCATTCAGTATTAGTACCAATATCTGTTACTCTTTGTCTTGCATTCGACGTGATAGCATCCAAACATTAAATTTAGAAAATACCAATAAAGGCATAAAATATGATCGTTTTAATGTTACGTGTTACCTTACCATATCGGCTTAGCTTCGAAAAATTTACGACAAATGACCATGCTCGGAAATTAATTAACACTTTTCCTAATGTAACATTTTTCAAATGTTATGTTATATCATAACAGATGAAGATTTAGATTTGGGTACTTAGACTAAAACATATTTTATGATCGTCATATAAAATATGGAGTTTGGAGGTACTCACGGAGATAAATGTTCTATAACCTAAAGGAAACATTATCTGAAGCAATAAATATAAAATGTTGCTTACAATGAACAAAACGACTCATCCAAACTCATCTTAGATCATTCTCGAATAAATATTGAGACTTTAAAATCAGTTGTCATAGCTGTTTTCGAAACTTGTTTTTGTAATTAATTTCGCTTGAAAATTTCATAATGTCAGAGGGCAATTAAAAATGGATTATACGTAAAAATGAACCAAGTGGCTCTTTTGAGAGGAATCGGACCAAGAGTGGGTAGATTAAGGCACTGGTCCAGAGGATTATAGTAGGAGCAAGTGGTAATGAAATTTGCCCGGAGGAAATGGCGAGTGAGGCCTAGCTTAAGCCCTGTCCAGGCGACCGCTGATTGTATTTGATGAGAGTTTTATCTGTTCCTCACTATCAGGTTCACCGATCGTCCTCTAATCACGTCGATTTAAGTTAGAGCCTCGTTTAATTACTTGCATTATATAGGCTTTAAAGTTATTCAGATTAGCGGGTCGCGGAAATATGCTTGATTCAACTTTCAATATTTTATCTCTCTTAACGCCTTTTTGAATTATGTTTTCGTTTTGTATCATTCAAATTTAATATATAACTACATTATTTAAACGAATGTGTAATGTTTTTGTATTAAAAATTATCTGAGTGCTACAGCTTGTATTTGATATTACATCTATAACTGTAGCAATCACTTACATGTGGCATAATATATGCCAATAACGAATTATCAGTACGAAATAAAAATTATAATTATTAATAAAAAAGTCGTGTTATCTAAATCTGTACTGTGAACATTTTTAACAATTTCCAATTAAAATTTGACCTTTGAAATTAATTCATATTTTTGCCAAGTTTTCCAATAAAAGGTAACTTTTATAAATTGTTAAGAAAAAAAAACAATTAATGTTTTAAAATATAACTTTGTCATATTAATTAAGTCTCTACATTGGTACGAATCATCAGAGTAGAATACCTCAAAGATAGACTAAAGGACAGTACGATGCATTGTCCCTAAGGGTTGTCAGCCAAAGCCTGTCGTTACGTCAGTGGATTGTGATTCGATTAGGAATTGCTATGCGACCGCTTACGTCCTTAACGAGTCGGAACAACCGTACAGTGGACAGCTTTAAGCTGTTAAATGTTACAATAAATTATTTTCACTTTAATGTATAGTAAATATATCAATATTTTTAACGATAATATATTAATATTGCAATAGTTTAATCGCATTACGTGAGGCTCAATTATATAGATACGTTGATTTAAAATTACTTCAATACTCTGTCATAAGTATTATTTATTACAATATCTAAAAATTGCGAGGTCTTGACATTCTCCTGTACATCAGGAAAATCGTCGTTGTCACTACACGCAGCGCATAATTAATCATGGCTGCTATACAAACAAAAGGCGTTTCAGCTTTCTAGTACTATCACGTAAGACTCCAGCCCTACGTAATCCCACAGCCGTATATTCTGACCCGGTCGCAGGTAGATGCGCCTTTATAAGAAGCGTACACATCTTTCAATACAGCCTTAAGACAATATACATTTTAAATTATTAATTATAACCGACAATTAAAATTACTAAATAAATCAATATTTTTTTCTGATATTTTTCAATAAAAATACAACATACAATAATTTTATTAATCAACCTAAGCCACATAAAATGATTAACTTTAATTTTGATTTCCAAAATATTTCAAATATAAAGAAAACCGTAATCAGTTACAGTTTTTTTATCATTAGCCTCAAATTAACTAATACGGCGTACTCGAAATTTGGTTAAATGTGATAACTCAGCTATCTATATAGTACTAAAAAAATTATGGTAAATGTTTAAAATGCAAGCGTAATATTTTTTGGAACCAGTTCGTCTCCTGTCTAAGCTTACCCTTATTTTTCATATCTCTGCTTTCGTGCCGCGTACCGGTGATTATTTTTAATTTCTACCGCTCCGCTGTCGGAAAGCATGTTGTACAAACCGTTTTGTGGGCTTTTTTAATGAACGCCGCCAAGTTACGACTTTGACGTTTGCTTTGACATTACGCTGGAGCTATCAACGTATGTTACTGCCACTATGGCACTCAGTGTCAAATAAAAATGTTATTATTATTTCTTTATTTACTAGCTCGCGACTGGACTCCACTTGCATTTATTTTAATACCTCCTTTGGGTTCAGGTTAAAGTGGTTTTATAGATATTATCTACCAGTAGCAATAACTGTTGATTTTAAGATAAAACTTTCCTTATATTATTTTACTTCATTTGTCGCTTTATAAATTAAAAGTTAATTTATTTAGACACTAGTAGAAAGTGTGATTTATTCGACAAATTAATGTACGATGTTGAAATAAAAAATTATTCAAGACAATTTATATTCTTTTGTGTTTAATTCAGGTTTGTATGTTTTTTTCTGAAGAAAAACAAATGTCACGAACAGAAATGCCGTTACTCGTTAACGTAAAAAATGTTCATTTGGATAATCGATATTAATATTGCTCATTTCAATGCTAAATGTAACAATACTTTTGCTTAAAATGATATTAAGTAAACCAAATCCAAATAAATAGATTGCTGTACTTGTTGACTGATGATTTGTATTCGTCTGAAAATTGTTCCTTTTTATTTGTCAACGTGTTTTCTTATTATTTAATCCGTTCACCCCTTTTATTGCGTATAAAATAACTGTTTATTTTGTAACGCGAATTCCGTTTAAAAGGAATCAGTTGTCAAACTATTATTATTACTAAAACATTGTCAATATCAGCTCTGATAAATACTATAATGTTTTATCGTAGTAAAAAATGAAATAAAGAAAAACTGCAGGTAGACGGTTTTCTCTGTAACTGAGTTTTCTATTTAGTGTCACTTGTCTCGCTTAGAATTTAACGACCTCACAAAGATAGCCTCGACTGAAATCTCAGTCTGTCGGCATACAGAGATTTATAGACAATTTTTTTTACAAAAAACTAAGTATATTATATAATATGTTATCATCGCTAAGCAAAATTGCATATTTTCGAATGTTATAATGATATTTGATTCATAGTAATCTGTGTTGTTTGAATTTATTTCAAATATAATAAATTAATATTTACATACATAAAGATATACGACTTGTAATTTTTTTAAGGTTATGAAAATATAAACAATATATACTTGTCGTCCATTATAAAGAAAAGAAGCATGAATTATTAAGAAACTATTAAAGTTTTACAATTTTATGCCAAGTCCATATTGCATTCGTCACTGTCTTAAAAGTTTTATTGCAGCATATGCAATAGCTACTTACAACACAATCTCGACAACATAGCTCTTCGCAAAACTAAAACGAAACCGCATACCACCAAAACAATTTGAAAATGGAACAAGGGTGCCTCATACTTTGCATGAAAATACCGAGACGTCAACGTTTACAAATAACTTCTTGCTCCCGTCGCGCCACTTTTTGTTTTCCTCTTTACCGAAAGTTATGACACAAATATGAAAACATTAAAATTGAATCGTGGCCAAATATGTTAGTTGTTGAGGAGACGCAAGCGGCCGAGTGGCCGGCGCATACCAATCAGCGGAGATGCCAGCCCGATATGCAGCGAAGGTACCGAGCTACGCCGTAGGCAGGTGCTACGCCTAACGTATGCTGATCGTTACGTGTATAAAATGACTGATTCGACATATGAATTTTTATCTTGACTAATTTATATGGAAATATGTTTTTTTTTTTATTTATCCATTTTATTACACATTTTTTAATGCAAACAATGTTAAAATTAAGTTCATACATCGAGAAATTTCATCGCAATAAAATGCATAAATTCAATATAAAACTTTATTCTTCATATAAATTTATACTTCAATAACCATCGAGTTAAGTATTTATAAAAAAAATTACTTAATAAAACTTTTCTTTTCGTAAATTACTCTCCAGTTTTACTTTTTCTTGTAAATAATTAGAAACTTCAAAAACATTTACATAACGAACTACTTCAAGATTATAGTTTCGTCATTATCAAACCAATAATTTCGATAAATCAATGCTAATTGGAGGTAAGAGTTCGACAGCCGGTTCCATCCCAAGAATATTTCAGAGCCGCCGCGGTGATAAATCAAACTCGAAACCGTAATGAAAGCGAACGGATCGCGTCGCGAGGAGAGGGAGGAAAAAATATCACGGAAAAAATCAGGTGCGTCCCCCGGTCGGTGCCGAGAGAAAAACAGTCGGGCGTCGCGGCGCTGGGCCGGGGGGGCGGTGGCGTAGCGGTGGGGTGGGGGTGGCGGTCGATGCGGGGCGGGCCGTGCGCGCGCTGGCTGGCGCGTGGGGCGCGTGGGGCGCGTGGGGACTCTCCGCTCGCGCTCACTCGGCCGCGCCGCTCCTCTCGCGCCGACGCCGGCCGCGCCGCGCGCTCTCATCACGTGTCCGCTCCGACTTTACATGTCCAAAGTGCTCAAGTCAGTGCTCCCGATCGCAACCGCGCGAGTGCTCCCGCAGCCGATCTCCGAGCCGGACCCGACCCGCACATCGCTCAGGGTTAGTAAGCCAGAGCGTCTTCGCGTTTGTGATCTGCTTCTTCGTCGTGATCGATAGCGCGCGTTGCGAAAAGTTTATTTCGGGAACCTAAAGTTTGTCGAGTGGAGTGCGCGCCTCGGATGCACTTCGCGGGGCCACGAGTGGCCGCCGTCGGCCGCGCGGCGCCGTCGTGTCGCTCTCCGTTCGCCGCTTTCGACCCTCGATAAAAACAACAAACAGATTAATCGACCTGACCGTGCAAAAGATTTCAGTGCGAAATTCGCCCGTTTACTTTTCTTCGACGGGTCAGAATTCGTCGAAGTACGGCCGTAATGTTTTGTATTAATGTACGAAAATGTCGATAAGATAAGAATTGCTACACTAATAAAGCTTAAGCTAGAAATGAAATTGTAGGATTGCATGTAACGGTGATATTAACTGTGAATATTTCAAGTTTACCTGTATTTTTCTTAAACACGTCGGTCAAATGTTTTATGGGAAATTAAATTTAGGGGCAACAGAATTAATTGACAAATTTCCGTCAGTGTGAGCGTGAAAAGTTATGTTACATTTTTTTCAATATAAAAATATTTTTGAGAAAATCATTTTTCTGTTCGATATTTTTTCTAACAGAGGTAAATTTACAATAATCTAAAGATGTGATTTATGAGTTTCATAATAAAACAGGTATGTATTTTTATACCTTTCATTAAATATGAAAAAATGCTACATTCAGTTTTTGGTAAAACATGAAAAATATAATTCATATATATAACTCGTAGACCTCGTTCATTTCGGCATATTTCGTATTTTATACGTGTTTTTAGATATAGCAAGAAATAGTATTTAAAACGGGATATTTGCCATGTTTTTTTTTATTTTTATTTGGTGGCGCTCGATATTGCGACATTATCTCGTGAACAAGACATTCGTAGATAATCTCGAAATATCGAGCTCCACCAAATAAAAATAAAAAACATGGTAAATATCCCGTTTTAAATACTGTTAGTAATAAAAATAACCATGTTAATTTAAAATCTTATATAGCAAGGAATATATTAAAATCGCTATATTATAGAAATTAATTAATAATAACACCTGTAGCTGGTACATTTGTTTCTTTCACGCTCATACAGTCGGTCTGGTGATACTAACCGCATTACTTAAATACGCGCCAAGAAATTTCTGTTACGAAAATATTTTTAGCCAAGTGTTATTCTTGATTTATCGCACAAGCGTTCGATTAATATTAATACACGTACAATCCATTTCTGATGTGTTTCATCATAATGAACGCAGTTATTGTGTAGTAAAATTAATTTGAAAGACAATTCGAAAAATATAATGATTTGTTTATATATTACGTCAACGAATATTCGAAATTGGAAATCTTTTTTTTTTTTAATAGTATAAATACGTTTCGCGAAATGTTTCTCTATAAAATATTATTCGGTTGAATGTTCAACTGAACTATTCTATTATAATTATATATTTCCGCAATGCATAACAATATTACATTTCCATTTAATATTTTATGCGTAACTGTAAAAAAGTCACATCATAAATGTATCTAGTATGGATTAGTTTATAGCTTTTAATATGTGTTTTGCGTGACTTCTCGTAAATAGTCAATCAGATTTATTGTGAATCATCCACGAGCCCTATTGTTTCGAATGAAAATTTGTATGAAAACATAGTTATATATGGTAACATTGTCGAAACGCTTTATATTAAAAGGCATGAAAAAATCTTAAGTGTAAACTAGAAAATGAGCTCAATTGAATATTTAGTTGCGTTTATGACGTATCTAAATCTTCAAAAATAGTACGCAATATTATGTAAATGCAAATTATTTATAACAAATGATTCAATTTAACTTTAATATTAATGCTACTTACAAGAGTCATAATAACAGTTCTCTTTTGCAAACAACATAACAAAACCTGCAACATTTTGAAATAGTGCTCTCTCAAAGAATAATAACTTACGGCAAAGCTGTATAAAGTTATAAAGTTTTATACGAAGTCAAAATACTAGAATCTTTTACCAAATTCTTTCATTGTTCATAAAACAATAACATTTTGTCTAAACCGAGGATGGAGTAATGGATGGCCTGATGTTCAATTTATTTCTGTAACATGACGATTCGAATATGCATATAAGAGCCTACTCAAATAAAGCATAATAATATGAAACGAAAATATTTTTATTACAAAGTCATCGTACGTGTTTGACAAAAATAATAATTCTGTAGATGAAAATGTACGTAAGAGTTAACTGTTACAATTGTACAAACATTTTCATATTTCATCAAAATAATATACTCTAACAAATAATTTATATTTGTAAGAGCGTCTAGAAAATAATAGAATTTTAACTATATTATATATATTCAAAGTATAAAATGTATATTTTCGAATTACAACATTAATAAATAATTTTAAATTTCACATCAAAATATTATATTCAAAAATACAATTTATTAATCATTTCAAAATTGATGACTGAGTCAAAATAAAATCTTTACTATTATTTCTTTTTAATCTTAAAACTTTATTCTAGTTTTCTATACCGAAATGATTTAATTTTTTTAAGTATGGCACTGTTAGGACAGTATTTCTACTTTAAAATAAATATTATTCCGGTCGCCGATTAATACAAAATTAATGTAATTTGTTGACGAATGAAATAAACGCTTACTAAAAGTAATTTATTAAAATTGATTAAATAAATATTTAATATTCTGTAATATTCCAATTTTGAAAACGTTACTTATTTCAAATATTTTAATCAATTTTATCAGCGTATACATAGGACTACAGTTCTCTTAACTCTTACTGCGCTGTGAATAAGGAACACTCTATTTGAGCTGTAGTGAACTGATTATACCTGGCGAAAGTTCAGTGAAGCCTAATAGCAATTCGATGTTTCTGTCCAAGTAAGAAACAAACATCACTAATGATCGAGTGGCGACAATGATGATAGATGAAAGTTAAATACATCACGCAGTTGTGATGGAACATGATATATCATATCATATCCTATTTTTCCGTTGCGTACCCATCTTAGTTGATATAGCGATCTAGTTTCAGTCGATCAAAATTGGTTTTTTAAATGTGTACAAGCAATATATGAGTAAAAAAATATCATTATAACTTTATAAAAAAAATTGTGTAAGCTTCCTAATTCATATACATTATTAAAACTTGTTGATTGGTGTATTTGTTTGTTGGTGCTAAATTTAAAATTATAATACATTTACAAGTAGGACTCGACCTGTATAAGTAACTACATTGTTTATTTTAAAAGTGAAAATAATGAAAAAAAAACCTAAAATCAGTGGTAAGAGACAGTTTCATTGATAAACCACTCGACGAAGTTCGTGAAAAAAATCATTCACGGCTTCACAAATGTAGGTCACAGGTGAAAAAAATATTTGTTTCTGCTATTTTAATTTATCGATAGTGAAATCTCTATCGGTAGCGCTCGAAGCTCTTACATGATTTGTCTTAAATATTAGTCCCATTCCTTCGTATTCGAAACATAATTTTGCGACTAAAATTATTTAATTATGAATTTAATCATTTAATGTAATGTAATCAAGCGTTACATAATATTTTAAAGCTCAACGTGACAAAAGTATTCAATTATAAAACAATAATAATCAATTTCTTAAACATGTTTTTTCAATATAAAATACTTTTTTTTAATTTATTATGTCGTTCATTTTTAATTCAACTTCCGCTAATTCGTTTAAAATTTTAGATGATTCTTGGAATAAAAAAATGTTGAATATCGACATAGGGTTGCATCACAAGCAAATGTCGATTTCTGATTAAATCTGTAGAGTCACAAATTAACGAAACGTTTTGGTACTGCACATACTAATAAGTAAATGTATTCAGTTATTTTTTCTTATTAAAGTTACCTATCGATAATTATATATTAGGTATATTTAGCATGGCAACGTTGAAAGATGAACGTGCTCATAATTTTTTTTAAAAATTATAGGTAAAGGATTATTTTGGTTGAAATCGCGTAGTAAATTTTTAAAAAGGTTCGTTGGATTGAATTATCGTCCATCATGACAGATATAATCGTTGTGACAGAGATATGATTTCTGGGTAGCGATCGGCCCTAGAGTGGGCGGGTAGTACCGCCCTGAACTTACTGGACGATACGTTAGGGATCCGTCGTTAAGTGGCATGCTCTGTTACCAAAATAAAAAAAAATATTAAAGAACTTTCGCACGCGCGAAAGTTAACTAAATACATTTAGTGAACTCATGGTTGATAGAACACCTTGAGAATGGCTATTTCTTTGCGATATTCAATATATGTAACTAATCACATATTGACAAAAAAACACCCGCTGAGTCTGTTTCGCCGGTTCTTATGATGTCAGGGTATTTTCTTTTCCGCATCCGTTGTATCCATGCTTTAATTTGACAATCAATAAGTTAGTGTAATGACTCTTTATATAATAAAGTATTTTCTTTTCCGCATCCGTTGTATCCATGCTTTAATTTGACAATCAATAAGTTAGTGTAATGACTCTTTATTATATAAAGGAATATAATTTGATTTGATTTGATATAATGTATATCACATATTAACGAAATATCGATTTCTTGTAAATTTTCCTTTATTTAATCGGCTTACAGCCTACCTTTTAAATTATATAACCAAATCCCTTAAAAAATGTTTTATTATTTTATTTAATATATTTTCCGTTGCATATGTAATCTTGTTGTGAATTATGTGTAATAAATAATTTCCCTGTGCATAATTAATTTAACTTTTATGTGAGTACGCTTCATTCGTAAATAATGTTTACATTCAAAGCGAAGGCAAGACTAGAAATAAATGATACAATAATATGCCGTCAAAGATAAGTTAATTATGGCATTTTAACTAAACGGATCATTTGCACTGGGCTCACTCGTGGTATTTGCTATCTAATTGACCGCTCTGTATAATTGAATATAAAACAAGACCGCCATCGCCTTAAGTTGTTTGACGAAGTAATAGTTGTTCTTGCTCTAATTACTTGTAGTTTGTTTAGAAGCTTATTATTACAGCGGCCACTAATTCCCTAGAGAGCAAAGGGTTGCAGCTCTCTTTACTTATTCAGTGATTATAATGTAGTCTAATCCGATACATTCTCTTCATAGTATTTAGAATATCAACTAGGGTTGTCTGTTCATATAGTAATCTTCGAAAATCTCGATGACACCAAAATTAATAAAATTATTACAAAACCTTTTTATGAATATCGCTTTCGTCATTAAATCTTAAAGGTATCGATTCAATTGAATCATCGTTTGTTTTAAATATTTAAATTATTCAAATTACTATGTCTTTGTGCAAGCCCGTATCAGTGGGTACTACCCACTCATCAGATATTCAAACAGCCAAACATCAATACTTAGTGTAAGAATTGTTGTGTTCCGGTTTGAAGGGTGATTGAGCCAGGCCTAAAAAACATATTTGCATCTTTGTTTCAAAGGTAATATAGGGAATGGTTAATATTCCTTACAGTGCCAGGTAGGACAAATGCCCGTACGAAAATTAAACAGCAAAAAAATACCACTCAATCTCATAATAAATCGCAGCTTAGGTCAATAAAACATTCTCGCGGGAAAACTGGCGTTTGTGTTTAAATAAACTATTGTTTAGTAAACATAATACTATTTCAAATTAATTTGAAGCCAAATTCTATATCTAAAAATAAAAATATCCCTCTTGTTTTATATATTAACACACGATTTAAGAAAAATATGACCTTTTGTGCTGGACAATAATATGTAGACTTCTAAATTTTATTCGTGTAACTTTATCGATTCAATTAAAGCACGTTTTAACACTTAGTTTTCATAACATTTATTTATAATTTACTTTTATGCAACAAAGTATTTCATTTAATAAAAGAATTGATAAATATGTTAATAGATGAAATATATATTTTTTAATTATTCTGTGACATGGAAGCTAAAAATATATAACGCCGTCTTAGCCATTTTTAATAAGGAATGATAGTTTAAAGTAATTAAAAATTCAATTTTCGAATAGGAAAAAATGACTGCTGTTATGAGAAGATTGCTAAATTTCTTAAAATAAAAATAAAAAGCAAGTCATATTAATAACGTATTCAAATAAATAATCCTATATCGACATAAAACATTTTATTTTTAATGATTTTATCGGTATTATTTTTCACTGTATTAATAGTAAGCTTTGATTTTAAAATTTCTATATATAATAAAAGCAAATTTTCAGTAATACAAGTAATAACCGTCTATGTTCAAATTTATTAAAATTTTACTATTAAAATATTATGCGGTTAGTCTAATAAATCAAGTTTAAGAGCGTAGATTAAGTATTCGAAGTTATTCGAAGGTAAAATGTAGCCATATTAAAACTTTGCGCGGCGCTCGACCACACTATTACAATATTTCCTTGATCACATATAATTAATCGTATTAACATATTTTAACTCATATTAGATTAGAGTTGAACTCGAGCACTCTCACCTCAGAGCAAACTTTCATACTTATGTAGTTTCAATACAGTTGTAAACTTTCTCTGTGATCGTAGCACATTAATTACGAACCGTTGGCGGGAGCGAAGCCGAATAGGACGCTGTATGAAGTTTAAACGTGTAGATTTACGATCAACCCTTTCATTAAACAGGTATTAAGGAGACAGATAGGTCTATATATTACACATTTGCTCATACAACTTTGGGGATTTTGTATGAAAACATTACACGCATAATTATAATTGCCAAACCTTATCCAATCGTATTTGTAAATATCGCGGATTCAACCGGTTCAACTCCGAGTACAACGT
The DNA here is from genome assembly GCF_037043105.1 of Vanessa tameamea. Lineage (NCBI taxonomy): Eukaryota > Metazoa > Arthropoda > Insecta > Lepidoptera > Nymphalidae > Vanessa > Vanessa tameamea. The sequence continues at coordinate 8,939,135 of NC_087316.1, forward strand.
TGCAAATGAAACTTTAGCCTTATTTTATGTTATAGATACAGAAATGTGTTAGTATTTGTTTTTGTATACGGTATATATATATAAATAAGTTACTTGGTAAAAGTTATCACTCACTCCTTGCTTATTCTACCGATTAACAACATTACTCAGAATTGTTTTGTTACGGTTTAAAAGGTCTATAGGTTGTGACCATTCACTATCAGATGGTCCATTAGCAAGTTTACTTGCCTATACATTTACATACAGGTATATATATATGTTTTGATAATAATTTTCCGTTAATCACATCAGATTAAAATGTTTTCAATGTTACGTGTTAATAACACTTCCAAAAATGTTCACACTCCAGTTTCTGGGTGAATAAATTTAATCCTTCCAATGAAAATTGTCTTACAATATCGTTAAATTATCGTTGCACGTTAAACGGTAGACCCTTGTTTTGTTTTACACTTACAAAGAGCAATCGATTTTAAAGCTCGCTGGATTGAAAATTATATGAGAGCCTTAGAGAGACGGGTGCGGGTGCGGTCGTGAGCCGCCAATGCGCTTGTCTTTCGGTTCAGTGGGCTTTCTTTAAATTGGCGACGGCTCCGCTGGCCGCACCGTTTATTGCATCTCCCGCCCGCAGCGTCGCGACGTCCACGATATTGCCTCCATTCGACCTTTAAGCAAATAGAATTTCAGAGTCTGTAAATAAGATACCTTCTTTCGTTGAACTTACGTACGTAACGTTCATGATCAATAGATAGTTTGATTTCCACTGAACGTGAAGCATTACGCTGTAAAAATATCGCGCGTACTTTCTTAAAGGTTTTTAGGGGAAGTCGTGCGTGATAAAAACTAATCCTTCAGCGCTTGTCAGGAGACATCGTATCGGGTAGCTTTATTTATATTCGTGCTTAGTACTGGGGTCGATCGTGGATAATAGAATATCATATAATATAGTTTTTATTTTGACGAGTGTAAGGTAAGGAAATTGCGTGACGTTCGAATTTAGATCACGGGACCTTTCAAATAATAAGGTCGTCCTATTCGATGATATCATGCCCCGATCTATTCCGCGGTAATCGGGGACGATCCTTTTGTACTTTATCATGATACATATTATTGTTGTAAGGGCAATTTTATTGTCTCGTACAACTAAGTATTACGGATACGAGTAACCATAAAAAGTAGAATTCATCGTTTTATTCGAATGAATATATAACATTTAATATATAATTTGAAAATTCGATCTTAATAATATAAACTTTTTGTTTCACTTTTCTTATCGTACTGAACATTTATTTCTATTTTTACGACAATATAAATGTAATCAAACATTACCTTGTTTTGATAGCTATCGTAAACTTCTTTACCTTCTAAAGAAACAGGCAAAAACCTAAAGTCATATTCGGGTATATCACAGGGACTACACTCATAATAGTTGCTCACATCCGCAGCCATTGCGGCCGGCCTAAGCCTATTGTCGTGGTATGAAGAGGCATCACGAATTCTACCCACGAACTACTTCACAGTTTATTGTAATTTACAAAACTGAAGCCGTTGCTGCTATCGTTCCCGTGGACGTTTATTTTGCGATTTTATCCTTTACCAGATTTACGGATTAGATTTGTGCTTCGAATTAGTTAATAGATATAATTTAAAAAATGAATACGATTTAGTGTATGTGAATTTATCATGCTATGTAAATCAAACTAAATTCAAATATTATAATTTCATAATAAAAGATATATCAATGTCAGTGAAAAGGCTGCACTAATGGCATAAATTGTAGAATGAGCACAGAAAGCGACCACAGAGTTTTACATAGCTATTTGAAATTCAGCTTCTCACAGTCCAACCACCAACGAAGATTCGAGCGTTCGTTGTTTCACAAATTAGTATAAATTTCATAGTACGAAAAAAGCGAGCGCGTAAAATTTTAGAACAAAATTGAAAATTTGAATTTATCTTTTGATTAAACATTTATTACAAAACACAACTATAACATTTTGACTTACTTTAATCGTTTATTTCAATTTCTATTTTATTAAAATTTTGAAACAAAAAAAAAATGTTTTTAAACAAATTTAAATTCATATACATACTTTATACCAAACAATATTACATTATATAATATATGTATGTAGAATGTTGATACTGAGCATTTGTATTTTATATAACTTCATTATATTATGAACAGTTACGGCGGAGGTTATTACAAATGCATTGAGCAGTCTGGGCGAGTGACAGGGCCGGGGAAGCGGGGAGAGGTTCGTTATAGCGTCATATCAATCACTATTGCCGCGAAGCAGATCCCTTGGCACTTGGCCTAGATTCGAAATTACACAAATTTACGTAGTGGGCCTAACCGCCGGCTACCAAGCCCCGGGATTAGGTGTACAGCTTACATCGGATAGGCCGACCTATACCACGCTCAACCGATCCAATCCACGAAAGATTTACCATTCTATTTCTTTCATTAAATATACGTATTCTGAGTATTCTTATTTCGAATGTTTTTACTTGATGCCGTAAGAAAACCGTTAATAGGCAAGTTAATAAGTAGAAAAGTTTGAATAAACTTCTCTCAGCTCTTCAATGTGGCAGCCATCAAAAGCGAGTGTCTACTTTAGTGAAAGTTCCTTACTAAGTAGGATTTGTGTTAGACTTACGCTTCTCGAAAGGGATTATATAAATATCATATTGACAACATATTCAGCGTAAGTAATTAGGCGCTCGAAATTGGTGGTATATTATTAAATAAATTACGAGTCTTACAAGTTTGTAATTTATCGTTAAATGTAATACAAAAATAATTCAGGACTTTTATTATTCATTAATTACCTCGACGAGACGAATTTACTCGGAACATAAAAGCGATTTCGACGTTACAACATGTCGACTTTAATTATTTATTAAAGCTAAACAAAAGTTTAAGTTAAATTCGTAACGGTGAAGCCGGAAATTCACATTAGTTAGCTAGTACCGAAAAAATGTTACGTTGCCAAAATTCGACGTCTAAGGATACAGTTGAAAGGTCGTTTTGTCGTATTTTTTTACTAATCTGTCTCATAAAGGAATAAAATTGATATAGAGATATTATAGAAAATACGACAAAATGAGAACCGATCGAAAACAAATAAGCATCTATTTTAATAATAACGCGTAATACCCATTCATTTATAACTCCCGGCGCGGTTCTTGATACAGGCTTGTCCCTAATTCCGACTTAATTAGTGTCACGCAAGTTCCGTAATCCTAGGCTCGAGGATACGCCCGTTCTTAAAATGGAGATTACTCGGAATATCTCGAATTATTAAGCCACTACTACACTACAAATGCTAGTAGATTATTTTCGATTATTAAATAAACTTTAAATTTAAGAGTATGATATTTATATAGAAGAGATATATGAATATCTTTGAGACACATATGTCTTGCTCCTTAACATTTCAAAGTGTGGCAATATTTATGACCTCACAAGCAACATGTTCGCACGAAAAGTCAACTGCGACGAGGAATTTTAAAAGAACTGAACACAAACATAGTATTTTGATAACGGAACTTCTTCCGTGGTCGCGTACGACGGATATGCAGGGAACGCTTGCATACTGAGTAGGCGTGCCTAAAAGACACTGCGGACTTCACTTTGCTTACAGCGGATTACACGAAACTTAAACATGCCACCTTAATCTGCGACAAACCGTACGAACCAAAACATTAGTCTCACGACTTTTAGGCTTAATACTATGTTGAATAAATACCGAAGCTTTTCGGAACTAGTCGACCCTGAAAGTCCTTTGAATATATCCCTAGATTTTAACGGGAACGTCGTAGTCACTAAAGAAAATTATAAAACAATATTCCGAGAAAAAATTAATCAACTAACATTTTTTAACCCGCCACGCTCGTTTCATTCCTTCTTAATCTCATTAAAATTTTAATCATAATTTTCTACCGTATCGGACGTCAGAAAATTATTTCTAGACTGTCCCCGAACATGTCTTTCGTCAAATTAGTCGCGTTACGGATTTATTCGTGTCAATTTACGAGCGATTTTATTTTTAACGAGACATCAAACATTATCGAGGGCCCCAATAGAAATTGCTCAAGCGCCTGTTTACAAATAAGAAACGTCGAGGAGACGAGTGCGTAATAAATTTTATAACACGGAATCGATTTGGATTCGTACGTAATAATAATATATTGGTTCGAATATTGGAATGTTTCGGTGCGCTCGGCCCGCATCTCAAAATAGACCCTCATCAAAGACAAGCAGTTTTGCAGCTGTAAATCCATTTCAGTGTTGCTCGTCCGCATTATAAATTGGAGCGCACTGTGTACATGCGCAAGTCTGTTGGAATGGTATTTATACAGAGCAGGCGTCGCGAAATGTCCTGTGACCCCGCGTCTATATCATTCACATTCGTTTGTGTTTTCTATTAACGCGTCCGAAATACTATTAGCCCAGCTAGATGGACGTTGTAATTTGATTGTATACATTTGCCAAATTAGAGACGGACAGAATACACAAACTGAGCCAAAATTTTATGTTATTTCACGGCAATTCGGAACTAAAATAAACTAAAATGCATTTCCATTTTAGTTTTTAAAAGCATCCCCATTTTAGTTCATTGAATCTCTGAATTTATGTAAATTATTTTTTAATTCTTCTTTTATCTCTAAATAAATACTATACTTATTAAATATTAAAAGGGTGCTTTACAATTTCACACCAACTTGGGCAGAAAAAGGTATTTAAATAAACTTATACCTCTCGAGGATTAAATAAGATTAGCCGAATACCTCCGGCCTATCTCTAAACCAGCATCTTTAATTAAAAATGCTTTTATTATCTATTTTAATACTGATCCGAGTGGGTATTTTATTAACAACGCCGCCAGCTTTACTAAGTACTTGTATATGATAATTCGAGTCAGATTGCATTTGAGGAAACGCGGTGCGCGGCTTCGCTAAGCACTAGACGGCCGCACTGCATAGATTTGCATTTTACGGTTTTGATACGTGAGCGAATATTCAGTACGGTGTCGGCGTAGGTATCTTTTCAATTCGACGCGGCGGGCGCCGAGTGGCCGGTGGAGAGCGCTCGACTAGCGGCGCGTGCTCGAGTGCTCGGGCCGATGCGCCTGCGCACTACTACCTCCCACCCCCACCTCCACCTCTCGTCAGAAGGTTATTACAATTAACTGCAACCCGACTTAAGCCTCAATTTGGCACTAGCTGCAGATTTAGTGAATATGAAATTGTGTTTTTATACAAAATCAAAAATATTTCCTCTTATATTAAATCAAATTATGCGAATGAGGCGTTCCTATTAATTAGAGAGTTTCTGTTCATAATTGATTTTACATAATCACGATAGCTATATATTACGTAATATTCATTATTTAAAAGGTCACTATAGTACAATTTGCTATTTTTTAATCTCGGTATCTTTTGTTTTATTATTTAATACCTACAACTAATTTTCATGATACCCCTCCAACAATTTAGAAGTACGATTCTTCATGTGTATTGTTCAATGGTTGACAATGCAGTCTCAAGTACTCCGCTTAACTAGTTTTACGTCTCACCACTTATAAAACTCGTGTCTGTCTCCCACTATCCATTTACAAGATTTTTAAATTACGTTCAACTATAAAGAATTAATTTTGTCCCCCCTAATGATTATTATACCTCATTAAATTCTTTCCGTAATGTCTCTGTTGAAATTGCGAAAATCATCTCCTTTGATATTATATGTTTTGTTTTATTCGCGTATTAGTTATCAGCCCATTACGTTATATTGCTATGCGAAATTAATTTACTTTATTTATGTTTCGGTATTATGTTAAAAATAAATTTTATATTCTGACTCTAATATATTTTTCGTGATTTTAAAAACATTAAGCAAGAATATAGAACACTGATCAGAAACACATTAGAAGAACTAAATAAAAACATTAGAACGTTTTCTCTTAGCAGTGGAACGTAATCGTTATTCAGGAAATTTTAATAATTTATAAAGAAATTCGCCAATTTAAGAAGGATTTATAGCAATACACGATAGTACACTAACATAAAATAAAGAAAAATATTTGATTACCCGCTGTCTACTGTTTATTCTTCGATTTATAGAACGCGACAGCATAAAAAATAAATCATGCGTCAAACGCATAACGAAGGGGAGAGGGTGATCCTGTCATCAGACAAGAAGGGTCGAAGTACTCTAGATCATACATTCAATCGTCCGACAGTGTATTGATTCACGTAACCGACTTATAGGCCAAGCAATTAGTGCTATCAATACATTTTCCTAAAACGCTATTATATTCCTAAAAATGAGAGGTTTTATTTAACGTATGTGTCTGTTTTAAATAAAATAACAAATATTTTATAAATAGACTTTCCGCACGATTATTCGTCATGTTAATTCTATAACAAATAAAAAACGTATCATTTGCTATTCATATTCAAATATGATTGTATTGAATTAAAATAGCAACGTTATCTCATATGACGTTAAGTTTAATGGAAGAAGAAAATATAAAAAAAATCTCGCGTATGATCCCTATTATTAAATTTCAAAGGAGATTATGATCCGGTAATCTTGAAATATAACGTTCTCTGTTTCATTCAGCAAGCTCGTTGTAGAAGAACGCTTAAATTTTATTGACTCCGGTCTTCCCATGCTATAAAAGTGCAAAACTTTTTCATGAAACGCACAATTTACTACATTTCTAGAGAGTACAAACTAGTTTAATATCACAAGAATACACACACACACTCGAGATTTTAACGTATAAATAATTATATTGTGAAAAGTTTAATTCTGCAATGCACCATCCACCGAAAGTTGAAGGGACCTCAAAAACATCACACGATTCCAATATAATCCTTCGGGCCATTTTCTAAGTACCTGGCTTAAGTACGTTTTTCTCGAGCGTTAATAATTAAACATACTCGTATTATCATCATCGCCCGGTGTCACTTTCTACGTGTCTAATTTGAAATTCTATTTACCATACAATTCTCTTAAAGATATAATTAACTAATTTCTAACTTATGTGTCAGAGAAACAGCACATTTTCGCAAGTGGTGCGCGAGTACATACCTTTTGTATAATTAAACTGCGGGCAAACCCAGTTTAAGTTTAATCCTATAGCCTCTTGACACCACACTCCCACCCGAAGGGGAGCTTATTTTGTTCGTCAACACTATCGACCGATGCGGAGACGAAAATGTTCAACCCACGCTACAAGTGTCATACGAAATATCACTGTTAGTTAGACGTAAGATGATTCATTTTACATTGTCTTTCATTGCAAAGACGTCAACATTTTCAGTACGGATTGGTAAAAATATGATTGTATAATATAGAGTTCAGTCAGACGAAACAATTTATAGATTTTCATGTTTTGTTGATAGGTTTGTCGTATTACCTCTTTGTATCCAACTTTCTTGCTATATTTGTGGTGTATCGAATTACGAAACGTATTCGATACAATTTACAATTACAATTTATAATTATAATATTATATTTTATACCGAAAATAAATATCTATATGCCTTTTAAACGCGGGCGAAATTGACCTTTTCAATGCAGTAAATATTTGTTTAATTTCCTTTGTATTTTTCAAACTAATGAAAAATCGTTTATCCATATCGTTGAAGATGAAAGCCGCTTAAAATATATCCGATTGTCCAGCCCCTTGAAGCACAAATGAATGCTCTTAGCAACCTTGTGATGGCTTACAACATTTTGGCCCTAATTACGCATTCTCGACATTTGCTTAATGTATGAAAATTTGAAAGAACGAACCATGTTGATGGTACTCGAAACAAAATAATTGCTACGGTCGCGCGGTCCCGGATTCGGCCTCCGCATTCATTATTCACTTTTTATTTCACCCTCCCCTCAGCTTATAATTTGACTCGAAACATAAAATCAAGTTTTATTTGATTATGTGTAGAAAAATAGAAAAGAATCTGACCTTTACCTAAAATATGAGATAACTCTTAATAACAACCGAAATATAATGATACCTTTCTAAGAGTTTTGTCTGAGAAAAAAGTTCCTAATACATTTTTCTTTTGTATTTTATTTTCGCGTTGTATCTTTTTGCACTTGATGTAAGAAAATTTCAACATCTCACCATATTTCAAGACAAAGACGTCGTAGTCAATCTCGACAATGGCGCAAGCTTCGTACAAGTATAGTTTTTTGCATTTGGTAAGAAGGGGGAACGCGACAAGGCATCATAACGTCTCGCTTTCATCCACTCGCTAGGCGCGGCTGCATAAAAGAAATAAGTATGTATACCTACCATTCCATATATACAACCCTTATATATGGAGTCACTCCGATGTGTTTCGAATGGCTTTCGATGACAAGTGCACCAAGCTATTTCTCTTTTTAGGTGGCTAAATGCGCCTATTGTTTCGTGAGCGCTCGTGTAAGCATTTCTGAAGTAGTACGGCTTGGTATGCATCTGGGCGTTTTTTCTCTCGCTAAAATAAATTACCTCTTTGCGTATGTGAGCCCTTGTCGTTTCATTTTTACATCTGCTACATTATGAATGTTTCGATATTTGATACATAGAAGCCGTAACATAAACGAAGAAGGGTTGCTCTCTAATACATAGTCAATCAATTTCTGTTAGTATAATATGAATTAATATAAATTTTTACACGCCCTTATCAAAACATCGATCAGTCGTTATTTATTCAGCTCGCGTTGTAATACTGAGAAGTTTTTTCATTTGCATGCATTCGATTATTTCTTTCGTATTTACTTATTTGTGATTACTTTATTGGATATTGAATGAAAACATACAGATACGTAAGAATAATAAGTTTTTATTTTTTTTACATTTACAGTGATATATTTTTTTAAATAAATCCAATGTATTTATACAAGAAACTCAATTTACGCTCTCGTATCGTTCAATTTTTTTGTGCGGCGATAGTATTATGTCCGTCATTACAAAATTATTAATAAAGAACGCCTTACTATTCATGAATAGTTACGTGTTCTTTATTTAAATTCGTTCAACTTAAACAACAAAGTCCGATGGAGCCAAGTTTAGATGTTCCTTGAATTATCTAGTCTACGACACGACAGACGTCGAGCATCAGAACGAGACAGATTAATACTGTGCAAGTGTTGGTGAAGCGGAGAAGCAATAACGTTACGCTAATGTCTGCCATTTAGAACGTACGCGGTTACTGTCTTGCGTCGCTTGCTGTCTGATGTCGAGCACCGCAGCCGAGTAGGTATTTATTTCTTGTCGCGTTCCGAGTCTCCAACTGATCTAACGAGACTAGCAACCTAAGCCTCAGAATCACCATCTGTGCGGTCTCTGTATTGTTATAAATGGCATAGATCCGTTGGCAGACGGCGTGCGAGACCTAATGAGCTGTGAAGTAGATAAGGTGCCCGACACAAGAAGACGGGGATCATCCTCGTATCTATGTGGAATGCTCACTGCGTGTGAGCGAACATAGATGTATTTGTAACGCTGAGGGCAATAAGATAAACTTGAGTATATTTAACCGCTACTGAATATAAGTTCCACTGGCTTCGTTTGTTTGTTAATAACGCTCTAGTACAATGAAACATTTCTATATTTAACATGTATAAACTCCAATGTTTATATAAACATAACAATTGAGAGCTAATTTGATAATATGCTGAAATATTAAAACATAATTTAGATGCAATTAAATATGGTAAATAATAATAAAATATAGGATACTAAGCAAAACGTCTTACCAGCCAACCGAATATTGAACAAACCAAAATTATTTGTGTATCTGCCAAAATCTGTTTTATATTACAGTTTATCTAACCTCTCTATAAATATTTTTATTCAACCTTCGCGCCACTTTGTCTCAGTAAAATATAAACTATAACAGGATAAAATCAGTACAATATTTATTAAGTATTTCGTCATTTGTAGTGAAAATATAAAATATTATTTATTTTTATTTGATAAAGTAATTTTATTTAAATATAATATGAGGCTGTCTTATATCGTTCTATCTAACTATCGGTCCCAAGTTGTCCCATAAACATCATACATTTTAATATATTGATATGGAAACGTAGTGTGCCGTTACCATTGCCAGAAAAAGGTTAAAATATTTTTATGCAAAAACTTGTAGCGGTAGATTACTTTGATGTGTAGTGTTATTTTAGATGAAAACTTGTACATGGCATGTGGGTGAGAATGTAAAAATTTCAGCAGTGCACTGTCAGAGGCATGTTATGAATTGAGTTAGAGCAACTTGCGCGACTGTACGCTTGCAAAGGGACAGCCCGTCGCTGTATTCCGTAATTGATGTGTGTTGCTTTTCATCGCTGCGGCCGTTCGGTGTTGGCAGTTACCCGTGGTCAAGTTAGACTAAATTAAATTGTTGTATTTTTCACAACAAAATGACTACGAGTAGCCGAGTCCATTTAACGAGGGGGCGGTAATTTCGTTTGTCAGAGCGCCGGTCGCACTGTTTTCACGACACGTTCGAATATCGCGGATACTAGTTGTTTGAATTTTCAATAAAACGAATTATAATTAAACAATTTAAGCAATTATACAAGGTGACTTTAATTTCTATAGCTTCATATCATTTATTTTTTAATTTACACCGAAAAACGAAAACGACTTTTCCATATTCCGACGCGGTAATGAATCTAGGTAATCAAGTAGCCGATTCCAATTTAGACCGAAGTAAAAATTTGATATGCGGCAAATAATAACTTTCCCCATGGAATGAACTGCGTTGTCCACATTTAAGGTAATTGCCAACAGTTTCAGCTGACGTGGCCAGCAGCAAACCTGACACTCGCTCCCAGGAGGCCACCCTTTACAATCCAATTAATGAACGCCTCTTATACACTTTTTATTTACTGTTTAATTCCCCTTTTAATATTGGCATCTCGATTTAATCTTATTATTGATTTAAATTCGAAGCGAATTTAAATTTGACCAGTTTAATATAACCCAACGATACAATCATAGTAAATATTCTAAGATATAAACAAAATTTAAATTTCGTAAGTTAATTATTATGTCAAAATATTATATTAAACGCAAACGTTAGCGATTTGATGCATAGTAATATTAAATAAATTAATTTATACACATATGTATGACGTCGAATAATTAAACGAAAGGAAAATACCTTGACATGAAGAGGCAACGTGACTGAGGGAGGTCGGGGGTTGTTGTCACACTCAAGATTTGCAGGGAAAAGGCGTGCTTGTAGGGAAAGATCTGCCACTTGGACACGTTCAGTGGAAAACACACATATTAATATTATCTTGCGAATTCAGACCGTATTACATATATAAACAGATGTTACTTTCGACTAAATATATTGACACACTGATATCTACTTGCTTACCATGTCACGTTACTACGTATGTTTCATTGAATGAGGTTTCGTTTGATATCATCACTTTCTTACACGAATCGAATGAGGCTAAATCGCATAACGAAAATTCTTTTATCTCGTAATTCAGACGGCTCGCTTTTGATATCAATAGATTTCTGATAACTAATTATTCCTTTGGATCATTCTGTTAAAAATCTTCATAGAATGCGAGGTTAATTCTATGATTTTTCCTACTATTTCATATTTATTAATTGTTTTGGATTTATAGAAGTGAATGTGGTTAATATAAATATAATATTCATTAAATTAAAAGTGTACAATACCTTAAACGAGTTTATTGTTAATATTTAATAATTATTTTGTAATAAATGAACAAAAGAAACGTGCTATTCAATTTGTTTACTTAATACAGTATTATATTGTAATCAGACTGCAGAACGGCAAGTTTACGGTCATTGTTATCGTATTGTTTGATTATTATTATTTGTAACGAGAATTACGTAAATATAAAACAAAAAGCAACAATTACACAACCATAAATGTGTCGTTATTTCATGTTAATAATTTAATATACAAGTTGACATTTAAATTTGTTATGCTTTAATAATTTACTGTACTTAAATAACTTTTTATATAATCAATTTGCTTTACACGGGATCTATAATATTATCATGTTGTGCCTGTTATTTCAGAGGTCCGTTTACATTTGAACGGGACCAATATAAAATATAATTTTGCAGTACATTAATTGATAGATACACCTAGACAGGCAAAGGCACCGGTCAAAAGGTCGTATCTGTCAGTTACCTACTAATTTCTCCTAATAGTTTAATGAATGAAATCTTTGATCAATTACATTAAGATTGATGCAAATTATTGACAAGAGAAAGTACTTCCAAAGAGCATTATGTCTACAATATGATTTGCCTAATTACCTGTCCAATTGAGAATCGAAGATCAAAGAACAACTTTATAAATATATCTCGTCTGAATACTCGGTTAAAATTTAACTGTCAATTTTTGACAATTAATAATCATAATTGTTTAAATAGTGATGATATTACCATTCGTATTTGTTTGCTAAAAATACTTCTATCTAATCATACGTGTATTGTAATTGTGATCGCTATTAAATCGATACCAAAAATCGATTTTAATTGAAATCGAATCGAAATAAACGAGAATAAAATAGTTTCCACAGTTTCATATTTATTTGCATTGACTACGTCTTATGAAATTAATTTAAATTATACAAGCTTAAGAAGCAATTTGTTTTAATTTAAAATCACCTCATCGTTGAGGAAGCTTTGATATTGACGTAATAATGGAATCAGCTAAGCGTCTACGTTTAATTGATAAAATGTTCCATGTATTATTAAATAACTAAGCTGTGATCGTTGCAATAATCACTACTATAATGTTTCTAGGATCGTAATTTCATACTTGGTATGATAAAATATTGTTTCAATTTTTTTTTTTATTTACATGTAAAATTGGAAAAGGAGATGTTTATAATTGTTTTCAATGATCGTTTGATATTTCTTTTTCATCATCTTAAAAAGTTTCCCTAGTAAGAGGAATTAACGAATCATGTAATCAACCGTGAAATATATATAATAGTATTCATTTACCTTTAATTACATCGGCTTATTTATACTAATGAACGTATGTTGTTGATGATAAATCTTCGCCGGTTGAAAAGGTCAGCTACAAAAACGGACTTGTGAATCACGGATATATGTTTTTCTAATCATAAAATATAACTAGGTACTAAAGTAATTTTTTTTTTCAGATGGTGACCAGAACAAAGAAAATCTTCGTTGGAGGGCTATCAGCACCTACAACGCTGGAAGATGTAAAGAATTATTTCGAACAGTTTGGACCGGTAAGTACTTTAACTTAAGTAGCGTTTATTAGAAAATGATTTGTACTTAAAATATGTAACTGACTAATATCAGGCCTGTCTCAATAAATCCCATAGTGTCTTGAAAACATTAAAATGAAAAATTTAATTGACACACTTTTTTTAACTGTTATTAGTTTTAAATAATTTGAAGAAATGTGAAAGAGTATTTTATCGATAACTTTGTCAAATGTTTTTGAGAACTTACAAGTTTTGTATTGTGGACAAACACAAACCAAAAACTCTATTTGGTAATTATATTTCGTAAAATATAAGGATACACTCTCTTGAAAATTTCCCCATCGATCGACATTGAATAAGAATCATGTTAGCACCAATCTACTGTCTGGTTTCATACACAGTCCCAAGCAAAATTGATCTCTATTCGAGTCTCTCAAGGTACAAATTCATGCAGCAGCGTATGAACGCCTGTAAGCCTGCGATAACTCGAGTCTTTGTCTGGCATCCGCGACTCAGAACAGGTGTCTATCTATAAAAGTTTTGCCGTAATTAGCCCCGCATCTAGCATGGATTGTGACTAAGGAACTTTTCGGAATTCACCATTGGCTACAGGCGGCAGTCATTGTGCTAGCTCTCAAAGTAATCGGCCCAAGCCAGCCGCCCGCGACGATCAAAACCTTCATTACCTATTATGAGAGTTTAGAATAAAGCCAACGAGTTTTTCGGAGTGAATGTGATTGATGCCGAGCGAAGGAAATATCCCGGGAGAGATAAAAGGAATTTAATGAAGAGTCTTTAAGAATAATGATTAAGGGAATGGTTATTCCTTTTGGTCGGCGGCCTAATGATGGAATCTTTTGAATTACTTTTTGGGTCCATGTTACGTCGTGTAAACTCGACTATATTTATGTAAAATAGTATGAGAAAATATTTTTTAATACTCATATAATTTAATATTTCATACAATATCTAAAGTCCTAATTAATATTGAAGTTATAATTGAGAGATACCGTATACGTAGTAGGGTATAACTTCAGCGTACGAAACCGCATACACTGTATTGAAAATTATCAAACCAAGCTATTATAATAAACTTAATTACAACAAGATATCGTAATTTTACAGTTGATAGGATAATCAAAGCGCGTACCGACACAAAAGCCTAAAGTGTATTCCCAACTAAGATAAATAAATGAAGGCCATTATTGAATCTACTTAGAGCGTACACCGAGAATTCTGAGTACAAATTAATTCAATAACATTCAAGCAGTGCACTGTGCTCTCGAGTCGACATCATTTCGTAAGGGTGTCACATTTTGAGCAAGTTTAATTAACAATCTAGTCGCTTTTGTAGGTACTACCTTCATTAGTGTATTTGTGGATAAACATTGTGCAAACTCGGAGCAATCCACGATACGTCCGTGTGCGTGGGACTCGCGATATCGTTCACGGTACTAAATCGTATATTCGATCCCGGTGCGTCACGTGCGTTCACATTCATGCTCGGCTATTGTGACTACCGTATAGGTACGCAAGCCGGTACCGATAGCAATGTGTGCGTGACTTCGATGTCTCGATACCATCCTGGCTCTCCCTACGTGCGAGCTTTCCGAATGCAAACTGTCTCGGAATATCAAATGAGCCACTTAAATACTGAACACAATGACTACGCCCACCTGAAGCAAAGGCCGCGAGGACGCGTACACGCAACGCCGTCGTAAATGAAAGCCCGTCGGGTCGGGGCCGAAGGGTGGGCGAGGTTGAACCCCGGTAACGATTTCCTTCAGATAATGGAGTATTTTCTGATGAAAGCTGCTCAACAGTGCCCTTTCAAGGATTTAGGAAACGCCGGATTTATAGCCCGAACGGTTGGCGCAAATTTTGTTCGTCACGACACAACGGTCCCTGTCGCATGAATAAATCTATACGTGAGGCATCCCCTAAGCATTCCGCCATTGAATTCGTTCTATTTGCGAACTTTGAAGTGCTAGCACAGCGTAACGTTCAACTAATGATTTAATAAGATAACGTATCGGGTATACAGACTGTTTTAATAAACTTAAACAGACCTATCATTATTCCAGCATATTAATCAAACTAAATTCTTGAATCAAATATATCCCAAATTAATTGCAAAACAAATTGGAATATATTTAAAATAAAAATTATAATTTTCAAGCGACAGGGCCTATGCCTACACTTATTTAAGGAGCACTCATTAAATGAATTAAATAAATGATTATAAATTCAGCGTTTCGCATTTCTATTACAAAATATATTTGGAGAGCAGTTTAATACTGCGTAGAAAGTGATACCGTACAAAATATTAATATGTAAATCGCAGTCAAATTCACTTGAAAGTCGAATGTCGGGTGCCGCCACCGAGATGCTGACTTAAAAATTAATTAGCCGAACGACCGGTGTAATCTCGAAAGCCTACAACGATTAGGCGGTTGTTATTTTCTAAAATTCATTTAAATGCGTACAGAGTAAGAAGCATTTTAAGTATTCACCGTGATCGTTTATGACTTTTTGGTTACGATATACATTTGGGTAGGAGTCGTCCCTGTCGAGAATATACAGTTAGCCCTCAATGTCACCGCGAATCGCAGAAATTTAATTTTTTCTGTTTTTTCATGAAAATGTATGCCGGCTTTATCTGTCTATCTGCCTCGCTAAAACGATCTTATATTTAATGTTAAGCGGATAATTTTACGTACAAAAAATTCAACCGAGATGTACAAGTGTAAGAAATCTTTCTCTTTTCAAATATCATTTCTACATTTAGAAGCGGGAAATAATACATTAATCACTTTATTCGCTTTAATTTTTTATTCTATATTTTAATAAAATATCATTTTTTACTTAAGTATATATAATTAGTTAAAACGGATACTTTACATATTTAAATATTCAGTGAAAAAAATAATGAAGCACATCTTAGAATACGATGCTTGATATTCGTAAATCAATGGTAGCGGCTAACGACGAAGTTTCCCAACCAATATAAAGTTAGCGAGCGGTGCTCGCTAAGCGCCACACGCACAAGTGTCTTTGGGAAAGTTCCGTTGCATGCTTGATTCGCTATTGTTTTAGCCGTCGAGCCCAAACTCTGACCGTTTCCAGTTCCGTCGATAACTAGTACGCAAGACGTGTGCTGCCTTCCGTTCCAACTTGTACGATTACTTGTTATGATCTTACTGTTTGCTCTCAACTTCAAATCGGGTATCGACATTTACTATTAAATGTGGCTGTAAGTGCATTGCGGAACTTGAATATTGTACTCAACGCTATAGCTCCTCAGAACTAATAAGCCTATATTGTATATATACACATTCATTTTCCAACAACAACTCATACATATTCATAAGTAATACCAATTTTTAAATAATTTATATTTCCTTATTAACGTTACATGCAAAAAAAAAACACTAAATAAGTTGGTGTATCAAAATAGCTTTGAATAATAAATGTACTAAATATAGTACTAAGTATATATAAATTACGAAAAATAAGATACAATATCAGACAAATTTCATGAAATATTTCATAATCTTTGTATGTAAAGATTTGTTTGGTCACGTATCTTCTCGTCACCGAATTTAAGATTCAACTCGATATAATTTCAATTTCACTGTAGGTAAATATCTCATCTCGACTATGATTTCCCAGTAAACAGCCAACTGATACGTAGCGCCATTAATGTCCATCAAACAATTCGCAAGCGATAGGGAAACGACTCTTAAGCGCTTGCATCAGTAACTAAACATCGCTTACTGTCAGCAGCACTCGAACTGTAACTGAAGCGGGTCCGGAATTTGGCTTAACTAAACTATAGATACGGTATCATCGGAGGCCGTATATCAATCAGTTGTTACAACGATCCACGATTGTCGTTTATCTTCGGGGCCGCTCGGATCTGTCTGTCCAGATTCGTGCATTGTTCCGACATTAACCAGTGCTGCCGAAACGGTGGATGTCTGAAATACCAGTGAAGCCGTTCCCGTTGCACGGCGCAACGGGCTCCCGATAGCGTTTCCAATTTCCTGACTTAAATTGCTCTAATTTGGTTATGCGATGACGACTGATCGAAGGTTCCTAAAGCGCTGGCCACCATTCGGCTGCGGTTCGTAATTTTTGCTGTATTTTGTTGTGCAGTTTCATGTCTGCATTCTATTTCCGGACGTATAGAGCCATGTAGTATTTGCATATCGAAGCATAATTTGTTATTTCAACTACGAAGTGCTCTCGCGTTTTCATTTAAGATTCTTCAACATTTAATAAAAAAAAAAATAACAATTTTTTTTCAATTAGTCTTAATAAAAATACTTTAGCAGTATTATCAATTTTCGGTAAGTATATTTCCTTAAATCTCGGAAATTGTAATTTGATCACGTTCTCCGTTAGCTAATAGCAATCTCAAATAAACGTTGGAGTTAAATGCGCTTTCAGCATTCGAAACTCTAATATCGAGTTTATAATTAAATTACAACTTGTATTTTCCGAATTAAGAGTTACATTTTTTGTTTGCTTTTGAATGGTACGGGCAACTCTGGAGTACCAATATATTAAGCTAATGGCGAACTAATTACGCTCTCGAAGCGTTTTGCAGGGCCACATAAGTACTACTCAAGAAGCACTGCTTTTTCCATTTCATTTGTATGAACTTCTTTTTTATATCGTTTAAAGAAACGACTCCTAAAGAAGTACTCGTTTGTACAAAAATATTTGTATCAGAATAAAAAAATAAGAAACAGAAAATATAATGTTAATGTACTCTAATAAATGTCTAAACATTTTTAATGGTTGACTAATATGATTTTGTTGATATAATTAAATCGAAAAGTCGAAAGTTTATATAAAATTAAGTCTTATTGTTTAACTTTTACGGTTTATTTTTGAAAATAAAATAAAAAACTATTGCATTGATGTAATAGTTTCCCGGATAATACGGGGCGCTTCGGATAAACGTACCTCGGGGCAAGCGATTTGTATTAGCAGTATAGTTTATACTCCTAATTTTCGATGCTCGAGGCAACGATTCGTCATGTCATCGACGTAAAATAATATAATATACTTTATATTATTTTCTACAAACATGTCAATATATTCTTCATTATTTAAGTTTTTACTTGATAATAAAATTAAAATAAACTATTCCCATTTATTAATTTATTATTTATAAGATGATGTTTATATGTATGTATACGAATTATTAAGTGTCTCGATACAAAACTTGTTTATATGATTATGATAAAAACAGTTGCTGTTTCTACATCGTACATTATCTATCGAAGTGACGATTAAAGTAAAAATTACTACAAGAAAAAAAAAAAAATTTACACGATATTATATTAAGTCTATTTAAAGCTTTTAAAATTTACTTCATTGAAAAGATATTAATATTTTTTGAGTATATAACAACGAATTGAGTGTACTTATTACGTTAGATCTATCCTCATATTACAATTTTACGAGGGGATTGACTTTGAAATTAGAAAATCGACAGAGGCTTTTAAATCAGCTCACAACGGAACCCCGGTCGTCTTATTCAAAGCTTCTTCAGAATCGAATGGGACTCGTTTCACGCGTGTGTGAATATTCCCTATGAGTCGACTTACAGTCTACAAAGCTGATTTAGGAGCGGCTAATTATTCTCACTTCTTTCTCTTTGGTGTTAATTAAAATATTTAAATCTTTCTATTTCCTGTCTTATATTAATTATTTCTGCGTTAACTTTCCCTGTTTCCAGAACAAGAGTTTGCATGTGGATCGGGCTGTTAAAATATTCCTAAGTTTTGATTGCCTCAGCGAGAGTAAGGAGACTTTTGATTTTTTTGGTCTTATTTCCCAAATCAAAAGACAATTAGGTATGCTAATAGCATTTACGCGATGAATGTTTCTTAATAACAATATTCTGAAAAGAGTTCAAATATTGATGGAAGCAAGGCGGCAGGGGGGGGGGGGGGGTTAGGTGGATAAAAGGGGCTAAAGCTGACGTCTCATACGGCGCTGTGGTTGTAATTAATGGATCGTGCGTGGCCCCTATGAGGACAACTTTGCCTCGTAAAGATTTAGCCTTCAGTATATGAAACTAATACTAAAATTTACATTTCACATATTAGAATAGTTATAATATATAATACTATATTGTTTTTTCCGTAATAATTATATTACAAAAATACAATGATAAATGTACATAAAATAAATGAATACTAAAACGAAAATGTTTATTTGATTATTTATAAGTAATAGACTTCAGGGAAAAATGTACGTAAAAGATTTACAGATTCTTTAAGTTTATTGCGCGTTCAAAATGAATCTCCGCTGTTGTAGAATGAAGAAAAGGGAACAGAGGAAGAGCAAGGACACGGTGTCCTAACATAATTAGGTGTTCGGGCAAGCGGCCACCTTGATTAAACGAGACGCTGACGTTTCAGAAGAGAAAAACAATTTAAAAAGAATGCTTGTCAAATACCAGGCGTTTATCACGCGTCGTTCTTCATCACGGCATTAAATCTTATACATAACTATTAAACGAACTTAGTCAAAATTCTAGAACAATCTTTTTTCGGTAACGAATTTGGCGAGTCAATGCTTTTTTTCGAATTAATTTTATTACCCACGTATTGTTCCGTGAGGTTTTTGTGTAGGAAGAATAACAACAGAAACAAGCACTAGTGACAATTCAAACTGTCAAATAATTCAAGGTGCGGCACGACGTATCTCACAATCAGTAAGATCTACAGTCGGTACTAGCGAGACTACACTTTTTTCCATTCGGTTTTTTTATATCCCATACCTCCTTATAAATATAAGAGTTCGGCATCTTCGCACGAATTCCCAAGATAAAAAGGTATTTTTCACACACGGAACCGGTGAGCCTGCGTATCGCGGCTAAATCGCGTTCTGTGTTAAGCTTCGTAACAATAAATATTTATTTATAGCTTTTTCCTAATATTTCGCTCGGTTTAGTTGGAATTATTTCGCTTACAACATTATTTTGTAACAAAAATATAAAATATATTATTTAAATTAAAACTTTATTGAAAAACAATAATTGTTCTGAACGCTTGCGTTATATAATTTAAAAAGACCTTTTTTTAATATGTTTTTCCTCTCATTAATTCTTTTACTGAACACTGATAGTGTATAAGCATAGCGTTCTTTATTGCATGCACGATATAGAATTTCATCGTTTTAAAGAGTCAACCGCAATCTTTTTCACGACAAAATGTCGTAACGTGCTGTTTTATACCGCAAAAGAAAACAAAAGAAAACGCGCTCGAAGTAATAAAGCAGCTCGATTTCCGCTATTTAGAGTGGCGAAGAGAATTAAAGTTCCTTTTGAGGGAAGTTCACTACAATATAAACAAAATGTATCCAAAGTGGGCGAGTAATAAGAATTCCGTAACGTGGCGGGTAAAAGCTGCTATTTTGACGAAAAAACGATGATGAAGCACGACCATGTCGAGAGCCTAGCCGACTGATAAATTGTCGAACATTTTTTCGCTAAAAATTCTTTCCTTAGGAACCAATTATTGAGGCTTACCGATAGAGAGCTCCAACTTGGTCCAATCTATACGCATTGCTGTATTTCCTTGCTACGTTCACTGTAATTTCAAATGCAATTTAAGCATTACCTCAACATTATTGCTATTTTATACGTCTCTTAAAGTTTTAAATTGAATTTTGGACATGAAATGCTATTTTAATACTTTTAAAAGACGACATATAAAAATTTTAATTTGCTTTTATTCATAATAAAAGACGTTTTAATGTTTTGCTCGCTGCATGAATTATTAAAATATTTTTCTGTAGCTGTTAACATAAACACGGAAAACAAACTGGGGCCAAATCGACCGCACTCTAAACGGCACACACTAACTCGATACAAACTGTGATAAAGGTTCGATTGTATGCAGTAAATAAAATATGACTTAGCCATATTTCCACTTTCGTTTCTTTTCGTTTTATATCCCTTTTTCTCTGGGTTCCCTGAAAAACCATTCGTACAAAATACCTTTTCGATATTACCCAACTTTATTAGAAACGGGCACGTGTTTTTGTAACAAAAATATTTTTTTCATTTCTACACAAATACTTCGTAATACGTAAATAAATAATTCATTGATATAATTATTTTTATTATATCTTGACTTGAGAATAATAAATTTAATGGAATTCTACCTTAAAGTAATAAAAAGTTAAATGCTGATGAAAAAAAAAACGTTACATTTTCATTAAATGAGGCTATGTTAAAAATTTATTCGTATCTAAATGTAGAACGTTGGAAATATTGTTTAAGATACAACACGATCCATAATTTAAGTTGCGTAGCCCCAAGTCGGGCCGCGGATTCGCCTTACGGCGCAAATAAATAGCTTCTTCGAAAGCTATCGTGAAAGCAAATTAGAATAATGTTCTGCGATTTGGCGTTTCAACAAACGAGAACGTAGAATGGCACTCAGTGGATTATTTAGGTGTTCGGGTGGACCCGGGTAAATTTGGGTATAAATGGAAGTGTCGTGACTGTAACAGAGGTTACCTATTAACTAAAAGTAAACTCAGTTCCAGAAGGATTTCAGTTCATATATTTAGATAACGCGCCTTACATTTCGTATTTCGACACATTATTTTACTCTTTAAACATTTTTATGTTCACGATACACATTACCCTAAATTGTGAACCGACTAATCTATACAATGCACTGTGTATAATAATAGCGTATTTTCGAATAAAATATGTTATCACAAGCCAATAAAAGTGGATATTATAAAGCGATAGGTCGCGTATTTAAAAGCCGCAATCATTTTCAAATAAAAATTCTGTAACGCACCGTTAATAGTAAATTTATTACGCTCTTAAAACTCAAATACAAGCGGCATTATACTAGTAAACTACTAATGTGATAAAACGAAAATAATACCTATAATATACCAATTTAATTCATCGAAATGTGTTGTACATTTGCATTGGGATACATTTTGGAAGATATACTACTCATTCTCATCGTAATAACGTAACAACAACTGCGTCAATCCGGATGCTTAGTTTGAGAGAAATTTGTATTTCGAAATTGATTTTTTTCATTGCTAATTAACTATAGAATACGATTCGCGCACTATTGTAAGTCAATTGCAATATGCGAGAAGCCTTTAAACAACTGTAAACAATTACACAAAGTTTATGCCCAATCATAGAACCATGAGCATCACAAGACCGAGACAGCGTATACGAATCTTGTAACTTAAGCTAATTTTATAACACAATATTTATCCTTAAGAGAATAAATGAAACAGTAATTAGCGTTTACTGTAAATAAATATTAACATAAACTTTGTTATTCAGATTAGCATAAGCTTGACTCGCGGTAAGGTGAATAGTGCTTAATCGTCATATTTAATAAATCGTAATATCTCGAGTAGAAACCTTCATCAACCATGTACAAACTGGATGAATTATAACTACTAATTACGGTTGATCATGTTGAAAAATAAGACATATTATTGCTATACAAGATAATGAACGTGTAAAA
This sequence comes from Vanessa tameamea, assembly GCF_037043105.1. Taxonomy (NCBI): domain Eukaryota; kingdom Metazoa; phylum Arthropoda; class Insecta; order Lepidoptera; family Nymphalidae; genus Vanessa; species Vanessa tameamea. The sequence goes on from NC_087316.1 coordinate 8,961,920, forward strand.
TCTTTAAGTTAATGTTCTTGATTTTCGCACAGGATATATATTTATTTGTTTAAAAGAGTAACTATGTAGCTATTCTCAGTAGTTCAAAATAATATACATTCTGAATCGCTTGAAGTTTTACAATGGCGATTCGAAAAATATTGCAAACACTTTTGATCCTATTAAAGCACAACATAATCTATTAATGTAAAACTTTACGTAACATATATATATATATACTCATACTTTATTTTATTTCTCTATATATTCGTTAATGTTTTATTAAGTATCGATACATTACGAAAACCCTTTCAATAAAAACGACTGTAAATAAAAAAAAATCCATAAATAATCTCAATAAACTATCCCATCGAGCAGAAACTGAGCTCATTTTTGAATTATTGCATGCTGGATCTCATATTGTACGCAACATGTGCTTTATATCATCTCGACCCTGCATTTTGTAACATGGAGTCACATATCAAATCAAATCACATTATATTGTATAAATGATTGAATACGGAATACAATAGAGATTTTATTATGACGAAACATATAGAATAGAACATACTCGCACTCATATAAGTGTTAAAAAGTCGTAATAGGTTTTCGAATCCAATTCCGATCGCTTGAATTTTTTATTACATTTTTGTGTACCGGGGGATTTGTAACGATAGTCATATTGTGAGCTATTTTTAGTCATCTATTATTTCATTGCTTTAATTGAAAGGTTTATTTACCTTTAAAAATAATACTGTTCCAATTTCATTCGTAGAACTAATCAATAGTTATCCGGCTGGTAAACTAATTTCTATTAACTTACTATAATCAATATTCTCATAAAGCATCAACAATATTAAATGACTAAAGATTGGTACTGAATTTTATTACTTAGAGAAGATATAACTACAGGCACAAGGAACATATAATTTTAGTTGGTGGAGCAATGGCGCTGTAAGGGGTTAATATTTGTTACAGTATCAATGTCTATGAGCGGTGTTGGCACTTGACGTTGGGTGATCTATTTGTCCGTGCCGCCAACCAAAAAAAAATAAACATTTGGCAGTCTCAACCGTCATGTTGTGGGTAGCTTCCTACCATACGATTGGTTGAGATGCCTAAGTACCATCCCAATCATGATATTCCAATATAGTACAAGTAATAACATAAACATGAATAAAGTCTTTGTTTATATTTAATTTATTGTGTTCAACACTTGAATATTAATGGACTATTTAACGATTGATTCAGATCGAATGATCGTGATTTTCTAATTTAAAAGTCACCCCAGAGTACTCATCTATTTTTAGTAAACATCTGCTTTATTTTCAAATAAAAACCTATCAAGATAAAATAGATAAGAAGTTACGAGATTTATTTTCATATAAATAATCAACACCATTATTAGCCAATCATCATCCACTGCTAGATATAGGCGTCTCCCAAAGTGGTTCTTTACCACATCTAGTCGGGTCGCGCCACCTACTTCAGGTAATCGGTCCACCTGTGTGGTGGGTGTCGTATGTTGCATTTGCCGATACGTAGCCTCTATTGTAGGACTCGTCTGCTTCGACGGCCATCGGTCCTTCAACTAACACGACCTCACTGCCATTTCAGTCTGTTACTCATCCAAGCTGTTAATAATAATTGAGACTAAATATAACATAAATAACTATATTTGAAAAAGTGGTTCATTCCGCTTCAATTCTTATATATTTAACGCTCCACCCACGCGCTTAATGATCGTAACATATTTTGACACGGACCGACTGTATTATCACGTTAAGTAAAAAGTAATTCTTTGATGTTCGTTTTAATTACGTTTCATAACTGTTTCTATTTATCTCCGATTCATCCGTTAAAATATATTTATTTGATGTTTATATATTTACCTAGCACGTATGTAGATATTAAATTAACTTAATGGATTATACCTTTTATAATAATATGTGTAGACAAGCCATTAATCGACAAATCATATTATTTTATAAACGAATAAATTATAGCCATAAAACATAACGTACTTATTTTTGTTTTAAATGCAAACTATATTTTAATTGATAACATTTGTATAAAATTATATATTGATATAACAAGTATTTCAAAATCTTCCAGTCGTTTCTTGATAGCATAATTTAAATATAGAAGTAGGATACTCAAACTAAGAATATTTTTTTATTATTATTTAATCAGATAATGTTTATATTTTAGTGACTTTGTCACGTTGGATGTTTATATAAAGTTGACTACACGGTAGACAAATTCGGATGTTACAAACGCTGGCTAAACTTTATTAATGTCAATTAAGTGCCAACCATTAAAGTTTTTTATGTCCTTAAGGGCTTTAAATGCTTTTAAATTTGTTCTTTAAAATCAATAAAAGGTCTACTTTCATCAGCGTTTCGGTAATAAAATTTGGTTTACAGTGATCCCGGATAATTAAATTGGATAACGTGTTTGAAATTATTCACCTATTCTAGAGTTTTAACACTAAGCTTAAGCTCTATTCTATATTAATTTATATAAATAATTTTTTACACGTATGTGTTTGATATTCTCAAAATTAGTTAGACAGTAATATCTATTTAATAATAAATATTCACAATGTAAGACTATAGTATGGAAATAATCAAAACGTAAGCATTTTCCTATTTTATTCAGCCTAAAGCTGCGCCTAGATGTTAGAAGGTCGTGGGTTTTAGGTATAAAAAGTAGCCCATGTTCTTCTTTGGGCTTAATGCTTGATTCATAACAAATGTCAAAAAATCCGGTACAGGGATTTAGCCTTGAAAGTGTAACAGCCAGACAGACAGACAGTTACACTCGCGTTTATAATTTTTTAGTACTTATAGATTTATCTGTTAAATGGTAGAAGAACCATACATATATATATGTATCAAACGTGACGTCATTATATCGAAATAGAGATGAATAAAAATTCGAGATCACATTTATAATATAATAATTGCATATAAATAATGAACTCTATCCCTATAACAGCATAGTTTAATTTTCCATATCACTTAGTCGACGCTCGATAAAACAATGCCGTTCCATTCCGAAGAATGATAAAGGTCACATCTGTATAACAAAATTAGAGAGTTCAAAGTTACATAGTCGATATTATATTACATTTCAGGGCTTTGTTCAAAGAAATACGGATGTCAAAAGAAAATCATTATTAATATATATATTTTTATCTACTTCTATCGCCTATATTTATATGCATATATTGATCGATAAATTAAATAATAATAATTGTTATCTGGGCATAATAAAATTAAAAAAAAAATTAATCAAACAATAATGAACTTTCAATTTATATGTTCACATACTAATGACGTCATAAAATATAATCAACGAAATGATGACACTTATTTATTGCCCGAATACGCATGGCCTGTTTAATTTTTTTAGTCCTCTAATTTATAGACTCGAAGCGACATTCGTCGACACATAATTTTTCAGTAAAATTATTACCTTCATGCAAAAATTTTCCCGTGTAAATGCAAATTTATAATTGAATTAAATTAATCTTTGCTGTAAAACTCTCGACAGCGGAATTACGGATGATTGTAGCAATTACATTTAAGTTTTATTTTCGCAAAAGCATTGAGAATGTTATAATGGACGTAAAAAAAATTAGTTATCCGTATCTACTCGACCCCGTGTTGTCATAAAACTACGACACTGAAGCTATCAAAGGCACTCTAATAAAAGAAGAGTAACAAAGCAGAATATAACAGTGCAGAAGGCATATACACATTCCATTATAATCCTAAAGTCCTTAATCATAAAGGCTATAGTTGGGTAAAAATGTAAACACACCTTGTGACCCGTACAGGACGTAACTTTGTACGCGACGTTATGTTTTCATTGATGACTTTTTCTTCCTCTTTTAATTTACCTCTCACGTGCAAATATATTTCATAATTTTTTTCGATAGCTTCTGAATAGGGGGATAGATGATTCATAGTAAACCGACATCAGGTTTATTTTAATAATTATCGTTGATATGTGATTATTGTATTAGAAAATATTTAATTAAACCCAGCCAATCTATACACATCGAACGAGTATAATACTGCAGATCATAATAAATATAATTTTGCTGGCGAAAATTCTGAAATGCGAACCATTTCTGCTTAAAAATACCAACGCATAGTATTACGAGGAAAAATCTTCATAATCAAGGCTCATGAGCTGGAAGAACGAAGACGATGTAATAGATGCTTTCAATGAGAGACTTAATACGACGTCGCAATGTTAATTGCTCAAATCTCTAAATACTCGCCAGACAGTCTCTGCTTTTTACTCTCGCCCTATGTCAACCATAATTAGTTTTTTCCCCCGGAGTAATCGCTGTCGGTACAAACATGCAATGCTCTTAATGAAAACACTCGCAAGTGGTCGTGTTTAATGTTTATTTACTTCCAGTTTGTTTTAAGACATTTCCTCAGATGATCTTCCAAAACGATGAGCGCTTGTAATAAGCCACGTCGAGACGTTTTGTCTCCGGCGGTAATTATTGTTATATTGACGAACGTTATGTATGTTTAAAGTTTTGGAAGACAATTTAATGTTCACAGTATTTTATGTATACTGTATAAACGAATTATTATTTTACTGTCAAAGCTACAAAGAATACCATCGAAGATTTATGTTGGATACCAAATGCAAAATAATTCAGGTATACCTATTTGATACAGACCACGGCGGAAGCCATAAAAATGTTTTGTTATTATTATTATTCATTGTGTATTTTTTATGCAATACCTGTCTCATGTTAAACAAAGTTTTTCTGCCTTTCCTTAAGATAACTTACTTTGTTACGGTAGCTCTTCGTTATCGAAGTTTGATAATAGTTACTATTCAAATTATTTCAGTGTCAGCTTTCAGAAAGATTATGAGAACAAAACTATAAAATATTGTATTTCCTATTGTTATTTTATGTTTCAAATTAATACCCAAGTAACTAAAACAGAAAAATTGTTAACAATCAAGTCTTTGTATTCTCATTTCTTTTGTCATTATTTAACTCATAAACGCACAACACATAAAGTAAAAGTATGACATTAAAAAAATAGTTTTCACTTTGCTTTGGTTTAAGAAATGTGTAATTCTTTACACATTTTCTTTAAACGTTAAGATACCACAAGATGGCGCATTTAAGAATACTGTGAAAAATACGATGGAAACTTAGTATTTCGTCGCTTAAGGTATGAGATAATGCTTTCGTGTTTAAAAAGACGTTAAGGAAATCTCAGGCAGCTGTTGATACGACGTATATCTTCGTTACGCGTTAGAAGAAAACAATATAAATCAGTTATAACTTATGTCCTTCTCCGCGTCTGCCAAACTTATTAATCTGTAATAAAATACATTATATGTGAATTAACTGTAAAATATCGCTTGACAAGCGATGAAATATCACAGTTTTAATGGCACAAATACTTATAAGACGTTGTAATTGCTCCTGTAGTAAAGGTGAATTTCGCATATAATTATAGTTATATACAATTATAACAGATGTCAACACCTCTACAGTTAAACTGTCGCCGTCTCTGGGTAGGGTGCGGTGAGTGACAAAAAATGAGAGGCCATTTTACCTCTCGCCGCAAAATAAGCAAATTTTACCTTCCAGTTCCATAAGGCCAGAAAGGAGAGGCCTTTTAGCTTTTTAGGTTGGTTATTTTATTACAAAAATGAATTTTACTCGTCGAGACAAGACGAAAAATAAATATGAGTCCTTCAAACGTAGTTCCAAACCCAGTCACAATACCTAGATCTTCAAGGATATTATTATAAAAAGTCCTTTGTTTTACCTAACTTAAATATTCACACTTAACATTCGCTTGAATGATTGATCAAGTTGTTAGTAATATTCTTTACGCTGAACTTTTTTCTTTTAATTTACTACCTTCGGTTCAATTAATAATATTTATTTGAAATCAATCCTTAAAAGTTATTACGAGTAATTATATCGACAATAAATTCAATTTAAGAACCTTATGGTTACTAGGATATATAATTACTAAAATATATTCACTAATTAGTAATTTAAATTCTAAAACTAATTTTCTAAAAATAATTAACATGATACAACGTACATATACTGTCCCACAAATAACACCGCTTGCCACGTACTCAAGTCAACTTGCACTTATCCGATGTTTTTATAGTATGCCATGGACACTCCTTGTTTTAATTTCGCGTAAGGATAAACACATTTTCCATTGGCACCGTGTCTAGCGCCCCTATTTCGCCGCGAGCCTAATGTCGCGAGGCGACGAAATTTATCGTGCCGCTTGTAATTCTGCCCCATAGCTGCCCCTCGCTCCTCGCCTCTCACCCTCACCCCGTCAGCCGACACACTTACATATAACGTTTTCTAATGAAATTGTCCACAAACCCAGCTCGCCACAACCCCCGGGCCCGTTGACGCCGCCGGATGAACCGAAAAAAGTACAGCTCGCGTTACTAATGGCTTCATTTATCTTAGTCTCTAACACTGATACGCCACGACGATGTTTTATATTTAATTTAGCGCTGTAAGGAATAAATTACAGTCGTATCAGACCCTGTAATGTAAAAGGACAAGCAGTTCTTGAATTATTGACCCGTCCCAATGTTTAGACGGCTTATTGGATTAATTTATTAGAGGGTAAGCGATAACTTATGTTGACCTCTAGATCAGATGTAATGAGTCTCATATTTCCAAATACAGCAAAAGATTTTGCATATTTTCCACGCTTTATTTTCTGAAAGATAAATTGATGTATAAAATATCGTGTCAGCAACAGACACCTTTAGTATGTTAGTGTTTAACATTAATCTAGTAAATTTCATGGAACAATATGCAATATAAAAAGTAAAATAACACTCAATTTAAGCAAAGAATAGTTGGATTTGAAACAGTTCATATTTTGGTCTACGTTTCTCCTTAGTGTTCGTTTTATACCCTAGTTCGTTCCAAGCTCATGTAACGCGACTTATCCTACAGGTTTACGACAAACGATAAACGTATCCTGCCGATGGTTGCAACCCTTACATTGCGCATACGTATTTCTCAAGACCGTAGGCTTATCTCAGGAATTATATCCTCTAACTGCGACGGCTATTCCTCTTGAAGTTCAGTAGCAGCCAACTTGTTTTAAAAGGTTATTTCAAAACAATCGGGTATATATTTACTTTTAAAAATAATATTGTTAGAGTAAATTGAGTTACTCCATTATAGAACTGAGGTTGCTCAGTGGTGAGAACACATGAATCTTAGCTATAGTGGGTTTAACCCAGAGAAGCACCACAAGTCCGTCATGTGCGAAATTTATGTTTATAATTCATCTGATTTATTGAAGGTAAACATCGTAAAGTAACCTGCATGAGTTAGATGAATTCCTGTTTCATTTTTATTCTATCACCAACACGCAATAGATCAGCGTAGAGGGAAAACCAACCATCTCTTCTAAAGAAGAGGCTTAATCCTAACAGTAGGACATTAACAGACTATGCTTTACTTTTTTTACATACTATTTCCTTTAAGTAACCAGATTATTCCCGTACATTGCATGAGATTAAAGTAAGCCGCATTTAAAAGCAAATCGTGTAATTTGGCAACTGAGCTGTGATTAGATAGTGCTTTGGCCCCGTTAGGGTAATGAGAATAGCCTTTTTAACCTCTCTTCATGTTAACACAATTTCATTTCCCTTTTTTGCATATTTACGTAAATGGTTATACGTTTTACAAAAGTTTAATTCGTATACAATATTACTTTATTGTTCAGTGACTAATATAATATTTCTATTTAATACAGTCAACAATTTATGGAAAGTATTAAATAAAGCGATTTAAAATTGAATCATGAAATATTATATCTAAATATCTATTGTTCGCCATCCAAGACCGTAAATCCCCATGATTGAGATCGCCTTCACGACGATAGACAATAACGTAAATATTTTACACATTGCAATGCAAAACTATTCGTGCAAAAGTAAGTAACGTTTGCCGTCTTAACTTGCTTCCACGGTTTGGCGAGCCTCACTATTTCGGAAGCCGTGTAAATCGTAGTGGGCCACGGCAAACTTCCTAGATATCTCGCCAAAGGACAAGACGCTAATATATGCGGAACCCTGCATTCTACGTATTGTTGCTTAATGCAGCGAGTTCCACGGCTGTTTCTGTTTATGCTTTCCAACTTGCAGATTTGTATATTTCGCCTCGTTATAAGTGATGTTTGTTCTGTTTCCGTGATACGTTTGACAAAATACATTATGAAGAAGAAAATAAGGAAAACGTAAGGTCGTTTTCTGAAATGGAAATTTTGGTTTATATTTTTCGTTGATTTTATAAATATTTATAAACCATTTCATTAGAGCTATTAAGTTAAAAATATATGATGTTTCTATTCTGATAAAGTATCACAGATATTAAATAAAATTTCCATTCTATCATTCGAATATTAGCACAGATAATAAAAATATATTAATTTTAATACATAACGAATATAATTTATTAAACAATAACAATACAGCGCACCCCCATCCTTTACATCCACCTTTGTCCTGATACTATTAAAATAGAACGCGGTTCCGACCTCACAACCTAGTAATTTCTTAAACCCTTTTCTCTTAGTTAATTTAAATTAATTTATTCCCAGTCCCAAATTTATACTTCGCTGTAGTTCATTGTATTACTTCAGCGTTAGTGAAATAGGATGTCTCTAACAATATATAGAAATAACACTTATTTTTCTCTGCAACCCCTTGAGCTTTCTTGACTTTCCTACGTAAATACTCGCGGATTTTCCTTACAAAACCCGCTGCACCGTAGTTGACTGAAGGATACTATTTGTATTTCATTATCAACAAAAGCTTTGTTGAAAAGATGATACTCAGCAAATTCAAGTAACATCTAACTGTACATACCGCACTAACGGCGCCCGGGCGAAGATATTTCGCAATTGTATTTACTCAGGCGTGCCAAAATTGTTTGCTTACATGTTTGACGCGGCGCACGCAACGCTCATTACGGCGAATGGGCTTTGTTCAGACTTAGAAAATATATTGTTACACCCGATAGAACATGTTCTTTATACGTTTTATTTATCATTTCAGGTAAGTTACTGAAGCCCTTTTTGTACTTTAATGGTTGCGGTTGGGTGAGGATCTCTTTGAACGATTTGTTAGTTTACAAAAGAATATTTACATGATTAATGCCAGTTTCGTTTAGGAATAGGAACGATGGATGTTAACGAGGAAATGTTAGTCAACAAGTGGGTGCATATGTATAAAGCGGTTTTACATTGGGCATGGATGAACGAATCATGTATTAGAGAAAGCAGTTACCAGCACTAAACATTCATTACATTTCTTCCCGTGCGGGCTAAGTCGGTATACTTAATTGTTCATACAACAAGCCAGTTGGGAATTGGCTCTAAATGTTTCGTGTCTGGGACATAGTTATACCACAAACGCTACGCGGTAATCGTCCGGAACTTTAAACATAGTGTTCGCTAAAACAGACCTAATTTTGTTAGACCCACGTGTGATTTTCGCACTAAGCCAGATCGGCCGGTGATGGAAGGCGCAATAGACGGCCATTTACACCTGCGATTCTTCTTCATCTTCCCTAAACCGGCGCACCGCTTTGTCTAAAGTAATTATGCTACATAACGTATTAGTCTTTTGGGAACGAACACGTGTTGGAAACGCTTAATCACTTACTTTACATTTGCGTACGCAAATAATCCGTTAATTTAATTTTAGCGCGGTATTTATGACGTTTATTTAATTTATTATCATATCAAAGTGTAGGCTTCATTTAGCGGATTTTGTGTGCGTGCGAATAAACATTAATTATATAATCATGTTTAACCATACACGAGGGAAAAATTTTAACGATTTCATAATGGTTACTGCTAAATGAATCGTCATTTTTTAATGCGAAGTTATTCAAACAATGGCAGCATGATATTCGTATTTTGTCAAGCTTTTATGAAACCGTAACGTGATAGTCATCCATAACCAAAACACGGTTTCGATATTCACTTTAACTTTACTTTTAAATAGCGTATTTATTTACTTAAACGGGATTATTTTACAGTAAGTATATAAATCGAAGTATTCTCTTACTGTAGTTCGCATTGCGCAGGATAGTTCAGCTTGTTGAAGGAATATGATATTGATCACATCCGAATCAGAGTATTATGGGCCATAAAATGCATGTCAGTTTGTGTATCCCGAGACTACTAGCCCTTCTCAACATTGATATTTATGCTTTTCCAGGTTCTTTCTCGAGGGTAACTTGTTTTGGAAACTTTTCTTTTTGCTAAAAATGGGGTTCGTCGGATTAATGTTACTAGAGTGTCGTAATTGCTTGGGAAGTTATTACTTTCTTTTTCTTTACGAGAAAAACATAAAGCAATTGTAAGCGATCTGAGGGAGTAATTTATTGCTAAGGCGAGAGAACGTTGCGTAGTCTGAAAATAGTTTTCTTATGAAGAACACTGCTTCCGTTAAATCTACTTTTGATGGTGGATCAAGTTGGTTTATAGAACTGACAGAATCTGAAAATTACATGTAATAATATAATTTTAGACGTGTTTGTTCAAATTTAATTCGAATGCATAAATTAAATAGGTATTTTAAACATATTATGTTAAACAAAAATATAGTTATCGTGTAAACAAATCATAGGACAACTAAACAACTTCAATAAGAAACAATTTTTTAAATCAACTTCCCTGAATGACTGAATTATTTTGAGATTTATCTTAAGCATTCGATTGCTTAATACACAAAATATTTTCTTTCACGTAATCTCGGGTATTATTATAATAACAACATAAAAATAGATATTACTTTAAGCGGAATAAGACCTACACAAAAATAGGGATCCACAGGGATCAATTATAGGTTTTTTTATTTCATTTTCGATACATAACGAGGAGCTTTTATATTAATGGATTTTGAAATAATATTTTCTTAATCATATTTTACTGAATCTCAAATTTATGAAACAAAATGATTATGATATTAGAATAAAAGTACAATTTGATTCGTCTCTTGGACCATTAAAGTATCAATATTATCGGCAAAGAGAAATGTCAGCCTTGAATATCAAACTTGAAAAAATCTCATTTGTATATCGCTATCTCATTATGTAACACTGTTGAAACACAAAACATTTATTATTATCTACAAGCACAATAATTTAAATAACTTGTTTTACGAGAACCGAGAACTGTTTACTTCCTAAGAAATTATAAAAAAATGCTATAATAAAAAAATACTACGGAACATTATTTAGGTCTATCAATACTGCCTCTAATGCTAATACGATTTGACTTTTATTCCAAAAATATCGTGTACATAAAATAAGGCACAAAAGCCATATTATCTGACAGGGCCTTGCTCGAAATCATAACAAATAGCCCTTTAGAAAACCGCATCCCGACCCAAACTGTCCTACGGAAGGGCAAACCCCTTTATACATTACAAATCTTCGCCGCAGAGCGAGCGCAGTTAAGAGGCCGTCGATGAAATCTCTCTCCTCCAACTATTCGTTATGTGTCTTAATGGATTACAAGGAATAAAGCAGCCATCGACAAAACAAAGGCCGTGTGCCCCGAAAATCTGACCACATAGTTTGTGAGCTAAAACAAAATTTATTACGTTTGACCTCAGTAATTCTTGTCGAAGATTTTCTAACTCGAAACGTATAGGCAGTTTTAGCTTTGAAAGGCAAAGCTCGCGCGTCTGTTGTGGTTTTATACGCAACTAAATATTTTATTACTTACAAAATAGTTTGCATCAAAATTAACGTGGTCTCTATAAGTTTATTTTGTAAGGAAATAATCGAAATTTTACTAGGCATGTATTTGTACTTAAAGCCTTGATACAAATTTGAAAGTAAGTTTCGTCTGAAATAGTGGATTTTAAAATATATGTTCTGTCTGCTCACTGTTCCGTGCCCATCATATTAAAACTTATTTCTGCATCGGTCGTCACGATTACCTGTCCATATCCCGTTCGTTTGTTGGCCGTTCGAATGCGTTCTACTTTGAACGTGCTCATTTCGCGCCCTTTGATGGCCTGTTTAGACATTTGATTTCAACTCTTTACCCATTATTCACTCCTAGTACCATACCAGCGTTAGCTTTGAATTGAGAAACAAATGAAGAGCTGTACGAAAAGAGTTTTTAATTCGCCTAATGCACACTCTGTCTCTTCGTCTCTTCCTACTTAGAGTGCAATTTTTCTATGGACTCGCTTCCTATTGGTAGCTAGCTTACTGTCACATCAACTTTTGTGAAGACAGTTTATTTTAGCTCCGCGCTGAATACGTAACATTTTGCTTTAGATGAAAATTTTTAAGCCTTCGCTTTCTACAGTTACAACATGTTTATTACTCAAGAAACTAGTAACCGTGAATTTCATTTTAAATTGAAATGATGCTTGAAAATTTATATTGAAGATTAAATTACATTCCACTAAATAAATCTGAAGTAATTCTTGGCGAGATTGAACAAAGAAGATATTACAAGTGCGATTTGCGAGGTGCTTAATCAGACTAAATGATTACTATGATTTCCATCTCTCGCCCAACGAAACGAGAAACTTAATGAAAAGTCAAGCAAACTCAGTCGAATACAAATTTTAGCATTAGTATGCAAGAGGAAAGTTTTTATTCAATATAACTTGCACTGCTTAAACCTTCGTTTGTCTTTTTCGCATCAGCAATACACGAGTTATCGTAACTTGCAATAGCGCTAAATAAAGCGATTGAGGTGGTTGTTTTATTTCGAGCTCCTTGTTTACCTTTTAATTTAAATCCTTTGTTACGTTAACAGTGTTTTCAAGTTTGTATTGATGTAAGCGAATTTAAAGCAACCATAAATTCGGCTATGAATAGACAGGAATATTGAAATTTATCTCATAGTAAATGCTCTGGAATTCCTCTAAAATGTTGCAATTTTAATATTCCCTTACAGTAACAGAGTGCGAGTACCTTTGATATGATTAGTATTTTTGAATGAAATTTAATTTTTCGTCACTTATTTTCTCGATTTTGGTCATTGTTAGTTATAGTTACTAACTAACGAACGACTAACCTTAATATTATAGTCTGATATCACCGTAACGGAAACAGCTTCAAACCGGTACCTAATTCTGATATGAATATGAAATTATATGTAAATGTCGGCAAAATGTTACCGCACAACTTGACAACTCGACAGCATTGTAAATATAAGGAAACGTTGCATTGAGTGTACCAAAACATGCGAGTTGTCGAGTTCTTATTTTATGAGCAACCGTACCTATAAATTGTTTTGACAGCCGCATATAACAATATTCGTAAAATCTACATAAGATATGGGTAATCATAGTGCACTCAAAATCATTATGTTCGTCGATAGTAGATAGCACGAATTTTTTAACATTTGTATAACGAATTGAAAGTCTATAATAATAATCTTGAAAAAGCTAGATGTTTTATAAAAACGTTTTGAACGTCGAGAATATATCTCTGAAACATAAAGTTCAAATTTTCTTTTACCAGATATTACGTGAGATTTTCAATTTCATTTATCGTATAGAGATGGAATCATACATGTAAAAAAGCCCTTATACGTGCAACGTCCTCGTACCGCAATAGTCTAACGAGCAATATCACCTAACTATGTTCGCTAGAAGTACACCTTGCGTTTTAAACTAGAAATCATTTTACGACTACAAACTCGACAATTGCGCATTTTCTCGTGCGAAACGTCCCACGAAGCAAAGTTTACCACTTCCCATAATTACCAATAAAGCATGTTTTCGTTGATAGCAAGTCAACGAGGGTCGCATCAGAATTATTTTGTTAGCATTTCGCTCCGTGACACCGGGTTGCTGACGTTTCACTCTGATTATCTTCAATTAAAAAGTTGGTTTAGGCGTCCGCAAAATTTCAAGATATTAAAAGAAATTGCTAGCGGCGCGGCAAAGTGGTAACTCAGTGAATTGTCATAATTAGATTAAATGTGGTTAGAAAGTTAACTTAAAATGTTCTTCGGGGATTTTTAATAAATAAATTTTTCTCTTTGTTTCCGTTATACTAAAGAGGTTTTACGCATCGTATGCTCAAAGAATATTGACAGATATGATCACTTCTCGATTGGAGCTCGGCCAACGAACGTCTAGATCTTCTGTACGATTTGTAACTCGATACTATTTTAGCTTCCGTTTGGAATAGATATGCCATTTTAGAGTGTTGTATCTTTCTCATATTCGACATGCTTCGGTTGATATTTATGACCTTTGCAGTTCAAGTTTGCGTTATTTGCCTACATCACTATACTTACGGCATGAAATATGTATTGGTGCAACATTAGGTAATTTGGCAGTTAAATTTGATGAGTAAATAGGGCGCATTTCGCTAAAATCGCATACATAGGGGCGATAGTTACATCGATACGTTTGTCAAAATGTTGTCGGTACACGCAAAGGCGGGTCGAGTGACGCCACTCGCACAATATGATTCCTTTTATTTATTTTAATTAAATGTGCCAGTTGTTGTTTTGATGCGGTGAGGTTTGCTGTAGCGGCAGTTTTGTGTGCTCTATATTCGCCCATGAATTCCGGTGTACGGAGCTGCGGGTAGATGAATATTTTAACATTTTACATATCCGACGAATGAATTCGTTTTCGCAGCGGATATTTTTTTTTTTTCATTTTATTCAGTTATTTGATACGTTTATGTTTGTGTTGCTAGGTATATACCTTTTATTTTTAAATATCACCATCGTCCGGAGATTGGTAGAAATAATAAATTTTTCAGGTTATATTTTTATGCATTGGCAACGGATGAATGCGGAGATTTAACTTTTTGGTTAATTTTTTAAAACTAATTGGGCGCGAAGCAATGAATATTTTGTTTTTATATAAAATAATAATACGTACATATTTGCTTTTAGGTTAAGGTTTTTTAACAAAAATGAAAACCTCATTATGAATATATAAAACAATAATAATGTATTACTATGATTTATCACCATCAATACTTGATATTGTAATGATTTTAATTTACGTATTTAATATTCTAATCTCATAAAGAATGTCAATGTGCATTATAAAACGAACGCTCGTATTTCAATGATCACGTTATGAAGAATTATCGGTCAAAGCTCACAGCGTGATGAAAATCTTCAACATCGTATTTCTTTTATCTAATTGATTCCGCCGTCCTTTGTGGAGAGGCCAGTGCGTGCATGCGGTCCGATTGTGCAGAACCAATCCATGGTTATGACGCAACGTACACACAAAGCGGAACATGCAAGAGGAAAATATTTTCATCTGTCATAAAAAATAGCATTGTTCCTATAAAACATTATTTACGCGTTGAATCACGTAAAGCAGTAAATGATAAAACAAAAATATATTCACAATTATAGCAGTTAGGCTTTTGCAACGACCAATAAAAGCCTTACAATGTTTTTTCCGGCAACGTTGCATTGAATTAGACGGAAATTTCTAGTTCGTTTCTGTTCGTAGTCTGTACGCGATGGCCGGGGGACGCATCTGCGCCCTAGGGACCGAGGGGACAGTAATCATTTAAAAATGCGCATTCAGTGTAAAACGCATATCTGCGATTGCCGCTTACGTTCTACAATCAGATCCTCCCATATCGACTTTTTCCACTTCGTTTATTGCGCCCGGTTCGGGAATAGTTTTTGTTTCTGCCGTACTAATCAACGCCTGTACATGGTCATTCGAGTGAGATTTTCCATTTTGCGATTCTCAATAAAATGTTTCCCTATATTGTTGGTCCAGTTTCCAGTTATACCAGATGCTAGTGCTTAAAGTAGATTGCATCCTCTAAAATGTTATTCAAAATTATATTTATAATATTTTTCAGACGATATTCGAATTTGTAAATTCTATTTTCGTATAACTGTTAAAAATAATCGGAAGTTCGAGAATGTGGGGAGAGTTGAACCAGAAGAATGTGTAATAAGGCAACAATAGTCCGAGAACAAAGCGATTAAGCGATAATAGGAATATAACAAATTCGTCAAAATCTCTGCATAACTGCCCACGACGATAGCCTGTAGGCCACTAATTACAATTGTGGTGATTTCTAGACCCTTCAGTTACAATTCCACTCATTCTTCGAATGGTTCAGGCTGCTGCGGCTATGCGGTGCGAATATCGATTTACATGCCACTGTATAATTCAAAGTTTGAATAATGTATTGCCTTTCATTAGCACATTGGGCAGTCCCGAAGCGTATTTGCACATAAATTCGGCAACCCACTCCTGAGAAGGCTTACGTATGAATGATTACACTTTGACAGAAACCTTGGATCTTTCATTCGAGGACGATTTCTGGTATAAAACGATCCGTGAACATTAATTATGTTACGTTTTATATCTTGGAAATCGTTCACTCTTGCACGAAAATAATATATATTTCTATGATAGTTTGTTAATTGTTTTTTGTCGCGTAAATCGATTAATTCCTACAAATGCCAAAATATATTATGCAATAAGAGAAGTCAGATCATATTTTACTCGTAATCTTATATCATGGGAACTCATCTAATATATCTGTATTCATATAAACATGATAACAACAAACATTTCTCGAATAGTATGAGAAAGTTCGGGCAAACTACACAACTTAATTCCAAGCAATAACAACAATACGATATTAGAAGATTAGTTACGCGAACCTGAATCGGAACCAATTATTAAAGGGAAAATATCGCTATAATAATTAAGTTCAATAATTGCGAGGTTTACGCGCGTGCCATTATCTCGCAACTTTCGATCATTTTATTTTCATTAATATACGCCTCTTCGTGTTCGCATTTTGACTCAATACAATTTTTATTATTTTGAATTCTTTATCATATCGTGTTTGTAATGGAATATAAAATTTTCATTATTTTTTATTGAAATGAATTTATTTACTCATTATACTTACTGTTTCAATTGTGTATTTTTTTTTTTCGGAATCTATATCACGTCTCTACGAACATAAATGATCATCAAATCTATGTATAAATCAATGTCGAATAGTTGCTGTGTGAAAGAAGGACTAACCCACAAATACACTGCAACTGGGTTTTGTTTTAGAAATGTCAATTTTTGATGTAATCTTCTGGAAAACTTTACGTTACGCTTTACTGTTAGGCTTGAACACTTCAGCCAGTGTAATAATAGACACAAGTATACCATCTTTAAACTTCTGATATTCCAAAGTGATATCTATTGGCAGTGACTTGTTTTCTATATGATAGTTCATTTATTCGACTTAGTTTCGATTACATAATATGTGTTTACGGTTTCGAAACTTCGAAATATAAATTTTTTGTTCCGTTTATCAATATTTTGCCCAATTGACCTATAATTACAAACAATAATATTGTTTCCCTTCATGGCAGTTGTTCGTTCGTTCTAGCCAATTAGATTTTATTTATTTTTTACTTTCGAAAGTATTATTATTAATTTTACATACAAAATTTTTTTTTTTGTAATATTAAATATAATAATATAAAAAAAAATCATTCAAGAGTTTTACACGTAAAGTAATATTTTTTCTAAACCCGGTCAAGATATGCGTTTACGGCTTCTGTCATAACATAGTAGTTAGAACGCATTATAGGTATTACAAATTTTTTATTCATGGAATATATGCAGCAAAGATTCAAACAAACCAAGCTCTCTTTTGATTGCGCCTCCGTTTGCAATCATTAGGGAGAGCACCCTGATCAACGTAAATAACAGAGGGTATTAGACTGAT
Source organism: Vanessa tameamea (assembly GCF_037043105.1). Classification (NCBI taxonomy): domain Eukaryota; kingdom Metazoa; phylum Arthropoda; class Insecta; order Lepidoptera; family Nymphalidae; genus Vanessa; species Vanessa tameamea. The sequence continues at coordinate 8,979,690 of NC_087316.1, forward strand.
CAATATATTTGTCGAGTCGTTTTAGTTTTAATTAAGCTCCAGGCCGTTAAGCCGAACCACGCAGTAAAATCGGCTACGCAGCGCGTGCGCTCTAATAAGCCTCTGTGAGTTTAACTCGAAACGTGAACCGTAAATGAGAATTGCCGATAAATCGGACATTATAATAAACATTAACGTGATTGTTTCCCGTTAAACGTCCCTCTCGTCGCAGGTGTGGCCGCAACAATGCGCCTGGAATCTCAACGACTTCAATATTAAGTGTCGACCAAAACCGAAACCCTTTGGGCTCCTCAAGGGGCTAGCCTGTCCATTTTGCTAGTGATAACGCCGCATGGCACGCTAAAAGGATAAACATTAAATAAACCATTACAACCGCTTCCTTTTTCCCAGTTTTAGAGCAACAACGGAATTTAATTTTAAATTGTAAAAGTATTCACGGGTAATAAAATCGCGGCGCTAAATTTTCTAAATAACAACTGTAACTTGAGTAAAGTAAGTTCATTCGATGAAAGTGCTCTTTTATAGGATCACGTTTTTTTAAATAAAATAAAAATACAAATTAGAGATTATTTTTATTGCGCCTATAAAACATTTTCTAATTTAAAAGTAAGTTATGGAAAAATATATTTTATCAACAAAAATATGCGAAAAAATAATGGTTCTTTTTCGTTGCATGAATAAAAGAAATCGTGAGACTTGTCACGGTGGCGTAGGCAACACGTCGCTCAGACTGTACCGATTAGATGTACGCTGGCAAGGAAACGCCTAATCCAATTGAGGGCTTGCATAATTCGCACGACCTGCCTACTGCGCTTCGTATTGTAGTGCATTGAACTAAACGCTTATACCTTGTCCAACAGGCTAGAACATTTGGGCAGAATAACCCGAGTTTAGTTCGTAATCAGTCAAACGGTTATGTGGTTATTACATTTAGAAGCATTCATTTTAAAACACTGCAGATGTTACTATACTATATATTAAATGAAAAGAATAAGAAAAGGTTGGGTTTCTTATCGGAATTGTATGTTTACGCATGCACATCACGTTGTCACTAATCTCGACTCTTAGCGCAATCTCTAGCCATTCCAACGAGAAAACAATACCACCTTTCACGGGGAACAAAGACGAAATAACAAAAGAATGGACTAGACGAATCGGTGCACGGCACATTATCGCCCCCGGGCCAGGAACACACATGCGACTGCCGCTGACCGGCTTTTAAAGAGAGAACTTGAAAAAAATAAAGTGAAAATGCCATTCAATTCGAGCCATGCAGCATTACTGGTAGATTCAAAGGAAAATAATATCAGATTTATGTAACACGATTTGTTTTATTTTCAAATCGAATTGTGAATTTTATCATTCGAACTTTATAACTGTTAAAGTTCACACGTTTGTACTCCATTGCTAAACAGGGAGTTAGCCACTCGAATTTTACCGATTTTTTGTTTTATGATTGACAGCACACGAGCCGTGTTCGGTCGCGCGTTCCATGCCCAGCGGCCCGTGATCCGCTGCTAAGAGACCTACCTATCTGCCGCCTGTTGTGCACACATTGTCACACGTTGCATTACAATTCACTAAATCCATGTGAAGTGAGAATATTTTTCATTCATTGAATGTTTGAATTTCTCACATAAATTTAAAATATCCAAGTACTTCTCATTCCTCACTCCAGTTACATTTCATACTGATACTTACCCGTAGATTTATCTAATTACGTAAATAAAAGAGACGCTCTCATTTGTGTCTAAATGCCGAAGGAAATATGTGTTCATCTCGTTAAAACTTTCGTCTACAAATATAAAATTCAATTTCTGAATGAGCACAAAAAATCTTCTACCCTGTTTTTCGCGTTCATTTTGCATCAACCGACGTAGAATCCTAATTATCTTTCCCAGTTAAGCTTAAGTGAATTATTCCAGCCGCCCACTGTAGCGCACAAACAAAACGGCACGGAGTTCACAACCTCAGTCGAAAATACTAAAACATTAAAGAGAATTCTCGGCACACGTATAATATCCGCTAAGCAGTATGTAGTCGGCGCATAAGCCCGCTATCTTCACGAAGGTAACAGAGCAGTGCTTCAGCCGGCTCAACTTTTAATAACGCCCGCGAAATCATCTAATTAATCTGATTACGGACGGACCCGCACACGAACGCAACACTCCGCGCTAATTCCTACTTCTGAGCATTAAACAAACTTATTTGTCCCGTATAGTGCTTTATGGATTAGCCAGATAGGCTGTGGCTTACGGGCCAAGATAAGCATAAACTAAAGGATATCCCGAAAACGTAATACCCGGAAAACATTTGATAAAATCTGCACGTTCATATCAAAGAGACATAATTATTTTATAATGTATTTTCATCATTCCAATATATAATAGTCATATGTTTCTCACTATAATTTTAAATTAGATATTTTTTATTGTCTAATGTTAAAGACGAAACATTAATTATTTAAAAAATGCGTTAAAACAGTAAAAAGGATATAAGATATATTTTTAGGATGTCAGTGTATACAAGCCTTATAATTGTAATTACATAGACCTTGGACCCTCCTTCAGCTGACTCACGCGATGAATGAGTTTTACATCTAATGGCGATCTTATCATCGCCCCAAGATGGAGCAAGGTGGCCGTATCAGTATAAACTAGGTTATATATGTATAATACGGGGACTTATCTTGACCAAATAGGACAAGCTTGTCCAGGTCATAAATAAAGGCAGGCTTTGATTTCTGTAGGTGACCCTCGCTTTTACGGTTCTTAGGGTCGTAAGGTCCCTTTTAATAGTTTGTAAGGATATCACCCTTAATTCGCATAATGAACATGTGATTACGTTTAATGCCCAATTTATAGACCTTTCTAAATAACTTCTACAACGTAGTAAGGATTCATTTAATGTAATTTATGCCGTCTCTCTGAGTTCATTGCGTATTAATTTCTTGACAATTACTCTTTAATCCGTTTTCTTTAGAAATTAAATATTTAAAGCTACAATTTGTGGTGCTTCCGTTTTGCTAAGAGTAAAGGAGGACCGTTCGGTGAAAGTAATATTCAGAATTATATCGTTACTACGCCTGGGGATCGTATAACAATTATCTCTGCCTTGATTTAACGAGTATTTGTTTTAACGTTAAGTTGTTATTGATGGACGAATTTCATTTAATAAAATAACATTACTTATAATTGTATTTCTTTTTTAAAATTATATTTGTAGCAATTTTTTATCTATAATCTATTAAACATTTAATCTATTTTCTAGTTCTGTTTAACTAAATACATTTTGTAAAGTCTACAGTAATTGTAATTTTTTTTTGGAATTTACGTCTATTTTCTATTAAAATACAATTACAAAAAAAATTCAAAAAATGTTGCGTTTTTCAATGGAAATATATTATATAGTACCTTCTAACAATACCTGGAAATATTTCCAAAAAAAGTTACCGTTTTCGATAAAAGGTAAAGCCCATTGGTAGTGCTATCTAACGGCAGAATACAGAAAGAGGCTGGCGGGAGAGCTCAGATAGGCAGATGGAGCGACACGAAAGCGACATTTCAATTTGAGTATATATTATTCATGGTAATGCGTTAAAAGCAGCGCACACTTGCTCTCAGCGAACAGGCGAGTAATCGCGGCGCACGTGCGGAGCTAGATACGTAATATGTATATTCAATGCAATGCTTTAAAATTGTCGTTTCGCGCCATTTGCAACAGCGCTCGGCCCGATGTGCTCCGCTTATAAAGTAACACTACGAAATGTGGGCCCAGTTTTTATTTATCGTACTCGTACATTGCTTTTTACCTATCACGAGAAATTTCCGTTGAAAACATGGTCCCATTGAATTCAGATATCTAAAAATTTGACTGATGTTTTTCAATAATGTGATTGCTACGAAATTTTATGTTACGTGATTTTCAAAAAGGTAATATAATATTTTAAGCTGAAATATGAATACGTACAAATTGAAAAAATGTTCGTTACTTTGCACGAAAATTCATCACATTGTTTACAATCATTATAAAATTTATTTTATCAGAGAATTCATTCAATTCTTAATACAATTAATTAATCTTCGTAATGTATGATACATAAATATGGTTAAGCAACTTGGCAGAACAATCAATTCGAAGTATATTTATAATACGTTAAACGCGAACAACTATTCCTGAGTAATATAACCTCCTAACCTAACTGAAGTTCAGTTAAAGTAAACAGTAAACTATTATTCGTTCCATTAGACTGATTATATACAAAAATATATTTATAGGTTAAGTTTAATGATCTCTGAAGGAAAAAGATTTCAATCAGATTTCTTAAAAACTGTTGATTTTGGTACTAATACTAGTACATACTAGTCGCCTAGCCATTTGATAGTCGGAGGAATGATATTGACCTTTTGGAGAATGTCGACCTAACACAAAAGCTATATAAAAATCATAACTCCTTGAAACCAGAAATTATTTCAAAAAGAAAAACATCATATAATAACTTAACTTAAAACGTACGTTTTTCATGTTAAGTCAATACAAACATCTATTATTCATCTTCGAAGACATGGAAACGAAATTTGTGTAAGTGCGTTGTGAGCCAATCTCGCCATCTTTATTTCATTCGGAATAAATGGATTACTGTTCACAAACCTTTCGCTATCGGCAGTCTATTTGGTTTCGTAAGCGATTTTCTTCGAATTATTGTTACTTATAATGGTTGAAATTTTATCATATATATATATATATATATATATATATATATATATATATATATTTTTTTTTTTTTTTTTTTTTAATAAAAACATTATTATACCATAGTAATAAGATACGATATATATTAGTATTTTGTTTTATTCCAGAAATTCTTATGGTAGAATTTTATTAAAGTATAAATATGATTTAAAAAAATAAACTCTGAATATTTGTACTGAAATTAGTATTCAAAATGTTCTTAATACGGATGGTATAAATGTATCAACTGTACACATAAACAACGACCTAGAGGGAAATTCTGTGATGAACATTCATATACCTATTCTGTTTATATAGAGCGATGCCGCGTGCACACGCATATCGCATGTAAAGCTGCTTCAATTCATGATGGATGGTAATCGATACTTCAATGATCGTAATGAACTTAGAATGCATCATCGGATTCAAGTCATTGGATGTATGACGAAGAAAATTATAAATCATTGTATTTATCGTTTAAAACTGTCATTTTGCTATTGGCATCTGGTTTGAAAATCGTACTATTTTAAATTTCATAATCCATAAAGAAATACAACTAGTAAACAAATATTTCACGTGTTTTAATTATACAGAAACCAAAAAAAACTTAATTAAATAAAAATGGGTAGTCACCTGTGCTGGCTCCATTTTATCGGTATCCCAAGACATAAATTGCAAATGGAAGTAATTGTTGGAACTTTTGCAAGCTAAGGGGAAAGTTAAGGAGCTTGGAATTCGTGTCGAATCACCTGCCGCCAGTTTTAAGACTTCTAATTTATCAGCGGAGGCACCCGACGCGATAGACCGAAGGTCGGCAGGCCCGAAGTAAAATAGCCTGTCTCGTCTCGTTACATCGAGGATCTACTAAGAATTCCTTCAATAGATTAAATGGATCACCTAATGCTTAGTTATTACAAGCCATAACTTTCTTAACTGCCAATGTTCGAAGGAGATGGAACAGACATTTTCTTCGATTTCCAAATTCTTCGACGAAAAGAAATCGTGTGAAATGTTTCTCGTTCAAATAGCGTTGATACGTCGAATTGTCCACAGCCAGTTTAAAACGTTTTATAGAATAAAACAAACAAACTGATTTCTGTATTTAAAATAATAAATACGCTTAATAGTTAAAACCGGTTTATGGATGACAAATCCTCATAATAAAAACATTAACTAAAATGTCTGGTTGGTTTTGTGCGTATATTACGGTATCGCGCAAAAAGGCGGGTTTTGATTGACGCCAGCAATCGGCTTAATGTAACCTCGAGGCAAGTTTTGCGCGGCACAAACGAATGGTTAAAATCAGAGGTCGACGCGAAGCGACGCAATCGCTCATACGTCACGCAGAAGGAGCTTTCCGTATAATTCATTTCGGTATTCATATTTGTCTTAGAAGTTGATTCCTTCAATGTGTCAGAATAAAGTTTTTTTTTTTTTTATAAAAAGTCTCATTATATAAAATGCCATGACGTGTTATTGAAAAAGTTTTACGAAAATATATTTCGATCTCGCTTTGTCGTTCCTACAAATTGAATCGAGTCCCTTATTTTTAGCTGGAACTATGCTGGGCGTATGGTTTATATTCGTCGTTGGAGATTACGTGACTGGAAATAGTAAAATCGGATGATGATGTTGATAATGTAGGTCGTAATGGGCCATTGCCAATAAAACCTTATAGGTAAGCGATGGATTAGAAGCAACTGGGTCAGGGCAAGGCCCGTGCCTTATGAAAATTACGCAGTTTTGGAAGGCAGCGCTACACTATACAGTCGGAGGCATTGTGTTATCAATAATATGCTACCACGCCTACGATTCGAGTGCTCTGAATAAAATATTTACCTTCATTATTCTCAACATACAGTTTTATTAAATGTAAGAGAATGTTTGTATTTTTATACTTCTGCTAAAATATTAAAAGAAACATTTATACGTTGGAAAATTGAAACTATATCTACGATCAATATCTCACATACCTTTAGTAACGTGCTTCCAATCGCATGAGCACTTAAAATGTTTTATACTTTTAACGTCATCCCGTTTAAAAAGTTTCCTTAGAAAAATGTCGATGAAAAACTTGCTCTCCACCGACTTGGTACTACCGTACACTGTCTTATTCTTATCAATAGAAAAATAATTTCGAAAGTTGCAAAAACTTTTTCCTTTATTTCAAGACTTTGTTATTGAAAAATTAAGTCCATAACTCAATATAGTACGAGAAAAAAATAGGATATACAGAATTAAAAAAGTAATAATTAGCAGTATGTATAGTTTTGTCATGAAAAAACTATAATTCTTGTGGATTTGATGCTTCAGCGACATGTGTTACAGTGAAATTTTATTTTATCACTTATTAGATATTTAAAATTCCTTATCATTATCAAAAATATCCTTATATAACCCTAACCATAGCATGATAATCATTCACAGTCCAAACGCAGTCATGTTTAATAAGTGGATCATTCACGCCTGTCATTTCCAAAGACCATACGTTGGCAGCGTTCACGGAGCCTTTTCATTTCCATCAACAGTTTTGGGTATCGTATATATATTGCCAACAACGGATCCTGATCCTTAAACGAATTAATTTGGAAACCTGTCAAAACTTAATAAACTAAAGATATTCTATGCAGCTAAGTACCTGCGATCCTTCAAAAGATAACGTAGATCAATATCATAACTTTTGCCCACAAACTTAGTGGCCGCAGTGGCCGTCTAAAACTTTCATGTGCCTGATAATTTACATAATAGAATACGGTAGGTCTATCTACTATCGGGGTCATCCGAACTTCTGGATTAGGGCTTTCACCGGCAGGGCTTATCGGATTTTGAACGAATTTCGGGATGCTTGCGATAGCGATGTCATTATGGATACTCGATTTATATGCAGATTGGAAGTGAAGTAGCGGCGGCGGCATGCAGGCACGCGCCGGCGACCGCACTTGCAAGATGCAACGCTCACTTCAAAATAATAAATATACCTTCTACCAGCAAATATCGCTTTCTCATTACGCTAGATATTCAATAACGTGACTATCAGACGATATATAATTTCATAGATACATAAAACTTTATATGATATATGAAAGTATAATAATTATGAAAACAATTTCGTTAACGAATTCGCTACACGGGATGTTTACGTCCCATCCGGATAACTCGGAAGTAAAGTAACACAAACGAATTTATTATGTATAATGTGTATAGATTCTTTGTCACTTTTGGAACTGAGAATCTTGTTCAAGTTTTCCGCTCTCGACCCAACGAAGACAGAGTCTCCATTGTAAGGATTTAACAATATCTTGCGGCCCGTTGCATTTCATAGAATAATAATAAAATATCACAATGGATGTCAACTCTATTCATGATAAGTGCCTAAGACGGAGCGCGTCAGTCGCATAATTCACGAAATCAGATGATGACTGAATAATTTCAATGAAAGGGTTGGTTTGAACTTGTAACATTGTTACAAGCGTCTTTTGTTAAGGTCTTGGTCTGATTGCTTAACCTTGAAGAGCGTTATTGAATTGACATCTAGGACCTTCTTTACGTCTCCTACATTTCCATACGAACATAATCGTATTATGCAGATCGGCTTATACAAACATCTGTATTATTACTGTAATTAATTTTATTCGTTGATAAATTTATAACACATAAATTTACATATTTTTTCATTTAGCTGCTGTAATTATGCTGTGTTATTGCGATATCATCTAAGCAACCATAAGACGAAGGTTTACGTTCATTTCAATGTATGAAAATGTATCATAATTTAATATGACGTTCCCCTTAGTAATAAATGAATAATTTTGACTCAATAAAATACTTTTAAAATTGTTATAAATGAATGCATTAAAAAGTATTCACCTATATAGTTCGTATGGAAGTAGTTATATAAATCTCAACTTATTAAGTTCCTTGCCGTATTTAATAGAAAAAAATAGCTCGGTTCGGATTATTTTACGGGCTATTTCATTTATCTCAATATCGAATACCAAAACATATTGGCCGGAACGTTTAGCACCTGAGCCAATTTACCATTGCAGTGAATTTCACTATATATTCGATTTCCGTTCGCTTTATTAATGACCGGTCTATACTGGGTTTCATCGTATTGAAAACACGCATCAATCTTGTGATTGTTTAAAGATAAAAGAAAAGAGGTATTACCTGTCGAGTTTCCTCCCCGTAGCTCGACTCTGATAAAGTGTTAAAGTTAACATTTTATTAATTGAATATATCGCAGTGTGTACAAACTTGAGTACAAGCTAGTAAGAATTAAACTTATGACTTTTGTTAAATTAATTATGAACACTGAAATAATTAGTACCGCTGTAAGAAAATTGAATGAATGAAATTTAAAAAAGTTCCTTTGTGTAATGTTAATTAGATAAATGTCGTTTTAAGGCAGAAATGAAATAGATAAGTATAAAGAGAAGCAAAATAAATAAATGAATAGGCAATCTAGATGATTCGTCTCTTTCATTGCCGCACAGAGGAATACAATATCCATGGAAGGCCGAACCCCTTTGCATGTTTTATACAAGCCAGCTGTCAAATTCAAGTTGTTTTTGTTCGTCCATTTTCAACGAAACTTTCGGCGAAAAAGTGTAATGAAAAACCCAACACATCATTCATCTTTCACCCGCGCTGTCTATTATGAATTGCAGTTTTTAAAAAGTTGGTAATTAACATCGGGCCACAGTTCAGGGCAGGTCCCAAGTTTTAAGTGGTGTAAAGTTTGAAAATGCCCTAATCATTAAAAGTGATGGGCTTACTTCAGTGATAAGTTTATGCGGGTCACGTGATGGCGGCAACTTATCAAATTAAACGCTGCTTTGACAACCAGATATTATTTTTAATATAACATTACACCACAACTTCCCAATGACATATGTATAATTATGACGCGTATGAACATGATCGATTGTTTATTTCAAGCGTAGCTCACTTAAGTGTAAAATATGATAGACAGTCTATTTATTATCATAATTAAAACGTATCTGTGATTCAAAATTCATATTACCGCACATCAATTATAAAGCTTATTCAGTAAATATTTTAGACATTTCCACCTAATTATTGAATCCCAAATCTATTACAGCCCGTGAAGATCATTTTCTTCCCCAAAGATTTCACTTTGTGTCGTACTAAAGTACAGGTTAATAAGTAATGAAGCGGATTCCGAGTTTTGTTTGTTAAAGTGATTATTCAAATACGTAAAACGTTTTCGGCTTTTCCTAAACTTCTTTCATATTTTATTCATCGATCCTTCACGGTTCGAGACATTCGTAATCGTTGATAAGATTTGAACTGTATACACGAATGGCTTGAATATATTTTTCTATAGCATCCTGTTCTGTACTTTAAAAAGATTATTTAAATTTTATATTAATATTTTATTGAATACGTAATGAAATTATTTTTCTTTAACTTTGCTTTTAAATATAGATTATACTTGAAATACATTTTTATATTCTTAACGCTGCCTTTAAATGGAATGTTTATTTAATGATTCGGTCGTTATAATTCAGTTGTTGATACGGTTTATATTACCGGTATAATATAGCATAATATTATATTTATAACTTCGTAAGATTGAACGAGGTCACGCTTCTCACGAACTTGCAAAGAAAACTAATCCTATTCCGATATTATTCCGGTTCCCAATCAATTCGCCTATAAAAACAGAAGGATAAAATGCTGCTATCCTTTCCCGAGAGTTCCCTCCTTGGAGAATCATTACGTAAATACGACAAAATTGTACAGTCTGTCCTCGGGAAGGGGTGTTATTTATGGAGGGCAGAGGGCGGAGTGTATCCGAGTGGCTCTATTAGCTCAACTAATATTTTCTTCTTCGAGTTAATTGTTATGTCGCCTTTAAGACCAGGTGGCTTGTCCCATTAGGCTGCCGCGGGCGACTTAATGCCGGCACAAAACTCGAGGAGCCGCTGAGAACTTCCTCCCGCGGAAATATTTAAACAAATTAAAACTTTTTCTTTCTACCATTTCCCGAAGCCTGCTTATTCTGATTCGTTTTTATTGAGTTTTCTCTCACTTTCAACTGATTTGCCGAAAGTAAGGTCGTAATTTAATTTGGGTGTATAATGTTGTGTGTCCATGCGTATCCCTCAAATCAAAGCTTGCCTTTTATTTACTCGTTTTCATTATTTCTGTAAGAGCTAAACTTGGTACGCTTTCCTTGAGATAAAGTATAAATCAGTTATCTTTAAAACAACTCTAGAATAATTGTATCATTTTGTGAATGTAAAATAAAAAATGTATTGTCGACAAATTTCTAGTGTCTTAGCAAGAAGGAAATTGGTATTTTCTTAACTCAACTCTTAGCATAGCGTAACGCAACCTGTTGATTCCGTCGCTATAACATGAGAATAACAGAATTTTAAACAATGAAGAAACTTGAGCAACCCCGTTCTCTCCAGAATAATAATAATAAAAATGTCACTTTATATTTCAATAAACATGCCTCTATAGAGTTCAGCGGATTGAAAATATAAAAAATAATGTTTTGTATCGTAAATCCGAAGTTATTCAATTAAAAACTTGCCAACTCGACCACTAAACCTATTTGTGAACTGCTTTTCTAAAGGTTTATCGTTGCGGGTTCGCAAGAACTATCCCTCGTCTGATTTCGTATACCTACGTCAAAGGGCTTAAAATTCGTTCTGACAAACATGACTGAAACAGTGCAAGGAAGTTTTTTGCAGGGTCTTTCATGGATTATTCAGTATTTAACAGAATACATCGATAAATTTATTTCAAGCGCAATTTATACCTGTCCTTCTCTAACTTGCATAATTCGTTTTTTAATTATCACTTAACCTAAGATTTAACAATTATTCTATCAATAATTTATCGGATCTAAAAAAATGTTTTCGATCTATTCTTATTTCATTATATTTCTAATTCAAAATAAATTTCGAATAAAATTTTTATTATTCTTTATATATTTTTTTGTAAACTATACTTTCAAGAACAAAAACAAAGAGACACAATTAATCTGGATTAATTATAACGAGCTCAAAGCGGTTTCATTTATAATTGCTATCCGTGCCAGTAAGGAAAATATAAGAAAATCTTCTTGTGTCGGAAGAAATTATGAAACATGACGAATGATGCTTTTACGATAAAAGAAAATGCATTAACCTGACAATATCAATAGACCTTCCTATTGTTCTTCTCAAACATACACATAAAATACAATACAAAATATTAGAAACCTAAACGACTTCAACTCTAACTTAGTAGTTACTTTTACAACTCTAAATCAATATATTCAAGACTGTTAAACTCGTAGACGCATTGTTCCTGAAATTGTTGGTATTTGACGGACGAAAGCTGACCATTACGAATGGACTGTTTCCAAACTGCCAAAGTAACCGCAAAAGCGACCAAAGTGAGAAAACAATCGCATTGTTAGAGAATTCCTAGAAACAACCGACAGTTCTAATTTGGCAGGATGAGTGATTGTAATCATTTGACGCTTTGTTTCTCATGTATCAAAACTTTCGAAACCATTATCTCACGACTAGTATATACTAGTACTAGAATATATATTCTCAAATGAATCTAATCATACTTATATAGTAAACGTAAATTCTACTGACCTGGCAAAACCTTGGCATAGGCGTAAATCTTGGGTAACAATAAACATTAAAGACTCAAGATGAATATAGTAGTACAGGCAAGTACGTTATGAAACGAATCTGGCTGGCAAATGATGTTAAGCGACCACCATTGCCCATAGAGATACTTTAAGTAGCATCGATCATTCCTTATACCACTAATGCGCCTCCAATCTTGGGAACCAAGATATTTTTCTTGTGATTGTATTTACACTGGGTGTCTTACCCTTCAAACCGGAACATAATAATACATACATAATCAGCCTGTAAATTTCCCACTGCTGGGCTAAGGCCTCCTCTCCCGTTGAGGAGAAGGTATGGAGCATATTCCACCACGATTGCTGCTCCAATGCGGGTTGGTGGAATACACATGTGGCAGAATATCGTTGAAATTAGACACATGCAGGTTTCCTCACGATGTTTTCCTTCACCGCCGAGCACGAGATGAATTATAAACACAAATTAAGCACATGAAAATTCAGTGGTGCCTGCCTGGGTTTGAACCCGAAATCATCGGTTAAGATGCACGCGTTCTAACCACTAGGCCATCTAGGCTCGCGGCAAACCGGAACACAACAATACAAAGTATTACTGTTTGAAAGAATATATGATTAGTGAGTGGTACCTACCCAGATAGGCTTGCACAAAGCCTTACCACCAAGTGAATAAGTGACAATTAAATTTCGACACAGTATAGTTGGAACTTCAAATATAAGCTAAAAATATACGATGAAACTTTAGACTAAATATCGTACTAGCGATTCTCGACGTCATAAACGTAAAGGTTAATGCGACTCAAACCTAATAAGATTGAATCGATGTCGACCTAATTTCGATATGCATCAAATACGTTTTATTAGGCTCCAGGGAGCGGTGACACACTGTATCAACGCTATACCTAAATACAAGCAGGCTGTTTACAAACCAATGTGTCACAGCATCCATCCGTGTTCGTATAGACGTACACACAAACAAACAATACGACAAACGTAGTGATTGTGCAGATACTAGCTCTGACAAATGCTAGGTTCACAAATAGCGATATCGCATGCCTGCTTTGATGAATCGCGCTGCCGAATGTAATGCTCGTAATTCAACAATTGTTGTATGCCCTCGTAATACCGCTGCAAGTTCAGAATATCGTATCCGCAGACGAAGTTTATTATTTTTATCCCTCGCTCTATTTAACCATCATTTTATTGTTAGTATATAATTTCCTGAATAGGTATATACAATGATTTGTCTGATGCTGTCTCATATATTTCTCGTAGTCTTATAAATTTAACAGACATTTTATTTATGTTTAACTCGAAGCTAAACTTGTTTTTGGATCAAATAAAACCTGGTTAGCATTATATTAGACATGCTTAAATTAAATTAAAATAAAGAAATTTCAGTCGACACAAAAGAAAATATCGTTGTAAAACATAGGAATAATTTAAAAAACATCCAAAACAAAGATATCAGAATGTCTAAAAACTGTAGGAGCGTAGTAAATCTCGTAAGCGACAAAGGAGAAAAAAATTAAGGCTTAGAAATACTCTTAAACGTGCCTATGTCGCAAATTAATGCGACAGGTATCTCTGGGGACACGGCGGGTGTCTCCCCCTTAAATAAAATACCTAATAATAGAGGTACAGTTTAGTACGAATGAGAAACATTAGAGGGAATTGTTACAAGTCCGAGTTCATTGATACCACCCTTAAAGTAACGTGTACACTGTACATTAATTACAATACATATATTAATATAAATTTACTTCATTGCGGTGATGCTATAACCATTTCATTATTTTATGTTATAAAAATATCTTATAAAGCTGTACGACATTTTATTCAACTTAAACAAAAGACAACACAAATTATGATGTTGTAAACAATAAGTAAAACTCGTTCTATTCCACGATGGCCGGGCTAAGTCATAAAAATTCCGAGCGTATACACCATACATTGTCTCCAATTTCGCTCACTCATCCGGGCGGCTATGAAAAATATTTCAGCAAGAGTGGAATTAGCAAAGTTCTAGAGAATTCCACACGAGGACGCCACACATTGCCCGAATATTAAAAGGCGAATTAGACTGGGCTAGCCGCGACGTGTTCATAAATGTTCATATTAGGGATCCACTTGTTACGGAGCACTTGAGGATACGTGACTCCTGTCGCTTCAAACTTAGCTTTTCACTACCATTGAGGGACCATCCATTCTATGTCGTATTATATCTCCGACATGAGAAGCTACAAATAATAAACCGCGGTCCACTTTAACTTACATACGACGTTCATAACTTCGCTATAAACCAAACCAAATGTAGACGCGACACTAAACAAAAGCTTAGATTAAATATAAACTTGCAAAGTACTTAAGTTGAAATAAAAATAATGTGCGTTTGTTAAAATACAACACCCGCGAAGTTGTTCGTGTGAATCCACAATAAACGTAATCTTATTTTAAAATATTTTAAATTAGAGAATAACAAAGTAATATTTCTCTTTTATTAAGGATTAATACCGCAATATATTTAGACAAAGTATGCGATAAAAATTGTTATTTTTAGGACACGAAACTATCCAAAACATTCGAAATAGATGACCGGCAAAAACTAAAATTGTGTTATTTCCGGAGTAGGCTATTGTTTGTTTATTTATTTTATACGTACCGTTTAATAACCAGCATATCAGTTGCTACATAATATTACGTTGTCTTGTAAGTGAGTAAATTAGAATATATAAAAGATTAAATAATGTTAATATATAAGTTCAAACACAGTATAGGTCGCCCTTGCAACGTCAGTTCCGAGAAGAATCGAATTTGCTAACTAGTTTGAAAAAAATATAATGTTTAAAAAATATATATTATTTCAACTTCGTTAATACATACATTATATTTGATATTCAATAATAAAAAGATTTAACAATAATATAAAATATGATTTAAATTATTTTACGTGTTTTTAATTTCTAGTAATATATATTTAATAAATTTTAATGTTATTTACAGTATGTCTAAATAAAATAACTCAGATTCAAAACCAGTAGCACCTAATGACGCCCGCGGGAATCTATTGATCACCGGTACAAAGTTCGGTATCGTAACATCTCTCAAGGGACGGCCGCCCGGTCAATGCCAAGTCCCACTCTGTAATAACGTAACAAAAATATTTCTTTATTTGTATACACGACTACGTACCAGCTATCCCACTCAACCTCACATAAATACGGCGTCACATAAGTCTGGCCTTGAGATAGATAAGTTTATAAATAGCATTATGGGATCAAACGTTACTTCACTAAACAAAAATGATAAATTTAATTTAAATTAATCTGACTGGATAAATTGAATTAAATTCAAAATTGACAACAGAGATGGCAAGTGAATAATTCTCAATAAATAGAGTAGTTAATAGAATAGAGAATAAAAACCAAATCCGAAAATAATCTCTTTATAACATTTGCCTGTTTGTAACTCTTTAATATTTAATCACCTAATAAATATATTTTATATAGCGAGAAATTTAAACTGTATTTTTTAAATGTTTAAAATTTTAATTAAATTGCTGTTTTCATAAAATATTAGTCTCTTAACCTTAATTATTGATATTCGAAATGGCCGCGTTAATTTCAGAAAGTGATTATCAAAGTAAGATCTACAAGTGATTGAAATACCCACATCTAAATAAATTAATTTTATGTTTAATCAGCCAAATTGTTTTCAAATTATCGAAGTTTAATCATCAAAATGTCTTCTTTATTGATAACAAATATAAATTCAACTTAAATATTATTTCAAATTTTATAAAATATCATTAAGAAGTTTATTAACATAACAAAAATTTGAACAACATAGGACCATATATTGAACAAAATATTCTTGTATTATTTTGGTTATTGTAAACATGGAAACTTGTAACTGGATTGCTCCCCAAACAATGTTTTTTTATGAAAAAAAATTATACTGTACTAAATGCTATAATAACAAATTTTTTATTCACCATAAAAAAGGTTGTCAGCTTCGCTTGTGACCAAACAAAGGCATTGCAATTCCCGGTTAAACAAATCACCTCTAAACAAACGTTTCTACGGGTAAGAATAATTCAGCAAGAGGTCACCTGTTACGGGTATTCGACATCGATCATCGGGAGTGCGTTGTTCCGAGGCTCCTGCGTAATGGCACCCTGGGGATCGACCGACGCTGGCGACTCCGACGCCAGACAAAACCCTCGAGCCCTTCTGTCATACTAAACTTACCCACTTTTTATAAACATACAATTTGAACGAAATACATTCGAACATCCGCTGGGTACTCCCCTGTCACGTATCACTGAAAGTTTAATTAGATCTTTATAATTGTGGCTTAACATTTGGATATATGTCAGATATACCGCTGCGTTATGAATATTAGATTGCAATTTTGCACAATAAAGAATGTATCGCGGTTTTGTAAGCGTACAGGGAGATTTAAAAACGTAACAATGAGGCGAATTTGGCTGTGGCATTCGAGAGGCCAGGCGTTGACAGCGCATCTCTACTTGCGTGTATTGTTCGTGTCCTAACCGTCGACTTTCCATTTATTTCTCTATGAATACGTTATTACCTGCTCGCCCCCGCTTATCAAAGTTTATTTGCAGCGTGTGGTTTACTCTGTACCGGTGCTTATTCGTTATTACAGCGCTGGAGTGTTTTATTGCTAGGGCGGGGCTCAAATCGCGCACGACGCCCTTGTTTTTCGCTATTTTTCCTCGCGTAATGTTTTAAGGATTTGAACTTTACTTTATGTCTTTTTGTTGCAGATCGAGGACGCCATGTTAATGTTCGACAAACAAACTAATAGGCACAGAGGTAAGTGAAACTTTAATTTATTCACGACTTACTTTTGATATAGAGTACAACATTACAATAGGCAATACCTAAAAATTCAAATATAATATTGTCTTGAATAAAATTTAAATAATAACGCGTGCTATGACATACGGGGCACATTACAGCTCTAAGCTCCTTGGTAGGAACGTGTACGTAGAGCATTTTGTCACCCTGTTTTCCTTATAAACACGAAAAACCCCACGTTTGCATGTCACATGAGGAAACAACAATATCATTTTGTGCACGATCCGCCTCATTTCACTGGTCGTCTCTGCCACATTCGATGTTGGTTAACTAGCAACGGATAAATACGGGCGCCATCGCTCAATGAATTTTATCCACTATATGAAGGCACGTCTAGCCCTTTCCACGATCCTTTCTATCAACAGTTACCAATGATATATAAAAGTTATCGAAGTTCAAGTAAAAGTGGTGGAGGCACAGCTCCAGTGTAGCGAAGCGAAACGTAGTTTGTAGGCAGAGTCGTCACTAAATAGGTTCACCGTTTTCGATATTGTATTCTCTCCCTCGTGTTACGACTATTCCCGACTAATAAATAACAAATCGACGCCCGAATAAAATATATGGTTTCTTTGTAAAGATTTCTTACGGTACTGAATGCGAAATATAGAGAAAAATTGGATTTAATTTCGAATCATGTTAGATTTTCTCAGGAACGAACACGTCGAATCAAGACACAATAATTCTATATCAAAGTTTATACATTTCCATGTAATAATTTGTTGAAAACTTAAGAATCTTTACTTTACATTTCAACAAAATTTCTTGTAACTATTAACAAACAAATTGTGCGTAACGACAACAATCAGCGACTTGTATATTGTAGAATCAGTTGCTTTCATTATGCGTACAAGTCGTAAGATTTAATTAAAATCCACGAATTCGTATCAAGGTCGGCCATCTTTTGTCGGCAACGAAGGTTCCCTAGCAGTTACAGCAAATATAATGTTAAATTTACTTTTGTAATCCCCATTACACAAAAACAGGTTGACCTAAATATTCAAGCTCAGTGAGATATCGTTGCGACGTCATTTATGCAAGTTCGCAAAAACGAATCCTACTTCATTATAAGACAAGGCAAAACCTTCATTGTTATGATCTCAGTAAGAGATGAAATGTCTTGTTCCCGTTTCGGTTTCACGCCCTTTGCGTGTCATTTGGACTGTATTTGAGATCCCACACTTTGTAATAAGACAAAACAAAGATATAAAATATCATGTCGCACTATTTAAACAACTTCTACTTGTTTTAATATACAAATCTATGATATTTTCTTCTGATAACTTGAATCTACTTATTATCGCTGTCTGATATTACTTCAGCGACCTGTATTAAGCCTTATTTTGTTTGTATCTAGTGTAGTTGTACAATGATGATCTTTGAAATTGCCACTATTTATATAAAGGTTGTAAATTATTAATTTTAAACTATAAATATTTGGTATCAATTATAAAAAAAAAAAACTGAATTTACTAGCTGGTTAGGCTTTATGCAAGTTCTTCTGGGTAGGTATCACCCAGTCATTATTTCTTTTTACCGCAAAGTGCTATACTTTGTATTTCTATGTTCCGGCTTGAACCAGCGTAATTACTGGCATAAGCGAAATAATTTCTCAGTTCTCATATTGAGGTGAGGCATTATCGTTGTAGGGATATGTTAACCAAATATCTTGCAATATTAATAGCTATAAGCAACGTTGACCAGATAAATATGTATGTTGTAAAAAAAACATGTTGTAAAATTTAGATTGGCATCGTTTAAGAAATTGGTTTAAGTGAAAAATTATTTATTTAGTGAATATTTACATTCTATAACACATTATCTCACGACCGCTTAATAAAAAAGATCCAACGCTAGTCTCTGATAGCAATTCGGGTTATTATCCCCTGAACGTAATCAGTTGGGTCGGGTTATCCTTGCGAGTAATGTAAAAATATCCCCTGTTTATTTGTATCAGAGTCGGGATAGAGGCAACCCAAACGCATATTCTGTCTGAATATGAATGCAAACTGCCCCGGCGAACTGCCGGAATGGCGAAAATCAAATTAGGTATGGCTTGAATACTTTACGGCGACGTCGGGAAAAAAAAATTGAAATCAAATATTCATTGACTTTCAACCGGATAAGCCGGCCCGCAGCCATTTCAATACATTTTATTATCTATTTTTCGCGGCCCCTGCCTTCGTGACCCCAAGACGACTTCTGCCCATTTGAATTATTAATTCCGAAAATCAAATCATGTAGGCGCAGAACGTTATTGTGCCCTATTTAGCTGGTTCATATTTTCCTTTCGTCGGTATTATCTGTATGATGTCATTGAACTTTTGAATATTTCACGATAATTACTAAAAAAATTATCTGACTTATGAAAAACTTCTCGTTTTATCATTAATTTGAATTCACTGCAGATATTCATCGTTTATTTGGTTTTGATAATGACTTACGTAGTATTTTTTTTTTTTTTTCGGTTTAAGTGTCTAATGTCTTTGTTAGGCAATTGCGATCAGATAATACGTATGCTATAAACGCTGGATTGAATGGAGGTTTAAATGGCGATTTTTTATATAAAGCTGTTGAAAAATAAAAAACCTTTTAGCCTTTCCAGTACATTAAATATGCGCGAATAATGCGTTTAATAGCACCCTTTACTTTTATTTACGACCTTTCCCTGTTGAAAAAAATAATTAACGATGTCCCCTTGCAAAGTTTTCCATTGTTTTGCTTTTAATATTTATTTTACATTCAAAATTTTGAATACCTGTAAACGCAACGTACTTTATTATTATAATAACTCTTTTACAAGGCAGGCGTGAACGGCTCCGTTTTTATTTCAAATAAACTAGACAATTAATATAATCTCTGCGCTTTGTTGATCAAAGTCCTGTTTTTTGGCAATCATTAATTTAAGCACCTCAGAGGTTAAGTAATAATTAAAAAAGAATACTGCCTCTAACGAAGTCAAAAATATTAGGAAACCAAAGAAGGTTTTCCTTCGTTTTTCTCATTGGTTTCACTATAACTGCTAACCGAGCTCGAAGCAAATGCCATTACACAAAGGTAAACCGACACGTGAGACAGTTCATAAATATTAAAGAAAAAACTGGCGGAACCAATCTCTGTGGGGTGGATCCGTCTATTTTTCCTTTAGTGGTCACGCACACTACGGGGACGCATTTCACGTGCGTGCCTACAACCGTGTAAATTTTTGCTGCATAACAGTTTTAGCTATATCACATTTTGTTTTCGTGATGTGTAAAGACGCCCATAGCGTGATTCATGAACAACGATCGTTTTCAACGTTCCCATAAAATATTCGATACACACATTCATCTTGATATGAAATTTTGTCGAACTATTATAATATATATACTTAGTATCGTACAAAATAGGTTACGGTAAATTATTTTCGATCGGATAATCGGATAAACTATGCAATTATATCACTTTATGTACAATTAAACATTTATATGTCCGAAGGAAAACAATTTTAAACTTTTAAAGCGACCTAAAATTTTAAAATACGATTCAATCTACAAAACACTTCAATTCGCTATTTTTGTACATGTCGAGGCAATTTTTATACTCTAAAGCTTCCAGAGAGACTCGGGCGATGTTATCTCTCCATTTCCGGAGCAAAGGAATTTGATCTTTATTCTTTTGTAATAAGCTTTGTTGTAAGGATTTTATAAAATTCTAAATGTGTTCGCCGAGTGCTAAGTGGCAGCACGTGGCAGTCTCCTACGGGAATGTTGAGAGTACGGGCTTAGATGCATCTTGTGGGGAACCAGCCCTTGTTAATATTACGTTTTACTATTAATTTAGTTTATATAACAATATTAGGTTTGAGTACGCTGCGTTAACTTCTATAAAGTTTAAGTTTTAATATTGTAATTATATATAAATATTTTTTAATTAAATACGATTTTTTATAAAATAATACTACGGTTAGTTTTTCGTAATGCCAAATAATTATACATAAAATAATATGTTATGTTTAATTAATCATCCGTTGATAGTTGTACATATGTACAACAATCAACGGACCTTTTATATAAAACTTAGAACAGGAAAAAAAAGTATATATTTTTCTAAAAATAATTCTACAAAACAATCGCCACTGTAAAACAAAATCAAAAACATTCAGTACTATAGTCACAGGCAATGAAATGTCACGATTACGCTTCTATAACGGAACTAAGAGTATAAAGTTACTTGCATCGATACGATATCCAGTTCCGTTCAAGCGGGTTACCCAGGGGACGCGGTGGTTGCAACTTACAACATACACTGTACACCGTACAGCGTGATGCATATAAGATAAACTAGAATCCAAAACTCACGGGACTACACGGTAATCAGTATTGTTTTTAACGTACATAAAACATAAATGAAATTTCGCCTTAATTAACAACTTAAATATACATGAATTTAATCGATAATTGCTTAAACAAAAGTGTGATGTTTTCCGGTTACTCTCGATAGAACCTAAATTCAAACTTGTTATAGCCATATAATTAATTTAATCAATTAAAATGATACACAATGTTATTTTAGAATATACTTGTATAAAGTATATATTGATATTTCATTTTGTCGTTATTTACTTTAATTGAATATGATTTCTTATATAGTTACAGTAAAGCATCGCAAAATATATTAAGAATTTTGACGAAACCTGACAAGCTTTCGTATTGAAGCTATTCGTATCCGTGGTAGACAATTGAATGGTTTCTGATTGATGCATCAAATATTGTAATCAAAATACATATTATTTCCTTCAAATTTTATCTAAATAATTTATTTCAATGATTAAATACTCGAAATTATAATTTAAAAATACATAATACACGGTATTTTTGTAAAAAAACAATGTTCATTATAATATTAATTTTGTCATTATCTACAATGTTAAATTTTATGTCGTTGCATCGCATCAACGTAAAATTTTGTTAATATAAAAAGTGAACGATAAACTATTTATTACATCGTTAAAAAGTTAACACTTATTTGTTTTCAAACGAATTTTATTAATGTATTTAAATTATTAAAAAAAAAAAAAACACGTCATAAAAAAACCCGTAATACTTTAATAATAGCCGGAATATTCAAAATAATTTGATGAGATACTAAAGTTGTCATTTTTAACGGACACGATAAGCTCAAATTAATAGCACAATGCAGGCCATTCGCTGATTTCGTACTGAAAACTCATCGCGTATTAAAACACAACTCAATTAATATATACCTTTTTTTTAATGGACTGACTTTATCAATTTATAATCATAATTACTTACAATGTATGTAAATACATCCAAATGATATCTTAATAATGTTTTAATACACTTAGACTTATGTTGACTACTTCGTTGGTCTAGTAGCTAGACATAAGGCTATCCATCTATCACAAGGTTCAGGGGTCGGTAGCCCAGAGTCTGGAAATGGGAAGTCTGGAAACTTCCATGCCTGCACTCCTGCAAGCCTGAACTCTTTCTGGTCGTGTTGGATTCTCCACCCCATTTTGTTTGCGCACAAACAAGTTCACTAGAACATATCCTGCGTAGTTTTGCCTTGAGATTAGACTACCTACAATATAAAAGTAAAATCACTTGGAGAAAAAAGAAACTATTAGTATAGTTTCTTTATATCATTTAAAAAAAAAACTTGCTTTAATTTAAATAACGGCTACCAACAAGACGTATATCACTTTTGCAATAAGTCTATTTGCACGTTAGTAGGAGATTCAAGTCCCCGGAGGCAGCGGCGAGAAGTGGTATAGAAAATACAGAAAAGCGTTTTAACACGTCCCTATTTTCCTTTACTATCTCCTACGAAAATGCCCGCTTGTATATGAGTATTACCTCTGGGCTTCGTGTACGGAACCGAGTTTGTAAACCCTTAGACTAGAGGAATGTTGAAATCTTGATAATGTGCTCGTAGTATTGAGTGTGCATATAAGGAATTTATATTGACATTTTTAAAAAGTTACGTCGTTAAATAATATTAGAAAAATCATTTTGGTAATTATTTTATGATTTGGAGCTTTAATTAAATACTTCAATATATAAAATTATTATATAACGAATATAAGAATTAAAGAAACATTCTGTATATAACTCACAGCTGGGAAAAAGCCTTATCTCCTCTTGACGAGAAGATTTGGGGTTTTTCCACCGCATCGCTAATGCGGGTTAATGGATTCACATCTGGCAGATGTTTTTACACACACAGGTTACCTCGCGATGTGTTCATTCATACTAAGCACAAAATATTAACAATTATATAAAAAAAAAGTTCATTAAAATGAGTAGTTAGTCAGTTTATTCAATTAACGTGTTTAAGCCAAAGATAATCTCAAATATTACATCATTGTTTAAGCCATATCCTCGTTCAAGTTTATGTAAGCTTATTTCGTTTTATGAAAAGGTAGGTGAACTGGCAATTTTGTCACCTGATGGTAAATGGTTATCACCGTCAGTAGACATCGACGCTATAAGAAATGTTCACAATTCCTTATTTTACTATTCTGCCCCCAAACTTGGCAACTAAAATGCTATGTCCCTTGTGCCTGTTATGACATTAGCTCACTCACCCTTCAAACAGTTCCGAGTATTGCTGTTTGGCATTAGAATATACAATGAGTGAGTGTAACTATAAATACAAAATTCAAGAAGGAAAAATTCAAGCCTCCGATATCCCTTGAAGAACTTCCATCATTGTGTGTGTGTGTGTGTTGTGTTGTGTGTGCGTGGGTCCAACTAAATAGAATTACATTGAGTTTAAGCTGATATCGTCAATATTCTATTCTCTCACAACAATGCCTCTTGTAGAACGGATGGCAATAAATCGAACCACAAATTGAACGTCAATGAGGCATTAAGAAGCCAGCGCTTTCACAATGTACATTAAGAGTGTGTTTCTTCAAATCACTTCCTACGGGACTTAGCCACGAAAAAGGGATGGTTAAAAAATAGTGAGTGCTGGAAATGACATAGTAGAAATCCATTCACGACCTCCTTACTCGGTAAATAGAGTGGCAACAATTGAAAAGTCATCCATTCTTAGACCGGGGAATATTGAGTGCAGCCTTTACATTGTCAGGTTTCCGAACAATAAACGGAGCACTCGCCCAACAAATAAGTCCATGGTGTTGTAATTATGGAGGCAATGGTTCGCGTTAGCTTTGTGCTGTTTAACGACTTCTTTCATTGTTATTACTTACATGGTTCAGGCGTGCACCCGATAATAACTTCGTTGATTAACAATAATTTTACTTTAGAGGCAATATATCATCGTGAAAAGAATGCTTATGCTTTTTAATGGACTCGATATAAGAATTTTACATACTGAAAGGTATTGTCTGGGAAATAGTTCTTGAACGTTTTTAAAAGCAACTATCGATCACTGTCTTTGCAATGACAATCTCATATAAATGGCGTATTTAACAGTTAAGTTAAATCTTTAAAATTACAAGACCATCAGATTTATTTTATAACAGCTCGTAATAATCCTAATATTAGCCAAAGCGATCCTCTCCGCTTTAAAAGGGTAAGAGTTTATTACAAAAGTCTTTTTTAATTTTAAAATGCAATTATCAATATTAAAGTCAAATAGAAAAATAAATCAGCTGCACATAAATCTCAAGATGATCTATGCTCGATTAAAAATTTAACATGAATCCTTTAAAAATTACACCTCGAATTAAATTACGCGCTTGTTTGGTTTATATTAAAGGATTCCTAACATTATTATCTCAAAGCATCTTACTACATACCCATTTATTAACAATCTTAATTGCTAAGGCTAAGTTAATTATTCTCGGTAAAACTTAGCGCCTTAAGAGCGTTATCCGTTAATTTAGTATAAATTCAACGTTGCGAAAATCCTTTTATGTCATTCCTGAGCGGAATCAGTCCTGCGATAACTTTCCCCTGTGGGTTATCGTTAAAGTTGTACGTCGAAATCGAATATTACTTCTAACGATGCCCTTAACTTTTTCATAATAAAATTATGGAAAAATCTCCGGCTACTTGGAACAATTACTTTTATTTATAGCTCCAATAATTTACTGTCAAAAGCATTGTCCTTACAAGGGATAAGGATATTGTCATCCTTATTGGATTTTGTTATAATCTATTGGAAATTTTGAATAACTTCATAATTCTCGTATGAACTGTGGAGAAGCGCGAACATTGTCCAGACTTCCTTTTTTTGACAGATTTAATTTATTCGGAACAGAAAAATTATAGAAAATGTACGTTTAAAATTTCGGTAACTGCAAAAATATAACTTCATTTACACAATTAAAGTGTATGTAAATTTTTCGTTATTTAAATGTTATCAAAATTTACATTCGATAAAACTGAACATTATTTTTACGTATTTTAAATTAAATTTCAGTATCATCTTAAACTATATTTTTTAAGTCAAGTTGGTAGGCGGAATGACAAATGGACCACCTGATTCTAAGTGGTTACCACTGCTCATAGAAATTGGTAAAAATATTAAACATTCTTCTTATCACCAATGTGACTCCAACCGTTGGAAAGAACGCCAGAACAGAACAATACTAAGTATTGCTGTTTGGCGGTAGAATGTATTAACTGGGTGGTATCTACCAAGACGGGTTTGCATCAGGCCAAGCTCCCTAGATTAGCTTACTAAATAATTTTCTTGATGCTAACAAATTAACTTGTCATGAAGTTTCTTATCTAATATTACCCTTTAGTAAATGCCTTCAATAAATGTAGAATATAATTAATAAATAAGCATATTAAGATTGTATTGAAACCCCGCTGATAGCGCGGTGGCTGTAACCGACAGTGAGTAGGCTTTATAAAGCTAGCGTTGGTATTTCCTCTTTTCCAATACAAACAAAATTAATACATACAAGCAACGAAAACACCCACACACATACACACACATACAACACTTATACAGTTAATTGATTCTCTTGATATTATGTGACGACTATAAAAAAACACATATAATCGTCCTATATTATTTATTATTTTGTTTAGTGGACTTTAAAAAAAGTAAAAACTTTTAGTTTTCATATAGGTAATTAAGTTTCCCACAAATCAGTATTCTCCGAAAAATACTCTGTGGCGATCAAGATAATTTTGATATATAAAAATGCTTACGTATCTATATATATATTTTTTGTTTTGATGGTCGTAGTTTATCTCGAGAAATGTTGTGTTTTGTTGTTTGGACAATGAAATGCGAGTGAATACAGGCCCATCTCATTACTGCGCTGACCGCATCTAAGCAATAGTACCCAACTGCGTTTCTGCTAAACACAGACTGAGTTACAGATACGTATTAGATATACATTAAATACATAAAACCAATTACATATACAAATTAATTGATTATTTCTATCGTTATGTTCGTAATTAGATGTGTATCTATTCAAATTTCGCTCTTATTTCAAATTATTCTGTTCCATAAGCATATTTGCATTTTTGAATTTAGAATAAACATAGATTAAATTGTATTACAACTGTATGTTGCTTTGTCGAATTATTTAACACGCATTAATGCGGGTACCGCTGTCATTGCGGTTATGAATTAATCGAACCCCTTTTAAATTGGCATTCCATTGCAACATTACATGACGCTTCAATCGGGTGGCGATGCGGTGCCTACGGTACAATTGCAATCAGTCTAATATGTTGAACAGTAGGTCCATCTCATTACCATGGACGACCACAGGTGAATGATGGCGTGGCGTGAGTCCGTTGCCCGTTTTGTTTGCGGTCGATTTAACGCTCACGACAAATTGCGTGTTTGCCGCCACAACCGAGAGATCATTCCAGAGCTGAGAGGAATAAATCGACTGATTACTTTTGCACAATTTGGAATATAAAGTGAATTGTTCTGCGCACCGGTGGCTCGCTTATATAATTCGGACCGCAACTGCGAATAATAGTTTCTCTTTCAGTATTTTTTATGTCAGCTCTGTAATAACTCTGGAGTGTTATTCTTTTAAGCGAAATAATTACAGGAGCTGTTCCACGCAAGAACAGTACCTTTTGCGCAATTTCCTTTTATTTTCAAATTTGAATCGTTTTTTTGACTGAACCGAGTATTGCATTGAAAACAAACAAGATTCAAAACTAAAAAAAAAAATAAACATAGATTTGATTTTAATTTTAAAATGAATGAAAATTTATTTAATATAAAATAAAAGAACAGATAAAGTTATTTGATGAAAATGAACTCTGTTTTTATCCTCTTAACAAGAAAGTAATCTGTCTAGCTCGGTAGCGATGACGGAATTTTTATGTTACAAACTCGACTCGCGCCTACCCTCACCTAGCCCGAGGCTCTCTTAAGAAATCCCTGCATTGTCAGCTTCTAAGGATTCCGCGTAATATACATTTTCCCGTATTGGAAATTACAGCTGTATTTTGCTCATGCAACATAAAATCGACATAAAGGCAACATGAAAACGCCTGGATGAAATCCTTTATCTTTCATTTAGTTGGCTCCAATGTAACAATCTACTGAAACTTTTATTGTCGACTATTCCACCGCCGTTGCAATTTCATAAGCAGAACACCGTAAAGTGTAACAGGGTTAACGCAGTGCACCTCGTCCTGAGACAAATTCGTCGGCGGCGTAATATAGATCCATCTACGCTCACTTGACACTAAACTAGGAAAGAACGGTGAACTTCTAAAAGATTTACGACGCTACTAGTTGCTTACTAAAAACTTTCTTTAACTGAATGTCTAACTTATTGAAAATATATCATTTCTAGTGCTATAAATACACTTAAAACAGCAAAAGCAATATCAAATAAATATCCTTTACTAACAATCCAACAAGGCAATACAAGTCTTACGATATGTATACGTCGACTGCGACTGCGAGGCACGTGTCTATTTTTAGTTAATAACATCGGTCGATGCATATTCAATTTTGAAGTAGTCCTTTACAAAGATGTCAGTATGATACCTTGTGAAATTGCATATTGCGAAGGATCATATTACAGTAGTAATGGAAATAGTTTTAACAAAGGAGTCAAATTGAAAGTGGAATGTCATATTCGACAGTATGAACTTTTTGAATACTTTATAATTATTTTGCCATGTCATAGAGTCGTTAAGTTAGTTTGTGTTGCTGTAATATTGGTTAACCGACTAAAATTACACACAAGTGTCGCGTAAGGCGGGCCTGAACACGTATGGTACTAAATTTTAGTTAAAGTCATTGCAGGCAACAGGTGCTCGGGATGAGCACGCTCGGAACTCGTAATTATCATGACCTCTGCTGCTTTATAAATGCATAATAAGAATTCATCCGACACAAACTTTGAACGGGAAATTGAACTTTGAAACAAATGATTTCGTTTCAGTTTTATTTCATAAAATATAGATTCAGTAACCGCAGTGTATTAATTTATAAACAGCAACTAAACATTTTGATAAACCGATTTTAATTAAATATTTTATTCAATCACAGCGATTGCATTTTATACGTGATGTACGGTAAGTGGAAGAAATGCAATTATTGTAATGCAGCAAATGATTTTTGCATGAAATACCACATCAAAACATGGACATTGAAATATTTTGGCGTCAATATCGCTACATTTACACTTTTTACTAACTTGTCAATTAAATGTCACACGCGATTCGCTGCGAATTTACTGAGTCGCTCGCGAATATCAAGCGAGTAAATGAAATTTACATAAAAAACACATAGTTTTACCGCGGCGCTGTCGCGTGTAGGGTTCGGGATAAAAATGTAACTCTCTCTTTTAATACACCTGAATTTTTCCACTGAAATAAAGCTTTAGTGAGAAACGCTCAATTAAGCTTAACTTTATTTTATAACTCACTCGAGGTTCAATTGAGTTAATCAAACATTGGACGTACTGTGTATAAACCAAAATAATTATGGAAAAAAATGAAATTGTATGCAAATATAATATGCAAATGCCATGACAAATACCTTTATAAATATTACACTGATTTGTATAAATATACACAGTACATCGCTTAATAATCTAGAATGGTAAATAAATATATGAATCTAAATAAATGACTAATCAACACGGTTTGCCATTCGATAAATTATAAAGGAAATATTTGCAAACCATGAATACATTTCCTATTTCAAATTTCGAACAAAGTTCTGATTAGTATATTTGACGTAGAACGTTATGAAATAGGCCCTGAGGGTATTTAAAAATCACAGCATTGGCGAGATGTGATGTATCAATCGAGAATTAATTTAAACTTTGCTGGCCAAAGTGAGCAGCGTACAGCCCTAGGGACCAAACGGGCATCAAATCGAATAGAAGGTTATAATTGACTAGCATCAAACGAATAACGACCGAAACACCGCTTAAGCGTCAATCAAACATGGTCTTTAAAACACTTGAGTTACAAACTAAGTTCGTTTGCAAAGTCGATTTTCTAAAATCTAAAACTCCTTTGAGTGCTGAGTTGCTGTCGTCACGAATATAATAGACACTTAAAGGATGTTTCACAAAAGTAATTTGCGAGGTAGGTGGCCAATCGTTTAGGACCAGCGAAATTTACATACGTGATTAACATTTCAAATTATTATCCCTGGGTGCAAAACAGGCCTTGGCAAGCTACTGGTTAGTGGATTTATTGACAGTAGAATGAGAACATAGTCATACATTCATGATAATCGTTTTGTAAATTAAACGCGGGCTATGGTTGGACGTTATTGTTATATCGGTGACGAGTGGAGGCGTTAATTTTACCGTTTACCGTTTTTGTTTTCATTACCGTGATGTTCGTTTGACAGATGTATTACCGGTTTTCGGTGGTAATATGTACGACACTACGTCACGTGCAAATGACTTTACGACCTCGAAATATTTCGATTATGTTTCTATATATATAAAAAAAAAAAATAAGAAACGAAATATTTCGTTTTAAAATAATCGAATCATAGGTACGTCTATTTCTGCCAATGTTATGGCGAACAAACTTTATGCAAAAAAATAAAATGTTTTGTAAAAATCCTTTTCGTAGCGTGAAATAAAAAAGTATTGTACGAATTTTCACGAATTTTTGTATTGTGTCCCCTGGTCGACTAGCTTACACACATCTAAAAAAATAGGAATTTTTAATTTATTTTTTTTAATTCTCTTTAACATTGTGATCGAACAATTCTATTTCGATCTGATATAAAAAGTTAAATCTATTACTTATATACTAAATTAATAATATATTTATGAACTTAAATGATAATAGATAGATTAGAAGCCGATCAACGAGCCTATTTAAGAAGATAAATATACTTCAAATATACTTAATTCTGAATAATAAGTGTGCTTTTCGCCCGACAAAAGTGATAACTTACACTAACCTAAGTTCCACTATTTAATACTGAAATTATTTAACTTGGGAAAAGCTTATGTTGTTACTTAAATTTTATTTATTATGAATATGATAATTTTTTGATAATTGGTAAGGAAAGGTTATTTAATAATAAAATATATTTTATTCTTAGTCACAAATCATTATTGCCTGCCTACCGCTGCAGCATACGTAAGAGAAAGGGAAACCAGACAGACTGGCGCCGTAACGCGTCACGTAACGAGGCGGTTTACGCTCCTATAAGAAGTTATCACTTCAAAACTTAGCATTTGATATAATTATGATTACAACGGAGCAAAAATTAACAGCCAAACAAACTGAAGTATAAAAGCCCCGAGGATGTGACCGTTGCCTGTCTACCAGCGACAGAGCCCGGCGCCTAGTCTGAACCCTACTAAAGCTAAAGGAAAATTAAAACCGTCAATCAGAACACTACAACTGCTGCTAAGCTATTACTGATCAATCACCAAGTCTATTATTTGCGCCTATTAACTACTCGTATATTCGCCTTAATTGCGTGTCTTGGGAACACATGACTGCTAAACCGACTTCGTTCTGATGAAGAATGCTCTTTAAATTTTTTTATGATTTCCAAATTTATTACAAATTCACTAAAGAAATAAAAACAAAAGAATTTCTTTAAACGATAAAATAGCGTCTATTAAAATACAAAAAAAATAAAGTGTTAATGGCGTTGTAAAAGACTTTTCCTTGAAAAAACAAATACTTCAAAGTGCGTAGTGAATGGGCGTTTCTGTAATAAAAATTAACATTTGCCTTAAAAAACATTATTGTAATCATTCCTAACAATGGCCTGGGGTTGTATTGATGTCCGCAAAGGCCTCTCGATTAATTTCATTTTAAGTAAGAAAAATATGAAAACATTCACACAAAGACAGCCTATTCATGGAAAAGGTTCAGAGTTTTAAATAAGAAACAGATGTTTTGATGCATAACAACACACAATCATTATGTTCTCTCTATATTAAAGATAAAATTTTACCATCGTATGCCGACCTTTTTCTTTCATTTCTTATTTTCCGTAATACCTTTCCCTATTGAATAAAAATATATATTTTTTTAATTTTATAATCCAAACAGTGTCTAAATTCAAAGGTCCCACATAACAATGCCATTATTGTGGCAAAAAGCGCGCTAATTTAAATTTACCCAAAACAATAAAAAGTGGTTACAAATTAATTAATTACCATTACAAAATTCAAGTAATTATTTCATGAATAAATAAATCTCAATTGTAAATAAAAAATGTTTAAGAAAAATCGATGTTATAATAAAAAAATCCTTGCTACTAAAATTACGTATCGACATGAGACGCCTCAAAAATAAACTCGCATAACTTCATTTTACAGTTTTATGATCAATACTCGATGAGGTTATAGTTCTTAGATTACGAAAACAGATTAAAAAGTTGAGTCATTTTAATGAGCAATTAGTTTTAAACATATATTTGTATTTGTCTGTTCCGGAATGCTTTATAGTATTTCTTTTAAGTGCTCAGCAGTTCACGACCTCAAGTAGCTATATCCGTAACGGCTTAAGTCATCAGTTTAAAATCAGATCGTGAGGTGCATAAGCGCTCCAAGTGGCTTTAGCCATTAAACATTTACGCCTTTAGATAACGCCTGCTTTTTGTATACTACATCTACAACATTTTATGGGAGTTTTATTGTTCCTTGATCTGATCTGACTATACGTCTACTCACCTAGTTATTTTACAAACAAAACCGAATGGAACATTTGATCGCTGTTACAAACTTTTCTAAAGATATATATCTGTTACGGAACACTAGTTCAAAGTATTACTGATGTTACGGGAAATAAACAATGTAAAGTACGTTTTTATTATTATTAAGTATTTAAAATATAAATTTAGTGACTCTCTGTATATGTTCGACAATTCGGGAACAAAATTCGTTTTTGTATTACACGTTTTATATGATATAGTCTTGTGTTTAGTGGCCAGTAGATAACAGAAAACACAAAGGGCGAAATAATGAATAGTCCAGAAAAACGGTGCGGCTCTCGTTATGAGCTACATACATAAATGATACGGCGAATCTGACAAATGGTACGGCAGAGTATAACAATGGTGGTGCTTCCAAGTGGCCGTTCAATTATGCAAATAGGAGGAGCGATGTTCGTCCGGCAATAACAAAACTGTTTAACAGCTGACAAACGCCGTCCGTCCGTGTAACATTTTTGCCTAAGCAATAAAATTGAAACAGGTACATCATCCGTATGACGACATGTCCACCTTTCATATTAAATTAGACTGCTCCCGGCCATCTACTTTATTTTTATTTGAATCCCATGAAAATATGGAACGTGTTTGCTCGTTCACGTTTGGGAGCACGAACCGCCACCATTTTATGCGAGAGTCAATGTTTATGAATTTGTCAATAAACACCCAGGCCGGGCAGTTACCTCAGCAATTTAGCTGCCGCAATATTTGTGCCAAAAGTTTTTTTTTTTTACGATCATAAATGTTACATTTTTTGCTAATTGTCCGGAACATATTACTTGAATAAAATAAAAATACTTCTGTTTACAATGTGTTTTTAAGATATTTAAGCTTTAGTACATCTTAATCTTTATAGGTATTAGAAATTGCAGTTTTTAGCATACGAGAAACGCATATAAGACACTTGTATGTGTTTGGAACACACACACTTTTACGTAACTTTATTAATATATACGCGTTATGCGTTAATTCATGTTTACAATATTATAAAGTTTTATAACGTTAAGGTATTATCAAAATTACGAGGTAGATAATTACTGGGCAATTAATGGAAGGCGCTAATAATGGAAATGAGATTATAAATTAATCAGAAGCAATTTTTCGTTCGTAACTCCTCATTAAACTGATCCAGCGCTCTGGGTGCTTTATCACTCAGTCAAATTGCGTTTCGCTTAATTTTCTTTCGCCAGCAGGTGTATTCGACAGAGCAATTATTTACACCGTCAGCCGTGACGTCACTTGCTAACGTTCACCCTGTGTGAGATTCCTCGACTAAAACTAAAACTAAAACTTTTGTATCGTTGTCTAGATAGTTTCGAAGTTATTTTTTGTAGATTTTATTTACTTATTTTTCAAAACTATTTTATAATAGTTATATTCAAAAATCACATTTAATCGTTATATGTTGTTTGTTATTCTTTTCAAATTTAAATGTTAAATAGACCAATATATAAAGTAGCATTGAGAGTACTTGTAGTGTTATATTAATCAATTGTCTTATTAATTTTGCACTCGAATTTCTGATTGTGAAACGTCGTATCCCTTATCCACAATGGCTTGATAATACATAAAGGGACTGACAGCCCTTCTGCTTACCTAACATTGGATCCAAGGTCGCTTGAATGTTTGTTAAATATCACATCGCATTATTTGTTCCCCTCGTGTTTAGAAATGTCAGTGTGTCTGATATGCCTATAGTTTAGTGTCACTAATTTGACACTGAAATATAGGATTAAATTAGAATGTAATGCCGACTAAAATGGATTT
Organism: Vanessa tameamea; assembly: GCF_037043105.1. NCBI lineage: Eukaryota > Metazoa > Arthropoda > Insecta > Lepidoptera > Nymphalidae > Vanessa > Vanessa tameamea. The sequence goes on from NC_087316.1 coordinate 9,013,842, forward strand.
GAATTGAATATTTCTCAGCTCGTATATATTAGTGACTAGCTCTTTTATTTTTAAACTTCGTCGTCAGCTTAACGGCATCAATCGTGTGCTGATCTCCAATCACTTTAAATTTAAAATGAATTGTTTTAAATTGAAAATATGAATTCTCACTTGCTGACAGCCAAAATTAATAAAGTGCCATCCAATGTTCTTCACAGAAGGACACTTTTGTGAAGTATTGTCGACATAATATGAAGCGTCAGTTCTCTATCAGTGTAGGGTCGTTATTTTTTAATGTATTTCATACGAATTTTTATTGAAATAATATTTTATTTAATTAAAAAAATACATTTTACCTTTTGCATCGAGTTAAATTCGTAAATAACAGAGTTTTGTATTGTTAAACTATATATAAAGCCCAAGATAATCTTATAGTTGAATATAATAATTCACAACGAAATATTTTTTAATTATTAATTGTTTAAGATGATTAATTATACGGATGACTTTGTATACCGCAAACTATTCGGAAATAATTATCATAAAAGTATTTCTGAGAATTGTACACGTGGTTGGCAGACTTTTTTTCTTCTAATTGTGAAGGAGAGATCCTTTAATATGAGCTTCGCGGATGATCATATCGCATACTGTTATAATCGTCCATATAATTAATAATTCCTATTTATGTTTCCGTGACACCAATTTTTCATGCTTTATTAACTGACATTTACGCAGCTGACGACTTGACATTTAGTTTACTTTGTCCTTATAATAGAATTTAGTGGAGAAATACAACAATCGATTACACTAACCTTTAACGTCTTCCTTTCGTCACGCGATTCTTGAAAATTGTTTCATGAGCGATATTTTTTTGACATATCGTATGAATTAGAATTTGCGATACGTATAGATTAAACAATGAAAGAGAATTTGAAGAATTTTAACTAGATCATGTCATACCATTCTGACGTTTTTAAACTTTAATTCAATGTTTTTATTTTATAATAGCGTTTGATACTTAGTTTAAAAAACGAAAACTAATCTTACATAAATTGAACGTTTTCAATAACTACTCATAAGTAAACATTACATTTACATACATTAGCAGCCTGTAAATTTCCCACTGCTGGGCTAAGGCCTCCTATCTCTTTGAGGAGAACGTTTGGAACATATTCCATCACGCTGCTCCAATGCGGGTTGGTGGAATACACATGTGGCAGAATTTTGTTGAAATTAGACACATGCAGGTTTCCTCACGATGTTTTCCAACACCGTCGAGCACGAAATGAATTATAAACACAAATTAAACTCATGAAAATTCAGTGGTGCCTGCCTGGGTTTGAACCCGAAATCATCGGTTAAGATGCACGCGTTCTAACCACTGGGCCATCTCGGCTCATAAGTAAAATTATGCTATAAATTACCAAAAATAATAAAATTGTGTGAACTACGAACTCAATTGTACAGAAGAACCAATTCAAATTACGCGAAATAACTTCGTTCAGTGTCTAATAAACTTAACAATTTCAATTCAATAAAGTCCACAGCGTAATAAACGAGAAAACAACATAAATATCTTGCCGCGCCAACCACATCGATAACATTCTGAATACACCGGTGCATTTTAAAGCCTCGGACGAAACCGTTTTATAATAAATTCTCCCTTCCAGTACCCTGTGGGATTAATCGTCTTACTTTTCTCTCTCGGCCGTAATCCTCACAGGGAATTGTGTGGCCAAGATCTACGATGGCCGCTACTATGAATTTCATATTCACTTCATACTCGACAGTAACAAATGAAATTATATATACAAAGAAACACAACAAATTTAAATAAACTTTGCACGTTATTTTTATTGTGATTTTATTCTTTTAAAGTCAGTTAATGTTACGAATGTTCGGGTGGGATAACTGAAATCCGCTACAGGATATGATTAGTAATGTACGTGGGCACAGGTGATTTTTTGCAGTACTCGTATCCGGGGTTTCAAGATGCTGAAATTGCTTATTTGTCAATCATATTAACGAATTAGATAATACTTATTTTGATATCATTCTAATCATTTATCATAACATTTATTCCGTATTTTGTAATTTTCTAAAGAGATTAAATTCCAATGGTACGGGATCAGATTTCGAAGACATACGAAGGGATAGTTGCGAAGTGTACTCATAGGATTTACTGCATCACTAGTTGGACTCGGATAACTATCGTCAGTACGCTTTAACTTATGAAATGGTCTCTTTGTGCTTTTCTATGTCTTTGTTGACTGAATGCGAATAATTGCGTTCGTTCTGTTGGGGATATGGATCGCGTAGTTTTAATGGAATAGCTCAGTTTGTATTCTTAGCTAATGGCTTCGGAAAATAACGCCGTCTCTCTGTAATAAAAACCTAGATACACATTAAAACGTAGACATCTTCTGTACAAACAGTAGCGTTTTTATGTTCGACTACAGATACTACAGCATAATATTCACTAAAATCAAATGAAATCGTTTTATAAAACAAATAGCATTAACCGGACAAATAGTCTCCGCCTGGACATTATTAGATTGGGCAGCTCGCACCTGATGGGTGTTACTGGTGGCAACAGGGTTTAGTTCGTGTCACAATCGGTCGACACTGCCGCAGTGGTATTAACCGCCGCCGCCGGCTCACTCTAAATGTCAGTCTTATTATCGTCTGACACTCCGGGATTACCTTGAATAAATTGTTTTAACATTTCGGAGGCGGCCTTTTCACTGGACGTCGACAAGTGTTATCCTTTCAAATTAAAACAACTCGCTAGATCGAGCCAAACTTCACTTTTAGTCTTTTTAGGTGAAACTAGTTTACAGTTCATTCAGTCTCTTTGAGCTCGCCAATTAAGCTTTTGATTGGTTGCAACAATCACTTACATACGGCACTGTCAACTGTGTCATACGAATGAAGTTTCACGGGAGGATGGACGGCAGTACGTCTGCTAATACCATTTTCCGTTTGGCTAATAAGTTTAGCAAGCGCTATTACCAATCGGACGTCGAGCTTGGTGCTTGTCGAGCGCCTCTACACGACGCAATCAATTTGTTGCATTTTCGAACGTTTTGATTCTGAATGCTCACTAAATCACTATTCCATAAATCGAAAGTCAGTTAATTGTAGGAATAAATTGTACAATCTTTATGTAATGTGTTATCTCTGTTAGGGCACAAAGATAAAGAGACATTTTCAAGTATAAAATAAACACTCTAGCTGTCTAGATGTAAGAAATTTTCCATCTTTCAATTGTTATCGATACAAAATCGCAATATGTAAATTGCGGGTCGAACGTTCGAGAGTACGAGCGAGCCCAAAGGTCTTGGCGAGGGTGTCATTGAGTTCATTTAACATTCGGATCACGAGCGCCCGGAACGATGTCCCATCTCAGCTCGCTTGTGCCGATTGCATTAATTTAACCATTTTATAAGCGATTTAATAGACAATCATCTGATTCAGCTATTAAGAAGCCACCGAAAACGTAAAAGCGCCACGAACGTGCCATTTATTTTACACTGTTACTTCTCTTATATACACTATATAAAGACTTTAAGACTCTCGAAGCAACCAAAATGTATAATTCAAATGATAAATATAATTGTATAATTGCTTTCAAAAATATAAGGATTTTTTTTATTGCACGAGTTTTTTTATCGGTTTGTTTTTAATCGGGTAATAAAATGAGGTTACTCAGTTGACGCGAGACACCTCGATATATCCTCGGGAGTATTCAAATCAATCTCTGAACATTTTCAATTTATTTCAGTGTCCTTATCTGTAACAGCCTCAGCGCTGAATTAATCTGAGCGGACTCCTCCCTCGCCCCGCACCGCCTCTCACCGGAAATTAAACGAATTAACGCCATCCAAATGTACATTTTTCACTTTGGAAGTCGCGCTTTCTATCGATGAATCTCAGTCTTTTTCATCGAAAGCGATCATCGGTTCTGTTTATCTGTCTTCCCTTAGATGGAACAATTGATACGTCGGTGATGTACGTTGAATTGTAAATTGAATTCACGATATTGATTCATCTACGCTCCATTTATTCGGAAAGCGATTTGATTAAATGTAGCGACACGGTTATATCTCAACCAAGCGAGGGTTGAATATAATATTGCTAATTGTGAAATAGGCATGTAATAATAGATTTTATTATCACCATTACTTTAGGTAGATAATTTATGATATAATTTAATATAAATTTATAATATTAATACAAGACATACGTACATAAGTTTGTGTGTCTTGTATTAATGGTCTTGTTAACATATATATATATATGTTAACTTGAATTGTGGTCTATCGCTCAAGCGTTCCAACCTCATGTATTGAGCTACGTAATGGCGCTGTAAAGGCTAGCGCACACCTGCCACTGCCCACTTCGTACGATGGCCGCTAATTAATTCAGTAGAGACTATTACAACCAAACCAATATCTACAATTATTGCGTCGTTTTCGATAGGTTATTCGTCCGACGGCAATTTATTTTTTCTCTATGAACTGTAGTTGACGCTGCCGTTCTTTTATAAAATTATAATAGTTTAATTAAATATTTATATATATATATATATTTTTTCTATTTAAAGAAAGAGAAGAAGAAAAATACGTTACATTATATGACAATATATCTCTTATATACTGTTTGTGTTAATTTAGATACACGCATATAATTTAAATGGAGTGTTTAGCGCTCATCCTCTTAACGAGCTCACATTGTTCAAAAAATGGCTTGAAACTGTGTTCGGTGATTTTGTTTAATAAAAACGATTAGATATTTGAGTCGAAAACTATATATTTACTCATTTTACAAAACTTGAAATGCAAACGTCCAAGCCCCTAATTTCAAGAAGTACTACTTATACTTGTTTTTTTTTTTTTTGCTTTGTCCAATGCATAGGAAAAGAGTAAATAATTTCACGCTAAGATCCTAAATAATTAAGCCGTATAGTTATTGCGGTACACTGGAGTTATATGCTTAACATGTATAAGTCATAGCTACCTTAAGAGCGGGTGAACGGGTTAGCTAATTTCAAATATTAATAATGTATGTCATAATCTAAGTGCAAATACATGAAAAATTACATACCAGAAGGTATATTGGCATTTTTGTAATCTTATAAACTATCAGGGAAGCGTTATCGAACGCGCAACATGTAGTAAAGTTGAACGGATTGAACTTGTGTTTCAATTTACCGCAACAACTCGAAGGTTGTGCGGAGTTCTGCAGAGCACCTTAAGTGTTATCGCGGTCTGGGAGCAGCTGCTTCTCTAACTAACCGTGATTGCCGCCCCCCGCTCCGCGTCTTACGTCCCTCGCCCCGTTGTGTATCATTTTTTTCAACCCTCTCGAGAAAACCGGCTCATCGTCGTCCTGAAATTGCGATACTTAGCATTAAATTGTGAGGCACTTAAAGGGCATTCCGCCAGGATTACTGTGGTTAAGACGTTTTTTTTATTCTACTCTCGTAGATTGTTCCCGCTTAGCTGTTTTGTAAATATCTTAAAGGTATCGGTTCGCATAAACTTGTCCCCGATCCGCGTTGACGTTAATGAAACCATCCCTTTCGTTATCTCCATGACGTACGGTTATTTTAAAGGGCACCCGAGTAACCAGGGAATTATCTTGGACCGCAATTCCTTTTACTTTTAATTTTTACAAAACTCCCATTAAGTGAATTCAGCGCTTTTAATAGGGTATCCAGCTTCATATTCGACAAAATAATGCTCTCTCATCAAGTAAATTATGACTTTAATCTCATAGAAAGTTCAGCTATGAGTTTACTCGATTTTACTTTTAAACTTCTCCCTTACTGCTATTCAACGTTCGGTGATTTATGGAAACTAGAAAATTCTGAAGTATATAAAGTATTTTTCATTGCTTCAACAAACTTTGTTGTCATGTTTAAAGATTCGAATATTCGAGATATAAATTTTAGATTTTACGTATGCAATGCGAGTGTTATAAATTACGCGTATGAGTTCACATTTCATGATCAAATTTTTTTTGATTTATGATAATCAACTTTATGAATCACGAGAAGTATATGTGGAAACATTTACTTATGAAAACGAACTCAGAGATACTAGGAGTCCAGAAATTTATGAATGTCTAAACATACATTATTAAATATCAATCTTATCATTCATATCATATTTAATTCAACAAAATCGTTTACCGAGCAAGTAATACATATAATAAAAGTAAACTAATTTTATTAATGCATAGCAGTAGGCAACAGACACTTGTAATCTTGCCTCATCAATCTATAGTTATCTTTCCCAATCGTCCAAAGACAGATAGCGTGGTAGACACGCAAGCGGCGATTGATTAGGTAGGCCCGCTCTACCCTGACGGGTTAATAAAGCCTCCTATGGCCTTCTGATTGCCTAGTGAGCTACCCGTTCTACTATCCGCCGAATTCCATCAGACGATTGCTGCAATACATCAATATGAAACTCACTGTCTGAATTTTCCATATTAATGAATCACTTTGCAACGCGTTAACAAATATTCAATACTATTGTTTCTTTTTAAAAATTAACTTTATCGTGATTTTATATTAATAAGTATAAGTCTTTAATTATAAAGGATACTTTATGTTATATTTAAGATAAGAAATGACCTGTGTTTTACTGAGGGTTCCAGATACGTACACCTGCGCGTCACATTAGAATATACACTCAAATTAAACTTCAACAACACCTGCTAGCACATTTGTTAGCTCTAATTAGTATATAATGAAGATACCTTGGATATTATATTACTGAAACAAAGTGATTATTTCATCTAGTCCTTAGATTTAAAGGAAACATTTTATCTTAAGGAATAAGATAACATTTTTGGTACTAGACAAGTATTGAAGAAAACGTCTTCTTAAAAGCAATATTGAATTAAATCGTAATAACTGGCAACTCAGCTGCAGTATTCATGATATCATCAGAGATAAAAAGCGCTACCATCTGTCCGTTGCGTGATGCCAATTTTTGCGAAGTATGCCAAATTGACTACTTGGCTACACTTCTTGCATAAAAATGACCCTCATTATGTACCATATTCTGCATTTTCGCCACAAGATCATTCTTACCAAGCAAATATATTATTATGATAGTAATTGACTCTTATTTCTTTTTGCAGATCATGTTGTTTTTATTTATTAATAATGCTATTGAACAATGTTCAATGTTTAATTGAGTATTTGATAGATACGTCATTGTTTCTATTTACTCGAAATTAAATTAAAACTACGATTTAAAAATAGTTGCAAATGAACGCGTTCTATATTTAAAGTGCCTGTACGAGACTATAATATATAAATAATTAATTAAATTTTATGCCATTTGGAACAGTTCTGTAATTAATATTAATACTATCAATTTAAATTAAATAGTATTGCTTATAAACAATATAAATTAAATTAAATTAATTAATTTAATAATAAATAAACCGACGCATGACAGTGAATATTGTATATACAAAATTAGTATCGAAGATGAGATTAACTACCTCCTAACTTTTATGAAGCTCCACCGTTAGGATCATCCTATTTGAACAACGGTCACATTTTAGCATACGAAACTTTAGTACTCTGCGGTACGATTTAATCAAAGTGTTTTGTGATTATAAAACCAGTTAAGTAACCAGGACAAGTTTCCGAAACGGATTGAAATAGGGTGCTCGCGGTTGCAACCAGGTCTAGTGAACACGGTATACGTTTCACAAACTTATCCGACGGAATTAGAAAGTCAGTCTACCAAACAAATCTGGCTTTACTTCGCCTCGTGGAAATGTCATTTCGAACTTCTGAGTCCCAGTTTCACTGGACGCATGAGCGAGTTATCCCAAGCCGACTTCAAAATCGGATTATACAATGTAAATGTGCGTAAATATTTTTGTGAAATACAAGTCGCCCTTCGACAGTCGTGCGGCCACACCTCGCGGCATGCGTGGCGGGCTTTGCCTAATTGCTTGACGAAAATAAATGATACCAAAAATAAATTAAACGAGATTTTTACGTTCCTATTAATTTTCGGCATTGATTTATTTTCAACTTTTATAAATTGCAAATTAATGAACGTATATTTTACGATTACAATTTTATATCGCTTATTATACAATAATTTCAATTACTGCTGCATTACAAAAACCATGACAATCATAAAAATTAAACTTACTTAAACCGAAATAAAAATAATTAATTACAGTCCCGTTTAAATATATCGCTCTGGTTAATTTAATGAGACACGCATGCAAAACACGTATCAGAATTGAAAGTAAAATACAAAAACAAACGTTGAACAATTCTTAATAGGGCAATAATTTAGCTTTTCAACAGACAAACATAGAAAATAATTAACTTGTATTATGTGTAAACATGAGCCCATCAAGAAGATTGTTAGCACGCACGTCAACGTGGCACGAATGTAGGTCAGAAATACCACAAGTGCAAGGTTGTTACCTACGAGTTAATGACTTCACAATTATTTTTAGTTCCGCCCTTAAACCTGTACGATGCAGATTCTTAAACCTGTACGATGCAGATGATAGCAATTAGTCTAACAATCTCTTTCGTAGACACATTTTTTATCATTTGACAGAGAAAAAAATATAACGTCAGCTACAGTCATCCTGAATTCCTCCTACAACTTTTATGATAATCTGCATGCAAGATTTCCACAAGACACGAGAGCACTTCTCGTCAGAGTTGGAAGGCACTTGACCTGATCTTCGAAAATAAGCCTAGCTTTCCCTACCTTCTTTTTAGATTCTTATTTTATATAGACTGTATTATACTAAAAGTGATAGCTCTATAAATGTGAAGATTTATTTGATTAGGTAGTAAGAGGATAATTTCGTACGCGTGTATATTATGACGTCTATTTTGAACATTTTAATACATGCAAAATGGACCAGTAAGCCTCAAATCCTTTAGTAATTCACGGAGCTTACTCCATTAAATTATCACACAATTCAGGAAAACCATTAAGATATTATGCTGCGCCAACATTTTTTACTTAACATGAACAACAATAAAATTTCACGCTCGCGATAAAAAAAAGAATTATTTTGAATGTTTTTGTTTGGGGGAAAAATATTCTTGACTTTTAAATAATTAAAAAAAAGGTTTTTTTTTTAACTTAATAACCAGTTTCCCTTCAAAGTATCGTTCGTTGTATAAAGCGAATTTATTTCGCGTTTTAGATCCTGTATAAAGCTTTAGAACGTGGTATCTATTAAAATGAAATTTATCTTAAAGCACTCACATACACGCTGATGGGAATATCCACTTTGCTCAATGCAACTTATTGAAAGCATGGACTTTTCATGGAGATGGAATATATCAGGTATGCTACGAAATTCATTCTTATTCCAGCATTTTAGTTCTGAATTTGTATAAAGTAAATATGTTGGAAGCTAGTATAAAATGAAAACATTATGTTTGCTTACGAAATAACCATTTAATATATTTTTATTTCATAAATAAATATATTATATTTTTTGAATTATCACATCGATCTCAAAATATTTTAAAATAGTATTTTTGTATACAGTTTCCCTTAAATAATAATTAAAAACGAAGTATATTAGACCGTTAAATCACCCAATTACAAAATTAATTTGTAACCGTAATTTTCTAAGCTTCGGCGTCGCAATATTTATCGAAGCGGTCGTCACCGTCCACCAACTAGGTAGCGAGCCACGCGAGGTTAATCCATCTTCATTTCCTATCTATAAGAATCGCGGTCGAGCCCAGTGGAACGAAGTCGTAAAACATTAGCTACTATCAGGCGACTGTGTTCGTGAAAAATGATTTTATACCACACCTTAACTTTATACAATCTTTCACTGTTTATTTTGTATTTTAGGAGCGTTATCTTTCGTTCGTAATAGCTTGCGTGCCACGCTTACGTGTAATCTGTATTGTGTATTTATCAAGCTTCTCTTTGATTTTAGGCATGTATCTAAGAAGATAACATAGGTAGGCGGTGATATACTGAGGCTCGCTGACAGCGCTGCATGAGTGATCGCAGTTACAAACGCAAACTTTTGTTAGTCGAACGGCCATAACAAATAACAAGATCTCTATGTATACTAAAGATTATACTGTACGATGTTTGCGCGTAGGAAGTGAATTTGTCGTTACGTTATTATTATTATTTTTTTAATTTATTTATTATAAAAAGTTTTTACAACAAAAAAAATAGTTCAAGCAAGTTCATGCCAAGCTGTTATGCTTAACGGCGAAAATGTTATGAAAATTTAATTTCGTTATTCAAATTAATATATATACGAACATGTGAAAACTTTATAAAAATAAATTGAATTTCACGTGAAAAACAACACTTTAAACAATGGCGTAGTTATCTCCGCCTTCAGTACGTCGGATGATGTGAGTTTTAATTACATTTTTACGATACTAAAGCGGAGGTACTTAAGTATGTATGAAGGGCAGGCAGCCCTCATTCGAACTAACGCTTCCGGCACGCGCATACAAAAACAACGCAACCCTTGCTGACTCCAAAAGCCTCATTCAGAGGGATATTGTCGGGGTACACTATCTATATTCTACTCCTATTTATATGAAAATTGTTTATATAGCAGTAATGGGATCTTTCTTACGTAAAGAATACTATACAGGCTGATAATTAAAAACCTAACTTGTTTTTTATTCTATCCTTTCTAGATTATTAAAGAGATCGATTGAACCTCTTTAGTAAAATAAATTATGTATTTAACTCAAAGTTTATTATGTATATTAAATAGGTTTCTTATACAGGGTATGCGTCTATTTTTCTATTAATTATTACTGTGTCGTTATAACATCTATATTTTTCTGATGGTCGTTTTAATTATACTTAACAATCGAAATTGCTTGTAACACTATTATACCATGTTTAATTTTAACATGATACATTTTCATTATATATTGACTTACAATGATAATAAGATTTTAATCTTAAACACTAATAAATAACAATAATTTCTTTACATATTCAACGAATCGTAAGAAGTTAGCTTAAGATTTTACGTCTGCACGTTCACGAGCACATAGAAAGACGGATTCGAAATTCAAATAAGCGGTATATTCTACTAAATCACGTTTATGGTAGAACGGTGGCAAATGGGTATTATCTTTCTTTACATAACGCAAAACAACCACATTTCTTCGGTACGCATTAGTCTTCCTTAGTACGTGATCTATATCATCTTAACGTACGTGGAGTGCCCACTGTGCTCTGCATAAATCACATCACCGGAACTCGATGCCTCAGAAGGGAGACCGAAAAACAAATGATTTTGTATGCTTCAGCGATCACGAAAACAGCATAAATAGAAAAAAAAAATTAAACGTTAAAATGAAAACCGACAACAACAATGAAATGGCTTTCCATAAATAACGGAGCAGACTTTCGTTACGGATGTGGGTAGATTTTGAGAGTTTATACAGCGGCCAAAGCGCGGCCGGTAAACAACGGGCGAAATTTGAATTATGAGATTTAACGCTGATATTGCTTGCGTCTGTTTTATTGTGAATAGATTTTAACCGTTTGAATTACGAGGGGACCGACGCCGCGTCGATTCCTATATATTGACCGAGATACATTAGTATGCCATCCGCGAGGCTGTTTTTGCTCGGTAAAATTTTTGCAAAAAGGAAATAATGATATCGTCAAGCGGAGATAAGCCTAAGCGTGCCTGACTGTTTATCACGTCGCGGCGAGATATTTTTTTCCAGCGGCAGTTTGATGAGTTTATTAAAACATTAACATATTTCATCTTCGTTTCGACGTATTTTGCATTCGTCTGTTACATTTTAATGTTGACCGAAACGAAAACATTTTCTTCGAAATTTATACGCAAATAGGAGTGCGTTTAATCGCCGGGACCACTTACTAAACATTAGGTGCTTTGCATGAAGATGACAATGGCTTTATGAATTTTTAGTACGTAATCGGTTTACCTTGAGTTCTGGCAGACAATGAAGGCTCATAGAGTATGCGTGCGACCGGATGCGCCTCGCACGGAGAGGACCGGTCCTTCATACATAGTTGAGTATAACACCCTCAAAGCAAATTTAAAATTCACCCCGTAATGACGGTAAAATGAACTCCGTTGTTAGGATCATCGAGATGATTCTGTACTAATGTTAATAAAAATCTTTGGTCACTTTGTTTTGTAAATCGTCCAAATCGCATCTTATCGTGCAAAAGTCCTCCATTACGTTTCTTATAGACCCCTTTATGGGTCCCCGACGGGCAGTAGTAATCTGCATTGTCGTTTACATGGACTATATTTTTTCATTCCTCGCAAAAACACTGGTACGAATAGCTTGCCGTTGGCGAAAGCGTTTGATATGGCGCGTTATTACAAATAAATTTTTTTGAAACACACGATATGTTCTGGGAATTGTTGCAATGCGCTTATATTTTGCTGCATTATCTTCTCTGATTTATTGGACGTATTTATAGTTAGTGCTATGTTTAGTTCCAGTCGATGTGGCAGAGATATTCTATTGCTAATGAAATATATATACAGTTGTGTTGTAGTCATAGCAAGGAATGAAAATAATTATTACAGTAGCCGTTACTCTCAATCCAATTATTAATGGTCCGGTTTAGCTCATTTTCGGCCGCTGGAAATGAGTCTCTTGATTACATTCCTTACGCTTCGATACCAACTTTGTTACACGGTACACTTAGCACAATCATATGAATTAACACAGCTCATTATTCTCGTTTGAAAATGTATTATGTAAATCTCCGTTAATAAAACAAACGCTGGAGTAAATCGAAAAGATAAATATCAAGAAGTATAGAGCGATTAAGACGGATCTATTCGATCGTGATGAGGCCAGCACAGGGGTGATCTAGAGATAGCCGCAACATAATATAACTGCTATACCCGTATCCGAGCTCTTATCTTTTGTGCGGTAAGCGCTGCATTTGATCCAATTTGCCAATACAATCGGATCTCGGTATTGCAATGGCATTATCTCCGTCGTGGGCCGCGCGGTCTCTAATGCGATCGAGGCTAAGGGCGAGCACAGATATTCAAGACATTTTAGTATATACACGATCGTACATACTTCATATTATTGCTCAGAGTTCATTGATGCAAGCAATAATGGTAGATTCTTATGCCAAAGGACAGTATATTGTATCGAATTTCAAAATCAATATCGTATCACGAGTATTTCTTTTCCTTTATTCCCTAATGGCGGAACTGAGAATCAAATATTCGTAACGTGTTGTATATCTTTGTGTGTATTATTAAACGACGGGTCTATTTACGGTCTATGCTAACTCGCAGCACGTTAATCACCTTGTAAAATATAACACTATTCATATTTACTTGGATGAACCATTTACGGGTTTATAATAATTTATGAGGGTATATGAGATAACGGCACTTAGTCTAAACGTTATCATAAAATTAAGCCTAACTCGAATAAGAAGATAATTTTATGTATACTAAGGCTGTTAAAATAATTAAATCGTTGTAATAAATAAAGTTAGAAGATTTTTTTGTCTCGGAACGCAATTTATAGACTATAATTATTTCGACTCATTCAATCAATTTTAATTAATAAAGTTCTTCGAAGTCATATCGTTGAGCACATACATAATCGTACAGTCTACTTCATCTTACTCACTTATGAAGATATATTATGTATATTATCATACTGGTATTGTATTGGCTACCTATTCGGAACGTTTTTACTTACCTGCGTTTATGAACCAGTATAATTATTACTAACAGTATTTATAACGGCATATTTACCATGTTTTTTTTATTTTTATTTGATGGAGCTCGATATTTCGACATTATCTACGAATGTCTTGTTCTTGCTCGTGAATTGCTCGTAAATACTGTTAGTAATAAAAATAACCATGTTAATTTAAAATCCAGTATAAATAATATTCCAGCACTTGATAGTCTGATAAAAAAACTGTTACTTGGCGAAATATTAAATAGGCCTAACAAATTTTTACTATAAATAATATACGTCAAATGAATTGATCTCTACATTTTATCGTTATCTAAAATAATACTTATATACTTTATTCTCCTCAAATTGAAACTCAAATGAATATGTAAACCCTTAAAATATTTGCACGCATAATCATTCGAAATCCAATCGAGAAACGCTCCGAGGAGTCTTGGGAAATCCTTTAAGGTGAGAGAGTACCGGACAGTGGAAAATCTTTCTCCCTCTCTCCCTGATAAGATTGTCCAATGCAACTCCCAAAACTCAGAGGGATTGAAAAGTTCCACCGAAACGAAACCGAACACACTATCCTGCGGGATCAATACGTTCTGAAATATTATATCTGGATAGTTTCCTCTTGACTTTTGGCATTTCTTTGTATTATATCCTAATTTGTTTGACCTATAGGAAATAAAAGAAAACTTTGCTTTTTCATTTCAAATCATTAATATTAAGAATTCTCTTCGAAAGATAATTTCACTATTTCATTCGATTTATAAAATAAATTAAAGAAAAATATAAGACAAGATTTTAAGTTATTTTTTTTTAAATTGGAATTTTAATTCTGTACTCTTTTTTGTTTTTAAGTATTAAGTCCAACAATGTCATATTATCGCTTATAACTCAGGGATCTAAATAAGTGGTTTTGCGAATTTTTCCTCGTAAACTTGAGTGACTGTTTGTTCAGAAAGCGAAGTCGTTTACTTTGGGAGTGGATCGCTAACGTAATTAGTATAGTCTGTCTGTACCATCAAGCGTCCGGCATTGAGTTGGCCTTTAAAGTCAATGTGATATCCCGCGGGGTTTTGTGTAAACAAGTAATGGCCTTAAAATTTCGTCCGTAGCTTAAAAAAACATTTTCTGTCATTAAGCTCCAATTATATTTTACGATTACATAAATATTGTGTTAATTTTTTTCATTGATACCCAATACCTGCGTATTGTAACTCTAAAGCATTTAAAATAATGATTTCACTTAACATATAGGTATCTTCGAAAATATAAGTATTTTTTGCATGTTTACTTATACTTCACTTAGAACTCTGTACGTTCTATTGATTTTGAAATATATATCATATTTGACAGGATAATAACTTACGTGGTTAAAAGGTGGTAAAAAGGTGTTAAGTGTCTTCTTATAAGGGATATTAGGTAACATCTTTCAACGTTTTCTAATTTCCTGATATTCGGACGTTGCTCACGCAATTTCCTGAAACATACCTAATAAGAAACTTCGCTTTCAATCATAAACGTCGCTAGTAACATGAAATGAAGACTAATGCGTTTCTTAAAAGTATAGTATAGTTTATAAAGTATGCTGCTTAAATAACTTTTACTTAGATAACCACTAGTAAGAAAAGA
Source organism: Vanessa tameamea (assembly GCF_037043105.1). Taxonomy (NCBI): domain Eukaryota; kingdom Metazoa; phylum Arthropoda; class Insecta; order Lepidoptera; family Nymphalidae; genus Vanessa; species Vanessa tameamea. The sequence goes on from NC_087316.1 coordinate 9,029,191, forward strand.
AATAACGTTTAAATAACTATGATTAATCCATTTCGACAGTTAGTAACTGGTTTATATGCTAGATGTATATTTCAAAATAAAACATCTTTCAAGAAGTACAGTTTTCCAGTATTTCACGAAACTTGAATCGTAACTTTACTCAAGCTTCATCAATTTTCAAATTCAATTTTTGTTATAATATACAATATTTTATAAGCATACATATTATGTAAGATAATAAAAGTTACACGTACGTGATTAAAATTAATTTTAAGGCGAAAGACTCAAATAAATTATTTATTATCGGAAGAAATCATGATTTTAATAAGGTCACTGTTTGTGGAACTACGTAACTAAATCAAAATACTTATCCAAAGCAATTCAATAAAGCGAAATCAAATATTAGAAAAAAAAAACAATGTTTATTTTAGTAAAACGTATTCGAAAAATAACTTGCAAGGGAAAAGTCTCAATACCTACATTCCAACATTCCTGAGACTCTGATATTGACATTGCCAGGGTAAGAGAAAAAAGATAAATATTTGACAGTTCTCAGTTGGGATATTTTTCCTCAGTGAATGATTGACAATATCTTTCAAGCGTTTCGCCGATTTGAGGCTGTAAATCTTCAACGTCATATTAAAAGAAATAAATAAGTTACCCCACTTCGTATTCCTCAAATATTACTGTATATATATTGAAGATAAATTCAACGGATAACTTGAAGTCAGTGTCTAAATATATATTATTTTTGTACTCAATACTTATATTGTATTAAGACATGTAATTTATATGTTATAAGTTGAACTAAAAACACATTTTAATTTCAGCAATACTTTCGTTTCATAACAATAATAACGAACTAAGAGCTCTTAAACCTCTCAAAGATTTTAAACGAAGAAATATGATAGCGTACCGTAGATACAGTTACGTGTCTTGGAAGGGTTTAATTTTGAAACTCACCAGACTCAATCGACGCTCCGCGAATCGTCGCTATTTATCATTAGTCTCATTTATTTTTGCGCCTCGGAGATATGATTTATCACACCAAGACTACGAGCGTAGGTTTGTTTTTGCTGCAAAGATATTAATCGTTATCGTACGCGTGCCACCCGTCGTTTGTTTTCGTTACACTGGCACCACCCATTAATTATCAATGAACGTCCGGCCAAGCTATGATGAAGGTAGCGCTATGTCCCGAGCCTTTCGAGGTGACAAGGCTATTGCCATCAACCCTTTTTAAGCCGCCGCATTTAACGTTGATTGTCTGACGTCATAAAAGTGTCCGATCTGGATATCAACGTGTGCGGACGCTAACGCTCGCGATTAACTTGTTTCTCTGACCGGTATTAAAAATAAATAAAGGCTTTTATCCAATTTACACGTTAATTTTTAAAATGATAAAATTTGATACGTAGATTTTTTTTTATTTCTTTACATAAAAGTGCTCTAAACGTTCGTGACTATCTATGGAATCGTTTTCAATTATTTTAAAAACTGCAGAAGGAAATATGATCGCTACAAAATATTGCGTGACACATTTCTCCGCACTAAGCTTTTAAATCGATTGCGCTATATTTTGTTGATGCAACAAATAGATATTTCATTTTTACTCAATAGATAGCGTTGCCCGACTTGAAATGGAAGAAAATTCTGCAGTTCTCCTTTAGAAAAGTAGGGGATTAAGCTTCAATTCCATTTTATCATAAAACAGTCTTAAAATGATGTTAGGTTAGAATTTTTATAAATACATTCAATTCATTAGAGATATTTAAAAATTACTTTAACAGAAGTTAGTGAAAATTGAATTTTAATATCTCCCGCTGCTGCCATCTGGTGTGACGCGTCCGGACGTATTGATAGATGGTATTAGTCAGCCGGCTGATTGATCGCTGACGTCTCCGCAAGTCCATCTCGCATCATACCATCCAAATATTGGACGAGCTCCTATTTTATATAAAAAATATTCAATTCTCATTTACTTGACAAATTGATTCTAATGCTTAAATATTACATCATCGTTTATGTTTATCGAATATTAATCGATTTTCATCATTATCATTTTTAATACGTTCTATTTTCGAAAATTAAATATCTAAAAGAAATTATTATACAAATATATGTATATATTTTTTTATTGTATTTTATAAAAGTAAATTGCGTTTCTTAAAACTTCATAATCTAATAGAGAAACCACATAATCGATTAGATACATACGTTAAAATTTAAATTGGAAATCTCTTAATTGAAGATCGTCGGGTAGGTGGGTTAGACCACGGGATCGCAATTTCAGCGATTAATGGTGCGAGTGTAATCCACCTAAGCAAGCGACGGAAGACAGCGTGGGACTTATCCGCAAACATATATCTAACCAACTATTCATTAAATTTCCACCTAAACTTATATGATTCCGTCGTAATTTGATGATCGTAAACTAACTTCAGTGACGCGATTTGAGGACCGATTTATACCCAGTCATAAATGTTTAATTTGAAAGCGAGTATGGTATAATAATTTTATAATTTCGGAGTTAAATAACGAGTCGTGACAAATTTTGTAATACGAGGGGCGTTCAATGTATTCTCGGTATCGAGGTGATATACTAATGATAAGGGTAATTTAATGATCTCATTACTTAATGACACTCTTTGAGGGTATAAATACAAAATTTCATTTAATTGCCACCATTAGTATTCAAGATATCATTGCGAAAAGACAACTATGATGACTGATTCGACAATGATGAAAAAAATCGAGCATCGCGCAGTGATAAAATTCCTCACAAAACAAGGAAAAACTCAAAAAATTATCCATGAAGAAATGGTGGCTGTTTACCAATATTCTGCGCCTTCATTATCTATAATTCAGAAGTGGTCAAGTGAATTCAAACGGGGTAGAGAGAGCATTGAAGACGACCCCCGCGCGGGTGGGCCAATTTGTGCCGCTACTGAAGAAACCGTCAAATTAGTCGAAAAACTTGTACTTGAAGATGCCCGTGTAAGAGTGAAAACATTAGCAGAAATAACTAAGCTATCCGTGGGTACCATTCACACAATCCTTAACGAGCGCCTGAATTTGTCAAAGGTCAGTGCAAGATGGGTGCCGCGAATGCTCACTGCGCTACAGAAACAAGTGCGAGTTGACTGTTGTAACGAGTTTTTGGACCTCTGTGGTGAAAATCCGCAAGGTATTTTCGATCGGATTGTTACTGGTGATGAAACGTGGATTCATCACTATGACCCTGAGAGCAAGCAAGAGTCTATGCAGTGGCCCAAAAAAGGATCAGACCCGCCGAAGAAGTTCAAAGTCACTCCGTCCGCAGGAAAGCTCATGGCCACGGTGTTTTGGGATTCTAAGGGAATCTTGCTAATCGAGTACACAAAAAAAGGTCAAAGTATTACTGCTGCATCATACGCAACCACCCTGCGTAATTTAAAGGAGGCAATTAAAGAAAAAAGACGTGGAAAATTAACCGCAGGTGTGTTGTTGCTTCACGACAACGCGCCGGTTCACAAGGCGCGCCTTGCCCAGGCTGCTGTGCGGGAGTACGGATTTGAAGAAATCAATCATCCACCCTACAGTCCGGACCTGGCCCCTAGTGATTATTATCTATTGCCTAATCTTAAAAAAGACCTTCGTGGAAAGCATTTTTCGGACGATGAAGAGTTGAAGGGAGCAATAAACGAACATTTTTCGGGCCATGAAGAAAAATATTTTTCAGAGGGAATTAAAAAGTTACTTTCACGAACAAATAAATGTATTGAGATGTTAGGGGAGTATATTAAAAAATAAAATTTATTCAGAATTTTCCGCCTTTTCCTTCATACCTATACCGAGAATACATTGAACGCCCCTCGTATGTAACAGACATGAACAAGGCTAGAATTTTTCGTTCTTGGAAAAACACAGATTTTAAAAATATTTCCTTATGTGGAATTAGGAAATTTTAAGCATGAATTAGATTTGGACAGATAATAAAATCATAAAGATTTGTCGATATATTCATTACAGAATAAGGCTTTGTATAATAGAAATGACCATGATTACTTACTACTTAACTTAACTTTACTTTCATTTTACAATTCTTACGGGTCACCACCATAAATAATATTTCGTTTCATTAGACTGAGATTAGTTTTGCATTTGTTCTTTAAATTTAGAATGAACCTGGTAATTTATACCGACAGCGTGAAGTGAGAATTTCACTAATCAATTTAAACATCATAAATTGATCAAACTTAATCGAGATAGGAAAGCGAATCGAGTTATCTTAGCATCGTAGGATACGCCGGTTCGTTAGCCCAGCATATTATTATCAGGGTTAATGATTTCACGCTTGCTAAACGTACATTTCGACAACTTTGATGGCAAGGGTTCCTGTAATCATATCGTGAATTACGATTAAACTTTCGGTTTTATCTTTCGTGCTTGTTGATTACCCACGCAGAAGTTTCATTCGGGTGTTGTGTTTAATCGATACGGAACATCTAATCTTTGGAAATTAGTTCAACTTTGATTACACGCCTCACGTTTCCATTTCATTATTTGGCGTAATTTCTTGTAATTTTATTAAGTTGCGGGTAAAAATGTTACCCACTTTTTTAATGTAAATATTTTATAAATATTTTTCAATATGATCCACGAGAGGTCAAAGATCTTCTCTCCTCGTGTGAAAAAGGTTTATAGCCATTAGGCAGCTCTATCTAATACAAAATATAATAATAAAAGTATTTTAATAAAAATAAAACTAGTAAAGCACTTGTTACTATGTAATCTTTCCACATTGAAGTAATTCTAATAAACGTTTCTAGTCTCTTTATTCTGTAATTGTAAAACAATTCTCATACAAAATTAAAATGACCTACCCATTAATTAAACATATTATAATTTCTTTATTGTTTTTTCAATTACATTATAAATTATAATAATATATACAAAACTAGAAATTAATGATAAATTAATTTCATATATGTTTTAATCCTATTACATTAAAATCCACTTACTAAGTCTAAAATACGCTTCGCTCTAAAAATTTTAAATCTCATTGTTTCGAAGCGCACATATACGCAAACTACGTGAAGATTACATTTAAAGTAGACTTAGTAACCGAAATAGCTGCGTACTTTAAGAACAAAAGCAAATTAACGTATATACCAAACGGCAACGCTGAAACGCGTGGGAAACAAAACTGAGCGTCAGGTGATCCCTCTATATTACTTTATTTGCTTACTCCCAAGATACTAAAATCCCCATACGAAGCAATGTACCGTGCAACGTTTAAGTCGAATAAGCCTTTATTTTATCCTCATATCGCGAAATAAGTCCTCTTATAGTAATCCTTGCGATATAGATTTCACTAATGTGCCGTTTACGTCAATTGTACTGCGAATACATGTGCTCTGGGCTTTATAAAATATACATTTAACGTTCTCGTACATTCATTTTTTTTTCAGCAACGATTATAAATGTACGTTGATTTTAAATGAAGATTTTATTACAATTTCATTCTACGTTTACACTCTTTTGCAATTTATATTAACTCAACTTTAATTACCTTGTACCAATTTCCCTGAAGAAAGTATTAACTTGAGTATATATCCTGACATCGCGTTTATTTTTCTATTCTCGTCGAGTTGAGAGCTATATAATAGAGGGTACTAAGCCGTATTCTCGAGGGGTAGATGTTAAATTACTAGAATTTTATTTGAAAGAGTGGATTACCTTGGATAGATTAGATAGATAGAGCTAATGACACGTTTTTACTAGGAATAGAAAATCCTCTACAAAAACATAGGTTGTACTGATCTTTTGTCAGGTTTTCATTTGTTCCGCTTGTAATAGTCACCATAAAATAAATTAAATCTTAAAAAAATACTAGAATATTTACTTAAAATTATTTATATTTAACTTCATTTAATTATTACCCGAGGCTTCATTAAAACTATTGTATATGTCCTACGGCGTAGCAAGCTGGATCTACGAGCTACAAACTGTAGCGCCATAGCCGTAGCACAAGCCGCACTGCGTTCTCTACGGTTTGATATAAATCTCTTCGGATTAACCGGTTTACTCACAAGTCTTAGTACCTCCTTAGATATTATTAAGAGCCAGAAGTAATCCACAGCTTATTCCGCCCACAAATATTATTTCAATGAGTATTTCAGTTAAAATTCAAATTCATTATCATATTGTTATTACAAGAACGTACTTAAATTGAAAATCGCTATTTAGCTTTCTTGCTATGATTATTTTTTTGTTGAAGATATGTAGACTACTTTATGAAAACGTTAATATTTCTTAGAAGCTAAAAGGTATTTTTAATTTCATCGTATTATTTGCACAGCGGTTGAAAACACGAGCGTAGAATGATGACTCGGACCACAGTTATTATTTACGGAGACGATGCTTCCTTTAACTTTAATGGACTCTCTTAATATCAAAAACATCTTTAACTGCCGCGGTTAATGCGAACCTGTACCGGAGAGAGTAAATATTTAATATTCAAATCGCACTTTTATATTCTAAATTAAAACTACAAAATTATTAATTAAACACAAATCAAAGTTCGATAACCTGAAGAAGGTGACGGAACCCGACTGGATGCGGAAAGTGGAGAACCGACAACTATGTTGCACTTTGGGAGAGTCACGTCCAGCATTGTATCGTGATTGGCTGGATATATAGATGGGTATAAATAAAAGTAAATTAAAAATATTAAAATAGGTTTTATAATTATTAAAAGTAAGTGAATATTTTATTTGGTTTGATATAATATTAATTAAAAATATATTACGTAAAATATCATTATGTTTATAATTTTTAAACACTAACAGTAAAATGACAACTGTTTTCATTTCGATTTTTTTATTTAATTACAAATTATACTAATTTGATATTGGTATAATTAGAATTAGTACAATATTCAAATGTATTTCATTCAACTAGACTCTTACAATCACTTCGAAACGTCCATTCCCTGGAATCACTGGCCATCTATAAAGATATAGAATCATCAATACACCTATAGAAATAATTATAACCAATAATTTATCATTTTTAACAATGTACAAATAGCCGAATGTTATATCATGAGTTTTAGAACGAAGAACTACATTTGTTCGAATTACAAAATCCACTTAACATTGCACATAAATAAAGACAGGGTTTTCGTTGGGATTACACCGTTATTTAGCGGAAGATCTGAATCCGAAGTTTCCGATATAATTCCGGGTCTAAATGTAATAGTTCGTGTTCAATTACTGATAAACCTCTCCAGATACGAGCGAAAGGGGCATACAAAATGTTATTGTCATTGATTAAGCAATCGAGATCTTAACTGGGTTAATTTAGACGAAAAAAATAAATGCGTTTAACAAGTGGAAAAAAACAAATGTTGATAAAGTTATATAATTATAACACATGCTTGATAATACATATGCTTTAGTCGTAAAACAAATATATGTAGAAGTTAATTCGTTCAGAATTTAATGAATAATTTTTTTTACGAATAAAACTTTAACTGTAATACAAAATGCTTTCGAGCGAAGTACCGCATTTGAGAAACTTACCTTCACATTAAACCCGGTATTGTTAACATGAGTGCAATGCGGTATATGTTAAATAAATATAACCTTAGAAGTTGTAACAGAAAAGATAAGCGTCATTTGAACAATACGCACAACTTTGTTAAAGAGATCTCGAAACTATGTTCGTAAAGCTAGCGTTGTCTAAATTTTACATTTACATTAGACGGGAATTTTGGTCTTGCGCTGATTTACGATTGAGTTTCGACTAACGTAGCCTTAGACTGGCAAGTTAGAAATGGGATGTTACATTTTGTATTATTTTATATTATATAAATAAAATCGGGGTAGAATTAAAATATTATAATAACTTTATTTGTTTTACAGTAAAAGTATTATCTTTATAAATTGGTTATAAGTTACGTACTCTAAGCTCAACGTATTTTTGCTCTGTAGTTTGACATACCCCTTCTATAGCAGTTCATGTTTTAGGATTCTAACCATGAGATTATTTATTCCCTTCGCCTGTCTAACACTCAGCCAGAGCTCAGAACAACGAAGCACCGATTTGTTTATGCTAAACAACCTGCAACCGAACTCCGACATCGCACACTCAAAAATCATTTGCATATTTAAATAAACCACGACTCGCCAACGCCATCTAATGTTCTAACCTAGAATTCATATTTTGTTTGAGAATTTAAAGATTACAATCACTTTTAGTTTATTGGCGTTTTAGTGTTAATATTAACATTTGTAAGGCTTAATTCGAGTTGATTATTAATCGGAACCGAGACGAGTTCTTATTAATAACTTTAACGGAAAGAGTTAACTGCGTTTCAACACGATTGTTACTAAACCAACGGAATTTTAATGTCTAGGAGTTTATTAAATGCGTAAAGTTTTAGGGTCTTCAGCGAGTGGTTAAATAAGTTAATTTGCTCTTAAGCTTGTGGGGAGGTGAGGGGAGATCTCCTCGTTAAATCTGATCAACGTCATATTAACAGTTTTAATCGAATCCCTCTTCAATTTATTTTTACCGAATATCCACTAATTTATGTATTTTTTTGTTTCCAGGTAAGTGAGGCATCAATTTTTTCTCTACACTTTAGGCAATCCGTTGGACTTTAGATACAAAATAAGGTTCCACAGAAAAGGTAGGCAGTAAAATAAAGTAAATGAGTAGGACCCGTAAAACTCTTTTCATGCAATATTCAATAGAAAATATTTTATTATACTGAGATTTCCACAATTTCTCAATAAATTCATGCTATATCTCCGGCTTTATATCCTTCTATAGGGCAAATTTGTTTCTTTTTCACGTGATTCAGTTATAAATCTAGAGCAACGCGCACGCTTCTTTGGTTACGAATCTATTTTATGACCGCATACGCCGAAGGTTAACCAATAAAACCTTTTAACAGTCGTAACTATTTCGTTATAAGATCTGAGTACGCAATAAAAACGAGGAAACAGAAATAAATCTAGGGGCACAATGGTCGCCGGGCGGCGCTACGGACGGCGCTACGGGCAGCGTCTCTCGGAGAAATCAATCACGAAGGGCGCACGCTTTAATCACTTCAATTTAAGTTTTTCCTCTCTCCCCGATAGAACGAATTGATGGAAATAGTCTAACGTTAAATATTGCGATTTGTCGAACCCGAGTGCCCTACTTCCTCCTACGTACGTGTACAGGAGTGATAAATCTCCACAGCTTTGTATCCGCGTCCTCTCAACATCTTCACCCGTGCACGGAACGTGCTCTGTTATCAATATTTTTGTTACGACAAAAATGTGAAAAAAAAATTGTTTACGACAATCCGTATCCGTTTCCGTGTTGTTCCGAGCGATACAGGTAGACGTTGTTTGGATTAAGCAGCGGCGCCATAATATCGGCCGGGCTCCGCACAACTTTGCGAGTCATCGTTTGTATTCAGTTATTCACACGCAGCGCTTTATCTTCCCTTCGAAAACACGTCCCTGAATTAGAAATAAGCCTTCGTCCGCGCGGTACCGGCGGAGACAAGCTTCTTTCTAAACTAACCCGAAGATAAATTATTCCGGCACATTTCTCATCACGATCCATTCTTTTCTCCCTCGACAAAGCGTCGGTGAATCCCTGGGCCATACGAGCGTCCTTATCCACAAAATAAAATGACGTCTGGTGGCGCATTCACTAAGTAACACAGTCACACGCTTACAATATATGTGTGCGGGTCGTGTTCTGTCGCTGTGTATACGACGTTAGTATGAATCAGAGCTGATAAGCAAAGTGCGCAGATTTGCAGGATGGTGCGACCGCTTGCTTGCTGCCAAGTTTCTTGCGCCACGCCCACACATTTGCATGTTATGAACGGATGTTAGTGTTATTGCGTTTTAATGTACATCTTTAAAATAACTATTCTAAGGACATAAGTTAAACGGGACGAATGGCGACAAACAAAGTTTATAACGGTGATTGTTCGGATATGTATTTTCGTATTCTTATGCTATTTCACATTAACTCTTATAATTTATGAATATATCACAAAATTCCAGAAAAACTTTAATGGCCTTTTTTCAGTAAATAATAGAGATTATGAACTACCAAATAAAATAAGTACTAGAATAGAGTGAAGCGATAAATCAGCGTTTGTTGTGAGTAAACAACCGCAGCGCGCTGCGTCCAATCATTAGTCAAAATACAGAATGCAGCAAAAAGCGGACTAATTGCGCTCTTGAAGGACAAGGGCCACTACGCTCTGTCGCAAATCTACTTAGTCACGTTTAATAGTTTTTCTGTCTTCGAAATGCTCTCCGCTCTCGACTCTCCGACTCAACTTGCAACGATTTATACCAATTATTTGTATCTTATAACGAAGGCTTACTTCGACTCTTTTATTTTAATCGCTGTACAACGAGGTCGGACTCTCTAGCCAAAGGATTATAAAAGTAGACCCGTACTAATATTTTAATATATTAAAAATTCGAAATACAAACTTATTCCAAAGAAACTTAATGTGAGCATTTTTCACTGTCGTCTCATTTGAAAATTAAAATTTCAAGTGGTTTTCTTTGCATTTCCATGTCGCACTTTCCAGAAGTAAACAGCTCACAAGTTACCCTTTCTGTTAGCTGTAAGGAATTGATTTTTTAACTGGGAACAAGTTGCTTCGAAAAACTTGCAAAAACATGAAAAAACTATTCTAACACAAAGTTGGAAATGAAATTAGTTTAAGCGACAGGTTCATTTCAGTTTTTTAAAGGCAACCAGGTTCTGCAATTGCTAGGAGATTCCGTGGAAGTTTTCCAGTGCAGATTTTGATTACACACGCTCCTTCAAGAAACTTGCTGTCGGATAGGAATATTAAATCTTATTTAAGTTAGACATCCGCAGCGGTTCTCGTTGTTATTTCGAATAAGGTGCTTTATAAACTCTGAGTGCGCCGCTGCATTTCCCAACATTTTATTTTAACCTCTCTAGGTATCATCCGAAAATATGTTACTTCTTCATATAACGTGTTTTACCTTCATTTTCTATATGAAGTCGAAAATTACATCTCGTCGGGCCAAAAAGCAAATTGTATAGATAAAACATTGCCTTGAAATAATTGAAAAATCATACTCAATTTTAACTCTCCGAATTAACGAACGCCCGTTTAGGCAGTTCGTTACGGTTCGTTGAGGTGAAATAGTACTGCACAATCTTCCGTACAATTTTAGGGCCGCTTAAATTTTAATTGTGTTGTAAAAGTACGGTTATATAATCATTACGGGGAACAATACGGTAGCGGAGCGGGCTCTATGCGGGCCTCGCTCCTGCAGTCTCACGTTACATGCTGCATTTGCCTAATTACAGCTCAGCTCACTGGTGTGACAATTCCTGATTACCGGAATGGTTATTTCAAGAGACGTCTACTATCTTCTGGATAAAATTTTACTGAAATTAGACGCTTATCTCATACTAACTTCCTTAATAGCTTTCGAAGTGATAGCATTAACGATAAGTTAGGTGTTGCAGATGTCCATGGGCGGTGGTACACTTTCCATCAGGTGAGCCTCCTGCTCGTTTGCCACATATGAAATAAAAAAAAAAGTCTTAAAGTAAAAAAGATACAAAGTCGTAACTCGTATAAATTTCGTGTAGATGTTGTTCGCTTTCAAATATCTTCCAGTATATTCTAACTTAACTCATATGTCTTAAATGTATATCTAACAAGCTATCGAGTTATTACATGTCATATTTGTATAAAAGTAGACACAAAATATAATGATGCAGTAAGGCAGTTAGAATCGACGAATGGCGCCAGGGAGGCGGTGAGGGCCGGAAGTCGCGACTTGTGTATTTTAGAAAACATCGCAAAGTTTCGCGCCCTCGGTTGCATTCCACTGATAGACATGATATTTCGTGGCACTTGGAAATTGTATCCACTATTCTTTACTAACTTATAGAGACAGCTGTGCGATGTCTGTGTCCAGATTAAACTTTAGACTCGATTTACCCGAAATAAATATAGAAAACGCTCTGGTTCTTGTAACTCTCAATTTTTATCGGGGAACAGACAATCTTCTGTCTCTTAACTTATAGAAGAAAAGTATTTCTGTGAGATAAATTTATCCTGCTTACGAAATATTAATTTTTCAATTGTAATTTTTGTGATTAAACATGGTACAGTTCTGCAAATATATACTAATATATTGAAAATAATTAAGGTCACGTGCAGATTGATGACCAATAATAAGTCACTAAGATAAAATACTTTTTACCTTAATAATATTTTGTAAATTTGTCCTTATTTCCCTATAAAATAACGATTCTAACCATTTTATATTCAAAGTATCTTAATTGTCGATTAAAACGTTTTTTTTACTGCGAGTCAGATGAAAATTAGAATCGAAATACTGTTGCAGAGCCACCGTAAACATCGAGAGGCTCCTCTCGAACTCAGACGTTTTAATTTTATTAAACATCTCGCAGTGCCGGAGATAAAGTAGATTTCTTTTGCTGCCAAGTAAGAATTTCGACTCGTATAATAATTTAGATTACGTAGCAAGCAGTGAACGTTCATTATCGTTCTTTTGTACCTGATTTCGTAGAGATCTCATTCGGATAGAGCGGCATGCCACGGCGCCGGCGCTCTCTCGAAATGGAAAGTGCGAAAATGAAATTATAAAGCCCCGCTATAAAAATAAATTAAATCGGATTTCACGTTTCCCAGTAGCCAGGGATGAAGAACATTTTGTAGTCTGCGAATTCTTTTCTCTTTTATAATATTTATTTTAACAGTTGATTTGTATAATGAGAAAATTCTCACTGCGTTCATTTTTCTCGCCCCTAAGATTTTTACTTTTTAATTTGAACTAAATTCAAATTTCTTTTCCTCCATTCGGCCGTAAAAAATTATGGCAGTGTGCATTCCAATGGATTCCTTGAGACGTCTTTGGCTTCGTGGGAAATCGTTCTATTCTCACCTACGATTATTCAAATTAGGAAACGGTACGACAAAGACGAATGGTACTAATATCGCACCACGCGATCGTCGGTGCGATAGTACGTGGTACGTGCCCTACACACGCGCTATAGATTCCGTCCAACGATAAATCTGATTGATCTCTCCGATATGCTTTTTGCGTAAATACCTTCCTTGGCTAATTTTAAATAACGTATAAATTATATGTATAAATACCGTACATATTATTTCATTATACAAAAATTACCAACGATTTTCTAAATTTATCGTTTTCAAACTTTTTTTGATAAATAATTGGATATATTTTAATATTAATCGATTATATTTTCCAGATGCGTAACTACAATTTGTTTTATTTGAAATGAAAATAGATATAAGAATGCATTAAAATTATAACTTATTTATATTTATTTTATTAAAACAATTTAACAAAGTAAAATATTACATTGTTGACAATTGTAAGAAAACCTCTTGGTTTAAAGCGAAACAATATACATAATTATTATTTTTATTGCTCATTCAATGTCCAGTAAATCGAGACTGCGACCCTCAGGGATGTTTTACTTAGGCAACCCTAGTTAATAGTCCCAGCTAGGCGGGGGTCAACACACCTGTTTCTATATTTGTACTTCATGACTGTAATTAATTTTAAATGGAAAATGTATACGATATTTTAAAAAATGAAAATAATTTTCCAATAAAATTAAGAACGTGAAACAAAATTAAGGTCGGATATCTATCCGAATCTAATTTAAAGTATCTATCTAAATACTTAAAATAATTTTAAAAATAGTCAAATATTTTCTAAAAACTTATAAGCTTAATCAAAGCCTATTTTAGTTGTAAAATGAATATAAATATCATCACTAAAAACCGTACCAAATCATAATATTATCGCTAAAAATATCGAAATATTTTCCTACAAAGCAATCTGTTTTCGTGATTTTTAAAATAACTTTCTACCGCTTGAGTAAATTGCAGTTACCTGTGTGTTACTCGAAAGTGCATTACCAAATTGCTCACCAACGGCTTTCACAGACGAAAGAGTAATTTTACGGTACAGAGACACCTCAGTTTTGGCACAAGAGCTGTAACAAGACGGTGTCGCCGTCGCATCTAGGACAAGTCCGAAGATTTTAAAACTAAGCAACAGATATGGACGTCAAAAGTTTTCAAAAAATTCTCATTTCTCACAAAGACATATTTTAGCGTCAATTTTAATTTGTTGAACCATGGCCGTTATTTAAGAATCCACTTTACTTTTGCTTTTATTTATTTACGCAATATCATGTTTCGTTAAGATTTTTAATATTTTATTTATAATAGAATAATTTTCATCTATCATACGTACATAGATATTTCATGAAATTAGAATTTCAGAGTATGAAATATCGGAAGAAGGGTGTCGATGCTACACAGGTGCCTACCCTCGCCCCCACCTCTTACAACCCCTGTCGCAAATCATGATTTTCACCCACTGAATTCGAGCAAGAGAATCTAACATATTTTTTAAATAAATATTATTATAATATTACACAGGCGTCGCTTTTTAACATCGATATTCGATTAACAGCATTAAACGCAAAATGTGTTACATAAGTCAAGATAAATCTAAGCATTAATTTTACATGGAACCCTTTTTTTAAATCGAATTAAAAAAAGATCTAGTTTAAGTTACAAAATAAAAATGTCAGCGATTAGTTAAAATGGTCTATTCATATAACTCGCTGCATTTCTTGCAACGTAACTGAGGCTTTAATTCCAAATTTAGCGCAAGTAGAATAGAGGCTCAGGGCGTCACTAAGAAAACGTGTCTCTTTAATCTTGTCACAAAAGCCTTACCTGAATCAGCGGGGCCACGAGCACTCTCCTAGGTACAAACGTGGAGGAATGAAGCGGAAGAGTGCCCGGCACTCTGAATTACTTCCTAATGAAAAGAGCTGAGGAGTAGGACAGAGTGGGATGGAGAGTGTTCGTCACGCGGTCGCTAACGAATGCGGTGGGCCACTCGACTCGCTCGAGAGCCCTATCTACGTATACGCCATGTCGCATGCGACTTCGCGGCTTATTAGTATTGTTAGGTAGGCTCGCACGTTTTGTCGAACATTCTCACCACAAACTAAACCGACTTTTGACGTCAAATTACGTGCTAATGACTCATAAATGCGAATTCGAAAACATATTACATATTGAAATATCATTTAGGTTTACACGTACAATTTGAATGCCTAATTTTATTATTCGTCACAGTCTATTAATAACATTATCTCTTACATCTCTTTTGAATGCTTAATTTACTAGAGCATTAAGTAAACCATTACCGAAATATTGTTTTTGTAATTTGTTCTTTTGTTATCAATCATCGTAAACCATTACGAGATCTGCCGATAACAATAAGACTATTGTAGAACAATACGAAAAGCAATTAAAATTCACGCAATTTTACGCTTACGGTAAATACTTGCCTCGATTTATGAAAATTACCTGAAGCCGTAGTATTATAGCCTCATAAAATTATATAAAAAAAATATTACAAATTTATTTCTATTGTAATAACGTGAAGTTTGAAAACACAAGCGGAACTAAAATAATTATGTTTTAGCATTTATTTTATATTAGAAAAATATTATGCATCGAAATTTACTTGACCCCATTAAATGCTTGATGGAGAATGAATTGTCTACGTCATCGCAAAATGTAACTCATCCAGCTTTAAGAAACTATCCGAAACAAAACACGTCAGAGTTCCATTCGAAACTTGTCAATGTTCGAAGACAATGAACAAGTTCCAAGCTCGGGAACAATATATGTTTTTGACAGTTTTATATAAAAATAAGTTGCCAAAATGTTTATTAGTAGCTTGAAACAAAACCATAATCGGTGAAGCGATGGAGCGATTGTAATCATTCGAATATCGTTCGATTGTATATCCATTGCGAGATCAAACATTTTTATTTGTTTGCCCACTCAACCGCACGACTGAAACTAATGAAGAGAAGTTTCGATTAAATTAATACTGGTTTTATTTTCGATTCGCATTTGCTGTTCGACGCGAAAGGTTTTTTCGGATCGCGATTCATCTGCTAACGATACACCGGACGATGATTGGTAAAATATAGCCCATCAATTTGGACTTAATTTTATTTGTACCTGCCTGTGTATTTATTGTTTCGTCTTGAGTAAATTATTTCCATTCATTTTGAAGGCTTCGTCAGCAGTATGATTAAATAATTGATTTTCCTTGTAGCATTTTATTAATATTATTAGATGTTAATTATTTTTAATAAAATAACTAGCCGTTAAATAATTAATTATCCCAAATAAATTAATCAAAGTCAATTAAAAAAAAACCAAAATCATGCTGCAAGAAATGTCTGTTATTTTATTTTTTTTGTAATTTTGTTAGGTACAAACTATCGGCTATAGCTAATAAATCAAAAATAATCATCAGAATTACACAGTAAGTACGAAGTTTAATAAGCAAAGACCGCAAAGGCGATTTCGTGCTGAGAGCCTAACGAGTCTGGTGTGCGCCAAGCTTTAATAAAATGCTTATAGTTTGACAAGATAATTGATTCGTGATTGCATTTACGTGTTGCAACGCGTTAAAAACTGTGTTATAGTTAATTAAATACTTGTAAATGACATTTACAAGTAAGATTCGCATTATATTAGCATTGAGAATTCATTTAGGATTTGATTTTCGATTAAATTTATTTATAATAGTCTTACTCTTGAAAAATCCTTTTTTTAATCATAGTTGAATAATAAATTCCAAATTTAAAATGTAACAATATTTTTTTTTTACATTTATTCCGCACGTTTTATTTATTTTTAATTTTAAATTAAACCTTTTTGTTAAAACGTACATACGTAGTATTCGTATTAGTAATATTCGAAAAAAGTTATTTTTTACTTTTAAAATACGATACATGAATTGTAATGGAAAATAAAATACAAACTCATTTGGAGAAATAATAAAACCTTACAAAAAAATTGTATCGAAAATCATTTTCATTGTATTATTTATATTATAAAAAAAGAAAATGTTATTAACGGTAATTAACTGAATCGAAAACTCGTAAAATTTTATATACATTGCTCTTACAATAATAACGTATAAAATCAAATAAAACTTGCCATATCAGTTAACATGTAATCGGCTTAATTAAAATCATTAAAAGCGCCTACATATCGTATATACATTTCTAAAACATCCAATAGCTATTTGGTTACCCTGCGAATATTTCTTAAATTATACCGTAAGGAAGGCTGCATGAATCAATCATTAGTGGCGTAATAGCTTTATAGATCTCATTAAAAACAAGTGCCGCCTAGCGTTCTCGATTCCGTC
This sequence comes from Vanessa tameamea, assembly GCF_037043105.1. Taxonomy (NCBI): domain Eukaryota; kingdom Metazoa; phylum Arthropoda; class Insecta; order Lepidoptera; family Nymphalidae; genus Vanessa; species Vanessa tameamea. Next base: position 9,046,497 of record NC_087316.1, read on the forward strand.
CCCGCTTTCGAATGGTTCAATCATAAATCGTGATATAGAATTAAAATTCCCTGATCTTTTGTTCGATGAAATTTCACGGACGTTACGGCGTACAGATGTACGGGGAAAGATCGATAGGATCCAACGAAACTCCCTGCAAATCGAACAGTCGTTAATGAAACTTCCCGTGCGCAATTAGGTAACCATCTTGGTTTTATTAAATTTAATCAAGAACTTGTGTAATATTACACAGATTGGACCAATCGAGCCGTGTACAAGTTTCGATAACGTTGTAGTTGCGAACTAATTTCGGAAATAAACGGAGTTATCTCGGTTTCTGCACGATCGCCTTATAAAAAGAGGATCAGTATTTAACGAGACGAGCTGATAAATGGCATTTTGATAGCAAGCTCAGGGGCTCTCGTACGGATTTATATTATGCGTATCTATTCAGTGCTATTACTATAAGATGTCGATTTTTGCATATTAAACAAAGTCTAAAATTACGAAGTATAATGTACGAAGATGTTTATTAAAATAGATATGACACACTGTTATTTTTATATGTGGGTCACACGCTTGCACTACGTACAAAGCTAGCTGGTAGCTATATACGTAGGACGCGTTATCGACAGTGATAAGCCAGTCCGGAAGCCCGTCATCGTCCGCCCGCCGCCGTTGGCTATATCTGAGTTTCATTATAACCGCCTCGCTTCAAAATATCCGATTTTACACTTTATTTTTTGCTGTAAAACAATTTGCTAACATTTTACAAGGAAACTACTAAGTTTTATTTGAAACAAAAAAATCAGTAGCTCGGAGTATATTAAAACCAACAATTCCAAGCAGTCTTCGCGAGCTAAACAAAGATTCCGAAACTAACTCCTCCCGCCATTATGTAAGGCACCTGAAAACCACAAGCGCAGTTTTGAAACAAGTATTGCACAATTTTAAGCAAAGCTATAGATGGAACCGAGCAACATTACCATAAACTGTGGGTCGGAGGAAGCGTAAAATTGCTTTTTTGAACTCACACAATGTTACCACTATTAAGAGTTAAGAAAAAGTTGAATAAAGGTGGCGTAAAGACGGCATGCGGTCTTGACGATGTAATCACATTCCAAGCCAAAGTTGTGTTGGTTGATGCAGAACGAAGTCACCTTTGGACTGTTTACAAAGCTTGCGTAGAACTTCGCTCCGAGCGCAAGATTAGAAGTATTTACGTAACTCAAGTTAAAACCCGCGAACGTGCTTTTTAGCAATTCTACGACTTTTGCAGGGAATAGCATAATACAGGATAGCTATCAAGACCTCTTTAAAAGTCCTTGCTGCGCATATGATACTAAAATAAAACGTTACATATGGAAATGTTATCGTTTCAAGATTTCAAACTGCGAAGAACTATGATTGTAAAATTAAAACAGCATTTGCAAATACTATTCAACAAACAAACAAACTTTAAATTTATTTTCTATTGTAAAGTTCGAATATATTGCTAGTACTTAAATGTTTAAAGTCAGGCTAGTACAGTTGGTATTTATCAGTAAAATCAGTGTGAATCCACGCATAGAACTCCGGAACGACGTAGTTCCGTTCGACTCCTGCGAAGGCGTGCGTGAACATATATTTTGTTCGTCCGCCACCAACAATTATAAGACCGTGTTTCATGGCTATAACACTTATCCCCTTCCGAGTCTCATAGATTAAAGATAAAAATCCATACAATAAAACGAAGCCTATAATTGAAGTTTTGATAAATCATCGATGCGGTTATTATCTACCTGTCATCACTATTGCTAATTTATGAAACGGTTAAATTTATTAGCTAAGCTATTAACATAGTAATGAAGGTATAAAATATATCCAACATTTTTTTCAATGTAAATTTTTATTTAATTGCTTTTCGAATTAAAATATGAAATTGTTGTGCACGTGCAATATTTTGATGTAGGTATTTAAATTTAAAAAAAAAATACCTTGATGCGTTTTTTTGTATAATTATATACTGTTTTGATTATTTCTATACGAATGATGAAAATTTGAAACGTTTTGATACGTATTAAATCATAAATATGTAAGTTATTTGGAACAATATGGGTCAGAAAATATCAATTTCATTCGAGTTCATTAGTCTTGTAATACAACCGACCTCGTGGCCTTGCAATTAGGGGAGAATAATTATTTACATAAATATAACCAGAAATTATTATAACAGTACATGTAATATTTACTGTAGACATCGTTTGTATTAAGTGGACCATTACGGTAATTGCTTTACGGCACTAGATGGTAATAATTGAGTTGAGATCGTCATTACGATTCCTTGGGGACTTTGAACATAATAACGACTTTAAATAATTGTAAACAGAATTTTGATTATTACAATGTATCACATTATTATAATGTTTCTAATAAAGATATAATTAAAGTATAAAACGAAACGCTTACCGCTGTATGTCTAGCACTGTGTAAGCTTAGATCTTTAAAATTAAATAACGGATTTTAATGAGTTTTTTTATGGATGTATAATACATGCACAATATAGTTGAGAAACACTGATAATTTTAGAGGTTTCGAAAGTAATTTCGTAAATAAACACTTTTTTGCGCTTACATTGTAAACGCTGGCTGAACCCTACAAGATTCTAAAGGTCTTCAAAAAAGTCCGCGATGGTATATGTCTATCTCTTAGGGATAACCCACAATAACATTTTACAATAAATAATGGCTTATTTTTGAAGCAATTTAAGCATTACAGCAAAATCCTTATAAAATCGTGCATTTAATATAGATCAATATGGCCCTGTACAGGATGTAATTTAAATGAATATTTTCGAAGATATTACAGATTTAAAACGCAGAGATATAGCGATTTGTATTGACTGAAAAACTGTGAACGTTGTAAGACATTATGTAGTACGTATATTTAGTATCAGCATAGCATCCTTGCGAAGCCGGGGCGGGTCTCTAGTTATAAATAAAGTAATATAAATGTAGGATCAGTATTACATATGTCTGAAACATATGAATACGATAGTAAAATCAAAAATAAGAAAAAGGTAAATAGAGTGGAATAAAACAGAAATTCTCAAAGTATGATAACACTAATGTCTTCGTGTCGCTAGTAAATATTATGAGAACATAAACAGTATTAGTGGGGGAAAATAAATTGGGTTTACTTAAAAAACATTGGAGTATTCGACGCAAGCGAATAGTGAAATATATTTCAATCTGTTACCCAGATAAGAATATTTATTCAGTGTGTAAGCGGTACAAATTGTTTGCTACGAAGCTCTCTTTACCTGAGTCGAGTTTTCATAAGCGCGTAGCCGCGGGCGTGAGGCGACAGATTGTAAGTCGTCGCTCACCGTAGATTTGCTGACTGGCTTGTAAACATATTCTTCCTTTACGACGCTGATGTTTCGCCTTTCAAACTCACTCCGAACCGTGTCATCCTTACAAATACACTACTTTTGGAAGTTTTTTTATCTACTTGATTCATTCCAATCGACAAATTTTTATTTAGAAACGATATTTACATTTGTGTGTTATTGTTCGGTGTAAACCTCTAATAATTAATTTCTGTTCTCATTAAAACCACATCTGAACATTAGTAAGCAAAGCCGAAGTTATGAAAATTTTTGAAGGCATCTCGCGAGTGTAATTACCTTGTGTAGATTAAATATTAATATCCCGACACTCGACACGTGACGTAGAGACATAGCTTCACTCATATGCCTCGCTGTCGTCACATGTTGCCTGCAATATCTTAACTTTCCTCAATATAGACATGTACAAACTCTAACCTTTCAATAACCTATAAGTCGACGAATCTAAGAGATTAGATTTAACTGTGCTTTTTTTACCACTTGTAAAATGTTCATAATATTACCAAAACAAATGTATTGTTAAAACTAAATTATAATTGAACAATTTTACAAATTAATATTATTTCAAAACCATGAAAAAAACAAGGAAAATATGAATAGAAAAATAATTTCAATTAAAAGTAACTTAAATAATTATTATAAAAGTGGTTTTTCATAAAAAAAATACACTCTTGAATGAATGTTGAGTTTCGTCTTTAAACGTCGTCAAACTTACAACCAAACTTCTCAAGATGTCGTAAACACGTTTCGACGTTGTCATACTTTTCACCGTTTCTACACCATTTCAGTGTTTACTTTAAACGAAAGCAAGCAAACATGAATCTGACTAAATCACGTTTACCGTGCAATTTAAAGGATGTTCTTGAAGTTTTAATATAGCAAATATATAGGGGATGTGTGTTTAACGTGGTGGTTTGTACAGCCTGTAAATACTTAGGCTTCATCTTGTTTTGAAGATTCAGTTTGGAGGTTGTACTGTCACACTTTTCCATTGCTACCGAGTTAATAAACATGTGATAGATTTCATCCATTCAATCATGCAGGTTTTCTATCGATGCTTTCAATCGTATACACCGTCGAGCACGAGATTTCATATAAACACAAATAAACGTGAACATTAAAAGGAACCTTCACAATTATCAGGTACCAATCACGTGCTCTAACAACTGCGCTATATCAGCATAACTCAATTATAAATATACTAAAAGATATAATTCCCTATAAAAGAAAAATATTCACAATTAATATGTAATAAATTATTCAACTGCCATAGACTTAAATGGGATACATGATTATTTACTTAAATGGAATCATGCTTCTGCTCCGGCTTTTGAAATATGTATCAAGCACGGGGTCTATTGAGTGGTCTTCGCTATACCATCGAATACCAATCTTATTTTTCCTTTTCCCTTCATTATTTATTTACCTCGGCCTTATCTACTATAGCTATCGAGAATAGAACCCAGAATTTACATGTAGCGCAACGAATTGTTCAAACATAAAAAAAAGTGATCACTAACGTACAACTTTGCGAATTGTTAGCGATATTCACAACTTTTTACGATGTTTGTTTCTTCTCGGGCGAGGGATCAGCAGGATTCGTCGCATCTGCGTACCGTTTGAGCGATCATGTTTTATCTCATGATAAATCCTTATGCTAATATTTAACTAAGTAAAAATTTTCCTCTAATCCCCTCTCGTTGGGTATTGTTTGAAATTATATATTTGACTGAAATTATCAATTACTTTGTTACACAAGGTTAACAATAAAATAAATAAAATATAACGCATGCGGTCTTTGAAAAAAAAAAAGCAAAACTTACAACTTACTTTTATTATTGAAAAGTACGTTTAAACCTCATCGATAATCTATGTCGTACATTATATAGAAATATCCTTCATATATAATTAATTACATAACATCACGCACTCGCGCGCAAATTATTTAGTTCTTAGCAACAATTCTAACAAGACAATGCTCATCGGTCACGGGGAGCTTCATTAGAGGTAACCATCACAAGTAATGCAGCGTCACTCCGACCATGGGGAATACAAGCCAAAACTATAAGTATTTCGGGGAACGGTATGGGATATTGTTAGCTGTTCGTATTATAATATTAACAAACATACAATTCAAGAAGGAATATAATATTATATGTAATATAAATATATAGTACTATCCCCGTCAATGTGCAAAGAACCTACAAATAACTTGAAATTTAAATTAAATATTTATTTAAAATAAAAACATTCATTTATAGGGTACAACTTTTACTTAAATTAATTATAACAATACCAAAGGTACGTAATTGTATTCATTCTACTGAAAAGAATCGACATAAGTTCTATTAGTAATATAATTTTGATAGTCCTATAAAAAAACTTTAACATTAATAAAATATTTCCATTATAAAGACTCGAGAAAGTCCATGCTGGATCGAGTCCGACTAAACACCACTGAAATTCCATGTCCACAATTAGTTTTTTCATTTGTCAGTGACGAAAGACCATCCTGAGGGAACCTGCACGTGACAAATGAAAATCGGCTACATGACTTTGTTTGTTGGTATATTTAAGAGCTATCATTTTCCTATTTTGAAAACTAACCCACTAAAGTAAAGCTAAAGTAAAGCTGGAAATTAACAATGAATTCAAAATTGGTTCTTAGAGTTAAAGATATACATATAATTAAGCTAAATATTTTATTAATCGTGAGAGCGCTGTTTATTAAACACGTGTTCTTAAATTTTTGTACAACATCCTGAGCATTTAGACAGCTTTACTATACGGTCGAAGTTAACTACTTTAAGTTGAAAAGTTTTATTGTAAATACTTCCACACAAATGAGTGCCAAGTCTGCATAATGAAAGTAGTTGAGGTACAAACTTTGTACTTCATTAAGTGCTAATTCTATGTAATTGAAGATTCTTTGGGGTCCTGTTCTCTGATAATGATATGCTTAGACTACAAATAATTAAAAAAAAAAAACAAGTTAAACATAGATATTCAATAATTTTCCATGGACGATTTTTTATGTATAATAAAGTAAAAACTCGTATCATGTAACGACCCTAGAGCTATGACTAATTTAAATTATAGTAACAAAAATAACTGTGATCTATTTACCAGTACAGTCGATCAGCTAATGAAAATATATATGAAAGTATATATTATTCAATAAGAACCATTTATTTCTGATAAGACATCAGATAGAGTTTTGTTCCCATTATCAATGACTATAAAAAAAGAAATTTCCATATTTATAAGTTATTATTAATGCCAACTTAATATCAGAAGAATAATTTGAATAAGTATAGATAGTTTTCAAAAATGACGTTTATTTAAATTTGCATCATTTTACAGAAGGGTATGTTGCAAAGTTAAGTGTGCGTGTCCACGCATGAAAAAAATTACAAAAGAACGTTAAATTACACCTTATATTTAGGCTTGCATTTTGCTAGACACATCATTATGGAAGCAAGGGGTTGTGGTGAGTACAAGGCGGGCGAGATAAGGGTTAGGTACAAAAGAATACCGTTTTATACCTACACGTTGTGTGCACCGAGCCTAATATAATGGTACGGAGAGCACGTACAAGCCATTCGCTTATTCCTCCTCGTTCAAAAGGCTTATTTTATGTCAAGAAAATATTGAAGTAGATTTATAATATGCCTTTTGATTTATTCACGAGTATTTTACAGAGGGTGTGCTATTGACGCAACAGTTGTCTAGAAAAATGAGTTCATTTTTAAACCACAATGTAGGTTAACGGATTAATTCCTAGCGTTTATTTTTTTAAATCGATATTGAGAAATATGCTCGCTTTATTGTATACGATAGATGTTATTTGACAAATAATCGGGGTTGTATTGAATAGTAAAAATAACAAAAATATAATAAATATTTAATGTGTAAAAATGTATTAAATAAGTCACAAATGATATTCTAAATATTTAATTCGGTCATAATTTTACGGAGATGAAAACTTTTCACAAATTACATTTTTTTTTTTTCGCAATAATTAAAATGTAACGAGCTATTGCGCTCGCGAGTTGCTTATTTACCTCTTCATAATTCAACGAAGAATTCAAAATCAGAACGAAAGTTATGTATTATAATATTAATAACCCCAAATCAAGTCTGTCCCATAAGGCTACAAGATGTAAAGCGAAGACGCGAAGCCTTAATGACGGTCTGCAAACAAACGTTTGCAATTTAATATAATTTAATGTTTGTAGTTTAGTTTAATTTGAAACAACTGGATTGACAATTAACTAGCACGTAGCTATTACTTAAATTTAATGACTTCTATAATTATTTATTACATCAGTAGTAAAGATATCACTCCAAATATTTATTTTCAAGTGACTATTATCACTCCATATTTGATATCTGTATTTAAAATGACATCAGCGCTCCAAATTTCAAAATCTACATACAACGAGAGTGCCATAACGCGATACAGCCACATTCTCCAGGATTAGCCCCATATCTCGAGCCGTAGTCGAAGACGATAGAGAACGTCAATCCGAGCCAGATCATTATCGTAAATGTTAATGACCACGACAATTACTACTAGCTTCGGAGCTTCATCGAGAGCGACCAAATTGAACATTCCCAATACACCCCCGATCGATTTGTCCCTCTATAAACTCCTTCCGTTCGAGCGGCCTTAATTAAAATAGTTTCACGGAAAAAAATGGTAAGGGAGCGATCTCACCCACTCGTGACCTTACAGATTTTTAGGCAATTTCCCAAAAGAAGGCGCCGATCCAATCAATGCTTAATGTTTATCACGTAATTTTATACGGCTAATTGTGATTGGTTTCTGAAAATCTTTTAGAGAATTTCATTAAATTCATAATCTTTTTTTTCCAAAGTCTAATGATCCATCGTTAATACGCCTCTTTTTGCAAATCATCCTTTCGGACTTTTTCCTAATTTCCAGTGAGTAATGAAATTAAATGCTACTAATTAAGATTGAAATATTCATATAGAATCATTCAACAAATAACAGACACATTGATATATGAGTTTTATTCAAAATCAAATCATTAATTCTTATTAGTAAAGCGAAATATAAAAGATATTATTTATCTAAGAAATGTTATATATTATAAAGTTTGTTTTTTAGGAAAAGGCCAAAGGCGCTCGACCGATACTGAAATCATTTATTTTCCTATTGAATGCTTCTCATTTCTCTGCTTAGGAATACAAAATAGAAAATAAAGCTAGCCCGATTTCTCTGATACTTTTAAAAGTGAAATGATTTGAATATCTCATTGATAAATAATGTGTATACTTTTTCAAACGGAACGAGTGACCATGGTCTTATTTTTTCAGCTTTACGAACGAATAAAGTTTGTCTGAAATAATCAAGTCTATAATAAATCTAGGAATTCGGTTGCAACCTTTTCATTGTCATAACAATTAAATAAATTTAAAATATTGTAAATCTATGTCATGGTATAACGTTACTGTTCATAATGATGTTAACTGTATATGCATAAGTCAATAAAAATGAATAATAAAAATAATAACGATTTCTTAATTTACTATTAATTTTAATGACATGTCTTTGAACGTATTAACGACTTAGATAATTTTACGTTACGTATTACGTTTCTTCGAGATTTCTGTAACGTTACAAATCTTTAATATTTTAAAATTCACTTCATACAGGACGAGATTTGTCTTCAACGACGATCATTAGTTAAAAGGCGGGAGTACAATTTGTATAAACTTGAAATTAGATTTTACTCAGGGTTGTTTTCTTAAGGAGGTACGAAATTATTAATTTATCACAAAGCGTGAGAAAACCTCGCAGCTGAGAATTTATTTTGACAAATGTTTGTGTTCTTTATTCTTAGTTAAAATTATAAGTATAATCAACTATATATTGTAAGCACAACAATTTGTTATATTTTTTAATTGAAAATATCGTTATTTACGTTTCTGATCTCTTATGAGATTTTTTTTTGATAGTATTTTTTTATTCTCCATTAAAACGAAAATGTTTTTCAAGTAGAATGATAAAATTCTAATGTTGTGAATTTTGGACCACCTTGTACTAACGGAACATTATCGGCACTAAACTTATTTTGATGTTAGTTCAGATAACATAATTGATGTCAATATAATTTCTTCTAAAGCAATCGAGAGGCAAAGACTATTTATTTTATATATAGAGGTTCTAATACCGTTCTAAATGAGTGAAATCATTTTAGGTCAGTTTATTTTTCTTAGGCTTAACTTTGGACAGCGCCTTGAACCGCGGGACTCTTTATATTTATGTTCCATTGGGGAACTGTAATCCAAAGAAAGAAAAACGAAAGTTATACTTAGAAACATGCTATTATATTATACGTATAAATATCACGTAGAAATATCTTCGTGTGAGTTATTGTTATCTATTATTTTAATAGAGTCATAAAAACATCATTTATTCAAGTACTGGCTTCCCGCTTTTGTCTCGAGATCCGCGTGCGAGCAATTTCAAATATTTGGGACCAATTTCGGTGAAAATATATTCACGTATTATATATTAAATGAAAAAAAAAAAATTAAACCGAATATAAATTACGAACAACTTCAAAAAGAAATAATTACATGTAACGAAAACAATCGTTTTCATTCTGATAATTATCAATACCCCTCATTAATTACATCTACTCGTACACAAAGATTAAAGAGACCTCGTTAAAAACCAAAAATAAAAACTCCGAAAGAAACAATATCGCAAAGAGCCAATATAGTATTAAGGAAAAGTTGTACTAAAGGAAATGAGTAGTTCATTTCCGTAGAGAAGTCGACGTATAATATACAAAGGCGACCACTCGAGAGACAATGGAGTCTACGTAACTTTCAATATTAATGATGCGCCAACGATGCACAGAGGCTGGAGTTTCGAAAGCCCCATTGATACTCATTAACTATTGATTCATAAGTAATACTCTTTCGACGTCACCGCGTCGAATGCTCTGGACAGATTCAAATTTAAATGTGAGGCATTATAATTTTGAATCGGACGCTTAGCATTCGCTCCGATCTCGCTGTTATTTTATTCAAACTCACTTAAATAAGCCTTACCCGCTCGTTGTTTTTATTTAATATAAAAATATAACGCATTATTTTTTTTTTAACAAAGCTAGTTAGATAGTCACATTCTGGGTGGACAACAACACAAAATTGTTGCTTATGTATTTAAATGTTAAACAAATCGTTAACGAAACGAAAAGGATATTTCTTATATAAAATACTAGCAACCCGCCCCGGCTGCGCACGGGTGCAATTCTGATACTAAATATACTACAGAATGTCTTACAAAGTTCACAGTTTTTCAGTCATTAAAAAATACAAACCGCTATATCCCTGCGTTTAAAATCTATAATATCTTCCAAAATATTCATTCAAATTACATGCTTTAAAGGGCCATATTGATCTATATTAAATGCACAGTGTATTTAAGGTACTTAATTGGATAAGGATTAATGCTGTATTGCTTAAAATCGCTTCGAAAATAAGCCATTGTTGCTCGTAAAAAGTAAAGGATAAAAAATAGTTATTGTGTGGTGAAGACCTTTAGAAGGTGTACAATACTGTAGTTCATTATTTTGATCTATCTCGTAGGATACAGCCAGCGTTTGCAATGTAAGTGCAAAAAATGTTGTTTATTTATAACATCACTTCAGAAACCTCTAAAATTATTTATCAGTGTTTCTCTACTATATTGTGCATGTATTATACGTATAAACCTTTCTCTTGAATCAATCTATCTATTAAAAAAACCGCATCAAAATCCGTTGTGTGACTTTAAAGATCTAAGCATACATAGGGACAGACAGCGGTAAGCGACTTTGTTTTACACTATGTAATGATGATTAAAAACGTTTAAAATCTGCTATCTCAAAACATAAAGTAACGTAAAACATCAGATGCTGCGAATTATTTAGATTTTTTAACTCTGGCCAAACCTAAGCCTGAACATAACATTTTAGTTCAATTCAAAAAAGTTTCCACGTAAATACTCAACATGAAATACGTCACTGGCTTTGCTTTACGTTTTACGAATGTGTCCGAAAATTTTAAACTATTTACTATTTTCGTTGGTTAGCCGTACTAACGCGAACAATTTAACAATTTTAGTGATGCTGTTGTTAAATTTGCACCCGTATAAGTATCATAGTTTAAGCTTAATATTTTAAGCTACTAAAAGTTATATGTGTTTGATCCTATGCTTTTACCCGTGAAAAATCTTAATATACGGATATTTCGGTAAATTATGATATTTGCATTATACATAAATATTTTTAACTAGTGTGCATATGGACGTAATTTATTTAAAATTCATTAAATAATTAAGAATCCATATATATTTATATAGGACACCAAATCAAACACGACCGGTAAGAGTTGAGGCGCGTGACCAATGCTTTTAAGTGCTTTCCGAGGCACTAGGGAGCACAGACACCCAACTGCCAGATTCCGACATGTTTCTGAGTATTTTCGACAGAAAAACTCAATAAACTTTATATAAACCCGATCTGGAGTTTGAACCAAGAACCTCAGGTCTGTGGTCATATATCAAGCCACCAAACTAGTGAGGCTGCCAAATAATTTAATCGAATTAAAAAAAGCCTTTTAATAATAGGAATTCAATAGAAAAAAATATCAAAGAAAGTAATTAACTATTATGTGAAATAATAATTAATTATAATCTCCATTCAAAATATTTATTACAAAACGTTCCGAAAATAGTTAATGCGAATTGTAATAACAAATATGACAAAGTATTAGGTTTCCATAATTTTATGACAAAATCTCAAAAACTGACGAGTCCAATGAAATTTTACACAAAATTTCACCAACCCTATTTATTAACATGACAAAGTTCAAATTATAATCCTCGATCCTTCAGTATACACCACTGAGTACCAGGAGAGCATAATTATTATAGCGATCAAAGGGATACACTTATACAAGTAACAACTCGACACAATACCCGTGCGGCTCTTCCAGTTTTATTGTTCAAACATCTGTTGTGATATGCAAAGTCGGACTCGTAAAACGACCCCAGTCTACGATTACTTCGCGCAGTTAACTCTCTCTTATAACAATCTTTATAGCAACCTACCTGTAGAATTGCAATCTGATTAATAACGCTTGATTACCGTGTACCGGCTATTTTAACAGCCTAAAAGACTTTTGATAATTGTATTACTAATTCTTCTCGTGAATATACCTAAATTATTCAATTGCTTATTTCATTGAATTACTGTTTTAGCCTACGCCTTCACTCGACTTAAGAATTCAATTTGTAAATAGAGTTTGTTTCTTGTTTTACATTATGCTAACTTAAACGTTTCTAGACTTTCTCAATTATCGAAGAATAGGGAATAGATTAAAGTATTTGTATAATAATAGATTAAATAAACAAAACACGGCATTTTAATTCCACTCACACGAGAAGTCGATTCGCCAAAGAGAAGGATTTCCCAATTAAAATTTAAAAAAAGAACTATGCTACCAGGAACTCATAACACGTGCTATAGGTATTGTGACAGATTTGTCGCATACTGTACAATCACTCATCGCTCGATCTCGCCTAGCGAGCGATGCGTAATCGCGCTGCGTAAATACATTCTGCACTTATTGTGCGCCACTCGTATCAGGTGCTTGTGTGCACAAGCCCTTACGAGTGTGTGAGAACAAAGCGGCGGATAGAGCGGTATTGTATGAAGAATCGACTTAAAAGGCCGCTCCAGCTTTTTAATAAAACTCCGTTGTGTTGGCATATTTAAGAGCCGGGAGCTGGTGTACTCAGTGGCCACATCTCTTATAGCCTCTTATTAGGTTATAGTGGCATTTGACGACGTTTTACAGAAGCTGAATGTTTATGAAAATAAAGCTAGTATAACTATTCATATGAAAATTTTCTTTTGAAGTTTATATGTTTTTCATTGATGTTCACAAATCGCCTTTTATAATATTTATAATATATTAGTGAGTACATAACTGTTACCTATTGCAATAGTACGATTTAAAACCTTTAAGAAAATGCATGAAACAATTGATTTTTGAAAGAAAAGAAAACATCTTAAAAGACCTAACGTAAAAATCAAAGTACAATATTGCCCAAATCAGTACGGAAACAGTTTTGTAGTGCTCGGCAAATAAGCGTGGTAGCAATAAACCGTCCCGGTTCAGACTGGTCACTCGAGAACTCAGCAGAGGACAACTCGAAATACGACCTCGCAACGCTCACAAACTTTAAGATGGCTCTTTTTCGAGTGCAAAGTTTTGTATTTCGAATGCAATAGTAAATATTTGGGTTTCCCACTGCGGTCTTCCTAACAAGTGAACCGTGGCGTACGTGCGAGCGGCGTCTTCATTGACAATCTGCGCAAGTCCTCGGCTCGCAGCCGGCATCACAATTCGCCTCCCTCCCCGCCGTACGCAATTAAAACGATATTATCAGAACCATGCACTCCACCGCAACTTTCATATTATAAGAGTTTTCCCAGACATCGAATAAATTTAATATCGGCACTCGTAACATTTATGAGCGAACAATCTTTATTAAAACGCTTTCGTGTTTCGAGATTATCGTAGAATTATGAAATAGCCGCCTGGGGAAGGTACGTTCTACGTAGGCCGTTATTAATAACTATTATAGAGGTCGGGGTTATTATTAAAATATCTAGCGGCGCGTTAGTTTCCGATATTGATTTTGTAATTTCAATGAAATACATCTTAGTGAATCGTAGAATAGTTGTAGGACGTTGGCACAAGTTGTATTGTAACCACGACAAGGGTATTCTAGTATACCGTCCGATGATCCTGCAAATCCTTTCCTGCGCCTCTCGGGCACGTCTTTCCGGCGGGATTACGCGCTTCACGCGGCGATCCCATCTCACCGCAACAATCATGCTGGACCAAAGATGGTGACATAATCTCATACTATTTCATAGAAATGTCGAACTATCTTTTAACGACATACCACAATCTCCGTTGTTATTATAATTGTACAAAATATAATTTAGAATTAATAAGAAATGTGTATGTGGGTATACTGTTTACAATAAATTGAATTACCCAATTCAAAGAAATTTTCATTACCAAATAAGGCGGTGGTTTCTAAAGGTTCTTTATTAATTTTACTTATAAGTCATACCTCAATCCCTAAACATGTTTCTTGTTAGAAACTTCAAACAAAACTTATGAAATATTTCGAATATAAAGTAAAATATTATTAATATATTAAATTACGTCAAACATTTTGCCATCGAATATCGTGTACATTAACGATTTATTGTAATCTTGTAATCAAACGAAACATAATTTAAGACTAATTTAATTTTAAGATAATTGTTATCAATAATATTAAATAATATTTATTTCACGGAATACATTACGAAATTTTCAATACGCAATATTCTTAATTTCCTAAGATGTATTGTTATTAAATAAATATATGTATTATAAGTCCTATATTGTATACGAGAGCACGTCAAAGCATGGCGCCCACGTGTTTACTGAGATGAGACGATAACACGCTTAATTGCACTAATTAGTTACAACCGATACCATCACATATCCCTTCGACCGTGTAAATGTATAGAATTGATTAATGTTTGCGATATATAATGTCATTTTTCAGTACAAACTTATAACCAATATATCACAAGCACGATAAAAAAAACAACGATTTCAAATCGATTTGACAAGGAACTTATAGTCAGACTTAATATTATTGCATCAAAATAAAATGTAATCAATTTATAGAAGCTCTCGTAATCTCAGAATGTAATTCCAATTTGCTCATATAATATCTTATTCGTGAAAGAAAAATATACGAGTACACTTTCGTTATACAATACAAATACATATCTCAAAGTGGTGTCATTTACAATATAATATATCCTACTTACAACCGTAAGATAGCATTGGCGGAAGTATTTTAGTCGGGCAAATAAGTTAGGTTGCCATTAGCTTAAGTTACGGGGTCTACGAGGTCCTAAACTAACATGTGAAGGCTCAAGCCTCTTCGACGGAAAGAGCCTTCGCGAAACAACTCGAAAGTACCACATTAGACTAATAAGATCTTAATTCACGCATTCTTTCACCGTAAGGCCCTTTTCAGTTACAGCCCATACAAGATTACAAATACCCTTAACATATAAATTATTTTTAATTGAATGTTCTTTTTCGGGTAATAATCGCTCTTAGACGCTCCTAAGTACACCTTTGTGGGGTGTATATGCAAATTTCACGGTGTTGCTACCTTTTAATTTTCGCTGAAAATTCATTTATAACTGTCATCTCATCATCTCCCCCTTAAGTGTTTATGAGAATTATTTATAGAATGTTGCCCTCTAAACCATTTTACGAAAAATACTTTACCGAGGTTTTAAGATATAATGGATTTTACTGACGTTTTACTGCAAATGCCGATAGTAAAAAAATAATGCGCAGACGCTGCTCTAGGTCAATGGTCGCAATTGCGAGCAAAAGTGTGTCGTAAAACAAGAGTCACGAATAAAAGGGACAGAATCTTATTAAAGCAAATATTTATGGCATTGCCATCAAGCGATTGGACGAGGGTTCCGCCGCCCTTGATAAATTACTCCACCGGTTGCGGCCTAACAGCTACTCTATCAAATATTTCTCTTACGACGTATCGCTCTAAAATTCGATGGCTTTGATTTATACCGTCATTTCTTTTTGCGTTCTTCAGTAACATTAGCGATTTTTTTCGGAGAACGTCTCGATGAATGGATATTTAAACTTGACGAAAACAATAAGATTGAAGTAGGAGAATTTAAAAGTTGAGAAAGCCGACGCACAAAGTAACGGGCCAATTGTGTTTCTACTTTATTTACCTGAGCGTAGACAATAAGGGTGTCCCCACACAATCAACTCCACGAGAAAGTTGATTGTTTGTGTTCCATTCAACTTCACAATAGAGAAAATGAAGAGGAGCCAATTCTTTTTGTAACAGCTTTTATCCGCCATTTTCTTCGCTTGCCGAAAGTTTGCATTTAGAATACCTCGCTTGGAATGCATTAGCCTCTCGTCACATATTTGTCTTGGAATCAGGAGTGTGTATTATTCTTGGGAGCGGCAATAGAGATAAACTGTTTGCATATATTCCCAGACATGTTCAATACTTTTTGTGTAGTTATTCGACTACCAACTCAACTGGAGCCTAAGGCAAATCTTAATACAAACAAACATTCGATACTAGCAGTAACTTTAATAATACGTGCTATTTGTTCGGTTATTGCATGTTACGAAGTTTAATAAAAACTCTTTACTAAATAAAAGAAAATGTTAATTTTTTATAGAGATAAACCTATCTCCCGTCTTCCAGCCATAAAAAACATTGCCATTTTATTATTATATAATTAGGCGGATGGACTCATGGGCCACCAATAGTAAGTTGTCACCAACACCCATAGACAATTGAATTGAAAGAAAAAATATCCATATGCACATCACTACCCCACCAATCTTGGGAACTAAGATGTTATGTTCCTCGTGCCTGTAGTTTTTCTCACCCACTCATCAAAGCAAAACACAACAATACTCAATATTACTGTTTGGCGGTAGAATATCTGATGACTAACCTACCCTACGTAAAATATATATGATATTTAGAAAAACTTTTCAATTGTTTGCATAGAAATATAGTAATTACTTTTCAATGTTCGCATGTAGGTATTATACATCCAGTATGTTTAAGATGAATATCTCACAATATGAATAAAAGCTATGTCTATCTGTAGGTCAACACACAATGGATGAAACAGTTAATAGGTTTCTAATAGCATCGATCGCCGATCTGTCGATTGTGTGGTCTATTTCTTTTTTTCAATACGAAGTCCATCGAGCTAATAACTATCGCTTTTAACTTGTTATCATATATGATCTAGCACAAGCAATCCGGTTATTATTTATGGAGCAAACATGTCATTATGATGAGAATACGCTGATAAAACTTTCGTGAAACTATTTCATCAGATGTGACAACTCCCTAGTATCTCTTAATTACAATGCTGCGTATTTCGTATTACAATAATGAAGCGAAACAATAACAAAAGTTTGAACGTCGAGCGCGGCCAGCGGACAACTTCTCCGCTGCTCATCTGAGTGCTCGTTGAGTTCACTCCTAATGAAAACTTGCTTGTTACCGCGAACCTAGAACGTTATTTTTATTTCATACAAGGGCGAAAATAGTCGTAGCAAATACCGTTGATTCACTTCATAGTTCGCATTGCTTCAGTCAATTAAACATGTTAGCGTTCCGTATAATCAGGTGCGGTAATAATTTGTACAAAAATGAACTCGGTGTGTGTCGCAAAGTGAAGGTCTAGGACTGTACGAAGTCGGTTATCGACGCCTACAATAAGTCGCGTTTTATACGGTTATTATAGCCTCATAAACGCCACCGGTCGGTGTTTCATACAGTGCGGGGCAGATTATACTGCCTGCCCTGATTCGGGCGGGGCCCGCCCCCTGTCAGCCCCACGTGCCGCCCGACAGATGTGTCGAGATAGATATTCGATATTGGCAGACACATTCATAATCTTCGCTTTAACTTTGTTGTAATATTAAAATAACGAACATTTCCAAGGTGGAAATCGTAATTTATTTATTTATTGAATATTAAATGATGATATTGAGTAATAGATGGTTGAACCATTTTTAGGTAAAATATTTTATTTAACAATAATACGTCCTTAAAACTTTAATAGTATTTTTTAATTCCGAATAATATTATCGAGGGTGATTAAAATAATAATTAACAGTATAGCCTATTAATCGTAATATCGCCTCAGGTGACATTTTAATTGCTAGCGATCTGTAAGATTCTAATCCAATAGCCTCTAAACAATGAAGACTCTAAGCCGTAATGGAAACTGAAAAAAAAAGTTAATTTCTTCAAAAGTCCTCGAAGAACTTTCATTATAAGACATCCAGAGCAACAATTGCGACTTTAAATAATTATGTTTACGAAATCCTTTTCTTACGCAGAGATTATTTATCGTCTCTTTTGTTACGAGAAGTGACGCGGACGAATTTCACTAAAATGCCCCATTTATCTACAGCGAATACACAAAAGCAACGTGAGATGTGAAACTTTTTACGTGGTCAGTGACAAAACCATTTTCTCCATTTTCTTTACGTTTCATTTCCAACTCGCGAATATTATGTTACTTTTGCTAAGACGCTATAGTAATAACTAGATAGTAATATAAATTAGATACTTATACTTCAAGTGAAGTAGTTTGTTTTGAGCTGACGGTCCGATTTAATATTTGCAGAAGCGTTGTGCCCGCAGATAACTTTGTTCACCGGACGCCGATGTTGCCTGCTCCCTACTTTATTCCGTTTACAGTCCCGCATAAATAACGGACAAAATCGACATTACCCTCATTTCAACAGCGTAACTGTCTTAAATCTATGTTTTACTTTGCAGTTTCCTGCTTCTTACTTATATTTTTTCAAACTCTATGTACTAACTGATATAATTGTTTGCAAATTGTTAACAATAATGAACAGGAATATATTTTCTTCGATAACAATGTAAAACTGTTGTATCCTGTTTACTAAACACGCTGTAGCGACTTTATAAAGCATAAAGAAAATACGACGATCTATGAAACTCAACAAAACCCCTATTTGCCTTTTCGGGGCGTTACTATCCTTGACTCAATTCGTACGCAAAGCCACCCGGCCGCGCGTGAAATACCAAGTGCGCCCTAGTTTCGATTAAGAGGACGAATTGTTTGTTTAGGCTTGCTCATGAGACATTTTGAGGATGATGAACTAAATATTAACTAATATTCATAGAAATTTTAATTACGATATAATTTACAAACGCAATCCAATCAATGAATATAATACCAAATATAGTTTTCCCTTGCATAGTACACAAACTATATCGTGTTAATTTATAACAAATATTTACACAGCTACCATACAAGTCACCGGACATGAGACGAACTAGTTAAAGTTTTCAAGTGAACACGAGGGACGCCACCCGTTGTACAATGTCAGTATAAGCACGGCGGGGCATCCACTGTTTACAGAACGGCTCACTAATGCTATTTGCCGTCGTGGGTGGACACGTCACGTCAGTCGTGTGTATCTTAATCGTTAGCGAATAGAAACACGCTTGCGCATCGCCTTGAATTGTTTGTCACTTTAAGCAAAACTTCGTCGTCGGGCGATTACGTGATTTCGATAATATTTCGACCTATTACAAAGTTTATATGTGACACGCTGTGAGCTCTCCGAGTTGTTGTTTGAAATACTGTAAATATCGAAAAGCGGTTCTGAGTTTCAAATGCGTAATTCGAATTTGTTACTCATGAATCGTATGTGGAAAACTTGTACGGGCCTTAAAGTTGGAATGGGAACGGATCGGCGAAGTTGCTCCTTGCAGCGGCCACGTGAATGTCTTGTAACCTTTATCGGAAGAAATATTGCTACGATTTCCGCCAATACCTTCTCGGATTATTAAATTTTTGAAAAATGTTTAAGTGATATCTTTTGGCTCCATCTGCAATATGACGATAACGTTCTTTGCTCGGATCGTGGCGGCCTTTAATATAGCAAGAAGACAATTTACTTTAATTAAAAGACGTAGACATCGTTTCAAACTAACGAAGTAACTTCTTGAGATCGACAATTAATTTTTCAAGTATTGCTTTATTAAAACAATTTCAATTGTCATAGACAAATAAACTTCTATCAAGTTTCTCTAGCATTCTTTATTCAGAATGATGTTAATGTAAAAAATTATCGTATTGTACATAATTTTATAAAATATTTTTTTCGTTTTCCTTTCCTGATAATAATTTTATATATAATTCCTTTGTTTCAGGTTTCGGTTTCGTCACATTTCAAAGCGAAGACATAGTAGACAAAGTGTGCGAAATTCATTTTCACGAAATCAACAACAAAATGGTAAGTACAATTTATTTTATTTAAATTCATCAAGTGTACGAATAATGTAACGTCAGATAATTTTAAAAATAGAACGTTAAATAAATAAGTAACATTTGAATACAGTTTCGTGAAAAAGTTGGCCAACATATTGTTATTTTAAAAGGATTCATTTAAAAATTGTTTTTAGGTCCGAAACAAGTTTTGCAAGCTTTTCATTTAAGTGACAGTGTAACAATGAACTTTAACAAATTTTGTAGCACTTTATACGAGCTATACAATAGTAGTCTCTCGTGTTACTATGTGAAGTTATTACTTCTTCATTTTATTAAAAAGGTTTTGTGTGTAAAACATTTTATAGTTTTTTTTAAGAATCAAGTTATTTATGAGTTATGAAAAATGCAGAACCATTATTATGCTAATAAACTACAATATAAATGTTAATTAGTTTATTAAACGAATAGTCCTTTATTTAGATCACCTGATTACATTTATGGATGCTGAGTGATGTATTTGTTGTCTTTTTTATTCGCATTCGTTTTTAATGTTAACATTATCGGCCAAATATCAATTAGAGTAAGGAGTGAGCTGGCGCCGGTCCAAACAGGGCCAATAAAACGCCACTAAAGCTGCCTTTACGTGTTTAGATTTTTCTCCCCGGGGAAACTGGAGACATGATTATTCGAAATGTTGCCATGATTTTATTTATATAACGAAATAAATTTAAACGGTAAACATTACTATCTTGTACGTACTACTTAGAAACATTTCGTTTTAATCGAATACGAAAAATCATTTCATTTTTGTATAAAATAAAATTGTTTATTTAAACAAAATATAAAAAAGGAAGTTTGATTACGATTTGTCTCAAGACACTATCAATTTTGATAAACGTTTTAGAATGATAAACGCTTTAGAGATTAGAATAATTTTATTATTACAAAAACGAAATAACCGCGGAATATTAAGTCTTTAGAAATTTAAAATGCAAAGAGCATATTTATTTGCAAATAATTTCTTAATACATTTAAAGCAAAATACAAAACAAAGTAATGCCGAACCGCTAGTAAGTTATAGGGTAATATCGTCCATATGTTGCAATATATTATAAACCGCTCTAAACGAGACTATTACAATCACATGCCACTACACCATCCCTTGCATAGACTTGTTACCAAAATATAACTTTAACAGAATTAAGATTGATTTCTATGAAACAATGAATCAATTTGAACAATATCTTCCCTATGACAAAACATGGCATAATATGATATTACAAACATAAATCATAAATCATTATGTTTAATATGAACGAAAAGTACTGAATTAAAAATTAGATCTGGTAATAGAGCAGAGGTGTTTCGTGATAGAGTCACGCTACGTAATGCAACAAATGTAATCATACCATGAAATAATAATCACTTTTAAACAACATTATAAGCCTGTAATACGCGGGATACCGCGTTCACGTTATAATAATGACGTTATTGCATAATTCTAATATCGTTTGTAATTAGAATATTATATCTACCTATTTAATTGTTATCATCCAAAACATTTTATAGCGTCAATAAAAGTAAATACAGTATAATACCGCAGCAATTACCAGAGAATTACAAAGTTGGTTATTAACTCTATTTGTTATAAGGCAATTTTAGTAAAATTAAATGGTAACTTAAATAACATTTCGGTGTGACAAACGGTTGTATAAAAGTAATTTTACACGTTAACGCTGGGATATGGAATATGTCTGGAATAATTCGTTCAATTGTTGTCGTCTGAGTATGTTTTGTATGAAACAGCATTACGTTTCGGTAAAATATAATCCTTAAATAACATCACCGCACCCACATATACATATATAACATAATAATAATAATAATAGCCTTTTATTCAGATATGTTAATAGTTTACAGTAAATTTGAACTTAAAAAAACTAACACTAACTCTTAACTAAATAAAAAAATTAAACTAATATCTGTTTCTTGGTTATCATTTGAAGATCTGTTTGCTAGTCGACAGAGGCCTCCTCCACATAATAAAAATACTTGTAATGTATTAAAATTAAAATACTCTTATAAGTAAGCGCTTTTGAATCTTGTTATAGGATTGAATTGTAATGTGACTCATTATAAATGTAAAATCTACTGATAAAAACGGACATGAAACTAACTAACTTTCTTTCTTAAACGAAATTAACCATATACTATTAAATTTATATATCCTTTATAGAGATCAACCAATATGAACTCAGCGCTTCTTATTATATATTCTTGTATAAGTCTAATCAATTAATATTTTTAACATAAGATTGCATTTTATAAATAGGCAATTTAAAGAAATATTCCATATGAACATGCTAATGAACATTTTCATATCACTAGATATAAATCCTTATATATAATACTCACAAGAAAACACACACAGAATTCCCTATCCGAATCTCTCAATTGGCGACACATACCTATAACCGTTCAGAAGAGCCATTATCTACATAGTCACTTAAAGTTCCCTTCGACGTTCTATCAGTCTGAAAAGCCTGGGGAACAGATATATCCCCGCGTTGTCGATGCATATTCCTGATTATTAATGCTTGTTTTTTGCCTCACCCCATTGTTTCGTGCCATAATGGCTGTACGAATCTCGCTGCATGCGTCGGATAGAAGGAATCGGGGGTGATGTTCGCCCTAAGTGGAGCAAACAACGAACAAAGACATCAAACAAATGGGTAGTGTTTTAGAGTAATTACGGTTCGCTTCCGTGCGAAACGAGAGGTGTGTAAAGAGCGAACGATACGCCAGACTAATGTATTCGTCGCAGTCTTTAATAAAAACCAGTCATTCATTACCGCGTCTAATCCTGACGACTAATTACAAAAGGTATCGAAACCCTACACACGTAATCTTGAGGATTTATCATCGAGAATATCCCTGCCGCCTCATTTATTATTTATATTTCACATTTGTTTTTATTTACTTCACGTACTAATTTATATAAATGACGGTTGTAGTCGAAAAATGTCTTTAACGTGTACAGGACGGAGCAGGAACTAATCGCTTACTGCCTTTTGTTGCGTGCCAGCGCAAATGATCATGTTACGGTAAAACTCCATTTTTACGTTGCTTTCGTAAAACAATTTTAGGGACAAAGTTGCCATGGAGTTACAAAGTAGGTACATTGTTTTAAAAGTCACGCAGAATTTATGTATAATATTTTGACATTGAGGATGATGTTAACGTAACTCGCATAATACTATAGTTTAAACGTGACTCGTAAACAATGCCACCCATTAAAAATTTGTGTTAGCATATCATAAATACATATAATAGTTATATTTACATAGGCAATAAAGAAGATAGAGGCGTCACGTCAGCGTCGATGTTTACGCTGTGAGTAGCTGCCCTCGTAAATTTAATACGTCATCTCTTATATTAAAATGGTCGTTAAGCTAATAGCTGCTCCGCCTTCCTGCACGGAGTGATAGGGTGATGTCTCGCTTTACTTCGAACAGCAAAACAACTTTCTTAAAAAAAATATTGGATCAAAACTATAAAGTTATATCGTATATTTTATTGCAGATCGTTAAAATATATAAGAAGTTTTTTATTGAAATCATAGATAATTAATGACACAAAATATATGTCAATGTTTACATACGTATACGTTTATTTATACAGACGTATAATTAAATAAAAAATAATTCAAACGAGCCATCTGACACAAGTTTAAATACAGAAGCGTGAAGCTTCATTTCGCAACATAAATACGGGCCCCATTAAAATGCTGCAACAAATTCTCTTCAGTCCATTACGTCCTTATACATTACTCTCTTAATTGCTTCACTTTACTATGAATTTAAGCAACAAAGCGCGCGATGTACGAAAATGTGTAAGATATAGTGCTGTTTGGATTTCGCCCCTAACATCAATTTCTATTTGCCGGATTTAAACATGCGAGACTGATACCTGAACCTTTTCTTTACCTGTTACGCACGAAATTTCATAATAATACCCTAGTCATCCCTTTTGTGTGATACGTGTAAGGTTATGTGTATACTGGGCACACTTTAACCAAAAATAAAAACCGGTGTCCTTTACGTGATATTTGTATCATATTATTTTCTTCAAAGTTACAGATCTACTTCTACTTAGTTTGTTATCTCTGAGTGTTTTTATTTCCAGACACAATCATATGCTCGTCCGCTTTCTTGAAGAGGTGCATATTTATACAATATAATTATTTATAAAAGCCTTTTTTTTTGTTAAATCGATTTTGTAAAATTAAATCTCTTTTATTGGATTTAAATTGTAAACGTTCGCTTACATTACGTTAAAGGTGTTAAAAGAAAAATAAAACCGCACTTTCAAAAAGTGGCGAAGTGAGCAATGATATAAAAGTGCACTTGCCTTCAAGCAATCGCATAAACACTTTTGCGAAAGCATTTTAGGTATTGCGTACATTTTTCTTCTCGATCGTACATGAGGCAAACAAATGGTTTCCGTTTAGGAAATAACACTAAAAGTAGGCACATTTGAAACTGCCACTTAAATCTTCAGATCCTCGATCGCCATTTCTCTTAGCGTCTTAACGGGCTAGTGTAAGACCGTATAACGCACCCTTGTCGTTACTGCCATTAAAGAATGGCCTCGCCTATAGGCATCGCGCATCCGTTTCGATAAGGATGGAGACTGCAAAGCTGACGGAGCGAGAATCATTAACTTTTGCGGTATCAGTGGTAGATTTCATTTATGTTGCCCGCTACCTAAACTCTGCGTGTTACAAATTGATACCATTCCGAGATGAATTCAGATGAAACAGTGTTTGGGAAAATTTAAGTTTCACCAAAAACTGTGGTTTCAAATCTACGCAAGGACCTCTGATGAAATTAAGGTGTACATTAACATAACTGACGTGTATATTTCGAAAGAAAATCTGTTACATTTACTAAGCTCCAAACGTTCTTCATAAAAAGCGTTAAGGCGTTAGTCCAGCAGTGGGATATTTACCGAGTGATACTTTTTTACTCAAGCGTTCGAGTGATACTCCGTTTCCTACGGCCGTCCATTCCTCCCCACTCGATTCGCTTTGAACAATCAATCAAGTGTTCCTCCTCTGCCATGATTACCATAAACTTCCCGTTTTAACAGGATCCAGACACTTCTCCCTTAAGCTTTATCGATTCGTCCGAGCCGAATTTTATTCCTCCTATATATCAAGTACTTTAGTAAGACCACAATCTTATTGAAACATACGATTCCACATTGTATAAAATTTAAAATTTGCACCCGTTCTTCAGCTTTTAATTGTTTCGGCCTTGTAAATTGTTCTAAAGATAATATAAAATCTAAGGTCGTATTATTGAAACAGTAAAACTAGGAAACAAATTGAGATACAATTGTATGGAATAAATAAAATTTCCAATACGTAATCATCACCTTTACTTTCATAACTTATAATTTTAAAATTAATAAATTCATATTCATTTCAATAAATAAATTCAATTCGTAAATTTTAATATCAAATTATGTATGTATATTTTGCATTATAATTAGAACTAATTACTGCTAGGCTTT
Organism: Vanessa tameamea; assembly: GCF_037043105.1. Classification (NCBI taxonomy): domain Eukaryota; kingdom Metazoa; phylum Arthropoda; class Insecta; order Lepidoptera; family Nymphalidae; genus Vanessa; species Vanessa tameamea. The sequence goes on from NC_087316.1 coordinate 9,072,390, forward strand.
TAAGTAAAAATCTACAAGTTCGATAGTAATCTGACGGCAATCAGTATTCGAACAACCATCTAATTTCCTATGTACGTACAATATATAAATTTAATGGTTATAATGCACACACGGCACGCAATTCAAAAGTGACGCAACTAACTTGAGGCGAACGCAAAGACGTAAATTATAACTCAACAGGCCCTTCCGGCCGTTAACGATTTCGACTCAAACTTAAATTTGAAGCGTGAAAGAAAATTAATTAATCACAGGTGGTGCACGGCAAGGCACGACCCGCACCTCGCACACGCCTATCGATCGAATCCGAATATACTTAAATTACTACAATCGATTCTAAGAAAATTTATATTATTTTTAACAAAATAATTAAACTCCATTTTAGACTACAACAAAAACGCACAGTTAAATTATAGACATTACCATTGCTATAAATATTCTATAGTACACGCCATCCGCCTTTAGAAAGTAAGTCCTGGGAACTACGCCATATGTCAAGGTGCCACACGACAAATGATATAAGTGCGGTATTTTCAAAGGCGACGGTTTTTGTGAAAGCGTAGCTGCGTACGAAACCAATAATAGCGAAAGCGAATATCATCAATAAAGGCCATACGTTAGAGCAGCCCGGTTCATTACTGCGCTTACTTACTGGTGCGTCTCCACGTTCCCATTACGGGGGAGTTAGGAGACACTAGCTGCGATAAATAGCGGCCGAGAAGTCTTGCTTTATTTCTTGTGCACAATTTCATTTACATTAGAGGTGCTGAACTGAGTTTCCTCTTGGGAGTCATATGAAAGTCGCGTACAGATTCATGCAAAACAAGTTACGAGCGCCGGAGCCATATGCCGCAAACCTTAATCTAGTCCGTGGCGGTCTGACAAGGCGCCGCAGCCGCTCCACGCAACTCACTTAATTGCTACTAATTGCTACAGCTTATAATACGTACATACTTGTATCATAAACTCACTCGCGAGCAACTATTAATTTCGAACATCATCTTAATATTTATTAACAGTTTCTAAGTATAGAATAAAGTAAATGTTAGATTTAAAAAGGGAATCCAGATGATAACATTAACCGATAAGATTGGATTTGCTTTTATAGCACTCATCCGTAATGTAAACTTGACCAATGAATTTTCATTACCTAATGAAAGCTGAGGGCGTTTGACAGAGAAAAGAGATGCTACATAGCCTGCCGTAGAAACATCCAATTTTGCAAATTGAAGCTGCATTAACGCATACGTAACAGATGCCGACATTCCACAATTATACACTTAAATGCAAATCGCTCTCATAAGTAGTCTTTAATGCTACTTTTTCAGATTCAGTACATCGTTTGCATTTTCATTTGGAATTCATTCTTCAATCGTTTTAATTCTAACATGGAAACACTTTTATAGAGGTTCTGCTCGGCGTCTCCACCTAATATTATACAAATTTCATTATAGCACGTTTCAATTGACTAAACGATGCGGTCGCCATCTCCGCTAGCCATTCACAACCGTTTTATTCTTTTCTAGAACATTCGAGTGGCTCTTAAGCTTGATACGAATTAGTTAAGCAACGAGTCCACGGTAATCGCGTTCGTTTACAATTGCAAACGGCCGCTATCACTGCTGAGTAGTTGCCAATACGCATTTTGTTTGTTTTACTCTCGCTGCGACCATTCATATTGAGTTTCAAATGTATGTCGTTTGCCAAGTCGTTCAATTACCGTTGATTCTTTGAATTTTATTAACCATTCTAGTATATTCCGCTGGGTAATACGTAACAATGATTACTGAATAACTCAAATGAGAATATAAATAGAAATGTTTGTCGACTAAATGTCCCCGTTCAAAGTATTATAATATTTAACGAACGTGCTAGCTTATAAGAACGTTAAACAAACATTTGTTGAAGAACTACATAACTGATTCGATCGATTTACTAGAAATAGCTGTTGGCGCACATCGCGTTCTACCACGATAAATATTTCAGAAGCATATACGTAGCAGCGCCATACTGCCTCTCAATATTTAATGCCTAACTAACATTTCTATAACGGTAACTGTGCTAAGATAATTTTAAATTCAACACTGTTTCCTGCGACTGCAATTGTAGGTTTTGATATCGCGTTAATATAAATTTCTATTCAATAGATTTTGTAAGGCGTTGTATGGTAGTACAGTAAAGGTCTCGTAAATTAAATTCTATACAACCTCTTCCGTTGAAGGTTTTGTAAAGTCACACATTAGCCGTTTAAAAATAATATTGATTTAATTGCATTTTAGGTTAAGTCTTATAGGACGGTTATGGGAATGAGGTTTTTAAGATTAAGAAATATATCTGATGCAAGCCCTTAAAATATTAAAACATCCAAAATATAAAGATTCACAACAAAAAAAAACATAGTATTATTTTGTATGGATTTTCTGAAGAATAATTTTACGATCTGTCGCTCGCGACCATATAGGAATTTATTTCCGACGTTTCGATATAAAGCGACGCGAAATACACGAGTGGCTGGAGGGCTATCTACGAAACGTTGCAGGTAACCTTACCGCTTATCGGCGACGGGCGATGACTTGATCGTATATCTGATTTGAATTTCGCGCATTATAGCTCATCACACCCCTCTCCTCCTCTCCCCCTTTGAGTAAGCACTCAAACAATTTAAGTACCTGCGCTGAACGGAAAAGCGTCTACCGTCGCTTATCTTGTTCCTTCAAAACAGTTACCTAAATATGGAAAGAGTTTTCAGGGTACGGTAGAGTGTTTCATTATCCGTGACCTGTTGAGCACAATATTTGTGACTCATCTTATTTACGTAACATCGCCCACTCCGAGTAGATTTTTTCAGTTATCAAAATTTTATGAAAGGACTCGAGAGGTCGCGCTTAAAAGAGTCATTTTTCAATGAGCCATTCTGAAAATCCGAGCAAGGCTCTTTGCAAAATTAACTTATTATAGAAGTCAGGTTAAGATTTTAGCATTTTAATATTAAATTATATTAAGGATTTGTACTTACCTATATACATATGAAATGTTTTTTAAATCAATACCCCCATTAGAAAAGATTCAATATTTTTTTTTCTGGACATGTTTGTGGAGCTCTTACCTAGTCTCCGGTTCCCAAACTTCGCCTTCCGTTTGGCGGCAATCAGGGCCAAGCTTGCGACGTTCTGTCAATACGAAGCCGAGAGGTTTTCCTGATAAACTTATCTCGCACCCCTCCTTTACCCCCTTTGCGTCTTCGTTTATCTCTCACGTACATAAACGTGTTCTTACAACACCAGCACTATACATCACATGTGTACTACGATAAAATATAAATTATTCTAAATTCAAAATATGTTAGAAGTTTGTACGAAAATATCGCTTCAGATTTTCGTATTATTTATCTTTAAGCACGTAAATTATAATAGTTTATTTTTATTTAAGAACCACCGTAATATTTTACCTTTTTATACAAGTTGTCTATTTGGCCGGCTGCCCGCCGTCCACCAAAAGAATTTCGAAGAAAACAGTGCAAGGAAACAAACGCAAAATCTTATAAAATGCAGTTAACGTCAACATACATGAACTAGCACAGTAAACATATACTGTACTTTCGAAAAGTTGCAATATTTCGTGGTTTCTTACCTGGCTCCACGCTTCAAAGACACTCGCAAAAGTCGGTACGATCTAACGTTTAAACTTTCCACATAATAACAACGTTATTACACTAATAAAAAACTGCCCATAAAGGTAACATTAATTTATACAACTATATATTGATTTTTTTACTTTTAAAATAAAGAATTCATACATTCATTCTATAGCAAAATAAAATTAATCATCATAATTCATTAAAAAAATTGTTAACGAATAAAGGGAAAGACAGTTTCTATCTGTATTCATTAAGTGAAAACGTTAATTAAAACATGTGCCGCATATTTTTCTGAATATATCGATGAAGAAATAAATAACAAGCAACAAAAATTATTTCCGATTGTGTCAAAATATTCTTGACTATTTGCGACACATATTTAACAATAAAACGAAATCACATTTCAACGTCAGTACGTGTTATTCCGTGCTGGCATTTAAATTTATTGACTTTTACATACGAATATATTTTACCTCAAAAAAGAAATCGGTCAAAACCAATCGAGTAAAAATTTAATGACTGCTTTTATATTTGCATTAATCCGCCTCGAGTCGCCAGTGATCAGTGGAGGTGGCGAAGTATAAAACGCGGTCTTTTCCAGCGAAACAATTAAATTTCGCACACATAGATGGGATTAGGGGCACAATTCGTGGGCAGTAAGGCTCAAGTTCAAGCGGCAGTAAGCTTCAGCCTATAGGATCTTAAGTCCGCTCCGTTAAACCGAGATCCTTGCGTCGATGTCGAATACTATTCGATGGGATTCGATCAATATACAACCTCGGGGGCGCGTCTACCTAGCGGGGCTAAATACAATTTACCTTTGTTATTTTTCGTGTCATTAAACTGCGTCGCGATTTCGAACGCTTGATCGGAATTGCGAACTCCGATGCGAATTGTTTGTGACCTTTTGTTTCCCACTCGGCTCGCCAGCGACTCGACATCAATTAACATTGAATCCCGAACTGAATTTTCTTCAGAAGTGATTCTATTATTGTAGATAGACACACGTATAATTCTGATTTTAAAATTGAACCAATTGTCGCTCTATATTTTTTTCTTTAACACAAAGATAGAAAATGATCTCGAAATCGAATAATTATTCCGATGTTGAAGTAAAACTTGGATCTCATTTAAACTTTATCAGTTATGGTGACATTTGTCCCCCCTAGTTTGCGTGTTGCTGGACAAATGATGGTGACCACGGCGCTAGCGTAGATCTGGTTCATTTGTAAAGCTTTATCGGCAGTGACAAATTGCGATTCACTACTTTTATGCTGCAAACAATCAAAGAATACCGATTGTGTTATGAAAAGCTTTTAAGCCATTGTTTTATGCGATACACAAATGTACGTTCTAGCGGTAAAGTTGTATTTACATATAAGTTTATTTGTTATTTGTGTTACAATTATAAAACAAAACACTGAGCTACACAAACATTGCTTATGAAAAACCTGTGTTGGTTGTTGTTTACGTACTGCTTGTATAATCTAAGCTTTCAAGTTCAACTTCACATGTTGATTATTCAGCCTTATCTAGACATAAAACTTGGTAGAAAGACACTCCACATGATGGAGCCTTACTCTCACTTCCCCGCGTTAATGCAAAAGCACGTAGTTCCATGTCGGTGTTGAAAGTTGAGCAAAGTGCACAAAGTGCGCGAACGCCGCGGCAAAGCCTTCATTTGTCGGCTCGTGACGTCCGCGTGACAAATGTGGACGGGACTTTATGTACCGTACCTAGAACGAGAACGCGTCGCGATTATGCACGCCGATGAAAAATGTAACTCCGAGTTTTAGTCTGTCTGCCAAGCGGTTTTAAACGTAACAATTTGTCATGAGATATTCAACGTATATTCGTGAAAATGTACTCGTTTTGGACTTGGAAGTCTTTCTTTTAACAATGACTTATAGTCAAAAGATATAAGATTAATTTATGTGAAACTGATACATTTTTCTTAAAAAAACAGAGGATATAAGTGATCTATTTAAACGACGTTAACATAATTTAAGCCTACATACTTTTCTGTGTGGATTTCACTTGGTAGCGAAATTTCTATTGCAAGAGGTTTGGGTTAAAGTAGATTGGGTAATTTATACTTGCCTCCAACCTCCCCGCTTGGGTGGGGAAGGAGATACAAGCTGAAGAGAACCATACCGTTCGTTAAAATTGCTTAATGGATCGATTAAACGTAGAGTTTAATTATAAGATACATTAATTTACCTTAGTGGATGTTATTTTATTAGAATAAGTGTTATTTCTTTATTGTAAGTAATAACATAACATACTACATTAATATAATGTACTTGTGAATTAAGGATGGCTTTTAAAAAAGTCAACAATTTATTTATCGTGAATACTATTTCATTATTATTGTTTATTGTAATGATAAATAAATATTTTCAAAACTTTGAGAGTTTGTCATCCCATTCAATAAGTATTTAATGGTAAGCTCTTTGACTTAATAAAGTATATTAAAATTCAATTTGTGAGTCGAACCGTGAAGCATAACGGATTGTCGGCTGATTTTGTCACCCCCCTTACTTCCATAAATTTGCGACTCACCCAATTTTGTGATGATATTTACTTAGTGCTGTCAAGTACAATAATAGCAATTAATTCTTAAACAATTGATGGCGTTCCACTTGTTTCTCGCGGTCGTTAAGCAAACGAGAACACCAATAAACATAGGAAATAATTAATTTTATTATTATAATAATTATTTTTCATTTTCAACTTTCAACTTTTTTCATTTGTTACAGGTGGAATGCAAAAAAGCACAACCTAAAGAAGTCATGCTACCAGCTAACTTGGCAAAGACGAGAGCCGCCGGACGCGGCGCCTACGGTGAGTTGCTAGGTAGCGCCGTGGCAGCCGGCGGCGTTCGGTACGCTCCTTACCCCATTCATGCGCCGGCGCAGCTGCTGGTGACCGGTGCAGGAGTGGGTGCAGGGTCTACCAGCGCGGCTACCATGTACCGTCGTGCGCTTGCTGCCCTGCGCCCAACCCCGCGCCCCCAACGTCCAACTCTTGCACCCATCACCATACCTCCCCTAGCCTACTCAGTTTCGGAACTCCTCGGAGCTCACGCACTCGACATCCCGACCCTATATTCTCCTCTCACTCACTCAACACTACCGACTCCTTTGCCCCTCTGATCCGCGATTCTCTTCCAACAGCACCCCCATCAACCCTTCTAATTAGTTGTGCTAAATTATTTGTCTTTGTTAATTCAAAAGTTTAGTGGAGTTATAGCGCTGCGCTGGCGAACTGTCCTGTCCATTCCCCGATATCTCTTACATTCCTCTGGTCTATTGTATCCTAGAGGCGTATTATTTAATGTATCTAAGGAAACAGATAATATCCAAAGTGTCTTATTTTAGTAATTGCCATTAGTAAATCAGTTAGATAGCAAATTTTCGAAATGTGTACCAGCATAAATTAGAGGAACTATAGAGACAGTTGTATACAAAGGTTTATATAAAGGTTACATTTTATCAGATAGTAGACGAGAATCACCTGGAACAATTTTACGTAGGGTAATAGAGAGTAATATTTTTCTACCAGGTAGTAGGCGCTTAAAGTCATTTGATTTATAAATAGATAGAAGAAATAGCAATAAGCCTGGTATTTTTCTGATTTTTACGTAGTTTCTAATGTGAAATAATGAATAAGGGCCCTATGGTTCTGCTGATTCTTGCCAGTTTGACTACATTTCCATCCATGATAAACAACTAATGCAGCTTAGAAAACAAATTCTAGATACGATGTTTACATGCGGTTAATTCGATGAATTTTTTTTGGAATTAATATTTTCTTATATCATATTATATTCTTTAGCATTTTACTATAAATAGCTTTGCAACTTGATGTCGGCTTTTCAAAAAATGTTATCATTGGAAGAAAAGAGGTACCTATGAACAGTCGATGTTACTTATGAGTTTTGTGATTTTTAGTAAATATATTTTGTATTTATTTAATTTTTAAATTATATATATATATTTATTAGATTAGGTAAATTATTCAAAACGACAACTATGTACTTATAGAATATTAGAATTCTTTACTTTAACTAAACTACTTATAATTATATTGTGCATTGCATATTTTATTAAGAAGTATGTATATTCACTATTAGTTTTATTTAGTTTATTTTGGTTTTATTTCTTCTTAGACGATTATATGTGACATATAACCATAAGGTGTTAATAATACACTCAAATATGTACTATCAGACGTAGATCTCGTATTAACTAATAAATAGTATTAATTGTATTAACTTATTAAGTAGGAAAAAAAGGTAGTATTTAGATTAATAAATATCATTTCTAAAATATTTAAAGACGTCTGTTTGTTTAACATGTTTAGATATAGACTAACAATGTGTAGAATAGATTAACGTTTTAAGTCAATATATTATCATCTTGGTGATAGATAACTAATATACCCCATTAAAGTCATTTAGTAAACTTTTTGGATGGTAGACGAATATAGAAATTTTGAATAATGTTTAAATTTAAATTTAATATAAGTATTTATTACACATATGTTTGTACAATCCACACGAACATTCTCGCCAAGCAAAATAGTGTCTCACGGTACACTTATGTTTAAAATATTTAATGTTTTGACTAGTACACACAATTATATAAATTATTATGTAAGGATCGATCAATTTATGTAAATGTTTTTACATTTCTAGATTTCATGTGGTCATTGGGTGCTCTTCCTGACGGTAAGTTAACAATTCACATTATATTATTCAAGTCGAGCAATTTCTTTTTAATCCGCATCTCCAGATCATTCTTAAGTTGGAATGTGTATGACCAATGTACATAATAAAGCGTTACCCCAAAGTCCAGTACCTACATTTCGATTATACCAAAACGGATCAGATATAAATCAACTGACTGACTATTTCTTGAAAATAATAGATACGACAATAAACTTAATTAATGGATTATCAAACAGCGTGTCGAGGTGTGCTTCCATCGGCCGTAATGGATCACGTGATCTGACAGATACACTATTTTGATTGGCAATAATATGATATACGATCCGGTGTGGTAATCATATCAGCCTCCGTAGACGGTCCGGCCATCGATCATTTACATTTTTATACCGGACTTCATGTTCACAAAGCCGATATTGCAAACATATTGTTTTTTACGTAACATTTAGATGTAATGTCATATTAGTCCGCAACTTTTCATGTTTCTAGTGTAGCATTAGTTTGTAAATGAATGAGTTTGTTAATGAAATACCATGAAGACGTCTGTTAATTGAATAAGACCATCGTTAGTTAACTGACAGTGCGCTACATTTAACGATGTTTACAAAATATCGTCTGCTGGACAATGTCCAAAGCGATGTCGTACTGAGCTTGTACGGTACACTTTACCTACCTTTTATGTGACGGGTCTATTTTAGAATGGGGCCAATGGGACATGTGTTACGTATCAAAAGTTTATATGGACTTAAAGACCAGTGTAAACTTCAACAATTGTTATGTTCGATTAAAATGACATAAATTTAAAGCAATCTAAATAATATTTATGAAAAGATTTTAATTTATTGGTTATATTTAACGATTAATATGTGTTTATTTGTTGCACAGGTTTCCCCGCAGCGTACGCCGCCTACGCGGCAGGACGTAGCTATTCGGGCTATCCTAGCTTCGGGCTGCCATACCCCGCAGGTAATCCCCTGGCGAGCTTGCACCACCAACTGTCCGGCAATCACTACCAACACCTGGCGACACTCCTGCCATACCACCCACTCGAGCTCAGTGGGGTTTACAATGTACACGCCATGCATCTGTGAAACCGCTCCGACGACAATGCATTCCACAAACTGCTAACGATTCGCAATCGACACTAATCCGCCAACCGCCTAACTCGTCAATCATTTAAGTAACCTTACGGTCCATATGGCTTTTCGTAATCTATACTGTGGTGACCATGTCCTAACTACTATTTCACTAACTTGCGCAAAAGCAACGGCAAAAGTTCGTGTGAACTCGCACTAACAACTTTACTAACAAGTTAACACCTCTAACAATGACTGAGCCATCTAGATAAATCTGCCACGCCGTCAATTACAAAACGTCCAAGTTTTGAGAAATGCTATTTATTGTTTACCTCCAGAATTTGGTCGAGAGAATCCGACCAAATGCGAGCGCCTCGTTCTATGTTTACAAACGATTTTCCCTAACGATTCTCAAATGCTACGCGTCAAGCAAACACTCCAGCGCAAATACCGCGTTAGCTTCGTCCTCCCCCCACACCCCTCGCGCAGCGCGCCTGCCGCGTCACCGCCTGATATAACGCTATTGCCTACTCCTCATTAACAGCGAAAGCTTTTAAAGAGATTTAAAGAGACTCAAACAAACGAACTGAAAAAGTGACCTCCTTTTTGTGGTAGCTTGTATGTAAATTTCGGACCGACGAAAAAAAACGTTCGCTAATTAAACGAATAAACTGGAGGATTTCAGTTGATCTCTTAGAACGACAAAGTCTTAACAGTATTAATTGTTTTATATTATTCAATTATAACGTATTTGAACAATATAATAAGCTGTCCGATCTTCAACGGTCACGTAAACTGTCTAATTGCTATGTGCGGGAGATAAGCGCAGCTGCTCAAATAGACTCAGTCGCTATTTGTTTAACGCCGTATAATTCAGTAATTTTACCTAGAATTGCACCACTAATCCGCCGGATTTGTATAAAATAACGAACATATTAAAAATGTACGTCCAGAAATATTAGTAAATACACACTATGCTCAATTTACTCAGCACATTGGTTTTCCGATAAGTAATGAGTGCGATTTACTGCATTTTTTATTCGTATTAGTCAAACAAATAGTTTTTTGCTAATTGCTTCTACGCTACTGTTTTACTGCACGCGACGTATGCGTTTTTATCAAAAAGAGTGTTTAATTTTAAGCTTTCGAAAGTAAAACAATGTAAAAAAGGAATATATCTCAGTATACACAACTTAAATTGTAATTAAACAATTTTTAACACAACTATCATTGAAATCAAAATAATCTAAATTATTACGTATTTACTTTTTAATGCCTTAAATTAAATTAACGCATTTTGCAACAAAAAAATATAGCGAACAAAAATCTTGAAATACGACAGATCTTTTCGCGAATTAACTTTGAAAATCACTTGAAACGGCCAACGTGCTGCTTTCAAATTAAATATAGAAATAAAAATTAATATTAACACCCACTTCACTACACTATAACATAGAACCTTGAATAAAGGCTTTTAAGAAAATATTTTCTTAAAAATTTTGCCCGCCACGAGAGTGTAGTCGTACAGCTGGGACAGTTTGCACCACGTCGCTGAATAAATCTACAATATTTCTTAGCCTGTGATCCGTTGTAAGCCGGGAACGAAATAAAAACTGATACAGACAACATTCATATACAATTAGATGGCTCGGACGGCCGAGGCTAAGGCATTAAACCTTGCTGGATCAACTATAAATGTAATCTGCATATTTATTGAAAATTTTAGTCTAGACTATTATTATTCATCATGTAGCAAGGATTGCTTGGACTTTGTAGGTGAATCGACCTGTTTATCTTTTTAGATGTAATCTATATAGCGTTTTAAAAGTAGCACTATTATACGCATTTATCTTCAATAGCATGCTGTAGAGGTTAGAATTTAAATTTCTCTAGAATTTAAACAGGACTGAACACAACTGGTAAATTCTATATTATATTTAAGTTTAATTCGCTTATTATAAAAATTGAATTTTAATACTGCATAATGCATACCGTTTTATGTTCTTAATTGAATTATTACTCAGGTGCACGAAACGATAGATTAATAAAATACCATTATTCCCGTGTCAATTTGGTATTAATGAAATAATTAAAGTTATTTATTGGCGATGTCAATGAGAATTTTTCATCAAAATGACGTAAAATCATTACATCATTCGCTTACCAATTATAATTATAAAATGTTGTATATATATTTTTTATTAAAATCGTTATCATTTTGAATACTTTAATAATTTAAATATTTCTTTTATTATTATTAACAGTCACGGAACCAAAATTTAATAAAAATGCAGTAAATAGTTTGAGTTATATCATAAATTTTAAGTATTCATATACTTAAATTTGAAGAGGAAGCAAATCTTATTATACATATATTGCCATTAAAATGACCTGATTGTTGCTATGTTGTGTTCAGTCAAAACGCAGTTGTATATCTAAGAAACTTCTACTCTATAAGGAGACAGTTAAGACAAGTAGACAATTAGGTAACTAGGAGTTAATTTCAAAAATTACTAAGTTTAGAGGATGAGTAGGAAATTACTTCGACATTAGACATTCATTTGCGTAGTTCGTAATATAGTTAGTTTAGATTTTTTTTATCATATAAAATATAATCGAGCTTGGAAAAAGTTATTTTATTATCTAATTGAATATTTGCTATAATTGTAATGTACTTATGTAGATATATACCTACTTTGTGTTTCAAAGTTATTTCTCTATTATATTTTATATATTTACAATGCTTAAGCGATAATGTTATTAATAATAATATTTATTCATGTTGTTGTGTAATATTTTTGGATGCAAGTATTTTATGCAACCTCCTTCGTGTTAACGTTATTATAAACGGTTCAATGTTTTAAACGATACGAAATAATGATAAAATCTCCCCCATAACGAACAGTCGATGAGATTGTTGACGTTTCATGGCAAAGCCGTCGCTTCATCACCACGCCTCGCAATAATTTATTTTATCAAAATTAAGGTTTTTATCAAAATTATTACGTAAAATATATAAGTTAATTCGATCATAAATCGCTACGTGTGCGACCGTCCTTATCGCCATCCTCTAAACTAGTCATAATATATAAAATAAGCTTAAATATTATACGTGTAATGTAATTATATTATATTTAATGTGTGGCTACTGATTATAAGCGACAACCATTACTAAGTCGATTCGTTGATTTCGTCATTAAAATAATAGCTTCACATTAAAAAGTAATATCCGTGGAAAAATGTATTTTGTGATCAGCATTAAACACTTCGGGCATCAGACTGAGTTACCCCAAGCTATTGATCTATTTGCGTGTTTAGATCCACTAATAGCAAGAAAATTATAATTTAGTGAATAACACCGTGGTTTTGAAAATATTTGGTGTTCAATTCGATATATATTATAACATGTAATGACCCCCTTTCCTGCATTTTGGTTGTGCGTGATACAAATCGAGATTACTTTAATACGATACACACAGAAAGTCATCATAATGTGCGTGTCGGAAATCTTAAATCGTCGAATCAAAAACTATCAGTCCCAAGTTTTACAATAGAGAATAGTTAAGTAAAGATATCAGTCCGCGTTTATCATTATTGGCTTTTTTATAATATTTTAAAATTCACATTAATTTAAAGCGTAGATATACCTGGGTTCTGGATAACGTAGTTACTTTTTGACATAATTTTTATTTTATTTAAGCGCCGCGGTTCTGTCGGAGCCCTTCCCAGTTCCGTGGCGGGCTTTGTAGCTTTTTTTTATTTTGTTGCCGCAGGTGTAGTGGGAGTTATACCGCCGGAAAGTCGTCTGTTGGTCGGTGTGGAGTATGTAAACCCGGGTGGGCTCGGGCAGGGCTCGTAGGCCGCCGCCACCGCCCGCGCCGCGCCGCCCGCCCGCCACACGCCACAACCTAACCACTCTCTTACCCGGAACAACCGTTAACGGCTCCCGGAATATCTTACGAAAACAAATAAATCTTTTCTCAAGCGAATATCTCTTTGGTATCACGCCCTCCATTCTCCCCCCGAATCGCAGCTAAGGAATGCAATGTCGCAAACACGTACTATAAATTATAACAATGGTTACGCGAATTCGCAGATGCGTACGTGAACAGATCGCCCGACTAGGTTGCCCCTATAGCTCGATATGAAATAATTTTGAAATAAAAGCGGTTTCCATCAGGAAGTTTATCCAAATTTTAGATAAATAATAATTTAGGTATCGTAAATAACTACTTTTCATATTGTAATGTAACCCATGTGTCAAATTTTTAATGTATTCAATGTATTATGTAAGTCACTAGTATTGTTCTTATCACTGTTTTGACATATCGTCTTAATTTTAATCGTAAGGTTATGGTATTGTGAAGCCAATATATTTTAAAATAAAGGAATTTTCCGCTATATAAGCAAAACGTTTATCGCTTACTGTCCGACTGATTGCTTGACAATCGAGGTCGATCATAGCCCGCTTATTTAACATTCGTCCGCTTATCGATTGCGACCGAAATAAACTAAAAGAAATAGTATGTAGCGTGGAGTTGGCTAGCGTGCGGTGAAGTTTGATTATTTCTTATTATGACCGAAGTTTATACCTCGGCGTTCGAATGAATTTTAACGTTGGTTTTCCGTTTTCTGACTCATCCAATGCGGTACATGCAGCGTGGTGTCCGCGGCGCGTCCCCCCACAGCAGACCGGTAAGCACATGCATGTGCGTCATGCGGGGAGGCATTACCATGTAACGGTAGAACAGTCTGTCGCGAGACCGTGGGCTTTTACCCCCGCTGGAGGCTGGCACGTGCGACCGCGGTCCCGCCGATGCATCTGCGACATTCCTCGCATTCCACACGCTCGCCCTCAGAATGCAGCACGCGGATCAGACCCACACAACTATTTTGCATAGTTCGATGCTATTCGCCTGCACTCACTTACTAAGAATGTAGATTTGTTCTCGACGAAGAATACAAATCTCACCGAACTAAACTTCTTGAGGATCGTAGTGTATTGCGATAATTATTTGCTGAGGCGGCGAGTGACCGCGTGTCGTGAATGTGCCAACTCCATTCGTAATTTAAGATATTCGACCGTTAACTGTGTTAGTAACTGTTATGTTTAGTGCTTGTTGTTTAGGTCGGAGCGCAGTGCGACCTCGCTCCATGTAAACTCTTTCTCTCTCTCTTCATATATATCTATAAATTAGATTCTCTTGTAAATACTAGAAATAGTTTTCGATAGCATCGGCGAGTAATCATCCCATAGATAAAGAGTGCTGTGTTTGGATGGGTCAGAATTTTTATTTTATAGATAATTATAGATTTTATTTCTTGAATGTCAATAGATTATTTACTCACGCATAAATAAATGCGTTAGTCTAGCAAACTTCATCGCCCATATATGTATAATCTTGTAGAATGTCGTCGATGGAATGTCGACACGACGAAATTTATACCAATTTATTAGCGTTTCAAATATTTTAAATTAATTAAAGTATTAATCAATCAAAAAATAATAATAACTTCTGTAGTGAGCCTCATAACCCTTCTGGAAGTATACGGCTTAAAAATTATATTGAAACCATTGAATAAAATATCACAACATTATTAAGCATATGAACGTGGATGACAGAATTGTCTTATGAGAGTATCATAGTGATATAATACTATTGATATCGACTGAAACGAAAACGATAGTGTTGACCAAATACAAGAGAAACAGCAGTTTGGTGAATGGAGAGTGCAGTCCACAACAGCAATAGGGCGAGTAATATTTATCTTTGAACTTTGAACTAAAGTTTGATCAGTATCTTACTCTATTGGAGACATAGAATAGTGTAGGCAAAACTGTGCGTAAGCTGAATTTCTGTTGTGAAAATTTTGATAAAACGTGTGGTAGACTTATAGAAGTTAAAAAAATATCGTGTACATTAGTTAAGCTTAGACTTAAAATAATAGATTCTAGTATAGAAAATGAATTAGAGTCAAGAGTGAACACTATATAAGCAAAATTTGTAGACTCGATCTGGCCAATTATGAGATTTAACTAGCGGAGTTTCAGAATAGTCTAGACTTAGTAATTTTATGGCGGGCGATTTCCTTCCTATTGTAAATTAGTGAAGCTTTAAAAATTAGCGTGGAAAGGTTTTTCGTTCCGAAGTTGTATAATGATTTAAGAAATAAATAAATGCTTTATAATTAAAATTTTAGCGGGTAGTTAAGTAAGCGATCAGGTAGATACTTGTCGGTATAATAATGTGATGGTGGTGCAAACTCATTTTATAGTGGTATTTGTTTAATTTAGTATAAGAAATAGAATAGTATTTAATGTATTATTTTTTTTAAAACTGTTGTGCCTTAGGCAAGTGGTATTTTAGGCTGAATATTAAAAAATAAGAAATGTTCGACGCAATTAGACTATTTGTAGTCATATTCCTAATTTAAATATGAAACATAGAATAGAAGAAGGTAATAATTTTCTGCTGTAGTCTTCAATGTAGATGTAAGCGGTGTTTCCCCGCAAGTATTTTATTATTTGACTACGAGGGTAGACGATGTTTGTTAAATTATGTATAAGTAGAAAATTTTTATAAATTTCTTCTCTATTTTTATAAAGTGTGAATTTTATATTACGCGGTTAATTTTAGCTTTTTTTTTAATATCGCTTTTCGTGTTTAAGTGATCTATGACTGAACAATCGTACACTAACATTAACAGAAGGAGGTTTTAGGCTATATGAATATAATCAGGATGCAATAAATGTTATTAAAGTGAGATTTAAAGAAAGGACACGCGCATGCTTCTTTGAATTACAAATGGCGAAGGGTGGCGCGTGCGAGGCGACCGGCTACATAGCATAGAAATTCCATTAATTTGCAATTGAGATAAGTCCCAGCTAAACCATCGAAAATCCGCAAAGCGTATCATCTTCGCGGAGAGTTATTGATGGCGGCTATTAAATATACGTTTACGGTATGGTTTGTGTGTAGGATCGACCTTACGTGTTCGTTGAAATAAAACATTTCAATCTCGCCAAGTAGGTGATGAAGTGCGGGTAATATCTTATTTTTCGGCACAGTTACTGGAGCATACATAATATATTAGATACATTTATTCTTACTTACTTACTTAAACATTTCAGTTCAATTCATAATACTTTTATTGCAACATTTTTTACAAGTTATCTATAGAGCTATTCTTGATTAAAGGCCCCTTGAAACTCTTGAAAAATATTTAGACATAAAAACTAAGGCTTACTTATGATGGTTCCGTGAGTAAGTCCTACAGCGAAGTACGCTCTGTGAATATTTTGCACGGCCGTCATCCTATTTCTGAAGAAGAATTATTAAGTTTCGTCGAACTTCGCAATTATGAAAGTTCGAATAGCTCTCGCAAGACGGGCTCTGAATTTATAGATGAATGTGTGCTTCCCGCGAGGTGCGAGGCTTACTTGGGGTGCGAATCACCTTACCTCTATAAAGTCCCTACGACTTCGCAGCTAAGCCAATAAAATTGGAAATTGCCTGGTGTTAACTTGTAAAGTCATTTTGTATTTCTATTACGTTATTAGGACGCTTTTCGAATACACATTATCGTTAACCGTGAGATCAACTATACGGAGTAAATTCAAAATATTTTGGAATTGTTGCAAATATTTAAATAAATAATACTAATAAGGTTGAAGAAAGTTGAACAATTACCTTCAAATTATATCTGTAAAACATGTTACAACGTAAAGCGTAAAGTTAACGTACAACGCAGCTGATATAGCCTGAGTAGATAAGTATAAAGTTTCTTCACACCATTTGACGGTAAAGAGAACTGCTTAAGTTGTAAATTGTTTCAGGTCAAAACACGGCTTGAGATCAAGTTTAATTGACTCTGTTTAGGACTTTGTTGCTTGTGAATCATTCGCTTACTATATTTATCTACAAGTACGAACAGACTTTAAATACACATATATAGAACATTTTATATAAATTATATTCAACTAATGTCACTCGTTTTCGCTTTTATGCTACAAAATAGACAGTAAATGTTGGTGCTGTCGTGTAATGGGAAAAGAATGAGTTACGTGCGATCGACATGTTAACGATCGGTGAGACGTGTCTGCGCTACTACTCAAATTCTTATTTATTACTCGGCAACCCTCAAATAAATAGCCTCTCACATCGCAGCGTAATATTATTAAAATGTGTCAGCATTTTAGTGAGGGCCGGTGAGCGAGCGGACGAGAGCGGGCACGAGCGCGGGCCGGCCGCCTGGCGCGCCATCTATCATTCATCCTCCATTACTTATATTGTACTTTTTTTGCAAAGTCACTCGCAAGCCGGTAATCACCTGGTGCGGCCGCGAACCTTCATTTTTCACACTAAATCATAACTCGCTCATCTAACAAAAATAAAATTTGTCGTACAAGCCAATAGGACTAATGGTGGTATTATGAACCAGCAAAAACGGAATATTTATTCATTTTTAAATACTTGCGTAGAAAACATACCATGAACATAGATAGAAAGAAAAACACTTTAAAAAGATTACGAGCAATAACTTCACTTTTATTAATTTTCTTTAACAAAGCTGAGAGTATAAGAAAGATTTCAAAGGACGTACTAGCTGTAACGTTCATTTACATTTTACTAGCAATTGAGACTAATTTAAAATTCGAAGACATTAAAAGCTTTGAAAATTGTGTGCAAAATAGTAACTAGGACGGGAGGTAAGGCGCAGCGGGTAGCGAGTTTCCGAGCGCGAGCGGCGTCAAGCCGCTGCTACGTGCACCGTATGCTAATGCCTCTCTCTATTCAATAAGCAGACCGCCGCGTGCCACCGAGAACTCACGTCAGATAATTTACTGGATATTTTGTAAAAGTTTTTTTCGTCCTCTGTGATTTATGCGCGCGAAACTTCGAGCTCTCTTTTTCATTTGAATGCACGTGACATACGTTATATTTTTTGTTCCAACATAATCTTAGCCCGGGGAGTCTTAGTTATCCACATCCGTCATCATGGCATCTGCCTTCGACGACGAAATTATTCATGCGTATACGCGCTAGTAGTTTATCCATGCTTTATTGCCCTGCACTTTTATTGATCTACTTTCGGATAAAATTACGGGATTAAAAATCGTATGAAATAAACACAAAAGATGGTTCAGTCATAGATCTGTGTGTGTTAACAATATGCGAGTGTGCGCGTCACTCGTGTACGTGGAGCGAATGCGAACCATGTGTATGTTTGCAGTGGACCTGACCAACGGCCAACTCACACCGAATAACAACACACCGCTGCTCGCGCAGGCGCTCTCAGGTGAGGACGCCTTCATACCATACAAACATTCATACATTTGCTTGTTTGTCACCGTTGTACAATAACAACTATAAAACTCATCTAATATCACTACAAAACACCATTACATTATTCTCATACTACATAACCATGCTTCATGTTTTGCTCCCTATAAATGTTATTGATAGTTGGATGTTAAATAAAAAAATTAAGAGTCACGTTCGTCATTTTACTTTTTATTTATTTTTATGTGTGATATTCGAATTTTAAAAATAAAACAAAATCTCTGTATATTTAATCTCTGTAAGAATAGGTAATGTACTATATACAGCTACGACAAAACAAACGACTGGTATTATCAATGGTGTGTTTTCCACAGTGATGAACAACTATCAGGCCGCTGCAGCCGGGTTCGGGCCGCCTGCCTCACCGCATACAGCCGGTGGCCGAGCGGGGTTCCCAGCTGCTAGCTCACCGGGGCCCGCACTTGATGTATACGGGTCTGCAGCGGACAGCGTCGGCTACGTGCAGGCAGCTAGCCCTCAGCC
The DNA here is from genome assembly GCF_037043105.1 of Vanessa tameamea. Taxonomy (NCBI): domain Eukaryota; kingdom Metazoa; phylum Arthropoda; class Insecta; order Lepidoptera; family Nymphalidae; genus Vanessa; species Vanessa tameamea. Next base: position 9,091,656 of record NC_087316.1, read on the forward strand.
CTCTGGATTCCCCGCCATCGCAGTCAGCCGTGCGCCCCTCAATTACACCCCAGTGAGTTCAATTGCAAATCATTACGAGAATGCACGTTGACAATTCTACGGTATTAAAAATGTCCATTACATTTAATTAAATAACTTTAACGGATTGAAATAACTCAATACGATACTTATAAAGTCATTTGAAAACATGAAATTATATACTAGAACTATATCGTACGAAATAATTATAAAAATCTTAAATAGTAGAATCTATTTGATTACCAAAAACAAATAAAAAAATCACAACATATTTTATTTCATGATAAATGGGATAAAGTTATTAACTTTCGATTCGAACTTTTTTCATTTGTTACGTCATGCTCAAAAATGCCTATTTCAGTAAGATTCAAATGAAGGCAATTCAGAAAATTGTCCCTGTTCGAGAAGTTTCAACTGTCACGGAATTCAAATTAATGTTTGTTCTGTTTTGTTTTTCTTCCGACCTCTTGATTTGTGCTTCTAAGACGTTGAAATTCATTTAATTCAGTATTTTAAACTACTTTTTTATATCTTTGATCAAAATAAGACTTTAATAAAGAGGGCGTAAATAGACTATTAGACAATCCATGCTTCAAGTAATGTTAAGTCTAACGACGTGAAGCGACACGTGACAGGCACCACAGACGCAATTAGCAGTCGACGACACTCTAAAATTTTAGCGAGACGGTCCAATCTCATTACCGAACCGATCTTCCTCGTCGCTCTTACGGCATAATCACCATAAGTTAGCGAGCAAGTGAAGCGTGAGAGATGCGATTATAAAGTGTTCCGAAATATGAGAACGGCGGGCGATGGGGGCGGCAATCTACGCGGTGCACTGCCGCGGGTAATGGCTTTTTAAAACTGCGACCGTGCTCCATAACCGCTTCCCAGAGACGCCATCAGTCTTCATTGCTTGTCGGCACCCGCCAGCGCCGCCATCGCCGTGGAGATCTTAACTCCTCACGTCGTAGTGTCTTCGAGACATTTTTCAAACTACTCTCAGGGCTTTTAGTTTCGTTTATATAATATAATATCACTATAAATCATTATAAATCGGTACAGTACATATACGTACTACACGGTGAGGTGTTAGAATTCCTGTTGAGACAAATAAGATGATTTATGTTTAACGAATGTTATCATGGAGACACAACGATATTAATGATAAAAATGAACAGTCCAGCCGCCGGCCGATTCTGAGTGCGGCTCATGTGGTTCCTGGGTGTAAAACGGTCTTATTAGGTAACGGGAATGCCCCCACGGGCAATAACCGTAAATCAAGGAAAACAAGCGGTGTAATTACCGTTGCCGAGCGGTCGCGCGCCGCTCTAACTCATCCACTCGGTGTTTTTATTTTGTTGGCCACTGAACTCACTGCCATTCTATCGACTGTGAACTCAAAACTTAATATCGTTGACTTTGAAGAAACTAAATGCTTAATCACTTTATACTTCCATAGTATTGTGAACCTTCTTATTAATATATTTTTATTTTCGAAACGCTCGATTTTTTTGGAAGGTTGGCGAACAAATGGGCCTCCTGATGGTAAGTGGTGACAGCAAAAAGTACAAACGACTCTTTACACCATCACTGTGTGACCAACCTTGGGATTAAAGATGTTCTAATGAATATATTTTACATATATAAAATATTCGTCGACGTTTCCTAAATTTCATTTTACGTTTTTCCTGTTACAGGGACCCCTGATTCCTGCGGCTTTCACCAACGGTTATCATTGAAAGTGTTATAGCACAAATATTTAACGTGAGTATTATTTTTTATTGTGTGGTCTCGCCATACACAATTAAAATGTCATTACGTGGAATGGCGTTTTAAAACACTGGTGTGTGTAATTATTGTCGTCGCAAATACGTACATCCAAGTGATTGTTGTACACACTTTTAGCAGGTGTTTAAAAAATAAATATAATAAACTTCGTTTCACATTATATTTTGTTTATATAGTGTTGTTTAGAATTATTTTAGTTTTTGTCGATGGAAATAACGGTTCATGCATGCAGGTGGCGAGCGGCGTGGCGGCGCGTGATTTACCATCATAGTCCCATCAATTCGAGCGCAACTTACACCAACTGGCCGCCCACGCGCCTACGCAACTGCAGCGGCCGCAATCCAACTTCCGCGCACGCCGCGCCACGCGCCGCATCGGCGACGGTCGTCTAATCCGTCCGGCCACCGCGCGGACCGATCCGTCGACCGCGGCATCTCAACCTCACCGTACCCTCACCACCACAAATCCCAACTCTCCCAACCCCACGACCCGACCTTACTCTCCCCTAACCCCGACACCTTGTCTATTGTAAATAATGATAATACTTTTTGTCGTGTGAACGAGAGATAGTCTATTGATTAAACAGGTATTTTTTCAAATTATTCTCGCTTCGACTGTACTGTAGATGTGTTGTCAATAATAAATAATTAAACTATAAAAAAAAAAATACAATTCGTAATATATAAATGCATCTAGACGTTTTCATTGCAGGGAGGTATATCTTAAAATATTTTATTATTCATAGTTAAATTACAGTTTAAGATGTAACTTGCATGTCTACTTTTCCATTCGCCTATTTTTTATGTTATGGATAGAGGGGATCGGTTCCGTGGCATACAAGAATCGCATCCGACGTTCAAGAATTTCACGTACTAAGATTTTTCGGTAGTAAGCTTTTATATTTAAGAGTTTTAAGCGTCAGTAGGAGCAGAGTATCGGGCCGAGATGTATTCGCAATAAGCTTGTCCCTCCCTCGTGTTCCGCGTGTATAGAGTTGAGTTTGTCGGTAGCGGTATAGGTTGGTAGGGGCTGGGCCGCGCTGGCGCCCCGGCCGGAGACAATAACGCGATTTGCGACCGCGCGTTTGCCGCGCGCTATCTCGCTCGTCCACCAACAAATATTTTATTCTATCTATTTTTAATATTAATGTCAAATATTAACATAATTACTATACTAATATTACGCATATTTTACCTATGAATGTAATTATTTTCGCCTAATTCGAATTGTATAAAATCACCTCGGCTATTCTGTTCCGTAGAGAAAATTTCTGGATTACTTCCCTATAAGACTATGTTAGTTATGCGTATACATACTTTCTAATAATAATATGTATTATGGTATAAAATTTTTATCCTAAGGATAACATGATCATATTTACGATTCATAAGGACATTTGAAAAGCTAAGTCGAAACATTTCAGAATAATTATCTCTCATCGCATTAAGATAATAATTCGTTTCTATCCTGTACCTTTGAAAGTAGGTATTGTAATTATAATAAATAACAATTTTGTGCATTACGTAATTAATATTTCATTGTTTCTTACGATTGTATTTACCTTAATGTAAGACCACTGTTGAATATATTTGCGGCTCCAATAGAAAGCCGGAGTCACACAGTACTTAGTCGTATTTAAAGTTTTAATCAAAATAATAATTGTAAACAATAAAATTTTCGTACAGAATAGACCGTGAAATCACACGATTCGAACTCTTCAATAAACCAAAGACAGGGATATACAAAAAGCCACACCAAAGTGCGCAGGTTTGAGGTAATAGAGTAAAATATAAAGTCAATTCATTAATCATATTCGTTAGGTACTGGAAAACTTTTTGGAGACCACCTTGTCTAGTTTGCAACAGTAAGCAGTAAGACACGCAAGTGAAGCGCGTCCATGAGATCGAAGTCACGGTCGCCGGCCCCGCCGGAGCGGTCCGCGCTGAGCCTGCGTCTCTCACTACACACGTGCACTTGATTGCAATCATTCGTTATTTACTATTATTATTACTCATTACCGACATCAATTAAACATTAATATTATAAATCTAGGTATTAAATTTTAGGTAATAATAATGAACAATCTTTTAAATGCTATAATTATATAAATACGTTATAAATATAAATGTTTCCTGTTACAAAAATATTGAAAATGATACGAAATAAATCAATATTCTTTTTAAAGGTAATTTATTACTTACGAGTATGTAGTTAATTGAATAATGGAGTGTTAAAAGGAGCGTGCCAGTCGCCGGGCGGTACGCTCGCTTCGCGTTTTTTTGTTCATTCGTGCCGACACATCGTTCGTACGCTACGGGAGCCCGTGCGCGCTCGCGGGCTGCGGCCACGCCGCGGCCGCGAGTTGCGCTGCGCACATCCTGCAGGAGACGCGACCGCTATTATGTTGTTAAACGTTAGCTAGGAAATTGATAATAAAATCGAAGGTGTGAGTCTATATAAGACGGTCGGAAAATCGATATCATACCTAACAAATTAACGTAATTATTTGTTTTATATTTACGGTGTTATAGGTATTTAAGACATTTTTCTTAGAATATTTAATTATTACGATGAAATGTTATAATTGTTAGGCCCAGCCCGACGGCGGAGCGACGCGCGCGCACCGTACCGCCGTCGACTGTCTCATTCACTCATACATCCTCACTATAATTATATTTTCTTACCGACCTTTTTAAAGTAGGCGTTAAAAGTTAAAAGCGTACACGGCCGCTTACCCCCGTGCGAGTTCGAGTACAAACATACATACATAATATAGTGAGAGACATTCGTTTCGCTCGTTCGTGAGAAGCCATCGGTTCGCCGCGACTGCACCGAGACGACACACAATGACAATTACTATTGTATATACATAGTTAGCCGCATGTAAAAAAGACGTATTAGTCGATACTCGAGACCATCTGATCGATTCTATTAGACTCATTCGAGCTACAATCAGGATTAGCTTTACGAAGATTAGTTTCATTGTTGTTGTTATGGTTTGTTAATACGGTTTTTGAGCTTGTTTCGTTAGTATCTTTTTAGGACTTTCACGCGGGTCATCGTATATAATTTTGTTACAATGCTTCGAAAATTAAATAATTTATACGATATCCTTCAAAGAAGGATAAACATTCGATTGCCAAGCAAATTGCAATAATTTAGATGTTATTTAATTTTTAAAGCAAAAGCTATATAATTATGACCAAAAAGTACTTTAATAGTTTTACTTCGCTAGTTCACTATAATGGCCCGCGTGTAAGGTCACTTGCGGCTCGGTGTGCGCTAGGAATAAAATTGGCCGATCATCTTGTCCAAAAGCGATCGCTCTGAAATGACTTATGGTTCTTAATTGAGGATATAATATTGCGTGATTACTCGCATTTAAAATCGTACGACTTGCGCAGTTTTTAAAGCGGCAAGGGAAATCGTTAATTTAGAAAGTTTTAGAAAATACACGAACACAACCAGTCAATTGTTAAGTAATGCGTATCATAGAGTTTAGTTCCAATAATAAAAACCGTGATTTATCATCGAGATCGATCAGTAGGTGTTGATGTAAGAACTCGCCACCGCAGCCGCCTAATTCTCGCTTGTTCGTTTATCGCATTAGATAATTTCAGTCGCCATTTTAGAAATGTTTCTATATCAAAATAAAGACTACGTAATAATATTAATAAGCGAGATCTCAAATTTATTTTAAAAATTCGTTATGTGATCCTAATACTGCGACTTATCGTATAATATCTATCTAAGTAAAGATTAAAAAAAATAATTTATTATATTTTGTATAATAACATTCTACATTACTTTACACTATCTACTTTATATCGTTAATAAAGATAATAATTAATTTTAATCTAATAAAGTGACAGACTGGTAAAGTTCGTAGAGTCGCCGAGGCGGCCTTAGATCAGTAGCTTTGCATATTCGGCAATGGCCAACTTAATGTTTCAAGGACCAAAGGTATAGTTATTCGCGTAGAACCGGACGCGCATTGGCTCCACACGAACCGACTTGAACCAATCGGTTGTATCATGCAGCATCAGAGCGTGTCTGTGAGAGTAGCATTTGAGAATCAGAGGCGGGCTGAGGCGGCCGCCGCTGCGCCCTCGCGGCGTGGCGGCGCGGGCGACCGCCGGCGCTCACGCAACTCGCTCCCGACATCGACGGCATCCCTCCCGCCCCCGCGCAACGCCGCCCGCTTGGTTTCGTTCTCGCGGTTACTTCTCGATTACGTGCTTCGCGTGCTGACTGATTTTCTATAGCAATAAAAATCAATTACCTAAGATTTTAAAGTAAATTTGGATTTATATACGTTCGAATTTGGTGTCATGTACATTTAAAATATTAGAGAAAGGAGATAACGATAGGCGAACGATCCGCGACGCAGCTCGTCGCGGGGTCGGCGCATTATTTTCGTCATTTCTTCGTGTATAATGTTACATGAATCTGTATACAATATGGATATAAATCGTATTGATGAATAAATTAGTTTTTATGGCATCTCTTTATTAAAATAATGATAATATCAAACATTTTGTAAAAAGCGGCGAGTATGCCCGTCGCCCCGATTTCGTGCACCAGTGCACTTTAACTTATTGGAATATTACATTATTATAACGTACATAATACTATGAGATATATAATCATACAGCCTCTTGGGGCGCGCGTGTATGGCGATGTATGTATACACATTGTGCAATGTACATATACCTATTATAATAAAATGATTTAAGACAAGGTTCACATCGTGCCGTGTGTATGTGGTAATAAATATAATATGGACATTGTTCAAACAATAACCAGTTGTTTTATTTCATTTCCAACACCTCACCCCTTACTTTAATATTAAGTACGCACCAACAGTTTACCAAATTTTTTGATAAGAAATATTCATAAATTGAAAAACCATTTTGATTTAACAAATGAATTTATCAAAATTCAACTTCCAAGAATTTACATATATTTTATTGAAGTAGAAAAAGAAAACTATAATCAATCTATAATTCTATATGAAAAAATGAGTCTGGTAAAAATGTTCACTTGTCAGATTAATTAACACCTATTTAACGCTATGATTCTTTAGACAAAGTTATATATGTACGTACATACAGTATCTCGCTTGTCACAAGAATTGTAAGTGAATAAATTCAGTAAGAGAAAAAATAACAAGAGATAAAAAGACATATTACAGTCAGAACTATAATTAGATAGTATTATGTATACCAAAATTACACCTATATATACAATATTTGTATGTAACAAAAAAACATTGAATGGTCGTTAGTAAAATTTGCTACTCTTTCTAGTATACATACTCTTTTATTATTTAAAAAGATCCGTTAAATATCTCATCCCAAAACGTTTTTATTTTCCTGGGACTCCATAAACAACGACGGCAACGACGAGTTGAAGCAGACGGCAACAGCGACATTCGTGGTGAAAGTTAAAACAATCATCATATACATATGTGAACTTTACAAGATAAAATATATGAAGAATATATGTGATAGTAAAAATATATAACTTTCTCGATTATCAAGAGAAATAAAAAAAATTAAAATCGATTTAAATCCGATCGCGAAATGTCAGAAAATCGATATGTGATATTTACTTCAATAATTTTAATATTGATAATTCATATAATCGTAGATATACATATTTACGACATTTTACGATCGGATTGAACATTGAGTCTGAAATTTGTTTCTTTTGTCTTATGATCGTCATCGTAACATATGATGACACATTAGGGGCTATTATTAATCAGTCCAAACATCTCATTACAACTTTAAACTCTAATTTAAAAAAAAAATCATCGAATATTATTGATAAATTCCATTTATTATATGGAATGTAATGAAGACATATGATCTCTGAATGTTTATTTTTTAACTAATAAGTATACGCTAAATTATTTAAGGATGATGTCCTCCTGGACGATTTTGGCCAAACTCCATGGAGACTAGCCAACGCAGGGCATATTATAATGCACAAGGGTCTGCGTAAACACAGGTGCAGTCTTCTCTTCTAATCTGAAGGGAATCAACACGACGAAGAGAGTGCTTTCCGAGCCACAGGTGGTGTACTGTGATTCCAACATCCAGACTCAAGGTTGTTACTGAGAATTGTACTCAATAACTTTTTATGTGCCCAAACTGGGATTTGAACGCAGGACGTCCGAATATCAACCTAATCTGATTTAAAAAAAACATAAGCAAGCAAATCAAATACATGATTAAATCGTTGTGACGAACCACTATATTCCCCTGAATACCAAAACATTACATCTTTTAAATAAATTCCAACAAATCGATAGAACAAAAAAACAAGTGCCAATAAAAATCGTTAAGCTCTCGACTTCAATACTCCATTGTAAAATTCAGATTCCGAAGCATATGTAGCTAGCTTAGAGGCAATCTTGGGTACAAACTTTATTCAGGTCCACGTTGGGCAGTGAAAGTCGCCTCGCCTATAATATGGCACCATCTTATACGGTACGTGACTCTATTTGCTGCTACGGGACTCTTTCCCACAATTTACCTTTACCTTAAAACGAATCTGTTGCATTGTGATATAACAATGGTAAACTCAACCTTTTTGACTTGACCGTGTTAAAAGTGTCGGACAATTTTCTTACTTGAAAGGAAGTGATCATTGCATACATATATGACATTTAGAATAACCTATATAAATTAGAATATATATATATATATACATTTACATTAAAAACTTTTTCAAATAATTTGTTATTTTATTAGTAATGCTTTGAACGATTTGAACAATCTATTGATCTATAATATATGATACTTAAAAATAATAGAATACAAAACTTTTATACAATCAGCTTTGTCAGTATGTGATTCGTGCTAATCTTGTTACGAATTAAAAGGCTTTATTTATATGTTCAGAACTCTGTCTCTTCGGTTACCAAATTCTAAAATGATGGGTTAAAGCATTATGTGCTAGAGTTACTATCAAATAAGAAGTTGCAACGTTGGACTTACAAGTACATAACAAATCAACCAAATGTATTTTATTCAAGTAGACTTTACAATAATAAAATTTGGATAATCAATATTTAAACTGTAGCAACGGTCGGAAAGCAGTCTATAGTCAGAATAAACGGCAAGAAACTCGTATTATTACTGTTTTCAAATAAACAGATCTACAATATTTACATATAATGTATCTATCCCCGTAAATTGTAAATAACGTTAGATTATAACTCGCGAGATTATAAACTATTGAGAGATTAGTTAGATAGAACATTTTGATTGTTTATAACCTTTCGTTTAGGTTAAGTTGGAGTTTCATAAGCATATCTTAGTTCCCAAGATTGGTGGCGCATTAGCGACATAAAGAATGGTCAATATTTATTACAGTGCCATAGTCCATGGGCGGCGGTGACCACTTACCAGCAGGTGGCTCATTTGCTCGTCCGCCCACCTATATCATAAAAAAAGATTATTAAAATAATTATATATATACATGACGATACGAAAAAAAAAACCAATCAAAAAGTTGATTACGTACAAATAGAAAAAAAACAACGGTCGTTACGTGTCCTAGTTTAGAGGTGAAGTAACGAACAGAAATATTGTTTTCAAATATAAAATAATATACTTAATAGTCGTAAATATGCAATATAAGTAGTTTTAGTACCGGTAGTGTGTGTAGTGATTAACGATTTGTTCATACGTACGTCAATAATTAATAATAATTTAAGTGACATTCATAAAGTGACAAGGACAACAAGAAAAAGCGTCATTTCACTCTATCAATAATTTCCATTAGCTTTTGATATTGTATTCACTTTTGTTGCTTCACTTTAATGTTCCACGCGTTCGATCTACCTTATATAACTTGAAGTCAAATTGAAATAAAATCGATTTGAATGCATTTTTGTTCCAAATTAAAACATTAATTATGTATGTATTCAGACAATAATTGATCTTTTCAATTATTAATTTAATTGCAACCGAGAAAATTATTTTAAATTCCATTGATATAATTATTTTTTATAGATATATAGTCTATACGTCATGTTAGAAAAACAGAGGTATTGATTAATCTTATTGGGTTAATTTACACTCATAAAACAAATATGAATGTCTTTTTGTATGTTTGTTACTCATATATATAACATCAAAACAATAATTAATAAAAAATTACGCCAATATTCCATATAGTCAGATCTAGGTAATTAATAATTATTATACAATTAAATAACGTAAAATTTCGAATAAACCAAATGTATACTGAAATAATTTCTAAATAAGCCTTATACTATAAAATATTTGATTTTATCAAAAACAAAACGCAATATTATAAACTCTTATCCGACAAAGTTTTATTACTTTATAAATCAAACTATCTTGTTAAGTGGAAACGCTTTACAATATAGTTTAAATGAAAACAACACGTTTAATATTATGGACGTGCCAGAGCAGGTAAAGCGACGTTCATACCTGTGAAACAAGTTAACAATTGAGAATTCCCCCGGGTGGCGGGTAAACTTGTACGCATAAGACACGTACAAGCACTTACCGGGTTACGATGCTGGATATTATATGGATATATAATTGTATTGTATATTTAGTTTTCCCTTCAAACTGTAATAAGTCTGTCGTGTTTATATGTACAAAGAAAAACTAAAATATTCTCAAAACTAATTACTTTCATTGATATTTTCAAAGAGACTGTTCCCGTTGGCCATGGGGGACTCGTATCGCCCTAACGGCAAACGACTGACGCTCTCATATGACGTCATATCCCTCTCCGTTGTTGCTCTCTACTCCCTTATGTGTGCCTGGTACTTATACCTCGTTGTATTTATTATTATAATATTAAGAAAAATATATTTATTTAACAATTAATATTTAATTATTTATAATTATTTATTAGTTACTTAGTTATTTATAATGATAACTTAATGATTATAAATAGAAATCATACTTCTTTTGTTTTGAATAAATTTATTGAACATATAAGGTAATAAAATAATAATTATTAGCGAAAATAATAAAGTTTAATAACAGGATCACCAAATTAAAAAAGAAATTGAATTTTTGCGACAAACTTAATCGGCCTCTGACTGCGCCTCAACTGTCACTCTTTCAAAAAAAACTCGCTCAAAAAATTGAGTGTACAGACAGACTCTACAGATTTATATAGTAGTATAGGAATAGATATATATATATCTATAGTCTATCATTTGCGCAATCACATTTTCTTACTGTATACCAATTTTTATAAAGATCATCATCAGTCAGTCATAAAACGAATATTTATGACGAAACTCGACAAGAAAATTGAGTGTACAGACAGACTACAGATTTATATAGTAGTATAGATTTCAATAAACATTAATTCTGATGTTTCCAGGAAGAGTTCCACGTTGACCTCGGTTTTGTAATATTTAATGACATTAAATAAAAATAAAGATAATTAAGTTTAAATTAACTTTAAATGTCTTCTCGAAATATAAAAAAAAAATGGGAAACTGCGGTGAACACACTATTATAGGGATCAGTATTTAGAATTAAAAGTTTATCAATACATTTCGTGAGATCGCGGGTCATTTAAAATTATCGCCCAACCATTGCGGTGCAGGAGTGTACTCACAGATACTGAGTAAAAGAAATAAATTCCGATATAAAATTTTATAATAGTCTGTTAACTGCCAGGCGGAGAGCTTCCTCGTTTTATGTCCAATGCCGAAATACTTGGTACGAAAAAGAGCCATCGGAATTAATTTTTCGTTTAAGCAAATTAGTTCCACTAAAAAAAGTTATCCTGGATGTTGTTAATGAAATTTCCAGTTTGATGGCTACATGTAATTGGATAATATTAATCGGTGTGATAATTCACATACACGGCTAATATATTCAGGTGCATGATATACATATATAATATTGTAATCCGGAGTATGTTCATAACGGAATGGTCCCGTACATAACATTGGATATTGATTGATTGCATTATCCAACGTCCAGTAGAACGAATTTCCTTTCCGCATAAATTGTCATTTCAATTAAAACGCTTACGAGTATTAATCTCTAGATATAAGCCGAATGCATCGAAAATTTATAATTGCTAAGTATATACAAGCTACTTTTACTTAGATGTGCTATTCATATATAAACTTTTTCAATAAAACCTCAAATTGATAAACCTCTTTCATGCGCTTATAATTAATCTCTTACTCGGTGACGAGGAGAACATCGTAAGGTAACATTCATGTAATGAATATATGTCACATTTGTATCCACCAGTCCGCATTCTTGAATTAATGGTGCGTGTTGGAATTAGATCCAATGATATTATTCAATAAGGCCTTAACACTTATTCGTCTAGTAGGAATGAGGTATTCAGGAGGTTGGACAATGATTACTGTGTCTTTGCATTAATGTCGGATGGCTGTCCCATCGAAACTTGGGTGTGGGCCGTGTACAAGCCCGTTTATGAAGATACCACTCACTACACCAAAGCGACAATGACTATTGCGGTGCTAACTATGCACCATCAGGTTGCCCATTTGTTCGTCGGTCTATCTATATTATAAAAAAAACAAGCTATTAGTATATTTAGAGAGAAAACATAATAAGAGAGTGCACCTGTGCTATATTATACAATTTTACTCGTACACTTCAATGTATATTGTGTGGTTCAGAATTTGTAATTGACACGATATAAAAATACACATAACAAACATTTAATCTGACAGTGTTATTCTGAAGAACAATCTCGAAAGTCTACAGATAATGACACATTTATTGTATTAATAATAACTATACTATTACACAACGAAGCAAAGCGGAGACACGAGCCAAATCTTGTTAAAAATAAATAGTTGCTCAACGATGAAATGAATAAGATAAATAAACTGTACATAACTCCTTAAAAAGTCATTAATTATAATTTAGTCGTTGATAAGTTTTGTTATTTATCATTTTTGATACAAAACAGAGATAGTAAATATAAATTAAATAGAAAAATATTATCATTCATTGTCAAGCAGCGGTATCTAGATTAAATATCTAACTTCTGAAAAGGTTCACAACGGGAACGTACATAAAAATATTATTATTTCGCAAGTATTTGCACGACAGGAAATTAATTTCCAACACCTAAAGAGTTTCAGCTTTGTAATCGAAAACTAGGTTATTGCAAGACCAGCTTTACCTTTATGCCGAGCGATAACGTAAATTGCACCGTTCGCATTCGCACCGCAGACGATTTTATCAATTTCATTCATGATCTGTTCGCATTCAATAAAGTAATCTGATTTCGCGCATCGCATTGTCGGCGTGTGCCCGCCTATTTAAAACGAATGTGATCTGAATTTGGCAGCGAAATAATCTTCACACGCGACTGGGCGAGGCGGATAATTAAAGCGATTGGTTCGACGACATAAGTTGGCAATTACTGTACAATAATGCGACGGTGTAGTCCCGGCTTAAGGTAGGCTGATGTTGACAATATGTTTACCTACGCATATGTGAGTACAAAATGCTGTCACTTCGAGGGCTCGATTCCATGACCCATATACAGCGGTGCGTGAGTCCGTGCAATAATTCTCTCATTATTTCGGCGAATTTACACAAATAACATATTAAGAAACAAAAATTTAAAAGATTGCTTTTTTACTTCGATATTAATATGGAGCTGTTATATTTTATACGTAGAGTTCACGGTTGGTCGTTTTTATGTGGCATCTACCTTTATGTTAATTAGTATGTTCATCAAAAAAAAAGTATCATATACTTTTTGGTATAAAATTCTACAATGATACTAAAATAAGTTAAGTTAAATTTACAAAACACTCGCGGCATCCGTATGTAGAGTTATATATAATTTGACATACCTGACATTAGCTAATAGAGACAAATTTGTTCGTTTGCGTGGTTATAATGTTAAGTTACAATTAACTTTATAAATAATTTATAAAACTGATTTACTGGTTTATAAATGTGGCTTGTTTAAAGGTAGTTTATGTGGTTATTATTACGTGTGTAAACATTATTTGTGTGGTTTAAAAAAATGTTTTGTACATCGTCTCTATTAAATTTCTTTTTGACGCACCTAAGTCATGTTATAGCAAGCGCCCGAGGCGCACGTTCGAGGCGCGAGTCCGAGGCGCGAACTTATTGTTCGTATATTTTCAAAACTTCAGAACCAACAAAATGTTTCCTGTAACTAAAACAAACGAAAATTTTGGAAACCACTGTGACAGCTTGTTGAAATTTTTTAAGCATGTATCAAAACGTCTATATATAGTTCGTTTAAATAATTATTTTTAACATTTTAGTTTTGACATATGCCTTTTTCACTTTGATGGTATTTTTAATTTCAAATATAATTATTTATAATAGAAGCATGCCATATTTAATTCACAGTGTGAATGTAAGAGTAGCCATCGCAGGAAGCCGCTTCAGTCGCTTGCTATAACTTGCTCCAAACGGCGCCTTACATTCTATCATCAGAGCACCTCGGGCGCACACCTCATTCGCTTGTTATGTCATAGCCCTAAGAAGTAATATTCTATTAAGTTCATGCAATAATTTTACTATAAAAAATGCGTCGGTTTAATGGTAAACACGATATAATTTTTCGTCCCTACGATTGTTAAATACAATCGTACGATCATTTACATATTTACGTACGCAAATCATTGCCTTTTTTACTATTTTTTACTTGCTTTTGCAAGTAAATAACCTCAAAATTGTAATCTCAAAAGATAATTTTGATAATTTAACTCATAAATAAGTGTTTGTAGTTTATATTATATTTATTTAGTTTTAAATAATTCTTATGTAATTAAATGACTTCATATTCTTCGTGTAATACAAAATGATTTTAATAGTTCAATCTGCTTTACTCTTGCGTCTGGTCTATAAAACCAAGAAATAACATTTTCAATTACTATTGTGAATCGAGCGATTTTAATAGATATTACTTGAATATCAATAAAAACTATATAGCTGTAGATCTCGATATTATTAAAGACTACTTACCGATGCAATGATAATTCATACAATGTAACAAATATTTATTAATCATCGTTTCAAATAGTCATAACCGTATTCAGATCACACAATCGAATTCGAATTATTAGCGAATAGACATTGCAATATAATATACATATATCAGCAACAAATGCCGTCTATGAAACATTAATAACCCTATTTACCTCATGCATTAATAATATTTTGAATACATATTCCGAAATTAACAATAAGTGTTCCCCATTTGTTTAACAAAATAATGGACAAACGCGAGCATAATCGAAATATATCGGACGTGAAAATAGGCTTTCCCTAATACCAAAACAAAATTTTATCATTATTAGAAATCTAAAACGGAACATTATTCGAATAACAGAATTACTCCTAGTATTTCAAATCGGATTCAAATAATATTAACGTGCGCTGTGTAATCCTTTAAAACCTGTTAGGATTTGGGAGCGAGTACACAAAATGTATGTGAACTTTCTAATATAAGTAGGTAATATAATTTTGCGGGAGTTAAATCGATTGTGCTTTTATCTATTGGACAGACTAAATTGTTTCGCTAAATCCAAGATAATCTCCTTCCTGTATCGTCGACTCCTGTATTATCCGGTTAAAACAAAATGCTTTTGCAATAATAACCGAATGAGCTGGCATTGGATATTTAGTTCATTTTCGCGTAATCCTTAAACAGAGGGAGTATTTAAGAATTGTTTATTATGAACTATACGCTCACTGTTTTCGTAAATTATATAACAACTACTAATAACTGTTGACTTAAAAGATTATTACTGTAATTGATTGAAGATGTTATTCGAAAGCTTCGCTTCTAGTCCATTTGATTTATTACGGTCTCTTTCGAAGATTATATCGAAAAAGCAATTATTGTTTCAATTTATTAACAAAATATTACAATTTTAATATATTATCCCTTAATACTTTAATGATTCGTTTTATTTTATTAATGCAATAATTGTGCAAATGCTAGCATTTGAACCCGGTTTTTCACGCTTGACCCATATAGATAACATTTTTAGAAATTTACTTTCCATTATATTTAAATACCACAAAATAATATAACTATTTTATGGTATAAAGAATCAATAAAAAGTAAATATTTTGAGTTATTATTGATTTTTTTTACCCGTTCCTCGTGATAATCGAAATTCCGATCCGGAAGTGACTATACGTTCAATTAAATACTGTAACATTATGTTCTTGTAAGGGAATAATTTAAAAAAGTTAATTTTAATTGTTGAAGTCAATAGATGTTGCATTCGCATTAAAAGATATTACATGTACCTTTTTTTACAATCTTGCAATATTAAAAGTGTTTCTGACTAGTTAACTTGCCACTAATACTTAACCGCAATCCGGATATGATATGCTGCTCGTTCGAAGGCACATATTACAAGTAAATAAATACTATGATTTGCGTTTAAGTTTAGTAGGTATATCATATCAGGTCTAAACTATTTTTTTTTAACTGTATATTTTCCATAAGTTATTAACATTAAAGGCCTTAACTATATTACATTACATACATTAGCAGTCTGTAAATTTTCCACTGCTGGGCTAAGGCCTCCTCTCCCTTTGAGGAGAAGGTTTTGGAGCATATTCCACCACGCTACTCGAATGCGGGTTGGTGGAATACACATATGGCACCATTTTTGTTGAAATTAGACACATGCAGTCACGATGTTTTCCTTCACCGCCGAGCACGAGATGAATTATAAACACAAATTAAGCACATGAAAATTCAGTGGGAAAATCATCGATTATGATGCACGCGTTCTAACCACTGGGCCATCTCGGCTCTTAACTATATACACATAAAAATTAAAAATAGCTACTGTGTAAATGACCGCGTGGAATGGTGGCAAGAATTCTAGCAACATTTCCGCATTGAATCGCAATTTCGATACTTTGGGCATAAAATGAACCAGCCCTCCTGTCACCAGTGGAGGCAATGACGTGGAGATGTTATACTTATAATGAAGGTATAACTTTATTTTAATTTTTTTTTTTTTTAATTCTTTCTATTAATAATTTGAACTAATATTTTGTGAATCCTAGGAAAAAGCGCTGGTGTCTGAAATACAGAAAATTTATTTATTTTGTATAGATTGTCAGATATGCCATTTTTTAATTAGTTAGATTAAGTTTCTATATTTTAAAGGATATTTTGGTAATGATGAAGAAGAAATTTAAAAAATATATATATTTTTCCTTACCTACAGTGGAATTCTGTAAGAATTTACTTCGTATATCACTAGTCAAATTTCGACAATCGACATGCCGTTTTGGTACGTATAACCTATAAATTATATAATTATACGAGCAGGACATATCAGAATGTGATTTTTGATATTTCATGCTCGTATTCAGCGTTATATTTCATATTTATACTTACGAATAACTCAACTGAGCGACTCGTAAATGACACATAATATCTAAAATAATCATTATGAAAATGAAATATATCGTTTAAATAATATCGTTTAAAAAGGCTTATTAACAGTTCCTTGTTTTTTATCGCTATCGAACTTACGAAAACAGACCTAAAGTCGTGAATGTGTTATTAAAAACCACCGAAAACCAAACTAAACCAGGTTTCTTTCTGTTATTAATTTTATATGTTAAAATTACTTGTTTTTTATAATTAATTGAAGCGTGTTTTAGTTTTTTGATTGTTTGGGATTATTAATAATTCAAACAATTGATTATTTACATTATTAAGTAGTATATAAAATTAAAAATTACTCGTTAATATGAAAATACATATGTAATAAATATGCTAATTTAAATATATCGTACTTAATCTGATTTATATATAATATAAAACAAAGTATTGTATCTTCTAAGCGAAACAGACTTTGCTACGGTTTTCACTAATATAGTCAGCGTTAAACAGGTAATGTCTGCGTATATAACTTGTAAATATTTAGTACAAAATGACCTAGCCATGACGGTGTTTTGTACAAAAAACTGGTGTCTCACGCTTACATAGTAATACATCAAAACAATGTACCAGAGAAATTTTAGGCAATTTTAATTTCAGATTTTTTACGTTTCATGATATATTACTCAAAACATTTTTAATACTATTCATTTATGGCATGCATAAATAAACTAATACATGTAGGGTATAAAATAATATATATACCTACTCAAGATATTCTTGCATTTGTTATTTCTTTCTTCTTTAAAAACCCGGGCGAGACGTCATTCAAATATAAATCCATTTAATCAGTGTAATTTAAAATTGAAATTGCTTTCAGCTTTAATTAGTTTGGTACATACGTCATATATCAAATTAACCATAAAAATAAATTAAAAACGTAAAGAATAAACTCTCCTACCAATAGCTACATAAATTTGCTGATGTATTTTAGGAAAAATATATTGTACATCAATGTCAATAAATATCGCGTTGTTCAAGACTTATTTGTTCGTCAGTACAGAGAATGTTAAAGCGCGTTGCCATTGTCAATATAAGTCGCCATTTTGAACTTCTCATCTAAGTTTATTTTAAATCATGAAATCGATTCTTGCAATGTTTTTTTGAGACGTGTCCAGGAGTCCAGGATATACATATGTATATTCTTATTCCATAATAAAAATAATTGTGTTTCGATGTAATTTTATTTCTCTATAGTACTAAATTGATTACAATTTATATTGGCATAAAACTTTATTTAAAAAAAAAACGATTTTATTATCAGAGACTATAAATAACAATCGAAGTAATTACTTTATAAATTACGAAACCATTAATTAGCAAACCCGTAGTAATTTATTATTTGTCATGAAATGAATTTTATAATTCCATCTCAAATATAAGATTTCTTTAAATACATTACAAACACAGAATAACTCTCAAAATACACAAATAATAAAATGTAGTAATAATTATATCATAGCGTCATTTGTTAGGTCTAGCTTTCGTGATATTTTTGTTTATAAAATAAGTAGGAAGACGTCCTTATAGGCCACATTATGATAAGTAGTTACCGATACTCATTGACTTCGGTGCCGTAAGAAATATTAGCCATTCACACATCAATGAGTCGCCAAACTTGGGAACTAAGATGTTACGTCCCTTGTGTCTGTAGTTACAAACCAGAACACAAAAATACTTCGCATTATTGTTTGTGAGTGAGTGCTTATGAACCTTATAAAACGATTTCCTCTTATACGAGTAGAACCAAAAAGAACATACTTTGATGATGATGATTTTGGTCCATTAATAAAGACAAGAGCCGAGATGGCGCAGTGGTTAGAACGCGTACATCTTAACCGATGATTTCGGGTTCACACCCAGGCAGGTACCACTGAATTTTCTTGTGCTTAATTTGTGTTTATAATTCATCTCGTGCTCAGCGATGAAGGAAAACATCGTGAGGAAACCTGCATGTGTCTAATTTCCACGAAATTCTGCCACATGTGTATTCTATCAACCCGCATTGGGGCAGCGTGGTGGAATATGCTCCAAACCTTCCCCTGAAAGGGAGAGGAGGCCTTAGTCCAACAGTGGGAAATTAACAGGGTGCTAATATAATAAAGACATTTTTAAAGCACGTCAATATATAATAAACTCAACCAGTTAGCCGGTTGAGTTTATTATATATATTATATTAGTATAATACCCAGTTTCTAAAGCACTTTATCGGCGAGTTACCTATTCGTTAGCCCTACCGATTTGATAACTGTTAAAAGTACGTTCGCGAGCAATTTAAGAAAATCTTCATTTAAACTTAGCTTTACTTAACTGACCATTGTGTGCTGTCTCTAGTTCCATAACTTTATTGGACGCATCGTTTTATAACATATTATATCAAGTTTTAATCATTTAAGTTGAATATTATTCAACTGAAATAAGTAAACAGATAATTATAACTATAAATACTTTTGATCGCTTGCGTTACTTTGATACTTTGCCTTATAGATAAAAGAAATTATAAAACTAATTTAAATATAAACGAATTAAAATGATAAAAGAATTTAATGTTTTATTCTCTTCATTTCTTGATAAGACTCATCTAGGGGCTTATTACACAATTGCTTATCGGATTCATATTTAAATCAATAATTTTCATTTTAATTTAATTTTTCATTTCAAGGACTGTACTATTGATTATACAACCTGCTAGTTGTTTGATCCCAGGACTTGAGGATCTGCAGCATTACATTTCAATAACTATAGAAAGTTTACTTAGTATATTAGGCAGTATGTTGGAATTTTTGACGTATAGAAAACCAAAATACGCTACCAGATACGTCAAAGATCCCGCCATATTGTACTGGAAACATGTATAGACTTACGTGAGTTAAACTTCCGATTTGAGTTTGAGTCAGCAACTTTAACGCAAGCCGTACGTGCGATACTATCTCCAAATAGCGTAATTTATTTGGATATCAGTCGTTAACACTTGTTCGGCGCTCAAACTTGAACGAGCAAACTCAGTATTAGTTACTTGATAATTTTGTATCAATATACATTATGAATGGCTTTATATCAGCCGAGATATAGCCTTCATTAGATTAAAAGTTTGTCTTTCTAATTTCGAGTTAAGTAAACGGTACATGTTGATATTGCCTTATTAATAAAATAAAAATATTGTTACGGATAACAAATTATCACAAATTAGTCATTGCTTGTGGTTATTTATGTATGAATTTAATTACGCATTCTCCTGTTTTAAACATAAATTTTCTGAATAAAGATTGGCAACTAAAGTCACTAATTTAAAAAAAAACTGTTACTTTTCCATGTTATTACAGTTTTACACTGGCTCACTCACCTTTTGTCGTTTCTATTGTATTAGTTACCACACTATCGTGGAACAAAAGAAATGCATATTCTATTCACCTGTATATTGATTATAGTATAGTAAAGCAGCATGGTAGAACCATCACCATAATCTTCACGTTGATTCCTATTTCTTTTCTCCTGACTCTTAAGGAGATGAGGAATATTAACAAACCGTTAACATCCCATTACTGACTCATACTTTGATCAATAATGGGATGTTAACGGCATATTACTATTCCTAATAATTATTATAAGTCGCCTTAATATTATTTCCGAATGAAGGTTTGGGTACCTTCAAAGTAAATTTAATTATTTTGCAAAATTTGTATCGACTAAAGCAAAAGTAACAATAAGGTCTCCTGTGGTTCGTTAGGAGATTTCTACATACTTAGCATCGAATAAACGCTTTTGTTGCTTAAGAGAAATTAGCAAGGAAACTCAGTAATACCGTCTGTGAATTCTAAAATAAGTGTTGTAGTTGTTAGAGTGGTATTGTGTAGATATTTACCAACTAAATGTTTAAACCAACCAACCTGGGACCAATTTATTCTGTATTCGCCCGTGAATTTAAACGAACAACTTTAAATTGTCACACGGAACGGTGGAATTGGCGATCTATAAACCGTTACGGCTTCTCTTGTTAAGACTTCGCTTTTGTAAAAACTATATTTGCATAATAAAGTAACAAGTTTTACAGCATTTTAAAGCAATGCAAGCGGAGGCTGGGTCTGGTCGGCGTTGCGAGCATTCGACTGGATTAACGAACTTCCTTACCATCTTCCCGAGACGAACTTAAAATTCTGACATCAGTTTCGAGCATTAAGGGATTGTTCACATCATAAATTTATGAAGCCTGATTATTCAGACTTAATCTTGTTTGTTAAGACCCTCGACTCTACTAGCTAATAAATCGTGTATAAGCTATTCTCTTTTGTCACGACTCGTTATAAACCACGAGATCGACAAATAATTTTACAAAGCAAACGAGCAACGTAATTGCATTAATTATTAGTCATTCATCAACTTCAATTTCATGGGTATAAGAATATTAAGAAAACAAAATCCACGCAATAAAAAATCATTGTTATTTTTATATTGAATAATGACCATACGTTGCAATGTCTATATACATACGAGATGCTCACTACGTTGTTTTCATAAAAGAAACCAAGTTCCAACTAAAACTGTACAAAGTTTTGATTCAACCGGATCAAATATGCTCGAACGTAAATAAGAAATATTCTTTATTTAAATTTCAAAAAAGCGCTTTTGTATCGTCTGGTTAGTGTTGAATTAAATGTATAGTTACCAACGTTTCGGAAAGTAGATTCTAACGAGGAGAACCGACTAGAAACTCAGTAGTTACGTTTTTCCACCATTTTAATTACAGATTATCAATAAAGTGCAATTAAATTTACATATATTGTAAACGCCTGTAGTGGTGTATCAAACCGTACATGATTTTATTTCCTACTTTTTCTTAAAAATTTTGTGAATATACCGATGGTGTTTCGAAAATCTAAATAAATAAATAAATATATATATCTGCCTAGAAAGTAACAAATACTATGTCTACGCTTTTTATCATTAATATAATGTATTATGTAATATATTGAGTAATATGCCTTTTTTATCAATTATTATTTTTTACATTATCTTTTCAATTGGCCAATTTAAATATTACTATAGTTTATCTTTCATCCTCGTGTTTCATACAATGATTGACACCAAAATTTGGTCTCGTAGACAATTGACATTTCTCATCTGCCGAACGTCCCTTGGTGGACCCGTTATGTTATTTTAACATATTATATATACTCTTATATGCCTTCCAATGACCATTATGTGCCTACATTTACATGCCTACAAAAATGACAAAAATGGATATCATTGTTATACATAATGTTCATCATCCATGATAATGTCTGTCAGATAATGACTGTATATTGTAATTTGTTGTATACAACGGATTTTGATGCAGTTTTTTTATAGATAGATTGATTCAAGAGGAAGGTTTATATGTATATACATGCACAATATAGCAGAAAAACACTGATAATTTTAGAGGTTACTAAAGTGATGTCGTATATAAACACATTTTTTGCGCTTACATAGCAAACCCTGACTGAACCGTATAAGATAGCCGTACAAGATCACCTTAAAAAGGTAATTGAAAAAGTCCGCAATGGTATGTATTTTACAGTACAGTACAGTATTAGGCATAACCCACAATAACCACTTTTATCCTTTACTTTTTACAAGAAAAAAATGGCTTATTTTCGAAGCGATTTTAAGCAATATTCAAATTGTATTGTAAATACTTCAAAAAACAATAATAAATAAGTATAATTCTAAAAATTATCAATAAATATTTTTGACTTTGACTTTGACGTGATATACTATAAAGTTTTTAATGGATTTTCTCGTATATTATTATTCGAATGATATAATACGTTTCATGTTAAAAAGATACGATTCATAAATAGATGTGTAAATATAATTTTTCTTCAATGATTTATATAATATATTTTATAGAATATTTCGTATATAAATCAGGTATAACGTAAACATCTGACCACGCAACAAGTTTGGTATTAATTTTTTTGGCATGCAACTAAGCTAATAAAATAATTCCTCAATGCTCTTTTAAGAAGAGCCTGCGTCGTTTTCTTTCCAGCACAGAGGGTAATGCAAATAAATGAATGCATTTAAATATATCTCTTAGTGACTTTATGTTTGCAAAAAATGCAAAACAAATAATGTCATTTGTAAAAACTTTAAATACACCAAGGGACGTCTTGCAAAAAAATTACATTAAATAGGATACCAACTACTAATTTCTATTTATAATAAAAATTATAAAGTTGACTGGCACGATCGTTCTTATAAAAGACTAACATCTGCGCAGGACATATTGCAATATACAATTGAGTTCGTAAACACACGTGCGTTATCTAACTCACTCTCATAACCCGATGAGAAGGGAAATTCGACTCTACCTGAAAGTAAACAAAGGCAGGGACTAACATCGCTACGTGCTTTCTGGAGCATGGGAGCTAACAACACTAACTTCTATAATAAGAGCTGCTACTGATAAAATCTTGTCAGAAAAAGCCAATAACAGGACCTCAGGATCGACAGACTTATTAAATCAAATGACCCGATGTAATTTTTCACTTTTTCTTATACTAAATATTTTACTAAATCGTAGGGCTTCATGCAAGGTTGACATAAGGTGGCGAACTATATATATCCGTAATTGCTCACACAATGACGTATGTTACTTATTTGAGAAGCCCTCAGACAAAGCAAGGGTTCCTCTATATCTACATTTTTTTGGTTATTATGTTGATTACGCCACGCAAATACGAGGCAATGCGATGTATATATTCAAAGAGAACACAATAATTCGTTCGTTTCTGTTCGAACTATCGAGTTGTATGCGTCAGAATTTAGCGAGCCACGAGTCCACATAGAAATACGACGCAACACACGAAATTCTTTGATATTTGTCAAAAAACCGATAGTGAGCATACTGCAACCTGAAATTTACTAAATATTGTATGGTTCATATCGTTTTATCTTTTAAACGTACATAGAGGAGATATCCTCTATTATGTGCGAACCATTGTTTGAATATTTCATTGATTTAGTTAAAAAAAATTGTTGTTCAGTTAATTGAGATCTTTTTTTTAGGATTGTAGTTAATATTTCATATAAATTTAGCCCTTTTTAATCTGCTTTTCGACTACAAAATCCATTGTCTTTGTATTCATAGTTAATCTGATTTATGAATGTACATATATGTTGGTATATAATTTAAAATGGAATAGAAATATTTGATCCAATGATCGATACAGTTGAAAGATTGAAATTTCGCATCCTTACATATAGAAACGATCAAAATTCGATATTTAAATTTAGTGCTAAGCGATTCCAACAAAGACTCCCTTTAAGAAAATAATAAATATCCTAAACATTATAAAATGTATCGCACGCACACCGTTATAAATTTATAAACAATTAATATAATAAATTTCAGTCACAAACCCCACAAGAATACTTTTGTTGAAAATGGAGTTTAAAATCTATTAGAAGTACCACTAATTTCTCTAAAACCCCGCGTGGGGTGAACGTAAGCCTGTAAGGTCCTGTACATCATGCGGGCGCTCCCTCTGACACATGGCTTTAGAATATGATGAAGCACCTGTTCTCGTATTTTATCGTCTACACATTGAACTGAAACGTATTGTTCGTAGTAGAACGTAGTATCGAATACTACATAAAATATTCGAAGTAATAATTTTTACTCGCCGAAAAGTTTGCTTAGAATTTAAATTTTTAAAATTCGATCAATATTTTAGCATACATGATATTGCTACTAAATAAAATCATCTTTTATTTACCGAGTTATTGTGAGTATAGCTGGAAACCAATATATACATATTGTATCGTTTTCGGAGAGGTAACCAAAAGTCTTTAGTATTTCTAGTGAACTGCTTTCCAGGCATAGTAAAAGGGAAACTTAATTTCCTTTCACCGCCTTAAATATATCTATATATATAAGATTAGCACATTGTGTTCTTCAAGGCGTAAAATATTCGTCCAATTTTAAGAAAAGTCATAAGTGTACTAACAATGAAAAACTGCATAAGTTCGGGCGTAGACTATTATACAAAAATGCAATTGTTTAAATATATAATAATATTAACCTTAGAAGAAAACCTCAATTTATGCAATGCTATTAGCAAACATTTCAATGATATCCATAAAACACAGATTTTATTTAATTTAAGGAGGCAGCTTAGTAACAGAAGCATTGGCAACATTTGGGCAAATTTTATCAATTTCTTACATAAACAATACGCCACCAACCTTGGGAACTAAGTTATCCCTTATTTATGTGTGCACCAGCTCACTCACCTTTCAAGCCGGACACAAAATCTTAGTGTTCAAAATTGTTAGCGCTTTTGGTTTATAGGGATTGCATCATATTTTTTACTTAAGGAAGGTGGTGACAACTTATCATCGGGTGGCCTATTTGCAAGTTTTTCTACTTATAAATAAAGAAGAACTTATTTCGCACGGTTAACATAAAACCAATTTATCATGAAAAAGAATTAAATCACGTCATTTTGTTTTGCGATGTGCTTTAGAGTCATTTTAAAAGAGTGCATTACTGGTAAAAAATAAATACTTCAAGTTCCCTATTCCTAAATTTTGCTAAACCTACTCGACTTAAGAAATTTACTTTGCACTACCGCCCCTGTTTACATTATGAGTTTTGAAGATTATTATATATATTTCAATTATTAATATACGTATGTTTACAATAAAACTTTAAATGTTTAAGACGATTTCGACGTTCATTCAAATAAGTACATATTTGATTCCCGTGGTGGGCCTTACCCTAACCTCTTATCGCTCATTCTACCACCAAATATCAATATCTATTGCTTTATTCAGCTTCATAGAGTGGCTGAGCCAGAGTACACGCACAGATCTTTAACTTAGATCATAATATGGCTGGCAATGGATGCTCGCTATTGACGGTGTAAGGACTAGCTTGTATAATTATGAAATACCTCACAAACTAACCACCTGAACAATTCGTAATGAAATAAGATACACAATATAAATCATGCTACTTACAGTGGCAAAAATTGTAGCGGATATGATCACGGTGTACAGCTATCTTTGTTGTATTTCTTGAAGTTGCTCTGATAAGTTATGTTTGAATATCCCATTTTTTATCCTTTTGTTTGCATCACCTGCTTTCATAATGTTAAAAAACAAAATTCATCAAACAGAAAATCACTGTAAAGTTATACGTATATATGTATATGATAACCTAAATTGAACTAAAGGCACGCAATTCAGACCGTAGCCGACATAGAGTTTAAATGGCAAAGATCACCTGGTGCTTTAATTTGTAACCCGCTCGCAAGCGTTCCATTTCAATATTTTACGTAAATACAGTAACACCTGCGTTTAAATCTTCCGTTTCTACACCACTGGACCTAACGAATTGTGTGCCATTATGCAATATTTCGCTATCTTAAACTTACTCTTGAGAAGTTTTTACGCTTCTTTTCGAAATAGGAAATATCGTTTCTATACGCTGTAGTTTTTTTATTATTCTGTTTATTAAATATATTTGTATTTTTTTATAAACTATGACGTGACCCAATGGTTGGAATACGTGAATTTTAACAAAATATCTCGAGCACATATCGGGCATGTATCACTGAATTCTCATGTGTTTAATTTTTGTTAAGAACTGCAAGTGTCAGATTAAATTCGGATATATATCAACACGCACTGGAATAAACTGCGAGAGAGGAGAAGAAACTTATGCCTAACAGTAAGCCATTTAGAAGCTGTTACTTTTATGATACTAATTATTCTATTTAACACAGACTCCATACTAAATACAATCACCAGCATTATCATTTTAAATAAAAAATAATTAACAGTGTTTATTTATTTGCTTTATTTATATATACGCTCTAAATGGTCGACGAAATTTTTTATTTGCCATTATTCTATTTCCAACATCTTGCTTTGTTTTATTAGCTTATTAAAAAAAAAAAAAAAAAAAAAAAAAAATAACTAAAATTTCTTTACAAAACCGACACAGCTTATAATCTTATAGGCTGTGTCGGTTTTATATTTGATAATAACACTTGAAGTTTATATTAAAAATAATATATATTACAACATATTATATTGCGATTACAGAATTTAAAAGACTTATATAGAGACTTATTTTATTTCCTTTAAAGTAACTTTCGGATGTATTCATTCCCTTTTTCCCAGAAATAATACCCGATCAATAGTAATAATAATGTCTCTTTGAACAGCAGTTAGACTATAAAGTGGAGCGCTAACAGAATAAGATTGTATAAAATTCGCCAGCAAAATTGAAATATACTGACAGCGCTTTAAGTGGGCCGTCGTTTTATTTCTTAGTAACTGGTATTGTTAAATGTCTTATTGCAAAATTAAAAACTGTCTTTTTGCAAAATTGTCAAAATAAATAATATAAGACTTTGGAAATATATAAAGCTATTTATAAAGCGTTTCTTGAAGTTGTTTAATAAGAAATATAGAGATATTTGACGATGTAGCGTTTGTTTTGATTTCATTTTAAAGATCAATAAATCATACTCTTACTAAGTTTGTTCTCAAAATTTTCAATATACACACGTACAAGTATAGACGATTTTTTAAAAAGTTCTACCTCTGGAGGGTAAAAATACGAGTTGAAGATTGTATGAAAGTTTGCAGACAAATGGTTTTTTTTTTGTACGCATCTGTTGCTTGAAATAAAAAGACGTATAACAAATATTTAAAAAATCACAGCTCTTAAGGGCTAAAAGTTTGTATACGAATTTAATCATGTCATTTTGTTTGTAAAGGTTAAAAAGTCACGGACGACATGCTATCATAAAATAACAAATTCAACGTACCATATCCAGCTTAAAAATATAAACAATCACAGCGTGAAAGTACTATGTCATTTTAATAAAACAACAAGTCGCTTTCCTTAAAATAAGAAGCAGATATACCACAGTTAGTAACAATATAAAATCATTTTGACCCTCAAAATGTAAAATTTTTACCCAAAAAGTTACATTCAGAACTATAAAGCGTTAGTATTAAACAATTAAAATTACAATACCCAAACCCAGTTACCCAAATAATCCTTTAAATATTATACAATTTTCTCATTTCTCATCTTAACGTAACTTCGAATTAAATTACTCTATTTGAAACGTTCTCACCTCGACAGAACAGAGGCCATGTTTCAACTCTTAATTGAGAGGTCGTACGCATACTTGTCTTTAATATGGACATCGTAAATCAGTGGTAGCAGCGAAATTAAAACCGGGTCGCATGGGCATGAATTAATTTGCAGGAGTCGAGCCACCGGCGCATGACTGAGACAGATTCATGGGCCATAGCTCCCAAAGCTTACATGTGATTATTGTATTATGTGTAAAGTGAAATATTATACGTGATCAAATTATGTAATTGTTCAAATTAAAATTGTACTTAAAAGAAAATTACATTGCAAATTTGTATCTACATATGTTTATTTTTATTAACTTAAAATTAACTTAAATTTTCAAGCGAAGTTTAGACTAACGACTATGTAAAATATAATAACTCAAAACTTAGTTTTATTTCTGACTAAACATTTTAAATGAGAATATTTTAAAATCGCAACAAAAATTTTATTAGTTCAATTAATAAATAAATTGACAGTAACATAATAATATAACACTTTAAAAGGGATTTTAAGTTATTCCTGATTTTACTTGTATTTAAAATAAAACAATTTTTTTGAAATATATATTAATACCTATAAAAATTTCAAAACAAAATTTTTATTCTATAATCAAAAAAGTTCATATCTATAAATAAATCTACAGTAAAAAATAATTCATTTACTATAAATAACAAAAAAAAACTACTCGACTTTATAAGTACTCAAAGTAAATAATAATAATGTATTACAAATATATTTTTCATTAAATATTTAATGAAATAAAACTGCCACACAGTCGCTTATTTATACGCTTCTACGACGTAGGTCTACACACTCTACAGAAACAGTTACAAATTGCTACGCGCTTATTAAGAAGTGAAGTAATAGTCTACTAATGTTTCAAGAGGTAATGTATATAGCCTTCAGAATACCTTAACGTTTAAAAATGTATTAAACATTTTATTTTTTGTTAGTTTTTGAACGCGCACTGATATATTAATATGTATAAATATTTAGAAAGTTTTATTATGATAGCAAAATTTTTAAAAATTTAGGTTTCTTAAACGTTTAATTAAAGATATATCGTTGTCTTATGATCATCATCATAGTCGCTCGTTACATTTGCTCGGGGTTGACACCGAAAGAATTAGGAGAACTTTAAGGCAGGCAACTTGTCAACAACCGCCTTGGGAATGCTACACACACTGCGCGGGTACAATCGTTCTCCGTTTTTTCGTTCTGTGGCTGATGACTGCATTTAACAAAAAAAATCTTATGCTGTTCATTATTATTTATAAATACTAAAATTAACTATTATTAACTATTTATAAATTCTATATTGCTTCAAATCTATCAACGTTCAATGTCGTCGAAATATATTTACAATAATGTTTTTTTTATATTCTCGTAATAAGTGACCAGGAGACTCGCCAGATGGAAAGTGACTACCGAGTGATTGTGCGAAGCGAAAAAAAGCTTAAAATTCGCGATGTTGTGGTTTCCGGACATTGAGCTGGTGTGGATGGTATTTGGAATTCAGAAGCCGGGATTAATCTGAAGTGATAAATGCCAATAATACAGTTAAGTCCAATAATACTTCCCACATCCAACCCATTTATGAGTCAGGTAAACTAGCAGACTACCAGTTGAGCGACGCCGATGGAAACCGCACTAGCGTATGTTAATCAGCTGGGGCTGTTCCGTTTGGTACGCCAGGAGCTGATAGTTGATAATGGACCCCCTTATTTTGAGGAAAAGGTGTTGATGGCTATATTTAAATATATTTCTTGGGGAGCAATACTAACTGCAATTTGCCGAAAATTAACCTCTGGCATCATACCACGAAATGCAGCAGCTTAGCTACCACTTTACGTAGATATTATGAGAAAATGGTATTTTCCCGGTCATGCCGGCCCATGTATGCAGCGTACCACTGCTAATAATATATAGTATAGAATTTTAAATTGGTGGTAGCTGTACATTTAATTTGATCAAACAAAATTACAACTCAACGTTAAACACGTTTGAACTGTGATTTTATATGATTCAAGTCTACCTGATTAGTTTCTACCTTAATATTATATTTTAAATATAATTTTAATAGTGTATAAAGCATTATATAAGAGACGAAAAAAAAAAAACATTTTTAATTTAATTTATGCCAAGTCAAAGCGACTGGCTAATTTGGTTATAAAAACTAGCAACATTAAATTATAGCCGTAGTGACAATCTCGGAAACTTTTCATATATTTAATGCTAAAATAAATAAGATTAAAGAAATGTAATATTCATTTACAGAATTAACAAGATTTCGTATTATATTCTGTAGATATAAAATGTAGATAGCTTTTAGTAAAACTACTAACTCCACGGCGTGAATTGAACCTCAGTCTGTCTTCAACGCTAACATTCAGCGGGTATACTTAAGCGATATATTTTTTACTTAGATAATTAATTTTTAATGTCACCGTACACTATCATTGATCCGTTAACTAACGAGAGTTAGAGTTAGACAAGGGCTCACTAACCCACAGTGCACATTGCACATGTGACCAGCGAGTACAGCAACTGGTATGATCTTTCGCTTCCGTACACATACAGCGAGGAGAGAAGTAGGACGAGATTATTCTCGCCCCCTGAAGGGAGTTCCACTGAACCAGTGGCACCGGAGAGGCAGCAGATCCGTTTGTCAAAATAAAACCGACCGATTTGTACGACCGAGGACAGCCATTGCAAAGATTATAGTCGTCAAGAGCTACGTTGCCTGATATCCTACAAACCCGAGTATCTCAAGAACATTTCCCCTGCGCAAAAGTAAAAGGTATCCATCAAGATCTGACGCGTTAAATCTATATGCTAGAAAGGATTTTTAGTTTTGATTACCAACAATTCAAACTTAAACATATATTAATACGTATATACTTAATTTAATTATAAAATGAAACGTAATACTGAATATACTGCACAAAACCAAATAACCATCAGATCTTATCTAATGCAAAATAATATAACACGAATAATGTATGTACTATCATAAAAACATAACAACAATATACCTACATAGTAGATTTATTAAACACTAAACAAGCGGCCATTGTGACCTTAATTGGAATATTATCACACTAATGAGAACGCAACTTATTTGACTACAATAATTCCTATCCGACTGTACTCAAATAGCAATTACTGCATAAACACGACCCATCATCATTCAATCTGTTTAAGTTCTCTGCCGTTGAAGTCCATTTCTCAAATGGACGGCTTTATTCAACGGCCCACAGGTGCCCGATAAGCGGGATCACTCTGCACTTGATGAAATTGTCGTCTTGCATAGTATCGTCAAAACATACGTACGTTTGGATACATCCCATAATTATGAACAAACGCACGTATCTGTAGATTGAACTGTTGTATCGTTTTAGTATACATATTATAAAAAAAAGTATTTCCTTGTCGTAAAAAGTACAAAAGATCTCCCCGGCGGGGAATCGAACCCCGGTCTCCCGCGTGACAGGCGGGGATACTTACCACTATACTACCGAGGACTATATGATATGTTTGAATTTGAATATCATTTATTTGAATACTTATTATTTTTTAAATTAACTTTAACGTTTCCAATAAACTATACAAATAAGATGTATATACAAATAATATGTCATGTAATTGAATATTAAATATTATATGGATACATTAATGTTATATTATATTTAAATTACCTTCAACGGACTATTTAACGAAGAAAGCCCTTTAACCAGCAACAGAACATTAAGATGTTGGTACTTTACAAGGGACCTTATAAATATGTACATGTATTTATAAAGTCTAAATATAATCATAACTAATATCATTGTAACGAAAATGATTTTTATTCTGTTATACTTGTAGTTTGGGATACAGTAAAGGACTTATCCTAACAAACTCATGAGTCCCCCCCTCATTCCAAACACACAAGCGAAACCGCAGGTCTAAAACAGACTTACTGTAAACATACTATATGTATATTTACTTTATTAGTAAACATATCTTTCTATTGTTTCATCGCAACTCATATCCGGCTGATCTGATCCAATAATTTCATTAATATTTTAATAAAATTTCAAACCACGATACCGTGTTAATTAATTATTATATTAATTATAATAATAAGGAATTAACTCGCATAATCCCTAAATCATTAATCATCTGTTTAGTCATGTATTTAGTTCAATACGTGTTCGGGCTAAGACAATATTGTCATTCAATGCGTTATAATATATTACTGGATTAATTTGGGAATCCCGGTTATTACATATGATGCGTATCAACGTAATTGGCTTCCGTTTCTTGGTCTAGGTAATAAGTGCAGTTCTTGTAGAAGTTTTAATTAACTGCCTCCCCTCTGTGTTGACATCGTGACAGCAACAATCACGCAAGTAAAATGTCATTAAGGAGACCGATACGTGATACCCTATTACGTATAGAAATTATATTAAGGAACTATTATTTATTTTTTGTTAAAAATATTTTTTGTTACAATAAATTTACAATGCGTCGAGATGACACGGTGACACGTGAATCCTAGGCAATTGACCTGAAGTAACATTGTTCTTAATGTTGTCGTGTTAATTTGTTTACAATTAATTTCGTGCTCAGAAACCTGCACGAATGTAATGGAATAAGTTCCCAACATTCTCCCTAAAAGGAGTAGGATTTTGATTACCACGCTATTACTTTACCATTTAAATTACGAATAAAGCCACTCATTTCTACCTACTTATAGTATTTTTCCAAATGAATGTGATATTATACAGTTAGCTCAAAATAACATCAGCCGGGAATTACAAACATTAAAAGTTAGATACTGCATAATAGTCTCCAAACTAAGACATATAATATAAAACGCCGTATGTCAGATAGACCGAGTGCTCTCGACTCTAATGCTGAGATTCTCACATATTTTATTCCCAGCAACGATACTATCGTGTTGATGATAAGTTTTGCGCGGTAGACGCGAGGAGTGACAGAAGTAATGAGAAGAGATTTTCATTCACTGCAAACGCTACAACATTTTACTGTGGAATATGGTTTATAAAGTGATACAGAGAAGTGTTTAGTTTATGCATGTTAATTTCGTACGAGATTTCTTCTGTATAATGAAAGCGTAGCGGAGAAAAATCCTTTACGCCCCTTTTAGATGATTTTCATTAGAATAAAAAAATCCTCTTTCAGGTCGGACACAAAGAGAAACTAAGTAGGCTTTGTGATAATCTCTAGCATTCGTTTTGTAATATTTCAATGGATACTATTAAGGATAAATTAGTTAAGCAATTAAGCCGATACAAACTGCTCCAATTTAATGTATTAAAATATCATATAATAAATCGTGACATTGACCGTGAAACATTTCCTTTCATGACGTCATGATGTTAAATTCATGATTTCGATCTCTTAAGCCAAGGCAAGTGACTGGTTTGTTGATGGTAATTAAGGAAACACATATTGATACGTAATCGAGTACCTGTCTATGATTAATACCGGTCAGGCGGGTGACTCGTGCTCAATCGCCATCTGCCCTTATTAATTGCCTTGTCAGCTGTAATCGTGTGTCCTTCGTTTTAGTATCCTACACCTACGCGTGTATTACTTACTCTCGTTTTATTCTTCAGACATGAAATGAAGCTATTTGATAACAAACGCAGTACGTTACATTAATACAAATCAGCTACATAATAGTTCAATCTGTACTTATATTATTAAGAGGTACAATTTGTTTGTTTTTTTTGCGGGGGGTAATCTCCGGAACTAATGATTCAATTGTACAAATGTTTTTACTCTTTGTTTAAAATTGACAGGTTTTTCAAAAAACTTTTTTTTTTGTACTCTTACATGGATAAGGCTGGCTAAGCTTTAGGAGATACATCAAAATATTGCACTAGAAAATTGTTCTCTTTATAAGGCTTCAAGAATATAGATAAGATACATCCACAATAACTATTTTTTTTATTACAGATTAGTAAAAACTTTGAAGTTATTTGCTTTATTATTAAATCTTATAAAAAAAAACCTATCTTCCAAATTTCAACATTCTAGACTCCAGTTTTGGTTGTTATTTGACAGTCAGTCGATTTTATAAATTTAAATTACTGTCGTTAAATATATTTGAGTACATTAAATTTTTTCCCCTGACTAATAATTTAATATTGTTAATAATATAAATTCTTCTCCAAATTAACGGTCTTGATTGTAATAATAACAGTAATCAATACCGCGAAGCGAAACTGCGTTAATCACGTTCTAGATTGCGGATTTGACTTATTAGTGCATAATTAAATTAGCTAATGTGCGTATACGGTAGGTTTTGACTAATGACTTGTGTAAGAGCAACGCGATCAACAGATGACAAGCAATTAATTCAATTAATTGCTAGACGTATGAGAGACCTCGATTGAGTGCTAGTCGGCTCAACTCCTGGAACGAACATCACAAGGATTAAGGGAAGCTACTCGGGACTTATATTCTCATCGGAAATGCATGAAGTAAAATTATTTATAAGAATGCAATAAAAATATATTATTTTATTAATA
This sequence comes from Vanessa tameamea, assembly GCF_037043105.1. Classification (NCBI taxonomy): domain Eukaryota; kingdom Metazoa; phylum Arthropoda; class Insecta; order Lepidoptera; family Nymphalidae; genus Vanessa; species Vanessa tameamea. The sequence continues at coordinate 9,126,633 of NC_087316.1, forward strand.
ATTGTCGGAAAGGAAAATAATTATATAAAAGTAATCAAAATTATCTCGCCGAGTTTCTTTCGCTTGTCTTTTTAGATCTAAAGTATTTCTCTCTTAACCAGTGGTAGATTTTTGATAATTAAAACGCAATTGCACTGAACAATGTTTCTCTAGTATATAAAATGTTACTTTGACGTTGACTTTGTATCAAACTAACGTTTATGGTTCAAAATCATGTTATAGAAAAACATAAAAAAAAATTAGGTCAAATTTCGACCACAGGCGTAACATCAATATTGAAACAAATAAAAGTCTAGTAATAAATGCCGGGTGCCATAAATGGTACATTTCATTCAGACCAGTTAACAACTTATTGATGATAAAATCTCATATAATACTTTCGTTACAGAAAACAATGAATCTAACGAGATATAAGAAAACCCTAACAAAATATTCCTTAATTTTTTTATAACAAAACAGATTAACACAAAGCCAGAACAACAACAGAAACAGAAAGCCATCGTCGAAGTTGAAATCGTTTCATAAAATCTGTTAATTCCTTCACGTGTATTGTAAACAAGGCCACGTTAAATGAACATTTTAAACATATTTATATTTCCGCTTAGCATGCTCATATTAGCCTAAATAAGTAGAAACGGGCTGGCTCAAAATGAACACTTTTCAAACCGCTAAACATTTTCTCACGCTAACAACCTAATTTGCGACTAGTAATAAATAATCCTTTCGTCTTGTCTATGCATACGAGCACTATTTAAAAAAATAGTTTTTTTTACGAGCTTATTTCGCAGAATTTACAATTAAAATATTGTTTTACGAAGTCAATCACAACTTTCACAGATCCATTGAAGACTTCGTAGAATCTCGTTTCTCGAAAATATATTTTGCAGGCTTATAAAATTATATAAATTCAAACATTGAATTGCAAAAAATAAATCAAAATTAAAATCGTCTAAACGACCCGTAAACGTATAATTCTAAAATGTTTTCGAAAGATAAAAATGACATGGTATTACGTACACGGAAGGTTTACAATTAAAATACCGTGTATGTGTCATTATAGGCGAAAGTGTCGTTTATTGAAATAATAACGGGCTATCGCCCTTAACCTGAGCAATTGAGATAATGGCAGATGTCAACGATTTCCATTAGCGTAACAAGTAAACAACTATGATTGTAGCCCCGCAATGGGCCCTTTGTTTCTGGAAAGGTTTCAAATTGCTTAGATTGATAACAAAGCTTGATTTTATTTTATTAAGGGGAAAATATTTTCTCTATATTATGTAACGTATTGTAAAGCTATGTATCTGATATTCTTATCGTACATTGTTATTTAGATTTAAGTACTTATAATAAGGTATCAAATCTTATTGTTTATAAAAATAATTGTATATTCAAATGAAAAAAATGTTATAATACTAAAGGTTTTTACAAAATACAATTGCAAATAAAAGCGCTCTATGATAATTTCGAATTCATATGAGTGCCGTCAAATCATAGTAAAATCTATCACAAATCAATTTAAATAAGTCTCTATAAAAATCTGTTACGCATAATATAAACTATCATATAATGTGCTATAAGAAGCTTATTTAGGGAACTCATTTTTTTAAATCCTTCGAGAGCGCATCTCTATATTTTTATATAGAGATGCGCTCTCATTTTGAGAAATTTTGATATTACCTATTTCAGTCCGCAGTCCTTAAAATCAACCAATTCCGGTTCATTCTAAATTATATGTTGCGTTTTTTAGATGAAAATTATGAATATTCGAATTATGAGCGTGATACTCTTTTTTTTTAATTCCGCTGCCACGATGTGTACTGCAAGTATATACAAAAAAAAATATATCATAAATAGTTTTTATATTGATAGTATGTTTGTTTTTTTATAATAGTTAGGCGGACGGGCAAATGGACCACCCGATGGTTAGTGGTCATCACCAGTGATCATAGACATTGGTGCTGTAACCTTGACAGCTAAGATGTTATGTCCCTTGTCCCTGCAGTTACACTGGCTCACTAATTCTCAAACTGGAACAAACTAGACTAAATATTGCTCTTTAGCGGTAGAATTTCTAATGACTGGTTAATACCGACATAGACGGGCTTGCACAAAGCCCTACCACCAAATGATTATTAATTAAATAGTTTAGGAAAAAACAATATTTTGTCATGTGAAGAAAATTGACAGCTTGAGCACCGTTCGCGTGAAATGTCAAAGCTATCGCCAAAGTTACCTGTGATATCGAACAATAAAAAAAATATATACACAATAAAACTACCTTTCAAATAATTTCACGGTAACTTATTTTATCTCATTTATTTCCTATAACACGAAATTAATCTTTACGAATATAAATGATAGAATAATTTTAAAAATCGTAGCGTGCAGTGATGTATCAAATGGGATAAGCTGGCGTGGTATGGCCGGTGAAATGGGTTGGCGCGGGACATCGATTGTATTACAATATTTGTAGATATCAAAATGCGAAAAAAAAGTATCGATGGAATTGACTTTGCCAACTACATTGATGAATTCATCAGGTCAAAATAAAAATATATTTTATTCAAGTAGACTATCACGAGGCTTTAAAATATTTAAGAAGATTAAAATACATTTAAAACTGAATACCTGGCCTTTTGCATCGAAACGAATAAAAATCAATGTTTCTTTGTTTGCCCTTAATACGCCTAAGGGATTCATCAAATTGCCATGAAAATTTGCTAAGTGATTCTGCGGTACTTTTGCCCTGGAAAAGAATTCTGACTCCTAAAATCATCTAATTTTTTTTGTTGTGCAATATAAATGTTTTATGCGATACTGGGATGAGTTAGCTACCCGTTAATTACATAAAATTAACTTTATCTCCTAAATGATGAACGAATATCAACTTCACACTGTTTAGTAGCCCTTAAGTAAATATCTAAAAAAACAACACGATTTTGACGTACAAGCTAACATCACCTCAAAATGATTTATTGGGGTGAATTTAAGTTAGTAAGTTAAAGCTAAACTTTTAAAGATTTAACCAAAATTTAAATAAGTGCATAAATTGTTTATATTACAAAACATACATAAAACTTAATATCAATGGGACGGTCTTTTTCTCAGTGGGGTGGAGACGTAAACTTCACACATCTTCGAGAACTTTCCGACATGCAGGTTTCCTAACGATGTTTCTTTCATCGTTAAAACCAGTTAAAAATGAATACGAACACAACTCCGAAGAGTCAAAGAAATGCAGATTGAACTTTTGCGTTACAATCAAACGCCTACGATCCGATATATGAGAAGCTACATTGATACCGCTTCTCGTGACAATTGTCATACTATATAGCTGTAACAGCAATCGTTTAAATGTTATAGTTTTAAGAAAATGTTAACCTCTTTTCTTAAATAGTCTCAAGTTAAATATTTGTTTTATTCCATAGTTTATTCCTTATTAATTAGTAGTAATTTATTATAATAACATGCGTATTATTATACACATTTTTGTTTTTATTTTAAAGATATATTGATGTAGGAATGTAGGGTTTAGTTTTTTGCGTGTCACACTGTACAAGAATTTGTTTCCTACTTTTGCTCAATAATTGTAAATAAATAAATAAATATTGAACAACATCACATAGATTACTCTAATCCGAATGTAAGTAGCTAAAGCACTTGTGTTCTGGAATATCAGAAGTAACGACGGTACCACAAAAACCCAGACCCAAGACAACATAGAAAACTAATGAACTTTTTCTACGTCGACTCGGCCGGGAATCGAACCCGGGACCTCGGAGTGGTGTACCTATGAAAACCGGTGTACACACTACTCGACCACGGAGGTCGTCAAATTGTGAATATGCCGATGGTGTTTCGAAAATCCATAGGTAAATAAATAAACGGTATCTATATTTAAAAATTACTTCAATATTATGTCATCATAAAAAATAGGTGAACAAGGATTATTGACGCAAGTGAAACGGCGGTTTGTTATTGAGAGCCGAGATGGCCCAGTGATTAGAAAGAGTGGATCTTAACCGATGATTGCAGGTTACCCAGGCAAGCACTGAATTTTCATGTGCTTAATATGTGTTTGTAATTCATATCGTGCTCGGCGGTGAAGGAAAATATCGTGAGGAAACCTGCATGTGCCTAATTTCAACGAAATTCTGCCACATGTGTATTCCACCAACCCGTATTGGAGCAGCGTGGTGGAATATGCTCCAAACTTTCTCTTCAAAGGGAGAAGAGGCCTTATCCCAGCAGTGGGAAATTTACAGACTGCTAATGTAAGGTAATGTAATTGAAAATAAAGTATATTTAGATAAAAAATTTAGTCTAAAACAAAATGAACGAATTTTATTTTAAATTTAGCTGCATCAATAAAATGTCGCATTAATATGCACAAACTATCAAAACTAATGCTGCATCGGACAAGTTATAAATAAATATTGAATTTATAGATTTGTCACTCGAACGATAGGACATTGACCGGTGGAAGGGCTTTGTGCAGACTCATCTGGGTGGGTATATCCTACTCAATACTTATTCTCTGATGCAAATATATATCTTATATTAAGAGAAGAATTGCCGTTATGTTAGTTAAATTAATTAAATGTTTTATATAAATATATTATCGTTTTATTATTCATGTGAAATATCTATTGGCGTGTTTTGGGGGTAAGAATCCCGTGACGGTTAGCCGCTACAGGATCACGCTCTCTTTTTTCACGTTATGTCTTTTCTCGAGCGCTACTATGTACTCCCTTGAGGGTGCGTGGGGCGTATACTATACGGTTGCTAAATAATATAATAGTTATTAATATTTTATTATACTTACGAAAATCGACGTGTTTATATATTTTGGTGGTTTTCTATAATATGTATATATATATATATATATATATATAAATTGTAAAACATTTCAATGACCATCAATTTAAATTTTTTTGATTCACATCTTCTCGGCATCCCGTGACAGTCGCATTGTTTTGGACAATCCTCTCAGCCTATTCCCCTAATTTATCCCTTGATTGTGGCGAGGAATTAGTTCTTCGTAAACATATAATGCCCAACTTAAAGACCGCACTTTCACATATCTAACTTCAATAATGTCTTGCTTTCATACAAACTTTTATGCCCTATAATACCCATAAGGGGTATAAATTTCTGAACACGCTAATACAACTGACTTTATTTGTAAAAAAAAATATCAACGCTAATTCCCTTCAAATTGACCTATTTACGTTAAAAGGTTTACTTCATAAATATATTACATTTATTGCAACAAATTGCTTAACGTATAATGATACAGTAAAACAAAAGATTTCGATAAAAATAGAACGAAACAAAGAGATGAAACTGTCTTAAACCTAACGAGAACGAGAATAGAGCGAGTCTGCATATTTAAAACACCTACAATCTGCGATTTAAATCAAGTTTATCATCTGAGAAGGCAACAAAGCGTGTGTACGATCCGTCCAAGTTTTCCGTCGCGTCACACCTGCTGCTTTCCCACAAATTGTAACCGGTTCAAACTCGCAAGTCGCCCGTTCCGACGCCAACTTGGCCTCCACTTCATAATTAATTCTTTATTCGAAACAAGTTGGACAGAAACGAGCCGCGTAAGCACTTAAATAGTCCAAATTGTGCCGAAGACGCGCCCATTTTTAATTAGTTCAGAAGTGCGCTTCAATTGTTAATGGCCCTATTGTAACTTTGTTAAATGGGATTATATAAATTGGTGATAAATCAGTACGGAATCGCTTGGTATTTTACGTTGCGAGTAAATTCTTTATGATCGGACTTTGGGCTGTGTTAAGCGAAATAACATCATAACCTTATGAATATGTAAAACAACATTCATGTATAACGGTAATAATTTACCAACATTGTTTTAACGCTTTCATTCCTGATTTAAAACAATACAAGTACTATTAAAAATGTACAAATTTTATATGGTCTTTTAAAAACACGTTTCATCAAAAATTATAATGAGTTGCTTTAAATAATAATGTTGCATTTCGACGAGAATAATAGAAAGTAGATTAAAGTAGAATTAACATTAAACAAAATAAAACTTATAGCACTATTTAGTATTGTCGCTAGCACGAAAAGTTAGTTTCAGCTCAGTTGGTTGGTAAAACTAATTACGAAATCGTTTGCAAGATTCAACCCACACATACATAAATTTAAATAATATAGTAACTATTAATAATATCAAGTAAACTTATTGTCACCGACGCCAAAAATGTGTGAAACATTTCAGCTTAAATCGATTGGCATTTGTTTAAATTTGAGTTTCAACTTTCAACTCCGCACGTGTTATGCGAAATTAAATTAAAAAAAAAATGTACGTCAAAATTTGTATAGTTTAATAAACTTACCCTATTCATCAAGTCACACGAGTATGTGTGAGTGAAATATTCATAGCGTTTGAAACATTGTGATTTTATTCATATAACATAACGAATATCTAGCTATCGACTATTAGCTATCGCATTTATTTCCAGTACATCGTGTAATGTGTTTGACAATCAATCCGCTAGCCCCGTGCCAGCGACAGGCGTGTTTGTACACCAGTCACCATTGTTCACGTTTATATGTGCGTTGACAGATGGATTCCATGAAAACCCTTGTTTGAGTTGATAACGAGACGTAATCGGAACCAATTTACGGAACGGAACTACAAGTTATTTATTTAGTATATAGTGGTTTGTTCTGTTTTAATTACTTGCGAAATCAGGTCAACGTAAAAAATAAACTAAGTATTCGATGATAAGCAAGCCCTTATTATTTGATGATTAAGTTTTAACCACATAATTAAAATTTGTGATTATAATACAATAATAAAATCTAAAATTTGATTTAAAGTTTTTTCTTCAGGGAATATTATTAATCACATATTAAAGATTCAAGTCTACGTATTACAAGGTCCACCCTCTGCGTCGGTCTGTCTGAACGAGATATTCTCAAAAACTACAGAACAGATTTTCATATGGGGATTTCATATGAGGATCAACAGATTCATATTAATGGGGAAGGTTTTGGTGTATAATTCATTAAGTTTTTTAGTGAAAAATTATATCGAATATAAGCTTTATTGGCGTGCATCACATAAAACATGAATGATGAAATATATCTTAATATAGAAACCATTAATAAAGACTCTACCTACTTAGAAAATTTTCTACTCATGCGAAGCCGGGAAGGTTAGTTAGTTTCCTTTAACAATTACGTCGCTTGATATTTATAAGCAACGTTAACTTATATTTAAATTCATGAGAAAGTAATCCGATGAAAAATTTTAAGCGCTTTTTTGCGTTCATTTCACAATGAAACGAATGAAATTTCGATAAATCACAACGAAAGCCAAAATATACTATCAAGTAGGCTCTTACAAGCACTTTCGAATCGTTAAAATGTTACCAGATTAATTTAAATTTTAAGTAACCATCGCTTCAAAGTGTAGATTTCACCGAAAATCACCGCCGAACAGCTCACTCGTTAGTCTTTTCCACCAATTTCGTCACATGGTTATATTAATTAAATATATTAAATTACTCCTCGTTCTGCGTGAAAATCAACAAACACTAATTCCAAAATTTTTAACATTTATATTTCATGTAATACGTATTTTTTATGACTTTGTCCAAAGAAGCATAAATCTTGAATCATAGATAGTCTCTATTATTATCATATATATCATATAATATATAATATTGTAGTTTAGATTAGGTCAGTTATACACTAAATGGATGTTCTGAAAATGACCCCGCGGTCGCTCTGACCCTTATCGAAAAGCATAGAAACATCATTTATCATCAAATTTATGGTAAAATAAAAAAAACAGCGAAAACTAATAAGTCTGGGGTAAAATAAATAAAAAAAGAGTTTTGGTATAATAATATATTTTTGCTGTGTGTGTACTAAGCACAAACACACGGAGAAGCAATATAGTATATTAGTATTAGTATAGTAAATGCGCAACACACACAGACACACGGACACACAAACACGCGCGTGTCAGATTAAGTAAGAAATAAATAAATAATTAGACAATTACAAACAAGGCTTACACTATGTATTGTATGTTTTAATCAATTCTGTAATAGCAATAATTTAATTTAAGTTATTTTTGAATTGTATTGATAACATTGATATTAAATAAGAGGGTACTTCGACTTTTCTGTTCATTATTGAGTCACGTGATTTGTAGTAAGGCTTATATAAGTGATGGAAGCTCGGTACAGAACACTTTACTTTACTTTTCACTTTGATCCTGGACCAGCAAGCTGCTGCTAACATTTAAGGTACGATATAATTTTGTGATATAATATAATTGTTATTGCTTGTTAAATTATTGATAAATATATGAATTGTGTTTTTGCAATTATCAATATACAAAGTTAGTATTATATATACAAAGTTAGTATAATTGTATTTAATTAAAATGACTGTATTTTTGGATATTGAAAAAGAGTAACTACTGAGTTTCTTGCCGGTTCTTCTCGGTAGAACCTACATTCCGAACCGGTGGTAGATTTACTTTAAATAGTTTGTTAAATGACGATTCAAAAGTGCTTGTAAAAGCCTACTTAAATAAACTATATTTTTATTAAAGTAATTGGTTTTATTGTAATTATTAATTGATACAATATTACGTTTACTACAGTTATTATAATGGCTAAATAAATATCTGTGTTTCATATACAATCTTTGATTGTCTTATAACCTTAAAATATAATAAAATAATAAAGAAATATAAATTATTTTAAAATATCTTGACATAATGTATTGACTCTCTATAAAAAAATCTAACACGCGCATAAACACACACAAAAGAGCAGAGAGCGCCGGGGAAAGTGATAAGATACGAACTACCTTAGTTTGTTGTTATAATTCTAATATTATGAAGAAAAATGGTGACAATATTGACGACTTTATTTAATTTAAAGTTAAGTAGTTTTTGAGTTATCGACAACTACATACTAATAATTGTTAACTGTAATTGTAAATTGTAATATTATGAAATTAATATTACTATTATGAATGTTATGCACACTTTTTTCTCTCATTCAAAGATAAAATATCCATTGGAAGCCTTTCAACGTGTAAAATAGCGTGCATTAAAATTCATTAATTAATGAAAACAATGTATTGTGATCTAAATTCAAAATAAATTTCAAAGACCAATCTTAATCATTTGTTATAGTTAAGTTAATCTTACGTAATCATTAAACTAACGTAAAGAAAATTTAATGACGAAATAAATTACATATGCGTCGTATATGAGTCGAGTCAATTAAAACTATAAATGATTTCTCTCGGTTTATTATTACAAATAACTTTTATTTTTTAATTAAACGGCTCTCAAACGGCACTAGAGCAATACTTAACTGCGACAACATTGCTCGTAATCACATCATTTCACTTCATGTGCATAATTCACTCGGTCGTTCCACAATGGAACATCGGCATAGACCGCGCATATTAATCAGCTATTTCAATGGCTTTAATTAGGCCTGACACTGACAGAGTTACAGTAAACGGTGAACATTATACGCAATATCTAAGGGGAGTTACATACGAGATGAAACAGTTACCCCGAATCCGGATCAAATCGCGTCTTTAGTGACGCTAACATGACCTTTATCTATTCCTGTTTAAATTTTCAATATAATATGTACATAATTTGAACGTGTATAAAATTGTAAATAAAATATTTGTGTCTAAAACAAGTCTAAAAAAAGACTGTCTAGCGTCCGCCTCTGTAGAACTAAAATGTTTGATATCCTACAGGCAACAGGCGTAGCGCGCTTTCTGCCTTTGGATCTTTTAGTGAATATGGAAGCGAGAATCTATCAGCAGACCTGCGTCCTCTATCAGAACGGTGAAAGCGCACCCGAGCTCAAGGCACTGAAGCGGCGGGCACGTTGAAGAGCGACGTGACGCGACATCATTATCGGAACTATCTTACTGGCCTTCAAAGCCTGGATGAGACGAAAGCGACCTTTCGAAACAGGTAATGACCGGTCACGGTTGTTTATAAGAATACCAAAGCGATGAGTGTGTGTCAACACTGTGACGTGGATTAGATTACCGCCCAGCATGCTCAGCGTGGGACGCAGAAAGGCAGATGCTAGTCCATGAAGTTAGATGAGACCTTTCCTTGTAACCAATCGTGGCGGCGATGCTACGTAGGGAATTGGGTCAGACGGAGACGACAGAGTGGGAACAGGAAGGGGCCGATCCCACGGAGACGAGAAAAGCGTCACCTCGGAGTATCAAAAAATACAATTTTTTTTTAAATAAAATATATTTAGACGTATTTCAGCTGTATAGTTTTCAACGTTCACTGTATTCACTTCATATCATACAGTAACGCAGTAACTCGTCTCTATTAGTTACTGTCAATGTCAAATTATAACCTTACATACACCGCGTGACAATTTCAATCAATTTATATTACAACATACAATGGACTAATTTTGTCATCTATTATAATATTCGATACCTCCAAAAACTACGTTAATAATACATTCAGTCCAAGGTAAAGATGTTTCAATGACTAGAATACCTGAAATGTAAACCGAATATTATGGGTTCAAGTCTAGGCAAATAGCAATGAGTTTTCATGTACATCATTAGAAGTGATAATTTATTTTGGGATGGTAAGCCGCTTCGTTACGTAAAGCGTTACGGTGCCACTCTGTCTGGCTTCCCTTTCTCTTACGCCTACGGCAGCGGTAGGCTCCTCATCTCTGACTCTAACCCACAGAGTTAGCCGTATTTCAGACAGACGACTTTTCATAATAATTCATCTTGGGCTCGGTATAGGAAAATCGTTGATGTTAGAAAACCTACATGTTATGACAATCTGCGACATATGAATCCACCAATCCAAATTGTAGCAGTGTCGTGCAATAAGTTCCAAGCCTTTTTCTCATGATGGGAGGAGTCCTCTGCTAAGCCATGAGATATTTACAGCTGGAGAATTTACAATCGATTTGTCCATGTTGACCTTAGTAGGACATTTTTTAACCTTTTCCGAAATTCTGCTCTAATGCTATACAGCATTGTGGCAGAATTGCATACCCTGTAATTGTCATTTCATGTTTTCATTTAGCACCAAGCACAAGGTGAATTGTAAACTACGTTTATCGTTTATAAATTCAGTAGACTATACACGGGTTTGAACCCGCAATATTCTTTCAAAATTCACAAATTCATCACTGATCAATCTCGGCTCTTTATAGCAAATGATTAGATATTATATGCAAATAGAATCACTAATAAGTACATTTTGTTGCGTTGATAATTATTTTCAAAATAAACACCAAATTCCACCAAATATAATTAACTTTAATACACAATATACTGTTTCCACATTCATATTTTAGGGAATTAAATTTAGGCAATTTTACAACTACGGTACACACACTACTTTATCATTTGTACAAGTATATTAAAATTTATATCGGACACTAAATTTCATGTTAAATACAAACACATTCAAACTGATTGTATGTTACAAATACTACCTGATACATTAATCACGTTACTTTCAATTGTTTTGTTTTAGTGGTGAATTAATATTTCCTAGCGACTACCTAAGCTTTATTGCTCAGGGCGGCAGCCATTGTTAATCCTAGCTAACTAGAGAAGACGCAGTCTGGGTTCATCTCATAATGAGCTCAAGGATTCTTAGATTACTAGGTTTAAGGAATACGTTTTAACTAACTTATATTTTTATATAAATTCATCTCTCTGTATAAAAAAGTTATAAATATATCGTGAATGAGGATATATATTTTATGATGATAATGGTTACTTTAAGTAGCTTGAATTGAACTTATAATTTATCTTAGGTTCAATTCATTCTTATCTTATATTAATACATCTTAATACATATATATATAATCGTAATTTTAAAAATAATTCTATCATACGGCTTCTGATTTAATCAATATTCTTAAATTCTAAATGTTAGAAGAAAGCTGTAATAAGTTACAGCATTGATGAATAGCGTGAGCAAAGCCAAAGCGCTCAAAATCATTCTAGAACCTAAAATCACCACACGAAATACATAAATTAATAATTGATCTCTATACGACTTGCTGGCGAACATATTATACCTCACAGCCAAGCCTCTACGTTCCCTTTCTGTAATAGTCTAATCCTTAAGCTCCCTATGCTAGTTTTGAGCTGTTAAGAATTATTTACGAGACTAGTCCTGTAGATTTAACGTCAGTAATAAAGATCAAGTATTCACTTTCGTCATTATTCGATATTAACATTTCTCTTACGCACGTAATTTGTATTATCAATGCTTATGCTATCTTTGTGATACTCAATGTATTAATGAGTTCTACAGTCAGATCGTTCGAGTATTGATTGGGAAAATTGGCAAAAGTGCGCTTTTGTCTGTGATTACCCTTGTCTCACACATTCTAAAAAAAGATTTTGTTTTCTTTACAAAGATACAAGTGTTGAATATACGAACCAGTTGGAAGTAGGTAGGAACGTCTTACAGTTATGCGAAACGCATTAAAAAAAAGAAAAAGGTCCAAAGAAATATGCTCGTTTCCGGAAGCGCGTCTAGTTACCGACCACTTATACCACCAAACAACAATACTTAGTAGCTATGTTTCACATTTAAGAGTGATTTTAGGTTAGTTCCTAAAATTTGAGGCGCATTGGCAATGTAAGAGACAGTTCTACAGTTGTTGCCCACTTAACATAAGATATGAGCCATCTGCCAATAATTATAAAAATTGAATAAAATACACTTAACATCAGGGGAACAATTTGCCAACTACCTAAAATATTAAATAAAAAAAATAGCAACAATACTGTTTATTAACTTATAAAACGTTATAAAAAGTTTAACAAAATCTTATTGGCCACATTAACGATTCAATTAAAATAAAATAACACAACTGTGTCGTGTTTATCTCAGAACGTTTTCCCTTTGAACTATTATAACGAAAAGAAGAAAAAGTTGAAACAGCCTTAGCGTTCTTTTAACAAGCATTTGCGAAATATCAGGAGGATGTCGTATGAAATTATCAGCTTCACTATTTCCTTCGTAATATTCGACGGTTACATTTGCTAAAATCTTTTTCCAAAACATCAAGTTGATATTCAAATGTAGTCGTTTGTAGTTCTAAGCGTAATGCAGAAAGACATTAGGCTTACTAACATAACTGACACTTTTAGCTAGTTAGCTTCAACGCCATACCATTTGATTAATAACTCTGCTTTCTCATCTCGTTTCGAGATCAAATCAGTTAGAAACGTTACAATCTACTGATGTACTTTAATGTTTTGAAAAAAAAATACCACCGAGTACTTTTAAATACAAGTTTTAATGAAATGCGATGGCAAAGGAATATTCTACGTGAGTCACAGGTTCATATCCGGACACTACTAAGCTTTCATGTGCTTTATTTTTGTTTATACTTAAGGGAGAAGTTTGTTAAGCAGAGGTAGATTTTGGGGGTAATACTACTGGTTACTACCGAATAGAGGTTTGGATTAATCTAATGTCATTATTTTGGAAGTCCATACAATTTTACAATGTAAACATGACTATTAGGTCACCTGATGGTATTTACTACCTTGAAGTAGCATGGCGCGAAAAACACAACATTTCTAATACTACATTTTCTTAATACTTTCAATGCAGTAGCAATTATTATATAGTCTAAGATTACTAATAGTATTAGTAACCGAGGTCTTCTTAAAACTTATTAATCATTCCTCAATTAAAATAAAAGCTATAAAACATAGTAATTTATTAATAATGCCTTTAATAATATTTATGTATCTATATTCTATATACATAAATATATTACACTGACATATTACTGTTTTTTATAAATTGGCGGTACAAGATTTAAAGAAATCGCATCTCATCCGTCAGAATAACTGACATCTAAATATCCATATAATATATTTTTAAATATATTCAATTAGTCAATTAAATTAAAAAAATATATTCATCAAAACATACTCGTATTCATTGTATTTAAATAAAAGCATAATATATTGTCATATTCATCGCTTTCATAAGGGTTTGTTTGTTCGCTCTGTTTTCGTTTTTACAACAATCGCAAACGTAATTTTAGTTTACATTCCGAGCCGCTAAACAGTCAATAGTAGCGAACAGTCTGTGCACAAAGCGGTATCACAATACGACGGAGACAATATGCACACAAACAGACCCCGTCACTGTCAGACCTAATTAGCGCCGCCATTGAGATTGTCTGATTAATATGCGCATTGCCTCCTTTCATTTCGCGCTCAACTTGCCTACTGCAATATCGATTTTTATTAAAAAATGTCTCGTAATGCATTACCTCGGCTTGCAGAGACAATGCGTCGTTTGTTATAGTTTGATAACTTACGCTCGAACGAGTTTGCTTCGAAAGATTTGATTTTTTATATAAAAATACTGAATTGCGATGATTTTGAAATATTAGGATACAATATTACATACTAGTTATCGCCCGTTGCTTCGCTTGCAAGGACTGGTCGTGAAGTGTTAGGCATAAAAGCCTTTGTCCTCCCTTGGTGTTCGAGCTTGAAATTTCTTTTAAATTTGGTTCTGTGGTTTGGCCGTGAAAGCATAACAGAGATACAGAACAGAGTTACTTTCGCGTTTATAATACCAGTATACATTACCTTAGTAAATTTTTTATAATATACGAAGACAGTAAAATTAAATAACCCACTGCTTGTTAGTGAGGCTGATCACGTGTGTCAAGTTTTCATCCTTCAAAAGTGTTCTCACCATGTTTTCTATCACGATGAAAAATCGTTGATGCTCACTCGGATTTGATACACATGCATCGGTTAAGAGTCACGCATTCTAACCTTTGGGCCACGAAGGTTTCACCTTTATGATATACATAAATACAACTTATTCGTACACTATACTTAATAACGAAATTTTTGAACTAAATATCAATTCAAATATAAATATCAATTATTGTAAATCAGAAGTAACTTAAGCATTAATGATCGTCATAACTGTAGCCGAGAAATACATCGGCACGATCGCCTACTTTTTGGTGATAAATGTCTCCACCCAGTTGCTGTTTATGTGCCATTAACTTGAAATACCTAATAATAATGAGTAATTTGTTATAATTACTATAACAACGTCTTGTACGTGTATACGGAATACATATGTTACACCACTTTGGTACACGCGTTACAAACATATTGATATATATGAATAAAAATAAGACAAGTTCCTTTTCCTAATCGTAAATTAAAAAAAAAACAAATCGAAATTAAGAAAATATATATATATATATAATTGTTTTTTTATTTTTAACTTCCAAATTCAAACTATCTATTTTTACATTACATTAACAGCCTGTAAATTTCCCACTGCTGGGCTAAGACCTCCTCTCCCTTTGAGGAGAAGGTTTGGAGCATATTCCACCACACTGCTCCAATGCGGGTTGGTGGAATACACATGTGGCAGAATTTCGTTGAAATTAGACAAATGCAGGTTTCCTCGCGATGTTTTCCTTCACCGCCGAGCATGAGATGAATTATAAACACAAATTAAGCACATGAAAATTCAGTGGTGCTTGCTTGGGTTTGAACCCACAACCATCGGTTAAGATGCACGCGTTCTAACCACTGGGCCATCTCGGCTCACTATCTATATTTATTTTTAATTCGAATACAAATACCACGTATTTCAAATATATTCAAATATAGTATTGTCTTTTTGTGTAACCTACTTTCAGTACGTGTGTATTTGACGTAGAATGTCTTTAGCGCTACGTACGTCCTGGTAATCCGATTACAACTTACTCTTTCATTAAAATATTAAAGTGACCATATTCTATTTATCACTTAAATTATTTAAGACTGAATTCTATTGAAATCTACACACATATCTCCTTTCATTACGAGTACAACTACAATTTAAAAATAATATCTCTAAACATAACATATGTAAAGTTAATCCCATTGTATTGATTTAATTCGTATAAAACTTTAGTAATTTCACGACAGCTAGTGATAAATATTACAAATTGAATATATTTTACAAATACTCTGTGAAATACAGATAAAATATACATGAAATGAAAACCGCATAATTCTCTATACATAACAGAAATTATCCGCAACGCCGTTAAGCGTTTTAAATCCACTATACAGTGACTTCATAACGACCACGTAGCGAACGACCAAGTTTTATTGTAGCTATACCTGTATTTATACATTACAAGATCACAGTGGTTAAAGTTTGTAATCTAGTGGCATTTGTTCAAATTTAAGTCACTATTTTAGTATATACAGGTACACGTACAGTTTAAATAAACGTTTATGACCAAGTGAAACTTTCTCGACTACGGCCTTTAAACAACTTACGAATGACCACAGTTTCGCTTATTTGAAGAAGAAAAAAATATATAAAATAAAATTGCTATTTTATAAACGTTATTTAAATTATTTATTTTGTTCTCGAACAATAAAAAGATAATCAGATACGACATGAAGTGACGCCAATAAACAGCACTACATACAATCAATCCTTAATATTCTGTACGGCAATATTACTCAATGTGTCTTTGTTACGTATGAATTCAGGAATTACAAATTTAATTACCGAATTCTATTAATGAGATTTAAAAGAGCACGTTTTTAATGTGCAATGTGTAGAACAGAGACATCGCGGTTTTGGAGACGTCGACAAAGAGCCGCGCGTTGTGATGCTTAATTTAATCTTACTCTGCGTAAAACTCGACAGCGGGGAACCGAAGCTGTCATATAAAAAGGCAACTAGACAGGTATAAAGTGTATTATTATTATTAAATTATTAAATGTATATAATATGTGATCATATGAGAGGAGTGCAGATCTTGTTATTAAAAGTGTTTGTCCTGACTGACAACGCTAAAAATTGGAACAAAGGTTTATTTTATAACATAAGCATCGGCTAAGTAAGGGTTTTTAAATAAGGTTCTTTGTATGAATTTTATCCGTTCGAAGTCGGGACGGACAACTAATAATGTATTACAATTTGAATTCGCTGTTAACGGAATAAAACAAAACAAAGCATATAAAACTCAAAAAACAAAAATATTACACGGATGCATAACTCCGATAGATATGATTAATAATTTTTAAAAAAAAGTACGAGTTTGACTCACTTACTGAGGGTTCCGTACCACCAGACACATAGACAAACAGACACTGATGTAATAACAAATTTACAGTTTTCAGATTATTACTTTTATTCAAGATATTCTTTCTTGCCTAATTTCATGAGTCTAAGTTTAATTTACTTTATAACTCTACACGTTTCTGAGAATAAGGGGCTTGACGGAGCGAAGAACAGACAGACAAACGGACAGGCAGACAACGAAATGATTTTTTATAATATAAGGTCAATTCGGGGAAGACCGTCCGGCGGGTAAGGCCGTATAGTCAGGAATACTACCAATTCTTAATAGCCCTACAGATAGCAGCATGATTTACAAAAATGGTTTACTGTTTTAATATTAAAAAATTAAAATAGATGGCATTAGTTACGATCCAGAGAGAAAAAACTTAATTTTAAATTTAGTCTATCTCACAACGTTCATCGAGAGGACATCGCATTGTTAAAAAAAATATTTTGTGAGTGTTTAAATGTAGTGATATACGGATCTGTGCAAGTAAGTACATTAATGATCTATTTATTTACCTAATTATGATATCAGAATTGAATAAAACTCATATTTTAAGAAATTACTTGTAATGAAACCATTATAACCTTAAAATAGTTTAGAGGCGAAGTCCGTCTAGTCGTTTAGGGCAAAGACCGGCTTACGCCGATCTTCGCCGTTTCCAGATTTTGTAAACATTTTCTGCCTAAGCAATTTTTTTTGTACTAACTAATATCTGTTGTATAATATGAGTGTTTTTATTTGACGTAGGCTTAAGCTGACTTAATGCCTCACCTTATTTGTTTGCAAACGTATATAACTTCACAGAGTGTAAATATCGTAAATATTTTTTTCAGGTAATTTAGATAATACACAATGGGAAAGTATAACAGAAAATCTAACAGAGGATTATACTCTAAGGAGAAATTAAGAGAAGCTGTACAAGAGGTTGAAAGTGGCAGGATGAGTGGCTACAAGGCTTCAAAAATATACCAAATACCTCGTATGACTGTTATGGATCATGTAAATAAAAGAAGAACTAAATCAACAACACTTGGACGAAACACAGCTCTGTCTGCGGAGAATGAATTTAGATTGGCGACAAATCTCCATTTTATGGAGAAATATGGCTTTGGCATAGAAAATATTATTAAAACGATGGATGAAAATGAAGAACCATTGTATTCTATAATATTTTATAAAACAATAAAAAAACCTAAGCTAACATTTAAAATGACAAAAAAAATCGATCGTGATGATGTTCCTGCCTTATCTATAGTAAAAAAAGTTGATTTAATACAAAATCTTGAAACATTAACCTATTTTTTTGTAAATTGTGATGAAAATTCGATCTACTTTTGAGTTTTTATAATATCTTTTAAAGTCATAATATTTTTGAGTGTGCTGTTTTTTTTATTTCTATTTAATTACCTAATTAAGAAATAATAAAGATTGATATTGTAGAAAAAATAAAAATATTTGAGTAATAAAATTGTTTTTTAACTCTGAATGATGATGCATACCGGACTTATCCGACAAATACTTTTTTTGACGTAAAAGCCGCCAGGAACCATTTATTTAAATTTTGGCGGGATATTTTAAACTGATATTTAAAAACACACACATAGCCAATATGTACAATCATGTAAACTGTCTGTTTATACATTTTTTTTCCAGTAGCCGGACTTACCCGATGTGACAGAAAAATCCATCACTTGGGGGTTTTTCAAAAGTAATGATTTTTTCATAAACGAATGATTGTTTATTAATTTTTTCAGTTGTGTTTAATTGTCAACTAAATGTTTAATCATCCCGAAGTAAAATTTGTCTCAAATATTGTAAAGGTGGCTTAATATGATCAAAAAATTAAAATTTTAATAAAGTATGCCGGTCATTGCCGAACTGACCTTATCTTTTTCTTTCTTTAGAGGTACGGAACCCTTAAAATAGCAATATATTCTTTAGAAATAATAAAAAAAATATTAGAAATAATTAAAAGTTACATGATTTTTTAGACTTTTAGGTGAAATTGATATTATGTGTGCGTAGCGTATAGTTGAGTGAATATACATACACGGAATCGACTCTTTATCACTGTAGACGTAACTTTAAGTGATCTATAACCGGTTCGGAAATTCTCCTCCAAAGCTACTTTTCATGAAGTATAGTTAAAACTTTGCAGTTCAAGACTTGTAAGAGATATTACGTAACGTTATGATTTACGCAGCATTTTCTTCGATATTGCTCGGCTTTTCATTTCGTTATAATAAATTATGTTTTCATATTTGCAGAGCTCCTAATACCAATTTTCTTGTACGGTCATGATAAAATTAATGAATCGATACACCCCTAAATATCAAGCTATTGTTCGAAAATTCCTAAGAGTAATTATTATTAGCAAATAATTGTACAACTTTAGAGAGTTCTGCCATTTATTATATGTCAAAGTAAAATGTAACTTATATAATGTATAATGTTTAGTAAATAACCTACCCTTAAATAGTATTATATAGTAATCGTATTATACAGACTTATTTTAGTTTGAATACACGTGAACGTTACATATTCATTATCCTTGTTGGTACTGCTGATTTTTGATAATTAAAATAATCTTATTTGCAAATTAAATAAACGTGATAATTAATTTGAGTGTTTTAAGGAAACCTGGCTAGATCTTTCATCAATACAAATCATACAAATTAATACTTAACAAATATTAATATTTAGCATAATTATGTCTTACTTTGAAGGGTTCATTGTAACTACAAGTACAAGAAACATATGTACCATCTTAGTTCCTAAGCTCGGTCGCGCAATAGAGATATAACCTATCTATGGTTAATATTGCTCGATTACTACTAAAATATTCGTTAAAAAGTAGATTCCACGCTAGCAAAGCCTCAGCATCCTCATTCAATATTATTCCATTTATCTGGGGTTGGCGCAACTAAATTTAAACATTTGACCAATTGACCAACGCTTTACTGGTAAGCTGGATTCTCGATGCTGTACAGGTTCTTGAGAAGCCTACGTCGTCGAGTCATATCAAGTATGCAAGTAATCAATTAGGATTCATACGGATGAAAATGAAGTTGCTCTATTATACTCTGTGGAAATACACAAACATAAAACCAAACCTTAAGAATGTTAAGAAAACCCCAGAAAATCATTGGTTGAATGACATCACTAAAATAACCGACGAGAAAATGTTACAACTGAAATATCTTTCTAAAAATAATATTGTATAATAGTTTGATGAATGTCAAGCAGATTTCAATTAAAACTTTATTTATACACAAAGAAATAATAATGTAAATAGCAGAGCTGCGTTTAAAAATATCAACAAAGCCCTGCCATGCCACCCCTAGACAGAATGTCGTTTAATTAGTAGCTTCAGTGCTATAAAATTCCGTTGACTTTATAGTGAAACTAATTAAGGGAGGATGTACTTACAAGCAACAAACCAAAAGTAATGAAGACGAGCCCGAAGTCACCCTATAACTTACATAGTATGTTTAAAACTGACATGATTAATTTTTAATTAAGTATGTTGATTGAAATATTATATACAAACATCTCTCCGCAATTTAATCGTGTTACATTGCTATATATTGAATATATAATATAAACCAATACATAAGTTATTTACCCATAGATATCACACAGCAAAAACGTATCCTTAAATCATGGTATAAGCTGCGTGAAGGTTCCCTCACGATGCGTGCAAATATAGATAAGCAATATATATAAAAATTGTTTCGGTTTGAGTGAATCTTTGCATGACTAACTCATAACTATTTATTTTATTTTGACATAATTTTTCCTGTATAGACACGCACATCTTCGATATGTTCACTTAACAAATTAAAAAAAAAATGTAATCTAAAACAAAATATTTATTAGTTCGAGTTCAGCTCTCCACAGAGGTTTTAATGTTAAAAATCATAAACGATCGACGATTTTGTTTCGAATAAAGAAGAGTGAGATCTTTAATTAGATATTTCATTAATTCATATACTTAAGTCATTTATCATATTTTGATGGTGAGCTCTCCAAATGTATATCTATTTGAGTTAGTGCTAATAGTTAGAGAAGTTATATTTATTTTCACATTGATTCACAAGGACATGAAAACTACACGATCGAGTTGCTCTCTTAAATGCCAATTAAATGTCATTTAAATTTAAATTATGAATGTTAAAATTTATTTCTGAGCGTTATAGCAGTGGTTAAAAACAGAATAAATTACATTTATAATAATAATATTCATTATATATATTTATTATATTTATAATAAATAGCTTATTATTATTTTATTGTATTTAATTATTTGTTTACATTGCAAAAGTTTTCGCGCGCGTACATAAGATCACGCACATTTTGATCTATACTAACATTATAAACTCTTTAAAAAAAGTAAATCTGTTTGTCTGCCTGTTATTCTTTCACTGAACTGAATTTGATATGCTAAGGATCTCCAGGAAGGACATAGGCTTTAGGTATTAGGCCTTTAATGCCTTACACGCGACGACAAATCCCTAAAACGCGAGCGAAGCAGCGAGCGACAATCAATGCACACACAGTTTTAATTATTATATACAAAGCATAATTTAATTGCAAGATTTAATTCCATTTATATACATCACATACGGTTCGAATTAAGATAAATCATTTAAAAAGATATAACTTGTAGTAACATTTGAACTGTAATCAAATTACCCTTGCTAGAGTTTGATGTTGCGAGTAAAGTCGCGCTTTGTCGCAAGTTTAATGTAATCCACAAGTTACGAAATGGCCAAGTTCTAGATAGTAATTACAGCGAGCTAATGGCGTTCCATTCTAGTTAATAATGCTCCAAAGGACTTGTATGGCGATTGTTTCTATTATGGCCCCGTCTACTTAGTTTGATGTCAATCGTAGCTAACGATTACAAGCGTATTTTCAAGATCTATAGAAATGTTCATGACATGACAAGAGTCAATTATAACAATTTATATAGAATTTGTTTATTGATAAAAATAACAATGTCAACCAACGTCTTCTTCTACAGTAGAGACGTAGGATTTTATAGAACTAGGTACGTTAGTCGGATCGGAAACATCTGCAATACAAAAAATAGTAACAATTAAAAAATAATATTAACCAATCTAGATTTTAAGGAATTATTATTATATATAAAAGTAAGCCTGTAAATGTACCACTGCTGGGCTAATGCTTCCTCTCCATTTGATGAGATGGTTTGGAGCTACGGACACTACTACGCATGTTGGGTACACATTTAAAATTTCATTAAAATAAGCCAGATGCAGGTTTCCTCGCGATGTTTTCCTTCACCATCGAGCATGAGATGAATTATAAACACTAATTAAGCACATGTAAAATAAGTACTGTTGGCGTGGGTTTGAACCCGCATCGGTTACGATGCACGCATTCTAACTATTAGCCCATCTCGGCTTATTGTAATATACAAAGGCACTATAATAAAAAAATATTCCTATTTACTTTCCCATAGTCAAACGTGGGATTTCTGATAGAGAGTGACCTTCACTTTGTCCGTATATTAGTGAACTTTTGGACTATTTTATTAAACAATACTGTCATGAGTAAGGATATTTTAAAATCAATTAAGACGTAGATCGCATTTTATTAATTGCACTAATTACCAACGCGAAAATAGAAGTACAATACATTAATATATAATAAGTCAATCTACATGTTATAAATGCACTAACTACAAAAACACGTCGACTTTTAAATATCGAATCTTTCAATAAATAATTTGACCACCAAAAAGGCATTAATATTAAAAACTATTTTGTTCAACAATATTAAGATCTAAATACAGCACATTTATACCATAAAAAGAAATAGAAGATTCCTTACATCCTACTCCTTTTTATTTTTTATATGCGTACATGTATATATGTATAACTATGCTCAGTCATTCACCCTTCACAACAAATCATAGCAGAACATTGTTATTTGGCTTTTTTTTATGGCATAGGTTGGCGGCCGAGCATATGAGCCACCTGACAGTAAGTAATCTCCACCGCTCATAGACAATGGCGCTGTAAGAAATATTAACCATTCCTTATAACGCCAATGCGCCACTAACCTTGGGAACTGAGATGTTATCTCCCTTGTGCTTGTAGTTACACCGGCTTACTCACCCTTCAAACCGGAACACAACCATACTGAGTACTGTTGTTTTGCGGTAGAATATCTTATGAGTGGGTGGGTGGTACCTACCCAGACGGGCTTGCACGAAGCCCTACCACCAAACATGTGATGATAGAATAATTGACTATCGTTGCATAAGTCAATAAATTATAAAGCGATCTCACATTTTAAAATTTATTTAACGAATATTTATCCCAACACGAAAATAAAAAAACAAATTTTAATAGTATTACAAAATAGTGAAAACTGAAGAATTTATAATGCTATTACTTCCCCTTTTTAATTTTTTTCTCGTGTGTCTGATAGTTGTAATTTGTTTGTATTAAACAAATTACAACTATCAGACACATACCCCGCAGTACAGGCGTGATGTCTTTAACAAAAAGTTAATTCTACTTACATTACGAAAAGTCGTTAGACACTCCAATATTTGTTTCTGTAATTTTATTGCAAGTACAAATCGCTTTCAATTTAGCCGATACCTAAAGTAAATTTATACAAAACGTCAATAAAACTATTCGTTTTATTTATATCAAACATATGACAACATATAATTTGTTAATACTCTTTCTTACAAATAAATAAATAATAAGAAAATTAAATCATACCTACACCTACAGTAAATCTAGACTACCAAAATTGAATCAAAATATACTTTGTTCAAGTAGACTTTAAGAATTACTTTTCAATCGACATTTTACAGAATTGTCTTAAACGTAGCTACTACCACTGTTTCTGAAAGTACATTATATCGAAAAGAACCAATTAATATAATATATCATGCCTAAAAGTCAACGAGTACTGGAGTTATTATTTTTATCATCTATATAATCTTATGTTGAGTAATATGCCTATTTTTTTTAAACGGTTTGACTTTATAAATAAGCAATGTCAGTACCGATATGTACGCTACTAAGGCTACGTATTCTGAGACGGGAATACATCAAACTACATAACTAAAACATATTAGTAAAATAAAGTACCAATATTTTTATTTTGTATATTGAAACGATGTCAATACACTGAATTAAACCTCATTTAGTTTTTTTCGCATATGATCTATATTTATTTATTTATCTTGTTTATACGAATATTGTAATTACATAATATATAACGATTTTATAATATATAAATATATCGAAAATTTATGTAGTCTTACTAATTTTTTTAACTTCCAATAATCAGTTCCAATAAACCCCACTTTACGTACTTGACATTGAGTAGAATGACATCTCATGCTATTTGAAAATTTGTAGTGATTTTCTTCGTAGGACATAATTAAGAGCCACATTTAATAACTTTAGTTTTATACACGTTTCCCAGGACATATGTACCTACACGAAATGTTTCGCTTATTCCAACTAGACTTCCTACTTTGGCAGATATGTTGCCGTACATGTCAGTAATCAGTCTGGCTGATGTTTCATTCTCTTACGTTTTAATTGCCAGTAGGGTGCTCTTATTTCTTAACAATATGGTCTGCCCTACCGTTGGTGGTAAATCTAAACATCTTTAGCCTTTTACATTCTTCTACAAATGTTGGTATTTCAGTGTGAAAGAGCACGTGCTATCCTTTTTTATCCTTGTCATTGCAATGCGATAATATTCACGAATCTTCTTTTCTTTAACTCAACTGTTTATCAGTACATCGCTTTTTTAGTAAACGAATCAACTCATACTTCTGAATGGAAATAAATTATATTGCTTATATTTTTCCATAGATTAATAAAATTCCCATGTTATAATACTATTAGTCGCAAACCATTACAAACCGCAATCTAATGATGAGCCGTATTATAATCTCATATACATATAATCCTCTATACGGTTTTAATTATAAATAACAATAGCATTATAAGAAAATTGCTGTTAAAATATTTATTAACGGAGAAGATTATTTGCCTCGAATGTGGAACGTGTTCTTAGAAATGCAGACAAAGCATGTTCCGCGCTCATTTACATGTTAATAGCACGCGTTAGCAAAGATGGCAGTTCAGACGACCCTAACCTAACCCGATAGTGCACACGTGTTTTATTCAAGAACACTTTATTTCAAGACAACACGATTTACATTATTAAAATGGGTTAAATATAAACGTGAAGCTGATGTACAAGAAGTAAGTTGATCTAGTGAAAAAATTATAAGGCTGCTGATCCGGAGGTTTTTGATTGATTCAATAAAATAATATTCAGTTTTCTGTTAAGAAATTCTCAGTAGTAGCTCGGAATTTGGAAGTTGAACTCGGGAAGCACGTAAGTCCCTTTTTTCTGACACTGAATTATTTTATTTAGGTTCTTATATCGTTCTATCGAATTATTGGAGTGAGAACATGAAGAGTAAAGGTGCGTTTACGCTCTCACTCTCACTTAATATTTTATGCGCGTTTAAATAGTCTCAATTGACAATGGACCTTGTGGCAAATTTTATAACGGCTACCAAAAATAAAAACGCTTCTTAAACTTTACCCTTTGGGCAAAACATACTACCAAATTACACATTTTTATAATCCCCGTGATTTCAATAATATCATTCAGTACTATTTTTGTTTATTATTAAGTTTATATTAAGGGCAATTAAATATATACAAATGAAATTAAAAGCTATCGTATGAAACATAACGCCGTTGAATAATACGAAAGCTAGCAGCATTACGCCGTTGAATCACAACTCCGTAGTTCTTGACTACCTTACTACTATTTAAAATTTTCGAATCACTAGTTGATTCAAAAATTATAAATACATTATATTATTTTTTATCATTTCTCCCATGCACTTCTTTCCATGCGCTTTAATAATAAATACAATTATGTGTGGGAGGCAGGAGCCTAAGCTAGGTCGCTTTGTACTAAGGATTAGGAACTATTTATTTATTTAATTTCAAAGTAAATACTAGAAAAACCGAACTAAAACAATATTTTATCAAGTAATAAGTGCTTATTATATGCAGAATACAAAGTTAGTAATTGAATAATTATTTAGTAGTTAAGTATAATATGATTTTCTCTGCATAAACACGAGTCTGGGGTATTTATATATGTGCATATGTTATATATTGTAATGTAGATCCATTCTAATTCATAATTGAAAATATGCAAAATTATACAGAGGTAAACAATTGTGAGGAATCTCGTCTCTCAGAAAAAGCTCTGACACAGCGTGGACTTGTAACGTCGGCAATTCTGCCTGAACCCTCACAGGTGTGGATGCTTTTAATCATCATCATAATATTTAAATACAGTATATTAATTAATAAAATAATTTAATAGATAATTAATTGTTTTGTAGTTTTGAAAGAATTATCTTATATCTTAATAGCGTAAGCCGATTTTTGGCCCAGTGATTATGGGACGTTAGCTAAAAATCGGTTATGGTCTCATTTTGAAGAAATTCAGCCTTAGATGTGCAGAAAATTAAAAAGAATACTTGATTGTAATTTACTGAATCTTTACAATTTAACAAAGTAATAATTTTAGAGAGCGGGAAGAAGTTACTGGCCGGGTAGACAGCGGCGCTATAAAAAAAGCAGGTGTATAAAAAAAAAATGTGAAACTTGCGTTGTCAGTTTACAAGGAAATTAAATCAAAACAAAACCTGTCATAGGTTTCGTAATTTGTAAATATCTGTTGAATAAACGTGAAGTTTCGCTCGCGACCCACTAGTATGAGAATAAACGATAATACACATAATGATATCTTTGCATATCTGAACATCACTCAAGAGTTTTATCAAATCGTGTTTTGAGAAATTAGATAATTTATCGGTAATACCTAACTCTGAACTTACATTTAGGTTTTTTTTGACGGAAAAATCCACCATACCACTCACTCATAAGATCCCGGCAAGCAGCGATATTTAGTATTGTTGTTTTTTTCCGACATCTTCAGCAATCATCAATATATTTCAGGCAATTTAGAAAAAATCTTTAAAAGTTATTATATTATTTTAAATGTATAACTTTTAAAGTATATTTTTTATAAATATTTTCCTTCGTGTGCACATCTTTTAATATATGTCACTCTTCAAATTAAAAAGCTTGATGAACATTTCTATTCACGTAAAACTTCAAAATGAAAAAGTGACGCTTATTCTGAGGACAACAATTTTTTGACGCTAAAAACAGGCATCTTATAACAGTTTAATAAACGTTCACAAAAAAATACGAAACCCACCATTTCTCTGAGATGCAAATCAAAATCGAAATATTTGTATTCATATATACTTTTAAACATTATTACATGGGTTTGGACCCAAAATCAACGGTTAAGATGTTAACGGTTAATGCACGCGTTCTAACCACTGGGCCATCTCGGTTTTCAAATTTGTAACTCCAAACTTTCTCCTTAATGGGAGAGGAGGCTTTAGCCCAGCAGTCTGAAATGTGCACATTCTTTATCTTTATTCAATTTACCAGTACTACCAGACTCTGGCCAAATCTCTCTCCTCGCAGTTTGTATAAGAGTCATGTATTGTTCAGGTATAAATCGGCGAGCTCTTCAAGAATTTTTAAACTTATTTTATGACCGAGTTATCATTATGGTTTTAATTTTGAGGATGCCCATTTATTAAAAACTAATGAGTTATACTCTTAATATGAATGTTACTGACAGCATGCATATACTCATACATCAAAAACATGTATTGATTTGTCTGCTGACAAAAACAGTTGTCAGAATAAACTACTAGTTTTAGGTTTTGTATATCATGTATAGATTCCGATTTATTTTCCAAATACAATTTAATATATGAGCCTATATCATTCACTCCTCGAAGTCCGTCGATTTCACTCCAAACGAAACATTAACAATGATCTCTTGCGCGATCACAAGCTATGAAGTAGTACACATTCAACTTGGACTTGTAACAGAATACAACATCAGTTTTGCACATAGGAAGAGGCAAACCCAAAGTTAAAGAAATCAAAGTAAATTAAATATTTCATAATTTGGGAAAAGTCATAACGTCATTAAACATAATGAAACATTCATTGCAGATAATTTGTTAACACAAAATGTTTTTAATAATTTGAAAAGCGTCATAAAACAAACAGTGACACTTTTGGAATCGCAGTATACAAACAATATTTAATTAATGGTAACAGAAAACTGGCCTTAAACAAAAAATGACTTTTTATTACTTATGTCAATCTTAAGATTCCCGAAGCATGAGAGTCGAAAGCTGACAGTAAACTTAAAATGACGGTTTAACACTCAAAATAATTGTATTTTTTAAACAACGACACGTACTTATCCGTTTACTGTCGTTGTAGGAATAGACGGAGGAGAGCAGTTCGTTTAGTGTCGATCCGCAACTACTTCTTTCTTGATCAACGGCTGCGAATTAAGACACTAGAATCGAAGCAAAATGTAAATTCCGCTCTCAGCAACTAGATGGTGTTAAAATATACATTTTCTTAAATTTCGTTTAGTGACGGTATTGGAATAAGCGTGCGATATGTTAATATAGAACCTTATTACATCGGAAACGTTTTACTAAAGTGACATTTGACCTTAAAGTTTTATTCCCTTCATGGTCAAAGAAATCTGTTAAATCTAAACTATGACATTTATTGACTGACTGACAGATAACACATTCCCAAAAGCTGAGGATGGTAAAGGTGAACGAAGATGATGAAGTTTTGTACTGGAGTTTCTAGTATGATACAAGTGACCATTGAGAAATATTTATGGCAATGATGATGCTTATAGGCCATTTTGAAGGAAATTAGTATTGATGCTTCTATGTGTAAATAAAAGTCAGTTGTTTTAGTATTTACAGATATACTTTTTCCTGTGAGGAGTTTAAGTAGGGCATAAAAGTTTCTATGAAAGTTCGTCATTTTTGAAGTTAGAAACGTGAAAGTTCCGAGGTTTCATTGGGTGTTATTTGTTTAGCTGGAACTAATTCCTCGCCGCTACCAAAGGATAAAAAAGAGGACATAGTCTGAGTGAGTTGCCGAAAAACTAATAAAAGTGAAATGTCAAATGATTTACTTGGTACAAGGGCTTTGTGCAAGCCCGTCATGGTAGGTACCCATTCGTCATATATTCTACCACAGAACAGCAAGACTTAGTATTGTTGCATTCTGGTTTTATGGGTGAGTTGCCCTGTGTAATTACCGGAAATAAAGCCGATAAGGTAATCGAATCGGACTGCCAGTAAGTTTCATATAAATATAAATATAGGACAACATCACATACATTACTCTGATCCCAATGTAAGTAGCTAAAGCACTTGTGTTATGGAAAATCAGAAGTACCGACGGTACCACAAACACCCAGACCTAAGACAACATAGAAAACTAATGAACTTTTTCTACATCGACTCGGCCGAAAATCGAACCCGGGACCTCGGAGTGGCGTACCCATGAAAACCGGTGTACGCACTACTCAACCAGAGGTCGTATATATATAAAACAATAAAATCAAACGTGACAATAGCTTCTACTAGTACAGTTTAATTTATATCAACGCAAATCTTAATTACAGTAAAATACATTACAAATATGTAGCTTTTTAAAAAGTATATATCTAACAAAACTCTCTTGATACTTTACTGGTTCGGTGATATATATTCAATTGGTGAATAACCACCACAAAAGATCAATATCGTCTTGACTTTCTAATCAGTGAGCTTGTATAATCGGATTTGAATATCAGTTCGTCAGTTAGCCATTGATAATGTAAAGTTATTATGCATGCAATTGTAACACCTCGGATCAATATCACCCATGTTATATAACTCAAATGCATGTTTCCGAGTAGAGTTCATGAAACACATTTGACATTTGTATTTAGAATATAAATTATTGTGTGCAAACGAATTTTACCGCGTCTTTGTTCGTGATAAATTTTACATGTTTTAGCTGTACGTTGAGTGTGTTGCGTATTTGGATGTAGGTGTTGTCGCTTCGTATAATATTATGAAATCTATTTCTTGTTATCTAGTGTTATCTATTTCTTCCACGTAATTGTTTAATGATTAAGGTAGATATCATAAAAATGTCTTTAAGTGTTCTCAACTAGTTTAATTGCTTACCTTCCGACACAGAGGAAATTTGCTAGTTTTCCATGATATTAGCCGCTGTGACTGAAATCAATCAGGACATCATCACAGTGTAACATTTCAATGTAAAATGTTTTATATTTAAAACATAAAATCTCTTTTTTTATGGCATAGGTTGGCGGACGTGCATATGGGCCACCTGATGGTAAGTGATCCATTCCTTACATCGCCAATGCGCCACTAACCTTGGGAACTAAGATGTTATGTCCCTTGTGCCTGTGGTAACACTGGCTCACTCGCCCTTCAAGCCAGATCACAACAATACTGAGTACTGTTGTTTGGCGGTAGAATATCTGATGAGTGGGTGATACCTACCCAGATGGGCTTGCACTAAGCCCTACCACCATGTGTGGGAATCAAGTGTTATATCAAGTGTGTATATGGGAAATCCGAAATAAAATAAAACGGTAATCAAATAATTTTCTTAACAAGGACTGATTACTTTTATCGTATTAAATTTAAAAAAAAAAGTGGATCGTTAAAAATGCATCGAATTAAAAGTGTTTTAAAAACAAACTTTACTATAATCCACGTACTAAAATAAACTGGCCATCAGCTTTCAAAGTGTACTTCATATACAAAGATGTTTGCAAAAATGCATTGAAAATAAGGAAAACTATTAAAAAAGAGCCTTTATCTAAACTATTATACGAAACAAATTACGTTATATTTGAATATTTACTTTTACTTGGTACTTAGATAGGTAC
Organism: Vanessa tameamea; assembly: GCF_037043105.1. NCBI lineage: Eukaryota > Metazoa > Arthropoda > Insecta > Lepidoptera > Nymphalidae > Vanessa > Vanessa tameamea. Next base: position 9,157,751 of record NC_087316.1, read on the forward strand.
GTACTTATCACATATACTACTTTCAAAAACTGAACTTCATGTTATTGTCTTCTGGTTGGAACGCGAGTGTGCCAGTGTAACTACAGGCACAATGGAGAAAATGTCTTATTATCGAAGGTTGGTGGTGTATGGGCGATGCAAAGAATGGTTTATATTTCTTACCAGGCCAATGTTTATGAGCAGTGGTGACCATTTATAGCACGTTAATTCCTTTCCGAGTAGATATATAATAATTATATATGTATATATTCTGGATTGTATCACTAACACAAAAAGCAAATGCATAATTTCAGCTCGATGGGTTCAGTATTTCTGATTGATAAATCTTCGTCCGTTTTCAAGGGCTGGCAACGCAATTGGATGTCCTCCGGTATTACAAATATGTAAAGGACGATAGTAGTCACTTTCCATTAGGTAAGCCTCTTTCAGGTTTGCTACTCTTCAATAAAATAAATAAAAATCTGATGTCAGATTTGATCCTAACAGCCGAAGATAAACGAAGTTTTTAAAAAATGTGGGAGAATCAATGAGAGACGAAATTGCGGTTACCGGAAATACTTTCTAAATACTTCCATTTATACGTTACGAAGACCTAGCTTCAAGTAAATAGGAACGTCAAATAATTAACAATATTTAATATAGTTTACAATATTTATTTTTCCAATTTTTATTACAATCATCCATTATCTTCCGCTTCTCAACCCAGATTCACAATTCCCATGTCAAATTCAAAAATATTCTTCCTCTACTTTTATTATAAAAATGTCAAATCAAAAAGTATTCATCACATTTATATAATTCTATGATTGAATATAACTCAATAGCTAAAAGCTATACAACCTTAAATGATTATTTATAAATATTTTATATAAAATAATTTATAGGCTTATAAATAGCTATGAATCATTGAAAATATGACATTGAATATGCGTTTCTTCAAATACAGATGCATGCAAATCTCCTATGATGATCTATAGTTATTATAGTTTATTGAAATTGTGTTCAGTATTTTCCGTAAACTTATTTTAAGAGTAATTTTATTGAAACATACGTATAAAACAGAGCAGAGGAATTTTTTTGATATCACAGAATATACATAATGATTGATTACACGTTATGGTGTTGTTTTATCGTTAAATTGTATTTGAAAGATATTGTTAGGTTTAATTTTAATTAATGAAGACTGTCTGAACTTAATGACAATTACACAGTTATAATCTATATATAAGAATATATAACTTTCAAGTAAAATTTTACGTAAATAATATATAAAAAAATTGTGTTGAAAAGAAGGTCTGTTAAAAATCTTACGGGAGAGGGGAGAACACCAGAAGACGGCTTGCATCCGGGATCTTGTTGTACTTAAGACGGGGCTGCACAAGAATTCCATACATCCTTTATTATAATAGTCCAAGAGCCAGTAATCGGCAGACTTAGGGTATAGTAGCAAGCTCCATATTACTGCCAGGTATACTGCTTCACCTGCTGTTGGTGAAATGGAGGTTCACTATTCCCATCGAGGGTTCCTTTGAGCGTGCCATGGAGTCGAAAAGCATAAAAATTGACTTTCAAAAAGTGATCGCAGCAAGTCTGCCCTTTTGATATCTTAAAATGTGTAAAAAAATATATAGAAAACTTCAATGGCAGACACTTACTCCGGTTCCTTCTATATTTTTTATAATTTCAAAGCTACTGACAAAAATTTACGTTATTTCAGCAAGGTTACGTTTTAAGCATCGCTACTTCTTACGTGGTTTACGCGCGTCATAGTATCGCATAAATACAATTCTACTAGAATAAACAATGTTACAAAACCAAAATAATTAAAATGTTACAAATATAATTTATATCATCTAACAGACTTTTAAATCGCAAAGCAAAATGGAACAGTGTTATGAAAATTAAATACTGAGTTAGGTTCGCGCGAATGTTTTGCGCTAATAATTCACTTTTATTGTACCTATCTTACGCCCTTTCCTACATTTATTGCCCGCCTTCACTAGTGCTATGAAGCACTAATAGGTTCACTTGTTTCGAGGTAATATAGTCCTTATGACTATTGTATTAAGGTACGAGAACTGCTTCGTGGTAGTATTGTCTTATATAAATAATAAAGCATGAAAAATGTTTGTATAATTTAATAATTAATTTTATTGACGGTTTGTAATTCAGATAATCACAAGAGTAAAAACTATTAATAATTCAGAAATAATAGCATTAAAAATCGCTTTAATAACTGCCGCTGGTGTTTATTGTCTTGGGTTGAAATCGATACGCAACGCAGTGGACATTACATTTACGACATATCCAATAAGAAATCAATATTAAAATCAACCTTATTTTGCACTAGATGAAGTTCATTTTTACTCAATGTAATATAAACGTCCAGGTAGGGTGGCTAAATTATATTTTCTTCTACTTGAGTCCTTGTAACTTTCACATAAGATTGTTTTTAGCGTGGCTAAAGATAAATTGAAATGTTCCGAGCAATTGAGACGACCGTTCGGAAAGAGCAAGTGCGTCTGACAGTGTAGGTCATTCAGGACGTCGGCGTCGCTTCGCACTGACAGAGTACTATAAAACTAAGCTTAATATTTTTAACACGCTCAAATAATTTATATTCTCTCAATATTTGCAATAAATATTTTGTCGTGATCAGAATAAGACATTTACTATTTACTTTACATTGAGTTGCTATTTCTGAAATTTAAATTGTCTTTTATATGAAACGCCCATTACAGAATGTATTTAAATAATAACAGTTTCGTTTTTATATATATATATATAATACATAGTACAAGTATACATATAATTTACTTCTGGTATTTAAATGTAGTTCATAGAAAATAAATCACTATAGGTCATTTTAAATTCTATTTTATTTCAAATTATCGAAAAACGTAACTCATAAATGTTTAACTATTATTTTTACTACAACTGCTACAAGATACTTTGCAACCCAATGTACCTGTTGAGCAAATAATAATAAAAGTGGCGTTCACAAAGGCCATGTTGTAAGACGTTTTACGCGCTATAACAGTCATTGGAAGACTGTAATTAAAGCCACTACGAGTCATATAAAATGTTGCAGCTTTTCAATAATGTTCGCTTCCTTACAATGTTTTAATTTTAATTTCTTCGAAACTATTAGAAATTACGCTGTAATTTTTAGTAATGTATTGATATGCAATCATTCATAGCTGCTCCAATTTTGTCAAAAACAGCTTTAATTATTGTCATAGTGGTTTCTTTACTATCTGTACTAAGCTATATTAAAAATGTGGAGACTTTTTGTGTTTTCTAACTGAAAAGATTATTACCTAACAAATATATATAAAACTCGTACCAGAATACGCAGTTTTCGGAGAAGATTTATATAATACATGGCAGGTTATTTCAGTATATGTGTTATATATATATATAAATCACATTGCACGTGTAATACGAATTAATATTTATATATTATTAAATAAATCTGAAACCGCTAAATTCATCACATAAACATTAAGAAAACATTGTTCTGTTTGCAACTCTATTACGTTACATGTTAAGGGAGTCTACTTATCTGAAATTTATCATCAATCTCATAGATCTGAAAAATGTCTGCAGCTTCAAGCACACGTTTCGCTGAGACGACGTTTCCGTTGTACAGTCGAGGTGTCACCTCTCTAACTAATCAACGACGGTCCAATCTCAATCACGTTCTTCCAATAAATCGTGGTTAGCTTATTTTGAATTTCTTAAGGTATCTGGTTTATACTTAAATAATTAAAGTCTCAAGCAGTTCGATATTATATTAAAATGGTGGTAATTTTATTTATTTATAGCGTTAATAAAACGGCTAAATAAGTCCACCTGGCCGTAGGCCACCTGGTGGTAAGTGGCTACCACCCCCCATAGACAATGGCGCTGTAAGAAATATTAACCATTCCTTACACCGCCAATACGCCACCAACCTTGGGAACTAAGATCTTATGTCTCTTGTGCCTTTAGTTACACTGGTTCATTAACCCTTCAAACCTAAATACAACAATACTAATTACTGTTGCTTGGCGGTAGAATATCTGAAGGGAAGTGGTCACCATCGCTTATTGACGTCGATCATTCGACCCGAAAGGGTATGCCCCTTTTTCTTTCAAAACCTGTAATTACACCGGTTACTTCTCTCTTCAAACCGAAACATGTTATTGATAAAATAAAGTTTATATATCTCTTCCGATTTTGAAGAAACTGTTGAAGTTTCGTACTAAGTCTATAAAGAGTGACCACTTGCTATGAGGCAACTTTTGTTCTTTGTCTTTCTACTTTTATATTAACTCGTTAGTTTAGTACGTAGCAGATGTGGCTTCAAAGCATGGGCTCGAATTACAGGCAGACCAAAAGGTAAAACAAAATCGTGACTGCAGCATATGACTTTGCGAGCGAGTGAGGTTAAAGTGTGTTTGTTCTTAGATACACTTGTCTTCAATATACAGTTCATTCAGACACCCTTCGTCTTTGGTTAATCTCTATGAAAATAGCCACGATCATCGAAATCCGTCAAATACCCATTACCACGATCAATAATATATCTATTCAGACCGACTAACATTCTCTGATAACGTCTATAACGTCCTATCTAGTACATATATCCTGTATAAATCGTGTACCCGTGTCATACTAACATACTAATTACGTTAATAGTAAAAACTCTACGTTTACTAAATCAACGTATTATTTTCTTACTATTTAATTCTTTAACTTACACTTCTATATAAAAAACTCAATTGTTCGAAAAGATTTACGAGAATATAAATTGTTTCGTTCTTCATTACGCCGAGGAAACCAATTACACTGTGTGTGACGCAGTAGCAATATCGAACAATCATTTATCAAAGACGTAAACCCACGTTAATGAACGTGACACATTGTTGTTCAGTTAAACAAAAATGAAACACACTATGAAAAATAAAAAACGATTCCAACGTAATTGCGCTATGAAACTAATTTAGGAAATTCGTGTTTCAATTATAATGTAGTTATAGACCAATAGAGGAGGGAGACTTGTCTACAATGTCGTGAATTAGACGCATTAGGCGACTGGCCCCGTAATACACTGTGACATTGCGTTTATCTGTGATTATGCCCTAGACTCGTTCAACTTATCTTCAACCTTAACTCGATGAAGTAAAACTTAAAATGGTTTGTTATTAAAATGCGCTTTAAGGCGATTCAGGAGTGACCGAACCCTTAGTATTTGTAACAAGAGATAACAGCATACGAGCCGGTAGCGAACCTGTTGATGATAAGCGCCGTCGTCGATAAGGCTTCTGCTGATGGACTGGCCGAGACAGAATTTCGGCGAATGCATATTTCATGAGTTGATTAAATAGTTCACGCTTTGAATTTAGCCGTACCTCGGTATGTATGGCCGCTTGCCGTGCGATAACCTCTCCGGTCCGTAATAATTTTAGGAAGGTTTCGTGTTTCAAGTTATTTCTTCATTTGAGATTCATTGAAACCTCGAATTTCAATTGAAATGGATACATATAGAAAAATTCCGAGCGCTTTAATTAAATCTTTAAAAATTACACTTAACATTTCATGTTTGCTGAATGATGATGAATATGGATTTTAATCAAAGAGTTTTTTTTTCTAATACGTTCTCCAACAACGAGCTGTTTTTTCCCTCAATCGTTTCAGTAATTGAAAGAACCTTTATTCATTAATTTTTGCATTATTCGCCGGAATATTTGACGATATTACAATCTGCACTTTTTTTACAGTTTGATTAAATAATTTAAAGATTACTAAACGGTATTTTCTTATTATAGAGTAATAATACAGGCTACCAGATTCAGCTTCACACGGGTAGAATAAGGTTAGAATAACACACAATACAAAAAGTTTGTGTCATAATATACAACAACATTGATCGCCACACTTTTTTCCGACAGCTTCAACAATCTTCATCATATTACAGCCAATTTAGACGAATATTAATGAATCACTTAAACCTTCCTCATGAATCATTCCGTCCATTAGAGAAAATCGAATAAAAATCCGTTTGATAGTTTTTGAGTTTATCACGTACAAACGGGAGGACTTTATTTTATAATATGAAATGATGTAACCATTCTAAATCACTACGAAGGGATAATACTACATACATATATATATATATATACATATATACATTTCACAAATACTAGTGCATAATTATTGAAAGAGAAAAAAATATGTACAATTATAAGTTACAAATCACGTGTACACTAAGTGTTCTAAAAAATAAATATAGTCTCAGTCCAACGGGCGATTGTTACGAGGCTTACCATGAGTTCCTGGATTTAATAAATCTCGACTTCAGAAAAAAATCATTGACTCGACTACGACTGGTACGACCACTCTGGTCGAGTACTCTAGTATTGAATAGCGTATACATTAATTTGATTTTTCTCCATACTTTCTATTTTGCATTTATAGTCTTCATTATTAATATAAGAATAAATTTGATTTATATTTTAGGTTATTATATTATATTTTAGAAAACGTAGATAATTCTGTATTGAAAATCAATAACCCTATCTAGTAGGAAAAGGAATAACATTAATTACTAAATAGCAATATTTTGAACATATTTAATTAAGAACTTATTTTTATATGTATCTAGTAATATTCATACTAAGTTAAAATAAATACATTTAATAAACTGGTGCGAACATTGCTGCAAGCAATATTCAATGTTTTACAAAAAGTGACTTCTAAAAGTTCGCTTTTACAAGTTGAGTTACGCCCGGGGAACTCACGCGTGTCGCGTATCTTATTATCGGAAATCCGGATAGAGTTCGCATTTTGATATAAAACTTATCCTCTTGGAAAACATGTATTAAATCTGTAACATTACTTTGATTTTATATACAAACGACAAAGCTACGGCGAAAATTTTTCTTCAATACAATGACGTTTGCGTGACATGATTAATTCCAAAACCGAAAACATAAAAGTAATAATTATAAGTTACATTACCTGCTGCCTATATTTTCGTCGTTATTCTCTCCAAACGTTCGTTTCAAGAAGTGAGATGTTTGCCCAGCAGTGGGAAATGTACTAGTTACATTAATTTTATAGACATGATCACCAAAAAACATTAAAACCAGTGGTAGCAGTCGAGTCATCAAACAGGAGTATGTGCAATAGGTGAGAAATGAATAAACGGGCGGGTGCGAGTGCGAGCGATAAAAATGATATATGCGCCCCGACGTGGACTTAGTACTACAACTTTATTTGTACCAATACGCCGCATTCCGACCGTGAGCTTTTTATTGGCGTTTATTGCCAGCGAAATTGGCTCTCGGTCTCTATGCTGGGTCTTATCATGCCGCAAGGGTTATTGTTCAACGTCATCTTGGTTGTGACTTATTTTTAAAGTATATTATTTGGACATTTGTATTTTATTGCGTTCTCGCTGTAGTTAAGATTACACGTGGAGACACACGTGTACCAGACTGTTATAAATAATATTAACGTCATGTATTTTTATGTATTTACGAAAATATAAATTGAACTTAAATCTATCTTTTAAATCTTAATAAGTTTTATTTGTGTTTCTGTGGGTTGGGACATTTCTGGACGACACGATCCAATTATTATGTGGTCTAGTTATATAAGCCTGATACCTTAGGAGTCCATATTTATAGAAATATTCGTTAAATGCACGAGACTTAACATTATTTTAAATATATATCTAATACCGTTTCACGTATGTATTTTACGAAAGAATTAAAAATATACCGAAATTTTAGCATTTCACTCACTCTTTGTACGATCAGCGTGACGTGAGCATAGAATTTTTTCCGTTTCTCGAGAGTAATCGTTCATTTTTTGCCTAATGACTCTCTCGTCGGAAAAGGACTCCGCAAAAGTACCCCGCGGGTGCGCTCGAATAGGTCAGGTTTTTCAGAGCTCGCATTACGCAGGATAGTCGAAAAGTTAAGAGAACCGCATAACGATCATCTATTTGTAAAAAAGATATAATCGTATGTACTAAAAGTTACCGAAAATTTATTCGTATGTTATTATTGAAAATACATGACCACTATACAAAGTGCAACTTCGTTTCAGTGCATACAAATATACACGAATTTGAACCTGTGGTCTTCAGTTAAGCTTGACGTGTTATATATACTACTATTCATTTGTAATTAAAATAAAACTCATTATTATTAAATATATGACACAATTTCATAAATATACTTATAAAGGTCACAAAATATTTAATAACTAAACTTAATAATACTCAAACACTTAACTCGTTAAAACAATCAACGGAATAAATAAATAGATTATCTGCAAAAGTAAATTCTACACTAAGTAAGTATGCAGTACAATTCTTTTCAAATATGTGCATATATTTTATTTTAAGCAGAATACCGGCCATAAGTTTCGCTTATCGCCTCTCCTGGCCCGTTAACCATGTGCGAACAATTGATTCAAGCGCTTCTACCCAAGATTTCGAGAGATAAAAAGCCATTTGGAATATTACCATACTTTATTGTGTCAATTACAAACGTAAATAGTTTCGTCTGACGCAACTTTGTTTCGAAACCGCGGTGGTCATATATCTGGTGCACATGTTGTGCTGAAAAATTAAATGAAATAAAATTCAATTTTAAACAATTAGCGGCTGCTTATCACTGTAACGATGTGGTCGTATTCTATTATTTTTATTTGTTTCGTATTAACATTATTTAATCGAATCATTTTTGATATTTTATTATTTAAATATTCTATATCGCAAAATTATTCGTAGACTATGAGTTTCTAGAAAAGTTATCCCTGTCAATACAAATATAGCGTATACCTAATTGTCGTTCGCCAATCCGGAAATCGTTGATGAACTGTCAAATTTGATCGCGATTAGACTGAATAAATAGAACGTTTTGTCAATTATTAATCGAAAACATTTGAATTGATGATCGTAGTTGTATCAGAAATCTAACATTATAAAATCAAACAGCGGAAAAAAAAACAATTGAAGAACGAACGGAATAACGGTTCTATTGTTGACATTTTCTTGACGTGCTTGCGGAAAAAAAAATACAGTAGTTGCATGTGAATAAGGAAGATCGAAATGTTATTTCAAACGTAACGACCTAAAAATCATAACAGAAGCTTTTTATTAAGTAACTTTAACCTTTCAATAACAAAGGGACTATACTCGTAGGCATAAAATTTGCAAATAACGGCTTACACGTGTAAAAACACTCGAAAAACGACATAAAAACTTGTTTCAGATTATCCGTTTCACCTACATTCTTAAGGAGTTTCGGAAATGGGCTCAACCATGAAAATTATGTTAGCGGGTAAAGGAAACGCTGGCTATAAGCCCTCCATGAAAATGTTAATGATACAGTAGGTGGTATGCGGGTTTTTAAGTGTTTCGCATTCTATCTCTTATGTGTCGAGTCGTTTAATTGTATCGATTGGAAGATTAAGCCATTATTCGCTCGTCACGGATGGATGGATGAAATCATTATGTGGAATTGGCCATTACTGGATTTAGGTCTGTGTCCGGATGTTGATCGGATATTTGCGGGTATGGAATTAAATAATTGGAATTATAAAACATAAAGGATTTAAAATAAATTATTCAAAACTGAATTAATATTTGCTTTTAAAAACATACAACAAGCAATTTTGTTTGGTTCACTTTTGATAATATTTAATAAGAAAATCTTTGGACTATAAATATTACTATCGGAACTCGCGTAGAATTTATTTTGTTAAGAAAATCCTTAAAGAACTTGCATACAAACAATCATATACATCTATACCATCTTTGACATGGTTCTCCCTTGGCCTTCAATCTTGCTTCGTACCAAATTTTAGCAAAATTATTTCTGTAGTTTAACCTTAACATACCGATAGACAGATTTACATTTGTGTTTTCGATACTAGTATAGATTGCTTTAACTTCGAAACAGTCTACTATTTGGCAAGTACGGCACGATTAATAAGTAAATATTAACTTCTAACAATATACCAAAATTATCCGAAAATGTTTCATTCCTATTGTACGTTTAATTGGCTCAAATTTCGGCAGTCTTCGAGTTGTCGAAGTGAACAACAGACAGCTTGAGTTGGTAAACAAGGTTTTAAAAGTACTATAGTTTCGAGCGTAATTTAGCTGCATTTCAAAAATGTTAAAGTGTTGGCTCAAATTATTTCGCATTGTTACGTAACACGGTTGACCCAGAAAACATATTTTAAGCACTGGAATAAGATTAATTTTTATCGCGACGTGTTGGACGCGGCATCACCAATCCCATTACGACCCTGAATAAAATAACACACAGGAAAATGAACTTAAATATATTTTTAATTAAATACAAAATTAAATTCCCGTTAAGCTTAGATAACTTATATTTACTCACAATATCGTACATCTATGTATATATCAGTAAATAAAGATATTGAGTATTTACATATATGTTCTACTTAAAACATTCAAAAACTAATAATTACTTACAAACATATCTAAGAGGCGTACTTTATTTGTTCGTTTAAAATAAAAAATAATAATAACGCTCGGTCTCGTCAGGTCCGTACTTGACATTCGCAAGTTTTAATTGCCACACTCAGCTCCACTCCTGCGGTCGGAGTGGGCAACCGTCACCGCGACAACTAAGGCAGGGCGCAGACACTAGTCAAGACTGCTTACCGCTTAGATCCCAACAGGAACATACCTGTAAAAGTGCCACTGTTAACTCTGCTCCTCTGCTTTTGAGAAGGTTCCTAGCTTAATCCAACACGCTCCAATACGAATGGAGAAACGCCATGTGGCAATTTTTTGTTTATTAACACTAAAATATAAACATGAAACACGCACGAGAAAACTCAGTTGAACTCAATATCAATCAGCTATCTTCGGCCAAGATTCAGTTGTTCCAACCTCTGTGGGTTATCGACTCCTTCGGATCACATAATACAACTAATTATCACAAAATCCCGTACGATCTACTGTTCTAATTAAATAGCTATAGATTTAGGTTTCCAACTAACCTTCAATACATTCGAAGAATTATATTGTTTATCTTTAACGTATACGTACGTTTATGTCTGAGACTGTATTGACTTATGTCAGTGCTAATGCTTTCACAAAAACTATCTACAGAATACATTTAGCGCTTGTAAACACTTTATTCGTTGCTATGTACCTCGTCTAGTTACCCTAATGAAGGTCTCATGAAAAAACTCTTTGTGTCTCCCTGCGTGACTGTCATCGAAATATGTAAACAGTAACACGATGATTTTATTGTATCAAGCTAAAACATATGTACTAATTAAATTGAATTTCACATAGAAGAGACCTATTCAATGTAATATAATATCATAATGAATATATCACGACCTAAACATCTTAGTAAAACATTTAATTAAATAATACTTAGTAAATCAAACATGCAAATTTTTGGTTACGTTAAACACGAACGACCTTATAGATCTTCAACGACGAAGGCGCGCCCCTCCAGTTACAATTTTATTATAGACTTGCATTAGTAAGAGTAAAATCGTGCTCGTGTGTGAACAAATTGGATTATACTAGCTAAACCTACGGTTTTACCTATAGCACACTATCACCTACTATTTAACCCTCTCGAAGAGTGAATTAAAATAGTTGCCTATGTCCTTCCCCGGAACTCAAACTCCATACCAAATTTCATCTAAATCGGTGCAGCGGCTTAAGCGTGAATAGGTAACAGACAGAGTTACTTTCGCATTTGTAATAATATTTATATTTATTAATAATTTAACGTATAGCGCATCTTACCGTGTAAATAGACCTATACGCTGTCACGGGGACAAAAAAAATTGTTGGTGGAACAAGTATTTATTAAAAAAAAAAATATTTTTATAAACAAAATCAATGTAAAATACATTTTAAATTAAACAAAAATCAGGGGGGTGGGCCGGTGACGGTATCTGGTCATAAAAGGTAAGGTACTAACTAAGTAAATCATCAATACCCAATGTAATGTATATCAACCATTATTGTTTAGCAGAATGTACTATTTTAATTAAACATTTAAATAAATAGGTATTAAGAAGACGAACGAAACGAGATGAGTAATAGTATGAGTTGGCGTTCGTTTTATATTTCGAATTAAAAAAAAAATAAGCAGGATAGTGCAAACACCGAACGCAGCGTCCAGAAATCAAATGAAACTGTTGTTTCAATGCAATAACAAAAGCAGTGCAAAGCGGCAATCAACGACAGCAGCAGCAGCAGCAGAAGCGGCGGCAGTAGCACTGGACAAGCAGCAATTCCTCCACAAAACAGCAGCTCCAACTCAGTGAAACTCTTCATTTTAATCCACCAAGCAACATTATTATACTTTGGAATATAATTTTCAAAGTATATATAAATAAAACACTCCCTGTGAACAAAACAACTTATTAACTATCTTGCGTAAGCACTAAGAAGGTCCTAAGAATGCCCTAGACACAGGTACAAGCAAGAATAAGTTATTAAAATTGAATAATAACTCATAAGATTGAGGTTATTAAATTGGATATTTAAAGTGCCAAAATATGGGAAATTATTGCTTAATTTGCAATAATACATTATAGAAAAGCAAGAACCATATTTATATTAACGCAATAATGCCTTTAAACGATTTAAATCACTTTAGGATTCGACTTGGGTCACCCAGTACATGGACAAGGTCTATGTTCAGTTTTTGAGTAAAATATGAGAAAATGAACAGAAATTTTTACTGAGCCATGTAGGATATTGATTATCAAAGGTAATGAATGCATGAACTCACCTCAGGAGTGTTTAAATAAATGAAAATTCGGCAATACTTATCAGATATTGCACGTGGCCGGTTTTTATACAAAGACTGGAATTGAACGAAAAACTGATTAATTAGCACTCTAAACACAATTAATCTGCCTCGATTAAACGAATATCAATTGTTTTACTTACGGTTTAGTAACCTGAACCTTTCAAAAATGAAAACATATGATGATGACGTAGGTAACCCTCCGTTTACATATATTTCGTGTAAAATCTGAATCGAATATAAAAACCAATATACGAAATGTAGAAACAGTATATTAAATGCCAATATTCTGGAATATTCACTGAATATACTCACGAAGTATAAATGATTTTATCGTTTTAAACTGACAAGCGTCGGTAGGTGACCGGCGCCTGCACAACGATAAAATGAACGACGTAGACAACGCAGTGCTGCCATCTCACAAAACGAACAGATAATAAATATAAAGACGATTACGATTCAAAAATCGAAGTTTTGTTAAATAACCGATAAATGATCATAACGATAATTAATATTAAAAATAAATTTATAGTGTTACAACGCACGTTGTTAAGCGGGTTTAGTTTAGTTAACACAGATTTGTCTCTTTCTGCCATCATTGATTTGATATTCGCGTCAATTTTTTAAAGTAAAAACATGTAAACGTTTCCAAAATAGTAAATCATTTATCATTAATCGGGATATTCAGAAAAAAAAAACTATGTGACAGGATACTATTTTAAATGTCGTTCGTTTCCAATAACAATATAATGTTCTTAACTTTAGTGTAATCCATTATTCTCATCTTTAAATAAAACCCGCTGGGATTTTAGGCCGTTTTCTTGTCTGAGGTATTTCTTTCAGACTGGTGTGATGACAAACAGTTTAGAAAAGTAACGCTTCTACATTTAATATAGATTTTGACTTTGACTTTGTCGTTGGATGCTTTAATAGGGCAATGTCTAATAATATCATTTTCGTTTAATACTACATTTTAATTTTTTTTTTAACAAAAATGTTTTATACTATAAAGTATTTCTTATTCTGCTTAATAACTCTAAAAAATATAGGATACCTTTTTATATTATATGATATTTGTGTTATTCAAATCATTTCAATTGTCCGTATACAAATATTTCAATTTATCGACCTAAATTTAACATATTATAACAAAAAGAATCTGAAACTCCATATATTATACTTCAACAGTAGCCCTTTAGTGAACGCGCGAAAATCACAATATTCAAACATAATAAGGTCTAAAGAAATAGATAACTTTGTCAGATATATGTCATTATTCAATCATATCTGACTGTGAACAGCTGTGTTAATGTCACATGTCATATTGTCGATATCATGATCCACGCTTCACTTCACCAGAGCATATCATCTATTTAGTCTAATGAAGGCGTCGCGCTCACAATGCTTTCTCTGTTAGCTTTGACTATGTTATTGTCGACATTATACCCTGATATTAGCAAATTAAACACTACTAGTACGTATGAAAATACTAATTACGATTTCTCATTAGCTGATTGAAGAATATTCATTCAATTATATATTTATACGCAAACGATCAAACTGTTATCCAAAGATATATACGTAAAGAGTAATAAATGATTACATACCCGGTTATATTATATTACATGAACATGATACGTTGATAGTCAAAATGTTATACGAGTGAAACCGCAACGTGCTTGTACTTATATAGTAATATAATATACTAAACCCTTCTACGAAACGCGCTGCGTCTTTGCTATAAGCATCATATACACACCTTATATATTTATAGCGTAAGCCGATTTTTGGCCCAGTTATTATGGGACGGTAGCTGCACATAAAAAATCTCAGAGGTTATGGTCTCAATTTGAAGAGCTAGAGCAGTAGATGTGCAGTAAAATGAAGAGGATTCTTGATTGCAATTAAACAAAAATACTAAACTGTTACAATTTAACAAATAATTAATTTCAGAAAGCGAAAAATAGTTACTGGCCGTTTAGAGACCGACGACCTCCATGGTCGAGTAGTGTTTACACCGGTTTTCATGGATACGCCACTCCGAGGTTCGATTCCCGGCCGAGTCTATGTAGAAAAAGTTCATTAGTTTTCTACGTTGTCTTGGGTCTGGGTGTTTGTGGTACCGTCGTTACTTCTGATTTTCCATTTTATGCTTTAGCTACTTACATTGGGATCAGAGTAATGTTTGTGATGTTGTCCCATATTTATTATTTATTTATAGAGAGTGGTGCTACGATTGTATAAGGAAAGAGTATAGTATAATGATTGATTTGCGGTTTAAAATGAAATGAAATCAAAACAAAACCTATCATACGTTCCGAAATTCCTAATAAATATTTTGAATAAACGCGATTATTACACTAGTATTGATAAACGTCAGTAATTATAGATTTGTAATAATGATATTGTTTCTTAGCAATTATAATTACATTTAAACAATTACTACATATTTTAACATGATGCGTTTGTTCTTCCCAATTATATAATTGAGGTCGACTGCTTGCGTGACGTTAACTCTTGGGAACACTTTCGGTGGTTGGTGGGCTTCCCACTATCGGGTAGTTTAAGCACTCAACGCTTGAAGTATAGATGTGTATATGCGTATTTCAAGAAAACTCTAAGTCGATTATGACGTAGGTATCGATTTGAAATGGGTATATCTATTCACCCGTCGGAACTGCACGCCTTCATGACCTTTTAACATAATATACATACTATCAATTTACATTTCCAAAAACAACGACATTTAAAACATAAACTGGTAAAGGTATACAGTATGTAAAGAAAATAAACAACAATGATTGTAAAAAGTGGCTTATGGAAGCACTTAAATGTAATTTGCAAATTATTTCCTTATGGAAATCAATATATTGAAGCAAATTTATATTGGTCTTAATAAATGAATTGAGATTTTCATCCCTAAAAGGTATATTTAAATATAGGCCAGTGAATACGTCTTTCTAAAAAACATCGCTGGCGCGGCGCACTATATCACCTTTAATTGACCAATCCGTTGACCGTACCTTCAATTCTTGCGCAAGTACTTAATTGAACACAGCACCGAAACTGCGCAATAAAACTAGCATACAATTCGTTATCACTGTCACTTGAAGCAAAATAAACTATGGCGAAGAAAATAAAAGTTACTTCAAACCGTCGATGTAGCGTGCTCGTGGGTCCGAGGCAGCCGAGGCACGCATTTAAAAAAATGGCTGAGCTTATGGGCCCCGGCGGGGGAACGGGGTTCGGGCGAGGTGGCGGGTTTCGTAGTTTATGGACCGAACTGATACCGGGACCCAGGAAAGTGTTCCGAGCTTACGTTCAGGATTTGTATTTGCAAGGTATTTACATGCTATTCGCTCTTGATATTATATATTATGATGAGAGAATTTATTTTGTGAGAATTACGAGATATAGTAATTCTCATATTTATTGTTTTATTCGCTTTATAAATAAACGTAATAAAATTATGTATAAGGTACCGTCGCAACTATGATATGAGGCGTCTGATCATGTATCAGCAGTGCTTCTCTGTCTTAAATCTCACTTGATATCTCACTCGTGATATGTTGAAAACCGTCCGACTCATTCGCATTTTTAATGCGAATTCTTTTTATTTAATATCTTTTAACAATCATGTTTTGCGGTGAGTTACAAGTTTATTCTTGTGACGGCTCTATAATTATCGATTACCTTCTGTGCATAAACAATGAATGGATTCAACATAAAGAAAATAATATACCTACACAACATATTACCACATGTTATTAAAATTTACAAATATAAAATACAGTATAACAGAACCGTTTTTACAAGAATAAAATAATCTTAATTATTTTATTTATAGTATAAAAAAAGTATAAATATTATATATATTAACATGCACAATGAACATTATCACATTATATGTATTTTCTCAATCATTTGCAATGACAACTGCGGCTTTAAACTGGTCGTTGATCATACTTAGAGATCTCCAGTAGGTCGGGTAATGGCCCGCCATCGCCTGCCGCCTGCCGCCTAGCGGGGTGGTCTGCGGCAGACATGACTTATTACTGCCAGGATACAACCCTATTTCGTCCCTAATGACGATGCTCGTATAGAGCCCTTAATTTCAACGTTCCAGCATTTTTATTAACGCCTCAAAGTAACTGATTTCGGGCTACCAATTTCTGATGAAAACTTTTCTCTCCGATCAATTAGCGTCGTAAATATATTTATTTTGATATTTTGTTGTAACCTTTGTTCTTCTGTTCATAAGTGGATCGAACCAGTTTCGTGAATACGGCTAGTAAAGGTCAAAGAAATGTTATTCGAATTATGACCCATTTCGAAATATTACTTTATATTGAAACCCTTCATAAAGGGCAAAAGGAGGGCGGTGTTATTCCCTTTCTTTGTAATTTGAGCTCCGTTACAGTACTAAACCGTTTATGATGCGGCTCATAGAAAAGTTAAAGTGGCCAGAACGGGCTATACGAAAAATTATAATAAGGGCAGTAAAACGATGAGGTATAAAATGAATTTTATACATCCAACTACAAAGTGAGTTATCACGAGCGTGTAAAGGTTCTCAGAGATTAAAAAAAAGAACCGCTTCCATAGATAAGGGAATCGAAAAGTATGAAACGTGTATTTTATTTGGAAAATTCGTTTAAAAATGTTTTGTAGTCTACATTTTATTTTACAATCTCGACATATTGACGGTAATCGCAGTCGGATAACAGACGTTCAGCCGTTGACCTGAACTTAACATGTTGCATGTTTTTGTAAGATAAATACACAAACGACCGTTTCAGACCCGCGATTAAGATAATTGTATTTTGGCTGAAGAGTTAAATCTACATCATTATTTTTTTAAATGACTGACTAACATACAACGTAAATACTAATCCAGTATGTTTAACAGGATGTAAATTTGCATAGGAATTCCTTTTGGGACTAACTGAGGTTTTTCAAAATTAATCTCCTAAGGGAGTTAATGGGGAATGAGAGTTTGCATGGAAGTTTGTCATTTCTTATGTTAGTGGAAAACAGTATTTAGACTTATATTAATGAGTTAAAGACAATTATGCGTACAAGATTTTTTGAAAATTCATCGCCTGAAAGTATGAAAGTAATTTTTGAATGTTGGATACATAGAAATCGATATTAGGATTGTGTTTTAAAAGAAAAATCAACTGTTACAGCGTTTCTTAAAATTCATCACCTAAATGGGTGAAAATTGGGATGAAAGTTTTATATAGAAGTCAATATTTGAAATATGAGAAACGGTTTTTAGGTTTATGCGTAAGAGATAGATACTACAGCGCTTTAAAAAAAATAGTATTAAATGCATATAAAAGTTTTTAAAAAACCCGAAATAGTACCCGAAAAGGTAGGAATGGGGATAAAACTTTATAACGAAGTTCGCCTTTTTCAATCGGCATTTAATCTTGTGTTTATGAAAAGAGGTCAGTAGTTAAAGCGCTTTCGAAAATGTATCCCTTACGGAGATAAAATCAGGGATTAAATTTTGTAATTCTAAGGAAAAACATGCAAATCGATGATTAGAATACCATCGGGTATTTTTTGTTATATTTACAAAAATATTATTCAGTGAATGTCAAACTATATCCTTTTTTGAAAAGCCTTATATTTATATAGTTTTCGTTAATATACTGATATCTGTTACATAAATATTAATCAATATTAATATTTCATAAAATACTATTAAGTACTGTTACAATTTAGGCGCTTACAAATACCATAATATTCGTAAGCCGCGTGGAATCTGTCTCCAATGTAGTTTCTCGTGTAAGTATTTATATTTTAAGTAAGTTAATATACATAGCAAGACACTTCAAAAATGAAAAATATTTTCTTTCGACTATTTTCTCTCAGGCAATATTTAAATGTAAGATATGTTTATGACCTAAAAATGAAATACATAACACAATACAATTCAAATAAAATATCTTTTTATTCGAATAATTTAGATCGAATTTCCAAATTATCCAAAAGTTTCGTTAAAACAAACTAATTGGTAGTTCAATTATTTTACTTACAATATTACTTCGAAAACTAAGTATATATTTTATGCAACGTACAATTTTTCTTCAAAGACAATATGCAGAAGTTGTAGAAGTAAAACAGTGTCGAACCAATATTCATAAATCTTCCACTCGTCTGAAAGTTGGTCCGCAACGAACGCCGCATTGAATATTCTCGGACACCGACGTTCCTCGATCCGCGCTCACATAATTACCGCAAGTGCTTCGATGATGAACAGTTAATCCGGTAGCTAGAATAAATTTGCATTTGATAACCGCGTTTGCACGCATTTCCCATGCAAGTGCATTCGCCTAATCTAAATTTGCTGACAGCGCTGCGTATAATGTATCGTGACGGAGCCATGCGAAATAAAATGCTGATGACTGACGAACGTTATTTAAAAATACCTCTGTTAAGTTTAATAGCTCGCGACAACACTGTAAAAGAATTATCGTAAATTTAAAACAACGCTGCATTTTTATTCGTATAACATCGGCTCGTTTAAATAATTGTTCATTATTTTGACACCGTTCCGAAATAGGTGCACTGAATTGACGTTATTATGTTCTTAATAGTTGCACATAGAGGTACTACATACTACTATAGCGTGTGCTAGAACATCGTCCATTTATTTAATTTATATTATTTTTTTATATCAAATCTATGACACGAAAACTAAATAATATCAGCTTAGGTAAGTTTCTATTATAGTAAACCGATCTCGTCCCGACTTCGCATGGACAGGATAAACATCTGCACAAAAAGTTTACATCATAGTATTTAATTATAAATATTATAACTACATTGGTTTATGCAATATAAGCCTATGATAAGTTATGTCATATAAGCCTATTTAAAATAAATAATTTAAATGAATTATAGGCCTAAAAATTGGTTAAAATCATATGACAATACGTTTTTGAGTACATCGCGTTCCGACAGGCAGACGCAGATGGAGCCAAGTGTGCTTCAAAATATATAGTAATACTACAAATATAGGTAGGTACATTGGATTAAAGTTCTTATACTCTAGATACTTATATATATATATGTACTAGTTTCGTATGTGTTATATTGTGTATGTGTTAATATTACATTATTACCTCATGAAATGACAACTTTTTTGGAGCACCTCCTTATCTCTCCTACTCTGAATGACGTGTGTTTCATTAATTACCCCTTTATAATAAACTAGCTGAATCTTCGGCTTTACTCGCACGAAATTTACAAAATATTACCTATAACACACAAACGTTCACCCCAATTTTACTCCCTCGAGGGGTAAATTTACAAATATAGCCTAGGTACTTCCACGGCACTCGAACTATTTCCATACCAAATTTCGTCTAAATCACGTAACAGACAGAGTTACTTTCGAATTTATAATATTAATATAGATATATAAAAATTGCAGACAGTTTGCGATGTTCATATATAAATTAAGCAACCTTTTCGTAAACGACACGAATATACAAAAAAAATTCAAGCATACTCAGTAAAATAAAATTGAATGCATTATGTAGACCTTTATAATATAACAGTAACGTAGTTGTGTGTCCTTAAGCACCTATAAGGGATTCCCTTTTCATCCGCCTCGGATTTACCCTTCGACTTCCTTGATCGCCCTTATCACCCTTTACTATCTGTCCCAACTACATACGTTCACATAATACTTGTAATGGCATATAAGTCTGCACTATACTTTACTTCATTTTTATAACGACCCTAATATAATCTTTACTAACTGATATTAGTAAAATCCGTAGTAATAAATTACGAGAAGTTTTTTTCATTTGAGGAAAATAATTCCTATCGAGTGTCTTGCCAGTGTTTCTCATTGGAATCAAAATTCTGAATCGGTGGTAGCTTTTCATTCAATGAAATCTTTTAAAGTAACGATTCCAAAGTACTTTTACTATTTTTTTAAATAGCATATCAGTTTCTGGGTATATTTTATGATTTTGTCTCTAAACCGAAATATGATTTTATTGTGCCGTTCCGTATATTATCTAACCCCTGCAACCTGCTCTTATCAGTTATTTTACCCACTATAATGATTATAAATTTTCGCCACGAAATACATTGATGAAAAATCATCATATTACAAAACTGTCTTTTACCAAATTGCATCGTCATGTATATTACTCAAAAGTGACGTGTGTTGCACTAATTACGGCTCCATGTTATATTCAATTTCTTTAAATCATATCATAACTAGTTCTCGCCCGCAGCTTCGCTCGCGATTTAGAGGTTGGTCATCAGACTTTAGGACTTTTTTGTTAAATACAAACGCGCATGCAGTCGCGGGCACAGCTTGTTATAAATATGTTAAGTTCAGGATCAATGTTTATGGTCATTAGGTACACTAATTGTATTGTAAAGCTACTATCCCAGAGGTTAGGCAGGCATTTTAATCAATTCACCCATCCGGAAGACGGTCGAATCTTTTTAGGAAAATATATGAAATAGTCGTTTATGTTTATTTAATTTTAATTTAATCCACTTAACTTGATACCACGAATTATATATTTGCTTTGCTAACAAATGCATCCTTATTCTTCAACCTAGTCATAAAGATAGCTGTGTTATAATAAATGTCTACATAAACATAGTCGCGTCCCGCCGTCTGTACGCTTAGATCTTTTAAACTACGCAACGGATTTTAATGCGGTTTTCATAAATAAACATTGATCCAAGAGGAAGATATCTTACATCTGCCAGACCTCCTCTACCTCATACGCAGCCGAAGCATGGGCAGAAACTAGTTGAATACATATAAGAAAAAAATTCAGTAAGAATTCTCTTTTATTAATGTTAACTCTTTAAGATATATATAAAAGCCGTTGAGTTTATTTATAAAATATTATTTATATTTTCCCAAAGATACATTACTTATATTACTTTTTCCCATATATTACTTATATTTACTATGATATATACTTTGTTATAATTTTAACAATGTCTTTTTCATAATTTTTCTTTTTTGGTTGTTTGTAAATTCTTTAACGCGACTTACAGTCGTTCGTTATGGGAGGATAAAGCTTTACGTACCCTCCAGATATTTTCTTCTCTTTCTCATTCTCTTTGTGTCTTTCTGTTTTATATATTTATATTTTTATTTAATATTTTTAAAACTCATTTTTGATTATTGTTTTGATTCGCACGGGATTTTTAATCACAATTTGTCATTGTTATTTATTTATTCTAAAACTTATTATTAAATCGTTTCTGTTATTTCGTTACTGTCAGACGACGCCTCTCCTTTTTATATTAATATAGTCACTTGTACTCTTTAAAATATTAAGTATTTCCACAGAACAAAATATTCCACATGTGTTTATGATCTTTAAAACGTTTCTTAATTCATTGTTTGTTTGTACTGTTTAAATAAATTAATTAAAAAAAGATTGATAGCATATAAGCACATTACTGTTATATACTATGAGTAGGATATTCATTTCAATTTATCTAGAATTTTGACTGAGAACAGACCACTATGGAATAAAACCTTTAAATATACATTTTTTTTTTATTATTTTAAACATAAATGCTACCTACGACTACGATTTGATAAGGTTTTGAGCAAGCCTGGGTAGGTACAATCCAATCATTACACATTCTACCGCTAAACAGCAATAAGTGTTGCTGTGTTCTGGTTTAAAGGGTGAGTGAGCCAATGTAAATACAGGCATTACATCTTAGTTCCCAAGGCTGTTAACGAATTGGTGTAGTAGGTAATGGTTAATATTTCTTACTGCGCTATCATTGATGGTGACCGGGTAGGATATTTGTCCGTCCAGAATATCTATAAAAAATATTACTGGAATGAAAAAAATATTTTTATGTGAAACCTTCAATGTGGTGACAATAACACAGACTCGCATGTGATGTCATTCTAAATCCAACATGGCGGCATCCCCAAGATGGCGGATAATTTTTTTTAATTTATCCCTACATTATGGATATCAAATGAAAGGGCTTACGAAAATAATTAAAAAAATAAAGTGACGTCACTGTAAACCAATATGGCGGAGTAAGTATTTAGTGTTTGCCTATAATATTGGTATCAAATGAAAAAACTTACTGAGAATTCGAGTGAGACTTTAATTACTAAGAATTAAAAAATAAATTAAAAGTAAAAACCTTATTAATAGAAAAACTGAATTTTTTTTAGCGCATTTAATTTAAAGCTTATTTTTAATAAGGTTCTTCACTTTAATTATATATAACTCAATGTTTATTAATTACTTTTCTTCAATAACCAAATTTCTTTTCATATTACATCAACATTCGATTCGCTCTAATGATCACGATTATTGTGTGCAAAGAGACACTTTTCGCTTCATATAATACAAAGATTACATCTTAGAAGTCGTAGTCGCAAAATGAAGATAACTATGCGCTCGTTTGAATTTCTTGTCCCCAACAAGGTCGACCTTTCAAAAACTTTATAAGTTTGATATAGAATTGCATGCAAACTCCGAACTGAAATTATGCCAAATTTTACAGATTTTGTGCATAAAATATTAAATGTATTGAACAACTTGTAATATTTAGGATAATTGTGTTTTCTTTGCATTTATATTAAATCGAATGTTTATTTAAATATATTTTAATTCCGAATTCAAAATCAGGTTTCCTAGTTAAGGAATCTTAAAAAGGAAGGAAGGAGTAACTTAAATTATATTTGTACATTTTTTCTTATTGGGCGATTTAAGATACATATTTTTATTTATTTTATTTATCTTGTTAATTTTTCAAAAAAACCTTCTTTCAAATACAATCACATCAGAAATACAATTAAGTATGCTATATACGTAATTGTATTATACAATTTAAGTGAGGGCCCGTAATTGTGCCATTACTGAGTAAAGGGCTCTTTTCCTCTTAAGGAGGTTTAGAGCTTGTTCAATTACGCTGCTCCATTGCGGGCTGGTGGTTACAAATGTGGAAGAATCTTATCCAAGGTGTCGAGGTTTCATCACGATATTTTTCTTTGCCAATGAGTACGAGATAAATTTTTAACGAAAATTAAGTACATGCCAACTTAGTAGTTATCCACCAAACCGCATTGGAGCAGCGTGGGGGAATATGCTCCAAAGCTTCTCCTCAAAGGAAGTGGAGGCCTTAGCCCAGCAGTGGGTAATCTACAGGCTGTTAATGTATGTATGTTAAAATATATGACGACAAAGTCTTAAAGAAAAATGTTGGTCCAGGCTCTTTTAAAGCGTATGCTGCCGACTTATGTAAGAAAAATTTAAGATTTTTATATTATCTACACTGTATTCACATTTATACAAAATATATATATATATATATATATATATATAGTGAAATTTACCCATATGAATTCGGAACTGACAGCCGGTATAACACATTTATGTAGTATATAAAACTTCGTTTATCAATAGTAGATTACAAAAAATAATAATTTTGAAATGTTCGAGTAAAAACGCGGAAAAGTACCGCTGAGTTTTTCTAATACTTTGATCAATCATATTAATACGATTTCAAGTAAATTTTCTCGCCCACCTGTACCCGGCCATTAACATTAAATATATCACACATTACATCCAACGCTTTTGCCTTACCTTACTTTTTTTACCTTTTTACCTTTTTCTTTCTACTTATCCAAATTATTAAATGTGAGTAATACTCTTTTTCAATTTCATATTATTATATAAGCAAAGTATATGCCACGCACACACAAGAGATACTCCCTTGAGCAGCAGTGAAGAAGTAGCATGACGGCATAAAAGAGACCGTTATACCGTTTGCCGTCACGGCATAAAAGTCGGCCAACCCTCCAAGTCACCTGTGTTAAACAGTGTCAATCAATCGTTCAACAAATTAAAAAGTATAATATCTAAAAACAAAAGCCAGCAAAAAAATAATCAAATGAAAATAACTTATAAAAGGTCTCTTGCCATCATAGACGTTCCTGCCCATATAGAACCCAATGGTTAAAGTCTGATGTTGGCAAAAGATCTGATGGACTGTCACTAGCTCCCTAAGAACCTGGTTGGTCCTGCCATATCTTGTAACTAATAATATATATAGACCGAAGCCATCCTCCTCCTCTAATATTGTAATTTTCAATAGTCATTTCAAATTACGTCTTCGCTTCAATTTCATGTTATTATAACAATATAAACAATTATTGTACAATATTATATTCGTTTGCAATTTAATCACTTATTATTTCTACTGGTGATGGGAGGGCTGGTTTATTTTTCGCCCAGAGAACGGGGAAATGCTGATAGCATTCTTGCCACCACAGTGTAGCTTGACTCGGTCATTTGTACAGAAGCATTTTTTTCTTAATTTATTCGTTTGACCTCAATCGAGATGGTTCTCATGTAAATAAAACGCATATTACTTATAAACGTGAACGTGCGATTTATGAATATTGAGATTGCAGCCGAAAATACATCTTCGACCATTCGGCAGAGTGAATGTACACAGAATTTGCATCAATAGACGAATGGCCTTAGTTTATTTGTCTGTCGACTTACATTTACAATGCAAATCCTCGATATTCCACTAAAGCGTTTCTTATTTATATATTCCTTATTTATTATACTGATCGCTGTTTACACTTTGCAAATTAATTCTATCGATTTCTACAGTAACTGAAAATTAACAATTCACACAATTTTATTGCTTATTAAAAACGCACGAAGAAGGATTATCGCTTGCAGGTTTTTTTGGAGTATCCTTAATAAACGTCGTGCTTTTAAGATGTATTAGAAACTTATGTTGAACTACAGTCCCTAAAGTTATTTACCTAATTGACCGATATGTACAATGTATGTACGGGTCCCGACAGTGGAGTACCTTTTTCACAATACACGTATCAATTAGACTAATAGAAACATTGCCATACAAATGCTCGAGATATCTACCGATCTGTAATTAATTACCGATGTACATTATGCTGTCGATATTCAATATATATTTTTTGTATAACTTCATCTGAAATGAGTTAAAATTGCTAATTTCTTTGATCTCGGTGTAATTTATAAATCGAAAATAAATCATCTTTGTACTTTTAATGACGCGTAAAATGAAATATCAGTGTTAAAATAAAGTTTTAGAAATATACTCCCGTACATAACAATAATAAGTTCTTAACGTAAGAATTCCGAAGGCCTCGCCAAACTAAGCGGTCGAACCACAAATCTTCATTAAGAGAAGTGCAAAGAAAGGCGTGCGTCGCGTAGCAATGGTTTAATTGTGAATGTTTATCGCTACGATTACTCTTTGGGCCCGGCTTAAATAGCGCTCATACGTCACAGCCGGCATGTAATTATTTTCCACGTGAAACACTCCAAAAACGTTACGCTGCAAGCACCTCCGAGCGAGATCCGTTACTTTATGTCAGCCCCATAATTTGTCTATTGGTTTACTTTCGAGTTCTCCTACTGTAGTTTCTTTTGCATTTCAAAAGCAACCTCATTACCCTCAGCGATATCTATTATGAAGAGGTACTTCGTAATTGACTACAATGTTCACTTACAAATAAACAGATCTGAGTAATGATTTAAAACTAAATCTTAAATATAAACTACATGAATCGAATATGAAATATAACGACAATACATGTTTTGTAGTTCCAGATAGTTTATGCATATCAATCAACCGTACTTCTCTAACCCACACTAAAAAATCAAGAACGTTATTCACAGTAATATATGTCATACATAAACAACTAGCTGCGGCTTTACTCGCGCGAAATTGATAAAAGTTTACTTATGACACACAAACCGTCATCCCCCATTTTAACCATGGTGAGAAAAAAAGTAGCCTTCCTCGGAACTCAAACTATGTCCACACCAGGTTTCATCTAAATCGGTTCAGCGGTTTAAACGTGGTTTAAAGAGATAACAGAGTTACGTAAAAGTAACTCTATCAGTTGCTTTTACATTATTTATAATAATGTAATATATAACACAATATAAATTTAAAACATATAAAATATAAATAATGTTTAGGTATGTGAATGGCTTTATGATAAACTTCGAAAATTTTAGGAAATTTTGTATTCTAATTTTGAAATTATAAATTGATATATACAGTTTAAATAAACACTAAAGCGAAGATGTTTATTTGTTCTTTAAAGTAATATGTATGCTACGCAAGTAATTTATTACTAAAACTAAAGAAAAGGTTTTAGTTACTAAATAAAGATAGATAGATCAAGAGTTAAAGAAAAGAGTCACAACAAACTCTGTCGACTTTAGTTTTTAATGGAATTTAGTTTTTCTACATTCTTAGAGGATCTATAGTGACAACATTTCTTAAAATTACACCTGTAATTTAACACACTCGAGAAAAATATAATACGTTTTGCAAGGGGATTTTATTATAAGCTCCAATTTTATTAGACATATAATAAAATTGAAATGTTTGTTTATAATATTAAAATAACCGCTTTTTACTAAATGCATATGTATACACGGTACGTATACCTAAATAACATTTTTTTCAATTGTTGTCTATCTGTCTATCTGTCTGTTAGTTCCGGCTAATCTCTGGAATAGCTGGACCGATTTTGACGGGACTTTCACTGACAGATAGCTGATGTAATAAGTAACTTAGGCTATAACAAGAACTTTTTTGGTTAATTCAAACGCGTAGGACGTCACGCCGTGACGTCCTACGCGTATGAACTAGCTGTGCCCGTGACCGTCACGGTTCAAATAGATAAAATATAAATAATGTCGTACGTAGAAGTTATAGTGGTCGAGTGTGTGCGTTAATACAGGTGCACTGTCTATTCCATCGCTCTCATAATCCGATAGGACGGTAATCCGACACGACCGGAAAGAGATCAGTAGCAGGACCAACGGTTTTACGTTTACGCAATGGCTTTCCAAGGCACGGAAGTGGAAGCACTGTCATCGCCCAACTGCGAGCTTGTATTGAAAATTTATTGACAGAAACTCACTAACATTTATTGCCTTGAGGAGGGATTTGAACTCGGAACCTCGGATCTATAGTACAAGCTCTTAGTGTTGCCAATTAATGAAATAACCTTTCTCAAAAGATATAACTGAATAAGGCTCATACTCAATACGAGATTATATAGATAATAAAAAAGCATAGTAATTGTTATTTAGTCAAATATATATCTTATATATTAATAGCGTAAGCCGATTTTTGTCCCAGTGATTATGGGACGATCGCGGCATTTAAAAAATTGGTTAATAGTCTCATTTTGAAGAGCTCCAGGCGTAGGTGTGCAGGAAATTAAAGAGGATTCTTGATTGCAATTTACTAAATTGTTACGATTTAACAAAAAAATATTTTAGAGACCGGAAATAAGTTACTGGCCGGTTAGAGAGGTATTACGATTGTATAAGAATAAAAATGAAAACAGTAAACAAAATTAAAATAAATTGTTTTCGATAAACTCTAATTATAACTGAAATAATGTATACTATTTGATATTTAAAAAAAATTATGAGGTTTCAAAATT
Source organism: Vanessa tameamea (assembly GCF_037043105.1). NCBI lineage: Eukaryota > Metazoa > Arthropoda > Insecta > Lepidoptera > Nymphalidae > Vanessa > Vanessa tameamea. Next base: position 9,186,089 of record NC_087316.1, read on the forward strand.
GTGCCGCTCAATGAAGATGAGTTGACTTGCAGTTTGCAATGAAATGAAATCAAAACAAAACCTGTCATGGGTTTCGAAATTCCTATAAAAACTATTGCATATGCGAGAAGTTTCGCGGGAGACCCAAAAGTATATTTAATTTTAGTGAATGTAAGTAAATCATACTAACGTTGTATTTGAAACGGTGGAAAATATAAACTACTTCAAACCGGTTTCATTCAATAGTATCAAAATTCCGAATCATTGGAAGATTTACATTTTATATAATCCTTTAAAATAATATAAATAATACTAATACTTGTAAAAGCCGATTTGAATGAGGTATATTTTGATTTGATCTGAAACTAAACCAACGAATAATAAAATATATTAATTACTTTTCTAAGCTAAAATATGCTCTATTAAAAGTAATTAAATTTTAAAATTGCATCTTTATAATCCACATATTATTTAAGCAAAATAATACTAAGTACGTGAAACAATTGATAATTATCTAAATTATTTATTAATATAATATCATATGTATGTATATATTAACAGATTTATTCAGGTTGCAAGTTCGATTATAATTTCTTAAACATCTGAACCTTCGGGAACAGATAACATAATTTCACTGAAGCTATTTTTTTATTTCAAATTTATTCACTGAAAAGCACACACAAGTTGGAAATTATGACAATTCAAATATTACCAGCGTACGCAGAGTAGTTGAAATTCGAACATAATCATTATAGAAAATTGAATGGAAACTCGATATGATTTTCCTTGTTTCGAATATATATTTTTTACTCTTGTACCCAAATATCATCTTTATTTATACACCTACGCTCAAAAATTGAAACCCGAACTGTTTATACAGATATAACTTATGTTATAACAATAAGATTTCTAATATAACATTATTTGAATATGAATTTGATTACGTAATGTGTTGATTATATCAACTATGTCATCAATTCTATATACGTACACTTATCGATGTATATATTGCTTATTATTAACATAATGGTCATGTTAAGGGTAAGTAATAGCTATATTATATTATATTTGTTTATTAAAGAGAATTTATTTAACATCACCTATGTGCCGGCCAAATCATGCAACTTGTACTGTATTGAAAACCAATTATTCTTCTCAAATGATTGAGCTGTACATGCACACACATTTTTTATTTGGTAGTTAATCCTATATATGTATAAGTATATGTATGTATGTTTTCCTTGTGTTAAGTATAGGATTATTAATTTTATAAGAAAATTAATTTAATCAATTACAAAAAATATTTCAGTAACTATTTATTGAATCCCTATACGACTAAACCTTATAAATATCCCAAATTGTATTGTTACGAACACCGAATACAAGACGAACGAAAATATATTAATACGCCGTTACGAACACCCGACAGAATGTTACTAAAGGGAATAAATCTCATTAAAAAAATGTCCAATTTTTAAAATAATCACATTACAGGTTACTTTGATTAAATTGATTTATTCTTATTGAACGTAAAATATTCATCTAGATAACGTTTCAATAAAATTTACGAATAAATCCATAAATATTACTCGAACTAGTATACAAGGAGTGGAATCGGAACGAAGTTTAAACTAGTATAAATAACCACGACTTATGTACACGGGCCATTATACTCGAGAACTCTTTACTTCTTAACAGTCGATACTCGTTGGCTTTATTGCGAAAGTTTCGCAAGCATTCCTCTTTTATTACTCCAATTTTGTACGACTAAGCCTACCCTGCACAGGGACTGCCTCACGATCTTTATTATTTAGATTTCGATCGCTCGTTCTGACATCGACGAGAGAATGCATGTAACAAAAATACGATAGACTAACTGCCCAATAAAATGATTTCGTTATATTCCTTTACACAGTAAAATGTTACAAATATAACCCGAGCTACGCAGGACACTTTTTTTGGGGAGACTTGGGAGTTGGGATTATAGATTTGGGGGGGGGGGGCGGTAGTTAGGAACTTATTCTACCACAATCAATGTGAGTGGTTGTGGGTCGGTTGGAGTACACATGTGGCTAATTTCATCCGACACATTAAGGATTCCTCACGATGTTTTCAATCACCGCCGAGTATGAGGTTAGTTATAAACACAAGTTAAGTAAGCATATATTTAGATGTGCTCGCCCGAGTTCGAATCAGCAACCTTCGTTTAAGATTAACGTGTTCTAACTAATGGACAGCCTTAATATTATTATATAACCATGTTCAAATCGTTCCCCTTATTCAGGTCGCCATGTGCAATCTTTAGTAATGTCAAATCTAATGATCCATGCAAATTGATCCAATAGTTACCTTCAGCACATTCGCGGAACAGAATTACCAAGTGGCCCGCATTTACTTCCAAACAACGCTCGAAATGGCGATCTAGCGAGTTTAATTTAAATTCAGTTAATTTATATTCTAAAACAGAATCGCTGTTGGAACATATTGAATCTCGTATGCGGGTAGTTAGTCTATGTCAGCATAGGTCCGGTTAACCATTATCGGAGTAATATAGAGGAGCGACACAGTTACCGGCGTTCTAGGTCGAAGATTGCAGTCCCCGGTCGGGCATCAAATCCAGAATCGAGCGTATTAGATTAGGGATGTCGACCGGTAGAAGCTATTTAGTAACTACCTACTTGAATCCGCCGTGCCGTGCCGTAATAGAAGAAGCCATTTATTTATACGAGTTAGGTTCACAACACACACTGAATATATTTGCTGAGGGAAATCCTAAATTAAATACATATTGTTTTACCATTCTATGAACCGCTTCAGTTAAAATACGGACGTTTAACTTATTGAATTTTCATTCTATACGTTTTAATGTGGATATACCTGCATATGCAAATTGAACATTTGAAATATTCATTTAAATTTTGGTATTTCCATAAATTACAATGGAATTAAATTACTTTAGTTTTCCTATGTCATAAGACCTTTACGTCGTTTCATAAGTGCCTATAAATCAGGCGAAGGAAAATTAGCTTTTGATAACAAAATGCATTGCGTTACATATCGTACGCACATTAGGTTTTATTGCTTGCCGGTGAGGTTTTATGGCAGAACCTTTTAAAACTATTATGAGTTCCCGTCGACCTTGACAATGATAGACAAACGATAGCTATGATCTGGGACAATTCCAAATATATCATATTGCGGCATCTATATTACACCGTATAATCGTACACTTTTAATATTATGATGCAAAAAAAGATTTGGTGATTTTTTGTTCAAAATGTTCGCAAATGACGACCACGGAATATACAAGTGTATAACGTTATATCTACGTAGGGAAGAAAAATGTCATGATACGATAATTTAGTTTAGATAACATTCTGCAATTTCTCATAAAGTTTCACCTTTACACGACAAGGTTATGAAGCGGAACACGATATGACATCTTGTATCATTTGCAACGCTGAACCCCGTTTCTCGAGCGTCATTTTCGTAACATTTTCTTCGCTGCAACGCGTTTCGCGAATACACGAGATGTCCGCATTGTCCGAAGGCATGTGACATTTCCTTCATACCCGACAGACAGTGACATGGGTTGCGAACACCGACCCCCTCACCCCTCGCTTGATTATGATAAACGACTTATGAAATTAAAACGGTCGAGTACAACAAGTTGCCATTCAAATGAATAAGCCCTTTGTTGAAATTCATTCCCTTGACAAATCGCTCCTCTGCACTCTCTGTATACATTGTCCGTTAAATTAAATGGGTCGTCCATAGAAATCGTTTCGTGGAAGGCTATTTTCAGACAAAACGATAACGCGTCGATCGTGTTCGCGTGTTCGTTCAATTCAAGTCGAAAGAGGTCGGTGACTTTACAATGCCTGGTATATGGATCCATACTGACTTTAAGGAATCCTAGGGACATATACGTACATATGTTGACTGAGATGACCTCCTATATCTACCTACAATCAATTATATTAAAAACATATCTACTGTACTACTACTGTACTATGTATAAACATTCTTATCCATACATAAAAACAATAAATTAGTAGTAAGTAAAAATTAATTCTGATAGCAATGTAAAGCTGCCTGGCAATAAAATGCAGAATTATAATATGAACAACGGTGCGGACAGAACGTCTGTGAAGAACTTATAATAATACTAGCGACCCGCCCCGGCTTCGCACGGGTGCAATGCTGATAATAAATATACTACAGAATGTCTTACAACGTTCACAGCTTTTTTGTCCCTGCATTTTAAATCTGTAATATCTTCGAAAATATTAATTTAAATTACATGCTGTAAAGGGCCATATTGATCGATGATTAATAGATAGATAGATATATTGATTGATGAATTGGATAAGGATTAATGCTCTATTGCTTAAAATCGCTTCGAAAATAAGCCAATAATTTCTCGTAAAAAGTAAAGGATAAAAAATGGTAATTGTGGGCTATCCCTAAGAGATAGATGTGTCACGGAATATTTTGAAGACCTTTTTAAGGTGTACAATACTGTAGTACATTATTTTGATCTATCTCGTAAGGTTCGGCCAGCGTTTGCAATGTAAGCGCAGAAAAATGTGTTTATTTACGAGATCAGTTTAGAAACCTCTAAAATATGATTATTTTAGAGGTTTCTAAAGTGTTTCTCTACTATATTGTGCATGTATTATACATATAAACCTTCGTCTTGTGTCAATCCATCTATTAAAAAAAACGCATCAAAATCCATTGTGTAATTTTAAAGATCAAAGCATACACAGTGACAGACAGCGGTAAGCGACATTGTTTTATACTATGCAATGATTTAAAAAAAAATTAAGTCAATATCTAATCAATTTCAAGTTGACTCAACAAGCACATTTGAACTGTCATGTTAAAGTGTCAAATTAATTGTAAAGCTGATACCGGTTCGAAATTTAAATTTTACAGCGAAAAACCGGCAATAAAGTCAGTACTCAGTACTAACTCTTTTTCACCATTAATACACTTACATATTTACTCCGCATGGAAACCAACGAAAACTAACTCCATGCTAGTTTATCGTATATATTCGTTTTTTTTTTTAATATATTTTTTTATTTCAACTAGCTTACCTAAAATTAGATCAAAAATTTAAATACTGACTGCAAGTGTAAAATTTTATAAAAACGCAATTTCCCTTTTAGATCCTTACAAAAACTTAAAACTATAAACGAGATTAATCGAATGTTAAAGAAAATTTCACGAATCGATACGAACAAAATTCAGCTTTATAAAAGAGAAGAGGACAAACTAAATTTTTAAACTTTTTTCTTTGCGATAGTTGCTTAGCTGTAAAATGATATAATTTAACTGGCACCAGTGATAGGAGGTAAGAAGTACAGGTAGATAGATATCCGTCGCGGACGATCTCTGACACCGTTCCAATAACTTCGACGGCCGTGCTATCTCGCGACCCCCCCCCCCCTTCCTATTCCTCGCCCTCACAAATTTTCGGCCGAAGCGGACTGTAGTTTGTTTTCTTTGTGTCATTTCCTTATCGCTTTGCCAAAATACGTTTCATGACTTTTACGTCAGACGTAACATACTTCAGGTAAAAACTATAGCGCGCTCGAAAGGTTTTGATTCTCGCAATTTCTAGGTCTCTCTTTAGGACAATAGTGTACAATGTAAACGTAAATAGAACGGAAACGCTATAATTATATATTGTGCACAAAATGAATTGTTAAGGTAGAAATAAAATTGTCCTCTACTTTGGAATTTTCACGAACAAAAACCACACCACGATTCTTTTAACGTTGAAATACACGCACATTAAAAACTGGAATACAGTACAAAAGCAATTATTTATAAAAATCTCTTTGAAAATACCGCACAACTGCTTGTCGCAGGTAACCGCAATATTACCAGAAATATTTAATGTTGTTACGAATCCATTGCACTTTTCCCACGCGTTTTACATATGCCATTTTATAGCAACTAAAATATATTTCTGACCTTAAATTATATTTGCCGCGTGTTTTTTATTGTAACACGTCCACGCGAATTAAGGCCATTAAAATATTTTCCCAAGTCCTTTGAAATATGCTTGTTTATTTTAAGGTTTCTAGATTATTCATTTACGTCTTACTTGATTTTATTAAAAGTTCGCGTTGAAAGTACAGACGGAAAAATATAATATTAATTCTACTTATTTTTTTTAGTTTAGCAGATTTAAAATGGTCTCGTGGATATAATTATAGATGTACGTATTTAAATAAGTTTATATTTGATTTAACCGCTGCATTAATGTTGATTTTTATTTACTGGCATAACTCGTAACCCATTGTAACAATGTTAACGCTGTGTCGTTGTGTATATTGTGTGTAATCTCAACGGGAATCATAATTTCTCAGCTCAAGTGTCAAGATGTTGACACCATTTGTCGCCGTTTGCATATGTTGTACAACACAGCCATGCAACGAAACAACATCTATTTGATTCTTATCTCACCCCCACCACCCTAACCGCTACTGCCCTCACAAACATCCAAAATACAAACAGGTAAAATGTTTTCTTTGTAAAGCAAAACTCCATTTCGCAAACAAAATCGTCTATCTAAAATTCTAAATCTTATTTCGAATGTGCGCCAGGATTAAAGGTTTACGTTACCATGTTCTATATTTGAATTTTTAACCTAATGACATTAACACCTACGCCACGAAGACGGTACAAAGATTCTCGAATAGTTTTTGGTTATTTATGGACGTTGCTATAGTCCGACCTTTTGCGCTATCTCAGCTCTATAATGATAACCTGGCTTAAATAATTTGGCACTGACTTTATATTAACAATAGAATTAGTATCTATTAAAATTTAGAATTAATATAACAAAATCCTCGTATCCGTTAATATTTCATATATGTTAAAATATGTGAATCATTAATTTCTTTAGCTTTCCAGTTCGTATGAATGTAATAGAAAAATGAAATATGAAACGTCTAAGTAAATTTGTTGTAAAGTTTAGTCTGTGGACGTATATAAACTGTGAGAATTGCTCAGAACTAGCTGAATAAATTGCGAATTTTATAGAAGTCATCTCGAAAAATGTTTCCAAAATCATAGCGTACAATAAAACTTTTATTGGCTCGCTATTGTCTCTGGGGAGGGCATAGGTGAGTACGGGGAAGGCGTAGCGGAGGGCGGCGCCCCTCTATAGTTTCTTCCCTCACTGCCCACTGGAAAGTTGTGTAATTTTCACAACAAACGTTACACTACAAGTGGACAAGCTTTTTCCACTGACTCCCACATCCGACTTAAAGAATATCGCCCATATCCTTCCATTTTCACGTTCGCTGCCGATAACTAAGCGAACCAAACGCAGCACAAAGTAGACTCAACAAAGGCGTGAAAGATAAAGTCCTCATACAAAATCTTTAACTGAAAGTATTGTATTGATTTTATATTTACTTTCTACTTCTTATAAATCTATAAGGGAAACGAATAAAATAAAATAACCATAACGCTACCACCACGCAATTAAACCACACTTTGCTGCAGTTCTATGAAATAAAAAACATTCAAAGAGTATCCTTTTTTCGGTCTCTTTTATTTCTTGTGGTATACCCGCTGCAGTGAAAATAATGTGGGCACTGAAATGGAGCTACCTGTATTACACAATTGCACGATGTCCACCGCCAACGTCGCACAGCGCACTTTGCTTTAGTGATGACATTATTTTTAACGGCCAACTATAATAATGTGTATCGCATTAAATGTTCATTTAAAAGCTATTTGATAAATTAAAAAAATGTATTAACGTATCTCTTATCTTAACCAATATTAAACATATAATATTATACGAAATATATTTTTGGCATTTGCTGCTCAGAAGTAAACATTCCTTAAATTACCAAACACCGCTTTTGAAATAAGAAAGTTCAATATATTTGTTTATTATGTATCGTGAAAATGTTATCTTAAATATAAATAGAATTTGTTATTTATATGTAATAAAGGGTATTATTTCGGTAACAACGTTGCACGTCGCGTTTACGGTACGTATACACTGTACACGTATTATTCTTTACATCGGGAACTTGTACACGTAACAAAGGTGTTACATTTTCACTTCATTTATCGAAACAAATGATCTGTTATTTCAGCGCTGCGACAGACTTTTTCAAAGTTATGCGATGCAAAGTCAGCAACACACTAGAAACGACATGACGGTTGCCACCTGCTCTAAATGAAAGCTGGAAAATGTCGAAATGGACTTGTTTGTTGCTGTGACAAAACGCGCCATTTCGCGAACCTCAGAAAAAGTGGAATGGAAAATCATTTCCCTTCTTACTATTGTTGCATGGTGTAACAAAGCAAAAGGCACTCTTGCGTTATTCCTTTTAGCCGGACTTTGTAGTTAAACATCTACCTCTGTGTCTTTTTGTACACCTTGCGGATTTCTTCCTATTATTCGCTTGCTCTTGAACGGAAAAGGTGACTTCGAATCGATTCGCACTATTGATTTTGCTTAGCCTTATTGCAAATTAGCTACGTTTTGAAATAATTTACTTGCTCTTGGTGAATATTTTAACAATAATATTAGTAAAAACAAAACTCAATAAAATATCAAATTAATTTTATATAGAGTTTTTCATAGTTCTTTCGCACGAACTATTTTCGTGAAGCTTAGGAAAAGACCCTAGTGGTCTCGGGCAACTAGTGACATATAGCGTGGCACCTGCGGCTTTGTGGCGCGACGCAACGCGACAAATTCCGCAGGACAGCCTTGTGGCTTAGTTAGCTCGGTTAGTAGCTTCAGAAGAGTCAACCGTGTAAAGTTCAAGTTCATCCTTCAAAACGAATATAAGCTATGTTTGAAGAATATAACGAACGTGTAATGAGATAACTGTTTGTACGTATATTTTTTAATGCATTTCTGTTTTTGACGACTTTATGAACAAATTTAGACAAATTGCTTCAATTTTGAGCATTGAACTAATTTATTTTTAAAAAAATATGGCTTTATAAAAGATACAACTTGGTTTGTAAAGTTCACTTCTATCAAAATTTGTTTTATCCTTTTTCTACAAAAATGGTACTAAATATAATTCAGATTCGAATGTCAAGAAGATTAATAAAAGGGTAACAAAATGATAAACATATTAGGCATATATAGTTTATCTATTGTTATTTTAAGATATATGAAATCATTTTCAATTCAATATAACATTAATATATTTTTTAATATAATCCATTAGAAAGACAAATGTTAAATACACAATTACTGAAAATCTCTCTGATATTTATAAATGTTAGAAGGATTGAATTGGCTCGCAGTAAGAACCTACACAAAATTAGTCCCTAACATTAAGTAAGTCCATTACACTCCGTCGCCAACGATAAATTTCCGATCGGCGATAATCTATACAATTTGGCTTGTGCTCCAACTACATTAATATTCCTGCCAAAAAATTATACGGGATCCAAATTACGGTGTCATAACCGTATCTCAACATTGCTTTTCTTGCAGAGCTGTTACATGGAGTGGGCATAAATATCGTATAATTACTCGTGGACCCTAATCCGTCGCTGAAACATCGCTTGCATCCGATACAAGTATGCTGTAGTGGTGCTCGAGCAGGCATTGTTGGCAGTTGAACAAAGCGAAGGGCTCTTCGCGGCCGGCGTGACCTCGCAGCGCCCTCTTGCTCACTCGCACGATTCTCTTTGTGACAGCACGTTTTTAGGCCGACCTCACGCTGATTTGACCCCCAGTATTACCAAAATTACCCTATTCTCGCCATCCCGCTGTTTTCACACAATAATTCATCTCCAATTCTTAACAAATTATTAAAATACATTCACAAGAAAAGCTTAAAACAGATCAAATAACAATTTCATTCACGAATTTCAAATTTCCACGTGAAACTATTACAAAAAATATTTTTTTAGAAAAAACTTGCTCATGTTAAGGTGCATATCATTCATGACAGATGTCATAAGGCTAAATAATTGTCCTTGAAACCTTTTACACCAAGAAATATTCTAAAAATTAGAAAATAATAGAGCCACCAAAAATTTTATACGGTTTATAGTAAAATTAAAAGTAGATCGCATGTTTAAACGCCATGATGTAGGAACAGGATGAAATGATGTATTCGATACCCGTATTATATTTACATATGTTAAGCGTACTAATTCTTCCTCAATATATTCTATATCAATAATAATAAGAATCTAGAATATTCCATTTGGCATATATCGAATCTTTTTGTTGGTTTTCATCGTTGATAACTTTAAATTTCATTGAAAATAAACACGCTATAGTTGTGTGCACAATTTGCGTGTTCCATTTATATGTTTTTAAAACAGCGTGAATAAACAGATACGGTGACAACACATAGTTTGCACGCCGCCACTCCAGCCTCTAGCACCTTCAACTTACCTCGAGCGAAATTCTTGCTTCTTTCAGAAAAATAGAAAAGAAAATGGTGACACATTTTTCTTTTAAAAATACCATAGGTTTCGAAGTTCTTTTTACACTAAAAATCGGATTTTTACATAAATATTCATTAAAATTGATCAGTCGTTTACAACATGTAAGTGTAACTCAATTATACTAGACTAGATACATATTTAATACAATTCTGAAATGGGAAAATATTTTATATTTTCATGTTGTAAATTATAAAATAAGAAAGTAAGTTACATAAAAATATTATCACGGCAATAATTTCGGTGTGCAGTCATAAAATATTACTCATTTTTCACAACAAAAATATTAGCAATGGATTTAACAAAGCAAAGCTGCGCTAACAATATTATGAAAAGACATTCATCCGACCCTTCACCAAGATTGCAGACACTATGCAGCAAAGTTAAACCGTCGCCCGGACAAAGAATCTTAATTATTTTAAGCTGAACAAGGACTCTAGTAATTTGTAGTTTAGTCCCTGAGTATTTATTTTATTGTATCAGCGAGGAACCGGCTTAACTAGCAACGGGTATTATTTTACAGATTTTCGCAGCATCAGCACATCTCAAGAGCGGGAGCTATCGTGTCTGCCTTTAAGACCCATTCTTTTTTTAAGTGCTCTCAATCGGAATTAAGTTATTCCGTCCAATGTCGCTTGTTTCGCAAAACTTGAGCTCAAAAGGAAGATACTCAAGTCTAGCCATTGAAATTCTTTACGTTTGCGACTAACTTCGTAATAATTTCATTTTTAAATCTTTTACATTATTTTATAACTACTGACTGTAAATACTTTTTTTCTTGACCTTATTATATAGCATGCAAAAATTACTTTGTCGTGTTTAAAAATATGATGATAACGAAATTAAATTAAGCATAAAATAGAAATACAAAAACAGGTAACGAAATTTGTCAACGCGATGTGCGAAGCGAAATAAGATGTTGAAGGAGAAGATAGTTGTGTCAACTTCAAACAAAGCAACAATAGAAAATTCGTTCGTCCAAATCTCAAAAGCAAACATGTCGAACGTAAAAGAATAAAGCAAAACAAGATTGCTGAAAGTTTCACAGCATTTATTAAAGTCGCTCCAGGATATTTCCTAGTCAAAATAATATCGAAATAACTTCGAGTAGACTCGAACATTTTATACGTGTGTTCTTTCGACTATTCTCATATTAAAAAGTTTGGGTTGTATCGACTTTTGAAAATAGAATGCAATCAAATTACGTTTATAATATCGATCCACTAATACATTGTAACTAGCTAGTGGTCATGAATTGCAATGCTTCTATTTTTTATATATTTTTTTTCGTTGACCCGATTGTACCTTGATAGTACAATGCTGATATGCAAGCCAAAAGCAACTCTAAAAAGTTTTTACTCGGATGAAAAATGCGTGAACGCACTGAATACAAGAAATTTTATGTATAATATTAAAACCTCATTCAATTTACCGTTACCATAAATAGTAGCATAACAAAAGGATATCCTACCTCTAAGCTTCAACATTTAGTATTGTGTATACAGTGTAACTACAGGCACAAGATACATAAGATCTTAGTTCTCAAGGTTGGTAGCACATTGGTAACAAGGTATGATGTATCATCATCTGGCCAATCCGCCAACGTATAAGTCAAAGAATTGATCACTATGAAAAAATGTATCTTAAAATTTAAATATGACGAACAAAAGAAATAGTAAGGCCAAGAAAAGTAAAATTAAAATTGTGAACGTAAACACTTTCCTAAATTAAGTACAATTATGTTCATTAAGTGATATAACGAGAGATGTAAACATACCAAGTTAAGTGTGAGTGCCAGCGGCTAAGAGCACGGGCTGTAATGTGACCTACACAACTCGTCGGTGCAACCTCACCTCCGACTATCACCAGCTTAACCACTTAGCCAAGAATTCATAACATAAAGTTAACTAGTATTAGTAGGCACTTAGTTTTTACACGGTTGTTGTTGCAGCTCCATTCGCGGAATGTTTTTGTGTACATGAAAATTAAAAGACTATGTAATTTTGTTGCCCGGAAAACAGAGTCGTTACAATTTCAACAATGAAATTACAAAGAATTTACGTAGCACGACGAGCCGTGTACAATTTATTTTGTCATAAAATATAATGAGCCGTTTTGATTTTATAAGATTTTAAGGTATCAAAGTTTATAAAGATATAAAATAATTACTTCAGATTTCGGCATATACATAAGCACTTATTATTTATATGCTCTTACATAGTATTTTATTATTTACCTTTTGATATTGAAATCTCTGAAGTATGTTTAATCTCTTACGCAACCGAGAAATATTTATATTTCGATAACACCTATAAATTGTATGATTCGAGGATGAGTAAAGACCGGCGATTCGATTCCCGATGCAAAGCGATAAAGCGTTTGAAAGATTCATCACGGCCCTCGAGGGACCGATTCCTCTTCGAAGTTGTTGCCGACCTCCCGCCTTTTGCCCCCTTATATCATATTTTTCAAAATTTCCCTCAACTTTGCTTATAGAATTTTTCAAATATTACTTCATCGTAGTAAACTCTGACAATTATTTCAATTGTAGGTATTATATCTAATTGAAGATAATTCATATACTTTTAAAATATTTAATTTTATTTTATTTCCGCTCAAATGATTACCATTTTCAATCTAAGATACGCATGCATCACTTTTAATAGCCCAATTTGTCTTGACATAAGATTTTTAGTACTATTATCCTTAATAGTACTAAACATCTTAAAAAATTAGGGAAATAATAATGTATGATTTGACGCTTTACATATTGCTACATCAGCTTCATAGCAATATTAAAAAAAAAATCCGAGGATTTTATTAATATTTCGTTCAACGTTTATATTAGAATAATTATTTTGATGTAAGTTTTGTTGTCAGTAAAAATATAATACTATTCTTATAACATTTTTAATAAATCCTCAGTTTAAAAACATAAATACCAAGGTGTCGTCTAAGCCTATTAAGTTATTTCTATTTAAATACATTTGTATGTGCATTCTAAACGTTAATTAAAACCCAAAAGGGTTACAGAACGTTCTAACTCCATGGAAATCATGCGAATGACCAAATTTTACATCTAATATACATCTTGCAGCATCTATTTTCGGTATAAACAGAATTTAATATTCTATAATATTTAGCGTATAATCTGTATGTAATTATGCTACCAGAGCCGGGAATCTACTTGAAATGACACTATGACAGGCCCCAGTAGAGTGCCGTTCACTCCACTATTCTGATTGTTCGTAACGTATTTTATGCACTTTGTAATTTGTATCCATCATATGAACAAATTTTTGCAATCTCCAAACATTTTACATTCGAAATATTTTCATATTGCCAACGTCGTAAAATAACATTTTTCGTTCAGAAATGATTTTTTAATTTAATTAATATAATGTAACAATAAAAATATAGACTTTAATATCTAAAACAACACAAATACCTTGAACAAGTTAAACTAATTATAAATATTATATTACTTTTACAATTAATGTATAACCTCTTTTAGGCTTCGTGATCTTTTTAGGACTTCTGGTACTCACTACTGGTTAGGTAAGGTATGATATTTTATATATCTTCTAAAACGTTCTTTATATTTTACAAAAAAAACTTGCGTTTTTGAAATCCATTAGGAAAAATTTTTCGAGAACCGTGTAATTGTTATTGGATGCATTTATTTGCACTGAAATGAAAATATTAAATAGCAGTATAAGACTAAATCGAATAACATATATGGATCAATATTTATAAAAAATTGAATGAAATGTCACATGGAACGATTTGCAAGGGTACATAAATTTCGGAAATATTTCTTCAGGATAAAAGGTGTAGAACATTCGTTTCTTTCCTTTGTATTTTACTGGTAATTCAGTAAAGCGTTTTCGGAACGGTGCCATAAAACAAACGATCTTTACGGGTTTATACGGATGACTAGGAATGCAGGTACGTTACGGAGGTACTTAATAGTGTCACAGCGTTAAATCCGACGAATGACCGCCTGCGATAAGGGTTCAAATATAGCGGATTTAGTTTTTTAACTTAATCCTTTATATTCAACGTCAGCGTTTTAAAAATATTAACGGATTTAAATACACTCGTATTTGACGAGCGAGTAAAATTTTATTTAAATATCAAAAGTAAATGTATATACAATGTTGTTTTAAAAAGTTTCATCGTGTTTCTAAAACGAAAAAAATATATAGACTTAAAATGAATTTAAAAACAAAACATGTCACAAAATAAACACGTTTCAAATATTCAAACGGTAACAAGGTAACTGTCAATTTATTTAATTCGATATTCAAAAACATGACATCTATAAACAGAATTCGAGAAACTATTAATTTCGTTACAATTGATGATCACGATCGATTCTCAGAATTAATTCAAGATACAGACATCGGTCGCAATATACGTAATAGTACATTGTAAGCGACGAGGCGGTTAGGCGGTCAGTCAAATTGCTCCTTCTTGATTATAATTAACTGACAACCCTAGTAAGTCATAGCCGACGGCAGACGCTGCCGAGTAAGGATCATCATATGAATTTAGGGCAAACTCAACGGTCTGTTATATTCAGGGCTGTGCAATCCAACTAAGATGCATTGGGGTAATCTTAGCAGAGGGAATTGATACTTGAGATTTAGAAATTCAAATCGGATTCTATAAATATTCTAATACTATGGTATTTATTTATAATATTAAAAAATGTACATTTTCTAGCTGCACTTATTTGCACATGCACGTATAATTTAAAATATATTCACATGTAAGTTACATTATACAAAAGTAGTATATATATTGAAGATAGAAATGATTGAAGTAACTAATGTATTATTTCGTTTTATGTTGTACAATATAAATCGATAGTGTCTTTGTCAAGAAACCTGAGAAACTCCTGAGCAGAAAATATAACAAGATCTTTTTACATAAGCGCGTCTATTAATGTCACCAATGCCATCTTGAAAAAGCCCGTACGTTTGCGGAAAAATCTTCCCACCAGCTAGAGCATTTCCAAAGCAAAAAGCATAAGAGACTAGGCAGTAACTTGTGGTGGTTGTACTAACTTGCGGGGTCTTAAATGAATAATTATAAAAATTTTAATAATAAAATATGATTACTTGTAATAAAAATTACGGTTCAACTGAGACATACTGCAACATATTTTCGCCTGTCGGTTTAATTTAAAGATTGTACGTTTTATTGGCCGTACATTAACAACCCTATAGCGGACAAATATGTAAGGCTCGTACAAGTACAATCGTAACGCGCTAATGTAGGAAATCTAACGTAATCCTATACTAAATACGTAGGTGCCGCAGCCGGCAGTAAATAATCAAATCAGTCTGATTTATTAGTTCAAGCTTGGTATGCTTATTAAACTGTGCATCAGGACAGCGATTAGATTGTGTTCGCTTCTGTGGCGAAGTCTAATCAGACGCAATGTAAACATATATGTTATAGGATTCCATCTAATATCACGATCAGAATCAAATACAAGTATGTACATACATACATATCTAAAAACGTTTGGTTTCGTAGTTTATACGAATCTATTCTACATAGGTATACCTTTATAAATAGCTTATGACTGTTCAATGATAATGCACGGAATTCAAATTATATTACGTACAGGTTATGTTTAAAAAAATACATATGTAAATACTTTTGAATTGTTTGCAAGATAAAGTAGTCTTTGGTAACAATCCCTCGTGAATAAAAGTAGAGCTATACATACGAAAGATATATAAAAAGAACTCCGTATTTTATTGTAAGCTACGTCTATCGCAACTTTGAAAGCAAAACAACACGTGTGCCTGACCCACATATAAGTTGCAGCGTGAAACAAAATGAAACTAGATTAAATCCGAGTTGTACCTACGTATAAGTAAATTAGGCATGACGTTTGCGTACAAGGACGAAATCAACTGAAAGTCTGTAGCAAAGGTGACAGGAAGCGGTGTGCAGCCGAGCGCGGTGAGCAGAGCTGACTCAGGGTACTGAAGCCGGTAATAGTGGAACTCGCATACTACTCGAATTCGAATATCATGTTTAGTTAAATATAAGCATTGCTTTATTTTTCTTACCACCTTGCAGTCATTAGATTTATGTACACAATCAAATTAGATGTCAACATAAATTATGTAAAATTCGAACAGCACAGTCACACCTTTGAGTCATGTCTCCTCTAATATGTATTTAATTAAACAGTTATTATTGACATACTAGTAGTTAAAAACCGATATTATTCTGCATTTTTTATGTAATAGGTAGGCGGACGGGCAAATGGACCACTCGATGGCAAGTGGTCACCACCGCCCATGGACACTGGCGCAGTAAGAAATAATAAACATATTCTACATCACACTAATACGCCACCAACCTTGGGAGCGAAAATATGATGTCTCCCATAACTGGAACTCAACAATACTTAATATTTGCTGATCGGCGGTAGAATATCTGATGAGTGGGTGGTACCTACCCAGACGGGCTTGCACACAGCCCTACTACAAAGTAAAGTCCTCCTGTGTATATTCATATATACATACCAACTGTAATCGGTATAGGTATGATTTGCAGTTGTGCTATATGGCATCGTATAACAACAAAAAATATGGTATATAAACTTCCTCCATAAAAAACATATAAATGTCGAGTTTATTTATTATAAACAGATATACCAATATATATAATATGTAATAATATTTTTTTACAAAATAATACTTAGATAAAGTTGTCCAACGGTAGAGGACACGGAGGCGCGAGTAAGCGATTTGGCATTGCGCTCGGAGCGAGGCGAGCCGCGGTATAATTACGTACCTACGAAACGTGAACTCTCGTTTAAATCTTGCACTGCTTAAATTTGAAACGAACATCACTGGGCTGCATTAATTTAATTTTAACTGTTGTTGTAACGCACGGTTATAATGTTGAAGAAAAAAATAGAGAATTTCAGTAGCTATTATTTATATATCAAATGTCAAAAATAATTCGCAATATTTTAGCTTTTAACTTTAAGAGAATTATAATGCTAATTATCTTTATAATTTAGTCTATATTTGAAGCAAAATTAAATTAAATTATAGATATATTTTAGACATGAAAAAAAAATTGACGTGTTAATCATATCAAAAATGCTATTTTTACTAGCTATTATTATTAACAAATAATTTACGTAATACAAATTATTTACTAAAATATATTTTATTTCATTATTAAAACATGAAGTAGTTATATTAAGTTACTTAAGATTAAGTCAATTATATGCAGAAATACAAATATTTAATAATTAAAAAATAATTTGTTATTTTCGATTATGGAGCGATTCCATGGAAATTATAATAGGTCAATCAGCCATTCAATCTTTTACAAAAGCATACAATATGTCTACTCTCCCTTAATTTTGAAATAATACGAATACCGACGGTAAGGTTACGTAGAACCAGTAAATCACCTCAAAGTAGCTTGAAGTATTCAGTGAAAAAAGAAGAGCCCTTTATATTCCTGCATTAGGTAGGGCACTCCATTCTCATCCGCATTAGACTACCAAAGCTGAACAATTTAATGACGATTGACTATTCATACCACATTCGAGCGGTTGACCGCTTTGCTACACTTGATTTAAAGTGTAATTATAGTGAGATCTCAGCCGTGGCGGACGGTAGCGGAGTACGTAATGAGAGCGACTTGGCGCGGAGGGTAGGACGAGATGCAAAATGTTGCAATTGCATTCCCCCCGTCAGAAAAACAGCTTACACTGGCAAAAATAATTAAGAGCATTAGTGGAGTCGGGGAGCGGAGTGTCGCGCTGTAAATAATCTGTTGAATACCCACCTACATTTATTGGCGCTGGGACTCTGGAAAGGCCAGAGTAATAGCGGAAACAATTTTGTCTTTTTAAAACAGCGTAGGGTGCTTTTATTTACAAATTATTTCACGTCGACATCGAATTGAATTGAGGTCGTGCTCAAAGGATACGCAGTTTTCTTTGACTTAAGTGATCATTGTAATTTCAAATAAGATTTCTTACTGTGAGTTGTTGAATTCTAATAAAATTATATCTGTTGGATTTTGTTAAGAGTGACATTTAGAAGTAATATCTGTCATACAGCTTTTTATGTGTATAAATAATGACGAAACAACAAAAAACAAAAAAAAATACAGTTTATAAACGATAAATTAACAACAGGCATTTTATTTTAATCACTATAGGCTTCATATAGTCATCCGCAATTATACCTCATTGCACTCGCAAGATTTCTTAGACTACATTAGTAAATGTAGTCTAAGAAAGATGAAGATAAATCAATCATAAAAAATATTCACTCTCGCCTTAAAGATACTCGGATCGGAGACAGTAAAAAGTACTTTGGCTATAATCGATTAAATCCTGCTGACATTTGTACAAGGATGGAAGAGTCGCAAGTTCGACTCCCAGCTTATAAATCTAAAAACCCTTCCACACTATCTGTAAATACATCATTTGTTTCCTGTCAATGTGGCACTTGACGACGGTTTTTGGCCCCAAATGGAAAAAGTGATTCTACAATTTAATTGAACCACTATCCGTAAAATTATTTACCGTTTGAAATAGGACTCCTACATAATAAATGATCGATACACACCCATACTGAAACCCTTTGAACTCAGGATAATATATTGGAGGAAATCTACGAGATTCAAGTTATTAGTATTAGGAATATATACATACACAGAATGTACATATGATATTATAATTCAATATTTATTATTTTATATATAAGGGGTTTGAGATTTGTGCAAGTTCATCATATATTATATTGCCGAATTACTTAATATTATTGTATTCTGATTGGAAGGGTGAGTGAGCCAGTGGAATTACAGCCACAAGGAATCGCCATTGGTTCTATCAAAGATACTATATATACTTCTCGTTAGTTTAATTTTTCCGGCGCTAGTCAAGTTATACGGACATATTTTATTTCAGTCATTTTGTATAATTTATTATTATTTCCAACGTGTCTCTTTATTTGTGCGACTATTAACTTATTTGGATTTAAATCTCAATGATATAGAGACGGTTTCTACTTTAGTTTATACATTTAATATTGAATTATATAGAATGATATAGATTGTAGAATAATAATGATGAATAATAATAATTCATTCATTCATGAATAGCCTGTAAATTTCCCACTGCTGGGCTAAGGCCTCCTCTCCCTTTGAGGAGAAGGTTTGGAGCATATTCCACCACGCTGCTCCAATGCGGGTTGATGGAATACACATGTGGCATTATTTCGTTGAAATAATGCATTTTATTTGTGTATTGTTCACCCTATCGCCGATGTTATGGTTTATAAATACAAAGAACTTTTAGGTTATTTAATGTTTAGTGTACGTATATTATAATAGGTATATTTAATACTGGAAATCGTTTAAAAAATAATTATAATATTTGAACAACTACACAATTAAATGTCATAAGTTACTGTTTCTGTTCTCACAGCTGGAAGTCAAAACCGAGTTCGTGATATGGAAATACACCAGCCGGTATATCTAGTTAGGATGCAATCATGTGCAATAAAATGCGTTCTATTATTATTTCTTAATATATGAGCCAAAATAAGATAATGTTAAAAAAATACTTTAGTTTGTCCGTTAAATTTATTATCAGACTGTAAATCACTTGTGTTTTCCTGCTACATAAAAAAATTATATGTCAAATGTATTACGTAATTTGATTATTTTTATTTAATATAAATAATAAAGAGTTATAGTACCCAAAAATAAAAACAATAGAACCTTTTTTTTTCTAACTTTTACAAGCAAAAGTTCTAAACACCTTTTCACCCTTTTAGGGGCCGAAAATAAAAATAAAATGAACTCTAAGCTTCGTTCGGGACTAAAGGAATTAGTTTCATAAAAAGGTTTCCCGTCATTTTTGAAATAAGCGCTTATTATAGTACACACGCATTAAACAAACTCTTAAAAATATTACATATAGGTATATATATGTATTGCATATATAATGTTGAAGAATTTCAAAACTATCAATTTACGAATTGACTTTCTAAAACCAATTTTATAACTTTACTAATATTATAAATACGAAAGTAACGCTGTATGTCTGTTTGTCTGTTAAAACTAAAGCAATGAACCGGATTTGATGAAATTTGATATGAAACAATCTTAACCCCAAGGAAGGACATAGATTTTTTATACCTAAAACTTTCGACTGTCCGCATGTCCCCCCTCCCCCATGCCAACACGTATCACGTGGGCGACTCTACGATCAGAAACTAGTAATATTATTAATGCAAAAATTAGTTAGTTAAGTACTACTGATCATCATAAAACCAAAGGACGTAGGGTACATAACACTTGCAAACCCCTACCCCCTTGAAAAACGCGGGCGAAAACACGGGCGGAAACTAATTATTATATAAATATAAGTTTCACTCTTTGTAAAATGCAAATACATGTAAGGTAGTTAGTAATACAATCTTTAATTAGAGACAGTTATTTGGTTTTTTTAGATATATTAACTTATTTTTATAACATTTGTTTTTTAACTTCAACAAAAATGATTCATAAATTTACATACATTTTTACTCGACTATTATTAACCGTGCTTATACTATCTTAGATAATTTTAAATTCAACATATATTATTTACAAAAAAACGATCGGTATTACCTCGTGAAATTTCTATTTAAACGAACTCATTTAATTTTAGTTGGTACTTTCAATTCGATGCGCATCTGAATTCAATAAACGCTGGTATGAGAACTTTGAAGAGCATGCCCGACCAGTTTGCTAATAACGTCGACGGAGTTATGGATCGTAATGACGTTTATCTTATTTAATGGCTATGTATGAAAACTATGGACTAAATGTGATTGAAGATATTATCATATAGTTAAAAAATTGGTAATCAAACTCAATTTACTTCTGGCGTTGAGCATAAAATAAATTTAGCTCAAACCAATAAATGGCTCCTAAAAAAGAAGTCGATTTCATTTAAAAACAGGCAGTTTGTTTAACAAATGTCTTTATTGTGATCTTAATTTTATATTAAGCCGACCGGGCGGGCTTTCAATAACGCTTGCCTACGGTTTCGGCGATAAAAACGAATATAAAAAATATAAGTGTGCTGCTCTGAAAAACAACTTTGAGAAAAGTCCGTCTAACAATAGACTACTTATAATGCTAATCTAATGTTCTCCTACCTTTAAATAACGTTTTATTCTACATCCGACGATAAGAGCCATTTCGTGAAACGAAGTTTTTTTTTTTTGGTAGATAATTTATCAAGTTGCGAGAAACGTGTGTCTTGAGTTATCCGGACAGAGTTACACGACAATAGCGGTAGGATCCGTGGGAAAGATCTACCACCGCGTCAGCAAACCCGTTCAAATTGCAACGGTATTCTCAGTAATGTTATTCGAATTAGACTTATCTGAACATCATATTATTTTACGACTTCTTATTTTATTATTTACCCAATATACTGGCAATCGATAATTATTACATTTTAAGTATTCAAGATGTTTAAATATGTGTTGTTAGATTTACTAAAAATACATTTATCACCAATACACTGTACTCAATTTATTTATTTATTTAACAAATTATTAAAATTAAATTATGTATAAGCCAGCATTATATTTTTTACAGCATAGTGTCGAATGGTATATAGTGTCCAATGGTATATGGTAATAGTTGTAGAATGGTAGTACCTTCGCCATTACCCTAATCGAGCGTATAAGTATCCAAGATACAATATACGGTACAAAACCGACAGGATTGAATCTCGTGTAATATGTATGTATATTTATTTTTATGATAATATATGTATATTGATAATATAATCGTTATGATGGCAATGTTATAAAAAAATGGCAAATCACACCATTTTTGGTATGTAATAAATTATAATGTATTAACACTTCTACAAGAGTATTGAAGTCATAGACATTACCAAGAGTATTGACCAAGACGTAGATCGCTGGCGGCCGCCCAACCCTTCAAACCGAGCGACACAAAGTGATCGCGCGTTTACCGCCTTCATTTGGCAATCTTTTGCTGCATAATGCGCCTTCAATCCAACTTACCGTTCAACTCCTTTGAATTATTTAATTTTGGACTGAACGAATTTAAAATTGAGCGAACATAATACCTAGACTAGAACTATTAGATAGTTATATTATTTGTAACGATTTGTCACGTAAACTTAAAAAATCTTTAAAATTTGTATAATTAATAAAAAATTAAATGATGATGCATGATGCAGTCGTGACCAATTACTTTATTAAGCAAATTGTGAATGTCATGGTTCCTTTCCAAAAGAAAATTAAAATGGAATATAATATCATCTAATAATGTTGATACATATATCAAATAAGAAAACGTGTAATATTTTAAATGGTATCTTTTAGAAGAAAATTCGTACATTATCTTTTCTTTATCTGTAAAAATAAAAATACAAAATATATCTAGATAACATAGCGTTCACGAACTCACACATTTACTTATTGTTTACAGGAAAACCTAAACAATAAACCCTATGTCTGTAAATTCTCATGGGTCATCCACCCAAAGTACGAAAATCTCTCAACGTCCATCGGAATCGGTTGTAGCCCGTTATTTTAGAATCGGATCGAAAAGAGATCTATGTATTATTTAAAAAAAATGTTTCTATATATATAAACAACAGCAGATCTAAGATAATTATTAATGTGTTTATATTGTTTTTAGAAGTTACATCATTACTACTACTACACATAATAAACTATGCAACTGCCTCGTTGGTCTAGTAGCCAGATATAAGGCATCAGATTCCGAGGTCCAGGTTTTAAACCCCAGGTCGGGCTGATAACAAGTTGCTGGGTTTATCTACAGAAATTTCAGTAACAGCCCGGATTCCGGAATTTGGAAGTGACTCATGCCTCGGTAAGCGCGTAAAGTGTAGTTCTGCGCCTAAACTCGTCCAGTCGTGTCAGATTTGCCTTCCCATCGGATTAGGGAGGGAATAGAAGGATGATCTGTGCACGCACAGACTTGTGCACTATAAAAATATATGTCCTGCGTAGTTGCTGGTCTCCCTTTGGATTAACCGCGGTAATCGAAATCGGTCGGGATGACATCAATAAACTATATATTGAAAATGTTTTATTTCACTGAAATAATGCAGTATTGCGAAACAACCAGTAGGCTCACCTGATGGAAAGTGACTTCCACCGACCATGGACATCTACAACACCGGCAGGCTTGCAGTTATGATGCCGCCTTTAAAAAAAGTGTAGGTTTTTCTAGGTTCCGAATGCCAGATCGGTTCATTAAAACGGCCAGAGAAAGCTGATCCCACAGAGTGGTTGTTCAGAGCAACCAATGTCTTTATAAATCGCGTTGTTGTGAATATTTGGATATCGAGGTCGTGTGGATAAAATTTATAATTATGACGCCGACGGTAAAATATAGCGGCCGCAATTATTCTATACAATTCCTCGAAACATTCTCTATGAAAAATGCGTTTAAAGATGCATATTGATTCACATATCTGAGCAAATACAAGCAGCACTCTACGTTGGTCAATTGGAAGAGGCTCTTACTAAGAGGTAATAATAGTACTCCACGAGGGACTGAATTTGCGCCTTGTACAGTCTTAAGCAATAAGCCGACGTCAAGTGCTCTCTTGCCTTGATGTGCACACTAAGCTTTTTAGACATTAATTTGACTTTACCTTCAGATTGACACTCGAAATATCGACGCCGAGTATTCCGATACTAGCTGTAGCAAGGGGAATGTTATCAAAATGTGGAGGTACGACAAATGGACTTAAACCTCGATTTCAGATAAAAGTTTATTCGAGTTCTCGTCGACATATTCCCGAAAAATATTAGCGCGGTCGATGTCTTCCGTACTGGTGCTGTCGTCTGCATAGCAGTAAATATTGCTGATTTGTGACACGTCATTATTATGTAGATGAAACAGAGTAGGTTTAACGGAAGTTTAAAAGAAAATGAAACAACTACTTCTTATGAGTGGAATCTTCCTATGCTATATATTCTATAATATCCTATGAGATATTGAGAGTAGAATGAATCAATTAAAAACTCGTATATTTATTCAATGGATTTAATAAAACTTATCATTTAACATTATAACTACATAAACATAAGAATCCAGTGGATCTGGCGAAATACCACTTTACAAATAATCCAAATCTAGGTTCAGTAAATCAGTATTATTTCTTAAAAACAATCCAAATATTCATATTCAAATCTTTATTCAACATAGAAGCATTGTATTTGCTCATTGATTGTCCAAAATCTACCTTCGGAAAACCCACGGAAGAGATTTCTTGAAACAGATTTGACAGTGTTTATACCACCAAGCCACTCGTCACCCGCCATTCATATAATCAATAAAAAATATTAACTATAAAAAATGTTTGTATTTATCAAATACTTTATATAAAACAAACCCAAAATTAGTCACAATCAAAGAGCTGGGAGAATCCTGATGTAGAAATAAGCTTTCCTTTGTTACACTGTTTTGGTTTAGATTAAAGAAATATAAGAACATTAATACGCATAAATGATAAAATTAGTTAAATAAATGTATTTTCGAAACAAATTCGCACTTAGAAAGGCTACCAATATTTAATAGGAATAGGGAAATATCAATAAAAAGAAAAATTTTGTTTAATTTTATTATCAATTAAACTCTTAAGTTAGCACAATAAATATCGTCAATCTCAATTGGAATGTAATAAATTATCTACTATTTTAGTTAACAATGGATACTTGTATTCTATTGAAATCCTTTGGAATTTCAAATTTTACAATATTAATCCTAAGTAAATTCTGAGTAAAGAATAACTCCTAGTAAATACAACCTGTAGAAATATTACAAAATTCCTTATTATTAATGAAAACAATTTTTTTAAATTTACGCCGGTTTTAATTTAAGAAAATTACTTTTTAAAAATTAATCTGCCAATTTTTCGATAAAAATATACTGGCTGAATATAAAAAAAAAAAAAACTAAATTATTTATGAAAGAAATAAGAACATTATTACTTTACTACATAATTTTAATTCATCAAGTAATTATTGTCTGACCAAATAAAATTAAAAACTTAATTTTTAATCATTCATGGCACTCGTACAAAAATACTTGTTATTGCTTCAGTTACATTAATATATCAGATTAAATTTTTTCACAGATAATATATATTTATATAATTCTATATACTCTGCAAAATACGGTTACTAAACACACCTCTATACATATTGAGGACATCATTTTTTTGTCTTCTAGAAAAAAAAATAAGATATCGTTTGATTAGTGTCGTTCACTAATTAAATTAAATTAATTAACATATAAATTAAAAATAAAAAGACTATTTCGTTATCATAAATAAAACTTGAAAGGATGTTCTTTTTACTTTATAATGTTATATAACATTTAATTTAATCGCCATCTCAATTCGAATCCAATATTCATTAACTAAATATATAATAATCTTTATATCTTTTTATTAAATTAGAAACAGCCAAAAATAATAGCATAAATACTATTTTTGGCTTTGATGATTCACAAAATTTTCTCAGTTCAAGGTCAAAGTGCGTTACTCCAACGCTCAAGACCCACGACTGTGAATTAGTTAATGATATAGCACACAAGATTTATAAACATTATATTTAGGTACAAAATATCACAACAAGTATTTCAATATTAAACTAGCTAAAAATCAAATGACATATTATATAATTTTCCAAGCTGAAACATGCTCTATTTCAAAGCTGTTAAGCTTTAAAATTGCGTCTTTATATTTTCAACATCTATATGATACTCCTTTAAGGATATCTCCACGGTGTTATGATAAACTTATAAAAATAATACTACATAGGTAAGTACCTACCAGAACACATTTGACTTGTAAAATTGGTCAAAATTTTAAAGAATTGACAATTATCTAAATTATTAATAATATTTGTATTATATATTAACAGATTTCTTTACGATGGCCACTCGGGGTGAGTTCGAATATAATTTCTTGAACATCTCCTGTATGTTATTGTCCGGAAACAAATTACACAATGTAACTGAAACAAGAGTTTTTATTAAGTAGAATAACTTAACGCCGGCACCGCAACGAACGGACACACAAGACGAACTGGATCAATTCGTTGAGAGCTCATGCACATCACAAACTGAACAAAATGAATCCGTCACATAGTTGTAAAGTTATTAAATACTGTAGGAAAACATATTAATTTGCACGTCACTAAGAAGAAAAGTTAGTTAACTATTTTGTTACTGTCTGTCAAAATCAAAATCAAAATATACTTTATTCAAGTAAGCTGTTACAAGCACTTTTGAATCGTCATTTAACAAACTATTTTAAGTAAAGCTACCACCGGTTCGCGATGTAGATTCTACCGAGAAGAACCGGCATGAAACTCAGTAGTTTCAACATCTAAAAATATAGTCATTTTAGTTAAATACTACTGTTAATATATAGATTGTATAACGCCAATAGATTTTTTTTTATTTATCAAATATAAAACATTTCTAATCTTAAATGTTAAGTCCCTTATGTTCATTGTCCAGTGTGTTGTACCTGTCAAAATATATACCTACCAGTTCGAGGTAACCTCGTCAGCACAGCTCATACTAAGTCAAAGTCTCTATTTAAATTTTACGGATAATAATTATCACGTACCTTCAAGTAAAACGAAGAGTAATCGTCTATTTATTTCTTGAGTTTGGAACATATCAAAAACTGTAAGGAGACCTCTACGAGCTGCATCAGTCCCCACTATGTGTCTGAGATCGTCTGAAACAAACATAAATGATTCATTACAGAAGCTCATATGGCTGCTGATCTTGCATATAAAAATAAATTCTTAGTATCAGTCCAGATTTAGAATGCACGTAAGTTGTTGGTCCTACAACATAAAACTATCTCCCCCTCTCCAGTTGTTTCGAATTTCCTATTGGACTTTGGGAATAATCGAATAGAGTGCGTTTACACACACATTTATACAGTATTGCAAAGCAACACCTGCGTAGGAGTTGTCCAGTCCTTGAGATTGACAGTTGTTGCTAAGAATCGGTCGGCCAGCAGGTAGCTAAGTCAACCGGATATTGATAATTAGATTTTAAAAGCTAGTTTGTTAAAGCTTACTGACTACGGAATGTTAGACGTTATAAACTTTGCTTATAAGGACACACAACCGACTCGTGTTGTTATGAAAAATATTTATTGTAACACAAAACATTTTAAGATGTCATAATTTTTATATAGTGCCGCTCGTGGTCGCAATTTATACGACAATCTACTCATTCCAAACTATGTTCGTTAAAATAAACAATCAATCCTCTAGAAATTATTATTTGCCTTCTGCTCTCCATAAATTATACTTGTCATAATAAAACAATTCTTAAAAACGTGCCAAAATCATCTACGACTAATGTTAACATCAATATTATTTCAATAATCCTAAAACAAATATCAGTTCGTAATTAAGTAAACAAACAAGATATTATAAAAGCGAAATACATTGCGACAGAGAGATACTTTAAAAAAAAACCGAAATGATTTTTAAATTAACTTCAATTATATTTAAACTTATCACAAATTAACCCTACGGACGGTGATTCCACTTCAAGGTGGAAATACGGAATAATCGTTGTTAAAAATTTATTACTAAAAACAACTTTGCAAAATGTTTACATCATTGCCGCATTGACAATTCGATATATCAAATATAATTCAATATATATTTCTATCGTCAACGTCGGCGATCTCCATTTGATAATTATATGTAATTTGCTACAGTAACAAAAGTATTTTCAACGCACACCACTATCGCAGCCAATATTTTAAAAACATAGTAAATTAGTATCAACCGCACAATACCGTGTCTCATATCGCATTGATAAAGCCCGAAACATTTGGCGATTCGCCAAATTAAGAATCGCGTAACTCAACCATGGTTTAACCTCAAAATTCTATATTCAAAATTTTCATTGAATTAACGAAATGAATAAATCTTTATCGTCTGTTAACGGATTTTCTTATAAAAAAAAAAAATGTATGAAATATTTATACCTATTCACTTCACTCGAGAAATTTTACTAGAAATTGTTGGGATAATCTTGTTGCTAGAATACGTGAATCTTAAGCGAATATTGCGGGTTCAAACAGGCAAGCCCCAAGAGTATTCATGTGTCTATTTTTTTGTTTATAATGCATCTTGCGCTCGGCAGTGAAGGAAAACGTCGTAAGAACTACATACTAAACGAGATATACCGACAGGTTTTTAAATGTAAATCTATCCGAATATTGGAGATTATTAATAGTAAGTAATACAGATTCATCAATTGGCTCACTGTTACGAATAATGAGGTTTAAAAAAACAACGTCAAAATACTTTATTTAAGTGGAATCGGTAAGCAAATAGATCAAACATTTGAACTTTTGAAGCATCAATCAAATCAAATATTTGATTGATGACATACGATTCCATGTTCAAGATAATAAAAATTCGGTACATTTTGACAACCTAATATTTGAAACGAATATTTTTTATTACGCGAAAGGAAGTTTTGTTTTTTCTATTATTAAATATAATCTCGATGCCAACTAAATTAAGGGATAATAAATCTTCTTTTTTTTTGTATATAAATATATCGTAGATACGTTTTGTTTTCTTTACTGGCTAGCAAAAAAATAATTGATTTGATATTTGATTATTTAAATAATGAAAAAATTAACAAGTAACGAAAATATCGCGTAGCAAAGACAAATAAATATATAGCTTGGTTAAAGGCGTAGCTAAGGCCTCATCATAATATTTCTCGTTTTTACAGAGGACAGATAACGGCAATCTTCTATAGGCCTAGGAACCAAACCGCTTATAGCAGTATTGCTATGTTCCGTTTTGAATGGTAAGTGAGCCAGTGTGATTACAGGCGATGCATTGACGGTTTAACGATTTCTATTTCTTACATTTCCAATGCTTTGAATATGTGACTACTTCGTCGGTCCTTCGGAAATAAGTGGTATTTTACAAAACGTTACGACGTGATAATGTATTCGTACTAAAATACTGACGTGTTTCATTCGACTTCGAAAAGCAGGAGTTTTTTTTTCAATGATATATTGTACAATATATTGATCTTATACTTTTGATTAAATAAAACATATTTTTGTAAAGTAATTATGATATTGCAATCAAAGTTAAAAGTTTTAAGTGTGTTAAAATTCGGAGAAACGACCCATTGAATACTTCACGCGTTAAAAGCTTTTATCTAAACTTATTGTAATTCTGACACGCGTATCAACAAACTCTCAGTCAAGCAATGGAATAAGTCTCAATCCCTTTCCATAATAAGTGTGATCATGGAACAGAACGTTTCTTAATAGGGTATGTATTATACAAATATTTATCGTATGACATTAGTTTATGACAAGTTATGTGAGGCAGGAGATATGTGGCATGTGTTAACGTACACACACACACCACATCTCATCACAACCAAACAGTTAAGTATAACATATCCTCTTAAAAACACAAAACAAAACAGCAGTCAAAACGTAGACATTTGTCAAAGCTAAAACTATATATATTAAAAATTCTGTATTAATGACTTCCAACGACAAATCATTGAGGAGTGAAAAGTAAAACCCTGACGCTTGTTGCAGCTTAAAGCTGACTGCGAGATATTTAATCCCATCTATATAACATCACTTACAATTTTCAGTATTAACGTGTTGTGCAAAAATATTCCAACCTTTAGAAAGAGTACAAAAATATTTTTTATTGTGACAGTACATGTTAGACAATGTTATGCATGTGTGTGTAGTACATGTGTACCGTCACAATAAAAATGTTTTTCTCTTTTCAATCTTAATAACTTTTAGTTTAAAGGCATTGGTGTATCTATAGTAGGATGGAATATATTTTCTGCACAAAATGGTCCAAGTGTTATGATTTTTTTGTAGTCCAATAAGTTTATTTTTTTCTTTCTTACCTGAAGCGGCAGACAACAAAGCAATTTTAGCAGCTACCCTCGTCCTGGCCTTTGTGGCGGTATCTCTTGATACCGCGCTCGGGTTGTCTCGGTTCGTTAGCCATTGTCTAAAAAAATAAACACGATTTAATTTTTTCATTTACATACTTTAAAAAATGACGGAGAAATCAATTTACTTACTTAAACGTTTTCAAATACTGAACTACATTCCTTGGAGACGTCAATGACGACACAAATTCTAAAACTTTTCTGAAAATATAAAGCAAATATAAGTACTAAGTACGATATCATGGAACGTGAAAGACTAAATGACGTTATGAATCTTTTATTTTCTGCTATAAACAAGTATCCTATAAGTTAGCCGACGGTCAGTCACTAAATCTATTAAATTCCATTCAATACTAACTCATACACAGTACACGATCCGTGCGCAATCAATGGAAAAAAAACAATTTACATAAATATATTTACTTAATCAAGTAATGGCCGAGATTTCATGGAAAACATAAATATCTTAGGAATTAGGGATCAACTCAGGCTCGTAAACTAAATTTTCGTTCTTA
This sequence comes from Vanessa tameamea, assembly GCF_037043105.1. Lineage (NCBI taxonomy): Eukaryota > Metazoa > Arthropoda > Insecta > Lepidoptera > Nymphalidae > Vanessa > Vanessa tameamea. Next base: position 9,217,132 of record NC_087316.1, read on the forward strand.
ATTAGTGTCAATAATTCATGTCATGCTTGACGTTGTAGGAAAACATCGTGAAGAACCCAGCATGCATTGAAGCAGCGTGGTGCGATAAACTCCAACCCTACTCCAGTACTAAAAGTAATACAAAATCGTGTAATATATCAACGTACCTATTAACTCGATCCGCGATGATAGTCCTCAGTGGCGCTAGAAGACGCCGTCGCAGCCACAAACCTCGTATACCCAAAACTTCCTCCAACAATCGTAAAGGAACGCTTTCGTCGCTATCCTGTTAAAAAAAAAGATTAAACGATTGAGGAGCTACGGTTTTACATAAAGACAAGAAGATATATTATTAAAATCTTTTGAATATAATTAAATATTTTTTTAATTTAAATGAGGGAGTCAGTCTGGAAAATGGGCACCTGATGGTAATTGGTCACCACCACCAATAGACACGGCACTGTAACAAATATAAACCATCCCTTCAACATCCATACGCCAGCATCTTAGGAACTAAGACGTTATGTTCCCCTAATGCCTGTAAACCGGAACACAAAAATACAATTGCAATTTGGTAGAATATGTAATGAATACTGCTGTAATGAAAACCCACTCGAACCTACCCAGACCAAGTCTGTCTGAAAAGACGATTTCATGGACTTATACATCCGAACAACAACCAGAGACTAACTTAGGGTTTTTAACAGTCTCAATTTCAACAGCAAACTTTAATATTTTAACTTCTATTCACTAAGTTTCACCTACAAATTTAAGTATTAAATATATTCAACAACAAACTTACTTGATCTTGCACGTCGTTTGAGGTTGCAGACCTAATGTCGTCATAGCTTTCGCCACTTTTTCCTTGAAACACTTTTGATATACCTGCACACGAGAAAACACAAATTACGCCATATCACATATGGATAAATAAATTAAATATAATCAATGTTCACACTTTTTTTTTTTGGTAATATTAAACCTCATCTATATAACAAACAAAAAAACGTGTTGACAAACGGATGAAAAAAAGGTGATGTAAACTATTACGTCATACTTAGTAATCTATTGATAATAAGGAGGGTATATACTTTAAATACATTTCGAAAAGATCAACCCAAAAGACGTGTGAAACATAAATCAAACCAAATATTCTTTAAGTAGGATTGTACAAACACTTTTCAATCGTCATTTAAAAAACTATATTAAGCGAAGCTACCACCGGTTCGGAATGCATATTCTACCGAGAAGAACCGGCTAGAAAGTCAGTAGTTACTATTTTTCAACATTTAAAAGTACAAAATTATGTTAGTTAAATACTTTTGTGTACGTATGTAAAACATCTTGCCTGGAAGTCAACAAGTATTAGCACGACTTTTTTTTTATCATCTATATAATCTTGTATTGAATAATATGCCTTCTTTGCCGATGCGCTTTTTACAAATGATTTGAATATATGAATCGGCAAAGTTAAAATTATCTGCGGATATATAGATTGCATAGAATTTATAACAGTATATTTAAAAAGGAGAATTAGTCCGAACTGAATATATTCTAATGAAAATCAATAATATAACAAACATTGTACAACGTCTGAATCGACATAACAATTTAGCTCTTTCTATGAACATTAATTTGAGATTCTTAAGACAAAGCATCGTGTCAACAGTAGTACTTTATCTTTGTGGAATATGAAATATTTTTGTTGGCATTTTTATAAATTATAAAATATGACATCTCCACACAACCATGCCTTAGCATTGCTTATAAATAGCTGTTTTTTTATTAAAAACTATATGAGTTCTTACCGTCCATTACACCGTCCACGGTATTAGCGAATTGATCAGGCATACTCTTCAGAGTTCTCATACCAGCCTTTATTGAATTCACTAAAAGGGCATCGATCTGAAAATTCAGTCGAAATATTTATTATACGAAACACATTTAAATTTAGGACTTTTACACAACAATATATTCTTTTAATATTTTAAACGTGTTAGTAGGTTCATTTAACCGACATCTTGAATAAAATAATGCCGCATATATTATCTATGACTTGACTTGACTTGACTATGACTATTGCTTTTACGCAAGGGGTACGTTGATGGCGAAAGGAGGGCCTTAAAGTTTTTGCAGTGCCAATATCCATGGACAAAATGACCATTAACCGTCCAAAAAGTTACTATATAAAAATATAAGCATTATTAAAACGCTTTAAAATATATATTTTTAAACAATCCATATTCTTTTAAAACATCATGTCATATTTATAGTATACAAGTTAAAAATTAAAAAAAAAAAAACATTTATAATATTTTCTATAAAATAACCATATTGAATCCAACAGCCTACTTAAAGTCATCACCCTCTCGATCGCGTTATCGAGTAAATACAAAAATTGATTACATCACGTCATGTATATCTTACCGAATTACCATGTCTCTCGGTCTGTATCTCCGGACTAAGGAAACCCCCCAAATACTGCGACGACAGAAGCGCCATATACCTGGCGTCCCTCGAAATACTCGTCAAACTCTGTAAATAGCTGTTAAGCATACGTTTCCGGTTCTCTAAAACACTTCGAGATGTATTTTGAAATGTCTTCTTAGCCGGAAACGGTAGATGGGCTAGTTCCGGCCACTGTGAAATAAGGGAAAGTGAACATTAACACAAGTTTATTTGTTTCGTATTTTAAATTCTGTTTTGTTTACAGAAAATTTAGTCGCTCTGATCGAAATGTGGTTGAGGCCAATTTCGAAATCGTAACATAATTATGAACGAATAGAGGAATGTTGTTATTTTTAACCGACTTCGAAAATAAAAGAAGGTAAACCATTAACATTTGAACTCGCGTCATTTAGAACCGATTTGAAACATAATTTTTTTTCTTTGGGTATAATTCCCATTAGGCCCCAAAACATTTGAAGTCGATTAAAAGCTGCAAATGTAAATAAACGCTTTGAAAACATTTCTTGATAACAATATATTAAAATAGAACCTTCTCTTTGATAGAAGCGTGTAAGTCATAAAAGTCGCTGTATCGTCTGTATATATGCCAGACTTCATTATCGGACGCTCGAGTCACTGCAATCGCGTATATCCCAAAAGTTCTACCTTTATCTTGAACGAGAGCTGAAACGTAACAATATATAACGTAAATATCGCTCTAAATGTAACGATTCAAAGAGAGATACGTTTAATAGAGTGCCTTACCTGTTTCAATTATATAAGCCGACAAAGGCGACATCATATTTTTTGCGCTCTGACTTATCGCCGAATGCGACAAAGACAGGTTGCTTGTGTTCGTTGACTTTAGATTTGAGGGACCTAGAAATAAATATTCCTTAAGAGTCAAGAAAGAGTTTTAACTAATGTTAGACAGTGTAGGTATTGAATATGTCTAATCATCAATGATTTAATGATTGATTAATGATTAATGATGAATAATTTTTTTAATGAGAATGCCCAAATTCGTGACGATACAAAATGTTTAAATATTGTGGATACTTACACATTAATAACGAGAGACAATACAAAAGATTACAAGTGGACAAATTCGCGGAACTTCATGTCAATTGAACAAATAAATCGACTATTCAGAACTGGCTAATGGGCCACCTGATAATAAGAGATCACCGCTGCTCATTAGCACCGTAAGGAATTTTAACCGATCCTTACATCACCAAAGTGCCACCAAGCTTGGGAACTAAGATGTCGTCCCTTGTGCCTGTGGTTACACTGGCTCACTCATCCATCAAATCGGAACACAAAAATACTAAATATTACTGCTTGGCGGTAGAATTTACGATCAGAACCTACCAAGAAGGGCTTGCACACAGACTTGCCATCCAGAAAACTATTCGAAATTTCGTTTGAAATTTTCGTTTTAGTGTGACGTTCTTATTCGTTCCAGTGGCTTCATGCTTTAAGCTATGATAGGCGACAGATTACTATGCGTCGGAACTCGGGAAAACCAGTCCAGTGATCTATCATTATTTGCCTCCTTTGCCCATTAGCTTTAGTGCTAAAATAAAAAAACTATACATAAATTTTACCCGCACACTCGTTGACCATTCTCTGCGCGAAGCTGCCAACAATATCTGACCGTGATCGATTGTGTCTCGCTCCAGTCACTGGTGTGACTACATCGCCTGTGGTGATCACGAAAAACGCATTAAAACACGAATATAAAATATAGGCCGTCCATACATTTCAAAATTGTTAATATATTTAATAGAGTGAATACTTCAAAAAGTTTTCATATAAATAAATTGTGTCTTCTAATTACGAAAACCATAAAAAAATTAAGCATCCTTATCGAAATTTAAAAATGAAAAATATATAAACTCGTATATGAAGAACGTCGCGCGTTAACGATTTAATAAATGTATAGACGGCCATTGTTGTAATAAAACTATCAATAGTATCTACGGCAGTAGTCCTACGGGAAATAAGATTAAAAACGAATGTGCTTTCGTGTCGATTGGCACTTATATCCACGCAAACACTGAACGAGCACGCGGGTATCGTGCGAAAGAACCAAAAGAAAATTCTAGCTGAATTACTAATATATAGAACTGCTACCCACAAGTACATTTGGGTATCGTATGATTCCTGTTACTTGGAACTCTTCGGGTCAAGGAGCGGGGAAAGGTGGAGGACTTGTTTGAAATATTATATTTATACTTCGTTTTGTTAAATAATTTTGGCAACTGGCTGAGACATGTCTTCATTATTTTCTTGCACTTGTCTGTTGATAACATTCATATGATAAATAACCGAGAAATAATCAAAAATAAATGTATTCGTGAACAATTGTATAAAAAATATTGTAGTGTAGAAGTGACTTTCTTGTTTAAATTGAACCGTTGTAAAATCGAACTCACCGCCGTATTTGAGATTATCCATCTTGTTCTCTCGACCATAATCACTGGAAAAATGAGAATTATTTATTTTCAGTTTTACAAACTTGCATAGCAACGTAAGTTATGTTAATATTACCTATTCATTTTATTTGGTATATCTTTATCACTATCCAACATGAAATCCGCCTGCCAAGAAGGATCGTCCTATAAAAAATAATTATATCATTCGAAATCATTTCATGCACACTTCTGTAGCCGGTTCCAATGTCAGGTTTAAATATAAATAATTTATATCTTGAATTGATGACCTTATTGGTCGAAAGTTTAAATAAATCTATGTTATTAAATATGGATTCGTGAAAAAAATGCCGTTTTGTCGGCGAAGTTGCTGTCGGAACTCTGGGAGTAAAATTAAAGTGGATTGAATTATAAACAAAAGCATTAATTAAGAATTGTGTGCATATAGCAAATTAAATATCGCAATCGCATGGAATCCTTATGCTATTAAAATACAGTATTCACTACTAATATTAAATTTTTCAAACACGATAAATTCTGACCGCTCAGTGGTTACCCATTGCGTGATCGGCTGCTATCGACTATAAAATCTGACCAAGAATTTAAAAAATCTAATTTATAACTGAATTTTAACTAAAAAGTTGACAGTCCTAAAACATTCATAATTTTCTACCACGGTCCTTCGCAGAAATCTCAACGTCGACTCAAAATGCTTTCCGATGTCTGGCGACAGATGCAAACTCTCACCTCCAGGGCATCGCACACGGCCTTCTGCAGGTCGTCGAAGCAGACGACGGGGTTGGCGCAGAAGTCCTCCCCGTGCGTGGTGATCTTGCGCACGAGGTCGGCGTGGCAGTGCGGCGCCGCGCCCAGCACGGCGGCGCGGCCCGCCGACAGGTGCGCGTCCGCCAGCTCCAGCGCCGACGAGCGCAGGTTGTCGATCACCGCCTTCGACGTCGACGGCGCGTCTGGCCACACACAGCCGTATAGGTCTACTGGCTCACCGATACTTTAGAACAGCGATGTGCAACGGCTCCGCTCCGTTGTCGGAGACTCTGAGACTGCCTCGATGCCGTTTAATAACTATATAGCCGTATGGGACCAGTTCATTTTAACCTCAGAGCGACGACTCCGCTACCGTTATTCGAAGACTTGGAGCCTATTCTTCCACCTTGCTTCACTTCGGTTCAATAGGTGCGTGATAATTTAATTAAACATACTGGTTTTGGTTCAATGATACTTTTGGTGACTCCGTTCCTGACGATGAAGACTTGGAACTTGCTTCAGTACGATTCAAAGGGTGTATGAGAATTTAATGACACATACTGATTTCCCTTAGCCGGAAGACACTAACACATAAAAACATAAAAACTCCGTGGGAGTTTTTATGTTTTTGTACTAAATTATTTAATATTAGAACTGATGATTTAAGACTCAATAAAACCTTATACTTTATTAAATTTCACATATTTTAATCGCTTGACAATTTTATAGGAAAATGCTGAAAATTAAGCTTCAAAACGAAAACAAGTATAAAGTTTTTCTACCTCAGTTGAGCAATCACTTTTAAGCGGTATTCAATAACTATAAAAATAATATGTAAAATACCTGCTTCATTTAACTCAATCTCGAGCAGATATTGTGCGTTCGATTTCCAGGCAGCGACGGCCCTTAAAAACTTCAGTGTTCTCATTACTTCCTCTGATATTTTTTCTGTGCTGCTGTTGTTTGAAGCACCTTTACAAGTATCAAAATTATTTTTCATAGATGCTTTCAATGTATGCAACGGAAATCAATATTTTAATTAACTTTAACAATTAGTATCAGAAGTAACGACGGTACCACATACACCCAGACCCAAGACAACATAGAAAACTAATGAACTTTTTCCACATCGACTCGGCCGGGTATCGGACCCGGGACCTCGGAGTGGCGTACCCATGAAAACCGGGGTACACACTACTCGACCACGGAGGTCGGTATTTATGACAATTGACAATACAACATCCCTACTAATATTATAAATTCAAAACTAACTCTGTGTTACCTCTTCACACAAACCACTGAACCGAAATAGATAAAATTTTGGTATCGAGATAATTAGAGTCCCGGGAAGGACACAGTTTTTATTACGAAAATCATTCCTAAGGTTTAAAGATTGTATGAAAAATCAATGAAGGGGCGTGACGGTTCGTGTGCTATAGAGTTTTACAAATTTCGCGAAGGTAAAGCCGTGAACATGACTTGAACTCGACTTGAATATAGTCGACGGCATTTCCAATTCCATTATTTATCTGCCAAGATAGTAAAACGAGTATTTCTTACTAAATAAATCAAAATAGAAGGAAGATATACGTCTTACGTCTGTCATCATAACACTTTTTTGATGACAGTCGTTATAAAAAAATAATAATTAGAATATCAAATATATTATTTTGTTCTTTGTTGTAAATCTTGCTCTCATTACAAGTGGATATTGAAAATTATAAATTCACCTTCTTGAGGTCCAAGTGTAGCTCTCCTGGCTTGAATGATTCTAGACACATACTGCAAAGATGATAACTTTTGACGATCTTGTAAATCCCATTCCCCGGCACTGTCTCTTGAATGCTGTTGACGTAATAATATTGTTATTAAGAAAATGTGATTTCTGAAAAACACTTTTCGTAAATCGCTGATACATTTATGCTGAATATACAGTGAGGTACCGCTATGCTAGATTAGATAGAACTTGACGTAACAGCCGAGATGGCCCAGTGGTTAGAACGCGTGCATCTTAACAGATGATTACAGGTTCAAATCCAGGCAGGCACCAATGAATTTTCATGTGCTTAATTTGTGTTTATAATTCATCTCGTGCTCGGCGGTGAAGGAAAACATAATTTCAACGAAATTCTGCCACATGTGTATTCCACCAACCCGCAACGGAGCAGCGTGGTGGAATATGCTCCAAACCTTCTCAAAGGGAGAGGAGGCCATAGCCCAGCAGTGGGAAATTTACAGGCTGCTAATGTAAAATGACGCAACTTTGGAGTTCGGTCATCAAAAAGGTTATTGTAGAGTGGTCATATTATGAACGGGTTATTATTCGTCTATATATTATATTGTTCGTCTCATAAATTACCTTCATTTTTTTATCGTACTACGTACTACAAGGTCACATCACGAAATGTTAATAACCCCGGTAGCGTTAGTAAAATAAGAAAACTTTATTACATTTTATTAAAATACCAAACATCTTAATTGGATTAGAGGGACGTTACTGTATTCATAAAAAATAAATATAAGTCCTTACCAATTTCTGTATATCCTTCTGAACCAATTCAAATGTAGCGTCCAACTCTTCGGCATCGCTGCACGATCTTATAACCAAAAGAAATAATTCCGAAGACAAACAGGAATCTCGACAACACTGTTAACATAATTTGAATTGATTACGATTAGAATTTGATTTCTAAAACAATAGTAATAAGGTCCAAATTTAATATAACACACATCTCACATGCAGCTCACTAGTCTGATATTATTGCTAATCATTCAAATAAAGGTTGCCTATGTTTCTTCATTCTCTATACATTCACAAATCAATCATTTTATTGAATTGGAACTTTATTGTTGAACTTTTTTATATGTTTCAGTATCACGAACGAAATGTATCGTACCAGATAATTGTTTACGAAACAAATCCATTATAACGGCTACTGGACAACAGCGATGTTTATTTAATAAAATGTATACCGCTTGATACTTACAGATCTTATAATGGTTCTATTTATATTATCGGGATCACTTAAAAGGTTTATTAATGGCCTCAAAACAATTGCTGATATCAAATCTATTAAAATTAATTTTAAAGCATGACACTTCCATGCCTCCTCTGGTGCTATTAAGTATAATATCGCTTCAGACACTTCACAGAGCAATGCTAAAATGATATCAATAAAAAATTAAAAATAAAATAAAATATTAGTAATTTAACTCTCATTATTATTTTTCATACCATTTTCTTTCTCAGGATCACTACAATATACATCCCGACATATTTGCTTGTTTTCTATTGAACACTCCAAATCAAAAAAGAGATCCGTAATGTTGTTGCTACTTATGTTCTCAGAACTGCTGTAGAATTTAGACTTGCCAAAAGTTTGTGTATCTGTAACAGTTCAGACAAAAGATTGTTCATAAATTTACACAAAAGCAGCAAAATGACATGATGTGAACTGCTTCGAAAATTTCTGTACCATTTAATGTGTCAGCATGTAATATATTTGACTTAAAGAAAGGTTTAAACTAGCTTCATACCAAATTTCACCAAATTTGGTTCAGTGGCCGTAAAAGAATAAGAGAAATTGAATTTCGAAATAATAATATTTTGTATAGATTCGTTTTTATTGATTGAATAATTCTGTTAATTTTACAGAAGATATTTAATATTAAAACTAGAAAAAACTAGTAGAAACCAGTTTAATAGTATAAAATAATAAAGAACTGAACAAGATCACAAAAATCATAAAATAAAATTTTCTTCTTACTAATATATACATATTAACCTCTGTTTAAAACTGAAGTCAAAGTTAAATTAACTATTTATTCTAATATCTATTGGTTTTTACATAAGCACTTATTTGTTGCCTATTGTATCATCAGCTGCGTCATTAGGATTTAACTGACTTATCAGCATTTCTGAGGGGTGAGTTTCAAATGATTCTCATTGAACTTTAGAAACTGAAGTCAGATTTATTACAAACTAGATTGTCCACATGTAAAGAGAAAGGCAAATGTAAGGTCACATTAAATAGTTTCCTGTACACCAAAGTATGAATGCAAAATTTTATAATAATGGATTATATTTATTTATTTATTTATTTGGGAAGCCAACTTGATATACAAAGTATCTAATTCATTATATACATCAAGTCAAAAATATTACCATGTACAATCAGAGTAAGAAAACCTTCGTCAGTTTTCAAATTCATTCCTTTATCAAGTCGTAAACTCTTAGTATCTTCTGAATCTAAAGCACTAAACAGACAAATGCATATAAAATTAAACTAACATTGTATGATAACTTGGTTCAAAATAGTGTAACATCTTTGGACTACGTCTAGTGTCATATCAACATAAAAACTTTTTTATGGCCTAATTAGTCATTACAAGATTTAAATTAGATATGATATCTTCTACTGAATTGTCAAAGTCTTTCAGTGTCATATATTTACTTGCAATATTTTGCAATCTTAGAATAAAAACGCTTGTAATATTATTCGGCCGTTATTTTAAGTGACGGTTAATGTAATGACGTGACTTGTGATGAGTGATTCCATCGGTACCGGGAAGTGGTGGTGATTCCTTGGCCTACAAAAGCGGCGGATATACCCTATCGAAAATCTATGGGGTTTGGTGTTGCAGCGGTGGATAAATAATAACGATAGAACCAAAGCAACTGTCGTAGAACATTGCCGAAGTGTCTAGGAGAGCTTCAGAGGAACCAACATATGCTCTCACCTTGTTGGATCAATGCGACAGCTACTACAAGCTGTGATTGATACGAATGGCGGATATACTCGTTTTTAATAAAATAAATAAGATTTGTTTAAATTAATAAATTTTGCCATAATTACTATTTATTTTTACTACTTCCGTCTTCCCGAAGATTTTATGTTTTCCCGGCATAAAAAGTATCCAATATGTAATACCAGCACATATTCTATCTGTGTGCAAAATTTTATCCAAATCCGTTCAGTAAATTTTACGTGAAAGATTAACAAACACATCCATCCATACCTCAGAGAAATCAGCCAGAGCCACACACTCTCTTTTATAAAAGACAAGGCAATGTCTTAATCTCCGATGTTACACGAGCATTCACGAAGGGCTATGAGTTTTTGTGAAAAGTTGGTAATTATCATACCGATTGACGCCTTCTTATGATTATTATAGCTTTTAAACGCTATTATACTCTTTGCTAGATGCGACTTATAATGACATTGCGACGCAATATGTAAAGGTCTCAATCGGTAAAGCAGGTTATCGCTCATACTGAACACACGAAAATAGATCTTAAGGTGACGAACCTTTTCTTACCCCGACTGTACATCACTCTTACAGGCTAACTCGTCATGTAAGACAAAAAAAAAGAAAAGAAACAGACAAAAAATACTACTGTGCTTATTAAATAAAATAAATTACAAAAACAAAAATGAATAATAATTTAAATTATAAAATAAACATATAAGAAAATAATATAAATAATATTAGTTAGGATATGATTTTAAAAAGTTTCTTACAGTTACTTTACCTGGTGGCCATGACAAATCAGTTTCACTTTTGTTCCTTCTATGAGTTTTCTTCTCTTCCTGTTTCTTGGGGCTCGGCTTTGAGGTCCCATTGACCTCTTTGGCATTCACCAATTGTACATGTTTCAACCTCACTCTTGATTGCTTATATAATTTTAAGTGCAAAGTTAACTCTTCAGGAAATCTTGTAGACAGCATATGAATCCAATCCACGCTTTTCACTCTAATAAATAACAAATATAACATTGACTATTTAAGTATAATAAATTGTAGATTAATGTAACTCATATGTATGTGTGTTGAAGAAAAATATGGTTTAGTTTTAAAGGGTAAATTTATTAATGATAAAACTCATTCTAGCTCCTTTGTTTTTGAATAACACTTATTAAAATGTTTTTTGATTTACTTTTCATTCTATTTATATTTAATGCATGATATTTATTTTACTGTAAAATATATATAAAATGAAACAACATTATAAGACCAGAGTTACTTATCATAATGGGATTGTTTGCTTGAAATTAAACATTGTAAGTTATCAACAATGTCAATAGCTTTCTCCGTTTATCTTTTTACTCTTGAATATAATTAAAAAGTGAATTACCGATTGGATACATTTGCTCCCGCGGCCACTACAAGCTTTCTTATTCCATATGATGTGAATTCTTGATCATCAGTAATTAGTTCATACCAAGGAGTTACGTAATCATTAACTATAATTGATACAATTTCATTTAGAAATGAGTCGACAGTTTCACTTCCTGTAATTCGACTATCAAATTTTGGCAAAGGTTTTTCATCCTGGAATACTTTCATAACCTACAATAGAAAAAAAAAAAAATTACAAGTTAATTTTGTTTGAACTTTTTTACTACTAAATATGTATTATATACTTAAATTTAATATGCAAAAATAAATTTAAAAAAGGAAACAAGAGTATTACATTATTTTTTTATGAGTGGAATTCACTTAATTACCTTAGAAGATTGTATGGAGAAGTTTGTTTGTTGTAATGGATCATCCAAACAATCAATATCAGCAGAGAATACTTTCTTGTTATCATAGCTCAAATATAAAATTGTCAAAGCACTGTAAACAAAACATATTTTTACTGATATAGGTACCTGAAACCAAATATATGAATACTTCTATTACTAAATTTTAGTTCAATTACTTACCCAAATAGGAAAGAAACTAAAAATATAAGCAAAGTAAGATACACTTCGAAACCAAGTAGAGCAATGGTTATGATTGATACTAGACCAAACCATCCTAAGAATCTAAAGAACGATGTCATCATATGTGATTCGAGATATAAACTGCAATTTAAAATAATATCAATAAATAAATTTACATTAATTAAAACAAAGCGATAAACACCACAAAAATAAATCACAAATGTTTCATGTCAAGATGACGTTTGACAAATGACAACTTATAAGTGCGTTCTGAAACATCCACCTGAATCAGTTTTTTAATAATTATGTAATATTTTTTTTCAATTAAACTATTCTCTTTTTATCAGCTCATATCAATTTATTTATACAACTGTGATTTTTTCGTAACTATCATTTTTATCTCTTGATAAGTTATAAAAAATATATTTAAAAAAAATAAAGTAAAATTTTATGAAAAATAAATAATAAACTTGGTCTTTGTGTTTTCTCATGTAGAATAATATAATAATATAAATGTTTTATCAGAAACTTCCAAAGATTTGGATTTGACTAATCTTTCCATAGTGATGCAACAGAGTAATAGTATACAGCTATTTTCTATCTATCCATTGAGGATCTCTTCGTCTAACATAATTTTTGGATGATCCTTTATACCTATTGTGATGTAGACTCGTGTAGAGAAATTCAACATGAATGTTATACTATATATTTAGCACCCTGTAGAGAAATAGATTTTAAAAAAAAGATAAAACAAGTATTTAATTTAATAAATTACTCGCAAATGAAATATACCTCTAGTTTTTAATTTATTTTTACATAAATAAACGACAAAATCATACATATTGATATAAAATATTTACTCAGTTAACCTAACAAATCCAAATAAAACACAACATACATTTTTTACACCCAAAAAAAATGGCGGTTCAATTCATATTAGCATACTTTTGTTTTGTTTTTTAGTAGTTCTAAAGGTATCTCCTAAATATATGTTATATAGCAACCTAAATGCAATTACTAAAACTACTAAAATAATAAAAACACTATAACATTTCAATTTATTTAAATACAACACGACCACAAGAACTGTTATTCAATAGTATATATTTTTTGCTACTTATTTTAGTAATACTACATAATTATTTTATTGTCAAACATGTCAAATGTTGTTTGTTGAATAACTTATGCCAAGTTACTTAAAAGACTGAAATTTAACACAATCATTTTAAAATTAAAAACTATGTTGTTATCACAATTGATTATAGAGCTTTGAAAAAAAGTGTTACAGAAGAGAAATTAGTATTAAATTAAACATTAAAACTACTATATAACTTCTACTATCATTTCAGAAAGTGCTTGAACAATTTTATTTATTATAAGTGCTTTTAAATACAATATTAATATATTTCCAATTCCATAATATTATACCTTAATTCAAAACTATAAAATCGTTAAATAAAATTAAAAATACATTGATTATCGACATGTAGACAGATTCATATCGGCACCATTTATAATAGAACAATTGAAATCTAGTCATGTATCAATAAAATAGGGGACATTGCACAATGAAGTACATTATCACTTATAGATATTATCACATTTTTATCCACCATCATAATTATAAAAATGCAACTTTTCACTGTTAATTTACTATCTATTAAAATATTTGAACTATTGCTATATCAAAGGCAGCATTCATTATAAAAATACATAGAGCAAGTTACAACAAAACGTTTTAAAATTGTGATATTTTTTTCATTGAATAAATACTTAAGCATTTCGACATTTTATGAGAGCACTTAAATAATATATGATTAATAGTGTCCTGTTTAAATTTTTATATACTACAAAATGTTATTAAAGTAAAGCCACTGATGTAGGAATAAACTTATAAATAAAACCTGACATGTTGATAGTTGATTTTCAAATATTTCGCCATTATTTCAGCCTCATAATTAATAATATAAAAAATACATATATGTATATAATCGAATCAATTTATTACATCAATTTACAAAGAATAAAACTTGGTAATTGCTGCATCAAAAAGCTTTTTTTAATACATAATACTTTATATTAGCAGACTCTTACTTGTAGAGTATGGCATTCTTTAGTTTACAAAAATCACAATATCGGGATATTTACATGGGGTCAAGACAAATAATAATATGTCTACTGTCCGCTCTTAAGCTTTCTTAGCTTCAAATAAAAATATGAAGCTGCTTTTTCACTATAAAAATATTAAATACCTAATTTAATAATTTTCGGTATTCCCCGAATTTTGAGATTGTCCCATTTGTTTTAAATACATGTATATTATTAATATTGCTTTGTACATATATAACCGTACTATTCATATTGATTCTGCGACTCTTGACCCATTTGTATGTGTGTAGGAGATCTGAGATCTTTGATTAGAAAAATCTCAGATCTCCTCTTGTATAATGCGAAGACAGTCTGAACTATTGAATTATATTAGTTGTGACATTAACAGTACTGTACTAAACAAACAAAAATTATGTTTAAAGATATACAGTTATATACAACATAATACATATGTGCTAAAAAGTGCAAATTAAATATACCATCGAAAATGTACTTGAATCAATTAATGATTGTATACATAATTAGAATTCGAGTAAATATGCATTAATAATAATGTTAAATGTGATAAGGTAGCATTGATTTGTTGGCAAATACCTTTCAATGGTCTAAATAATACATATAAAAAGATTTCAATTTATTTTCAGATCTTATCTGTATAAACAGTACATTTAAAAACATAATACATATATGTAATTTTTAACAAACATCAAATCTGATTTTTTATATATCATAGTAGCCTCCAATTCTAATGATTAAATACTTCACCAACATTACCATACCAGTTGAAACACTTAGATTTTTCTCTTTGTCACATTGATAATTTGACATTCGACAGAGACAATGCATTGCATACTTACCAACGGGCCATACAATGTTGGTATTGTTGTACGACTTTACCTAAAATTGCTGTTCTTTCTTCTTCTATAGATTGTCAAAGAGAAGGAGAGAAAGGGATAAATCAATGTTTAACTAAACTTTTATGTGTAAGGCCGTTACTCTTCTGTTATTACCTGCAACATCTATAAACTTTTCATAATAACAGAAATTTTCAAATACTGATAAATAATAAACAATAAATAGTTACTGTAACTAAATAAAATCTAAATGCTAAAAAATATTAGACCAAAATATAAATTTTATAATACACCAGGAACACATCTTTTACACCAGAAACGTTATTGAATTAAATTTTACATGGTTTACTAAATATACTTATGTTATATTAACATTATAAATATACATTATGGTACAAATATTACAACAAAGTCAACAAGAATATCAACAATGGACTCAATAACTATATATTAAATTAATACATGCATATTTACACTCATCAACAAAGTCTTCACAATAATGCTTTTATTTGGCTTTGTGAAATAATTATTTCAAAGAATACTTCATTATAATAAATAAGAGAATTTGAAGAATTTGAAATAGTTTAATTCGAATAATGAGAGATGACAATAAAACTGTGTTGACAAGTGTAAAAGTTGATTTTAGTTGGTTTAATTTAATATCATAGAAGCAGATCTTGATCCAACGGTGAAATCTTTATATTGAGAGAAGACACAGAGCTGAAAAGTAACAAAGATCATCATTAAGATATTTATATATATATATCTTATTATATCTATCCTTAGTTTTTGTTAAAACATTACTTTATGATTTTGTAACTGTTTGTGTACTATTCTAGTGTACAGCAAGAATGTTGATTTACTAAAAACAAATGACTAACAAACATACCACATGTTCCCATTTCAATACTTTGCAATTTATAAAAATATAAGCTCATATATTTAGATATGCAATATAAATATAAACGATTTAATACATTATTGTATAGAATAAACTATTTTCTTAGCATCTAGATAAGAATTGTTGAGTAAAAGGTCACAACTAGCTTGACCACTCTAAATTTGATAACCTTAGTTGAGTGCTATCCCTCTTATCAGACACAGAACTATGTTTTAATAGTCATGCTGTATTTTATCCAATGTACATATATTAAAACTATTAAAATTTGACATTATTTCAGTATACTTTATTGAATAAAACATCCAATATAAACTCTTTGTAAGTGATTGCAGTTGAATAAATCGTTATGTGTTGGCCAGTGAAAAAATTAGGCAGTGGGATTTCCCAAAGCACGTCATTTCTACTACGATAAGCCTACGCCCATGTTCAAAGTTTATTTTTCTGTCATATATGTATTGTATTCTATAAATAAATATCGAACTAATTTCTTTAAATTATATTTTGGTAACATAAAATGACCTTGCAAATGAATATAAAATTCTAGTTCATAAAGAAAATTAATAGTGGTTCTAGTAATTTGTTCATACAAGTTTAAACAGTACTTTACGCATAGTAAATGGTCATACATATAAATGACGTATTGGTAATCAATCCTATGAACATAACTTTACATATTAGTTCCTGGTGATAGAATATAAAGCAAATGATAGGCCGGACATTGCACCAATAAATACCCATTAAAAACGTCATGTAATTATTACGTGAGAACTATTTATCTGAATATTTTTATGATATGGTTACATTTCGTTGTATATCAATTAATCAAATATTGGAATCTTATCAGTACGAGCCATCTGATTATCTATTGGCTTATTGAGCATTTAAGGAAAACTAGCAAAATTTCATTTTACGTTTTTTATAGAAAAACTGAAAACATTATAAGTTTTATTGAAGGTTTTCAAGTTTTTGAAAAAACATCACTGTATGCTATCATTTATTATCTAAAATTATCCATATTAGGAGTTGTTTTTGCCTCACAGAACAAAAACTCTTTCGGAAATAAAAACTTACAAGTTAATTAATAAACAAAATATTAGGTGAAAATTATTTAAATTGATTCCAAAAAAGGTTCTGCACTTTCAAAGTTAATTTTAGACATTCAAGTTTATTTTCCCTCCCTCCAATTTTTTGAATAGTAGGAAGTATATTATATTTGGATTAGATAGAAAAACCATAAAAAACTGTTAAAATTGATGTTAACATGAAATTTTATTTAAACAGATATAACAATATTTTTCTCAATTAAAATTTGGAATGACATTTCACTGTTATCAATGTGGAGATTATGAAATTAAACTGTTAAAACTACCATAATATACAATATCAAGGTCATAAAAGTGTAAACTTGACCAAATTTTGTTAAGCGGGTTATACATACATACCTTATCTTTAAGCTGTTGACACATGTGCAAGGCAGCTGTCAACATGAATAGGACATCACTTAGCCAAGGCACTGCACAGTCTGCTTGGCATGAGTCTATACGCATAGTTCCATGAACAGAACTCAACTGATACGCTACAAATATCAATTTGTGTGACTGTATGTAGAATGATATTGCCAAGTCTTCGGGTAGATTAGGTGAAAGAGCCTTCTGAAAGAATAAAAATATTGGTGTCATATATAATCTATTTTATTATAAGAATATTTATGTTTAGTTGATAAAAGATTTTACCATATTCCTACTCTTCATGAGCTCATCTATTGCTTTCTTCTTTGGTAAGACTAGGGCAGTGCGAGCTCTTTGTAACGAGCCTAGTAAACATTGTATAATGTGTAACACTTCCTCTGAGGATCTGCAATGATATTACCTTATTTATACCAACTATAATGTCATTAGTTAAATTTTTGATACATTTTTTTGCACAGAGTAATTGTATCATGTTGTGCAGTAATGTTCTAACCCACAGAAACACAGAAAAAACAAATTAAGCTTTATAATAAAAAATCGTTTTTCTAGTGACAGCAACCCTGTTATACATATAATTTTAATGACATTTCACATTTATTAGTTGTGTCTTTGGGATGGAGCATTTCTACACACCATCCAATGAAATAAAATATGTATTACTTTATTGGCCAAGTTTTTATGCTGTCAATCTATATGTATATGTTTATATAGCATATTTTAAACCTTAACTGTTTGCAAAAATATATTTTACATAATATATAAAACTCAAGAATTAAGGGACATATTATTGAAAATATACCTAAAGACATAGTGTTTGTCCACATTATCAATATAGCCAATGGCCTGCTGAAGATGATTAGCTGCGTCTTGGATCTGTTGTAACTTCCAGGGCCCATCCTGATTAATTGATGTCCGGCATATTGTGTGCATCTGTCTCAATACTTTGAAACTAATATCCTTGATAAACAAAACAGAACATCAGTTATAAGGAAAGTAATATTTAAAGTTTTAAGCAATAATATTCCATTACATATTACATAATATTTTTAAACCTAATTTTTTCAGCTATGATAAATACTTATACTACTGCTACAAGCATACTTTTACAGTGATAAAGAATTCTTGCAACATATAATGTATTAGAAATCAGTAATCTTTTTTTATTATGTAGTTCTTACACTTAAACAGGCACTTTTATTAATAAACTAAATAATAAATAACTATATTATAGAAAAGATGTTTTAAATATATTTTAGTTAAAAAAAAATATATCCCAATAAGGAAACAGAAACTATGGATTGGAATAATTTCATTTGGTTTAAATCACCTTTAGGACATTTAGAATTTATTATTTTTATTAGATCAAAATTCATATTACTTACTGCATGAGTTATGCTGTCACCAGTTAAAGTAACTATACATTTTAACTGCTCAGGTTGTGATGTTAAAATGAATTTATCTTGTTTTTGACCTTCATTTCCATATAATGGTACTGGAAATCTGTGTGCACATTCCTGACAATTCAAAAAAAAAAAATCAAATAGGTACTTTGGCTCACAGTTAAATTAAAAATTTAAAAAAAAATCTAATAATTATTCATATTAGTATTATTGTTTGTCGTGTTTATTTTATGTAAATTAAAATATAGAGTATACATACATAACATAAATAAGATATATAATTAATAATAATTATTCCGTTAGTTATACTAACCACTAAGACTGAATGGAGCTGATGTAATATAGCGTGAACTTCCTCACGAAGAACCCATTCAAACTCCTCTTTCTAAAATAAATTAATGTATTGAATGAGTAAGTGTTCATAATTCAGCAGGACGTGACACTGAATTGATAGAATATTGAAAGTTCCTACCAAATTCGCAGCTTCTTCTTTTTCGTTGTCATTCATTTCAAAAATTTAATAATAGTCTGTAATTAAATGTAAATTTTCGTATTTTTAAATAAAAAGCACTTTAATCCCGTCACCAAGTATTTCTGTCTGTCTTGTCTAATCCTACTCCAGTACTCCTGTCTGATGTTTCTTGTCTATAATCTATATCTATAATAAAAATTGCCAAGTTAAAAAAAACTACGTCTCAATATTTTCAAATTTCAGTCTTGGAAAAATAATACCTTGTTATTGATTAATTAATTTTACTTTTAATATTTTTAGTTAAACGATCCCATATAATAATATTTCTACACTAAGCATAAACGAACGAATCACAATAAAAATAAAAATTGTTAAATACTCTTTATTATTTGTTAAATTTTATTTAGACTGACATTAGTAATCATCACAAATAAAATATATTTTTACGCCAAAAGGAGAAAAAACACGTAGTGATTTAAAATTAAAAGAATATTTTTTTAAAATGGTGTTTCCCAACCAAATGCGAGCATTTTTTACGAAACTTGAAACTATATGCCGAGATAAAGGATATATAGCAGGGTATTTTTTTAAATTTATTTTTACAGTAGATTTTTTTTTATATTATTATTACTCCTTAAAAACTATAAAATAGTAAGCTGTGTTAAGATTTTAAATTATAAAAGGTGCAGTCCAAAAAAATAAAACATCAATAACATCGCAATCGAAAACTTAAATACCTGTAAATCATGATGTTGACAATATTTAATGAGATCATTAATAAAACGAATCAATTAAAGCATAAAAAATATATTTTAATTTCAGAAAGTCTGGACGTCACATGAAATTTCCGTATACAATGTCAGCTAAACTTGCACAGTTCCCATATTTCTTTTATATGAAAAATAACAATATTTGGATGTACTATCCGTTAGGATGTTTAGTAGCTTTTTACCTTATTAATAAAATACATAATTTAGCAAATTCTGAAGAAAATAAGAGATCTTGGGCTGAAACACAACGCCGAGCTGCTGAAAAAGAACATCATTAATGTATTACTAGCGTCTTTTAACCCTTAATCAGGCATAGTACTATTTGTCGACCACCTAGGTAATTGGAGTTTTATAGTGATCTTTGTCTTTTTTTTCATTCATAAAACCTTTATTTGATTACCAATATTTGTATCTTGTATGAAGCTAAACATTTTTTACTAAGCAATTCATTTTGGAAAAAAATATTTTTAACGAAAGTGTCTTTATATGCCTGATACTCGTCTGGCGGTACTATGATATGGACACTGTTTCCATTATACAAGAGATGATTTTGAAATAAAAATATAATTTTAAATTATTAGGTTTTTTATAACAAAAATAACATTCTTCAAATAGCGTAAAAAAAAATAATTTAATCATTGATTAAAAAAATGTGACCGCCACAGTCTTTTACAGTTCATTTATTACCGCAGTAACACGTAGACAATAAAAAAAATACGTTGCAGGACCACATTTCAAACATCTATCAATTTGTGTAATGTTTTCATCCGATATTGATATATCTATTTGAGACAAAGCGTCGATAAATATAACAAATATAAAAATAAATAAATAATAATATATTTAATATTAAAAATAGGGATAATGGAAACTCCTTAACAGGCATGGTGCATAATACGACAACTTTTTTTTGTCTTAATTTTAATATTTTTTTAGAAACAGTTCTTAGGTATACATTGTACACGTAAAAATTAAGAACACACCATATTTAAAAATGTGTTTTAATGTCAGTGCACATGGGGCCTGATTAAGGGTTAATCATACCCTAATTATAAAATAATAAATAAAAATACTTATCAAATTAGTTTTATTATACCTAACAATTATACTTTTTGTATACCTATTTAAAAAAAGTGTAATAGCTGTATTAAGCTGACGGGAGAAGATCAATTTATTTAAAAACCAGTTTTTCCTAATTCAACTGTTTGTTTTTTTGAAGTAGAAAGATAAAGTCGATATAAAATAAAACTTAAAAATCGAAAAATGTATAGTTGGTGCTAAAAAAATGTTATTGTTGAATAAAAACGGTTAACGAAAAGGGTAAATAGCAAAAAATATATAAAATTTGTTCGGCCCCGCTAACTTAAGCAATCTAATAGTTGTATATATTTTTTTTAATTTAAGGTATGCTTCTTTCTTGCTAACTGTAGATATTTATATATTTTTATATATTGCTAAAACCGTTCAATAGGTCTTGTGGCTTATTACAAGTCTCGAGGTATTTTAATTTCAAAACACGGCAAGGGCTAGTAATACATATTGTTATATATCTTTTTTTTTTAAATCGAGGTTAAACTGTGTGAGTGCACTTGATATAGTTAAAAAAAAATGTTATTTTAGTATTCCTACTTGTGCCTTGTGCACTGTATATCTGATGATCACAGGAGATACACGGTGTAAAAGTTTAGAAACACATTTCATCAATTTTCAGTTAATGGGTAGTTATAAAAAGAGAGATATATATATATATATATAGGAAGCATTTCTTAAAAGTTAGTCCTATTAATTAGTGAAAAATAATAAATGACGATAAAACCAGTGATTTTATTTTTCTTAAGAAATTATATTTTACCGATAACATAACAAATTATAAAAAAAGTGTAGGTAGAAAAGTGTCAAGCGACGAATTTTAAAATTGAAACAGTGTCATATATCTACACAAAATAGAACGATTTGGATTGTTTAATTGAAACAGCTGTTTTATTGTTGGATAGTGGTAATTATCCAAATTAGACAATGGAAAATGGCAATCCTAAAACGAACTGTCAAACGAAACTTATCATTATTGCTTTTTGGCAGTCCTTCGAGTTTTCTAGTGTATTGGTGTTTATTTAATTTATAAATATATCAAAAGGAAACAAATAATTGAATATCCATAGCATGTTTAGCTATGCTAGGTCATTATATATTTAAAAGTATTAAAAATGTGGGTAAAACCTCAAGAAATATTTTTGAAGACCCCTTTGTGGTAATTATTTGTTTTATTTATTTCTTACTTATCGTTAATGACGATAAATGATTCTGTGTTTTTTTTTATTTTGATAGCTTTGATATTGGTTAATTACATTAAATTTTTCATAGGGATAATGATGAAACTACACTGTATTTCGTTCTGCAAAGAAGAAAAGGACATGGAAAATCGAAAGGACTTTCGTCGCTTCTAGTGGGTACATTAGATAGTGTACGCGATACGAAGCCAGCTCCTTTCAGAATATTACATCAAACGCCTAATTCTGAAATCTACTATGGTATGTACTCTATATTACTTATACTGTTAAATTATAATACTGAGACTTTACCAATCATATGTTACATACTACGACTATTCAATTAATCTTTGCGTTCCTTACATAATATGTTGAATTATAAATCGTATATACATAAATAGTGCACTAATTATAAAACTGTGCTTTATTATATTGATCTTATTTTTTTTTAAAATGTATAATTAAAGTATTGAGTGTGATAGTTCTCAAAAATAACAAAGTGTTATTTTTTTTTTAATTTACACTAACCCATTAAAATCTTATAGTGCTGGAATATATGTATATAGATTTACATATCTATCAGTGTTCTACAAATATGTAGAATATTTGTTAGCGTATGTGAACAAAATATTGTTGACAGTTGTACATTAAATAAACAGATATCACAGATTTTCTAAGTATTAAAACAATATCATACATATTTTAAATAAAAAAAAAAGAAATTGATTTTCTTTAATATATTACATTTTTACAGTCATCGCAACAGCATTAACCGAGCAAGAGATAAGACAAGATTGGCAGTGGCTATTTGATAATGTAAGCGCAACTTTGCATTCATTCGATTCTGAAGAAGAAATAACAAAATTTGTCTGTTGCAAAATCAACTCTATTATTGCTACGGAGCAAGAAAATTTTACTGAAGGTAGGAAAAACAATGAATATTTATTTAATTAAAATTAATTTAACAATCACAATTGGTTTAAGTTTTACTCAAGAAATGTATTTACATTTTCACTGTAAAGAAAGCTTATTATTAGACCAATGAGCAAATTAAATATAAAGTAATAATAAGGTACGAGGTAATTATCAATTATAAATGTTTCACTAAGAAAAAATTACAATTATTTAATCAGATTAAGTGAAGTTCACTGAAAAATATTTGTAATTGGTAGTATGGCTTTGTGCAAGCCCAACTGGGTAAATGTCACCTACGTATCTTATATTCTACTGCCAAATAGCTACACTTATTATTGTTTTATTCCAGTTCGAAGGGTGAGTGAGCCAGTGTTATTACAGGCATATGGGACATAACATCTTAGTTCCCGAGGTTGATGGGGCATTGGTTATGTGAATTATGATTAATATTTATTTCAGTATCAATGTCTATGAGTATTGAACACCATCGGGTAGTCCATTTGCTGGTCCAACTATATAACTATAGTAATAATACTATTACTAATATTTTTTAAGATAATTATCTCAGTAAAAAATTTAATCAAATTTAATTTTTAGATGAAGATACCATCACATATAAAAATGTTGTCTATGAATTTCATCAACGATTCGCAATGCCAAAGGATGAAAAATTGGTCTGTTATTATTCTTGCAGGTAAATTACAATATATTTAAATAAATCAATTAATATATTAATTTTATTAAAATGAAACAGAAATATTTATGAAGTAATATATATTTTTTAAATATCGAGAAATGCATGGCCAACACTGGTCGATACTTATGTAATGTTATAAAGCAGTTAAGAATTTTAAGAAACTACTACAATGATTTTACAATAATTCCTGTAGTTTTGGCTGTATTATGTTATCGTAGTATCCAAAGCTGCATTTAAGGGTACTTTGAGCTTATCGATCAACTGTGGGAAGTTATTTATTGAGTAGCTTTACAATTATAGCACAGTGTCATGTTTACCATCACATACAATATATTTGCAAACAATTTTATTTTGTTTCGTTCAGTTTCATGTTGATATGTTTAATAAAACATTATTTACAGTTATTGGAAGGGTAAAATGCCTCGTCAAGGTTGGATGTATCTTTCCGTTCACTACATGTGCTTCTATTCGTACATATTTGGTCGCAAGACTGCACTGAAGATACGTTGGGCGGATGTCACTGAGCTCGCTAAAACAAACAGCTTACTATTCCCCGATTCAATTAAAATGGTAACGAGGGATGGTGAACATTATTTTACTATGTTTTTAAAGAAGAACGAAACATTTGCACTTATGCAGCAATTGGCAAATATTGCAATGAAACAGTGAGTATATATAAATATAATTTATTTTATAATATATACTTATTTCTGAGGCTTAAAGTAACGTGGGTAGGGTGAAGATGAGGATTCATATCACAGAAAAATAAGTGAACATCACTAATGTCGTACAGCTATCTGACAAGACTGCGGGCTGGTTTTGAGAACTACTTGCCAGAAAATCCAAATGATTTAGTGGGTCGACTCGAAATTAAGCTAAGCTAATTTTAAGCTAACCTAATCCTGCACCTTCCTCATTCCTCCTCCATCACGTGGGTGAAGATGCGACTAGAAAATAATGGTCTGCATTTGAAATGATTCGTGGCAAAATATAATATCTCATAATAACCATGTTAACCTTGTTCCAGGTTAATTGATGATAAGTCTGGTTCGTTTAACATTGACAAAGATTTGCTAACTAAGTTGAGTAAAAATGTACCCAAAAAGCCGTCTTTTCTTAAACGCGATTTAGACGCAAGGAAACAGTCGAATTTATACACGTTACGTTTTCGTTTGCCTCACACGGAAAAGTTGGATGGAACTGAGGAATGTACGCTGTGGACGCCGTATAATAAACGACATAACTGGGGAAGATTGTATTTGTCACAGAATTTCATTTGTTTCGACAGCCGAGTGAGTATAATTCCTTAATCATTAACGGTCTTACTTATAAACTTTACTGGACATCGTACCATCTTGTCACGGGAAGAATAAAAACTGGCCAAGTGCCAGTCGGACTCGTGCATGAAGGGTTCCGTACCATTTTATCTATAAAAACCTCAAAAAACAAATATATCTTTTGGTGTTTACACGCCGGTTAAGCTTCCATTCGGCATAATTTTTCCGACATCTTCGATAATCATCAACATATTTACGTTTAAACCGTCCCCGTGAATCGATATTGGTAAAAACGGTATGAATATCCGGTCTGTTGTTTTTGAGTTTATCGTGTTCAGGCTGACAGACAAACGCGATGAAGGAACTTTTTTTTAACATGCAATGATAAGCCCTCCGGGCCATGTTTTCCTCTCTGTATTCGGTTTTATTTAAAATTATTTTTTGTTATTGTTTTAATAACAATTTCATTTATTTAATTGTGTCTGTTTTTTAATACATAATATATAGAAAATGCCGTAAGTACCACGTCACCTCTCATTTTATAGTCTCGTTTTTTTTTATAGTGTGACTTAAGGTTTTAAAGCATTTAATAACGGGCTTGTGGCAGCCCAATAAGATTGACATAATAAAATCTTGTGCAAATGCACCATTTGAAACATAAAGTTAGTTGCTTTACATTTTACATTTATGAAAACAACGTGAATTAATTATCGATTATGTTTCAATGAGTCATAAAACAAAACAGACATATTCTATTCTATCCTAGTCTAGTGCGAAAACGTGACATGACACATTCTACGTATGAATTATAAATATGAATTATAACAACGACAAATTGATATCTACGTTTCATTAAATTGAACTTATCGTTTATAGTACTTGAATAGCGTTTGGGTATTTTGCCAGTCCGTTCAGTTAGGTACCATCCACCCACTCGCCATATTTTCGACCGCGAAACATTAATAATTGGTATTCTTTTGTTCCGGTTCGATGGAGAACTGAGCTAATGTAACTACAGGCACAGGATAAAAATTTTAATTCCCAAAAGTGTCGACGATTAGCGATGCATGCTTAATATTTCTTACAGTGCCACTGTCGATTAGCGATCGTGGAGACCAGTCACCATCGGGTGGTCTATTCAACCAAGCTATTTTCAAATTAAAAAGAAAATTTATTAAATAATTTTAGGTAACATTTTAAAACTCATCAGAGTTTCTAAAGCATTTTTTTAAATTTTGTACTATATTTGCTTTTATATCGATATGAAATGATTTTATAGCAGAATTTTCTTTTATTGCCTATAAAACTTACTAAACGAACCATTAGCATAATAAATAAAATTTTCTCATAATTTAATTAACGATTAGTGTCATGTGATATCGATTTAATTATTAACAAACAGTTTAAAAAAACTTGTGTTACTACTGATAAAATGGAATCCAAAAATAAAAGTGCTTTAAACAATGTTTTTGAAACAGATTAGTTTTACTGATCGTTGATTATTTTACCATTTATCACCACTTACCATCTAATTACTCATAAACTCTTCTACCTTCGCACTAGTATGATAAAGTTCTAACTAATTTCGGTTACGGAACCCATTTTTAAAAACTGCGCCAAACAGATAATTATATCACATTAGCACTTTAATCTGATAAGACGAGAAACATAACCGGAAAGAGTTCAGGCGCAGGGTTTAGGTGGCTTCCGAGGAACAGGAGTGTAAACTCTCTCAATTTCCAGATTGAATGTTTTGAGAAAGTTTCTCGAAAGAACCAAATAACAGTTTTTTTTGGCTTGACCCAGAGATTACACCAGGGACCACGGTCTTGTAAACTAGCCACTAGACCAAAGATACAGTCATTAATAATAAAGTATATTATACAGGTACGTCATCTTGTCCGCGTAACTATACCACTCCGTAACGTCCACCAAGTGGAACGTGCAGATTCAGGCGGCACGGGGAGTTCGGGAGATTCAGGCAACATCCTCATCACAACCGCCCATCACACCAGCTTCCTCTTCGGGAACATATCCGACAGGGACTTCCTCGTTCACAAGATGTCGGAGCTGCTCGCTAAATTGCCAAAGTGAGTGGATTTTCATTTGTGCATGTTACTATAATTGTTTTGTTAATACTAACAGTTTTTTTTTTATATATATATATTTGCTTAAAATTGATTTATTGATTGGGTTTGAAAAAACATAAATTGAAACAAATATTTTCCTCTACGAATATAAACCGCGACCTTGAAACTCCGAACATACCAAACGGTCAAATTCATTATGGTAACATAATAACAAAGCAAATAATAAATGATGCCTCATTGTCGTAACCTTGCGTTTTAACTTTGAAATGACGAATATTTTTTGGCAATTTATATTTAGTAGAGGATTTGTGGAATCTGTGCATGTTTGAAGATACTAAAAACTTAAGATTGAATCGTATGCTTAAGCACGTCTCTTTTTTTTTTATAAAATATTCTTGCTAGTTGCTGTTGGTTTTTAATCCCATAAAAATTGTCATCTTACCAGTTCATCGTTAACCGTTTTAGTTTCATTTCATAGTTCATTGAATGTTTTGATTTTCTAATAAACGATTCTAATGTATTGCGTCTAGTTCAGGTTTTTGCATCCGGGCATCATGTCATCATCTAATCCGCAATGTTCATCGAGGACGCTACTAACAATCTTGGACGTTTAAATTTAAATAATACCCTTAAAAACAAATTCTAAATGTTTTCGTGAATAACAGTGATGTGTACAGGGAGAAGCAGAACGCGCGCGAAGAAGAAAACTGGACGCCTCAACCTCCTCTCATGATACTGTTCCGCACTCACCAGACCTCGACGATCAAGCAGATACAGCAGAAGAAGGTAAACTTTGCTTTTTTATGTAGGTAAAGGATGTTTTTATAAGTATTTAGTATTTATTAGTTTATTTTCTCAGAATTTCATTATTAAATCTTTTTTATTCTATGTTTGAATACACTATATGGATTATGTACATATTCAGGGGCAAATACGAGTTTGTATTGGATTTAAAGTAAAGAATTATAAGTTATAAATATCAATTGCCTAACCCAGCTATATTCTTACTGCCATATTTGAAATCGAACGAAACCAGCCGCCGTTCTGTAGTAAACTACACACTTATATTGAGTTTAAGACAAATACTATGTTACTAAGTTTATAAAATTGTTGTGTTTTAAATAAAAATAACCATTATCGCTCACAGATTTTTCAATCTTCTCAAGTCTGAGTTATATCTTGTCGAATCTGTTTTAGACTGAACAATCAATTTCTTCAAATCAGTTCTTCTACATGTACCCATAAATAATAATTAATTTTAATACGAACACAAAATGTGTTATATTGTGATATCGATATCACAGTACAATTTTTCTTTTAATTTAGTCCTATACTCATCAATTCTTCTCTGGTATATGTAGTAATGGACTTCAAAATTAAGTTTATATTACGCCTTTTAAATAACTTACTAAGTAAACCAACATAATATGTATACAATCTGAAGAAAAAACAATTCTTCAAATCGACTTCGAAAACATGTTATAAATGAAATAGTCCATCCTATATTTTTTACCTTTTACGGGTGTTTTTATTAAAATTTAAACATATGATAAAAGTATAACATCTCAATCAAAAAAAGGATTTTCCAAATCCGAAGTTCTGAGGAAACAAATATAAAAATACAATTGAATTGAGAACTTCCTTTTTTTGAAGTCGGTTAATAGGAATTAAGAAGGAAGATCTGATAAATGACTCCATTGCAGGAAAAGCAGTGGGAGGATCATATGGCTGAAGTCGGCCGCGGCGTCAGCATGTATCGGACCACCGAAGGAAGCGAGCTGGTCGTTAACGGTATCCCGGAATCTCTTCGTGGCGAACTGTGGAGTGTGTTCTCAGGGTCTATCTTACAAAAAGCTCAGAACAAAGGTCTTTACGAAAGATTGGTGAACGAGGCCTTGTCATCGAAAAATCAAGCGAATGACGAAATAGAGAGGGACTTGCATCGCTCCCTGCCCGAGCATCCCGCTTTCCAGAACGATGTTGGTACGTTTCGTATCGAGTTTTTTAGGGTTTTATACCTTCGCAATAGTGCAAACACAAATTAGATGTTGTATTTAAATTTACTTTGACCTTTACGTATATAATTTTAAAACCAACGATTTGTTACTTTTTCGCAATCGAAACGTAATCTTTTATTATTTTTCTTGGTAATAGCTGTTCTTATAACACATAAATTATCAATTAGTAGGATTGGTTTCCGGTATACTGTATACTAAATTTAATTGCATTTTTGTGATAAAAACAAGAATCACACGTGCTTTAAAATGTGAATAAAACAATATAAAATAATTGAGGAATGTAAAATTGAACTGCTCAGGTATATCAGCATTGCGCCGCGTGCTCTGCGCATACGCGCTGAAGAATCCCACCATCGGGTACTGCCAGGCGATGAACATCGTGGCCTCCGTGCTGCTCATCTACTGTCCAGAGGAGCAGGCCTTCTGGCTGCTGGCCACCATCTGCGAGACCTTGCTGCCGGACTACTACAATACTAGGGTCGTAGGGGCGCTGGTGAGATAGTGTAATGTGATATAATTATTTATTTAATTCCAGTGGTAGATTAGTACATATCGTCACGTTTCGGAATCGATTACAAAAGTACTGGTAAACTTAATCAGTAAGCTTAAGCTTAAGCACTAACTTTAAGGGAGTCCCCCTTTGGGATGTTTTCAGTAAAGAAGATATACTTACGGGGCTACTTACGGGGGAGCCTTGCTATTTATATACATAATGTTTCATGAATCAAAAATTGTAGAATTAGAAAAAAGAAAACTTTCTCTTCGGGTCTCCTCTGTAGGATTGATATTTAATTTATTCTTGTGTAATAACGATTTAAAAGTTTATACAAAAGATTTTTTATAAATTTCGAAACCTAGGGCAGGTTTTATTTTGATGTTATTTCATTATAAACTGCAAGTCACTCATATATATTTGTCGTTAACATTATGAAAAATTATTTAAATTTTTTTTTTTTTGTCAAATGTATACTACATTAGTTCAGTTAGAGTTGGAGGATGTCGAAAACAACTTTTCAATTATTTTTTTTGTTCTTATACAGCCGTCGTGCTCTCTAACCGGCCAGTTACTTTTTACCGGTCTCTAAAAATCAAATCAAAAATCTTTATTCAATATAGAAGTGTTTACACTTGCTTATTGATTGTCAAAAATCTACCATTAATTCAATAATCTAAAATTTATTATTTGGTAACAATTTTTATAACAATTTTTGTAACAATTTAATAAATTGCAGTCAAGAATTCTCTTTAATTTTCTGCACATCTACGGCTGAAGCTCTTCAAAATGAGACCACAACCGTGCACAATTTTTTTATGTGCAGCTATCGTCCCACAATCACTGACAAAAATCGGCTTACACTATTAATATATAAGATTATGTATGTAAGAGACTTCATGTTTTATCATGTTAAATATTTTTTACAAAGGTCGATCAAGGCGTTTTAGAAGAACTTACAAAGGCTCACCTCCCTGAACTTCACGCTAAATTAGACGAACTGGGGGTGATGAAAATGATATCCCTGTCGTGGTTCCTGACTCTCTTCATCAGCGTGATGCCTTACGAGTGTGCGGTCAATGTGATGGACTGTTTCTTTTATGACGGCGCTAAAGTCATATTCCAGGTAAGAAAAACACATTGAAAAAATTATTTAATGAAATATACTTTTATTAGCTGAGTAACTAGTGAGTCTCTTGTCTGTTATTCTCGGTAGAATCTATGTACTTTCCGAAACAGTGGCAGCTTTACATTTACTGTAAGATTACGGTTCAAAAGTGCTTTTATGAGCCTACTTGAATAAAAATGTTTTGATTTTGATTAAGTTTTCACCGTGCTCAAATATATACTAATTGTCGTCCTAATGGCTTGAACGATATACAATTTCATAAGTTGTAGAACCATTTACTGTCGTTTTTATAATATTAGTACGATATTAAACTGTTACGTGAATGACGTGTCGCCTAAGGCTGGTTGGGTTGATGAAATGTATTGTTTTAAGGTGACCCTCACGATTCTGGATATAAACCGAGAGAAACTACTGAAGTGTACAGAGGACGGGCAAGCGATGCAGATCTTAAGTGACTATCTTGAAGGCATTTACAACGAGGAGGCAATGGCCTTGTCCACCGAACCTCGAACTGCACAGAAGGTTAGAAAGATTTCACCTTATTGTTTAAGTCATTTGAACTTGGTTTTTTTAAATATATTTAATTGATGTTGTTGAACAGTTGACTATGTATACATAGTCAACTGTTTCATTGATCTAGCGGCTAGATATAAGGTCGCATCTCGAGGTCCTCGGTTCAAACCAAAGGTTAGACCGAGAAAAGTTATCGAATTTACCCGTCTTTAAATTTTTCGGAAAACTCATAAAGAAATATTGGACTTGCGCCTGAATTCTTTTCTCGTCTGATTTGCCGACCCATTAGATTGTGAATATCAGTGAGGGGAGTGCACCTGTGTCTGTGCACAAACTTGTGCAATATTATATGTCCTGCGTAATAATAGTCTTCCCTGATTTCATTGACATGGCAGTGCCAATTATTGCCGACCAAGCATTATTATATATTTAACCATACAAAAATATATTTTTACTTTAAGATAGCTTAAGGACCATGAAGTCGGTTTGACTTTTTGCAGCTATCTGAAGAACTAGTAGTTTGTACACGCCAAGCATCATATAGGTACCATAGCTGCTGTTATAATATAAGCATAACACAACTTCCAGACTATAAAAATTCAAGAACTCGTGTACCAGTCGTACCGCTCATACGGCGCCAGCGTCAGCGGAGAGACCATCGAGCACCTGCGACTAAGACACCGCCTGCGGGTCGTGCGGCAGCTGGAGGACAGCCTGGAGCGGAACACCCTACGAGCTCTACAGCAAGATCGCTTATTGGAGCCCGACGAGCTTCAGGTAACTATACAAAAAAACTACGTGATAATGTCAAGCTATAGACATTTGTTAATGGATTGGAATTTAGAAAAGTCTGAAAGATGGGTCATCTGATGGTAAGTGGTTGCCATTTTTCATTGATATTGTAAAAGGAAAAACTAATAAGCACTATATACCACAAATGTTCTGTCAACACTAGCTCAAAAAGTATCGAATAAAATACTAACAATCTCCATCGGGTTTCTCTTCCATATTCGTCAGACTAATAGTAAATGCAAACGTAATTCTCGGCGTCTGTTAGTTATTTAGAATTTTGAACATAGGTACGTAAAAAAAACACTAAATAATGTAAACAGAGAAACAAAGCAGAATAGCTTGTGTTTTTATAAAGTTATGCGATGCCATATAAGTCATACGTAACGACAATCCTTTCAGGAACTCCTAAGCGTAATCCGCGAAGAGCTGTTTTGGGCCAAGCGCGTCCCGTGCGAGCGGCTCGAGGCTCCGTACGAGGCCTACAGGCTCGACTACGGCCAGTTCAAGACGCTGTTCACGGCCCTGTCGCCCTGGGCCAAGGGAGACTACGCAGAGGCTATAACCGCTAGGATGTTCAAGGTTACTCATCAAAATACCGACCACGTTTAACATCTCGATTTAACATTTTCGATCCGATTAAAATATTATAAATGATTTTACAACGCTAACGATCAAACGAGCCACGCGATGGCAAGTAGAGGTGAGCGGGGTCTGAAGTGTGGAGCTCGCCCGCAGCTGATGGACCACGACGAGGACGGGCTGGTGAGCGCGCGCGGGCTGAGCGTGGCGCTCGGCGTGAGCGCGCGCGCCGACGCGCAGCGCCGCCTGCGCACGCTGTACTGCGCGCACGCGCCGCCGCTGCTGTCGGCGCTCGACCTGCGCGCCGCGCGCTACACCGACACGGGCGAGGAGCTGGCCGCCGACGCCTTGTCCTTCTTCGACAGGTGCGGTCCAGTCGACGCGACGGTTGTATCTATATCTATGCTCATTAATGGAGTCCCTCGCCGTGTCTCTTGATACAGTGTAGAGAATCCATCCACACCGGAGCCGGCGTTGCAGCGGTCCATAAGCGAAGTGTGCGGCGAGGGGAACCCGATGGATAAATCTATCGACAGTGCTTACGGTCAAAGCGGTGAGTTTGTTAATTTATTTATTACCGAAATCGTTTAGTCGTACGCTCCTACGTTATGATCTCCCGGAATCTTCCCCTCCCCCCTATCTAATCTTGTCGGGCGTCAGAAAGCGCGTCGAGCGCGGAGTGGGTGCGCGCGTGCGCGCTGGCGGGGCTGCCGTCGCCGGGCGCGGGCACGCCCAGCACGCCGCCGCCCGCGCGCTCGCCGCCGCCGCTGCCGCGCGCGCACTTCCTGCGCCTGCTGGCCGCGCTGCACGACCTCACGCATCACTCCACGCCCCTGTACGAGGCCGTCGCCAGGGCCGGTGAGAGAACGCACACGTATACACACACCTGAAATATAACCTGCCAACTTCCTGACTTTGGACTACTTCCTACTGCTTAAAGGCATCTCTGGCCCTTCAGACCTCGAATGATCGGGCCTACAACCTTGATTGATTTTTAACTAATTATTACTTTTTTATTTGTTTCTACTTACTTATTTATATTTAGATGGGTATTTGAATTTTGTTTATAGGTACATTACTCCTACAACTGGGAGAACTTAACGGCCATCGACCTGCCTTGGACCGAGAAGTGTCCCAAGACAGCCTTTTCCTGGCCGCCGCTGCGCAACCTACCATTGAGGTCAATATTTTATAATTTACATTATATAACGAATGCAACTATATTTTATATAAATTTCATTTAGTCATCAGTATGTTGTCCTATCAAATTAATTGAAATATTAAAAAAATTATTACAATATTATTGATTGTTAAATAATATTATTTTATAGGTTGATCCCAATGGTAATAATCCTGAGATCACCGAAGACAGGAGACCCATCCAGCCATCACCTTCAAAGGAAAGTGATCCTTCCGATGAAGACACATGGTCCATAACACTAGAACAATTTCTAGCTACAATGTTAGCTGAGGCATCACTAGAGGAGTTCTTCAATAAGCAAGTACCTCTAATGCCCTTTTTGGAAGCACTTAGGCAACGAGATAGGTTGCATTCAGTCTCATAGTTCATAGCTACGCTTGATTGATACGAAATTTAAAGGTAAGAGCTAAGCTTTTGTAATTGTATAGTATATATAAAAATCCTGTAATAAAAAGTTGTCCTAAATTAGAACATTCAAATAGATGGCTAATCAGTGTTTTTAAATCAAAAATCAAGAAACATGTTGAAAGTATACAAAATCCTCGTGTCTCCAATACCCCAGGACATACTATTTATAACATAAACTTATAATCTAAAAAAATAGAGCTTAGACAAAAAATTATTTTTTTCTATACATATGACATAAAAAAAAAACTCAGAATGAATTTAAAAAGTTATTTGCACAACCCTTGAGCTTTCAATTATTAAATTAAAAATATTATCAAGTCTTTAATTGTTTTGTTTATAGTTTTCAATAAATTTTCTATTCTTATTTGATTTTTTAGCTTTGCCGAAAATTATGTCATTGTTATAAACTACAGCATGTTACTTTAAAAAATTAAAGTTAAAAATTGTAATAAAATAATTTGTTAAAATACATGTATAATTATGTTGTGTATAATTATTTATAAGTTAATTTGCATTAAGTTTAGTATATAAAGCACTTTAGAAATAATTAGTATAAACTTCCAAATAAAACATTCCAAAATATCAATTATTATTATTATTATTAATAATAAATTCATATAATTTGTTTTATTTTTTATGAGAGAAGACTAACAAAAATTTAGAAATCCACATTACCTATATAAAGTTAAGCATAGCCATATTAATATAAGTTAATTTAAGTAAAAAAAAAATAAAAACATTAACCAAATGAATTATTTCTTAGTTCTAATTTGCAATAATTACATAAATATTGTGTAAAATAATAATAACACTAAGACGAAATCGAAAACATTACGCAAATGAGTACAAACAACTTTTGAAAATGTTAACAATAGGAAAGAATCGTACTTTCATAGGAATTTACGCATTACTAATAATGCTTCATGTACGTAATAAATGGTGCTTCTCAATAAATTAGGCTTTTCTCAAAACTAAATCATATAAAAAATAGTAAAATAAAATTGCTATAGCATACTATAGTCACAGTATAATGTATGCTTTATATATTTTTATAGGCTTGGAGTTTTATAAAACCATATAATTTAGATATACTTGTTAGACAATGCTACTATATACTTGATTATTGGACGAAATTTAATGGCTTCCACATTATAACAATCGAAACGAATCAAATAAAGAATAAATATAATCTTATAATTAGTGGAAAATTGTTACTTAAATATAATCTTTCACGAGACAATACGCGTCGCTTTTAGCTTTATAAAATCCATCGCATTATGCTTTGCCAATCAATAAATAAAATACGGGTCCATTAAATATAAACGCGATATAAAAGTGGATTCGCAATTCTAATTTTTTAGAAATATAAACCGAATGTGTTAAGTTATTTTTTTATTGTTCATAGCGCGTGCGATGGACGCTCTATAAATAATAAATATTCTAATATTTCACTCGGTATCTCCACGTAAAAGAATTAAAACTATTAGATATGTTTCATTTCCGCCGCGAAATGTGAAACAAGTCGCACCCAAAGAAGTATAATTTAAAAACATCCTAAAACTACTAAGAAAGTACCTAATAGTTATATGTTTATGCAAAAAATGTTTTATATTCAATCGATACAAAACAATATGATTGTTTGAAGTCAATTTTGTATTGTTTTATCTGTAATTTATAGGTTATAAGTTTTTGTGCATATTATTACAACTTAAATTATAATATGTTAACTGCAAAGAAAAAAAAATATATAGTTAAAGTAAACGCCTTACTAATAAAAACTGTAAGTACATCTCTCTGTGTTTAAATGATGCCAGTAAGAGAGACAATCACTGCTATTTACAATATTTATTAGTAATGTAATAAAATCATTGGAAAAACCATAAAAAAATAATATTTTTTTTTTTTTATTAAGTATCGACTACATGATATGAGTAATTTAAATCAATGTCACACATACCATCAAAACAATTAATAAAGTCTTGTTACTGTATCAAGATAAGGCAAATTAATCGAAATCAAAGCAATTATTTTGATGTAAATATATCTTTTCTTTATTTCCCTATGTATTATAATCCAACTGCACAACTGTTATTATTTTTCTGTAATTGTACACATAATATGTACCTTCTTTAATAAAACACATTTTATTCAAAATGATGTGTTTTTTATTTCACAAATGAAAATATGTTTATTTCACAGCACATTTAATTATTGACTAAACTTTAAAGCCCAAGCATTTCTCGATCTTACCATTGCTTTATCAGGTAACATTATGAATAACATGCCACTACTTATTTTCCACTGAAAAAAAAAAATGGTTAAAATGACAATTTATAATTTAATTAAATACAATACTGCTTTTAATTTATGTATAATAGGTAGCTGGACGGGCTAATAGGCCACCTTATGGTAAGTGGTCACCACCACCCAGACATTGGCACTGACAAATATTAATCATTTAATTTATCAATGTACCACCAATCTTGGGTGCTAAGATGTTATGTCCCTTGTGCCTGCAGATACACTAGTTCATTCACCCCCTTCAAACCAGAACACAACAATACTAAGTATTTTGATGTACAATTATAGAGTATCTGTAGAGTGGGTGGTACCTATAATATTTTAATTGATGTCCTTTACACAAATGACAATTAGTTATCTTTCAATGTAAATAATAAAATAAACAAATACTTCAAATAGAATTTATAAATAATAAAAGCAATTGACCCAAATTACTTACATTCAAAAATCCTTGATTGCCAAGCATCTTTATTTTATATGTGCCAGAGTGTAGATAAGGAGCTAAGTCACTAACATTAAGCACATTATTTTTAGGCCAGTGTAGGAATATAGCATATATGGCTGTTATGGTATCGGACTGTTGTGGAACAGAAGATGGCCGGTGAGCATGGTATTGGGTTTTAGTACAGGTATACCACACATTGACATTGTAAGTATCATTTTGATGTTTCCAAGGTGAAGTACCATAAATGGCCTCTCCATTAATTGCAAGCCATTCACCCAGTGCTAGTAATCTTTCTTGAAATATTGGTGCAATTGTGCCTTCTTTAGTTGGTCCAATATTAATAAGAGCATTACCTAAAAACATGTATACTTATTTTAATGTGCTCATTTTATATAATACATATTATTATTTATTGTATTTTTTATATATACTAAATTTTACTGTTAATTAATATTTCAAATAATTACAAAACTTTATAACTTGACTGTAATAATGTTTGGTTATTATTTAAATACATTTTTGCTATGATACAACAATTCACATTGTTTGATAATGTGTTATCTATAATTGAGCAGTAAAATTAAATAATATTAGGTCAATGACCAATTTGTTATTTTAATATTTCTATCTTTAAAAATATATTTACAAAAGAAACATATTGTTTTATAAATTAATTTATTATATTTCAAAGTGATTAGTAAGTTTTATTTCAAATTCCATGCCATGAATAAATGATTTAATTTTATTATATATTTTATAGTAGATTTAATTAAAAATTACCTACAATAAGGTCTTATCAACAAAGTACATACCTCCGCAACTTACTGTTGATACAACTTCTTTTAGCAACTGATTGATTGAAAGTATTTCATTTAAGGCCATGTTTCGTCTATAACCCCATGATCTTGAATCGATTGTGAAGGCATTCTCCCATTTATGATTTTGTAGTTTACCTAGTTTTAAAAATGACAATTAATGTTTGATATAAACATAGCTTTTAGAGTTTTGTTATCATTTTTAACTTACCAGGATTATATCTATCAGCACAATTATAAAAGTCTCCATGGTGGCAAGGTATCCCTATACCCCATCTATCATTGACAACAACTTCATCTTTAACTGGACTATCATTGTAGAGCCAAGCAAGCAAATCTGTTGAATTCCAGTATCCATCGAAAGCCTCCCAGTCCCCATCGGACCATATCACAGAGGGTTTGTAATTATTAACAATCTGTTTCAAATCAGGCCACAACTTTGTCATTGGATACTCTTTTGTTAAATAAAAATTTTTCTTGTCTTCTAAGTATATGGGATTGTACCATTCATACAGTGAGTGATAAACACCAAATTTCATATCCCTATTGCGCACCGCCTGAGCCAGCTCTCCAACTAAATCACGCTTTGGACCAACTTCCATGGCATTCCAACTAAAGGATCGTTGAGATGGGAACAAAGTAAATCCTTCATGGTGTTTACTTGTTAGCACAACATATCTAAAAATAAGAGTTATCATAGAAGTGTATGATATTTTTTCAATTGATTTAAATATAATTATAAACTAAAAAGTGTATAATTATTATAGAATCACTAACTTAGCTCCAGCTTTCCGGAACAAAGATGCCCAGTCATCAGGGTTAAAAAACTCTGCTGTAAACATTGGAGCAAATTCTTGATAAGTAAATCCAGGTGGGTAATTTTTGCTCATAAATTCAACTGTTTTATTGTCGCCCGCTAGAATATAATATATTGTTATTTAAAATAAATAAATCCATGAATTCATCATTAAACTTACATTACAATATATCACATACATTTCCAGTTGCTCCAGAACCATTCTGATCCGAAGCTTGGTACTGAAAATACTCCCCAATGCAAGAAAATTCCAATTTTCGCCGTATCATACCATTCCGGCAAAGGTCGCGTGTCCAGATCTTTCCATGTTGGTTCATATCTCTTTTCTCTTTCAGTTGGTTTGCCCAAATCATTTTCTACTACATTATTCCGCACAACTATTTCAGCACTCGTTAAATTTATTGTTAGTAACGAAAACAGCAAAAAAATTTTCATTCTCCTAAAATATTTATATTTATGAAATATCAAAAATGTTTGTTTGTTTTATATAGGTACAACCTTTATTTAAACTGGAAAAAAAAACATAGCAAATCTTTTTACTCAACAGTTTAAGATTGAGATGATATTTTTGAAT
The DNA here is from genome assembly GCF_037043105.1 of Vanessa tameamea. Taxonomy (NCBI): domain Eukaryota; kingdom Metazoa; phylum Arthropoda; class Insecta; order Lepidoptera; family Nymphalidae; genus Vanessa; species Vanessa tameamea. The sequence goes on from NC_087316.1 coordinate 9,256,774, forward strand.
ATAGGTCCTCAATATATGTAATATGTATTATTAATTTACATTGTCATTTGAGTTTTAAAGCTTTTGCCGCGAAATGAAATTACCAAAAACAAATATTAAAGTTAGAGCTTGTATCATGAATAGATAGCACAAAATTTATTACTAACAGATAAGTTAAATAAAATATAGTAATCATAAACAAAGCATTTTTATTAAATAGAAAATATTTATAGGTTCGTAAATAATAAGTAATATTTTTATATATTGCGATTTTTTCTCAATGCAAAGCCTATGTACTAGTTTTTTTTTATTTATAAAGATTTATATCACCCCTTACGCTTTTACTTGTATATAATTATTACATATTATAAAACTTTATACGGATTTTGTGTAAATAATACCTTAATATTGGCTTGCAGTTTTTTAATAATCTATATATACCTACATATAAATAAATTCAATGTTCAATATTTCATACAATTCTCTGGATATCATTAAAAACCAAAAAGTAATTATAAGAGATTATTAATATTTACTCTTAATTTATATTTAAGTAAGTAAGTAATGTAATAAATAGGTAATAAAAAAATTACAAGGTAAGTAATTCTCTATATATGAGTTCAATTAAAATTTTAATTAATAGTAAAACTTACGTTATTTTATAAAAACCAGTGCGGCGTTGTCTTCTCGTATAATGTAGAATGCTAACTATACAATTTATTACGAGCTCTTATCTAACATAACTAATGTTGACACACTAAATAGCCACATTATGTCCAAACGTTGATTATAATATGCTATGTATTTTTTACAGGCATTTGAATTTGCAAGCAAATAGAGATAACATTTTGTGAACCTTCACAATGTATATGATTTTTTTATAAAATATTATTAATGTACTTACTACATGCTAAATAGCTTATCCAATATGGTAAACTAAAGTTTTACCTTCCAAAAGTAAGTTAATACTTACTTTTGGAATTTCACGTTAAAAACCCTTGTAATTTATTTAGTGAAATAACAGAAGATATCTCCACCTGTTCCAGGAATATTCTACTATAAGTCATGACCAGATTAACATGTCGGAGCCTCAAAAAATGTACTTCATCTCGATACTCTATTATTTTCAAATATATATTTTTTATCACAATACCATATTATTTATAATTTAGTAAAATATTTTCTAGTATAGGAATTACTTTAGTATTCCATTATTTGATTAATATAAAAAAAAATATTTGGCTCAGATCCCCTAGTCCATGCGGGGCTAAGGCTGTCAGATACAGGGTTATCATTTCTGGGTCAATTCTTAGAAGGTCGAAACGTACATTTCCGTACAACCAATATTCCCGGTTTTCCCGGCCATCTGGCAAGCCAACGCGCCAAGGCAGTTGCTTACACTGCCTAATGGATGATCCAGCCCCGGTCACCTCGTATTTTTTTTAAGTATGACAGTAATAAACTAATTGTGTAAATATAAGGGGTAAATTTTATTTTGAAAGGTGGTAGTGCTTTGGGCAATCCCGTCTGGGTAGATACCACCTATTCATCAGATATTCTATCATCAAACAGCAATACTTAGTTGTGTTCCGGCTTGAAGAGTGAGTGAGCCAGTGTTATTACAGGAACAAGGGACATAACATCTTAGCTCCAAAGGTTGGTGGCGCATTGGTGTAATATAAGGAATGGTTATTATTTCTTACAGCGTCGATGTTTATGAGCGGTGGTGACCACTTATCATCTGGTGGCCCATTTGCGCCTCCCCCTACCTATTGCATAAAAAAGTCTATATAATCCATGAAAGTTAAATAATAATCAAACATAGGTAACTCCTTTTTAGCGACGAGTAAATTCTTCGAAAGATACCTGAATTATGTAGGTAAGAATTTACCATCTAAAGTCCCTGTGATGGCCACCTTGACATTGACACGAATCTGATAGGGTACGGTATTTTTTTCACACGAGTACACATTCTCCGCTAGGGACGCATTTCGCTAAAGGCTGTGTATGCTCGAGTCTAGGGCGCCAAACTTGACTGGTTAGTTGTTTTTTAATTGTTACTCGAACAGTAAATCAACTAACAAAAATAAAAAAACGAGTTCCAAGTACATCTAAAATAAACTAATGTAATTCTTTACTCTTTTTTTGTGTGATTTATATGGAGTAAGTGGCGGCATCTGCCATAGGCCCAGGGCAGCATGTATCAAATCTGTTCGCACGGGTTCGGGGGGACTCTCTTCAATGGGCGTTAGTAACCTCGCCCTTCCCCCACCCTTTCTAGTGTATACGGCAGGGCACGGTAATCCCGGCTTACCGAACACAGAAGAGCCGCCTACTAAAAACATGACATTCCCAGCTCTAGTATCACAATATGATACTATACGAATGTAGTAATTGATTATTTCATTTGGATTAATTAAAAAAAATAAACAAGACAATAATAATAACTATATTTACATGGTTTAATGACTCGATACTTAAATGAGATCTTTCTTAGACTATGATTTTTATTTACATTTTCATATATCACAATATTATTTTTTCATTTATACATGAAATAATCAGAAGGCTTCCCGATAATAATAATGATAGGTACATATTGTACATAAATAACAAAATATACTAAAGTAATTTTCATTGATGCTAGGGCTGCCCAGCGTCCGGATAAAGCTGGACATAGTTAGGCTTTATGATTGCGTGTCCGGCCAAAATAAATAGTGTACGACTTGTCCGGCTTCTTACATTTTATTTATTCATTTCGCAAACGAGATACACAAGATTTTATTTATATTTCATTGGAAATTAAAAAGATTAATGGTAATAATCAGAAAAGCTTGATTTTATATACAATTTTTTTACCGTATCTTTTAATACTGAGACAAAAAATCTTCAATAATATAGGGCTCCAGGTATTTTACAAACTAGTTGGTCTGTCTTGCTATTTGGTTTGGCGACCTAGCAACCTTAATTGATGCTATACATAAGTAATTAAAATAACCAAGAATTCCTGATCCAACTCGTTTACGACGGCCTTTCTAAATTAAATAATATTATAGCACATTTGTATATTATGTACATACATGTTCCCATTCTTTTTCCGATATTACAAGGATCCTTTTAAGACTAGAGATGTACACTTAATAATATGATATGAAAAGATTTTCAAGTAACAAGTGTTGGAATATCATGTGTATTTTTACCGTCAGATAAAAGTCGTGTCCGTAGAAAAGACTAATATTTAAAAAAAAATGCATTAAGAAGAATTAAGTGTTGAAGAAATTGGAAGAAACTGTTATATTGCTAATAGGCAGTTGAGTTCATCATTCTTTTTATAATGGACAATAGTTATGCAGAGCGGATGTAGTCCTCAAACATTTCAGAAAAGTGAATTTTTACTAAAATTTATAAATCAAAATAAAAACCATTTGATTTGTTAAAAAAAAAAGCTTAAAACTTGGATACTTTTTGCAGAGATTAAAAAACCATTTATTAGGTTTTTGAAAACTGAATCAATTTTGCATAAGTCTGTTCCATTTTCTTAACACAAGGGCAGATTGTCGATATAAAACGTGTGAACAGTTATTTAGTAACAATAACACCATTAAACTACCTTAAAACAATATCAGACAAGAATGTTTCGGGTTTCATTACAAAGAGTTAACACTTTCATCTAATTTTAAGCAGTCATTAAATAAATAGTGGACAAAAATTATGCATCGCTGATATAAAATATAATTTCTTTTTTTATATATAAACTTATTGTAATCTCACAATATCTTAATCTCTTACTTTCAAAGCCTCAGTTGGCAATTCAATAAACAAACATTCTTATGAAATTCTTTTAAAGAAATAGTATGTATCCCTTATGTTTATCATTTTATATAATTAAATTGCAATTTACTCATAAATATATTGATTCAAAATTGTTTTAAAGGCCTATGCATAACAATATTTGACCATATCCAATGTTTCTTTAAATTAAATGTTATTTTAAATTCCAAAAATTAAGTAATATGATCTTGTAAGTTATATATTTCGAGAATATAAAATTGAAGTTTGTCATGTTAATATTCTAAATTTAAAGCAGATGATACTGAAATACATAATTATTTATATAAAAATATTATATACTTAGCCTTTGAAATGCACACCATTTCCCGGTTTTTGTATATTGGTTTAGTTGCTTATTCAGTTGGGTATTACAAATTTCCTCCTTCATTTATATAGATAATGGTTTATAACATTAAAAACAAGCATTTTATATGATTATAAATTATCTTAATATATAGTTATCATAAATTGACTAGATACACTAAAAATGACATTGTTCTTAAGCATAATATTATCAATAATCTTAGAGCAATGATGCATATTTAGTTCTGTCATTTTAGAGTGCATATGAAGAATAAGATTAATTTGATGAAATTACTTTTTTTATTAATGTAAGGACATTTTTCAGTAGCATCCATGTTCTATGACTATTAACAAATTATACATAATATTTATGGCACAAAAGTATTATTAATCTAATACAAGTACACTTTGTATTATATTGTATGTACACATGTAATCACAATTTCCTTGTACAAAGTCTTTTTAATTTGTGATTGTGTAGTTGTCAGTTTTATCCACTTCCACAGGAAGTGGCTGACATTGCTATTGTTCATCTACTTTGAAAGTAGAGTAGTGGCAGGCTCCATTGATGATTATCTCACTTATACCTGTGGTTGGGGGAGTATGTGATGTGGAAAGAGGTTCAATACTGGCTATTGTGCTCATAATGGGAGTTGTATATATTTTTCCATTGTGTATAGTTGAGGAATGCGATTGGGTTGCAGGTGTAGTATAAACTGTACATGTAGTACCTTGCTCTGCTCTAGGTTCATTTATTAAGCCCATTTTTACTTCAAATATTACATCTTGTATTTTCTTCTTTGCAACTAACAAATTTTTTTCACCTTTTAGTGACCTTAATTCATTCGCTACATATTCACCAAACACTGTAAACTCATCTCTATTTATAGCGGCCGTGGGATAAACAATTTCAGGCTTAAAAGAGTGTAACAGTTCACTTCTGGTAATTTTAGGTGGTGGAGAGAGGTTATCAAGTTTGCAATCATTCACTGAGTTATCTGTATGTGTTTGTAAAGTTCCATTGATATCAGATTGTTCTTCCTGAAATTGATATATGTGCATCTTTTTATATGTACATTAATACAAAAATTAAGTTAATAAGTAATATTAAATAAAACTATTTATGTGTGAATTAAAGTACAGTACAGTTAAACAACATACTATAAACTGTTTATATGAATTCTTAAAAAGATTCACAATAGCTTACCGATTGCAACACTCTATATGGCTTGTTCGAGTCCTTCATAAAGTGCAAATATTCATACGCGTACCAATTGCTAACGTATCTATTGTTGGGTCCTTCTGAATTAGCTCGTGCTTCTCGCGCCGACTCTCTGTTGTACTGTGTACGTAAATGCTGTATTTTCTTAGTGGCGTCAAAAACAGATATTCGTAATATTTCAGCAATACCACGCAACTCTTCTTTTCGTTTTTGTTTATCTCTACGAGTATCACAGAGCGACGGATTCCATAAATTAGCGTTTAATTGAAGTAACTCAATGAGTTTCAATGTCTTGTCCTTCGACCACTCATAGTTATTATACTCCTTGGACCACTCCATGCCCGAATCCAAGATCCCTTTCGACCAATGGGATTACAATTGCGTACAAACATTGGATTTAAAGCAGAACAGAAGCTAGCATTTGACGATCAATCGTTAGATTATACAGTAAACTACGTGTTGTCAATCTGGTATGCGACGCCGACTCGTCACTCGACGCACCGGTTGTCGATTGATTAGTTGAGTATTCGATCCAGTGTTGCCACTTGTAAGGCTTGATATTGTATCTAGGTAATGTTTTGTGTTTTTTACACTTGAGTGTTTTATGAAATATATTTTTAATGTTTTTCCTTTAACTTGTTATTTTTATTACGTCTGTAACGAACCCTTGTCATTTAACCAGTGAAATTATCAAATTGAAGAATAATTTTTTTTCAAAGAATATATTATAAAAAAAAATATCTTTACTAACTAGTTTTTTGAATAAAAAGGCTTGTAAAGTATTCTGATTATTTTTGTAAGGGTATTTTCTATTTACAGAACACTACAACCTTTGTATATTGATGATAAAAAAGTGGTTGATCTATTTTTGAAACTTTTTTATTATGATTGTTTGGAATTATCACTGAAACCAAGTTATATGTCTTTAATTTATTGGATAGAGAATCGGAGAATTAAAGGTGGCTTAATTATAATCCATCTATGTATGTTTTAAAGTAAGTTATAATTCATTTGTTGGCAGGCCTAAGTTCTAGTTTTGAAATATATTTTGATTGTGTCTAGTAAATAAAAGTCATAAAATCTAATTTCATTGTCATTTATTTACAGGCTACAATGTGTGAGGACTATCACATTATAAAACAAGTGCTCTATCATAATAAAATATTTACAATATTTACAACTCTTCCTATTAAAATGCACTATTTAACTCAAAATTACTTTAGATAAAACAATTTTATGGTTTTATTACTTCACATTATACTGTGACAGTTTTATAATATGTTATAATAATTAAAGATATATTAAAATACGTATAAAATGTAGTATTAAAGAAAATGTATGCTATTATAAATTCCAGTCTTAGACTATTTTAAAGTCAAAATTTATTGTAAAATTGTTAAAATTGTTTTATTAAGTAATCACCTAAAACTTAAAAATACGAGTTCACGCCTCCACTTTTTACTACATAAGAGGAACCAAATAATAGTTATAACAATAGACAATAAAGAATACATTATGGTATTCGGAACCACGTAGCCAATAGCCAGTGTGAAAAGAGTTACCCTTGCTGCTACTTTATTCATATTAAAAAAAAGTGGTTATATTATTAATATAAATTATTTGTTGAAGCATATTTTTTATCTATCTGTATGCAAATAGGGTAATAAATAGAGTATTGCAAATACAATGTTATTTTGATATTTCTAAGCAATTCGGTAACTCTGATCATTAAATTTCCCAATAAAAAAACATATTTACACAAACAAAACAATCAGTTCATTTCATAAACAAACAGAGTTTTGGAATAATAAATTAAATAATTATTTTACTATTGTATTATAAGATGATTATGTCACTGAATTATTATTTTCAATATACTTTTAACTAAGTAGTACCATAGACAATTTCTCATAATAAAAAATTAAAATAACCTAAGAATCACATAGAATAATGGAACATTTAAAATGAAGCTCACATAAATAACAATAACAAAAATAAAACAAAGAATATTTAAACACATACACCATTGTTTCAATTACAAATGAAACTAACTTATATACAGTTCCCTACTAATAATTATAAAGGTCGAGACACACGAGATTCGTTCATGAATTTGGATATTGTTAACATTTTAATTTACCAAACTAAACTGCCTATATTAATATACATATATATATATAATGATTATTTAGTGGTAATTGATATTATATTACACTATGGTAATTGTTTACAAAATTAAGCTGCAGATATATTTGTAGTTATATCAGATATTATATAAAAATTCACATTAAAGCAATAGAGCTATTAAACTAATGTACATTACAGTAAAGTAGTATACTGGGAGGTACAATAACCAGTCAATATCATTATTATTATCAATAAGTCAACAAATAATAGACATTCTATGTTTAACAATTGACAATAATTTGCCTATTTGTTTACATGTGGTGGTTACACTGCCCTTGAGGTTGCGCAGGGAAAATTTATCTTTATATTATGATTCAATGAGGCATAGCAGAATCAAATTTATCACTCGATGGTCTAAACACCATACATTCAATGCAACAACTAAATAAATACTAGCTACCTATCATCTTTACAATGTCCATTAATAATAATTTGTACGAAACACACGGAGTTTACGTTATATCGAGTGGCCGGTTTTCACGCGCCCGAAAAAACCCTTTCTCAGTGCGACACTCTCTAATCGTGACAGTTTGTAGATTGACGGTCACATCAGTTATGAAGATTTGATCGGCGACTGGAGACCGTGCCAGCCAGTACGCGGCTCCGCGGCGAGGTGGGGGTGGAGGAGGATTCGGAGCCGTAACGGGCGCTTCGCCCCAAGAGTCCTCATCCTCGGGTTGGGGTGCGGGCGGCGGCGGTCGAGCACCTTTCGGCTCTGCCGGTGCCGTGGCCGCAGGTTGGGTGTCGGTCCGTCGTTCTCTGTCTGGCGGCGTATGCGCGTCTGCCTCTTCAGGCGAATGCGGCGCTCTCCGCGGGCCCGTTCTGGGTGCAGCGGCCTCTACTGCCGGAGAGGCCGGGGCCGCCGCTCCGCCCGGCGGAGCTGCAGGGGGTGGGGGTTGCGTGTGCGTTCTGCCACCATTTAGTTTCGTGGAATCGTGACGTTTCGCCGGCGGGCTCATAGTAATGGTTACTCCGATTTTTCCAGATTCCTTCGAAAGGACTTCCGCCTTGCGTTTCCCGGGTGGCGGATGCCTTTCCTCGGACCCGCTTCGCAGTCGTTCGACGGGCGAATGCTCCCTCTCTCTCTTTCGGCCTTGTCGTCGCAACTCTTCGCCTCGTTCGTAGCTCTCTATGAGCCGTGGGTCGAGAATGTTTTCCTCCGGCTCCCAGGTGTTGTGTTTCGGTTTCCAACCTCTCCATTTCACGTAGTACTCCACTTTGTTCTGTAATAGAAGTAAGGTTGTGGTTATTCGTTGGACATTGTAACACGAGCGCGCCGGTGCGCTGGCATGGCGTGACTGGTCGGTGGCGTGCACCGACCGGAGGGTTGCACATAACCCCGCTGATTATTCGCGACTCCAACATTTTAAACGGGGTAAAAACTTTTATACAGTTAATTTATCTCTACCTATTTTCACGCAATCTGAGTTGCCTACCTACTATTGATACTTTGGAGGGATTATTCTTATGATATATCCTTCACCAATGCTATTATATCTGCTTAAAATATTACGATTGATCACGAAACGAAGCGAAACGATAGATAATGGTACATATACTTATATCTACTTTTTTAAGTAGACTACTAGTATCTAGGTATGTAGGTAGGTACCTATGTTCTTATTACTAGGTATTATTATTATATTACACAATATGTCATAAGTATTAAGATGATAAATAAAAGAAAATAAACATGCTTTAACAAAAATTTAATAAGGAAAAGATAAAGACAGGCACAGGTCGATCCGGGTTGCAGTTTTGGACCGCACCTGCTCCGAACAGCTGTCGGCTATCTCCCCCGGGATCGAACCCGAAACGTAGGTACCCCGTGACAGAAAACATGCCGTTATATCTAACTAATTGTAATAACATGCAATAATGTACACTAAGTATGAAAAATTACGAGCTACTTTCAATGCGACACGTTTTACTCGTAGTTGATACCTATCAACATATATATAGGTATATAAAATTTCCGGCTATATATAAACAGCATTATGATACATACATACATATATATTTATTGCTATTAGCAAAATAGCATGAAAATAATTGCTTCATGTCTGCTTTATTACGAAGATAATTAAAAAAAAAATCTTTCGCTATTTCTATGACAGAAAACGAATAAGGAATCTCTTCAGCATTTAAATCATAAAAACAAAGTTACACAGAGTATTATTTCGTTCAAAGTGTATGTAACTACTATCAAATGTTTATGATTACGAACAGACGAACATACCTATGGTCAATAATAAGATACAATCTAAGTCGACCGACTTGAGGGTAGGCTTTCCAAGACATATTCTTGTATTAATAAAAGATACAGATAATCGACTGTTTGCGGTTATCTATAAGACTAAGTTACAGCGCTTTTATTCTTTAACTAAATCGCGCCCACTCGTGACTAATTTCAGATCGGTCCAATTAGATCGCGCGCGATGCTAAATCGATAAACGTTGTTTGATGTTTTTTATTAATAGTTACAAATATGATCTTATCTATTTATTTAAATAGGTATTTTTTTTACTTAGGTTTAATGGAATAAAAATATAAGCCCGTCACTTTACATCTTCAGGATTAAAATGCTAATGACTTCATTATTGTGGTGAGCTAGTTTTATTTATAGGCTAGCTGGATGCTTTTCGGTTAGCCTTTTTTTAATCTAACGTAAGAGAAGGGGATAACTGTTTTTTTTCTTGTAGGTAGGTATACTGACCGCCGCAATCGGCTGAGTAAAAGTATGCAAAACTGTTACTGATACGTGAGTAAATTGGCGATGTACCTATAAATCGGACGTCCGGAAAAAAATGTCAGTAAGCTAAAGTTCTTGACGTAAAAGTCAAATTTATCGGTAGGTACATTAATATAAATATTTATAAGTTAGGTACTAGACACCTATGTCATAATAAACATTTTACCCCCTTAGATGTTAATTTTTTGTTTTTCTACATGCGTACGACTTAAAATTTCTATGTAGAAATTTTCATAAAAATAGGTCAATAAAAACGTAACGAACAGGAAGGACAGGAAGGAATAATTTATAATAAGTATTGAATAGATGCAACAAATTAATTAGATATCAGTGACAGACAACCGATCTTATATCGAACACCTGTGGCGACACAAATTACACGAACGATCCAATATAAAACCAATGTTTATTACGGACCTTTCGCTTCGAATTTTTATTTTAATACACTCGAAGTTGACTTTTAAATAAAGGTATTAAAGTTTATTTTCAATTTAAACATCCTACACATACGACGTTTTCGAATTTTGTAATATTGTGAACCCTCGCGTCTTATTGGTTTTAGTAATGAAGGGTGAGTTGGGCACGAGAGCACGTTGTGACTTTGTACGGACGTCTTTTTAACGAAATAATAATTAAGTTTTGATGATTTTTATATTAAATTTGTAAAGCGTATAGTGAACAATATTATTCGTTCCACATCACAAGACTATTATTATTTTGAAAGTTATTTAAAAAAAAGGTGCGTGTATATATAGGTACCTATGTACGCGCATGAAAAGTTCTATCGTTTAGGCATAATTTTTTCATCACTAGGTACCTACCTACTTACTATAACACTCCCTCACAAATTTAATAAACATTGTATATAAGATAAGGTGTGAAGTTGTTTATCTCTAGCGACTAGTCGAATCAAGTGTTAATGGCGGTTTTTTAGTTATTTAATTAGCGGGTAACTTCATCGTGTAGATTTCATGTCACACTGTGCACTCACATCAAAATCACTCTCATAATTTCTACATAACGCGCCAAAATATTTTCTCAACAATTTAAGCATCATTTACCTTATTTTTCGATCTTAAATAATTTTTTTTTTAATTTTCAACATTAGATAAATAGTTGTTTATCTTTAAAGGATACCTAGGGATATCCACGAGTTGTAATTTTACCAGCTCGCTAAAAATATGTTTGGATGGATGAGTGGTGCGTTTTGTCAGCAACTGTATCGTCGCCATTGACTTGAATCCTATGAAATTAACAACTTATACATAAGTTTACTAGGTATGTGGTACCTTCTTAAGTAGGTAGGTATCACAAGATAGAAACTTGAAGTGTAAGCTGTAGAAAAGTAACAACGTCTAACAGTTATATGTTATTATATTTAGGCGTTAAGAGAATAACGAAGTCTCCAGCGTATTTATATGATAAATTGGGGGTTTTTGTTAAATTTAGATTTATTGAAAACGTTTATTCTATGTTTACTATAATGATTAATCAGCGATAGTTAATTTACTGTGATAAGTTTTCGGCATTTCTCTCGGCAGTCACGTAGCTGGTTGCTAGTACCTATAACTTAAGAATGCAGAAGTAGGTGGTAATTGAACATTTAAACATTATTACGATAAATTTAAAAGATGAAGATTTACCTAAAACTAGACAATAATTAGATGCTTACCTACTATGCAATTTGTATTTACAATTTTTTCGCTCCTAAATTGCCAATAAATTATTCAGAATATTAATTTGAGATTTCTATATATCTAATAGGTTTATTATACATAGCTGCTTAAAATAATTAAGTAGGTAAGTGTTTAAGTGTAGAAGCTATTTTAGCTGAATCACCCCATTTACTAAGTTCTTAGTCAGCCACGTTAAGTTCACGTAAACTTATAAGTTAATTCATTCGAGCTCTTTAATGCCATTTGTATATTACATACTACTATTTATTCGCCATAAGTACGTAATTGTGTTCATTTTATTTATAAAATTATGCTTTCCCCGAAGACCAAACTATAAAACAATGTACTTATAAATATTCATAAATACAAAGGTCACTTTATTTGTAAATATGAGAATCATAAATGTTTCTGTCATTCATTCTTCAAAAATAAAACCTTCAATTTAAAACTAAACAAAAACACTTCGTATTATAGAAAAAATAAAAAGGATCATTGGGACGTACGAGCAAGGTGAAGTCGTACGGCTGAGCGGCGATTGGACGGCGGGCGGGGCGAAGGGAGAGGGGCCCCGCCCCCGCTCCATCTACCTCCACCCCCGCAACGCCTGAGTCGAGCCCACCACGGTACCTATGCGACCCGCCTACCTCTAATACAACGAGATAAGGTCGATTTTCGTTCAAACTGGGCGTATGTATAAAATGGCGCTTTTGATGGTTGTAGTATTGCCATGGGCGGACCACGTCTCGGGATCATAGACGCCAATTAGAGTCGATCGCAGTAATTAATGAGTTAATTAACAATTATAAATACGATACTCGGGTGATGAATTAATTGCATATTCAAGCCTTTAGAGGTTTTGTAATTTATGTTTTATATGGACTGTTATAACAATCGACATTGTAATTTGACCACGTCTTAGAACTTTTCTACTTTGATACAAAACTTAGGCGAGTTTCTTGAAATCGTATCGAATAATTCTTGTATTGACATTTAGCGTAAATCGAGTCGTGAATTATTCGATGAGTCAATTGTGGGTATCATACCGTTATACTCATATATTATGTCAAAAGTATCGCAAAAGTTTACGTGCGCATCATGCAAAAACTATTTGAGATATCAAGTTGAAATATGTCTACTTTTTTCATAAGAGAACAGAGATCATTTTATGCTACATTCAGGACGGTTAAACCATAGAAAAACCTAAATAGTTAAAGAAAACATATTTGCTATAATGACCATCGTAATGTGGCATACAGAAAACGAAACGTGTGGGTTACCTACCTTTCAGATATTTATTTGAAAGAGGTTTTCTGTTTACCTCGTCTTTAATACTTCTTTCTATGCTTTTTATCTATCCATATGTTTCATATTCAAAAATGATGTGTCAAGAAAATAAGTTCGTTTCCTGAAACGAATCTTGTAGACGGTTAACGTCTCCTGTTTCGCACAGATACATGTGACAACTACCAAAATTACTGATTTCAATGCTTTAAGCAGGTAAGCAGTAAAAACTGATTACATACTTTTGAGATTCCGTACTATCAGTCACGAAGAGATATAAGAAGGAAATCCTTCTGTGACTTTTATGACGTTTTATGTAAACTATTATATTACATTGCGCGAATTTAATTTAACAACCTCACATAACTACGATCGATTCACAAATGATTATAGGTACCTATCGCAACAAACTTGCAGCAGCTTATCAACGGCATCCGTTATATAGCTTTTTTTATTTATAACGTTTGTATAACAGTTATTGTATAATCTTTAGCCTATTCCAACCAAAAGAGGTCAGAGGCCAAATAAACAACCATTGACTTCGCGACTTGATTGGTCGATAGGTTGAATAATCTATGATGAGATTGTGAATAAATTACGCTTTGAACGTCAACAAAGTTGTGATAAGAATTTTGGAATTAAAATTAAAGTGGATATATGTGGATGGTGGATAATCATTTATGTGAAATAGTGTTGTATTATAAATAATGATATTTTAATCAAGAACTGTTAGTGTGTACGATACAGCTAAATTATTAGCAAATCGCATGGACTTCTTAAATCTAAGGTTTGTTTATCTTCATTCCTTCTTCGACTAGAATAGGCTATATACTGTATATTTATTGTATAATATTATAAATGCTGCGATGCGAAAACTATGTTTCTAAAGGAGAAGGAAGGAAAGGTTAGGAGAAATATACTAGAAGTAGTTTTATCGGTTCAACTTATTTGTTGAAATTCCATCAAATAAACATTGTAATATCTCTAGATAGATATACACACATTAACAAAATAAAAAGAAATTTGATCTGTGAAGAACCACTTATCGAAAGCATTTAATGTTATAAATCATCATTTTAAGATGCGTAAATAGCTTGTTAGAATAGAGCCCGCATATTTAACAGTTCATCTGTTTTAATCCATAAAACAGTTTATGCCTTTTAGATGTTAAATTTAAACTTACAGCGTCATTACTAAGCCGTAACGTCTCGAAATATTTTGTTACAGTACTATATGATTTAGAAAATAATATGAGAAATAAAATAATCGAGATATTTCAGAACTAATCTAGTCTTCAAATTGTAATACTTTATTATGCATGACTGGTGCGAGTTTAATAAAATTACTCATATAATTTCAGTTAACGTAAATTTTACTTTTAAAATTGTTTGCACCGCTCGTATTGGCAAAAGACTGGATACAATCACGAACATTAACTTATACGATTTTCGAATGCAAGTCGAAGTTCGATGCTCGTTAACGGCGAAGTAAAAAAAGTATTATTAATTTTATTCACCTATATTTATAAGTTTGAATATTGATCCTTTATCGTTTAAATTAAATTCATTTGCAAATAATTTATAGCATTAAATTGCATCTATTATTGGGTTATTATTAGATACTTTAATCTCTATTTATAAGGTAAACTTGGCGAGCTGTCTTGTATAGTCGTGAATTGTTGTATTTTAAGCAGTTTTATAGGTTGTTTAAGTGTTTTTGTTTGTCATCGTACAAGTGAATAATGACAATTGATAATGTAAAATCCCGTAAACTCTATGCACTTATAGGTGTAGGGTTTGTAAATTATGTTTTATTATGATGGCCGTTTCCATTCGATCGCTGCGATGGTGACGTCAGAGGGACCGATATACTTTTACAGTTCGCAAATAGATAACCATGATTATTGTGATTATTGGGAAATACAGCTATCATTCCCAACGAATTCTTTTAGAACGCCTTCAAAGAGACTTCTACGTTAGTTTCCATATACAGATCATAGAGATTCCTATTGTGATAGCCATACACAAATAGTTATGAAATGTTGAAACATTCTCATTTTAAAATGAGAACGAATATATTGTCCATGTAAATACATAAATCATCTTTAAGTTTCGGATGTGGTGACGTTGATATTAAGTTAATGTCGGTTTTAAGAGAATGTTTTGTAGACGAGCCGAGTTGGCCGACTGCCAGCTTGTCTAACGAGACATCTTGTAAATGTACCCTCATTATGATTGTGGCTTGATTGTCTATTATATAAATATCAACAAAGCTGTTATTTGTCTTTGCGGTAGACAAAAAGATATAGGTGTCGAGTCCATAGATAAAATAGATAGTTAAAGAGCATCGTTGGCCGGTTGCCAGACAGATAATAAATTGTTCGTTCGCTGCAGAGATCGCATTGCAGGAATCATTGGTATCGTCTGCTTTGTTTTAAAAGAATTAGCATAGTGAGACAATAGCGTGTAATATACGAGTATAAATAACAATAAGCTTGTGTATACATTTATGCTTGTAAGGTATTTCATTTTTTACTGGCTATTCTCCGCAATCTTATTCAATTATTTCTCATATATTTTGTGATATATGTCCTTATCTAGGTTCTAGATTATTTCAATGTATTTTTATATAACGACGATTTAGCGGTTTAGTCGTTATAAGGTTGCCAGACAGACAGATAATAATTAGGTAAGTGAAGACTAAAAGCAAGTTTGCAAACATTTGTGGTAAAATACAAACATTTCGGTTTTGAAATTATATTTTATTTTCGTTTACAAAAAAAGATTTATAACTTCAAATTCCATAAATAAACCAAAGTTAGACCACAATATTTCAGCCGACATCGGTCTGACGGTCACATTTCGTCGTCGGTCTGTCACAAATTGCTGGCCGACTTTAGCTGCGACAAAGAGGGTGGTAGGAGAGAGGAAAGGGGGAGAGGGAGAAAGATTAATGGCTCGGGGGCGGACTGGCCCACGGGACCGATCAGGCGTTTAAACATGAATCCTCTCAAATTGCTCGAACCACGGCTGTGAAATGTCCGTGAAAGTGTTTGTTTTGGTTTTGAAACTCAGTAACTGGCCCTACGTTAGTATAATTGTTTATTTAATCAATTTCTGAGAATGTTATTTTGAAAAGCAAGGAATTTAACACTTTTTATCAATAATACTTAGGTAACAGTACCTACGTACCTTACGGTACGTACGTAAAAAAACGGTACCTTTATTAATAGTGTCTTTATTTTGTCAAACCGATAAGGAATCGAATTTCAAAATTAATTATGGCTTAGTAATTAAGGTTAGTTAGTATACTTTACTACAATAGCTCGATAGAAGAACGGGTGACACTTATAGTTATATTTAATTGTCGTAATAAAACTTTACTATAATAGTTAAATATCAGTACATTAAAGTAATGATTCACTTTCGTGTCTGTAATATGGGTACGGTATTGGTACGAGTAGCAGCTGATAAGACGCGTCACCGTATCGGATGGCGTTCAAAGAGGCTGATGACATTCGGACATCAATTAACACTTAAATATTTTTATTGCTTCTTCAAATACTTTGAAGATGACTGTCCTATTTGTATTTAATGACAAGGATTTTTTCGTCTTGAGACATTTTAATTTTCTTACCAAAGTAATTTTCAATATTATGTGAGCACATTTTTTTCAAAATACCATTTAAAGGAAAATGTAAAAGAAAATTTCTCGTTCAATATTGGATAGGTTAAGATTTTACGTCATACGATATTGATCGTTATTCTATACTACAACGGTATAAATTCGTGTGGACATTTCGAGTTTAAGCGTTTAATTTCGAACCCTCTTTAGGCGCTAAAAGGATGGAGATACGGGGGAGGAATACGGATAAATCCGACTCCTGAGGCAATTGAAGTAATGATCGTGTGATTAATATTCCATTTGATTTTACGGTATAGAAATTGGATGCCAAGTAAGAACTCTTAAGACTTACATATATATGTGTATTTACATACATAGGTACAAAATTATGAAAAAGAGATGTAATTTGTGGTTCCAGAAACTTCGGAAATAGCTAACGTAAGCGATCTTTTAACGGATCACACTAAAAGGTTCTGCAAAAGGATGGAATCTTTGATTTTATCAAACGAAGCTAATATATTGTTCGAGTTAAGATAATATAATAAAAAATTCAACACGTTATTTCGTAGCAAAATATCGTATACCTAGGTAATAAAAGAAAACACACTTTTGCCATCACAAGTAAATAACAATAAGGAATCCACATCGAGTATTCCAGTAAATTTATTTGATTTTAAACTAAGACTGAACTATGCACATTCTATGCACGTACAGACCTCCACGTCGACGTACGTGATGTCTATCACTAACTCTGTTATTTCATTCACTACAACAATAGGTAGGTATGTGAACATAAAACGCGAGTAAGATAAAAAAATATTCTGTGGACACTTTATGTAGCGAAATTTGTGTGGATGTAAGAAGACTGTTAGTTTTATGTAGTTAGGTATCTGGTAAATAGCTCTTGGTTAAAAATTTTTTTTGCACATCTTGTAGAATTTTTTTTATTCTAAGTCTTTTTTAATCTTACGATCAAACTTGCAAAGCAAAAAAGAAAAAAATTGTACCATTTGTTATAAAAATAATCCAAGTTTCATTATTATTATTTATTTCGGTGTAAATAAAGAAAATCCTTTTTATTGAAGAAGGCCCGGTATCCGCGTATTCTTTTGTAACATAAGTACTAGGAGCGTAGAACAACTGAGGAGTAACGCGGTTAGTTACGTTTGCAAGCGCGCTGTGTGTGCAAGAGAAAATTGATATGTCAGACAAGGTAAGCAAGTTTGTGGGACGGTGAGGCAAACACGACTTGGCATTTTGCAGACGGCGCATGCCGCGAACGTCAGTCGTTACCCAGCTGTTGCTCGAAAAGGATGTGCCACATTATTATTCTTATCGTTTTTCGAACACTGTAGTCATTAATTATATTTACACTAAGCCGTTAATGGTAGTAGTTACAAATATTGGCTTTCTAAAATAAATGATATTTTTATTTTCATTTGAAATTCAAAATAAAATTTTATAGCACCTTTTATTAGGTATGGAAGTTTATTGACCTCTTAGTCTAAAATGATTTCGGGGATATGATATTTCGGGATTAAAATGATTTGTAGTTGAGTTGAGGCGTAATAATATGAAACTGTAACAGTTTCGTGTCGGTACGATGGAGTGCACTTAGCGGTCCACGGTCATCGACTCGACGACAATTAAATCAATGCACTGTCAAGCGACGCGCCTCGCTTGATAGCTACTTGAGTTACTGAACTGGTGGGAACGGTATTGAACTGTGATTTATCTTTTCATTCTAAGAATCTTATAAATCTGGTACCTACGTGAAGAAATAATAACGCAACTGAAAAATATAACAAATTTGATAGATGTGTAAATATTGACCTTAATGTCTTCAATGGTGAATTTATTTATACTCATAATGTAAGTAGGTTCACTATTATCTTTATAACGAGGTATGCGTACGTACCTATCTCCTACTGGGTAATGAAATCGAGATTTGAGTAATACCGTACCGAAATAGTATCACCGAAACTGTCATAATAATAAAAGTAATAAGAGTTTAAAAATAAATAACAAAAAGTAGTCATTTCATATGATTTTTTTTTTACAATTAATAAATAACTGCTTTGACTTTATATTCTCGATCTACTGGTGCAAACAAACATTACAAATACGATCAAGATGTTTGAACCTACCTTTGAGTCTATTTGAACAAATTAATTCGTCGGGTTGTGTGAGAGATGTTCTTCCTTTTCAAATAAAGGAAGAGTACTCGACTCGAGAGACTAAATAGATATTCGAAACTACTTCTTTACTTACCTACGTACTTTCCCGTTGAGACTATTCTGGTAACAAAAATCTATAAATTTTGCGTCATGGTATGTTTGTATAATCACGATATAAATACGTCACTAATAACTCAATTAAGAGGATCACAGCCCGGGGCCAGACGTGTCCCGGAGTCGGGTGAGGATAGATAAGAAAAAAAACACACAATGCCGAACGGGTGGATCTGACACGAGGGGTCGGGGGAGATTATAACAAATATTTCTGGATACCCTGACCCTAATTCCAACCCTTCGTAACATTCTGATTAAATTCCATTGTTATTTAATGTGAAGCAATGCTCTAATATAACATTTTTGCAAAAAAAAAAAAAGATTTACTTCAAATCATTTTAAGTTTATATAAATATGAAATAAAATTTAAGACGCAATTAAAAAATATTCGGGGTTACACGCATGACGTGGGAATACCTCCGTTACTTTCAAGTAATAACCACTAATTACTATCCTTATCTGAATCAGATAACACAAAATACCAAACTAAATATACCTTTTTCGTATTTACATAATAATGCATGGGGTATAACGACCGCCCGCGCCGGTGATCGAAGACGCAGTGCTGTAATGACGCCACAGCAACGGGCCTGCTGTTCTGAGTTTTTATGACGATGCACTCGTTCGATGCTTTGATGAAACGTGTATTCAAGAAGTTTTGAAAAAAATCGTGATCGGTGTCGGTAATGAAGGTATCATATTTCAAATGCGTTATTTCGATGATAGTTTATTGCAAAATATTTTTTAATTTGATGATAATAAGAGCGATATTGGCACGATAGTTGCGATCATCTGATCGTTAGTTCCCATCGGCGTCTGTTCGCGGTAACGGAATGTGTCGTGCACTGGTGTGCGTGACAGACAATACCGTCTACACTTTTATTGTGTGGGGACGGCAATATGACGTTTCTCCATTCACTACTTTATTATTCGGAGCGTACGCGTTTGCGATTAAGTATGCTTTCTAAATATAGGGGGGTCTCTTCACATAGGAAGTTTTTATGTCAAGAGGGGTCGTGAGCAACGGTACATAACGTA
Source organism: Vanessa tameamea (assembly GCF_037043105.1). Taxonomy (NCBI): domain Eukaryota; kingdom Metazoa; phylum Arthropoda; class Insecta; order Lepidoptera; family Nymphalidae; genus Vanessa; species Vanessa tameamea. The sequence continues at coordinate 9,276,958 of NC_087316.1, forward strand.
TATAAGACCCTAGTTATAATTGATCGTTCGACACAGAACAGCGTCACCTATAGAGTATAATCATACTTATAAAACCTAATAGATAAATTAATTTGAATTATCATTATTTTGATCGTATTTAAATTTGATAAAATTTTGCTAGGTAGGTTTAGGTATCTTTAGACAGTTACAAGGTTTCCTACGTAGCTAACTCATTGTAGTTACTTAATAATACTACCTGGCCGTTACTCTTCATACTTGTACTTTTCTTTAAAGGTCTCCAAAAATTTCAAACAACAAATCCGAGTAGGTACAGTGTCCATACGTAAATAGTGTCTTTATCTACGTATACTTGTGTATCTTCTTAATCTTAACAATACGTTAAAAATATAGCATATAGTGTTGTATCTATTAACTTACTTATTATTATTACTATCTTGACTCTATTTTAAATTTTATCTTGAAATCTTTTCACAAAATATTTTAAATAGCTAACTATAGCATCTATTCTACTCTATGAACTTCTTTATTCTGTTCTGTTCGACATTTTTTTATAAGAATACGATATAAGGATGGATAAAATTACAACGAAGCATTGTCAGGCGATTATTTATAGAAAATTTGGTGGCTTTGTGTTGCCTCCGAGTGCAGCTATTCGTATCAAATTGTTGTTATCCCTGTCACGCGTCACTGCCCTTCTTCATAAAAAAATATAAAACCGTTGCGTCAAATGTTAAATTTAAGGGAAGATGATCTTTTTTTAAATTCATATTTAAACTACGCTTTCCTAACAGAAATATCGTCTTATTGACTTTACTTTTATCTCATTTATTTCTTGCGTTGTATCGTGTATCAGAAAATGATGGAATCGATTGCGTAGGTACAATTGAAGATCTATTTCTCGTAAACCATTAGAAACTCACAATTTTCATTTCAAAGACCAAGTGAATAATTTCCTAGGTAAGCAAGTAATTAAGATTTTTTAGATAAACAACCATTGAAATAAAATTTCTGGTAAAAATTGCATAATAGCGCCATCTAACCAACAATCACAGAATTATTTCGTCCGTTATTCGGCTTTCGTAGAATAATGTTGCGAATATTTGAAAAAAATATAAGACACGTGTACTACGTGTATGCCTTTCCTATTTTATAAAACATATTTTTATTGATTATTAATTCAAGACAACATTCTTACAATGCAAGCTCTGTTAATAAAATAATATAATGCAATTGTGGAGCATTTTCGCTTAGCACAATCTGCTCGACGCTCATTGGCTAACAATAATGGCGGGGAGCATGCGCGCTCGACGTGGGTTCGGTCAGTGCCGAATACTGGCGCGTTTACTTCGAGATACCAGGGCTACAGCGCTGTGAAGGAGTTTCTATACTAGGATCACGCCTATATTGGACTTTGAACCGTATTGCGTTCTGATAAGAAATTATTTCAAAAAAAATCAGCCTTACATTTATGTTAAGCCATTCTGACAGATAACGAGGTGTTTGGATAACGTTGTGAAATAGACGTTAAGACTTTAATATAAGGTTAAATTTAGTTTGTGGTGATAAAACCGCGCTTATTAAGTAGTTTCCAAAATTTGACACGGCGCTAGAGAAGCCACTGGAAACTAGCAATGGATTTACAATGAACTCATAGCAATGAATGGGACAATAAAAAAAGACTATATTTTGCAGATATTTGTATAATAGACGTTTTATAGAAAAATGAAAAGTTTTTTTTTGAATAATCATCAGTATTATATTATAGGATTTAGAAATGTATCATCATTAAATTTAATCAGAAATAAGTATGTAAATTTAATTAGTTATGAAACCTTATCTAATAGTATAAATGCGAATGTAACTGTCTGTCTGTCTATTTGTCAGTTACTTTTTCACCTCCAAACTACGGAACTGAATTTCATTAAAATTTGGTATGAAGCAAGTTTGAACCCCAAGGAAGGACTATTGGCTACTTTTTTATGCTGTTCGCCGGTGCCGTCGAAAACCGCGGTCGACAACTAGTTACCTATATTTTATCAGTAGTTCAATAATAACTTATTTTTTGTTAGTATCAAAATATTGAAGAGTGTTAGGTATAAATTATTCAATTAATGTTTTTATTTTTATAAAATATTTATATAGCTGCGTAATTTGCAATTGTTATTCAGTTTGCATTCAATAGATGGCGCTAGTAGTACCCACGGTATATATATTTTTTTCTTCAAATACTTAATACAAGTGTAATATTAGTATTCAAATAAAATGTATTTGTATACAGATTTTATTTAAAACAAGATAATATTTAAAGGATATGTTGTTTGTGCAAACACTTTAGTATAAAATAATATAAAATTAGCTGCTAGTTAGGACTCTGAGGATATTACGTAAGTAACAATATGAATTAAAATATGGAAAACAATTACTGAGCTGTTTATAAGGACGTACACCATTCTTCAAAAAGTAATAGCATATTTTTGTATGTCAACAAAGTTACAAAACCCAAAAATTTTGTTGTTTGAGTCGGACCACGAGGTTACGAGTTCTACAATACATGTACACTAAAGGAAACCTGTCATATGCTTTTTTTTATTAATTACGTAAAGTAAAGACTTGTCTTAAGCAGGATATTATTCTAAAGTAATTGATCCTAAGATACCTATGAATTTTTGTCACAGTGAATTAGGCATATTTTTTTTATTTCATCTCAAGCAATATAAAGTCACCTATCATAATAATAATAATCTGAATTTATTATGTAAATATATTTGTTTAATGTAATGCTAGAAACCAATTTTATTCTTTATTTAAAAGTGTCGTACAATATATACTAATAAATAAACCCAACTTACTTTTATATCGAATACTTATTTTATTTTTTAGATAGCTAATAGCCGATAAGTATTAATTAAGTTACTGTGACTATTTGTCGCTAAGTTTTTGTTACAACTATAACTTACATTTCCACGACGAAACCATTAAGAAGATTGACAAATACAAGATATTAGTAACGAAGTTCATAATTACACATACCATTTAAATTCAATAGAAATCGTCAATCTTCTTTAGTTTATTATCTCCCGATACAACCATACCACATAATCTATAAGTCTTATTAACACCAGAGATAAACATGCACAAAATTCTTAAACTATCCACATCAGGTTAGTAACAAAGTACAATATCTCACATTACATTGACAAGCCGACCCTACACCAGAACTCAACGAGCATAACTTGTTTACTGTAAAAACTGAATATGATCTCAAGAAGGGCACCATTCAAAAGAAGCATTGCGTTTCTCAGTGCCCTCAGTTTCCGAATATAAGCCCGCAAGGGGAGCAGTGATAATAATAAGGGACGAAACGTCGCTTTAAAAGGAACATGAAAACCCTTGCGATACGTTCTAAACAGCTGCTCACGGTATCACAATGCTCGGATTAAATACACAAAATCTAAATTAAAATACCGAACGATGCATATTTTTTTAACTACAAAGCATTAATCGAGAATGTTTTGATACAAGCGAAGCGGGCAAACGTTAGTTGCGAAACAGCGGCTTACAATAAAGCGCACCAAATACATAAGGCGGGTGATATGTGATCTCGAATGTGAGTTTCGCAAGCTCATAATATATTGCTGTGATCGCTTTCGCAAAAGAAATAAGCTCACCTTTCTAATTCTTTTCTTCATGATACGCTCAGCGGCGTACACGCTGTCGCCGAGCTCCATCTTATGCATCCCCAGTTTGGAAGGTGGTTAAAAACAGAAATCCAAATCCAAAAATCACTGTAATCCAATTAGTGTGATCCGATCACTGCATCCAATTTGTAGCGCACCGCAATCCGACACACATTTCTATCACAATTCACTCTCCGTGCACTGACTGTCACTGTTCAAAGTTGCCGCGCGAACGCTTCTGTTATTTTCTCGCGCAGCAACACGTCCACTCCGTACAAACTCGCAGCAGAAACTGAAGTAGGGGGAGGAAGCCCCCGCCCCGCACGTCTCGCGACCTCACGCTGCTAAACCCCGATAGAGTGCGCCACGCATTCACAAACACCCGCTCGATATCTGTAAACAAGTTTTATTTTCATCAGTGTTTTGAGTTTTCAGAGCATTATATTATTATATTATGCATTCCTGCGTACCTAAGTATTTCAGAATATTGCATTTTGGTTAATTGTGTAATATATGTATTATAGTAATGTATTTTTTTAAATATAAACAGTATATAATGTAAGTACATAAGATCTAAGTGGGTCTGTTGGTTAAAGTAATTGCTATATAATTAGTAGATAATTCAATTTATGATTATTTTCTTAAGTAGTCTAGTCTAATTGGCAAAACGACAAACGACGTCGTCATTGAACTTCGTTTTGGTATAGTAGGTATATTGCGTTGGTGAATGCGTCTCGCTCGAGTCGTCGTGTCGAGCGCGGCGGGCGATTCCCCACGGTGTCGCGGTGTGGCGCAGCGCGGTGGAGGCACGGTCGCGCGCGAATGCGGCGTTGCCGCTTTGCGCCAGCTGCGAGAGAAAGACCGAGCGCCTACCCTATTATTTACACGCGGCGTTGCCGAACCGACCGGCCTACGTTGATTACGAGGACACCGCTTTTACGTTCGATCATCCGGCACTAAAAACGCTCGAGTGTATCTCAAGTTTTATACGTTAATTAGACGTTGATTGTTATATATCTTATTTTTATATGACAATTTAGATTATTCCTAATAGTTTTGTGGTTTATTACCTGAACTGGTCACTCCAATTTTTGTCCAAGTAAATCACACACAATTTTGGTGACGTAAACAACCACTGAATCCACGGCAGGAATAACCGGTATTTTATTTTATTTTAAAGAAACAAACAGCAACAACGTCCGGTCCACAGTACGCACGTTTAGTAACTAAGGCATTTTCGGTCGTATCGAATCGGTTCGGCATTCGTGAAAGGTCGGTGTTTTGGGGTTCGCGGGGCGCGGGAGGAGAACGTAGAGAGCGAATAGGATTGGGCGTTGAGCTCAGGCGGCGGGCGACGTATGTCCATAGCCAATGATAACGCGCCGAGCCGCGCCCCGTCCGCGGCAGACCGGCCGACGTGTATTTCCTTCTCGCTCTATTCAAGCGCTACGCTCGATCAGTGCTTTGTTTTTTGTGACGGCGCGACTCACATAGAAAAATAAAACGGACATTTTGGATTACGTACAACGTGAAGGGTCTCCGGATGCGGGCGCGGCGCACACATTTATTTATTCTGTCGGTATAACATTATAGGGAGATATGGCACGATAAATATAAACAGCTTGCAGCGCGTCGTGTCGCGTTGCCCAGATTTTTAAGTGACATTACTTTTAATTATGATTGTTTTCGGTCTTATTAACCGTACAACTTTATAAATTATCTACATAATCGGTAAGCGAAAACACTTTAGAAATTATAATTTATTGACAATTTTTGCTAAGACTCGTTTCTTCAGAATAAAGACAGTTCACGGTTAATCAAATCATATTTAAAATATGTAACTATGATATGATATTTTTTCGCCTAACGAAGATTTACCTACTCAAGGACGTAAGTAACGTAATAACTGTTTGAAACAGAGTAAAATTAGATTTTGGCGAGATACGCCCAATAGATTTATGATCTCGGACCCAGCTAATAAACAAATGTGTATAGGATATATGTATACGGGATGAGTTTTCATGTAGGTAGCGATGAAGGTGCATGGACACTACATTTGCAAGCACGTATGTATCTACAAAATATGATGGTACCTAATTTGGCCATAAACAGTAACAAAATAGCTCTACAACAGCGTCGTCCTGTACAATGGCTGAGTTCAGACGAATAGTTACAAACCGATACCGCTTTGTTAAAAACGCGGCAATCGATTTGCCCGTCATAGTCCAGGTCGGACCGATAGCAAGCTATTTGGCTTTTCTGCCGAAAGATTCTCAGTGACAGCCTGAAGACTGGAAGTTGGAAGTGTTGCGCGTGTCTTGGAAAGCACGTAAATACGTTATTCGAACGCTTGAACTCTTTGGTCTTGTCCCATATGCCGTTCCATCGGATTATGAGAGTGAGAGATGAGATAGAGAGTGCACCTGTGTTTTAACTCACACTTATGCACTTGTTAAACGAGAAGAATATAATCTATTATAGTTTGATTAAAACTTTATATGGATACAGACTGGATTACAAAGTTTTTCTCTCATGACTACATACTTATATCTATAGATATTCGTGTGTACCTATGTATATTCCATGAAGGCACCATAGTAAATGACAATGGTCTTCTCTTGCAATTATAATAATACGTCAAACATTCGATATTCGTTATTCGTTCGTTTGTATGTCCTGCGTAGTAGACTAGTAGTCTTCTTTGAGGCAGGCTGCCGTGGAGAAAATGATTCAAAGACATCATGGGTGAATAGGTTCTGTAGGTTGGTGGGTGTTTATGTCTCATTGGCGCAAATGTTCGATACGAACGGAAACAGTTCAGGCACAGGAGCAACGGTTTTACTTGGTTTCCTATTCACAGGAAACAACACCTCCAACCTGCTCAGTGGCGTAGCCAGTATTTTGGGTGAGATTTTTTACAAATTTGGTATCGGATAAAATGATGGCTGACTCTTTTTCTAGCGGCCACTTGGATAACTTGTGTATATTCTTGCGTCTATCTCACTTATTCAATTGACCTGCAACTGAAAATTTCCCTCACATTTTTAGGAACTCAGTCTGGTCTTGTCATGTTTCCCTCACATTGGGGGATAACGATGAGGAAACAAAGATTGCAGCTATATTCGCACTTGCACTCGTGTATTAACATATCTATCGCAAAGTTGGCTTGTCTCTGGTATTGGCTCCTGTCACCGGTATTCAGTTAAGGCGACATTATCCTTAATTAGTATAAAATAAAGTCACTTCCCGCCATCTGTATCTACGCTTAGATCTGTTAAATTACGCAACGGATATTAATGCGGTTTTCACAATAAATAAACTGAGTGATTCAAGATGAAGGTATACCTATGTATAATGCATATCATAGTAGAATCAAGTCGAAATATTCAACTTTTCTAGGCAGAAAAAAACAAGAATTTTTATTTTCATGTTTTTTCTTCAATTCTAAAGATATATATCTATAGACTCTTATTATATCCGTGTGAGGCCTGGACGGATATCTAGTTATAGATAAAACATATCCGATATAACAGCTATCAATGTCCGTTTACTTAACTAACTTGATAAAGGTCTTAAGTATCAATACCTTTACTTATACCTATAGGTAAGTATAACACGGATACACTATCAGTGAAAACAATATTAAGGTACAGTTATATTATGTGCGTTAATTTAATAAGGCATTGTATTTCTAGACTACCTACTTCTGTACCTACCGCCCAACTACGTTTTGGGTTTCTTTCATTTACATACATATCTAGAAATGACGCGTCTGTATTAAGTTACGTCGCAGGATAATTATTGTAAACATGTATTTTAAATTCTATTACAAGTTTTTTTAAATCAATTATTATTATATTTGAAAGACCATTGTCTTTTACTATGGTGTTGACACTTTTTTGCTCATATCTTTGTCTTTAAACACACCAGGCTCCTCAATATACAAAAAAGATCCTTCTGCCAACTATCATTCTTACTATGTTTATTTACTAGACTTATGTAGGTACGACTGCTTGATTTGTAGGAAAATGGTAATATATATTGTTTAAATGACTAATAAATAGTCATTATGTGCCGAATCAGGTCTATAGTCATACTAAGTGATGTAATCTAAAGCAGTTTTAATTGGTCATAGTTTACAACTTCCTCGTTGGTATAGTGTCTAGATTATAGGTATCGTTGTGTTCCAAACTAGCCAACTAGCCTAACATATAATTGCGCGTCCGGTTATTATCAACCGAGTGTATTATTTTAAATAAGTAAATAGTGATGTAACATGTACGTTTTTGTAGACAATCGTTTACCGATACATAACGGAATTACTATTTAATCATATCAAGATATATTCATTTAAAGATAATAAATCGTGGGCCTAGTATTTATTGATTTCTAGGCAGAACGTTTAAGAATTTAATTGTACATGACATACATACTCTGTGATTTAAATGGTGGAAAATAGTAACTAATGCGAACTTGATTTTATCAAATATTTTATGGTTTTTGTTTTTTGCAATCGATAGCTAAATAAGTGTAATAATATTTTTAAAAGAGTAAATATATCTTTGATAAATTCTCATAGTCCATTGACATTAAACAAAAATTAATTTAAAAAATTTATTGTACTATATTATAGTACTATTTAATGTACTAGTGATAGCCTTCCGTATATTTATTTTTATATTGTAAACTACGGTATAAAGTGCCTGTACTTATTTCACTTGATGGTTTTGTACAAGCCTGTCTGGGTAGGTAGGTATTACCACGAATCATATATTCTACCACCAAGCAGCAATATTTAGTATTGATGTGTGCCGGTTTGAATGGTGAGTGAGCCAGTGCCGCTCTAGGCATAAGGGATAGGATCTCATCTCAAGGTTGGTGAAGCTTTGGTAATGTAAGGAATGTTTAAAATTATATATAACATCTATGGACAATGATGATAATTTGCCATCAAGTGGCATTTTTGCCCGTCCGCCTATATGAAATAAAAAAAAAAAAATGATTTTCATAGTTAGAGGAATAAGTAAATTTAAATATAAGTAGAGCTAATCATATCGGTTCGCGTAACCGTTTCCCTTAACAACTGCTTGGATTCCAACAGCACGTGGGCCTTAATACCGACTTGTCAGTTAGATAAAATAGACGTTATCTGATAGTGCAGTTGGTTGCATTTGAAGTGTAAACAAAATCAAACAGCTCAAAAAACTATTTCTTACAATGGCAAAAAAGACGTTTCAGAAGGTTGGAATTATAAGTAATAATGGAGCAGCCTGCTATAAAGTTGGACAAGGAATTTTTTTACAAAAAATTGCCGCGTCCCTTCTGACCGCTCATCAGAAAGATTGTAATCTTGCGGCGCGGTCCCTCGCGTTAATGTATTCGTGAGAATTAATGGCTTAGAAAATTTGTAACGACTGTTCCGATCAATCTAATGTGAAAATTCGATTTGAGATGTAATTACTTCATATAAAACTGGCCTTAAGTTTTCGTTTAAAATTAAGATATCACAACAAACTTTTGCCTAGCTAATAAATCGCTAATTATTTTTAAAAAATATAAAATAGTGTTCGCTCAGTGGAACCAAGGAGTTTCGATGGTTAGAAGAATTTTTTTTTTTGCTCTTACTTACTCCGAAAAAACTATGGCAAGGAAAAGAGACAAAGGTGCCGAACTGTTTTGTCTATGCCAATTTATATGTACATTATTTTAATATATATTTTTTTAATATTAAAGTGCGTTACATTCATATGTTTAATAATAATATGAGAAGCATCTTACTGTGTAGGTAATGAGTAGTCTGAGGAAGAGATTGCATTGACATCGCACTGCGCTTATTAAACGAATTCAGAACGAGAGCATATTTATTTTTAAGTGATTAGATAGGTATGTTTTATACTTTATTTGATTGAGGGATGTCCTCAGTTGGTACTTTATATATTTCATTGACGTAAAACATGTTTGTTTTTTTAAATCAGGAAAATCCATGCTTATTAAACTGTTATTAATGATCGTTTTTTACGTATTTTTATATACTTTTCCTTTAACCATGAAAACAGATTTCTGTTATTTAAGCTGCGTTATATTTACCTATAGAAATTGTGTACTTTTACCGTATTCAGTTTAATAGTTTCTTAGTATGCAAATTTCTATCTGTGTACTGAAATAGTTAAGTGGATTATTGACACATTACACATGAAGATAGGTATGTATATTAATCAAGAACTATTTCCAGTGCATACCTTATAAGTATAGCAGATATATTAGTCAATCACTTGGAATAGTCGTATGAAAATCTAGAGTTTGTTGTATACTTATTTGTTCAAATATTTTAATAAATATTAATATTTTTTTTTATGTTTGTTGCATTTTAAAATATATTTTTTTAAAGAAACCTAATTTTATATAGGTACCTACTTTGATTATCTATTAATTGTCTTATTAGAATTACGCCATGTTTTAATGTAACAGTGGAAACTTTTTTTGCTTATGTAAGACTTTTTTTGTATCAAATGTTTGTGTATATTTGCCGAAAATAAAATACAATAAGTAGGTATAACCTACTTTATCCGTATAAAACGCTTACCGCGGCGGTCAACCTCAAGGGAGACTAGCAAATTACGCAGGACATACATATTACCTATAGTAGACAAGTGTGTGGGCAAACACAGGTGCACTATCCTCTCTCGCACTTTCATAAACCGATGGAACGGCAAATCCGACACGGTCGGAAAGAGTTCAGGCGCAAGACCAAATTTAAGGCTCTACGTGCTTTCCCAAAAATTTTTTTTAACTGTTTTTCCGGGCTCGTGACAGAAATTTGGCAGTGCAGACACAGTAACGCTTTGTGTTGCTTGACGTATTCAAGCCTGAATGGTAAGTAATATAATTTAACGCCTGTAAATGCCACTCTTGGTCTCCGATGCGGATTAGAGGATGGTGCTGGTAAGACGTGGTTTATATTTTTTACAGCGCTCTGGGTGAAGTTAAGTACATCAAGCCACCATTTGTTGGACTTTCAAATTTTACTTGTACCAAATATCAAGAGACACTGCCGAGTTTTACTTGAACATTCCTTATATCGACAACCCGCCACTAATCCTGGAAACTGATGTTATATCCCTTGTGCCTGTAGTTACACTGGCTCACTCATCCTTCAAGCCGGAACACAACAATACTCAGTATTTCTGTAGAATGTCTGATGAGTGGATGGTATTAAATCGTGCAGGCGGACGATTTTCCGGCGAACGCTAGACTAATTATAACATGCCAGAGATATTGTATATTAAATTTCTTGATTACAAAAATCTCTATAGTAAAATCACACCGGCATATATGTGATACGTCTGTGTGGGTGTTTGTGTCTTTTCTTAATATGTAAATTACTATAATAATAATATTTTATTTATTTCAAGTATCATCGACTATTCTTATGAATGAATTTGTTATCTTAGGAATAAAAAGGGTACTTATTAGTATACCTAATTAAGAAATTGTTTTTTTGTTGATTTATTTGATATATTATTTATTGTTAGAAAAGTATATATCTAATTATTTAGAATTAGTTAAACAATGCAATCTAACACAATGGACAGAAGAAACAAAGACAATACGTCATCATCGGTAATTATCGGTTATATGGGAGATCATAAATAATAGAAGTGCTTACAAACCGTAAAAAATCTAACAATACTCCGAGTGTGGTAATAAAAAAAAGTTCGGGTGATAAACGCAAAATGTGGTGTCGTATTTTAAATACCTACCCAATATTCGTTTTCAATGACGAAGGCTAGGGAAAAGGTTTAAGTAACAATGAAACTGAAAAGCACCCTGTCGACTAAAAAGCACCTTTTCTTTATTATTCTAACTAAGCTAAAAGTGCTTGCAATATTTATCTTAATAAACGCGCGAATGCTTTAAAACTCTACAGCGCTTTTTTGTTTGAAATAGCCTGTCGGAGTCGGAGCAAATAACCGAGGGTTTAGTATCCCGCATGGTATTAGCAATCAAATGAAATTGGAGCTTAAATGTATTGAATGTAAGTTCAAAATCGTTTGTAGTATGATATCTTTTGTATTAAGCCTGGCTTACATAGGGGATACGAGTTGAACAAAATTGCGCGCCGTAATGATGCTGACAATAGGCGTTCTGAGAACGAGCCGGTTTTTGCAGTGCCTGTGCAAATTTCTCAACGTCGGAAACTGCCATGTGGTTTTTGAGGCGCCGTACAATACATCCAGTGGTAATTTGTAGATATTCCAAAAATTTAATATAAAATATGAAAATGAATTCAACACGAGTCTACACTGCGAAGCAGCCTTTATTTTAGAAACACGTTTGTTTAGAAGAAGTTTTTGAATATATAAGATTTTACAATATGTAGATATTTTTAAATGCATAATTAACAGCTATACGTATTTTATTAATATTACTACTGTTGTTTATGTGGTATCTACCCGTCTGTCTAATTGTTTGTTCAGGACAACAACAAAAACACGAAGATGTAAGTTTGAACTATCCCCCAAAATTTAAACTTCGTACACAAAAGGGCAGTTATATATTTTTTTAATATAAATCAATACGACTACTTACTCATACATACATATACACACAAATACTTACAAATAAAGCGATCATCTTACTTCTTACATTTTTTTCTTTTTCTTTATAGAGTTAGGCTATTAATAACTTAAACGTAAACTTATAATTTACGATTAATCATAAAACATTCTAATGAATAATTCTCATACCTAAATGGTAGTAGTAGGGACTTACAAGATATGTTTTTGTGCGTCCGTACGTTTATTACAAAAGGTAGATATGTGAAACATTGAGCAATGTTGATTAGGAGTTTTACGACACGGAGGCAATGATTGACATAAGTAGCCAATATTTCGACAAAAATAAAGTCTGTGTCCTCAAACTCTAAGAGATCAAGTTATTTCATTTAGAAGGCAGCCTGTAATTACACGATAATACATGCTTATTAAAACCAACTTATCATTATATAAATTTATGACATTAATCATTCTTGACGGTTGTTTTCGATAGAATCTAAATTCCCAACCGATGGTAGCCTACAATTTAATTTACCCTGTAAAGTGCCGATTCAAATGTGCCGTAATACGAATAAAGTATATTTTTGTATATTCATTGATTTTTAATTACAGAAAATGGCAACTTTGGTTTATGTTTTTTTGAAACATTGTCGATATCAGAAATGATTCGCGCGTGATATTGGCGAAATAAGCTATGCTCTCTCCGCACAAATAAAAGCCACAACTAAAATAAAAATATTCAGAAATTAATTACCTTTGTCTGAGCTCAGAGGTTGAGCACTTTCCCATAGGTCAAATTCTTCGTTAGCCAATTTACTTTTATTTAATAAACATAAGTCCAATAAATTAACTGTCGTCCAAGAAATGCTGTCGTCCCATACAGTAAATTATGATACCTGTAAGACTCCATTAAAATGTAATATAAAATATTATACGAATTATTAGTATCTACATATTAGCGTCACTTTGTATATCCAATAATCATTATAATATTATATTTTTAATCTGTCAACATAAACATTGACAGATACTCGGGAAATTGATTTGATAAATAAATATTTTCATTCTGAGTTAAGCAAGTTCTTTCATAAGTAAATTAAAATTATGGTGAGTTTAGTTTGTCGATTCTTTTAGGGGTTGGGATGGTTCCTAGCTACTGGAATTCGGTATTATTTTATCAATTAAACGCTTCTATTTTTCATAATCACTAATTAAAAGATGTTTAGTGTTTAGTAGTATATATAATATAGTGTATAATCGTTCCGTTCACGAAGAGTTTCTACGAGTATGTTCGTTAGGAAAGTTTTTTTTTTTTTTCATTCGAAGAAAAGTTAGTTCAATAGTTGTTACTAGTGTACTTATAAGTTGAACATAATTTGAAATGTAGCCAAATATGCCAACATATTCGCACAGAACATCGTCCGGATGTTTGTCGGACGAACGTTGCCAAAACTGTATGTGATTTATCAAAACTTTGTACAAGGAATTTATAAATTCATCAAATGTTAACAAAAAATTCATACCACACATACATATCTCTTATTAATAACTTAGAGATTTTTAAATAAAATAGAAGAAAATAACAGTAGTTGTTAATATCTATTGTTTATTTCTGATATAGAACAAATGCAATATGTATATAAAAAAGTCGTTTAATTTAAAAAAATGTCTTTATGAACTGACTACATTTAATAACATTTTAGAAGGAGCCGCGGAGCATTTAATATGGGATAATTGGAGTAAAAAAAGTGTCTGGTGGAAAAAAGTGTTAATCGGCGTAAAGCGTACACTGACCTGCGGACTTAGAAAAATTCATTCAATTCAAAACTATTCTACTTATTACTTTAGTAAATCTTTGACGTTTTTCATCAATCTTATTAAATACTTATTAAGATATGATTGCATATCAATACAGGTACAACTACAAGTATGATAATACAAATAAATTAAAGAAAATAAAACAAGCGGAAATTAAATAGTCCATGGTTGTTACTCGTAACTTGTGATTGTGTGAAAGTTTTAACGCGTGTTGGTGTATTGGCGTGTTTCTATCACGTGGAAATATGAGTGTGTCCGTACTAATACGTCTATTATATAATCTATATTATAGCTTTTTAAACGAACGCCTAGCCATGTTCATCACATATTACGTGTTTAGAGAGATTTCTATAATTCGTTAAACGGTCTTGTTGAAATTTAATATTTAGTTAACTACTAACTAACTGGTGATATTGGTAGGAGACACTCAACCAAAATAAAAACACTTTTATAGAGCGGCACTCTAACTAGATGTATAAATAATGCAAGTTGGTTATTTGGCCATCCAAATAACCAACTTGCCATAGAAAAATTCAGCTATATACATGATACAGTGGAATTTTATTAATTGAGTGCTTGATTGTTGAATATCACTTTTGAGAATATTTTATAGCCTATTCATACCACGAGAGGACAAAAGCAAAAATAAACAATATTTGACATCGAATTGGTCGAGAGGTTATAGTGTATCTATGATAAGTATTACTTTATTCCTTCCCCGATTGGCATAAGCTATATATATACATATATGATCTGAGTTTTCTATACTTATGTATTTTGTAGTATTTAGCTTTGTAATCAAAATTATCTTTATCATTTTAAAGACAAAAGCAGGAATTTCTGCTTTAAGAGGTACATCTTTCCAAATTGGTCTCACTACATAGAAAAATAAGTATCGGCGCAAAATCGGAATATCCATATAATCAGCCTACTGAACTGTTTATGTATCTAAATTTTATTTTAAATTTGTATTAAGTAAGTAAGTTAAGTAAATAAGTAAGTTTTTTTACATTGGTTATTATTTTAAATCAATTTTGTGGGAATTTTAAAGAGCGACCTTTAGTACGAATTCGGTCATGTTTGAATACGAATTTCCACCAGCGTCCTTTCTGATCATTTTATTTCGGTTGCTTTGAAATAAATTCCTAGTTTTTATACATTTTCGGAAAGCTAATTAAAGGATTATGTTTTTAAAATAATCTGCAGAACAAGTTTCATAATGATTTTTTTTGTTTTTCAGGCATATTTGAGGGAAAAAAATAAAAAAAATATTGAAATAATATCGTTTTCCGTCTCGAATTTTTAAATTTGGACCGATAATTATTGTTTAAATATTGAAAAATATCCAGTGTTTAATCGTTTTCATAAATCAGAAGAAAAAAGTAGATTTAAATCGAAACTTTTTTTTAATAAATTTTTGAAGTTGCAATTTTGACTTATTTTGAAAAAATCTAAAAAACGTGATAACTCAAAAATGGTTCACTTTTGCATTATGCATATGGTGGTTAAAATTATCGCAAATAGTCACCCCTATCACATCCTAACGGGGATACGTCGAATTACCAATAACCCTGTATACAAGTAAACCTTCCGGTATCTATTAATACCTACCAACCGCATCAGAATCCGTTGCGTAGTTTTAAAGATCTAAGCATATCCAGGGACAGACAGACAACAGGAAGCGACTTAGTTAGACTATACTATGTAGTGGTCTACATATATTTTTCTTTTCAATAAGAACATATTTTTATATATTTCTTACCTTTACACAGTATGTATCTTAGTTTTTGTGTAAGCTGATATGAGAATATAACAATACTTTGACAATTTGTTGTCATCGTTGGCATTCCGTTGTCTTATAAGTAAATAAGATTTTATGTGATATATTTAAGGTTACATTATATAAGTAAAACTTTTTATATCACCGTGATATCAAAAAAAGCTGGACTATTTTAATATATTTATCTATTTTCGCAGAATTAAGCTTAGTTTGTTATATACTATAAGTATATATTTATAAGTGAACAGTGTTTGTAGAAAAAATAATTAAATATTCAGTATCTTTTACTGATTATTCATTCTAACTCACAATGGTAAAAAAATAATTATTGCCCTTTTAGACGCTTTAAACAAAAATAAACTGAATGTGAACATGTCTAATAAAATAAAGTAGAGTCGCGAACAAAAGTTACTACAGAAAAAAATTCAAACCCCTTTTAAATTTCGAGCAGGAATGCAACGGACTCGAACGAAGAGATAAAAATTCAGAACGAGTCACGGGCTGTCTTTTTAATAAAATTACCCTGTGAAGAGCGGCGAGGGGAGAGGAGAAGGGTAGGGAGCGGAAATTGAAAAGCCAGCGGCTTAATAAATCCACCCTCGCTTATCTGCGAAACACGCACTCTTATGGGTTCAATGAAGTGTGGCTGTGATTCATGGCCAACGAGTTTCCATGTTTGAACGCGTAATTGGTATACGCTGCTAATTAAACGCTATCGTAAACGGTACCTACTCCATATTAATTAGTCGAACACTTTAATTTTCAATGTTTAGAACGGAAATGTAAACAGTCATAATTAAATAATGTTTTTGCTTAAAATATTTATTAATGAAATAAAAATAGACCGTAATTATGAATTACCCATTTTATAAAGTAATTATCTTTAATTTATTCAGCACTCATATAGTTTTTTCTTGATTATTAATTTTCATTATCTTGTTATAAAAACAACACACATTTATCATATTTATAATGATAATATTATTTTTAGACATAATTGTTATTTATAATATCACGATAACTATTATTATTCATTCAGTTGTCACACGACAGCCAAAAATATTATTTTAATAGCGGTTGCACTATATTTTTCATTTCAGAAAAAATATATATAAACATAAACTTACTTATACTTATTGTTACTGTAGGAACGAATGAATGAATGATATCTAATAGTATTCATTATTATTATATGTATGATCAACGCCAAGCATTAATTGCAATACAGTTTTTTTATTGTTATTTATGGCAAACGAGCATAAGGTCCACCTTGTCATAAGTGGTTTCCTTTGCCCATGGACATCTGCAACATTAAGGAAATTGCTGAGAAGTTGAGTGGCCTAGAAGAAACCTGTATATCCGATGTTTGTAAACTCCCTTTTTATAGGGCATAACGAAAACCTCAGAAGGAATATAATTCTACAACTTGCACATGCGTGGATATAATATTCTTGACGCGGGCATATTGGTGGGAAGCCGAGCATCGACGTGGTGTGGATGAAATTCACTGCAGTGGCAAAGGGTGCGATATAAACGTCACGGTGTCTCTACGCCTAATAACTCCGTTGAGCATTCCCAATTGTTCAGATTTTGTTCAAATTGACTCTCTCAGTCAACGTCTTTCCTGACCTGAATCGTCTGTTAGTATTGGTATTGGGTCGTCGCTAATTCGAATTGCCCAGCATCGGACGAAATTCGGAAGAGGAAAAAGTTGGTATTAAATGCCAGCTCATAGAGTACTTTGGTGACGCGACGAACCTGGGCTCTGTGGATCAGAAGCCGGTGTCCCGGTGTAAACCAACGTCTCACTTTGTTTAGCACCAAAAGTTTAATGTAAAGGAATTTCGGCGCTATAGTAATGGGAGTTTTCTTAGCGGTAAACGCGCAAACTTTTCTCTTCGAGGGGTTATATTACATCGACCCCATTCTGACGCCTACAACGATTAGGTCTCGATATTTTTAAATTTTCTTGAATCTCTGCGTGATACCGGTTATACCAAGATGGTACAATTAGATAGAGGATAGAAACCTTCACACTAGTGCCAATAATAACTGTCAACTGTACAAAGTTTCAACTCAGTTGGATGATATCAATGATACGTGAACGCATGGAATACGAACAATATTTTATTTAACCATTCGTATTGTACAAGTAGATACTAAACTTATATATGTCTAACACATAACTAAAAATTATTTATATTAAAGATTTATCTATTAATTATGGATATAATTTTGAACAGACATATGTGAAAAACAATCGCTCGTAAAAAGCAGTTATATTCATACTTTCAGCCTATTTAAGTATATGTAGTGAAGAAAAATTTGTAATAATAATACTGCTTATTTTTATTTGATCGACATAGCTGTTCTTAATTCATATAACATACAAACCACAATATCTGAAAAACGAGAAAGAAATTAATATTCAATGGAAAACACAAATAGTACAGATAGTCCCAAAAGTCCTTTCATCGACCGGTATTGCACCAAAATCCCTGACAAAAAGTCTGAACACCTTAAAAATGCCAACATATATATTCCCCATGCTCTAGAAAGCCATAATTCTTAACACCTGCCGTATCACCCGAAAGGTTATTTCATCTTCAGCTTCATCGTCCACGTTCTTAATATGAACACTCCTTAACGCTCGGCTGTGTCCCGCGTTTTAGGTTTTAACCCCTCAAAAGAGGAGAAACATTAAATGTTAAAAATAAATAATAACAATACTAATTATACAATTTCTTCTTCCTTATGAAAATATATGGTATCGCTGAGATGCAATTTTTCTTTTATGGCTGCAATATATTTTGTAACATCTGTAGACTGAGTTACAGTTATAACAATATGTACAAAGTATAACGTGTACCTAAATATGAAACGTGTACGAGATATATTTTAAATATCAACCTCATGTATTATCTAGATTTACTTTAATTTTTGTTCGTAAGTACTATATGTAAAACTGCACCTGTGACTGTACGCCCATTTGTTACGGAGCCCTCGGCATTCAAAGTCGAATTACTTTCGTGCCGTTCAAAAAAGTGATAACGTTTTGTTCTCACACTTTAGACGTACTACGAGTATGTCATAAGATAGAGCTCAAAGTAAAACGCTTTCACCACAACATGGCGGCTCTTTGTGCGTGAAACAAATGAAATGTGACGACTTAGGTCTCATGACCTCATTACCTTTTGTATGTTGTATTTTGTAAATATCTCATAAACCTATAGTATGTTTCAATAAATTTTTTTTATTAAATGTTGTTATTAAGATTTTATCTTTGATTTTGATGATAATGAACTAGCAGCGAACATTCATTATTTAACCTACGAATACTTGTACTTACGAGACTAATTTTAATATTTCTTTTTTTAAAAAGGCACATAGATATGTAATTATTTTTTTTATTAAAAGTTGTTATTAAGATTTTCTCTTTTGATCTGTGTAATGATAATTAACTAGAAACGAACCATTATTATTGAACCTACGAATACTAGTGCGTACGAGACTAATTTTTGTATTTCTTTTTTTTAAAAGCACATATGTAATACATTAATTATTACTAAGTCATCCGGATTCATTTAAGTTATTTATTAAGGAATGCTTGACTAAGCCGGCGACGTGATTTCGACGTATTTCCTCCATGTGGTGGGGATCATGCGTTGTTTGTAAGAACTCATTTTGGATTTCACTTGTGAAATGTTGAAAATCGAGTTATGTCTATAAGTGATTTTGATAATAATATAAAGTCTCTTCCCGAGGTCTGTCTGTAACTGGATATCTTTAAAACTACGCAACGGATTTTGATACGGCTTTTTTCAATGAATAGATTGATTCAAGAGAATAATAATAAAAAATATTGGACAACATCACATACATTACTCTGATCCCAATGTAAGTAGCTAAAGCACTTCTGTTATGGAAAATCAGAAGTAACGACGGTACCACAAATACCCAGACCCAAGACAACATAGAAAATTAATGAACTTTTTCTACATCGACTTGGCCGGGAATCGAACCCGGGACCTCAGAGTAGCGTACCCATGAAAATCGGTGTACACACTACTCGACCACGGAGGTCGTCACGCTGGCTGAATCCTACGAGAAAGATCAAAATAATGTACAACAGTATTAGACACTTTAAAAAGGTCTACAAAAAAGTCCGTGATGGTATATGTCTATCTCTTAGGGATAACCCACAATAACCTTTTTTCATCCTTTATTTTTTACGAGAAATAATAGCTTATTTACGAAGCGATTTTAAGCAATACAGCATTAATCCTTATCTAATTAAGTACCTTAAATACATTGTGCATTTAATATGGATCAATATTGCTCTTTGCAGCATGTAATTTAAATGAATATTTTCGAAGATATTACAGATTAAAAATGCAGGAACATGGCAGGTAGTATTGTCTTATGACAAAAATCTGTGAAAGTTGTATATAAGACATTCTGTAGTTTATTTAGTATCAGCATTGCACCCGTGCGAAGCCGGGGCGCGTTGCTAGTCTATTATAAA
Organism: Vanessa tameamea; assembly: GCF_037043105.1. Classification (NCBI taxonomy): domain Eukaryota; kingdom Metazoa; phylum Arthropoda; class Insecta; order Lepidoptera; family Nymphalidae; genus Vanessa; species Vanessa tameamea. The sequence goes on from NC_087316.1 coordinate 9,297,295, forward strand.
ATATTTAAAAAAATACTTAAACAGAAATGAGGCGTTCGATTAAATGTTTTAAGCAAGTCCGGGCATATTATGGATCGCTTGGCTCGAAGCTAATTGTACCTATTATGAGATTATCTTATTATTTAAAAAAAAAATCGTAGTGTAAAATAATTGATTTTATTAAAGCGCAGTCAAAACAGATATAAAATAAGAAGATAAAAATAATATTATTGTTATACTTAAATAATTGGAGAGAATAATTTTTAAAATAAATCATTACGTTAGAAGATATTATCCCTATGTGTTTATGGTTAACGACTTGTCGCTGCGGGAGCGCCGCGGCCGCGTCACAGTTTATCAAATAAACCGACAAATACGACAACTCGGGGAGCTGCCCGCCGACTCGTACACTCGTTTATTATGGCACAACATATCAAAAAAAGTATATCGGTCAAAGCATAAAGGAATTATAAAATATTGCTTAATAAAAACGTTATTAGGTGATCGATACTTTAATGTGTTTAATTTTATTATGAAACTTTTTTTTTCTTTTTTATTTAGTTATAATGGAATAGGCGTTTGTCTTCCATCTCACCTGATGGAAAGTGTAGATGAAGACTTAAACCTAAATATGTAGACCTAAATATGCATAGTATAATAGAAACTGAATGTAAAATACAATGTTATGAACATTCTTTTGGCATTTTCAAATTATATTATAGTTTATATGTGCTATAAAAGCATAGCGTATATATCTCGATTTTTTTTAGATACAGCTTATGATGTCGACGTAATTTTTAAATAAATTGATAATCCGGGCCCTTTGCAAGCGAACTGTTAATACTGTAATAGATACACCGAAACACTATACGCATATCTGTAGACCCGCCAAAATGTTTAAAGCCTCCCATGGTATACATCTCTCTTTAATAAATAGATCACAGTAACAATTTTTTGTCTCAAAAAAGGGACTAAAGGACAAATACGATAACTTCAGTCTAATGGATTTTTCACAGAGTATTAATTTATATCCAAATAAGTAACAAACTGAATTAAATCATATTCTTTAAATTATCATTGTTAATTATACTTTATAATCTGGCCGGTAGTTTTGAGATATTTAATCAGAGAGAAAAGGCATAGAGCGAGCTGTAAATTGTAATTGTAATTCGAGCGGAAATATCAATACATACCTGCATCTATACTATTTTTTAATATTTGTATAAATATTTATACCACTTCAACCTGTTTAAATGAATGAGTGCGTAAAATTTTTAGAATTCATAAATATTTTTCTTTAACGCATTTTGTCATAATATTATTATTACCTATTTTCATTAATTATTTGAAGTTGATAATTACTAAACAATAGTCGAAGAATAAATGGCGAGCACGTATACAGGAAGGTTACACCCACGATATCTTATCGCTTGTGCCACATTCGGTGCAGTAACACAAAGCCGGGCGACGAGGGGTCGCGATCCATCATGAGACCATTGAAACGTCAAAGAGACTGGGCGTCACGGTGACTGTGATTGTGTTCTGATTAAAGTATTTATTCTTTTATTATCTAAATATAGACCAATATTTAATTATACCTAAGTGGTGTAATTTATATTTAGTTACTAAAATATTATTTATACTTTAAATAGGTTTAAAATTATTTAAAATACCTATAAAAAATAGTGAAAATTTGACACCATTCTTTATACAGTCAATGCAATGTCATCGGGGGATGTAAGGTGTTGTCACTAATGTCCTTTGTGTCTGTAAGTACTCTGGTTCATTCACCCTTCAGACCGGAACACAGCAATACTTTATATTGTTGTTTGATGGTAGATGAGTGGGTGGTATCTAGGTTGGTGGCCTCGTTGATTCCACATAATTTAGTTATCGTTTATCACAAATTTATTCATTTTAAAAATATATTGTTTTAGTAAAGAGTTTCATTAAAAGCAATGTTACTTTAATAGGATTAAATTTTTAGAAGATATCTATGGTTTTATGTAGGCTTTGTGTAAACCTTTTTGATATCTATAATTGTTTCCCATGTCCACTACAAACACTTTATCCGGTGTATTTTTATGGTGTATTATTATTATATATTTTTATTACTGCAATAATTTAAATGTTAGTAAAACAGTAATCGTCTATATTATTATTAAGTCATGATACTCTTACGTTTAACTGATACCGTTGTACTGTAACTATTTTATATTTATGCGTTTATTAAATAAAATTATATGTACTACAATTGTTAAAAAAAAACAATAAGTAAGTTATTATGAATCACATTTGTACACATTACAAAAATAATTCTACATAAATGTAAATATAATAAGTCTTCGTGGCGTTTTTGATTGCTATTATTTCGCCGTAAACGTTGGCATTAGCTACCATATGCCGGCCATGTGGCGCGTGCCTAACAATTCGATTCCTTAACAATAATTGTCTATGCCCCAGTGCTTCGGATTAATCGCCTGTGGTTGGAGAACTTCTATTGTACTTAATAAGGAACCGTGAAAACTTGTGTCGTATAAGTTTAGGAAATTGATACCTGTATTAAATTAAAACGGTTAATTCTGTTATGATTAATAATACGTTTTATTTATTCATATAATAATACTATAACAGTTTCTCTTAGCAATATAAATTAAAAATTTTATAAAAACATCAATGAGGGACACAATAATGGTAATATCGGCATAATATGTATAATACGTGAGCTATAGAAAGGTTATTTATATCTGATATGATGAATTATATATCCAGGTAATATATTTTGTCTTGGCTATTGAAGTGAGCTGTGATGGCACAATGTTTAGAAGACGTGAATCTTAAACAATAATTTCAGTCTAACGCGGGAACCACTTCATTTTCATGTACTTGATTTGTGTTTATAGTTCATCTTGCGCTCGGAGGGTAAACATCGTGAGGAAACATGCATGTGGCGGGGAAAAATGTGTCACGTGTATCCACCAACCTGTATTGATAGTGTTTTGCACCGTGGTGAAGCAGCTCCAAATATTCTCCTCAAAAACGAGAAAAGCTAGCCCAACAGTGAGACATTTACAGGCTGTTCCTTTACAATGGAATGGTTATGGGGTTTTATGAGGATTTATGCATATATATAGGTATATTATATTATATGCATAGGTATATTAATAGGTAAGACCAACTTGTTCTATCTGAACGCACTGCAACAGGACTCAAGATCTGAATAAAGAAACGAAACCCTGGCAGGTTGCGGAGTCCTCGTAACTGTAAGTCACCTTGGGAGAGTTGTGGCCAGCAGTGGATATAGTCCAGTAAACATTAGCTGATTGATTATGACGATAATAATCTATACCTACTAATATTATAAATGCGAAATTGACTTTTTCTGTCTCTCCACCTGTCTGTCTGTTGCTCTTTCATGGCCAAACCACAGAACTGAATTAAATGAAATTTGTTATGAAGTAAGCTTGAACTCCAAGGCAAGACATAGGCTACTTTAATATCTCTAACACCTGACGAGTAACACCTAAAACGCGACAAAACCGCGACCGACAACTAGTGCTCTATATGCGTTCGCCATTAATTCAACTTATTGATTGAAAATAATCGGAATACTGAAGCATTGTAGGCTGAATTTTATGTTTTTTCGCACCTCGTTCTTCTTGGAAGGTTATGTCGTAACATAATTTTGAACATTAAAACATTGAGATACGAAATGTGATCAGAGTTCAGAGCTTAACATTTTTTTTTATCTTTATATTTACTAACCTGAAATAAATTATTTTAATTGTGTCATTTATATGACTGATCTATTTAGATAAGTTGCGTTTAAAAAGATCGATAGATACCGATAGCGATCTGAGATAAAGAATATTAAAACATTGTCGTTTTTTCGTCTCTTGGCGTTTATTAGTAAAAGGTTCCGACGGCAACTATCACATGGGCCATATTTTTTTAAATTAACTGTCGTAAGAAGATAATGACATTCGATGGTGGTCGAGAAGACATAATACCGCTATAAATTTCTTTATATGTGTGAGACGAGTACCTACATAGTGTATAGTATATCGTATATATCGCCCATAGACATGGGAACTGCAGAAGATATTAACTGTCTTCTTCTCATTCTTTTCTCATCAGATATTTTACCGCCAAACAGCAGTTCTCAGTATAGTTGCGTCCGGTTTGAAGGGTGAGTGAGCAATGTATATAAGATACCAACTACGGATTCCAAGATATGTACCTTGTGTCTGTACAATGGCTAACTTACTCATTCCTTGGGTATTTGTATTTTGTTCATTGGCATTGATAAAACCGATTATTAATCCTCTAGTAATGGCGGTGATATGTGTTTACGTAAATTATTCCATAATAGGTATATAAGGAAAGATATTTAAGGATTTTGCTTTGTACATTTATTTATATACAGAATTAGGAAGAGTTTAAATAATCTACTCTGTATATTTTTTTGGATTAGATAGTTTATTTATGGACTAACTGGGGCTACGTGTCACCCACGCCTTCGCTCCCTTTTTAAAGTAGCCGATGTCCTTCCTTGGAATTCAAGCTTGTTTCATACCAAATTTCACTAAATACGGTTCAGTGGTTTGGCCGTCGAAGAGAAACAGACAGACAAATAGAGTTACTATCGCATTTATAATATTAGTAGAGATGAATACAAAGGTTACGGACTATATAGCATCACGTGACGATCCGATCCACGGGGGCGGAGCTATTACGTTTACCGCGGGTGAAACTGCTATCATTAATCAGTAATATTTTATTATTGTATTGCATTATAATGTAATTACAGAGACGAGGTATATACCATTAGATTCCACGGTACGCCGCGCAATAACAATGTAAGGAATATACTTGCCGACGTCACAGCGACCTTACGTCGGACAATTATTGCCCGATAAATCATATAGCCCAAGTGTCTACCTAATAAAATATTACATACAATTTTATGTGTTTTTGTTTAATATATTATATAACTACGACAAGAATTTGTTGTCAGTAGATTCAATTGTTAAATAACATAACATTTATAATGACCTCCTGACCAATTCCGGTCACGGTAGGTACTTCTCAAGGGACACTAGCGAACTGGGTAGGCCATGGGTAAATCACACAAATACTTACGCACTATAATGTGTGTATGTGCAAAAAAGTTTTCACTCTTGATTCTCTTCCTCCCATCGGAGGAGTTTAGGTGCAGTTATACCAACGGCTGTAAGTGCTTTTCGAGAGCCGGGATTGTAATATAAGCATAATTTCGGACTGTTACTGAGAACACCCAATTGTTTATGTTTTTATCAAACGTATTTCTAAGTCATTCGTCAGTCATATGTACTTAAGACTGGGATATGATCTTGATTGTAACATAAAAGGGTCAAATGCTAGATATCCAACGCTAACCAAAATATCTTGGTTTGTAAGAAAAGTTTACAAAGAGTATCGTTGATTAGTAGTATTTTTGCTTTTTATAAAGTCGGAATAAAAACGGAGTCGAGTCGAGTTGTAATTTTAAATCAATCGAAGTGTATGTAATAGCTAGTAACAAAAATAACAGTTTTTGCAAGGTACGTAGCTATTACAAACCGGGTTCTCTGCATCAGCGTTTGTCTGGAGGCATTGAAGTTGTATCTTCAACTAGCATTTGCCTGCGGCTCCATTGATGTAAGTTCGTTTTATTTTACATGCTTCATTACTAATAATTATTTTGTTATTATGTTTTCGATGTCAGATGCGATTGTATCTGTCTGCCGTCTTTAATAAAAAGTTGCGGCTGTGATGTCGGAATAAACAAATGTTTGATAATATTTTTATGTCTATAGAAGTAATCTTTATATTTTTACACATGTAAGTAGTTGGTATATCTTTTTACTTATCTGTTACGTTTAAAATACTTTTAATTTTGTTCGTATAATTAAGTACTTAGTTTTCATTTTGTGTTAATAATACCTGTTTGTCCTGAATAAATGATATTTTATTCTTATTTCCAGCATAGTTAATGTTACGTTTGACGCAGTGAAGGTGTATTTATAGACAATTTAAAGTAAAGACGGGTGTGGCAGTGGAGTCGTTTCAATCAATTGAAGGTCGGGCGGTATATGAGAAGTATCTCTAAATTGGTCTGCACATATGGCTATAACTAAATACGCAGCCTGACCGCTGACCGACTGGTTGTTTGTGGAGCGGAGCAGGATTCCGGCGACTCGTTAACGAGTTGCGCACACGCACCGAGACCGATTCGTAGAAATTGGATTATCGAAACAGTTCTGTCTCTTGACTCGGCTTACGTTTACCGTGCTTTGAATGGATGGACCGTTTTGGATTATTGCTGAAGATAGAATCAAACCTTTTATGTGTTATTTGTATCTCAGTTTTATTGAACGTTACTAAACAAGCAAGAATAGAACGTAATCCGTTACATAACAGGATCAGGATTACAAGGATTGGTCAAATAATCTTTATTAGTATGGATTTGTTTAAAATGACACAGAAATAAGCCTATTTGAGTCTGGTTTACTAATTAAACTACAGTTTTTATAACGATTACAAAATATCATTAGTTGCAGTATATTCTTAATTATTCTTACTCTTTCGGATAAATTCACTCTTGTACACTTTTATTAGCCCATTTAGATAATATTTTGTGTTCATATTGAGATGATTTTTCATGTTTTATGTGTACCTATACTTGCAATAGCGAGATTCAATAAACTTCGTATTGATCATCAATATGAATAGTACGATTAGTACACATTTTGTTGTTTGCTGACCATTCACATGGGCGATAGTTATGAATGAAATATTATGTAGATTCATATGGGGGATAAAAATTAGTTGATAAAGCTTAACAACACAATCAACCAATTCAATTAATGTAACGCGTCACTCAACAAAGACGTAAACAGATGTCAGTTACAATGCGAGCATAGAGCTGAGATCAAACAATCAAAGGATTAAATCTAAAATCATAAATAATAACTATCGTAAGCTGTTCCCACGTCACCTGGCAACGTCTTTATAAAGCTGTATTCACGCACTTGACCCTTTCAGTGACGAGAAACCGGGACGCCGAATAAAATTATTAAAACGAACAAAACGATACCCTCTCACGGTTCACGCACACTTGCGCGCCACAACCTCATTTGGACGTATCAAATGTTGGACACGCACACGACTAGCGTAGCGTACGAATGCACACAGACGATACGTGTAGCGTTCATTCGTACGGGTTCGTTTCGTTTCGTTTCGTCTATACCGAGTGCCGGCTACCGAGCTGCGGCCTTACGCTGGAGTTTCTTGCGCATTGGCCGCCTCTGAATCGCGTATTTTTAGATCTGATGAGGTGTTCTGCCGACGTTGCGGGTTTAGTATCGCTGTTTATTTGACGCAAAGTAGATATGAATAGCATTACACTGTTTGATAATAATACTTAAAAGGAACAAAGGATACTTCAAACTTAAAAGGAATAAAGTACCTATTATAATGACTCAGTGATGTATAAAAATAGTTGAACTGCGTATTTTAAGCCTTTTAATGTCACTTTTCTCCGTAACAGTTTTTATAACTATGTTTAGGTAAATCTAATTGTCATATTGTAAATTAAAACAAGGACTGACGCTTTTCATGTTCTTAATATAACAAATTAAATATTAAAACCAAGCGCCTAGTTCGATTAAAATTAGCAATAGCATAATACCTTAATGCATAAAATAGACGAATTATGCATAACAAACACGCTCTCTCGTAATGAAAACCACGTATCAATATTTTATTACGAGGATTTACATCTTTATTATTCGCGTGATAGACATAGTAAGGAAATATTATGGAACCTGGGCGAATCTTTTGTCAAAGTATGTAAATATGGCCAAAATGTATACACACATAACATTGTTTCTAATCGTATTACTGCCATAATTGTTCAATTTCAACTTCTTTGTTATCAGTCTAATAGATTGTTTGTGGAAATGTAAATGTTCTGAAACAACGACGGACTAGAAAATATTGTTGCTCTACTGTCTCTAATATAGAGTCACATTTTTTTTTAAATTTGTAATAGTTATTTTATGTTAATTATTTACATAAGGCAGAGTTATCGTTTAACGTTAGGTTCAAGCTGGAGTATTTCGTCCTGGATAGGTAGCCCCGATAACAAGTTATGCTACTGCCAAACGGCAATACTTTATACTGAGCCAGTGTAATCAAAGCCGGGTTGAGGAGACGGTATAACGGGCTTTATCCCCAAAGCCTTTACAAGAAAGGCATATAATAGGTTTTGATATTCTAAGATTAAAAAAAAAACACCTGTTTTTCATGATTACAGGACTATTTCTACGGTGCCCCAGGGCCTCAAAATCCTTAAACCCGGCCCTGAGTATAATAACAGAGTCAAGAGGTGGCTTATGTTTCAGTTATACGAGTAGGTTGACTGACTCTCCATAATATATAGCGTACCATTTGACATCCTCCGTCGATTTCTTGCCACTTCGCCATATCTATCTGTTACCTATTTGATACAGAAATAAATACTCATTGTAGAATATCATAGAAAAATATTTTCATAAACTTTGTATAAATATTATTTTCTATAAAATTAAGTGACGTTTAAAGATATATCTTTTAAAATTCAAAATAGTAATGTAGTTTGAAGTAATGCCTATATAATCTAATACAAAAAAACAATAATATTCATTATATAAAGATATATATAATAGGTTTATTCAACTACATAATAGTGTATAGTTACAAAACCCATTATAATATTAAATAATACATAATAATAGTTCGTGAGCTATTTTCTTGTATAGGTACGATGGAGCTGAATAAATTATACTCGGCATAATAATTAGGCATTTTTTTCCCGTTTGGAAATGTAATATTCAATAACAGTTTTCTAATTAACACTCATAAAATTTACAATAGTTCTCATTATTTATGTTTTTAATGTCATTTATCTATACATATAATAAAATTGGAGTGGCTATTTGTAATATTAAAATAACCAATTGTTACTAAATGCATATGTATGTATACACGGTACATATACCAAAATAACATTTTTTACAATTTTTGTCTGTCTGTCTATATGTTTGTTCCGGCTAATCTCTGGAACGGCTGAACCGATTTCGACGGGACTATCACTGGCAGATAGCGGATGTAATAAGGAGTAACTTAGGCTACTTTTATTTTAGAATTATATATAGAATAAAAATAAAATCACGCTACAATATCCAAATAACTTAAATTCAAACAACGCGCACGAAGTCGCGGACACAGCTAGTAGTTAATATATTCAAAGGTAATTTTGTGTAAGACAGAACACTGTTTTTACTACCCATATATAGTAAAATGTTGAAACATACATAAAAATATAACGGCAAGCTTTGTTAATATGTAGGTACTGTAATAGAAGTTGTCGTTATATCCCTAAAGAATTTAGCTAAAGGCCGCACTGAAATATAACGATTGTGTTTTAATTTGTTATTATGTTATGTAATTATTGAGGAACAAATTATTAATGAAATTAATAAACATTTACGTTATTTATGATCTTTATGACTTTAACGTGATCTTTCGAATCAACGTTGTTAAAGTAGTCTTTTGGTATGTGAGGATACATAAATCGGGAATAATGTTTAGGTACTTTATATTGAATTCTACCTGTAAGATGACGATTAAAAATAGTACTTGAATAAAGAATATTTTGTTAATTTTCATCAATTAATTTTTATTTATAGATATTATTTATAAACCTTAATAATTATAAACTACTTAATTTATATATCCTGTATTTAATCAACAAACATTAACCCTATAAATTTTGATCATCTATATGTTTGTACCTAGGTACTAGCGCTCTGCTTCGGCTTCGCAATTAATACCATATAGCACTCAAGAATAAGAAATACCCTTAAATTTAAAAAATAATAGAATTTGTTCCTTAATTACGGAGATTACCCCCTACATAAACAAACCAATTTTACCTCTTTAAAATACTAGTATAAACTCTATTGAGTAGGTAATATAATATTTGGGTTATAGAACATACTCGATGTTCGATATACATACATATATCAAATCACAAATATTACACATATTAAAAATGATAAAATGTATATCATCAGTGAAAAGGAAGAAAGGTTTAAGCGCCAAAATGTTACTATTGGAGATGAGGTTTAAAGTTAATTTAATATATTTCATTTCCCAATAGTACGATTTTGATGCTTAAGCGTATCTTCATTTTCACTGGCGATATTACATTAGAGACAAATTGACCGGAACAAGTGAATCTTAAGCCAACATCACGAGACTTTATTTTTTTATTCAGATATAAGAGGTAATTACTTGCTTGCTTATCATCCATTTGCAACAAAGCGAATTAATTAATAAGTAACTAGTATTTTTTTAAATTTTTAATACTTACTGTATGAAGGCGACACTGTCGCTCACATATTGAATTTGAATATTTTTATTTGTCGTTATAAATAACAATTTAATTAAATTCGCACGTTCAAAGTAATCAAAATACGGCGGATATTAAAAAGCAAATCGTAGCGGAAAATGGTTGCCAATTAGTTCTCTGTTATGATATGAAATAATAAATATTGGTTAGCTCAAAATATATGTGTTTTATTTGATTGTTCCTAAAAATTCAACCGAATTGTGCAGGACTCTAATTGCTATCTGAGTTCATGCCTTACTGCATTGTGAGACATAGTAATACAATCAATTGTTATGTGTTTGTTGAATAATATACTTACAGAAACTGTTATTGAATATTGGAAACTACCTGATGTGAAACTTTCACCTTGTGACGGCTTATGAAGTCCAGATTGCTATAATATAGGTATGTTCGTATGATAATAATCTATGTTGTAGATATAACGACGACCGCTAGTTCAGAGTGTTAACAGACTATTAATGATTTCCTTTATGGAATATAGAATTTTTCTTGACCGCAGTCTAGTTTGTTATGTCAAGATAGAATCGATGATGAAGCGAAGCGTATTAAATGCCGCTTCAATCCAGCTTAAAGGTAGGTTGTTAATACCCGGAAATACAGATGCCGGCAGCGAATTCCGTAACATCGCTGTGCACATTATAAAGCTGTTCTTTATTAGTGCTGATAGATATCCGGTATTTCCACCAAATGTAGATAATATCTTGCAGTGCCTCTAGTTATTTAGTCCTTTTGGTAAAGAAAAGCGGGATAAATTCCATGGGTTTACATGCACACACTTTTCGAATTACAACCGGTTCAGTTCACAGACAAAGAAACGACTCGGCGTGGATATGATAAGTTTTGTATTATTCGTTGCCTATTCAACTTTCAGATTTACTTCAGTTGTCAATCGTTCCACAAACAATTCCAGATATTTTTAAGGACACCAAGAACATTTTAGTCGAAAGGACTCAGGCCTTTGCCTCGATCGTGGTGCCGAAGTTGAAGATATAAAAAAAATTGTGCCTCGGAAAGTAGGAGTCAGATTAAAAGTATTCCTGCATTGGTAACTATGAAAGTTGGTAGTGCATTGGCGATGTAAAGAATGTTTAATATTTGTTACGGCGCTAATGTATATTGTTGGTATTATACTCACAACAACAGGTGGACCCTTAGCAAGTCCGTCTGGCTAAAAAAACTAAATAAATTTTATTTTTCTATTTATTACCAAAAATGTACGCTTGGTTCTGAAAGATTTTTTTCTGCCGCAGGTACCTATACTTCAGAATTGAGAAGAACCTTTAAAAAACATACCCAACAATTAATGTTCCTATTCTGCAAACCGTTACAAAATAAATTTTAATCGTGACAGTTGTAAATAGCCTTACTTTGTTTTTTTATTTCGATGTTTTAAAAGTAATTGATAAGAAACTAAAGAGTACCTACGTCATATTGAATGATAACGATTGAGAAACTGTTCGGTTCTTGCTTTATTTGTTAACTTAACAATGTTGGAGCAATTTACACGTACATATGTCATATTTTATATACTAAATGAATTACTCATATATATATATATATATATATATATATGAAAAAGTCTTATTTTGTAATATGCAAAGATTTAGTGCGTCTCTATAATTTTTATTAAGTGTATATCTTACGAAACTCTTGAAATAATTTAGATAATTTGTAGATATTGTAGTTTTTACATGTGTTAGGTAGATTGTTGTATCTAAATCTTTAAATAATACACGTAAACGTAGGTTTTAAACAAGAAAAATATTCGTTTAATTATAATTTACGATCGTATTGACTCCAAAACGTAATTTAATATTTTAGAAATTAAAGAATTATGTTGAATTATTATTACAATCTCTAATAGAGTTTGATTTTGATACATCAGATCACGTTATTTCTCTTATTACTTATCTTTACATATAATAAAGCTGAAGAGATCATTATCTCTTTTTTGAACTCGCTAATCTCTGAAACTTCCAGTCGGAATTAAGGTAAGATTTAGGTATTTAACATTACGCTAAGACCTATCGTGCTGGAGCAGCAACGTTTAACGCGGGCGAGAATGTGCGGCGCAGCTAGTGATAGATAAGATAAGTAATCGGATTAAATGTATAGGAGTAATCTTGAACGTCTCAAAAGTAAGTGTGACGCGGAACGATGTGTCGAACTCGACTGTCCAATATTTGAGTTTCCCATTAGATACGAATACGCGTACAACAATTTACAATCCACCAATAGACGAATTCGATAATATTTGTAAAAAGTTTTTGTTAACAAAACTGTATTACTGAACGTTTGAACAATGTTATAGGTATATATCTAGTCAAATGTAAGAATTAGTTAATTATTTTTAGAGGATACATTTTAAATAATATCATAAATAAGCTAGACAATTCAGTGTAATCGTTTATGAAGCGTTTATTATTGATTAATTTGTATAGTCTATTGGTATTCCAAATTTTATAATTTTGCACGTACCGAATTATAAGAGTTTCATCCTCCCATTTTACAACAAATACCTACAAATGTTTTTAAAAATTATCAACGTGAAGATTATTTCTCTTTTAGATTTAGATAAGAATATCAGTTATATATACCTATTTCTATTTAAGAAAATAGTCAAAGAAACACGTTGTTCATTCATAAACGAATACGATGTATTGGCCGATCACAACCAGAATATTATTTGTACCTAACGTAGTTTGAATTTTTAAACTTTTAGCTTAACATGATAAATTTAATCCCTTGTAGGAGACAAGGGTATAATATATAATAAATAATTGTAATGTAATTGTTAGTTATTTAATGTTAGACGTATGTACTTACGTCGAATTTAAAACTTACGGTTTATGTATTCATATAGATAAATGTAGTGTTTTTATTGATAGTATAAATAAATAATTATATTTATTTACCTGCAAAATTTTTTATTTTGTATATGATATATGAAAAAGCAGATAATCGACTTACCTATATTATACGATTAATGCGCTTTGTATGTATGTATATTCTTGTATTTTGTGATATTTATCATAGACAATTTATTACCAGTGGCGTCGTTTTTTTATTTTTTCGGAATTCAAATGACATCGCTCTGTAACTACCTGAAACAAAGACACCAATCAAACTCATTTGCAGTTACAAAATAACGTAGGGATTTCCGTTTTAAAAAGAGTTTGGTCATTTTTAAATTGTTATTGTATATATTGTCCAAAATTTGAATTCTTTTATTTTGATCGCATCATTAAAAATTAAAAGTCTAATAATAGTGACGTTGATGATATCAGTATTTACTACCAAAAGCGTAGTCATTGACGGCAGTAGAGGTAAAGTCCGATGCACAATGTACAGGGACGAAGGAATGTTCAGAATGTCAATTGATCTGTCTGTTATCAACGCATGATCACGATGGCCTCGTTCTCATTGAATTTCAACAGGCGCCGATCACGAGCGGCTCATCTGCATCCCGCATTTAAATTTGTAATCAGTTTGCAGGACCCTTCATCCATCATTCATTACCTCCACTCGAGTCGAAGTCTATTAACATCTACGCTAACATCCTTTGACGGTACCTTCCTCTAATCAATTAAAGGATGTACGAAAAAAGATGAAATCGTCGGTTTCGATTCTCGACTCGCCAGTAACCGCTCATTATTTCTTCTCACACGTTTTTTATTGCGGCAACATTATACGTGGGTGTGGTTGTAATTTCCTTTCACCGACGTAAGGGCACACACGCAATCCTAAAACTGGATAAATCATTCTCGACCTTAGTTACACATTCATTATATTCTAATTTGGTCTGGCGCAGGTAGACCTGCTGAGGAGATGACTGATAAAATATTAAAGCAGCCATCCCTTTCCATCTCGCAGGGTTCTCTCTGTTGCTCTAGCGGCTCGGTCGCCTTGAATGTTTTTACGCGCGCCGGGGGGCAAAATGTTCGTTGTTTTGGCGGCAAAACGCTTCGGGGATCGCGTAACTTAATAATGCGAATGCTTCGAAGGGTGATCGTTGCAACATGTTTTATTTACGGCATTTCAATCGAATACTATGTCACTTTTCCGCGGTACTGCGTTATGTTAGTTTCTGAGTCAGCATTATTGTCGCAACGTGTGCGTGACAGGTCGAGGGTATTGCTTATATTTGTGCGATGTTTTATGTTTGGGATATTGCTTGTTTACTCAGCGATAGATTGGAACACGATGGATCATGTCAGTCCTGACATATTTTGAGAATAAATACTGGTTCATTAAATATTGATGATTATGATGATGGTTATAGCATCCCGTATCTCGTTAATAATAATATTTGTGTTTGATTATGAATATCTTTTAATATGATTGTGCTTTTATTTTCTTTTCTATTTTTGTTTTTTTTTTTAACAAAAAGTTCATACTAAAGGTAAATACGTCATCTTGTAAAGTACGACCAAGGTCTTATTTAGTTATTTTCTACATATACCCGAATGTATCAATGGTATTACAAGATAAGCCTCACTAACTGAAATAAATAGTCGTTCTGATCCGGCTCATACTTTATTAAAATCCTGAACGAATTCATGCATTACCCCAATTTAGGCGCGCAATTAGTGCACGCAATCCCTCGAGGGGGATGGGGAGGCACCCAGCTCACCCACTTCGCCCGCTTCACCCTCTAGCGGGTGTCGGGGGGCAGGGGAGGACGCCGACAGGGGGTCGAGGGGGCCGCAACGACGATAGCCTTTGTGATCCCCTTTGTTCTGTTCCATTTCCACATCGCTCCCCGGACAGAGGAAATGAAATTGGAAAATGATTTTGCTTTTAGTTGATTGCGGTGTTTTTACTAAACTAATGGATGCGTCGAATAGCTGTGGCCCGTGACAGACGGAACTGCAGTCACCATGTTAACGTTAGGTAAAACTATAATTAGTTTTATAATAAAGTAACAAATTGATTACAGTTCGTTCAAAATGTTAGCTGTTGCAGTGAAAAATAATTTTGTAATTAAACACGCCTTGTGCGCGGTGCAATTGCACACACGCGTAATTATCACGTTTTGAGCTGTAATTAAGCCCCATTAACGAGCTCACAGAGTTGTCAGTTTATATTCGACCTGCAGTAAATGCCTAAGTATACTTATAAATGTTAAATATATTTAATATGATCAACAGGTATCACACAAAAAGTTAACGCGATTGTAGGAATTCATATTACGCGGTATTTTGTTTTCGTAAACATTAATTGCTCATATTTAATTACGTCGAAACAGTATTTTTGTATATTATCTAGTATTTATTTTGAATACTATTTCAATATGACAATTCATGTACATTAAACATATATTGTACATATTATGGCAGAAACTGTCGCGTTCTGACAATAACTTACCAAAGATTCCTGAAACGATTGGTAAATACGACGTATAAACGGCACAGGAATACATTTGTAACAAGTAAATATAACTTCCATTACTATAAAATTTTAAATTATTATTGTATAAGAAACAAGCCAATCAGGACAGACATTGTACTGCTGTATATGTCAAAATATAATTATACTTACTATTTATATTGTCATGATGATCTAACGATATAGAAAATGATGCGTCACCTAGCGGAGGGTTACAACAAAAACTTATCCCTAAAGAAACACATATATTTGCCAACTTCTATGGTGATCGGTCAATCGGGGTCAATGTCTTTTAAACTGATATACCAATATCCATTTTATATTTATATATTTAGGATGTATAGGCAATTCTATTAAAATGTAACTCGTAAATAACATTCGATACAATGTATTAATTAATGATATAATTGCACTTTTCCTGTCTATCGTGATGTGTTTTGTCATTAAATGTCAAAACAAAATATCAAATACGAGATAATTTATAATACAATACGTTTTTTACAAGACTATTTTGTTTTATATTGAAGCAATTTACTGACAAATAACTTCGAGACTGTGTGGGTACTTATAAAAAGTTTCCCTGAGCTCTCCAACAGGATATAAATCGATCGCACAAAACCTATCAAATAGCGTAATAAACTGTGTAAGGGAAGTTGTAAAACTGACACGGCCAACTTCGTACTGTTTATTAAAAGCAATCCTATTCAACAATTTAATATTAAGTTTTTAAACCTCTACTTTTCAAGACCATAGAGTAAAGGAGTAAAGTTCTACTTTTTGGTCGATACAATTTTTTATTGATTACTTTAGAGCTGAATGCTGCAATGCGATTTTTATATATTTTTTACATATAGTTTATAATTAAAAGTAAAGGACCTGTAAATATTCCATTACTGGGGTAAAGTATCCTCTCGTTGCGAGGGTTTGTGCGTATTCCGCCACGCTTCTCCAATGCCGTTGGTGGATACACTCGTAGGTACATGTGGCCCTTCACCGCCAAGCACGCGATTAATTATAAGCATAATAAGTACATGAAAATATTGTATATTTTTTTCTATAAGTTTTACGCCATCTCGGCTAGCTCGACTATATAGGTACATATTATAACGAATCGCTTTAAAAATGTAATTCTATAAAGGAGTTTATGTAGTATTCTCAATGATACATTCAAAAAAACATTTATCTGAATTTTACGTTAATATTAGTATGTCATGGTCATGAGAGTTGTATGAATGCCATCACTGTTCCCATTGTGAATAGATTATTTAGTTTACTTTCGGTATTTTATGCTTAAAGAGAGCCCACTGTTCGATGGCCAGAGACGTGACGTGACGCTTAGTAGATTTATTTAAGCTATTACTTCATCGTTTTATATATTTTCACAGATGACGAATGTACTAAAACTACCGCGGATCCTTGTTTTATTTTAATTGTGTCAGGAAATGTCATCTTATTTTAAATGAGCTACCATATGTGACCAAGTGACACATACCTGATATATAAACCCCCGTGGTCTTTGTGCCGTTAACCGCATAATCTAAGATCTTATTTAATTCACTGGCTAACTTAGTATTTTAACTGGAAGATAACAATGCAATGTTTGAGAGTAGTTTGTTCGGTTTGGCAGATTTGTTCTGCACAAAAGTCCTTGCCAAAATTTTTTTTTAATGCCACTCACCATGACTCTTTAGTCGAAAAGGTCATTTATCCACTTTTTTTTATCCTCAAGAACTACGTACTGCGAGTACTTTTGAAGATTTTGAAGATTTGACCTATCCCCTTGGAATATTTTTATTCTTTTGTCAATGTAATGTCACCTAAAATTACAATCTTATTAAGGATGCGAGTGTTTTATTCATGATAATTGAATAATACAAGTTTCCTTCCACAATTCGTATGTATGGTGATACGAATTATTCATTAACGAATCGTAACACGTCTGATGTTTGCATGAACATCCGTAGAACCCATTACAAGAGATACCAATAGGATGTTTCGACGACGTCAAATACATATGTTTCCTTCCTACTTTTATATTTAAAAGTAATTATTCCACGCCTGGGCAAGGCCTCCTGTATTATATAAAATATTTATACACTTGTATTTGGATGATCACCCGACACGTACAGTTCTGTTTATGTTTCCCTTTGCGGCCGAGTATGAGATGAATTACATAATTTGAAATAGAAATTAATAACATAAAATTTCTGTACTACCTGGGTTTGAACGCGCCCTCTTCGATGAAAGACGCACTTGTACTAACCATTAGGGCATCTCGACTCAACAATACTGATATAATTGTAGATGCTGCAATTTTAACTTCATCTTTCCCCCAAAAAGTCGCTTCATAACTGAGGGTCGGCGCTTATTCTTTTGAAATTTGTCTTATCTAGGAAGCTTAAGAAGTTTTGTTTTAAATCCCAGTCCAATACTTTCATCGATTAAATTTTTTTTCTGGCAACACCTCCTTTCGTATTTTATTATCTGTGTAAGCAAATTAATTCGTTAAGACACGCAGCTATTGTCGAGGTCGCTAATCAATTGAACCTTATATACTTACTTACTGTATCTGCAAAAGGTCATATGTCAATATATGTAGTATCTCAAGTTATATTCGTATATAATTTGTATGTATTGTCGACAATGACAAATATAATCTACATACATACATGTATATAAAATAGTTTATTCTACAAAGTTCTTTAAACATTTTATAAATTATGTTTTACTGTAAAGGCGATTCAAGCATTTAATGCGTTGTCTTTCTCAATTATCCCAGCATCAAATATCGATAGTTAAAATTAGCATTATTTTGTTACTCTGACTGACTCTTATACATAAACTTCATAATTAGTTACATAAATCAAAACAAATCAAATCAAATGCATTTTATTCAAGTAAACTTTACAATAAAGCATTTTTGAATCGTTAATATTTCAACTCTACCATACTTTTTTATTTGGCGCTTTGTTGAATACTTAAATATATAGTACATACTATGTAATAATGGTGATAATTATAATTTGTTATTGTATTACGTACGATATTTTAATTTATATTGATTTTGTTTTTAGCCCATTAGGTTGTCTGGAAGAGTTACTTCTTAGCGATAAGACCGCCTTTTTGTTAATTTTGAAATGTTTATGTTATTATTATTATAAAATTTATATGTTTGTGCAATAAAGAATATTATACGAGCGTAACCCAAGTGTATCGGCCTTTGAAGGAATAAGCACTTGCCGCAATCTGACGCAAAATGATGATGTTTATCAAATAAGTGCGAGAGGTAATTTTATAACGTATTTTCTGTTCGTAATGTTACATACATTGCTGTTACCGTTTTACATTACAGATTTCAGTTTAACTCACACACGAGACGACAGCTCGTATCTCTATGCTTCGACACATCAAGGGATGCGCAGACATGCGACATCGAGGTATTTTGAATATATGTATACAAAAATAATGCAATAAGCTGGAATGTGTTATTATACACAAGTTATATATATAATGACGTAATAAATATATAAACGTACGATAATAATGTTCAAAGATGATTCTTTAATTATGTTTGACCTCGTGAACTGTTGTTTTAAATAACTATAATTGATTGAACTTTTGTATTTATATTAAACAAATTGTATATATATTAGATATTTAAAATGTTCTATTCATTATAGCATAGCTTCGGATTAAATGCTTTTTTCCAATTAGCTTAAAAATATGCTAACGAATGATCATATATAAGCACATAACGCTATAGCAGGAAATGTTTTTATTATAAGGAAACTGTTGCTAACAATTTTAAAAAACTTATAATTTATTTTATCGTATGTGTTTTTTTTTGTCTTGTCTGATATCTGCGGCCGCTTCACGTGGTCGGCAATTTTGCGACATTACGGCAACGTCTTATGACGGCCGGTAATAGTGATCTCTATAAGTATATATAGGATACGCTGATTATGGTACGAGTATCGTGACGAAGTTCTCACGGATTATTTTTTATTATTTCCATGAAATAAAACGCCATTTTTATAGGAAGTGGAAATTATTTAGAATATTTTCCTAATATTATAATGTAACTCCGCCTGTTTGCCTGTTACTCTTTCACGGCCAAACCACTGTTTGTTCACCCGAGTTTGATGAAAGCAGGTAATTTTAACATAAGCTTAGCGCCTGTCTACTAACCCCTAGAACGCAAGCGAAAATGCAGGCGACAACCTACTAAAATATGACAGTTCTAGAACATTAATTTCCCTTTGTCGGGAAAATTATTATTTATGGGAAAGGATGTGAAGCTAGGTCAATTCACGCAGATTTATTCAGATGTTTTCCACGATGTCAATCACGATATTAACTAAATTAACTATATAGAACACAATCAAAATATTAATAAGGCAATCGAAAGCTTCATTAGTGCAGGTGTCATTGAATATTATCATGTCCTATTCACTAAATCTGCCGGCTGCCGCATTGGCCCGTAGGGAATCCCTAAACAAAAGTGTTTGTTATATTTAACGCTAATTACTGCTAATACATTCTTGTTTTTTTTTTATTTTAAATAGTCGCGAGACAATTAAATTTGGACAAAGACGCTAAGTCTAATAGGATTCACTAACAATGTTTAATAATGTCCTAAAAAATGGTATCGATCATGACCGTCTGGAATTATAGTTTTTTATTTAATAGTGTCTCGTAAGATAATGTAATACATTTCTAAAAAAGTCGATACCCCGCCAACCATACGATTTAAAAGATCTAAAACGTTATCGCTCTCGTATCTATAATTACATTTATAAACTCATTTAGACGAAATATAGTTTTACAGAGTACCTATTGCTTTTTAGCAGTAACAATTGGTTGTTTTCGGGCACGGACTGCAAAATGCTGTTTCACCGCTGGAATAAAAAAGTTATATTTTAATGTTATTCAAGTATGTTCGGTATTTTGATTGTGTATTTGTGAAATATCAATTGACGTGCCTTCAGACTACGACCGATTCTTATGCCGTGAGCGCAAACAGCACGACGGTTTCTTCAGCCACCATGTTTCTTCTCCATTCTCTAATCCCTGTTGGATGTGCACGTGGTGCGTATACTATGTAGGTATATACTTCCTTGCTTTATATATACGATAATATTGTAATTATAAAAAATATAATAATTCAATAGTGAAATTGTATATTTTTATTTCTTTATCATTTTTTTTTTGTTTTAAATGATATTCTAACACGTATCCGGAAAACATTGTTCTGGTATTTTTTACCTAACTTGTTAGAAAGAATGGTTTCATTCGAGTCTAAGTTTTGAAATAATACAATAATAATATTAAATCACAAGGAATATCTATAAGATAATAATAATTAGGTAGGTAAGAAATGAAACATCTATTTTAGATGATATAAAATTATTTAAAATTATGTTTTATTGCTTTTTTATGGTTTAGCGGTTTCCATTATGCATATTTGATTGCTCTACAAACTAGCTGATATGTCGATTCGGTTCCAAAGGTCAACCGAATGTAATCCGCTATCTGTCAAGGTGATCTGCGGTATCATTCGATGCATTCCGATATATGAACAGCATTGTCTTGGAGAGGAAAATTGAACCGTCATTATATAAATGTTATAAGTGTAATTAACCACTAAATAGTATTTGGGCCTACGTATTAATGCCTCACGTCTCTCTCGTATTAACGAGATGAACTTTGATAGGGTTAACTTTTTTGTTCATACAAGAGATAGGAAAATGGGTCAAATGATAAAGGCCACCGAACCAATATTGATGGAATTTGATTTGAAGCAAGCTTGAACTCCTAAGAAGCACATATGTTACTTTTTATGCCTAAAACCTGACGACGGAGCGAAACCGCGACCGATGATTAGTATACTATATTAGTAGCTGTACATAATATAATTTAATTTGTTTATTGATTTAATGTGAAGCCAACGTGTAACACAAAATACACTTAATATTAAATAATAAACACGATGTAACCGATTGTTTACAATTGCGTGCCACCACTTAAAGTCTAACTGAGCTGCAACATTATGTTTCGATCTTACTCTTAACAATACCAGTTTGTTATAGTAACAACGAAAACTGCGACATTGCTTTAGTTTTAAGCATATAGGCGGCAAATCCTGGGTTGAAATTCTAGGTCGGCATAAATAGGTCGCATTGTTTGCGCACATTTGTGTGCTGTATTGTGCGAAGTTGGCTATCGCTAACGAGGTTATTATCAACAGCTCTATTGAAATTTTAGTTTACACTGTATTTTCGAATATAACGTGGAATAATAAATACGGGCAAGAGAGGGATACTCAGTCCTTACTGAATTATTCGTGCGTAAAATTTAGGTTGAAGTTTTGCGGTCTCGATGCAAGATTCTGGGTTCTTTTGCATTTTCCGCTATATCTTATTAATGTTTGCGAATAAATTAATGGTCCGATACATAAAAACTTTATTGCACATCTGTAAATATAACGAGTTTTAAGAAAAATAGGGTATTAAATTACAAACAAAGACGGCCTTGTCACTAACAGCCATAAGTAAGATTTTATGGATTACTTGTTGTAGCGCGCGGCTTCGCTCGATTTTAGGGTACAAAAAGTACGTGTCCTCCTTCCGTGTAAGTTTGCTACATGCAAAATTTCATCAAATTCAGTTCAGTGATTTGGCCGTGAAAGAGCAACAGACAGACAGTTACTTTCGAAGTTATAATATAGATTGCTTTTATCATTATTTATAATACTATTATGTTTCTTTATTTATTCTCACTCATGTATAATTATTTTTTTAATATAAAATACAAAATATATAAAATATATTTAAAAATATAAAATACAGAGGCCAACCAGTGGCGGGAACAGGGTCCAAGCCACCGGTGGTCAGGGCCCCAGAGAGAGGAACTTCCTCACAATACGCGCCGTGCCGAGGAGCATCAGGCCTTCTGCATCAGGCTCTTGACCCAGCTGCCTAACGAGAGCCTCTTAAGGTGTTGGTCGAGGCTCTTGGCCAATAGGCCATTCGCTGAAACGACTATCGGCACAATAACTGCTGTATCCACATCCCACATGTCGACAACCTCGTGAGCTAAGTCAAGATATTTTATTTGCTTATCCTTCTCAGCCTTCACGAGATTCTCGTCATGAGGGATGGTGACGTCAACAATTATCGTACGGCGCTCTGACCGATCTATCACCACTCCGGCTTGTTGGCGACAACAGTCCTGTCAGTGATTATTGATCGGTCCCAGTACAGTGTGATATGACCATTCTCGAGAACTGGGTCGGGCACATACCTGTAATATGGTACCTCTGATACCACAAGACCGTATCGAAGTGCAAGTTGTTGATGGATAATCTTGGCCACTTGATTATGTCTGTGCAATTACTCTCCGTTAGCAAGACGAGAACAACCGGAAATAATATGGCTAAGGGATTCGCCCGGAGTGTGACACGCCCGACATATGTCCACCGTGCCATCCCTCACAATATACTTCCGGTAATTGTTCGTCATGATAACTTCGTCCATAAATGCACAGACAAAACCTTGGGTTTCACCGAATAGGATGCCGAACCGCAGCCAAGATACGGACGCCATAAAGTCCACATCGGGTCTATGAAAGGCCCGATAGAAGCGTCCGTGTAACTCCTTGCTCTTCCATACCCCATTGCGGTTCTCAGTACTTAGTATTACAGGTTTGCGCCAGTTCTCTTTGCCTAAGGAGAGCGGAGTTAGCCCCTTGTCCATTGTAACTACATCTCGGTGCATATCCAAGTCAGTGTGGAGAAAATACTCCCTGAGTTTGTATACTTCACGGTTATGTAGGGTCTTGGCATTCAAAAAGCCACGGCCACCACATCTCCTTGGGATATACAATCTCATCACCGAAGATTGAGGATGATGCATCCGATATGCAGTCAGCAGGACATGGACTCTCCTATCCAAGGCGTCTAGATCTTTTTAAGTCCACTTGAGTATGCCGAAAGAGTACATCAAGACCGGCATGACCCAACCATTGAAGGCGCGAACCTTATTGCCACCCGACAAAAGACTTTTGAGTACTTTTTTCAGACGACCAAAGAAACGCTCCTGCAGTGATTGTTTCATGTCGGTCACATTGATGCCTAACGCTTCCGACACACCCAAGTATTTGTATGATTCGTTTGCGGACAGTGATCTAATGTTTATGGAACCTGAAAGTTGTAATCCGTCAGATTCCATAATCTCTCCTCGCTCTACATGCATAACCGCACACTTGTCAACTCCAAATTCCATTCTAATAGAATTACTAAAAGTTTTTGTTACCTTAAGTAACTCCATTAGTTGTGAACCTGAAGGTGCAAAGAGCTTTAAGTCATCCATGTAAAGTAGGTGGGATATTACTTTACCTCCTCTCCACAAACAATAGCCTAACCTTAAACTCTCTAACAGAGTACTTTTTAATATTATGAGTATTAATCTTATCTCTCAGAATGGAGGTAAGGAGCTTATAGACCGTTGGTAAACAAGTAATCGGTCTATAGTTTTTAGGATCGGTTGCACTACCTGACTTATAGAGCAGGTGGGTGACTCCGGTGGTAAGGAACTGTGGTAGCGACCCAGACTCTAGAGCTGACTGGAACTGAGATGCCAAGCAATCATGCGAGCTGCGCAGCCAAAAGCTATGCAGCCCGTC
Source organism: Vanessa tameamea (assembly GCF_037043105.1). Taxonomy (NCBI): domain Eukaryota; kingdom Metazoa; phylum Arthropoda; class Insecta; order Lepidoptera; family Nymphalidae; genus Vanessa; species Vanessa tameamea. The sequence goes on from NC_087316.1 coordinate 9,321,821, forward strand.
CGGTCCCGGAGACTTCCAATTGGAAACGGACCGAACTGCAGCGGCTACATCTTCAGAAGCGATGGAAATTTCCCCCATTGCTTCCAAAGCTCGCACGCTTGCCTGACCTCTCGCATCCAGTCACCTTCAATGTGATCGATGGGCACCGACCAGATGTTGCGCCAAAATGTATTCATGGCATCATCATCCGGGCGACACCCATCGCTCACACCCTGGTCAAGTCGCTTTTGATCGCTCTGGAACATGCGATTCAAGTAATAACGGTCCACTCGCCGCCTGTACCGACGGATGCGGCTAGCCCATGCCACTTTTTGTTTTAGGAAGTCAATACGCTCCACGACATGGGACGGATATGCGTGCGGACTGATACCAGTCCCCAAGAACGCCCGCCCCACGAAACGCATTACACGTGGACGCGTATTCCCTTCCTTAAAACAATATAGTTTCCAATGAGCACTCTGGTCTCATTAATACGCTTCTCAATCCTGCTCTGCCAGGCCGGTGCAGCAGCCTTTGGTCGTGTAGCTCGTTCGGTGTCTTCAAATGTAACACCGGCTACACGACATGCTGCAACAGCCGCACAAAACAGAATTGAGTGCGTATCTTCGAGATTTTCACTGCTCTCAAAATAATCTGCGAGCAGTGAATCCAGAGTGCACACTAGGTCCCTATTCCGTTTAGTCATGGGTAAACGTGGCAACCGTGGCCTAAGCTCAGCGGGAGTGTTACGATACTCCCGAATCGCATCCCCCAATGCGCTCCTCAGTTGATCACTCTACTTACTTGTTGTAATAGCATGACGAAACAGAGAGAGCATCCTAACACGGTACGCCGTGAGGTTAGTTCCCCCCCCCCTCTGTAGCCCCATAGTATGCGCCCATGACATTTTCATTAATGGCATCGCATGGGCTGCACACCACCACCGAAAGCGGGGACCCCGTTCGAGGCCGGTTGGCCTCTGGCTCGCAAGCCCGTCGGTGGCCGGCGTCTCCCCGCTCGACGTACAGGTGTTGGCGACGTCGGCGGGGAGAAGTACTCGTCGCTCGAGCTTGACGCAATTGCAGACACCAGACTACTTCCTTGTGCGGGTTCCTGTGACTGTGAGGCGGAGCTAAGCGGCGGGTCCGTAGATGGATTGTTGTGCGCTCGTTGTCTGGCACTTGTCAACATGTTCTTGGATTTTATACATTATTTATTTTGTTTTGACACTGTCACTTTAATTTTCGGTAGAGTCCACATTATTGTTGATATATATTTATTCATGTTTGTATATACGTATATTTTATTATGATTTATTATTACAAATTCTTATCTTAGTCATCATAATTTATTGTAGGTTGGTATCAACAAATCATCAATCAGGATAACTGGGTGACATTGGCTTGGAAGGGCGAGTGAGCCAGCGTAATTAGATATCCATTGGAAAACATCTGAGGCTTCATCATTTGCGGGGCTTATTACAATATCAATAATCAATAGGGAAATGGTGACCACGTGATCACTAAATGGTCATCTATCATAGTTTATTCATTCGCCTGCCTAGACTAATTTAAAAAATAGATTATTCTCGTTACGATATACCTACTTACTGCGTAAGGTGGTATAGTATGCTAGTATGCTACTAGACACTTGTAAATATGTATATACCTACTATGGTAAAAACTATATTTACATTTTAAGAAGTAATTTATATTCATTTTATTATTTGAAACAGTTATATTACATATTCATATGTATATATATAATCTAATGTTGTCAAATGCATATAATTTTGATTGAAAATAATTTGAATATGTTTTATTATTGTTTGAAAAACACATGTTAATATGTTGATCGATATATCTTATATATAATGAATATGTAAAACCTAACCATCCTTAATATTTATCGAAAATGAACAAGCGCTTTGAAATATATGTAAATAAATTATTTTATTACGTTTTTTTTTTATCTTATTCGTTATAGATTATAGAAATTAATAAAAAATTCGAGATAAGGACATTCGTTAGTAAAACAGGTCGAGAACATTTGATTTGATATAGAGATTTATGTATTTTCGAACGCGTTTATATGTTTTGTAGCTACATTAATTTATAGAGGTTCAAATAAAAAAGCAAATATTTTTATTAGATACCTAACTACATATGTTTGCTTTATGATGTATATTTCCTATAAATAAAAATCAAGACACATCTTACACTACAAAATAAGTCATTTTAATGCTGAAATTGTACAATAGATCTTTTACCACACGAAGGCGCGCCCCTCCCCGATAAGTTAACAGCGTGCATTAGTTGTGTGAGGCTCTTGCTTATTACATGTCTTAGTGTGTGTGATGACCAGTGTCATAAATATAGCCAAAAAGATATAGTAAGATTATATTTGTTAATGCTCGCCGATAATTTAACAGGGGTACATAGTTAATAGATACCTAGGGAGGTATATATGTATATAAGTAGTCACAATAAACAGTTTTTTAATAATAACATAGCAAAATAACCCATGTTATTTTTTTTCTTTAAGAATTTACAGTATCAAATACATATTACGTGTTTGTTTTCCTGATTTTTTGTATGTACTATGTATAAATCTTTTGAATTAAGGCCGGAATGTTCTTTAAGAATTGACTTTGAGTATTCGTCATCTAGCAACTCATAGTGTAAATATGTATATGTATGTACATAAATATTATATGGTTCTGTTATCGAACATTTTATAACTAATTTGAATAAATAATAAATCGAGTTTCTCTTTTATCTTTTCGAAAACCGATAACGCTTGATAATCCAAGAGTGTTTGTAAAAACTAATGACGACTGTTCAGCCAGAGCGATAGCTTTAAAGTTGTTTATAGTTATTTATATCAATTAAAACATACATACCTCCTAATTTAAAATAAATAAGTTAAAATATGTACATATAATATAGATATATCGTTTTAAAAAGATAAAAAAATTATATGACAAAGCAGTATTACCTAAACATACCGAATATCATACAGACCGCCGCGCGGTCCACTTATCTTTACATCTGACATTCGATATACATATATTGTCTTTGCTAATACTTTATTAAGTTTGAATACATGTGGTCGGCACGCATTACGACACGTTTATGGGCCATAAAATAATTTTAATCGGACCATTAGTATGCCGCGGCCGAGCCTCAATTAGGCGAATGGTAAAACCGTACGAGTACACACGGACTGTTTCTAGATTTACTACGAAATATGAATAGCTTAACTTAATTTGGAGTTTATTTTATATTTAACCTACTATCTTATTGAATTCTAAACTATAATTTGAAAAAGTAATAATATCTATGTCACTTTCTTATATGTGGCTTAGAAAAGGATAGGGATATTTTAGTATCGACAGTGAAATTCCTCAAGTAACGGTGCAGCATCCACATATAGATAATCATTCAAGAATCATTCGAGAGAGATCGATAAATGGTTAATAATAAATATACGGAAGACCACAAATAATAATAAAATATATACAGCGTGTTCATAAACTTGTAATATATATAAAACAATTATTACTATTGTTATTAAACCGATACTGTGAATACAGCAAATATAAAAATAAATTTATTAATGATGACGATAATAAGGAAGATCAGTGAGATATGTGACTGCCCTATACTGAGAGACACATATGTTTGCCCTGTGCCCCAGTGTCTAACGGGAAGTTAATTAAGTAAATAACTAAATAGATAAATTACTAATATTGTATTGTCGGAAATATTGTTACTAATGTTATATGGACTAGATCCGAATGAAATTGATTTATTTATTATTATTATATTAAGTTAAATAAAGGTTAACAACACTTCCTGTGCAGGTAAATAAAAAATGAAGTTATTCAGTCATACCGACTTAATTGAAAAAGCAACTAGGACTAATGTCCAATTTATAACTTAGATTTAAAGTATTTTTTAAAACGGTTATCGCAATAATTTACCTCTGTAGGTATGTAATTAAGATAGCGGATAATTACATGATATTTGTATGACGTTAATGATAAGGAATTGTTTATGGAATAAGTATGTTTTTGTTGTCGTTGATGACATTTAGATAATTTTTGTAATTTAGCACTTATTCCATTTTTATACAAAGTTCTTAATTATTTGCGAGGGTAATTTGATGAGGAATGAAATTTTCATTTAAAATATTCATAATTTTAACGCAAATGCTACTGCATACTATATAGGTATTAGTATCAACTTCAACAAATCAAATCAAATCAATTGTTTGTCTTCAAGAAATAAAGAAATCAAGAATGTCTCGTTTGCACGATAGATTTTTTATATTTTTTGCTTTAAAATTAATTGAGCAAATAATTACTTATTTGAATAATAAGACCATTTATCATTAAAACATTAATAAACGTTTTAATAAAACAGCGTAGCAGTTGCAATGTGCGCGCGCCGTAGTTGTCCGAAAAAACTCGCGCGCAGCTCGTCCGACCAGTTTCGTTGTTCGCAGAAGAGCAAGAAAAAAAACCGATTTGCCATTTAACCGCTCCGAGAATGTCGTCAAGGCTTTCAACTTTACACAGCATATTGTGCTGAAACTGGCTGTATATAAAATAATTGTCTATGACTTATATTTGTCGTTTGCGCTACCGTATCCATTTTTGTTGATTCTTTTGTCTCTCTTTAACACTGAGCAATTTTATCGTTTGCAATTCTTCAGAAGTTTACCAACAATTGCGGTATATAGTATTATGTTTGGTTGACACTTTAAAGTAACTCCAGACACTCCTGTCAACAATGCCTTATGACAATATCGAAGTTATCAATTTATCTTTTGTGTAGACAAAGCTTTATAAAACAGGCGAATGTCCCGATAGTTTATAAATATTTGAATTATCTTTATGAGAACAATTGTATTAAGTAGCAGTGTGACCCAAATATGACCAGATAACAGCTTATCCCTGTGTGCAGAAAAGCGGAAAATATTTTGTAACTATATTATGAATATATTCTATATTTACAATTTGCCAAAATATAAACTAATATAATGTGTATATTTTTATAGCGTTCATTAAAATAAAATTATTAATTAATTTATATTATTTCTCGTCATTGGCTTAATATAATATAACTAAAGACGCTTCAAACATAATATGACCTTTATAAAATGAAACGTAAAATATTTCTATGTAAATTAAAATATGTAAAAATTACCTTAACTTCAAGCGCTAGTGACGAATTCTTCGTTTAAACGACAAGGACGGCGATATGTCTATTGTGTGAAGGGGGTTAGAGACGGACAATAGCAAAGGGCGACGAGTCACGAGACCCGACGAGATCACGTAAACTTGCTTCGCCTATTTAGATGTTTCGTGGCGAGAATATTAACGTCTTGAATAATATTAAATAAATTGCAGAAAATAACAGTTTTTGCTATTTATTCGATAAAATTAATAATAACACTAGTTTTAATGACCTAATTCGATCATATTATTTTTATTTATATACTATTATTTCCCTGCGGCCTTGCTTGCCAAAATTTTAATTTGTTGTCATAATTTCATATCTTTTGGATACTTTTTGTAAGTGGTTTTAATGTTATGTATCCGTTTTTCGATGTAATATTTACATAGGTTTTAAAAGTTGCATCAAAATCGGCCCAGTAGTTTTGTTTTGATAGAAGTCGTTCGTTTGTCGGGAAATTATCTGTTGTATACCTACATAAATTAATAAAATAACATTAAACATTCATAATTTTGCATTATTGCTTGAAGTTTACTATTCTCTAGTATTAAGCTGTTTACAATATATAACATATATGTATAAATTTATTACGAAATACTTACAACCAATATATATTCGAATAAGAGGACAGACCAATAGAAAACTTAATGGTCACAGACGCTGCCAATATTACACAAATATTTTATTCCGAGTACCGACAATGCATCATTAATAATTGGAATTATTATATCCCGTGTTCCTGTAAAAGGAAAACATTTTAATGTAGATCTCCTCAGCAGGTATTATGAAAGGTCAACTGCGCGGGACAATTGCACCAAAAGTGTGTGAGCAAAGTGAGGTACTGGTCTAACTCAGGACTCAACCTCAACCTCAGCCTAGGACTTCGGGATCTGAGGCCTCATAAGCTAGCCACTAGACAAATTTGACAAACAAAAATTAAGTCCAGGAATATAGTAGGCAATATATTTATATATTAGTATTTTGGTACCGTTTAGTGCTTCATAAGTATTTTCATAGAAAAAAATCTACGAAAACTTCATTGTATCTTTATTACAATGAGGTTTTTGTATAGTTTATAATGTATACGTATGAGATTTTCTCTTAAAAACCGTTCATACAACACCGTAAACATAACCTTATTACTTGTTGAATAATTTAAATTTTCCTTTAGATTATAATTACAATAAGACTTAAATTTGTGGAATGATTCGCGCGGATGTCTGACATGTTCTTTATTCTGTGAAAACGTATTCCTCGTAGTTCCTGGAACAACGATCTCAATGTTATTTGTATAACATACCCAGGGAATAAATTATACCCTGTTCCAGTGAAATGCATCCAACGCTTTCCGCGTAATAAGTACGCAAACGAAATATTTTCAATAAAATGTTTTCGGACTCCATAAGAGTGTCCAAGGAATAACTTTTAAAAGTACCTAACTAATTTAAGAATTTTTCCTTGTGGTCATTTTTCTTTTTAGCTTTATGCTTAGAAAGTGAATTTACATAGGTATGGATGATTATGACCGGACCGGATTCGATTACTGCTGTCATTTTTATCTGACAATTGCTAATTATATCGGACATATTATAGAGCTTATGTGAGTGCACATATACATATATACCGGTGTACTATGTATTCCCTCGCTCTCATAATCCGACGAGTCGGCAATGCGACACGACCAACCATATAGTCGATGTGGCGTTTTCGAGCTCGAATCGCTCAAAAGCATGTCTGTTAATAATTATTATAAAGCATCCCGGTCACTTTCGGGGTAGTCCAACAATGCTATTAAATTCAGGCTGGTAAATACTAAGAATTTCTTGTCAAGATTAAGTACATTTAAATTTGCCTGCCTTCCTTTGAAAACTGCAGCCGTTTAAACTAACCACAACAATAACGAGACGATCCTACATGATGTCTATGTAGGTATAAGTAGGTAGGTACCTAATTATTTATGTGAACGGTTCTCTCTGTAAAACTTGTAGTACATCGAAACAAAAACTCGAGATCGTCTCTTTTTTATAAAAACTTCCTACCTAACTTTCTACATTTAAGTAAGGTTTAACAGGCTCTTTAGAATTTACATGACAGCCTCTATATGAAGCTATTACTGGTTCGCATAGTGTAACCCAAGAGGGTTTAGCAAATAACTCAACAATTACAATTTTAGGACAATCGCTTAAGTTTGAAGCATGAAAGAATATATTTTTCCTTTAAATTTATATTTTGTGTTATTAAATTTAAATTATCTCATGGTATGACCATGAAGACGTAAGTTACAGTTGCACTGATATGATGAGGATTACTTCACCAGTGGTATTTTTGGTAGTAGTATATTGCTGGTCTGGTAGGTACCACCCACTAAACAGTTATAATATCGCCAAACAACATGACTTTGTATTGTTAGAGGTGGGTGAGCCAGTGTAATAAGAGACACGCAATGCAGTGTAGATGTTGCAAATGCGGCGTGCGAAGCTGATGTTGACGATACAATTGTCTGTGGACGAATGTTTGCGTTAGCTGATCTTATATAAAAAATAAATTTTATAAAAATAAATATAATAAAGAATATGTGTACAACATATTACGTTTGCTAATTAAAGAATATTATATTAGAAGGCTCTCAGAAGACGTTATATGTTGAAATATTATTATTACGAGATTTCCTTAAAACGTTTGGTAAAGGTATCATCAGACAAATTCACTCTGAAGAACGTTCACTCGGGTGAATGTCGATATATAACATTTTGATAAGTTCACTAATTAATTCACCTGTCACTTTTTTTTTTAATTTATTTTAACTTTGACGTTCACTTTGAGTGAATGAGCAGAATGAACGTAAAATAAATAATCCGTCTGATTCCACCTTAACCAAATAAAATGAACTCTCAAAAATCAACATTATCATTATTTTAATAACCTTGCATAAGCCGTGTGTTTAAAACAGTTTTTAAATTACCTCTTAAGTGTTTCGGGTAAATGATTTAATTCATTTTTACGACGGCCGCCTTATTCGGAGGTAAATGACGGTTGCCCAGAAGCAATCGCGATTAAACCTTAACGTCCATTAAATATTTTGCATTTCATATTTGCAAATAGGTACATAATTATTAGTGCAAAACGAAAGGAGGAAATTATTATGATTAATGTATTATTTTGGCAGAGGCGTAATTATAAAATGTTGGATATGAAGTATAAAATTCTGCCACATGTGTATTCCACCAACCCGCATTGGAGCAGCGTGGTGGAATATGCTCCATACCTTCTCCTCAACGGGAGAGGAGGCCTTAGCCCAGCAGTGGGAAATTTACAGGCTGATTATGTTATTATTATGTTATGTTATGAATATAATATGAATGTAAAATTTAATATACAAGTAAATTGACTTGATAATTTTTAAGAACGGAAACCAAATTCGATCAATAAATAAAATTAAAAGCTCCTATTCCTAGCTTAATGTATGAAATTGTTTCAATCTTTTCGTTTATAAACGAGACGAGAACTTTATAAACGAAGTGAAATATATTTAAAGACTGGCAACTATTACAGAGAAATTTTGTTTTAGATCAACTAGTCTAACTAAATACTGAACGCTCATTGGTCGTCTATTGTGGCATCGAATACCATCCGCCAATTACCATTCTTAAAATTCACATTAGTTCATCTGACTTTGCTTACGAGTTGTAGGGAATACTTTACTTAGTAAGGGAGGGTTTTTTTTTCATTTCCTTTGTCCACGCAGACTTTAGCGACTTTAGTGTCATTTTGAGTTAACATGTTTAGTATACCTATTTGTTTTAATTAAAGTGAATTTTAGCTTATAACCCTGAGTCACCGACGGTAAAATTATAAATAAAAATAAATGTACTAGTTTTCTATACAAGAGCTCATATATAAAAATTGACTGTACGTTTGTAGTGCCGCTAAGCGATAAACCGTATTGCGCTTTTAGTGGAACGATAGGTTAAGTGGAATTTATGTTTGCACTTTGTTGAATTTGAATAAAGAAAAACTAATGTATATGTTTTTATCGGAAGATAGATAAGCCTGTTTGGATTAACTCTTCCCTTGCTACCATATAATTCTGAAGAATTTTTGAGCGCAAACAATTAAAATGGTCGTAATTGGAGTGTCACCGTAACATTTTCGTTTTGAATAATTTTCGATAAATTATTTTATTAAATTGAATTAAGAAATTATTTTTAAAATATTCTAAAAAGATACTGATACGAAATAATTTAAAATTTTTGATACAATTGTGTTTCATTTCAGATTGTGCATGCCTGGAAGGTAATAATTACAATTAAATTATGCATTATTCGAACACTTGTGCATTTGAATCTTCATGTTACAGAATTTAATTTAATGTAGTCAGCGGTTCAGAATGTAGATTCAACCGATAAGAACCGAATGTTTGTCATACCAGTTGCATAACATATTAACATACCATAACATGTGAGACCTTAAGTGAACAAATCATTACTATTGCGATTTCTCCGCGACGAATTTATCAAATCTCGAAAATCTATTTGACCTATTTTATTTATTTTGAATGTTAAAAATCCCGCAGTAAAATAGTATTACCCGTGAGAAGTCGTGTTGTAGATAATAAAATGCATACTCAAATGCACTCAAATTTATACACGTAATTCTATTCATAGCAATGAAATCTCTTTTGGATATATTGTCCTATTCCTTTACTCGTAGAATTTTTGGTATTTTTTATTGTTATTTAAAATAATAAAATCACATACCATTTTATAAAATCACATTTAATTTTTTTATTATTGTTATAAATATATAAGTGCCCGAACTAGCGAGGCTGTGTCTCAGATTCTAGTCTCTTCCGATGACAGTATACAATTAAAATTATTTAAGTAATTAATTTAGTAATCATAATCGTTATACCACCAAAAAGTAGTTAAGCAAACAAGGTCGCTACATTTGTGTAGGTAAAGCAATTTACAGTTGTTGCAATTACCAAGCGACCCGCTATGCAGTGACCGTCGTGTTCCAGTACAGGGGACAATTCTACTAATTTACAACGATACGTTACGATATGTTTTCGATTCCATTCCTTACAAAAATAAACCTCAGCTGTCGACTGGGGGCAAATACCCCTAATTATATTTCGATATCGGTAGTAGAAGTTAATATAATAAGAAAACAACTAAACGGTTGCAATTAACTGACAATTTGTTAGTGGAATTGACCCCAGGATGTGTGATATGAACCACTTAACAAACCAATTTACAAACAAAACGTGTGTTATTGGTTGACAGGGCATTTCCAATAAAATGTTATAATGTTACCGAGGGACATTTATATTTGTATATATTTATACCGATGGGTATTTATTATTAAAAACATGTATTTAACTTGTAATGTTTGTTAGTTTGTTTAGGTCAAATCTTAAGCTGAATTCATATTTTCTCTTACCCTATGGAGTTCAAATGTTAGTTTAGATCCGATGACAATGCATTTTTATACTAGGTGGACTTTTGTTTTCGTTTGCTTTTTCCGGGTAGGAAAGCTAACATTTTAGGCTTTTTAATGAATAGTAATGAATACATGAATATTATATTATAATATATATATATATATATATATATATATATGTAAACCTTCCTCTTGAATCACTCTATTCATGATGAAACCCGCTTTAAAATCCGTTACGTATTTTAAAAGCTTTAAGCGTACTGAATCACGAAATCTATATTATATACTTGTGAAAACTACTTTTTATATATATTATATAAATATATTTATTGATTATAATTATATATAACGATTAGGACGACATCATCATCATCAATTTTATCGAAATAAAATGTCAATTATTAACTTACTAACATACCCTTGAAACATGATAAATTGATAAAGATGTTTGATTTGAGAGCTTCCTCCCTTTCCCTCGCACAATACCCGATGCTGAGGTACTCTGTCTGTGAATGTTCACAGAGTACCTTCATTGTGAACATACAAATTATTATTACAAACACAAATATTAATTTGTGTTTTGATCCATTCCAACCTCATTCGATAAGTATTCTGCGAAAATCGAGTCGATCTGGTTAATGGAGTATTTTGTCATTTATGTTTTGATTTGATTTCCTGAAATATATTCAGTTTTTCCTCGGTTACCTTATTTTGCAAATGTCATCGTTCTCACAGTCTGTGATTCTTTTTCAGTGTTTTTCTAACTTTATATTCATATATAAGTACATTTTACGTCGTCTCTATGTGTTTTTTTTAATGTATGTATAAATTTTTAATTCAATCTCTACAGACTAAGTTAAGCAAGGGCACCTTACTAAAATGATAAATAATTTATTTGATTGTTTACAACTATAAATTACATCTTGAAATATGTCATAACTTTCTCCGCATCATCACTGTCCATACGGATATACGAGTATATAGTAATAAAATTCCTTCCAGTATTTCTCTCATGGACAATACTTTTTAAAAATATCTTTAGGCGGGTACTACGATCTAATAATAGTAAAAATCTTTTTCCAAATTTTCAGAAAATGAAAAATGTAAGTTATTAAACTGTATTTATTATGTCATTATTTTTAATGTTCACATCTTTTGTATTATGTATTTTAACAAGGAAAATTAGTCGTCCTCTGTACTATCTATAGGTTATATAGGTCTATAGGTCTATAGGTACTTATAAAATAGTTTTTCTACTAGACCTAGACCTAGCTTACTGAAAGCGAAGTCGGGAGGCGCAGCTAGTTCAATATGTTATACCCGTAACGCACTATTGAGGCTACATGTTTTCTAAATGAGTTAATAGGTATGTTGTTTTAATAACATCGAGCATCGCCGCGGTTCAGCGCAGTGCGACAACAGCGTGACGACACGACTGTACTAATACCTAAGGTTTGGTTACATGAGTCACTGCGCGCCGACACAGCCGCGGCGGCCGGAACATATTACGTAAACAGTAGCTACGCAGGGGTGTACAACTACATGTTTTTGTTAATATTAAATAAAAAAAATAAATAAAAAAAAGACAAATCACAAAAATACATTATCATTTTTTGAGCTTCATTATAATTTGTATTAATAACGAAATTTATTTTTAATTTTTTTCTATAAAATATACATATATATTCTAACACCACAACTCTTATTTTGTTGTATTCTGGTTTGAAGGACGAGTGAGTTTAATTATAACGATTCATTGTTTTCTTTCAGTATATATTATTAAGTGAATATATTTACAAATTTTCAACAATGATAATAAAAATAAAACATTTACATAGGATGCATAGATTTGTATAAATAATTTTAAAGATTTCGAGTTCAGTGTCAGCCCTACGCTCGGCTCTTAGTACACGCTACTTCGCCGGTGGCACTTCGTATTTATTGTGTTCAAGGATAGACAAGGCTTTTCACTGCCTACAGTGCGCCACCATTTTCTAATAAACTTTGTCACGTAAACTATGTTTTGTTACACACACATAAATATTATATCAATGATGTACTCTCAAATTACAAATATATATTTAAAGTTATAAATGTAATAATTCATTTGGTTTTGTTTACGTGGAATTAATTAACTAGGGTAAATAGTATTTATGCAATCTCCCACTCCCCAATTAAGCATCTTGGGGGTTTTTTGAAAATATGTGTTCTTCTCTAGAATCAAAGTTGTATGCGTATTCAATTTTATTAAAATAGTTCAAGCGGCTCATTAAACATAGCCTAAGCATACATGATATAATTATTGTATATTTAATGAAATTCCCGATTCAAGTTGACAGTTTTATGTTCTTTTTATAACATATAAATATACAAATAAAAACATACGAGTAGATATTAATTATTCGCCGCTATTAAATTAACATAATATTAATTTTCAATTACAACCCCGTGTAATATAATCTTGTTGATGTTACCTAAAGGTGTTAATTATCGTATAACTATTAGGTCTGATTGTAATGATTTTTTATACTATAAGACACCACTGTTTTTAAATTGTTACAGATTAGGAAATGCTTATTAGATGATGATAGAGCCGTATGTTTAATCATACTGAAAAAATTACTCTACCTAATTTGATGATAATTTATGTACCTTCATCGTCAAATGTATACTAAGTGCAGTGCGTTTTGGAGGTTTTAATATCTATTTGTTATTTAGTACCTGCGCTTCGTAGTTTCACCCATTTTCAATTTAGACTATTAAAGTGACGAGCGTGAATTCTGTTATTGTAATAATTTTAAAGCAAAATGCTGTGTTTTTTTTATTGTTATGTCGTAAATCGCCAAAACCAATCTTCAATGAAACTACCTAGTCGTTGATGATGAGTGTTGCTGCTACATATGGTACGCTGTATACCCTTATGCTTAAGGTTAGAAAAAATAATTCCATTATTTCCAAAGCCGTTGAGCAGTCGTTTGTTCTAGTTAGGAAAAATAAACACCTTAAAATCTGAATAATTATTAAAAAAAATTAACTCAATTAAATTCTAACATACTATTAATTCTTATTAAAAATATATATTCCGTAGTTATTAATAATTGATGTTACGGAAATATTTTAATCAAAATAACAAAATAATATTAGCTATGCGTGAGATCGAATCACGGAATGGCTGACTGTGTACCGATGATATCGCTAAGAATAATTCAGATTATATTTATTAATAGCTTTATTGAACATATACAATCTTATGTATAAACAATGTTTAAATGATTTATGTACATTTGATTAATATATTTCCGTAACATCAAGTATTAACTAATTAAAAAAGCTAAAACATAATAATTATTTTGATAAGGATTAATAAAGCGTTAGAATCCATAGGTAAAGTCGATATACATGGAAATTAATTGTTATTATATTCGTACAAAGACGGGCCGGACAGCTAGTGCCGTGTTGTTTGTGCTCGCGTGTTTACAATAAATATCAACGTTATAGAAATACGAAACGAAGTAAAACTCTTCAATCCATACGCATCACACTGGAGACGAGGATATACACTCATCATAAAATAGTTTCTTACGGAATTATTTAACACTAAAGGATTAAATTTTATTTCTGATTCCAACCCGATCGTGTTGATTGTATAGCCACGTTTATTGACAATTTAGAATCTCGTTAGCACTTCTTTTTCAACTTTATACAGGCTGTGTCGTAAATATTCATACAACTGGGTGAATTCTACTAACGAATTGCCAATATTATAGGCAATCGAATGAAAACGTAATCGTTGCTTAGCAGTTCTCCCATTCATCCAACACAACGATTCACGTTGTGGTTCGATCGAAATAGAATCTGGACCGTATCGTAAATAATAAATTAGTAAAATTGGTTAGGTTACCTGAGTTACGATTCAGCTGAGGTTTATTTCAGTGAAAAATAATTCGAATTGGATAGGAATAGTATCGGGAATGTATTGTGACCGTTATAGATTAGTGGAATCGCCCCTCTTGAGTGTTTTGCGCGTTGATAAGCCATTACCATTCAATACTCATTTTATCGAGACAAGAACGTGCACTTGATGTGCTTCGTATAAGGGAACGGATAATGAAGTTTGAAAAACGTACTTTACGACGAAGATTATTTCGCCTTGTTTAGTTTGGTTTGTTATGACTTAAAAGATAAATATTTCGCATTGAAGATTCCATGTCAGGTGATCCGGTGGGTTTATAGTGTTGTTTGTTTTGGTTATATGTATTAATTAATTCTTCCATTTCGCTGATATGATCATTGGAATCTAGTCTGAACGTGCAAGGTTTTGTTGATTTTAAACGATAAGTACATATTTGGATGTTCTTAATAAAATAAATTAACCTTATTTTTACATTAGAGTTAATTAAGTTTGAGCAAACTTTGTGTATCATTTATTCTAATTAAATCATGACTAATGAACTCGTCATTGCATGGGTAATATTGACCCCGTTAAACTGTTTTATGTTATTATTTACGCAAAATAATTTAGTTTTTGTCTTCGTATTCTTTGAATTAAGTGTATTCTATTTATTTTGAATATGTTTTTGATAGGTTGACTGTTGACACTTAAGAGCTATATGCGAATACTATGAAACTAGAATAATCTAATTAGTATTTTTTTCTTTAATCTAGGTATTACAAACAATACGAATAATTATACCTCTCTGGTATATTGGTTTGATATGAAAATAAAAGATTGAAAGACAATATTTTCACAATACGACAAAATCCGCTGCGTTTCATCGAAACTTCGAATATGAAGCTATGAGACATCAGTTCTGTAGAACGAATCTGAATATACTGCTCTCTCTTTCCAATGTGAAGAGTTAAAACAGTAAGGAAAACTTTTAGTAGTATCAAATAATTACAAAGGTTAAGCTGCAGAGTTATTACCCTAGTCTTATTAAATATATTAGTTGTTATTCATTAATATTGAATAAGGAATCTGTAATTTCAGTTAATACAGTGTCTCTTGAATCAATTGCGCACGTGCGGATGGCTGCTCGAGTAGCCACTGCTGGGCGCTGGCTTCCATAACGTCATTCCCTCGCGCGAGTTTAAACATTAATAACTTTTATTATACTATGATCATTGCAATTATATCTGTGCCTCATTGGTCTTGTGGTTAGGTTAGGTTTATGATATGGGTAGGCGGACGAGCAAATGGGCCACCTGATGGTAAGTGGTCACCACCGCCCATAGACAATGCCGTTGTAAGAAATATTAACCATTCCTTACGTCACCAATGCGCCACCAACCAACCAACCAAGATGTTACGTCCTTTGGGCCTGTAGATACACTGTAACACTGTTACAGTGAAACAATACTGAGTACTGCTGTTTGGCGGTAGAATATCTGATGAGTGGGTGGTACCTACCCAGACGGACTTGCACTAGAGCCCTAAGCCCAGTGCACCAAGATTCCGAGGGTTCAAAACCCAGGTGGGGTTACTAAAAAGTTATTGGATTTTTTGTAAATTTTCTCAGTAACAGCCCGTAATCTGGAAGTCTGGGAGTTCGAAGTGTGTATACTCCTAAACTCTATCCTTCGTCTCGGATTGGCCTCCAATCGGATCATCAGAGTGAGGGAATAGTGATTGTGCGTAGTGTGCATAGTGCATCTGTGTTTGCACACACACTTGTGTACTATAAAATATCTTGAATAGATCGTCTCCCTTGAGAAAGCGGTTAGGGCGATTTCATCTTCAATAACATATGACCGTTTTAGTTACATTTGTGGTTAAGAAGAATAATTCTTTATCGCTTTGAAACCTACTATAACTTATTGTTTATTAAACGCGTTAGTGAAAATTAAATGATAACAGTTAGAACACGGGATTATCATTCGTATTCAATATCATAATTTTTAAGTTTTTATTCATCATACCCAAATTAGATAGATAGATTTTATATAAGTATTAAGTAACTACGTACGAAGTTTCTTGTCTGTTATTTTTTACAGAATCAACATTCTGATTACGTTTATAACGCGTTTGTTTTCTTTATTTAATATTCTAGATGGGCAGGCTCGAATGAAGTATATTTTCATCTTTAAAAGGTGCCTACTTACTAGGTTCCGATGTTCCTAAATTATATTAATTTAGTATTATCCAAGTTTCTTAAAGTGGTTTCAGTGGTTTCGTCGTGATGACATACAGATAAACTTTTTGATACATTTATACCTTATATAAAGATAAGTTATCCATTATATTCATGAATATGTCATTAAAAATGATTTTCATGAGAGTAATTCTGATGTACACATGTATAATTGAATAATAAACGAGAGAATGACGTGGAAGTTCGGAGCGAGCAATGGCTACTTAGAGCGGCCACCCGCGCGCGCGCAATTGATTCAATAGACGGCAATGACGAGGCGCGTTTTGTGGAGGTCGAAGTGTTGCTCGCTTCCAAGTTTGACTACCGTGTATAATAGGATATATATTTGTATTGTAATTGTAGTTGTACCGCATTTACCTATACGTGAAGAATTGTCATCTGTATCTATGACAAATCTTACATCTGAATATTGTATCAGCTTCGTGAACTGATTGAGCTGAAATCGGTTAAATATCAAGTTTCCTGCCGAATAATTTTCTGTTTTTTACGTAAGTTGTAAGTGTATTCGAAATACATTCAACCTATAGAATTCTCATAGTTTTCTTAGCTGTCTAAGAATATGTAGCAATGCGATAAAAATATTATTACACGACGGAACGAATTGATTCTACGAATAGCGAAAGGAACAAATTAAATTATTTCTATGTTTCGTAATTGTTGTGAAAATTTTATATTAAATATATTATTCGCAATGAAGAGGCTATTAGTAATATTTACGTATACACAAAAAAATATAAAATAGGAAAATATATGTCTAAAATAATATGTACTTATTTACTATTTTCTAGTTCAGTCTGGAAAAATTAAAAATAATAATATTCCTATTTTTCCATTTTATTTGTAAGTTTATTTGATTTCAGTTGTGTTTGATCGAGTCTCACTCATCAATTATAAATTAAGATGAATCTAAACTGAGAGATTAAATCAACTAACTGTTGATTACGAGTTGTGACTTAATTATAAAGAAATTCCGTTGTCAATATGGAAAAGAAGTATTAAAAAAGATTGGAATTCAGGCGAATGACTATACGTGTGTATGTAGAAATAATTAAATTCGAAGTATTTATTAAGTATATATTATTTATTTTGCTTTAGCAAACCCATTAATTTAGTCAAAATCGATTATACATTCATTAGATATGATAATCTATCGGAAATATATTTGAATTGATTTTTTACTCGACGTCATCAAATCTACATATACTTAAATTACAAGCTTAATAGTCATGCTGGTTAAAAATACAGTATGATAATGCTTAGGTATATACGTAAATTCATTAGAACTTTTATAGATGAAAGTTTAACTTGAAATTCGACTTCGAAATATACCTACCTAATATATATGTTTGGCACACGAGTAGGTGAATAATCTATCCACAATAAAATTACAAATTTTAAGACGAAATTTCATGATACCTACTTTCGATTTTGTAATTACTATCAAAACATGAATAGGAATCATTATATTTATTGTGAAAAATTACGTAAATATATACACATATACTGTATAGGATATAAATGCAGATTAAAGCAGCTCCATAATGCTATCGTGTGAAGATTGTAAATTGAATAATGAGATGGCAAGTCGAGCGCGTCAGATAACCAAACGTCAGTCAGCGTGGAGATAAGACGTGACGCCGAGCCCGGTAGCCCGCGTCGAAACATAAACAATGTACGATCAAATAACAAGATCTAATATGCCCAATGATAAAATTATCATTGGATATTGTCGAAGTGTCCATTTAGGAACAAATACATAAGTTATAGAGTTTTCTAATTATATTAATTTGTATTTAAAATGGTCTTTTGTTTTAGTTAGCTGTAGTCGTTATTGTATTATTTACAAACCGGCTTCACATGAGTACAATAATGTCTATACACAACTTCTATATTTAAGAACAAATATAAAACAAAAAACCTTGTTTTTTTCAGACTAAAGTTGAAATTATTGGCTTTTCTTTATTATAATATGCATTTATTTTACATATAAATCTTTCTCTAGAATCTGTCTATTCATTAATGAAAATCGTACTAAAATCCGTTGCGTAGTTTAAAAGATTTAAGCATACAGACGGCGGGAAGCGATTTTGTTTATATTTTGGAGAGATAAACAATGTAGGTAAATTCAATTGTATTAAATTAATAAACTTTCATTAAGTCATCTTTTATCTTATACTAGAGAATATCATTAGGTATATACAAAGTTCATAGACAACACAAACCGCTATGTCCCTGCCTTTTAAATCTGTAATATCATTGAAAATATTCATTTAAATTACATGCTGTAAAGGGCTATGTTGATCTATATTAAATGCACAATGTATTTAAGGTACTTAATTGGATAAGGATTAATGCTGTAATGCTTAAAATCGCTTCGAAAATAAGCCATTGTTACTCGTAAAAAGTAAAGGATACAAAATTGTTATTGCGGATTATCCCTGAGAGAGAGATATATACTATCCAGGACTTTTTTGTAGACCTTTTTAAGGTGTAGAATACTGTAGTACATGATTTTAATCTAACTTGTAGGGTTCAGCCAGCGTTTGCAATGTAAGCGCAAAAAAAGTGTTTATTTACGACACACATTAGAAACATAACAGTGTTTCTCTACTAAATTGTGCATATGTGATACGTGTAAACCTTTCTCTTGAATCACTCTGTCTATTAAAAAAACCGCATCAAAATCTGTTATCTAATTTTTGAGATCTAAGCATACACAGGGACAGACATACAGCGGTAAGCGACTTTGTTTTATACTATGGACTGATTCTCCTGCTAAACTGTAGGATTTTTAGTTGTGTTCAAGTTCCTAAGGATAAGTGAGCCAGAGTGTTCATAAGGGATAGTAGTGATTTACCAATGCGTCATTGGAAGTTATGAATAATTTAGAAGGTTATTAAACAACGCTTAGATTTACGCTTGTTTATAGGCGGTGCTGACTTATCACCAGGATTACTTAATGAATAGCATTAGGCGAATTAGTGCGTCTATAATTATATATTATGTGGCGCATTGGTGATGTAAGGAATGGTTAATATTTCTTACAACGCCATTGTCTAAGGGCGGTGGTGACCACTTACCATCAGGTGGCCCATTTGCTCGTCCGCCTATAGATACCATTAAAAAAAAATTAAAATACAAATCCATTTAGTGGATATAGAGCGAGGTTCTGCGGAAAAAAACAAACGTTCGTATATATATGACACTAGTTGCCGCTCGCGGCTTCGTTCGCGTTTAAGAGCTTGGTCGTCAGATGTTTGGCATAAAAAAGTAGCCTATGTCCTTCCTTGGAGTTCAAGCTTACTTCATAGCAAATTTCATTAAATTCGGTACAGTGGTTTGGTCGTTAAAGAGTAGCAGACTGACAGACAGACCGAGTTTATTTCATTTATAATATTATTTTTTTATATTAGTATAGTCTAGCAAAAAAAAAAGAAAAACTGTCTGGACATAAAATAATAGAAAAACGAATGGAAAAAATAACAATAGTGAATGAGTATAACACTTTACAAGCATGGCGTTAGACAAAGCGTATAAACAATGGAAGTTGCTACTGGTCTCTCGGAACAATGACTGCGCAATATAGCACTCAATAGAAAAAAAAAGTTAAAAAGGTCCTCAAATGTACCGTCACGTTGTAATTATCTATAGTACTTTTTGACTCGAGGACTTGAAATGTTTCAGACGAAACGATTCCTTATTATAATATTCTTGCTTTTGAATTTAGTTAAAATAAGGGACAGCTTCTTAATGTTATTTAGATTAAGAAAATTGTTAATGTAATAGTTCTTTCGTCTTTCGGCCTTTATTATAAACGTTTTTAAAGAGAGTTTTGCTAAACGTTAATCTACCTTTCTCTTTCAGATATTATTGATTTGACATTCGAAAGAAGAAGACGCAGCATTGTTTAACTAATCATCCTTTACATTGTAGGTAATGCCGCCTAACTTTATAAAGTATTTTTTCCGGTATTACGCATTTAAATTACTAATCCGATGAATATGGAACTTTCATATTATTTTAGTTCATAATTTTAGAACGAATATAAGTATTTTTAGAGTTTGTTTAAAATGCCGACGTGAGAGAAGTGTCGGTTCAGGCGCTTTAGGAGTGAACGCTATCAAAATTATATAGTACATGCTAATTTATACGAAGTATACAAAAACGATAAACAAACTTTGTATGATAGGTAATATAGCTTTGGAGGTCTCCAAGATGTGTACAGTTACAGGATAGTCACCGACAGCTTATTCTGTCTTTTATAGACAAAAGTAAGCAATTATGTTAATGGTTAAAAAAAAAGTAAAACAGTCCTCAAATGTTGTTCATTCCGATAAAATAAAATCTACCATTTAATGAATTGAATATCATATATTTTTTATGTAGTAAATATTAATTTTTGCGCTTTGCAGTTCAAACCAACAATATTTATATATATATATCAGCACAATACAGTCGAATAGATCCGTTGGCGAATGTTATTGAATCATCGTTTAAAATAACGCCGGAAGAAATCCTTATTTTACCCCAACGAACTCGGGACGGGCAGTTAGTGAAATATAAACAATGAATTCTTGCCTTGTTTCGACGGAGAACAGTCATCCCCTCTGAATCCTTGGGTGTTGTGAGGCTGATTAAGGTAATTTTTGCTAAAAGCGACCGTCAATCGACATTACTGAACTATCCGAAAACCGAAAAGAGGCGGGTAGTCATTTCTACTAATAGTATCCCCGAAGAGGCGATAAAAGAGCAAGCAAATTACATACCTAATTTTATTATATTTGACTTACAAGGTATTTTTCTTATATTTTCCTCGATCTCTGCCTTGAACCAATCTATCCATGTCCAAGTATTTGCTCGTCACGTATTAATATATGAAACATAATTTAAATATTTATCTCGTTCAGTTATTTAAATCGCTATTTACTTACGCGTCGTGCTGATAAGCGAGACCTTGGCCGCAAGGCTACGTTTGTTTTTAACGCCTAAAGGTTAAATGAAAGCGTCCGTATTATAATAAATATAAATGTTTAATTTTATTCCCTAACTAATTTAATGGCCGCCGTTATTGTTTTTTAATTTTCAAAATAAAATTAACGTTGATTTTTGAATTATGTAAAAAAAAAAAGTATAATTAATAGAATATCTGTGGATTATTGTTTTAAACAGCAATTTATTTTACGTAGATTGACCGAGTTGTTTCCTTGTCTTATTCTTCGGCCCTTAGGCTGTGGGCATGTTAAGTGACTCGTGCGCCTTTGACGATATTGCGTGGGGGGATCGAGATCATCGAATCCCCCCGAGGGTCAAACGAACGTGATTAAAAAATTGCTGAGAAAGTCGAGTTCGAGATGAATTCTTCCTCTCCTGTGGATGAGAACTGGGCGGTCATTGAGGAGGATACATCCGAATGCACGCGGGGCACGACAGAAAACGTAGTTTCTGCGATCCGTACGGAGACAGGTATCGCTAATTCTAATTTTGGATATTCACGCAGCAATCTTAACTTAATATTACGTATCAAGTGAAGTGAGTGAAGTATCATTTAATTAAATCCACAATATTTCATATAATATAGACAGCCATAGGATGGAATTAGTCTTGCTAGATTTAGTATACCTACTTTATCTTCTAACAGGGAGAGGAGGCCTGAGCCCAACTGTGGGACATTTACAGGCAGCTAGTTTATTTATTATCCTTTACTTTATACGAGAAATAATGGCTTATTTTTAATAATAATAATAATAATCCTTATCCAAATAAATATCTTAAACAGATTGTGCATTTATTATAGATCAATACGGCCCTTTACAGTATGTAATTTAAATGAATATTTTCGAAGATATTACAGATTTAAAACGCAGGGACATAGCGGTTTGTATTGTTTAATGACTAAAACACCGTGAACGTTGTGAGACATTCTGTAGTATATTTAGAATCAGCATTGCACCCCTGAGTAGCCGGGGCGGGTCGCTAGTTTATTATAAACTATACCTATAACAGTTTTTAAAATTATTGTTTATTTAATGAGTAGGCCTATTTTCTAATCACACACGTGTTTGTTGAATATATTAACCAATATTAATATACAAAATAACACCAGTACTCGTGGGTATTGACTTGTCACGTGATCGGGTATACATGAATGTATTTCATTATCACGATAGAAATGACTTATATTCGTATCGAATGCAGATTGTAAAAGTCCGTGACGGATGTAGATGCTGATTTAACTAAACCGTCATGTGTTTCATCATCGGTCAATGTACGAACTATATAAATATAAGTACTTATTAACCATATAGGTACATGAGATTTTTTTTTCATAAATGGTATGTTTATATTATTTGATGATTAAATTAATAAGAACATATCAAGATATGGAACAGAGTTCAATAGAAGCAGAAACGTGTAAAAATATATCTGAGAAATACTTATCCGTAAAGGTGCGTTCTGAAATAACCAAATCCATCTTCTTATGGAGAAGGCCATTTTGTGTGACTTTCGTCATTCTTTGTAATGTGACCCTGCCACTTTAAGAGGTCACAATTTAGTAGTGATGAGAGTAAAATCGACAGTATTTAATTAAATGTTAATTATATTAAGCCGAATATTCTTCGAAGTTGCATCCTAGTTTTATGGACATTAAAAATGGTCGAGTTATATGTTATATGTTTCATACACATATCAGTGGCATACAATATCAATTAGACGAAAAGTGTGCAAATTCGTGATAAAACCGAGTCGACACCGACATTCCCGACAGCTGCGTGCAGCGGAAGCGATAAGCTGATATCATATCAGTGAGAGCTCTATACGTGAAGCGCCACCTGGACCCGCTGCGGTACCACCTTAAATCACATTACAAGTATGCTTAACATTGGGTTTAAATTTCTCAGAAGAATATATTAAAACAAACACAGTTTTGAAGTCAAAGCCATACAAACTAGCGACACCGCCGGTCTTCGCACGGGTGCAACACTGATAATTAATACACGTTCATAGATGATGCAAACCGCTCTGTCTCGGCGTTTTAAATTTGTTATATCTTCGAAAATATTGAATTAAATTAGACGCTGAAAACGGCAATATTGATCTATATTAAATGCACAATGTAATTAAGGTACTTAATTGGATAAGGATTAATGCTGTAATGCTTAAAATCGCTTCGAAAATAAGCCATTGTTTCTCATAAAAAGTAAAGGATAAAAAATTGTTATTGCGGATTATCCCTGAGAGAGAGATATATACTATCCAGGACTTTTTTGGAGTCTTTTTTTAAGGTGTACAATACTGTAGTACATTATTTTGCTCTATCTCGTAGGGTTCACCCAGCGATTGTTTATTTACGACATCACTTTAGAAACCTCTAAAATAATCAGTATTTCTTACTATCAGTATTGAAAACGGGATATTTACCGTGTTTTTTATTTTTATTTGTTGGAGTTCGATATTTCGACATTATCTACGAATGTCTTGTTCACGAGACTGAAAAAAATAATAATCAGTATTTCTATTCTATAGTGTGCATGAATTATACATATAAACCTTCCTCTTGAATCAATCTTTCTATTAAAAAAACCACATCAAAATGCATTATCTAATTTTTGAGATCTAAGCATACACAAGGACAGACAGCGGTAAGCGACTTTGTTTTATACTATGTACCTAATAACGATGATTTAAAACGAATAATATTTGTTTTTGTGTTTAGTAAGGCAAAGGCATCCATACTTTTTACTCAAAAGCAATAAATTGATATGACAATGCGTTATGTTCTCCTGGAGGATTTCGGCCATTTTCTTGATTTTCAAGGGAAACTAGTCAATTACGCGGGAGTTATTATTATGTTAACAATCCGTACTTATTACTGTATATAAATTCGAAAGCAACTGTTTGTCCGTCTATTACGCTTTCACAGCTAAACTACTAAATTGATTTTGCTCTGAAGCAAGCTTCCCCGTAGATGGACAAAGGTTATTTTTTCATCCTTTAACGGAGTAATGTTGCTAGTATAGTTGTTAAAGCATTTTCGTTATAAAGTAAATTTTAAGCGAGCGAAGCCGCGGTTTTGTCTAGTATTCAATATTTGACGCATTCCTATTTCGTTCGTGAATAAATCACATTAAATAGATAGGTATATCTTTATAAAACCTCATTACTGTTATCTTGTAGTACGTCGTATTAATCTTATAAATGGTTTCTTTTATAATTATTTATTTAGATTTATTATTTACAGGTAAAAATGGCATATTAATGGCCGTCAATGGTTTGGAGAAGTATAAATTATTCCTCAAACCGTCAATGTGATAAACCTCCAAACCTAGTGCTATGCTAGGACATGTAATTACTATAAATAATATTAACGACAGAGAACTTAAAGTGATTGGCAATTTTATTAGTTATGTAGTTAATTTTCCTCTCAATTAAAAATATATATCATTGGTAAGTACGTTTCCGTTCTGCGATGATTAGGTAATTATTTTAATTTTTATAATTTTTTAATCTGTCATTTTAATCTATGTACCTACTAGTGGAAGTTTGAATACCCGCGAAATTTTTGCGTTTATTAGAAAGATTTTCGTAGGATAATCGTAACCTATGACAGGTTTCATTTTGATTTCATTTCATTGTAAACTGCAAGTAACTCATCCACGTTTGGCGCCAAAATTATGAGACATTATTTACATGAAATTTTTAATGTCAAATAGTATACATTAGTTAAGTTAGAACGTTTTAATTTTTTTTTATACTCTAACCGGCCGGTAACTTTTTTTTCTCTAAAATTAATTATTTTTTAAATTGTGACAATTTAATAATTACAATCAAGAATCCTCTTTATTTTCCTGCACATCTATTTTGTATATAACATTTTACTGTTTATTAAAGAAATAATAAATTGATTTATCATATAAGGAAAACCTTCTAATAGTATTAATTATTACTATAACAAATTGTCGAATAATAGTTTAATATATATAATGTTGTTCGAAAACTTTTGTAACTCAAATCCAGCTCATTTTAATTAATTTTTCAATTGATTACACCTTGTAATTTATCACACCTTGGGAATGAAACGATTACCTCGTGGCTATTTCTTTGTGACATTTATATATATAAATATTCACAGATTCACTCAAAATGCCTGCTGAGTTTGTTTCGCTAGTAGGTACTTCTCAGGTAGAATATTTAACAAATGATACTGTTTAATTTGACAATCAATAAGTAAGTGTAATGCTTCTATACTGATTAAAGGAATTTGATTTGATTTATAGCTTGGTCTACATCATTAGCTTCGCACCTTAAGTCATCAGCATTTTTATATCATATATCATAAGCATTTTTATAATTGGTTCGGCCAAAGGAAATCTATGTCCTTCACGCTCAGCGACTTGATATAGCGTGCGTGAAGGAGCTGCTGCAGTACAAATCGTGGCAGTTAGTAATTTACATATATGGTACTAAATCTTCATGAGGACTTTCTCTCCTTAAGATTTGTAATCTCCCTGTAATTAATTTTTGTCGGTACATTTTTATGATATCTTTGACAAAAGCAAAACGAAACCATTGGATATAATAAAAATCTATCGAAACGGTAAACGATCTGATAAAAAAAAATATATTTATTATAATTACCAAGAACCTGTTTGTTTATATATTTTTATTTTATAACAACATTAACTCATTATCATATCCATACGAATACCCAAATAGCCTGTTTGTTGGTTTATTTTTATGTACAGCTATATGATAAACTAAACTCCAACTGCATCTATCTATTGACATCGGAAATGTTAAAAAAAATATATTGCTATTTCAGTGTGACGCTTATTTCTTGCTTTCGTAAAAGGTTTTGTATTTTTTTTCCCGGTTTGCTGAAAAGAATGAAGCTTTATACGGGTCAATTAGATCAATTTAAAGATTGAGTGGTGGTAGCGCCCCCTCTAAAGCAAATTACACAAAATCTTTCCCAAGCGCATCAACTTCTGAAATTAACTTTCCGTTATGAAAATGAGGACGATATTTGGAGTCTCTGTTTGTGCTGTACTAAGTTTGTTTAATTACATTTTAAGCTTATCGATAGTCAGTGAGAACATAATTTTACCATTATAAAAATATATTGATAATGATAAAAGTCTAATTAATCGTTCTGAACCGATGGTAGCGTTAAATTTAATTAAGAGCTTTAAATAAAGAATACTTTTCATTTTGATATTGTCAATAAAATACAAATACAAAATGAATATATGATGAATTGTATTTGACATCAAATTTTTTTTTTTATGTGAATGATCTTTCTGCGTTTTTCTGTAGTTAAACTGTTTCCTATGCCGTGAGGGCAAACGTCATGAAGGGTTTCTTATGCCGTCATGCCCCTTCTTCGCCGGCGCTCTCTACACCGTTGTGTGTGGCGCGTATAATACCTATACGTACTTCGGCCCTTGTTCATGTGAGTGCGCGTGTACTTCATACACAGCAAATACAAATTTCTTAAATTACAAATGCTTTCGAAAATTATTAATATTGATATTTCATAGATGCCAGGAGGCCCGTGATGTAAGTTCACAAATTCACGGGCGTCACTGAATCTCGTGTGAGTATCTCCTCAATGGTTAGACTACACTGTAAAAATCGACCGCAGAAATATTAAATCGAATGGGTCTAATTGGTTACAACTTTTGCCGTGTGGTGACGGAACGCGTGCGACGAGTGAATAAAATCGCCTGTAAAAATTGTCAGTTACATATGATCGTCTAATCTACTCTGCTCAACATTTTCGAAGGAAATGACTTAGTCGGTTGCGATTTTATTCAACAATAAAAATCGAATGGTGTGGCTTTGTGCGACGATTTGGTTACTAGCAGCACGGCGAAAATAAACCCGTGTAGGTAATAGGTAGTAAGGGAGATAAATTGAGAGACAGCCGGCTAGGGAGATCGGCCTGCCGCGACTTGAGTGCTCTGCACTATTACTGCTGCGGGCGAATAATAAAATAATATAATAAAGTACACAGTAAATAAGTTCACATTGTAACTATTTGTTAAGTACCAAGGCATATAACTCAACACGAGATTATGTAGTTCAAATCCTTGGTTGGGCGAATAAAAATTCGTGGATGGGACCGTACAATAACTAAGATGTTTACTTTATATAAGTAATACTAGCTGAACCTGTGTCTTTAGCCGCGCAAAATTTATAAAACTTTACCAACCAAACCGTCTCATATACATCCTCATGGGGTGAATTAAGAAAGTAGCCTGTGTCCTTTCCCGGTGCTCAAACTTCATCCCTAATTTGAACGTAATCGGTTAAGCGGTTTAAGCGTGATGAGCTAACAGACAGAGTTAGTTTCAAGGAATAAGATGATCTCCTCCAGGCCGTTTCAAATAACGAATATATATTTATTGTTATTGTATGAAAACATTAAAAGGAAAAAAAACCCGCAGTTTCTTTCACCGGTTCATCTCAGGCCCGAGGTGTTTATTTCCGAACCGGTGGTAGATTTTTGTGAATCAATAAGCAAGTGTAACGTTTCTATATTTAATAAAGATTTGACTTTGTTACTTTCGAATTTATAATATCAGTATAGAAATTATCATTATCAATAAATTGAAGGTGTAACTGAAAAGGAATGAATGAAGACATTGTCATGATGCGACATTCAGATATTTTCAGTTCTTGAGATTAGCGTTAGCGTGTTCAACCATATAATAACCAGCTATATAATAACCAGCTATATAATATAAATATATATATGATATGGCTGTCTCATTCGCTCGCAGCTTTCCTTTTTTCCATTGTGAAATTCTAAGGCGCAGCCTGAAGTCTGGAAGTTGGCAGTGTTAGCAGGTTCCTCGAAAAGAACGCAAAGCCGTTGGTCCTGCGTTTAAAGCCCGCAATATGCCAAGCACATACAGAGTATTCCACGATAAATAACAGTGGACGTTATCATTGAGTTTCTATCGCCGTTTCTTCTCAGGTTCGAGATGTTTATTTCCAAAATGATGGTATTTGACAGTTGTATTTTTTTATAAAATAGGTGGGAGGACAGGCAAATGGACTACTAGATGGTTAGTGGTAACCATCAACCATAGACATTGGCGCTGTAAGAAATATTGGCCATGCGCCGCTAACATTGGGAACTAAGATGTTTTTATTAAACCTTGTCCCCGTTGTTACACTGGCTATCAATAAGCAAGAGTAACGCTTCTATACTGAATAAAGATTATTATTGACTTTGTCGTGTGGCGACGGACCGCATGCGGCGAGCGACTAAAATTAACCGATAAATAACAGTGGACCTAATCATTCGTTAATTTTTCATTTATCTTTATTAGTTAATTAATTTCGTTTAGTAGTAACTACCTATCATTGTTTGTAGTTATATTATGTTTTAATTCGTTATCAGTAAAAGCTATATTACTAATATTTCCTTACAGAATCTTCAACATTAATTCCGTTCATTCATTCGGCATTCGTTAAAGTTCATTCAATTTATTGATATTATTATTTGAAAGCAGCATCAATGATTCTAATTAAAAAGGCAGTAAGATTATTGAATTACGATTATAATATATTTTTTATAAACATTTAGATTTTCAACCGTGTTTCAAATTTTAAGCATTTTAATAACGAAATTTAGGAATTATGTGTTGACGGCACAATGTACACGTATGTATGTTTGTATGTATATATAGACATGTAGATTTATATATATATAACGATATTAATAGATTTATTAAAAATAATAACATATAATTGATAATAAATAAGTAATAAAATAACGACAAACATTTATCCCAACATTAATATATAATATAATGCTTAGGTTACACTAGCTATATTTGAATCTATAGACGTGAGATAACCTGTAACTTTCCGAACACATCCTAATTCTATTATAGTTAATTTTGTAGCTACTTATTTAAAACTCAAAAACACATTCAACGGTTTATATATCAATATATATGTACAAATAAACGGAGAAATATACTCAATTCTAATTACGTTCGAGTTAGTAAGTTCCAATCGAGAAGCTAGTTTATATGTAGGCTATTAATATATTAAATACACAGTTTAAATTGTATAAAGTGATTCTTAAGAGCGTGTTTTACTCACCAATGCAGATTATGCAGTTGTATTTTAAAACGAAACCGCGGCGGAGTCAATGACTGCGACGCGAGATTAGAAACTGCTTTCTCTAGCGGCCTAAGCCTGGACGCGACGTTGCCGGCTCGTCGCTGGCACCGTCGCTCTCGGAAAAACGTTGCGTCAACACATCATTGATTACCGTAATACGTATGAATCCGACTAATACATACGTACATGGCTATTGACGTAATTTTTTTTTTTTAGAGCAATTGGGCAATGACTAAAATTTTAACCATTCCAAACAACTACAATAAGTCTTGGGAAGTTGTTATGTAACTTATGCCAATAGTTACACTGGCTCACTCAACCCTTGAAATCGGAACACAACAATATTAAGTATTATTGCTTAATATGTTATATGTGATATATAACACTATTAGGTACTCTCTACCAATAAGTTAATTTGGAAATCGTATATATTACTCACTTCCGCGTACATGATAAAAGATTTTCGTACTAGATTTATTCTTGTACAATAAGATAATTAAATATGTATCTTTATAATAAAAATATTAAAAATATAAATAAAATTAGTTTCCAAAGGATATATTTATTCTAAATATAAGATAAAAATTCCAGGTTTCACAGATAATGTAGAATATTAACAAATATTTTTATATACGAAAATGTACGATAAAATGTTTATTAAAATATTATTATGTTTATAAAGTACTTATTTGAATGTTTTCGCGCTCTATAGTTCTTATTATGATTAATGATCTTGAATTTCGAATTAATTTAATCGTAATTAAATAATTACATACTATTATATGACAAGCGTTGAGAGCGTTTTCTATGAATTTAAATACAAAAAATAATTTCGTAAGATTTTTAATTTTATTGCAATGATATTATATATATAGATTTCGTAAATGTCCCGATGAAAATTTTCAATTATGGTCACAAGTAAATCTTTACATTTTTTAATACGAGAAGTGTAATTCAATAACTGTTCGTAGGTATGTGTTTATTAAAGTTGAAATAGTAATTTCCAATATTACTCGGTATTTAAATAATTGACGTTACACAGCAAACAAATATTTTAACGAGATTTCGATTTTTTGTTTTACGCACTCTCGCAAAAACTACTTATCCGATTTACATGAAATTTTCACAATACGATAGGTTACAGATTCATTATGAACATAAGCTAGAGTGTATATATATATATAGCAAATATTTGAGATAATTATCGGTCCGATCGGTCGGCTTAATATTTTCTGAGTAGGGAAAATGTATTAATTTGTCAAATGTGAATCCCCAATGTTATAACATTTTTATAAAGCTACTAAAATATATATTATTTTGTGAGCGGCGTTATCTCTTTATAGCGTACGTTCACGCCTATTCAATATGGTCTAAATGAGTTTTAAAGTATATAAATATTACATATAGTCCAATTAGTAGTTAACGTACTCACTTATTAAGCTTTTGTAACTTTATAATACTAAACAGAATTTTATATTCTAGTATAATATTTAAAGCGTTAAACTTATGAAAGCAAACTTTAGTCTACTCCTAATGTTAGTTTCATGATAATTTTCTTTAAAACAACAGTAGTTTTCGATCGCGGCTACGCCCGCGTTTTAGAGATTACTCGTCAAGTTTTGGACATGACATTATATATCCTCCTTTACCCAAACCTAATTAAATTTGGTTCCGTGGTTTGGTCGTGGAAGAGTAACAGATAAACAGACAGAGTTACTTACGCTTTTACACGCTATTTAGTATTATAGTTATCGCACTAGTTGGTTATAGGAATGGACTTATAGATAGATAGATATATAGATTCACATGTCATCTTGGTAATGATGATATTGTTCTCCTGACCGATTTTTACCAAGATTTTGTCAAGACTAGCCAACTGCGCGTACAAATTATAAGGTACACAAGTATGTGCGAAAACACAAGTGTACTCTTCTGTAGGTCCTCACTCTCATAATCTGATGGGAAGGTAAATTCGGAAAGCCAAGAGTTCAGGTACACGACTAACTGCTAACCAAGTAATGGCTCCCACGCTTTACGAGGCACCGGAGTGAAATCACTTACAATTACAGAGTTCGGGCTGCTATTGAGAATTACTTGACATAACAACAACTATGTGGAGTAATACCCCGCGAACTTACGCGAAAGGTGGGATCGAGCGCTATCCGTGTAAGTCGAATTCGCGTAAATCGGGGTACAGTTTTGCATATGAAGACATACAAAGAATGTTTAATTGGTACCGGAGACTAAATAAATGTGCAATTGATTGTAGATAATATGACAAAATTCCAAATATCACCCGCACCACCTAGATGTCGGAAAATCCACAACAGCGCGATTTTTAAGACACTTTCTGCCTCGCACAACTACTCTGTGGAACCAGCTTTCGCCGGCGGTTTTTCCGAACCGATACGACTTAGGAACCTTCAAGAAAAGAGCGTACTCTTTCCTGAAAGGCCGGCAACGCACCTGCAAGCCCCCCGGTGTTGCAGATGTCCATGGGCGGTGGTAGTCACTTTCCATCAGGTGAGCCTCCTGCTCGTTTGCCACCTCTACCATAAAAAAAAAAAAAATGACTAATAATATTATTATAAACTGTATAAACACAATCCCATCGTCTGACGAGTCAGTGATTGTTTTTTCGCCCGTAATATCTTCTCGTAGCATGCTAGTCATTTTTTTATTCCTTGTTTTGTAACAGAAATGCTCTCTTTGTTGGAGCCTATGCTTTCCAAAATTGTTAACCTTTTTTCAATTGAACTGAGGGCTTCTGTCCAGTTTCCAACTGTCATTTGAACTGGGTCCAAAAATCAAAATTCTTAATGTCTCCTGATTGTGAGAATCCAGCGGTTCTTGAATTTCATCACTAAACACTTCTAAATTTATTTGTATACCAAGTTCAACAACGTCTTAAATCGCAGTCCCAATTTCATAAGGCCCTGGCACTGATTCCGCCAGTCTCAGTGGAAAAAAAACTGGATATAGATTCCGTAAGACGAATAGACTAGAAAATTAAAAAATCGTGTAACTCTGAATTCGTGTATGTCGAGGTAGCGGGGTATTACTGTATTAGCACAATCAGAGGTAGGAACGCAGCACCTTTGGCTCCGTAGACATAAGCTAGCGACTAGAATAACAAGTCAGGTCAATAGACAGACGATATCATGGTATAATGGTCCCGACACACGTGCCCTTTTAGATCTATTTATGTAATTTATTAACACACTGTTGTTGATGTCTATCGGGTTTAATCGCCTGTGCTGGCCTGCTCGATATACCTAATTCTCTTCTCTATATATCATGACACGTTTGACCTCCTGCTGTACATGGTCTTGTTCCGAATGCTGTAACGTTTTAACGGCTAAGGAATATATTAAGCCGATTAAAGAAATGTAATAGCTATAGCTTAAATCTTGTAAAAAGCGCTTTAAAATAATTAACATACACACATAGTATGTAAGTACTTTAATTGCTTAAAAGAGTTATTATTGAATTTCTTGCCGGTTCTTATTTGTTAAATCAATATATAGAAGTTAAATGGTAGTTAAGGCATATTGTTTCATTTAAAATAGGTAGTCAGACTGACAAATGGGTCAACGGTAAGTGGTTACAGCTTCCCATATAATTTGTGCAGTTAGATGTTGTAACTATTTCTTATAACGCCTATGCGCCGCCATTTTTATTGCTATAATGTTATGTCTCTGTAGTTACACTGGCTCAATTACCCTTCAACCCGAAACAAAACCACACCAAATATTGCAGTTTGACGGTAGAATATATGATGCTTGCACACAGCCTTATCACCAGGTTAATGTGGTATGTAAGAAATATAAGTAATTTCTTACTTCAACTTCGGCATCTTAATATTAAGGTTCTTGTGATACTGGCTCACACTATATTAAAACCTGATCACAGAATTAATGTATTAGTGTTTTTGGTGGTAAAATAAATGTTATCTAGGTGATACATTTAAGTGCCGAAAACTAAAACAATCAAAAATCTTTTATATGCCAGAAATTCGTGCAAGTTTATTTTCTCAGGACGTTTTGGAAGACGACTGACCTATCGCGCCATCGGGCAATGTGACGCATTGATAATTATTTAAATAAAATATAAGTCTAAGATTTCGAAGTCTCAAGTTAAGTCAAAAGAGTAAAGATTTATTTTTACTCTTTAGACTGAAAAAGCTATAATTATATTTATTTTACATATTGATAGAGTTTTTAGTTTGTGTGACGTCGATAAAATTTGTGTAAGGCTATACAATTTTTCATTAAATAATTATTGTTGCCTTTAATTATTAATAAATAACGACGTCTTTAGTGTGGTACTTTGACAAAATTGTGACTATCGCCGAACGTGAAACAGGTTGTCTGTGAAAGAATAGTTCGACAGCTATAAACGATGATTACCTAATCATTGTTTAAGTGATCACCCCCTAAACAATATTTTGGCTAAGGTATTATGACAATACTTGTTCATTTATGAATGATACATACTCCTTATTCATTTTGAATGTTTACAAATAGTTTTATATATATATATTATATAAAGATACTTTTATAAAATTGTTTCGTTCGAACGTAACGCAAAAATAATTGGCCGATTTTGATTAAACTTTTGGTGTTGAGTAGCTTTTTATAAGCTTCGGAGATATTGAACTAAAACCATTTCATAAAAAGTAACTAATGAATACAAAATAAGAACTCCATACAAACTTAATTTTCCGCGGACGAAGCTGCGGGATGAGATAAAAACATTGTATTACTGCCTGAAAAAATTATAATATGAAAATGACTTTATAAATATCAGTATCTTTTAAGGCTTCCTTTATTACTCCATATAAATTTTGCTGAGTTCAGTTATTTTGATCTCCCTACATAGCGGTCAAAATGATCACTAAAAATCACCGACAGAAATTCTAGCGCACGAAAAAGTTGCTAGCTTATACTATATCAGTCTTTTGGTAGTCCAGACGACTACCAAAAGATTTTTTTTAAACAAAATTATGCATAGAACCACGGCATGATTGTTTCCCCGTGAGTCTATTCTGGTTAATCAGAAATATTTTCATATGGACCTCAAATAGTAAGAGGTGAGCAAATTAGCTTAATGGATGGTCATTAAAAGGATCTCTCTGCTTCTGTCAACCAGATATCTAGATAATAGACTCATATTAACATTGTTATCGACACGAACTCTAGAGGATTGGCGTAGAGTTTGGTTTTCCGAAGATATTTTTATATTTTGAGTTTAGATGTGTAGTAGTTGGTATTAGTCAAACAGCATACAGCACACTTGCAGGGATATTCTGCGAGTTAAGATCAATATCGTTCGTCAAACAACAGTGCTCAGTATTATTGTGTTCCAATTTGAAGGATGAGAGAACCAGTGTAAAGGCAAAAGGGACATATAATCTTAGCTTCCAAGTTTGGTGGCGTATTGGTGATGTAAGGAATGATTAATATTTCTTACAGTCCCATCAGCCCCATTGCCCGTCCGCCTACTTATTTCATAAAATTAGAAAAAAAAAATACAAGACGAGTCTGCCACTTTGAAGATAGTAAAAAATAAACAGGAATGTTTGCATTTTTTCGCCTTTTGATTGTATTTTGGGCTCCGTTTACGGTTTGACGATCAAATAAAATGTTGTAAACGAATAATAGCGATATGATTGTAACGAAATATACTTACCTATTTCTTGATAGCAACAGCCTTGAAATGTGCTATTTATGAACCAATAATAAAATACGAGTGATATTTAATTTAGCGGCAATAACGCTTTGATAGGAGGTACTCGATAATACTTACGAATGCAATCATTTGATTTATATTTGTTATTTATCTGTAACTTATAATATTATAAATATTTTTAGGTTAGGCTTAAGGCAATGTATTTGCTTAAGTATGTTATGGCTCATTGATATTATTGGCTAAAGAAAAATTTAAAAATATTTTTAATGTTGTTTTGATAACGTAAGCTAAAATGTACAGAAGTTCTGTAAGCTGAATTTTAAGTATTCGCACATTATACATTTTTCATTGAAATGCCTTCACTATTAATTA
Source organism: Vanessa tameamea (assembly GCF_037043105.1). NCBI lineage: Eukaryota > Metazoa > Arthropoda > Insecta > Lepidoptera > Nymphalidae > Vanessa > Vanessa tameamea. Next base: position 9,357,840 of record NC_087316.1, read on the forward strand.
ATGTCACTGGATTACGTATCGTATTTATTACGTATCTACGTTTAGATTAAGCCCACTGCGAGCTATTCAGCTCATATCGAACCGTACGACCTATACATAACCACCTGGACGGTCACATAGAAAAACTGTACATTAGAATAAGGTCTTATTGATATTAAATCTAAAACAAATTGAACCCTACTTCGAAGACTCAAAGTACATTTTATTGTTCCCTCAAAAGAATGGAACTCTGTCGCCCTAAGCGTGCGTCAGTATTCTGTTAGTATACAATAAATATTCGGCGCCAGTTGTGCCAGAAGTACACACATATACATAGCAGAAAGCGGCGTTGTTGCCCGGTCGGAGCGGCAACGCCGCATCGTCCAACGACGGATTCCAAGCTAGCTTCAATTTGTTGCGCTTAGTGTGATAGAGTTCCAATCTCAATTGACATGATAAAGATAATTTTATTGCGATATTAATAAAGTCTATTTTTGTTTAAATTAATTTAACGGAACTTTATAACATTAAAAGATAAATGTTAGTCGGCGTGAGGGTAGCGGGACGCGTGGCGTAGTCGACGCATTGTGTTCGTTTTTTATGAGCGCGATAGAATCGATGTCAGTTGGCAGATTTTTTATTTTACCGTTTTTTGGCCTTGTGTACTGCGAATTAGATGAACAACAATAGGCTAAGATAGAACGATAGAGCTGGTACGGGTGCTATTGTGACGAAATATGTTTACGAAATCCAATTATTTGTTCAATCTCTTTTCAGCGATATGCTAATTATACACGAACTTCACCATTTTGCAGCGTCATTGTAAAAATAACTTTTTTATTTAAACTACATTTGTCTGTATTTTGTTAAATAAATATTAAAATTAACAACGAATATTTTCTTATTAAAAAGTAACTATTCTTTACAAAACTACATTTTTTTTTAAAAAAATTATTGAGTAATAATGTAGGAAAACTACAAACGTAAAATCACGAAATTATGTTTACATATTTCTAACAATTGACAAACCTTTTAACTACAATACAATATAAACTTCTTGTTTCTTCTACTACGTGTTATTTATACCTTTTTCTTTAATATACAACTATTTAAAGTAATTACTACAATACCATTATATATAATACTTTAATGTACTCCAGTATTTGTTTATTATGTATTCAATAAATTGTAAATGAAGCAATTTCGAATGCATTAACTGAATTGGATTTGTAGGTAAAGATTGAATACATTTCTAAAGACGCTGTGCTATTCGTTGAACTGTATTTTCTCCTTTCTTTCAAACGTATTCTAATTCATACCTTTTCTTCAGGTTAACATATACAATAATATAAAGTAAGAGAGTCCGAAGGCCAACAACATACCTTTATGATTTATAATTTATCACAACATGTTATAAAATAAAATCCTCCCTCTTTGTCTGCACGCGATAAACTCAAAAACTACTGAACGGATTTATATACGGTTTTCACTAATGTTAGAGTGATTCTTGAGGAAGGTATAAGTGTATACTTCATTTTGGATTTTGTGTAAATTGTCTGATTTATGATGATTGTTTAACTTTTCGGAAGAGATCTGAGAATCGATAGAGACTACTATGATATAAACGTTGGCGAAGTCGGATCAGGGAGCTAGTACATAAAACATTAATGAAAATGATCTTCGTTAAGTTATTTTCGAGTTTTATCTCTGCTGCCACGAACAATCTAAAAGCCAAGTATGCACTCTCCGTGTTTTCACATTCATAGGTCGATGGAGGAGCAATCGGAGATCAGGCGCAGGAACCTCGGCTTTCTTCCTGACGAAAACGTCATAATCCTTGACCACTAAACACAATAAGTGATGCAGCCCGGTATTCCAAACCAGGGCTTCAAGATCTGCAGCCGTATAAACTAGTCAATATAACAACGGAGTAGTTAGTTACGTAATGTCTCAACTAATTAACCTAACTTGTTACACCCAATAAATATTCTCTGTTGGATAATGACCTCCCCTTCTCAAGACAAGAGTCAGATTATGTATTCATCAGATTATGTGTGTTTATATTAAAGAACAGTTATCGTCTAGAATGTATAGGATCGCAATGGTTTTATTTAGTTATATTATAAGGGTTTTTGTTAATGTAACTGAAGCATAACGCTTCGAAGACTTCGAAACAAATCACGAAATTATGATTGCACAAGTATCACTTTTAAATCAATCAATCAATCAAAATATACTTTATTCAAGTAGGCTTTTACAAGCACTTTTGAATCGTCATTTAACAAACTATTTAAAGCAAAGCTACCACCGGTTCGGAATGTAGATTCTACCGAGAAGAACCAGCAAGAAACTCAGTAGTTACTCTTTTTCAATATCTAAAAATACAGTCATGTTCGTTAAATACAATTATATATGTATGTTATGTCTCCTGCCTGGAAGTCAACGAGCATTCAAGAAGTCAATAAATATAGTCAAAGTCCAATATAGAAACGTTACATTTGCTTATTGACTGTCAAAAATCTACCACCGGTTCGGAAATAATCACCACGGACCTGAGAGGAACCGGCGAAAGAAACAGCGAGATTATTTTTTAACGCAATGTTTTGCCAAATGTATATAGATAGATTTAAATACAAGCAATTAAAATCATCATTTGCTTTTACTTAATTTATTTATATGCGATCTTAGCAGACTTTTAAAACCGGACGCCAGACTTACCCTTCTCTTTGAGAATGATTGATTACTTCCCATGCTAGGATTGGTTTCCTAATACGATGGGGGGTACTTGAGATTTTTATATACACGCACCTACTACGAATATTCTAATAACAAGAAGCATGTGTGCGTTATACATGCTGAAAAAATCTTCATATCTTAGTGTATCAATGGAGTTTTATTAACTCCTGGTAATTTTTTTAGCAATTGTAAACAAAAATGACAACAAAATATCCGCTTAGTTTTTTTTCACCAGTTCTTGTCGGGGCTTAATTTACTTTTTGAAGTGTCGGGAGTTTTTAGTTTGACTAACTAATAAAATGTTTTGAATTTTAATTCGAAATTTGAATTATAGAATATTTATTCTATTTTAACAAACAGTACCAGCAATTATAGTCAAATTCAAATCCGTATTTATTTCTATCTGTCTGTAGATGTGTGACTTTAGGATTCTCATGATGTCTTTAGATTGTTTATTAAAGATTGATCTTTAATATATTATGGTTGTTAAATAATATAAATTAAAACTTTTCAATGGAAAGCAATCATAAATAATTTGTCTTGTTTATCAAGCAATAAAGTTCGTTGTTTATTTATGTAATAAATGTTTTACGTAATAAAATACTTTTTTAAATGTAAGATAAATAGTTTTCTGGTTTGGCAATATATATGTATATGCGAATAACATTCATTGAATCAACAGACAAAACTGAGCGGATCGCTTCCCTGAATTCCGCTCATTGTACTGTTCGAAGAACAAAAGTGATGGCGCACGGTCCATTCAGTATAGTCTATCAATGACCCATTGCTGGGCTGAGATCTATACCTAATGAGAATATTTAAAGATTATTTAATCGCGCTACTCTAACAATGATTAGTAGATATTATTGGTGTTATATTAGGTATGTTACGATAATGCTGATATGATTATTGCGCGAAATGAATGAATCTGAATGAATGTAATTATCGACACGTTTTTTAATGTAATTTTTATCGGATTTATTGCTTTTAATAAATACATTATTTATGTGCGATGTATTATTAGGTACATTTTGGGGGCAACAATAAGGTCGAAAAATAATTGACAAAATATTATTGTAAGAAATAACCGAGAAGATGATTAAAAATACACATTGACAAATTAGAGAAACACGCCGTGTTGGCCACAAATAAATACAAAATAACGAAGCGAATTTAAAAATAAATAACGGTTCATTAAATTATCAAGTAAATTTTACTACACAAACCTCGAAAATAATAATGTATCGCGAAAAAAACAAGATGAAATTAAATAGCCACATAGAAAATATATTTTATGGTCAAAAGTCAATCGCGGTCGACCTGTCGTAAAACGCTAACAATGGCTCGTAAAAATACTTTATGGCAAATGTTCACTGCAGAAAAACTACCAATGTATTTTTTCTGTTCATAACTCGAAGGTAACTCACGCTTATGTCTAATTAAGCTACAGGTGATAAATTCGATATTAATACTTAAATGCAAAAGAAAGTGTTTGTCTAGTACTAGACTGGAATTTTTATTTAGTGAACAGCGGGAATATCGAGCAACAATACAAGTATTATTTTAATTTTAAAATATTTCTCCTATTAATCGATATGGTTTATCACTTCTCGTAACTCGTGAAATACGGAGTTACGGGTAACGAATAGTGAAAACGTAAAAACAAACGCACGTCATCATTATAATTCTTAGCACTTGCAACCAAAGTATCTACCGATCCTATACAATGTCATTTTATAACTAAGTAATGTATATATTTACTTTTATATATATAATAAGTTAAATTAATATGTATAATTGTTATATAATAAGTCAAGATATCAAAAATAATATCTATAGTAATCTTTATTGATATTATAAATTCTATCTGTCTGTTGCTCTTTCACAGCCAAACCATTGAACCTTATATGAATTTTGGTATTAAGAAAGTTTGAACTCCAAAGAAGGACAGGCTACTTTTCTATGTAGTTTTAGTTGATTATATTTGTTTATTTGCAAGCCTGAATATTTAACATACGCGTAACATATATCGATTTATATAATGTAAAACAAATCTTGGACGGTTTCCTGAAGTAATGTCTTGTTAATGAACTTCATGTTTCGGTGACAATGTTCGCCTCTTGAAAAAGATTTATAATACATATTTTTCGTCTTATTGACTTATTCGCTATGTTCTTTATATAACACTGTTCGGGATTATTAAAATGTTTTGTTTTGTTATGTAAATATAATTTATCTTGTTAATATTATAAATGTGAATATATTTATTACGATGTGAGTCCGTGGTAGGGCTCTGTGCAGGTCTGGTTGGGTACCACCCATTCACAAATAATTATACCGCCAAAAATAGTGCTATAGAGCATTGCTATGTTCTGGTTTGAAAGGCGACTGAGTCTCTGTATTATACATTGTAAATGTAAACATTAACAGAAATGACAAGTTTTGTCAACAACGTATCACAATCCAGGTTGACAGCCAATTCCGTCCGGTACAACTTCGTATAGATATTATAAAGATTTTATTCTGAGATATATTACATACATTCGCTAGCCGATTTATAACGTCCTCTATAACACGCACGCATGTTTTTTTCTCGCGTTTATTTAAGTATTCCAAATTCAAAGTGAAAAGGTAATATGTATGTACGTTTAAAATGAATAAGTATAATACTCTGTGACAGTTGAACTTAACTATTCCAGGAGTCGTTAGTTTATTCCTCCTTTTTAAGGTGTCTTAAAAGCCCGCGATCGCGGCCGCACAAACTTACTTTTAATTGTATTATTTATAAAAAAAATTATTGAATACTTTTATCACACAGAAAATTACTATATGTGATTCTTGAGTTTTTATATACACTGTTTAAGAAAATCGATATACGATCGAAGAAACTTTATGCGATAAAAAAAAAATAGCAACCTTTAAAAATTTATAAAAATTACCAGTTTTTCAGACTTTGACCACGTCAGAACTAATTTTTTTTTGCTTTAGATTATTAATAATTCATTGAGGAAACATATCATTGTGCACAATATGTGTTTTAGAAATCAGTTTGACTTGATTATTAAAATAACAAAGAAAATAAAAATAAGAACTTATAATAAGCGCTCAAACTGAGCTATTCCAGAGGTCCAATATGTCTTCAGTTGGCCACAACGACGGACCTCGCCTTATTATAAAAAGCTGGATATATTATATGTTAATCCAAAAAAAAATCTTTTGGTTTTCAATCTTATGTAAAGTTTAATGATTTAAATCTGATTTTAAGAGGTGTCAGTGTGATATATATTTTTTATGAATATTAAACGTGTCGGTTAAAATCTTTCTTTCATCTTGCATATCGACAAAATTGATATGATATATACCTATTTACATATAGCCCTGTTTACATATATACCAATTTCATATTTTCATGACTTATATATTTACATTAAATACAAAAATTAAGAGTAGTTGCTGCATAAATTATTACCGCGTGGAACGGAAAGCATTTCCCCGTTCCATCGTAATACCGATCCTCTGGGCGAAAAGTGAACCTCCTGACACTTGACGCAATACGAGGGGCATGGCTGAAGTCTGCATTAACAAAAAAGTGATTGGTGACTGGAGATACATTGAGTAACGCTATTTACATCTCAGGGTCGTTGCGCAACCTTACCTTGAATCAAGCAGTGCCATTTGGAGGCTGAATAGATAAGAAATGTTACCATCGATAATAGCGTTAAATTGAGTTTAAGTCGTGTCTAAAATGAAATTGTTCAATTATGAGAAACTAACATAGCTTGTTAAAATAGTTGGATGGAATTTGCTTAAACTCAACATTGTCATAATTCGCATTTATAACTAGGCGCGACTTTTTTTATTTTTTATCTATTTATAGAACATGGTGGTCATCAGTGTTCCTAGGCATGGGCTTCTGAAGAAGGATTAAACGATCCTCAAGTTGACACTGGGTGACTTGAATGTATTAAACATAAATTCGCAATAGGTATTTGTTGGTTTTTGTCCAAACAGCATACGCACTCAAAGTGCACACGCAAGCATGCAAGGTTGGGTTTATATATCCTGGCTTTAGTCAATGTCTGGCGACTTGACTATAGCCATATTTTCTAGCAGAGCACGGAGCAATTTTAAGGTATCATCCATTAGCGATATCCCAGGTTAGCCGGCGGAAGCAATGATATTTTCACTTATTAATTAATCATGAACATTGCATAAATATAAATTGAATGATCAATTGAGAGACCGGTTTTCGGATAAAAACGTCGAGGAACGAGTTTGCGCAAGCGTACCCATTACTTTGCGTGGTGTAACATAAACTGTTGCGTGTGCAGCGCATTCACGCGTTTTCTCGAGTAAACGATTATGTGATTAAAACCTGCGCAAGTATGGTCTGCTCTTCCTTTCGGTATTGTACTCTTAATACGCAAATAATGTTATGGAATACTAAACCAAAGTCGAAATAACTATTCAATGTAGAAGCGTTACGCTTGCTTATTCATTGTCAAAAATCTACCATCGGTCCGGAAATAAGCACCTCGGACCTGAGACGAACCGGCGAAAGAAACTCAGCGGAATTTTTATATGTAATATTTTACAATTATAGTTTTCATACAATTATAAAAAATATATTTTCGTTATTTGGAGAGTTCGTTATTGCGTTAATATTGCTACAATTATACAAGTTATGATATTTGGAGTTTCGAATCTAGTTCAGTATACAAGTAGGTAAGCAAAACGAAATAATTAACTGCATAATTTTGGGTTTTCTATTCCAAATACCGCTGAAACTAGAGGCACAACCATTTTAGTGAGTCATCAAATATATTTTAGATTGAAAGCTTTGTGGCTTCACTTTATGTTAAACTAGTTGTTGTCCGCGGTTTCGCTCGCGGTTTATTAATTTCGTCAAATTAGGTTCATTGGTTTGGCCGTGAAAGAGCGACAGAGAGACAGACAGACAAAGTTACTATCACATTTATAATATTAGTATAGACGTATAGATTAACATTACGTTAAGTGGCCTTCAAATTAAAAAAATAGTAATGATAGGTTTTAGGTTTTGGGACTTCGAGACATAAAACATCCCGGGACCTAAACTTTTCCTAGATTTAATAGAGTTCCGGGTCACTTTCAAGTCATGACTTGAGACTTACTTCATGTTTGTCAAAGTCGTATCATCGTTATTTATAATATTTTGTTCTATAAATATAAAATTATTTGAATTATATTTTATGGTAAATTCTTCTAAGAAAACTTTGTCCGTAGGATATCTCGAGTCCCGAGAGGTCTTACTCAAGCTCTGATTCACACTGGCCAGGCTGTATTTTTAACGATTACTTTGTAATAATAAATAACGATGTATAAAAAATAATTTTTTAGTCGTCTTGCTGTAAATCAAAGCTATGTACGTACGTATACTATGTACGTATATATTCTGTGTATAAAGTAACTTTATCGTGGGAACTTTTGTTATTTAATTAGCAATACAATTTCTAAGCAAGTCAGGAATTTTTAATGCATGCAATACTGGAAAGTATTGTATATACGACATTAAATAATATTATGATCGTGGAAAAAGTTTAGCGCAGCGAGTGTCCCGTTTCGTTCGCTTAAATTTGTATTAGTCACGCCTGGTTCTTACAGGAGGCCATATTAGATCATTTTTATATTTATTGCACTGTTCTCATTAGTTGGGAACTATATTATGTATCAAATATAGAACATAAAGGATTTTTTAAAACAATTTATATTAACAGATACTCTGAGTATGACTAATTTCATCCATCACAAAGAGTAGGCATAGAGATAAGACTGACTAGCGCGGGAGATAACCTTTGACAACGAGCTGATAGCTAGTCCGCGTTAAGTGGAGAATTGTATCATGCGATTATAACTCACACGTATTATACAATTACATTAATGCAGCATGGTGGAATAATCTCCAAGTCTTCTCCTTAAAGGAAGGTCTTTGGCCAGTGGTGAGATATTTATTTTTTGCTATTTAATGTTACTTTTAAGCATAGCTAGGCTATTTTTTGCCTTTCATATCATGTTTTAGTTACGCCATGTTTAGTGTGTAATTAGTAGCTATTATTCTAAATAGTATAAAACTTTTCTATTTGTACTTCCGTATACGTCTTTTACACCACTTAACAGATTTCGTTACGGTTTTCACTTTAGAAAGAGCTGTGATAGTGTTTTTTTCTACTGATTTCGTATGTTTACCACGGCTAACGCGGGTTAAACTAATAAATTAATGTTTAAACATAATATTTTATTTAGTATTATTATTTTCTTAATTACATAAGAGTTATTAATATTAAGTCCTTAAATATATACAAATATGAATTAGAGATAGTTAGTGTATAAATCTTGACCGCGTGATATGGTGGCAAGAATGCTAGCAGCATTTCCCCGTTGAATCGCAATTCTGATCCTGTGGGCTAAAAATGAATCATTCCTACTGTCAGTCACGTTATACTCTTAATGAAGCTTTTTACACTACAACTCTAAGGTGTTTCAGCAGTAAATGAGACAAAAAATAATTTGACATAAGACAAGAATATTTGGATCGTATTTTCGCTTCAGCATTTTCCGCAGCCGCGCCGGCTCTTAACATTTAGTAATATCACATTTTATCTTACTAAGTTATCCATTGTATAATTTATGTTTTTTTTTTTAGTTGGATAATATTTTTACTTTCCAACCAATATACCTAAATAAGTAAAATAAGTGTTACCATTTGTAAACGCCTATAATTTTCGATGTCATAGGTATAGGTAGTTATATATACTGAATGTCTGTGAATCCCGTAGTACCAAACGAATGTTAAGTCTACGTGCGGCATCCTGCCGATATGTAGGTATATGGATTTAGCTGCCGATTTTAGCTTACCGATTTAACTGTCAATGTTTATATATAATTGTCAATATATGTCAGGTTGTCGTCTCTGGCAATAGACATTGGTACTGTAAGAAATATTAACCATTCCTCTCAGAACAAATGCGGTGCCAACTTTTGCAACTAAGATGTTATATATCTCGTTCCTGAAGTTATACTGGCTCACTCACACATTAAACCGGAGCTCAACCATCTAGTATTTCTGTTTGGTGGTAGAATATATGATGAGTAAGTGGTACCCAGATGGGCTTGCTCAAAGCCTTGCCACCTAGTAACTAATATTTCAATAAAAGCTAAAATCATACCTAATTATTTAATTATATAATAAGGAATATCACGACAAAAACATATATGTACCTAGTATATTAGCTAATTAAAATTGTTGGTAGCGATTCATTAATCCCTCAAAGATGTAACTGACTCTTAACGAGTTGTTATACGAGCACTCCAGGTGCTCTGGCCGTTCTAGCACGTAGATCTCCGAAATTGGAAGGCTTTATCTGAAATCGAAAAGACAGATTTAACGTTCGCAATTAACATTATTATGAGAATATTTTATTACATCCATTCTTTCCGAAGAGTTACTTAAAAGTTTATTAGCGTAAATGCATATATACATAACCTGGTTGGAATGACGCGCCTGTTTTTACTACTCGTACGTTATGAATATACTTTATTCAAGTAGGTTCCCACCAGAACTTTTGTCTATTGAATTTTTATAAGATTTAATTAAATATTAAATTAGTATCGGTTCGGAATTATCTATAACCGACAAAAACTTAGTACTTATTATTTTTCCACTGCATAATTAAACTTTTTTCTATATACCTATTTTATATGATGGTCAACAAATACTAACCACTATTTATTATTTACTTTTTTGCTCGTATTTACTTAATAAGGAGTTCATTAATATTATTTAAATATGTAAATTTAATAAGTTTCAATTTATAAATTGGCAACGAATATTTACGGTATCACTAGGTACATAGTATAAAACAGAATCGCTTCCTGCTGTCTGTCTGACCCTGTGTATGCTTAGATCTATAAAACTACGCAACGGATCTTGATGCGGGTTTTTGTTTAAGTAGGTAGTGATTCAAGAGGAAGGTTTATATGTATAATACATGTACAATATAGTAGAAATACTGATCATTTTAGAGTGTTCTAATGTGATGTCGTAAATAAACACAATTTTTTGCGCTTTCATTGCAAACGCTGGCTAAACCCAACGAGATAGAGAACAAAATAATGTACTATAGTATTGTACACCTTATAAAGGTCTATAAAAAAGTCTAGAATAGCATATGTCTATTTCTTAAGGATAACCCACAATAACAATTTTTTATCCTTTACTTTTTACGAGAAAGAATGTCCTATTTACGAAGCGATTTTAAGCAATACAGCATTAATTCTTATCCAATTAAATACCTTAAATACATTGTGCATTTAATATAGATCAACATGGCGCTTTGCAGCATGTAATTTAAATGAATAATTTCGAAGATATTACAGATTTAAAACGCAAGGGACATAGCGGTTTGTATTGTCTAATGATTGAAAAACTGTGAACGTTGTATATAAAAACATTCTGTAGTATATTTAGTATCAGCATGGCACCCGTGCGAAGCCGGGGCGACTCGTTAGTTTTATTATAAAACTACTACTTAAATGAAGAGGAAGAGGAACAATACGATGCGTGTATATAACACATATATTTTTAAAATTTAATTGAAAAGTAAAATAGAGATAAATAATGTTAATGATTTTAATTCAATTTTATTTTCATGCTCTTTGCATGATTTTTACGGTAGTCGCTATAACGCAATAACTAATATATAGTAACATAATAATAGCTTCAGTGGAGAATTAGCAGGATAGATTTTTGTATGTCCATCCTTGTTCATATTTACACTCTACTAAATAAAGTCATGCTGGCAGACCAGCCAACAGCTTGAGAAATATTATAGCGCTCTAGTTAGTTAGCACTGGCACAATTCAGCTCTCTTTTCTCACTCTCTCTTTTTCATAGTCACTGCTATACCGAAAAAGGGAGGGATATCAGACGCAGGAACGTGACACGGAAGTGTATAACTGCTGATCTGCTATTGTGGATTTCTAGAAGGTAAGCTAGGATTTTAAACTAATACAAGAGGATCTCTTATAAGCGAGCTACAAGTTCAACGAACATCGGAACAGTTCGTGATATCAACATTATAAACTATTCCGTTTGGTAATATTCCAGAAACGCATGTCATATTGTCGTAAGATCACGTCATGCCGTCATGGAGTGAAAATTTCCTAAAATTAAAACTGATTAAAAGAAAGCTATTTATTTAAATTAGTTTTTATGTATGTAACCGTCAATTTCGGTGTTTCAGATCTGCCGTGACTGCCTCATTGTTTTGAATTTGCGTGACGTATACGTCATTAGCAGCATACTCGGCACTTAATCTTATAATTAGTACCTATCGAGTATTAAATCAGTAGATACTCAGCTTATTTAATGCGTGTGTTGGTATTATGATGTCCATTCTAGGAAAACCAATCGTATTTTTGATGCTTTTAGAGAATTATTTGATTCATGGAATTTTTGGGTGGCTAATTATTTAGATAAGTGTAATTTCGAGGAAAATTCGTGACAAGCACTTAGCGACCAAATATACTCCCGAGCTCTGTAATTAGCGTCATTTGATAACCCAAACTATTAATGTACATTAGGTATATATATATGTTTAGATAAAATTTATGATATATATATATTTACTGCACATAAAACCGTTCTCTGACAATTTATTTTTTCGATAACTTTATCGATTCTTACGATAAGGCAGCCATTGCGCACGAAGCATATTGTTTAAAACTGTCGTGTTTTTTCTAAGAATCTTGTGTAATAAATTGTGATATAAAAATAAGAATCGTACGCAATTCCAAGGGCGACTATTAAGCATAAAATATTAAAGCCAGTTAAAAGTAAGCCGTTAATGAAACACCGCAGTACTTTATAATTGCGCGGCATGTAACTATCACGAAGTGGCGATGACGTCGCTCCTCACTAATGCTATTATCACAACTACCTACACTGATAACGGTAATTACTGATAATGACACACTAATTATAGAACAGAGAGACGAAACGCACGTCCACTTAGCCTTGGAATAAAGTTAGGACACAGTTTATGATTTGTTTTTTTAATATCAGCATTATACGTAATTAATTGTATTTTTTTATGTATTATTTTAAATTTGAAAATAAACCGGCAACTAATATCCTGATTTTTAAGCTCGTGCAGTAAAGGTACCGTCAAACAGCAATATGTATAAAAACAAAAGACATTAAGTCTTTTGTTTTTATTATTGTAGTTAATTGTTATGGAGTTATATTATGGCAATGATGGCATAGTTTTCATCTATCTAAAGCATGTTCCAATCGAAGAAGGAAAAAAGATAAACAAACCTTAGATTTACGTATTTCATGCGATTTGCTAATAGGTCAGATATATTGCGCACTACTAAGAGTATTTGATAAATAAATACTTATTCATAATACAACACTATTATACTTAACTACTTATATCCGCTTTAATTTTTCTTCTCAATTTCCGATAACAGTTTGGTCGACGTTTATTTCGACGTTGTTGTTTATTTTGCTTTTGTCCTCTTGTGATTGGAATATATAAATGTCTGTCTTAATGTGCTAGTGCAGCTTCGGATCCAGATGCATTTGAAAAAAAAAACTACATTATTTAAAATATTTATATTAGAAGGATACATATACTTCCCTCGACTATGTCTTATTCTTTAGAATATAATTCGTTAAAATATCGTAAAATGATATCGTTGAAAGCAGTTTGACAATCAAATGAGTCATCTCGTTTATCTTTTATTTGTACACGGTAGGTAAATATTATTCATCTGTGTAAATTGTTTTCTTGGTTATAATTTGTTTAACAAATAAAAAAAGGTTTTTCTTAGGAATAACTTTTAGATAAATAAACAATTGACTTTAATTCAGTTAAAAATATATATAATTAATAATGGTCACAATGTCACGTACATGCGCTCGACCGTATGTGCAAACAGGCGGCCATGTAAATTGCATATTCAAATTATCCTCCATTGCAAAATTAAATAAAGAGAGAAACAAAAAAAAAGGTGAGTGGCACGCTTCATTTTAATAGCGCCTGCCCCACCCGCCTCGGGGACTTCAATAGACACGAACCAAAGGGCGCCTCACCCTTCGCAATCAATTGAAACCCTCTTCTATTACTATTCATCGTCCCTTTTTAACATACGGCGAAAAGCATTCGCTATCCTTTTTGTAAATACGATTTGAGTTCTGCGAAGAAATCCGAGCGACGCCTCGGGCTGCGTTGCGACTTTCAAAGAGAGAATTTTGTTTCCATATACAATTTTATTATTGCTGTTATAAATTTTCATATTGAGTCTTAACAGAATGAGATAAGACGCAAAATGTAGATTTTAACGATGTTGTCCCTGTATTGGTAATATTAAGATTAATGAAGGAATCGCGGCGAGTGATGAAAGCCAGATTACGTTGCGTTGACGCTTTGGGCGGGAAAATGGAAATAATCTGGAAATTTATTACGCATTTATGAAATTGTTGAAAATTTTGCTTAATATTGAATTTTTGAATTTATTTTAATGTAACAACAGTAACTGACATGACATATGTATATATATAAAAAAAACTGATAAAATTTAGATAACTTTTTACTCACTTTATAAAATAAAAATTACTAACTAAAAAACAACCTTAATGGCTTTTTTCTTTTTTAACATAAAACAAAAACTATTTAGTTACATAAGAATTATCAAGTCTTAATTATATACTAATAAAAAATAAGAATACCTACTGTATAAATCATGACCGCGTGGAATGGTGGCAAGAATGCTAACAGCATTTCACCGTCGAATCGCCATTCTGATCCCCCGGGCTAAAAATGTCCCAGCCCGATATTGTCCTGTCACCAAAAATTTGAATTAACTTGATTACAAATCTCCCGTTAATATTAAATTATAATTAAACGAATAAGATGTAAAAATTTAATGACATTTCTGATTTCTGTCAATGTAGTCTTGTTAGTTTGTGCTTAATTTGACATTCCGTCAATCTTTAAAGTCAATTAGAGTTCATAGTCGCATTTCATTCTGTTGTTTTGCAGATTTTCTTTTCATCTGTTCTTAATTATGTACTAGATAAACTTATAGTAAAACATTAATTACAATTGCAACATTAAGTTCATTAATTTTAGTTACTAATATATTATTATATATTTCTACAAAACATTTTGTCCCCGAATCTATATTTTACCGTACTCTTTGTATTTAGTTATTTATGGTATGATCATTATTTACTCCGATTTATTTTTAAAGGTAGTTGGTATGTAGGTGGATGAAATAGCGGTGACGCGCAGGCAAGTCAGGCACGCGGCGCCACCGAGCACCGCGCCGCCTCGACCGACACGCAAACGATCTCTGCTACCAGGACATCATGAACGTATAAGAGCTAAAACTGCATGCCTTTCTGTATCCCGTATTTGCTATCTTGCTCTAACTATTGATAATTTTCATGCTGTCGAATGAAACAGAATGCTATTAGTGCTGTTTCAAATTTTATTGAATATGCTATCTTATTTTGATTGAGCCATGGTTCCTTTTTAGATAAAATAATACGCTCTCTATAAAACCTATACACACGAAATGATTAAAACTGGCAATGTTGAGTGTTTCCTAAGAGTGCTGAAGGAATTTAAGTCATATTTTGTATAGTTATGTTATCCTATTAGTCTCGTTGTATAAGGATCATTTTGGCGCAGCTTGACTTTCCTCAATTACACATATGAGGGGGGGGGAGGGGTGTTGTTCTTGTTTACGCGGTTTCACCCAGTTGTCGGTTTTACTCGCATTCAATTTAGATCAAACAAGCCTTGTGTCATATTTATTGATGTTTATGGTTACTGCTCCGTTTTTAAGGCCGCCGCGTTGCAAAGAGTTATATAGGCCTATATATTATTTTTCTCCATAAATGGACGGTCTAACTTAAAAGGAATTATTCAATTCAAACCTGCAGTTCTTGAAATTAGCCTGTTCCACCATATAAACTTCAATTAGGTTTATAATATTAATATTGTTTATATGATGACTGCCTCATTGCTCACAGAACTCGTTATTTTTTCTTTTGAGAAATTCTAAATCGTAGATCGGAGTCTGTCGGTTGGAAGTGCTAACAGTCGGATTATGTTAGTAATGTAATAGTATATGTACACTTCTGTTTGTGCAAACACTAGCAATTCACATAGACACTAGTCTCTCTTTAGAATGATCGGTATGACAGAAATCGTTTAGGTCATTATTATCAAACAATAGATTTTTGATATAGATTTACTTAGAATTTCATATTTTTATTCGGTAAATTATGTGGTTTAATTGGGCTTGAGACACAATTTTTATTATTAGGTTGTTATTAAGCTAACGCCGTGTTCTTAATTCATCATCATAACTTTTTTTTGTCATAATATTATATATCAGTCGGAAGGTGTGTGCTTTACCGGACACAATGTTTTGTTTTTTGTTTAATTGGATTTATATTAATTTCCAAATCATTAAAATGAGATGTTCAATTGAAAAAAGGGAACATTATTGAAAAATCCTTTTTTTTCTTTTAATCAGGGTTCTAAGGTAACATGGTGATACTTGTGCCGAATATGGATTGGATGATATAGTTGAAGGAAGCATTGGTGATCGGTATGTCCTTACATACGAAATTAGCGTTTTGTCGTACTGACCACTTTGTTCTGCAATATCTCCTCTTTGGTTAAAAATTCGAAATTTAAATTTATAAAATAATCTAGCTGGTTCATTTGAGTTTTGAAAACAGTCATTCATTTGTTTTTTCCTCATTATTTTTTCTTTGACGTCGCTTATTACCGCACAATGGAAAACAAATATGAACTATCAATATGAAATATCTATATATTTACGAGTACGAGTTCTACCGTGGCACCAGTGCTACAGAAATAGCTCGAAGGATTAATGATGTTTACGGCGCTGGTGTCGCAAAAGAAAGCATGGTATGTTTTTGATTTCAATGTTTTCGTTCTGGAAATTTCGACCTTCAGAATCACTGTATTAATCCACTTGAAGCAACGATTTGCTTGCTTCAAGTAGATTAATACAGTTTTTTGTATTTGCCCCGATGGGAAGTAAAAACGGTGGGTACCTCTTGAATTGAGTGACTCGATCTTGCAAACACCCGTCGACTGCTGTGTTACTTTGTTCAACCGACACAATAATGAAGGTATTTTAAATCGAATCATTACTTGTGATGAAAAGTGGATACTGTACGATAATTGGAAGTGCTCATCGCAATGGCTGAACTCTGGAGTCCCAGCCAAATCCTACCTTAAGCGAAAATTGACTTAGAAAAAGTTACTTGTGAGTGTGGTGGACTAGCTCCGGTGTCGTTCACTACAGCTTTCTAAAATCTGGCTTAACGATTACGGTAGATATCTATTGTCAGCAACTGCAAACCATAAAGGAAGAACTATCTGCTAAATAACCGATATAGACCACTGCTGCCTCACGACAACGCAAGACCACACACTGCACAACAAACAACCACTAAGTTAGATGAGCTACAATTAGAATGTCTGCGGCATCCACCGTACTCCCCAAACCTTGCTCTAACAGATTACCATTTTTTCCGGAATTTGAACAACTCCTTATAAGGAAAAAAATTCAACACCGATGCGGCAGTCCAAACCGCCTTCAAAGAGTTTATTGATTCTTGTACCCCATGTTTTATTTAGTAAAGATCAATAAACTACCCATGAGATGACAAAAGCGCATAAATAACAACAGTGCATACTTTGATTAATTAAATATATTAAAAAAAAAAAAAATGATTTTATATTCCTCCCGTGCAAAACGCCAATTTCATATCTAAGGACCTAATAGTTGAGTCCGATGCAGAACGATTGAATCAACTTACATATATACGGCAATTGCATGGATCATGGATACAAGTAAAGGTTACTATTACCAAATTACTTAAAATAAAAAACACAAAATCGGCATGAACTTAGTTACTAATCTAATAATACAATAGTCAAGTAGTGTGTAGCTATATTTTGTACGATATCATATTTTTGTAGAGCTGTTCGAACGAGCTCGAAACTTATTTCGGGATGTTATTAACAAAATTCGGGATCTATTTACAATTACGCCACAACATACAATAATATTATGTATAACATTAATATAGAACTTTTTAAAAGAAACAGCGAAAAATATTGTATTAACAGTAAGAATCGCCTTCTAATTCCTTTCGGGCATGGTTGATCGTTTTCACTTCTGTAATAATATGCCAGAATTATTTTTAACTTGGTCTATTTATAAATATTATACTAATATCAAAATTATATATGTATATGTTTAAATTAAGATGATTGTTCAATAAGTGCGTATATAGATTATGAAAAAGCGTAGAGTCGGCTTAGTATCCGTTGGTTCTTCATACACGATAAATAATAAATTTGAAATTTAATTACACTATGTAATTTGTTAGAAAAGAGAAAAGTTACTGATTTATTTGCCGCTTCTCCTCGGTAGATTGTACATGCTAGTCCGGTAGTAGGTGCTTATGTACAATTCACCTACCGGTAACATAAATAAGTTTATTTGTAACATGATGATTCAAAGGTGTTATTTTTTTTATAAGACTACTTTAACAAAGAATAGTTTTTTACTTTTCTAAAATCAGCCTTGTGTCCTTGGCATTAAGGTTGGTGATATGTTTCTAAATCGTTACATCTCTTTACTGACTACGTTTATGTTATTTTGTTTATTCACCTGTAAAATAAAATTATAAATAATTTTCTGAAAAATAACTGAAATTTGCATTAAAATATTTAAAAATAAATTAGTAACATAACCTAACAGTTTTTTAAAGATTAATATTAGCAGATTGATAAAATAGTGTTGGATAGTTTCGGGGGGACGAGTTTTTTTATTTCGATAAAAATACCGCGTGCCACGGCTTAGCGGGCATTGCTAGCAGGAGAACAGAAACACAAAGTGGTCCTGTAACAAGGAGCGTGCTCCGTTTTTCTCATTTCAGTGCATTTGCGCATGTGTATTAGACAAATAAGAAGACAGCTATAAACGACAATGTCCCATTATAAACCTTATGCTCAAATAACTGTAGTTGAAAATGAAACGAGAGAAAACTATATTGAAGCTTGAATGGAATGTATAAAGTAACCGCTTCAGGGATATGATTGCCGGGTGGACAGCGCGCACTGCGCAACTCCCCAGACATACGACGTCACGAGTATGTATGTATTATTTATAATTTACTGTAGTTAGTTGATCCATTCAACACACAAGGCAATCTTGTCGGGCGAGGTTATTATGCAAACAATATCGGGTCGGGTTAGTCTGACTAAAAGTCAAATGCTACGTGGAATTCATATGTAAACAGCACTCAATAACGTCATCTTCAATATCAAGAATTCGAAATAAAAACTTTTAATATGGCATCTCAGTTTTAAATAATACCCGGCATGCATTATAATGTCTCTTTAAATTTTGTAAGCTATTTTCCAATATTCTCCACAATTAAAGTAAATTTATATCGTGGCGACCGCTTGAACGGTATATAAGTTAATAGGTTGCAGCGCCATCTAGTGGCAAGTTACAAGAAGCTGAATATTATAACTTAACTTTAACATTGATTAATTGTTTTCTTTTTTATAATAAAGTTATAATTAAAAAGGCATATTATTTATTACTCAACACAAGATTCTTTAGATAGTATAAAACAAAGTCATGTTTTGTTTCTATTTTTTAATGATTTAGAAACTGTTTTCAGTAATAGATCGACTGATAAACGAAATGGTTTATAATATTGATATGGATATAATAATAATTTGTAAAAACTTTGTACAAAATGGCTGTTACGGTGTTGCATCCCAAAAAATGATTTTGTACGCTTACATGGCTAACATAAGCTAAACCTTAAGAGACACATAAAAACAATGTACTAGAAAATTGTAGGTTTTAAAAAGGCCGACAAAAAAATTGCAACAGCATCTGCCTATCTTCTAAAGCACTGCCATAATATCTATTTTTATCTATTAAAAATTAGTAAAAAATAATGTTTTTCTGCGAAGCCATTTTCTCCAATTCATTAATCATACTTAATCAATTAAATATGTTAGTTACCTGGGTATTTTATGTAAATATAAATTGTATTTTACAATATAACATTTATATATACATATATATTAAAACATTAGAAGATATCATAGTTTGTAAATTATGTGCAACGATAAAATCATTCACTACGAAACGAGTCGTCGGATAACTGGTCGTAACAATAAAATATTGACCTTGGAAATATTTTGATCTATGTTTTACAATATTTATTAATGACATATTACATACATATATAAATAAACAAAAGTTATAAGATTAATATACGTACATAATATATTCTTGCTAAGCGCACTTCTCATTTTCTTTATTAACAAATTTCACGCGAAAGCAGGATATGAGATATATTTCAGTTAAAACTTCAATGCTTGTGTACTAGTCGTTTAACCTACCATGTTTATACATATAAGTATGGCATTTATTTGGTTGTTCCTTGACCCCCACTTCGAGTAGAGATGTAATCTTCTCAAAAGTAAATTACGATTCCAGAAACCGGACAAGCTCATAATCTTCTCGTAATTATTGTTCTTAATTTAAATTTTTGTTAAAATTTTAATATATAATTCCTCTTTTATTATACAGACGGATTATTTATCGGTAAAATTTTGTTAACTTTATGTCTGCAATGTTTTTCTATCCTTATTGTAAAACTTTTAGGTTTTAGGACGATCGGGGATCACTCTTTGCTTACCTTTATTTTCATAAATCTCTATAAATGTGTGTGTATGTAACTGAACTCCAGGATGGACAGATTTTGATGTAATTTTTTTGTGTACATTATATTTAGATTGTATGGATCGTCCTGATCGTCGATCGTGCAGATAGTACATAATAAAAACCCTTTTAATTGAAATGTTGGAAAAACTAACGACTGAGTTTCTTTCCGTTTCTCTTCGGCAAAATCTACATTCCAAGCCGGTGATAGCTTTAAATTTTATAAGATCCTGTGAAATGACAATTTAAAAGTGCTTGTTGAATAGAGTATATTTTGATTTGATAAAAAATAAATAAATGAGGAAACTTTAGGTCATTTTATAATATTTTACTTTATTCTACTTTGTAAAACAAATATTTATTTGTAATTCATACTTATCTATACCTAGGTATGTATACTACATTATAAATTCGAAAGAAACTCTGTCTGTCGGTAACATTTTTACGTGTGAACCACTGATCGGAAATCGATAAAATTTGGTATGAAGGAAGTTTGAAGCCGCGGCCGATTTACTTAGATAATTTGTATTACATGTGTGATTATAGCAATGTCCTTTTTTATGTTGTTGGTAGGCGGACCGGCCCATGGACCAGCTGATGTTAAGTGGTCACCACCGCCCTTAGACATTGGCGCTGTTAGAAATATTAACTGTACCTTACTTCACCAATGCGCCATCAACCTGGGGCTCTAAGATGTTATGTCCCTTGTGACTGTAGTTACACTGGCTCACTTTTCAAACCGGAACACAATACTAATTATTGCTGCTTGGTGACAGAATATCTGATGAGTGGGTGGTACCTACCCAGACGAGTTTGCCCAGAGTCCTACCACCAAGTAATGTCTGTTTGTCTGTGACGCTTTTACGGCTAGACCAATGAAACGATTTCAATTAATTTTTAATACGAAGAAGGTTTGAGTTCCGAGAATTCCCATAACTAGGTACTTACTTTTTGACGTTAAACATCCATTGGCGCGCCTTGGGGGTAAAAACGACGTTTAATATATAATTATTTGCTATGTATTATTACTAGTTTTAGGTCCCGGTGTGTCACGGGTAGAATAAGGGCTTTAATAAAACGTTAATATCCTATTACATATACCTTTATTAATCTACGCACACTCGTTGGTCCCAGACTGAATGATTTTTTTTTTACATTTTTAACAATTGCCGTCGTATTACAGCTTTTTTACAAAAAAAACTTTAATGAATTATACACCTAAACCTTCCTATTGCATCACTCAGCCTATTGGTTATAACCGTATGTAAATCCGTTTGGTAGTTTTAATAATATGTGATATTAGTGTTGTAGTGATATTATAAAAATATATATACTTAGAATCTAGTTACGATATTTTATGTTTTTTTTTTTTAATTTTAACACCATAGTTATGTATTGGTGGGCGAAGATAATCTCTTTACCATTTTTAAACCGCATAATATGGTACATAATTTTGTTGTGTGGGTTCTTAAAAAAAAATTGCCATTAGGTATAGTATAGTATTATTGTATTATTTACAAAAAAAGGCCATAAAAACTATCTGGTAACTAATGTTATTAGTATTCAATTAATATATAAATATAATTATTATATATAATAAAGTTAATTATGTTTAATATCTCTATATTTTTATTGTAACGTTTGAGAGAAAAAACAAAACACATTATTCTTAATAACACATAAAAATGTAGAGATGCATGTTATAAAATGTAGCAGATAGAGCTATTTCTCAAAAATAAGTAGGTAAATTATACTACTGTCAAAAGTAGTTGTTTAAATTATTTTGCTAATTTAATCAGATGTAAGTTAGGTAGCTTATTCATCTATATTATTTCTAGCATGCAAATATTCTACTAGTGGGGAAATTTATTTATTTATTTATTTATTTATTTATTTAATATGGAACTCCAACACAGGTACATATGTAATACAAAAAATACAAGTTTAGACAATAAAATATTAAATGTACCTCCAATTATAGGAGAACACAACATGCACTTATAAAGTATTGAACTCTAAAACAAAACTTAAGAAATAAAAATAAAAGAAAAAGAAAAAACTAAAACTAATAATTACAAAACAATGAAATAAAATAATTTATCGAAAACTATTTAATAAATCTAAACTAAACAAAATGTAAACTAAACAAAATGAAAATAAGTTCATAAACAAATTATAGAAACAAATTTACTTTGACTAATAATTTGCATAAAAGGCATAACATTTCTTTTTGAAAGTGCTAAAAGTGTCGAAACCCATGTCGATAGTTGGTATTGCGTTATATAAGCGTGTCATTCGGGCTAATGGTGAATTTTTCCCAAGATTGGTTCTATTCTTACTCATTTTGAACAATGGACATGGGTTCCGAGGTGGTCTTCGTGGCACGTTTATATTAAGTTTTTCGAGCAAATATTTACTGTCCACTTTATTATGAAAAAGCTTATACAGAAAGGCTAAATCCAATAAGGATCTTCGCACACGAAGAGGTAATGCCTCCTCTTCTGTAAAAGAGAGGGTGTAGCCTTTGCCAGCACTCTATCCAGGGCAAGTTAGACACACAGATCACGTGATTAATTCATTATAAACACAAATTAATCATTTCACTACGGTAATTTGGATATATATTTTATTGAAGTGTAATATAATAAAATAAATAGGTAACAATATTTTATATCGAAATTAACAATTTATCGGTTAGGTTTGTAAATAAAACAACAATGAAAAACTCCGACGGATTGCTTTATTCACACCGTGTTGCTTTATTATACAAACCATCCAAATTACATAGATCCTTGTTCTAACAAATATAGACTTATTCGTCTATGGTACGAAGCGTTAAAGTCGGTTGTGACGGGGTTCAATTAAATTGGATAATAAATAGAACACGACGACTCCTCACCTTTTCTAAACTCCTAGTAACTTGCGTACGATGTGACTGGTTGTGACCGCATCGTCAGATTGCGGCTTAGCCGTATCGTCGCAGTCTTTAGAGGTTGGTTCTGCGAATATTTAGGTAATTTTAATAACAATGACGAAAAAATAATTACACAATTTATTTAACAAACGACTCAAATAAATAATAACTAATTCATAATTGCCACTCTTTAGTGGCCATTACGAATTAGTTATTATTTATTTTTAACTTAGAACTAATTCTAAACAAATTTTAAGAAATTTGTTACTTAATCTAAATTTAGCGTAGTGTTAGTTTGTTTATTTGCATATTGTATTAATATCGTATAATAGTAACTGTAGGCGTACATTTAATGAAACGCCACGGTATCTTCAGTATTATAAAATTTAAAGTTTGAATAGCGCTGTCATTTGTATATTTTGAATCTGTATCGTTAATATTACTTCGACACGGGAATTTCTGAGAATTTTGTGAAATGATAACTTCTTATGACGAGGGTAAGCCCCTTCGTTACGTAACGCGTTACGATAGTACAAAGGCAATAAAATAACACGAACCCTTAGTGATAAATAGGTATTTAATCCTTTTCATTTTACTACCTTGTTTTAATTTCGAAACATTAATTTAGTATAGGATTGTTATATCAGCTAAAAATGAAAATCGGATAAATTCTTAAATTACAAATTTGGTCACATAATTTTTTCCTAATATTTTTTGCTACACTTTCTCAATTTTTAGTGAGAAGATTTTTTTTATATGGGCAAATTTTATGGAAATTCATACTAACTGGCAAAAAATGAGGGTATATATATATAAATACTATACACATCTGTTTAGGGGGCTAAAACCACATGCGTGATGTTATGTTATGTTATGGAATGGTGAAAATAATACAGATTGTTATTGAAGAGTTCCATTGTCTATTTCCGAACACCATCATCAGATCCTGATAAATTATACATTACTTCCTTGAAAAAATATGCATTAAAAAACGATCACGATTTGTAGTTGGATCAGTACTTTTTAAGAAAATCGCGGATAAACAGATATAAAAATATATACGGTATTAATAAAGCCCTCCTTTTTTTGAAGTCGTTTATAAAAAAAATTAGGTACATTCCGTGTATTAAAATTTTAGAACAGAGGTAAAATAATGTTATAAATTTTGACAAAAAATTTAGGCATCTTACATAAGGAATCTTTTCCAACTTTAACTTTATATTTTCTAATGCGAAAAACTGGGGTCCCAGAGATATGGCCTTAGATTATTTCAAAAATTTGACGTGCAATATATGAATAATCTCTTGATGGACAAGCTGACCGGCCTGACCAATTTGACTGACGACAAAAAAGTTGGTTGTTGGAACGTCGAGACATAGTGGCATCCCTTTTTTTGGTAATGCAATGAAGGGAGAGAGACAGAGAGAGTGAGAATGAGAGAGAGAGAAACCAACAAATCGGCAGCTGTGGGTACGGCGTAGTGTGTGTTCAATCGGTCACGTCAATTACTATTTTTTAAAGATTGTCGCTTTTTTAAACTTCAATTGTCTGTAAAAAAAATTTTTTCTTAATTAATCTAAGCATGAGCTTTGTAGTTAGATTATAAAAAGAATGCGATGTCTCCTCGCTATGTCTATAGTCCTAGTAGCTTGCGTAGTATTCGGCAGGTTACGATCGTTGCACAAACCTCAGCCTCAACACGCATGCACACACACACATAAATTTTTTTTTCAGTTATATTTTATTACCAAACTAATTGTCGTCCGCGGATTAACTCGCGTTTTAGGAGTTGGTCGTCAGGGGTTCGGCATAAAAACAGCCTAGTTTTGCCCGTGGTATTCACAAGCTTGCTTCTTGACCGTGAAAGAGCAACAGACAGATAGAGAAACTTTCGCATTTATTATATAAGTATAGATAATATTTTATTAATAAAACAATAATATATAATAATTGTTGCGTAAGAAAGGTAATAATTTATATTAAACAGACCTAGGGCCGGACCGTGAGTTTAGAGTGTCCTGGGCTAATACTACTCAGGGCCCACCTATATGTACACACTTGAATGTAGACTTGAATTAAATGAATTGAATGGGTTTGATTAATTGCAGGATTCGCAGGGCTGCAAACCATACGATCTGTTTAATTTAATAAAATTAGGTAATTCTTTCGCATTATCGTCTATTTTTGACTTTGACTTGACTTAGCTGGGCCCTTGATCCACGGGGCCCCTTGATCCACAGGGCCCTGGGCTGAAGCCCAAAAAGCCATATGGTAGATCCGGCCCTGAACAGACCTTTAACACATATCGTCCTACCTGACTTTGCGTTTAAAAGAATTTAGTATCTACTTGAGAATCTAGAGTTTAGATATCCGACTTCGCACGTATAAAAATGGCTTATTAAGTTATGTTATTTAAATATATATCTATATATAAATAGTCGCTAAATATATATTAGATCCGCTATTTGGCCGTATTGTCCGAATGCATCGTATAACTCGCACGCGTATTTCTTGTATTATTTCTTAAATTACTTTTCTAAGATAACATCGTTTGAGCTTATCTTAGTTTATCACTATAAGTAGTCCAAAATTGATGATGCGATTAGCATCAATAACATTTATTTATCCAGTCTTTATTGGGTAGATTAATAAGATTGACTTTAAAAATGGACGTTGACCTTGCTCGATTGGGCGTTATCGATAAATATGCTCTGCACTAATCACACACCCCCTGTGCCCTGTGTTTGCAGAGAAAAGTCACAGATTGGTTCATCACAACATCATCATGATAAATCGCGAATGCCGTAGTGATTACATACAAAAATACTCGAAAAATGTATTCTAAAAAAAGTCGAAGGTATTATTATTATTAGGTATTATTAAAAAAGCTGGTATCAATAAAAATCTTATGATAGAAAGTTTAGGATCAAAAATGTATAATTACGTAAACGCTGTTTCTAGAATTTATGAAACGAAGGCAAAGTGAAATAAATATTGTAAATAAACATCAGTATTTTTGATAAAGATTCCCTAGAAAAAAAGTTTTACTGCAACACAATTAAGGGCACTTGCCGTATATCCACGCCTTAAGGATAGCGAAGGTAATCTCGATAAGTAAAAGCGATATGTTTATCTACAAATCCTCAATCATGGTATAATAAGCTGACTTTCTTCTCGAGCGGAGAGATCTCAGCCCAGCAGCAGGACATTTACTTTACTTATACTCTAAATTAAAAAAAAGTAAAGTAGAAAGTAGTTTTGTGTATTACTATTTTTAAATAATTTTAATGGCAACTTTTACCCCTATTTACTTAATCTAAAAATAAAAAGCAATTAATATTGTATCTGCGAAAATTTAGTGTATTTAGGTCTTGGAACATTTATTTAGTGTAAACGAGCGTCAAACGCAGCTACACAAAGGATTGTGATAACAGATTCACTTGAAACTTCGAGATCTTACACTGAAATTCGCTTTTGAATCTATCATGTCCTAATTCGTATGGTAATTATGGGTGCCGTTACGGAAGATAAGGTACGGAAAATAAAAAGCAATTAATATTGTATCTGCGAAAATTTAGAGTATTTAGGTCTTGGAACATTTATTTAGTGTAAACGAGCGTCAAACGCAGCTACACAAAGGATTGTGATAACAGATTCACTTGAAACTTCGAGGTCTTACACTAAAATTCGCTTTTGAATCTATAATGTCCTAATTCGTATGGTAATTATGGGTGCCGTTACGGAAGATAAGGTAACTTGGTACGGTTAGTTAGGTAATAATATTAATAGACTAAACAAATACTAGTTTTTTACCTATGAAGATGTCGTTTTTATAGAAAAATTAAGATTTTTTAGCTAAAAGTATATCTTAATTGCCTTATTGTCGAAGCACTTTTGCTATTTTTATTGAAGTTAAAACATGCCAATGCTATAGAAAATTTGGCAACGGTGTAACCTTTCAGATGTTTTTCATTTGATTTACAATTTTTCTCCTTAAATAGAATCCCAAAAATAACGAAATCATTCGCAGTAAAGTGTAGTGAGGGTAAAACTCTTCGTTAAGTTTTGGTTCATTTACTCAATATGCGGAAACGTAAGTTTCTTTTAATCATAGAACTAATTACCGAGATTTATCAATGAAGTCAAGTCTCGTGCTGTCATGGACTTTTTAACAAAATATTTGGTAGAAGGTCTTTGTGCATGTCTATCTGGGTACCTACCCAGACAGACTTGCACAAACTACTACCATCAGATATTATACCGGTAAACAGCAATTCTTAGTATTGTTGTGTTTCGGTTTGAAGGGTGATTGAGCCAATGTAACTCTAGGCACAAGAGACATAACATCTTGGTCCCGTTGGCGATGCAAGGAATGGTAAATATTTCTTACGGCGCCAATGTGGTGGCCCATTTGACGGTCCGCCTACTTATGTTATAAAAAATATAAATGATGATGTCCTTCTATTCGACGCGTCCGTCAATGGCGAATTTGGCTAGTGTGTTGCGAACGAAGGTGGCTTGAAAAGCCACATTTGGTTTTAGAAGTTCCGTTGCAGGGATGACAGAACAATTGCTTTACTATTGTACGTGTAGCAATACGTGGGTTTGAGACGGATCTTTTTAATAAGGCTTTTGGTGTCGAGGTCATACAAACAATTTCGCTCGAAAATGGTAGAAGCCTTATTAACGAGCGATTCCCAAGTGTTTAAAGGGATATTACAGGCAGTCAGGTGTCGCAGGAATTGCCATCCAGGTCTAAGCTTTCTTTCCTTTAACTGTGAATAAATCACAGATTTGGGTAGTCTGGAGTCGTTCATTGACCACACCATTGAAGTTGACCTCGGATGAGCATACTCAATGCCGTATGATCTTGTACGTCGTATTAATTTGGTGTTTGTGATTCGCTCTTGCCAACTTACGTGCAAAAAACCCAATAAAAATGGGCAAGTGTATGTTTCGACGAAAATCTAATAAATATAGTAAGATTACCGTTGCATTAATTCGATGGTGTGGTTATTATTTTTAAAGCCAAGGCAAGAGCATCTCTTAAAAAATTAAAAACGAGTCGCTGGTACTTGTCCTGACGTTGCACAGATAAAATTAGGCGAACTACGATTGAAGTTAGCACGGAAGCAATTAGCAAATACTCCAGAAAGTCGTAGGTCATAAGTTTTTAATGAATCTGTTTTAAAAAAATGTTAAATTGAGTACGTTTTTATGTTTTATACGATTCCGCGTCATTCAGTTGATTGAATTGTAAAGATGAGATTTTCCTTAGTGGGGCTTAAGGTAAATAGGAAAGAACAGGCATGTTGGTAGTCGTCGTCCTATCCTGTCGGTACTGCTTCTACCAAATCGTCGTTCATGTAACGCCTGACCAGCAAGAGCTCGCGAGATGGAGGTCGCGCATCATGTGGTCGTGCTTGCAATGGCGTGAAGGTGTCCGAGAAAGTACTGTCAATATACATGACGTGGCACGCGGTCATTTTGAATATCATATATCTTACAAATATTATAAATGTGACATTTTGTATATTTTGATTTTCGTTTTTCAATCACGGAAAGATGCCTGGACGGATTTTGATGAATTTTGGAATAGAGATAGCCTGACAGGTGAATACGTGGGCGAAGCCGGTGGTGGAAGTGAAAAAGTATATAGAATGTACGTCTTAACAAGTGTTGATACTTACGATAGTTATCAGTTATTGTAACAATCTTACCGTACTTTACATTGCTCACGTCACTTTGAAATATTTATTTTCGGTGTATATAAACAACACAAATAGCAATAGTTATATTTTTTGTCGAGATCTTTCACGTGTTAAAATAATATAATAATAATTAAAAGTTAAATAAAGCCAATATGTTCAAACAGTTTTGGGTTCTTTTTTCATAAAATGAAATAAGAATAACAGAATTATAATTTTACTGTTCAATTATCTAGATTACCTCAGTAGCTGTTTACATTCTATAATTTTAGCGAAATGTTTGTTTCTTTTATATAAACCGGTTAGGCATATGACTCCACTCCACCTGAAGGTACTGGAGTCCAAACGCGAAGACGGCCCGTACGGTTGTAGTACTGCACCACCTGACCTCGCCATGCCACAAGACGCCACTTCACTGCTCGTTTCAAGGAACCCAGGTTATAAGATGAGGGGAACACGTGTTCTGGTAAAGCACACGTGTTTTCCTTTGTTCTTTGCTGTTAGTTTGTTTGTTCTATCTTCAAACATTTTGTCTGAAATCAACTTCTACGGTATAATTCGTTCAAGTTCTCGTAATAATAGACCCACAGTCGTACTAAGCGCCGCGGCTTCTTCATTGTTAGAACTTAAAGTTTGAATTGCGTCATTTGTGTAGTTTGATAATATATCGTCATGATTACTTTGACATTCGTGTCCCATAATCTGAGCACGTGTGATCACATATGTAATAGTTAAAATATTTTATAACAATTAATTATGAAATTATAAGTATAAATAAATAGATACGTAGCAGGCTGCAAATGTCGCTCTGCTGGGTTAAGAGCTAATGCTGAAAAACAACAAGTACTAGGCGTCACGCTTTTTTAATCTTTATATAATTTGTGTTGAATAATATACCTTATTTCTAAATCCGTTTTTACCTCATCAGGACTAAACCGCTGAACTGGCTGATTTTTATAACAATATATTAATTATGTTTACTTGATGATAGGGCTTTGTGCCCGTTTGGGTGGGTATCACCCACTCATCAGATATTTTACCGCCAAACGACAGTAATCAACATTGTTGTGTTCCGGTTTGAAGGGTGAGTGAGACAGTGTAACTACAGGCACGAGGGACACAACATCTTAGTTCCCAAGGTAAGTGGCGCATTGGCGATGTAAGGAATGGTTAATATTTCTTACAGCACCATCGTCTATGGGCGTTGGTGAGTGCTGACCACTTACCATCAGGGGGCCCATATGGTAGTCCGCCAACCTATGCCATAAAAAAATATAGTACTCATTCAGAGTTGGTAGTCAGTTACTATAAATTATGTAAATAAACATAGGTATTAATATTTTGTATTTGATTGACTCGTTGGTCTAGTGGCTAGATTTGAGGCTGCTGAACCCGAGCCGATAAAAAGTTTTTCTATAGAAAAATTTCATCAACAGTCCAAAGTCAGGAATTTGGAAGTATGTGTTCGGAAATGACGTAAATGCCTGTGTCCTGCGGTTGAACTCTTTCCAATCGTATCAGATTTACCGTCCCAGCGAATTATGGGAGTGTGGAATAGAGAGTGCACCTGTGTTCACACAGAAACTTGTGCACTAGGTATATATCCTACTTAGGAGGCTCGTCTCCCTTGAGATGAACCGCTGTGGCTGAAATCTGACAGGTCGTCATCATAATTTTATATTGCCGTGTTCTTGCTCGAATTATAATGTTTGTATATCTTTCATTACCAATAGGTATGGGTGGAGTTGATCACACACAACAAGATCATAAAAAAGAAACGTTACATCTGGCGTGAAATCCTAAATACCCGTGAGAATCGCGTATAAATAGTCACTCGATTTTTATTTTTGAATATGGCCGCAGGTTCAGATTAAAAGGATGGCTGACAGCAAGCAAACGAAACGAGATATTGAATTTAGATCGATATGTTTTCGTTCCATTTCACGTTTCAGGTTATTGTATGTTGCACTAATATTTTGAAATAGACTCATTTTTTTTGTTGTCACCTGTTCGTTTAAAAAGGTTTGTACCCAAAAATTAAAATCACCTTCATTTTTTGACCCATACTAACCCATTTTATACCCCATACTTAAAAACATATTAAATTCATTCGTTTCTCAGTCTAGTTGCGTTCCTTTCAACGGTTCGTTTGATATACAGATTATTTTACTTATGGTCTAGCCTTTTTTTCAAACTGTTAAAATATATACTTTTAATGTTACTTGGTGGACCTTGTCATAATCGCAAAAGTAATACTTATTAATACTCACAAATTAAAGTATAGGAACTACTACATTCACCACACTGGCTCACTGATCGTTCGAACCGGAATACAACAATACTAATTAATCATTTCTTCAAATATGTATCGCTAATTGGCTATCGAATGAATGGTACATACCCACCGCACAAAGTCCTACCATCACCAAAACTTCGTAACTTTTGTATGACTCTAGCAATTTGTAATTAAAAGGGAACTTTTCACTGTTTGTTGTTTAATTTTCGGATTCATCCGTGCGTATCAAAGAGAATGGTTTTCATTTTTCTAGAGTATTAATAAAACGAGAGTCGAGCATAGGTTTATTTTGCTAGCGATATTGATCTTTCATAAACATATATACGGGTTTGCTGTTAAAATGTCAGCAATTAATAAAATATTGATTTCAAGGTAAATAGGATTTAATATACTTTTTTTTAGTTTTAGGTTGGACTCGATAGTAAATTTGATAACATAACTTATATTAATACCAATTATTATTTTATGATTTACCGTGTATTTTAAAACTATATTATATAATAAATAAAATTTATTTTATTCATCCGATCAATCATTTATAAATGACGTTATTAACTCGTAGATAACCTTTTTAGTTCGAATTAAGGCCGCCCTTTTAGTACAGCATTACAGTACAAAGACCCAGGCTGAGGGGATAGGGGCAGGACGGCAACGGCGCAATGCTACTATTGATCTCCGCATGAACTCCTACAGCGCTTTTAATGCTTTAAATTCGTTCTTATAAAGCGAGCCCTATAATTTTCAGCGATTTTTTCGCTGAATTGTAATAGATAGCACACACATTCTAATTACGCTGGCTAGCGATGTAATATAAAAGCGCTTGAAGCGCTATTTTAAATGCGCAATGTTAGACAATGCTTATCATGAAGCGCTTTTAAAAATGTTACGATTATAAGTGAATATTGTGTATTAATATTTTTTTTTGTATGTATGAGCAGTAAGCCCAGTGGAGCGAATTGGCGCGAGGGCGTGCGAGACATCATTGGAATGTATCCGACAGGTAAAGACGGGGATAATAAATACGATCAGATACATACTCACGATAAAGTCTCTTGAATGGCTCTCAGTGCAAATATATGGACTATCGTGCTATCAGGTGTGACATTAAATATTAAAACAATGAGTATTTAGTATAGGTACCTAATTTTAACGTAAATGCAATTTAAATATGTACTTTGATGATAATTGAAATTGAATAAAAATATTGATCAAAATCAAACAAAAATCTTGAAAAAGGTATTGTACGTCGAGTACCTACTTAATTTTATTTAAAAAAAAATATTTGTCTCGCTATTACTTTAAATGATATAATCATTAACAAAATTTAGTAACACAGCTTTGTTACAATAATATAACTGTGATGTATGTATAGATTCTCGCATCTCAGATGTCTCGTATCTTCGAGATGAACTTTGCCTTGATACTCGTAGTTTTGTTAATCAGCATTAATGGCTACGTCAACGGCGGCTAATCTCAAAGGTTAACCTAAAGGCTAGGCTAATCTGTACGGGAGATATTCAAATCAAATCAAATCAAATTATACTTCATTCAAGTAGGCTTTTACAAGCACTTTTGAATCGTCATTTAACAAACTATTTTAAGTGAAGCTACCACCGGTTCGGAATGTAGATTCTACCGAGAAATACCGGCAAGAAACTCAGTAGTTACTCTTTTTAACATCTAAAAATACATTACATTACATTATGTCTCCTGCCTGGAGGTCAACAAGCATTATGCAAAACATAGATGTCCCATCACACTCCGATGAGTTGAGGAGGATCGGCAATCCGATATGCTTTCCGACCGTCAACTTCCTGACATAGTCCTATTACTGACAATTTATTTTAAAAAAAAATTGTTGATAGTCCTAACATAGCTCTGAACCTCAGGCCTTGGGAGCTGCAGCTTTATAAAGCACACACATCAATTAGCTCTAAAAGATGCCGCTATAGCATAGCAAACAGCCCATAGTTAGGCAAAGGCCTTAAGAAGAATTGAAGATGTCTAGCTAAAACCAACATGTTAGTAAGACTTTACCCGTGTAGGCGATTGGTTGTTATATGTATATATACGGAACTGATAGTGTTAACGTGCATTTGCGAATGAAATATACAATTATCAAAGCTACTTTCTTTTGCTCAATTATTTAACGATTAACGAATACTTTAGTACGTTTTGATGTTTCCTATTAACGTTATCATCAACCGTACTAATATCTAAATAATCTTATATGATTACCTGTTAAATATCTATCACAAAACAGGCTAGATAGCAGATTAGGCTTAGACATCATTACTCAAGTTCGCTTTATAATTGACCGCTAACACGCTTGGTTGTTCCTTATTGCGATCTTTATTTCTAACGCAATACAATCCATATTATATACTAGCGATAGCAATATAAGGCCCGGCTTCGCACGGGTGCAATGCTGATACTAAATATACTACAGAATGTCTTATTACAACGTTCACAGTTTTTCAGTCATTAGACAAAACAAACCGCTATGACCCTGCGTTTTAAATCTGTAATATCTTCGAAAATATTTATTTAAATGACATGCTGTAAAGGGCCATGTTGATCTATATTAAATGCACAGTATATACTTAATTGGATAAGGATTAATGCTGTATTCCTTAAAATAAGCCATTATTCCTCGTAAAGGATAAAAAATGGTTGTTATGGGCTATGCCTAAGAGATAGACATATACCATCGCGGATTTTTTTGGAGAGCTTTTTAATATGTACATTACTAAAAAGTAGTACGTGATTTTGATGTATCTCGTAGGGTTCAGCCAGCGTTTGCAATATAAGCGCAAAAAGATTTGTTTATTTACGACATCACTTCAGAAATTATCAGTGTTTCTCTACTATATTTTGCATGTATTATACATATAAAACTTCCCCTTGAATCAATCTATCTATTAAAAAAAAACCGCATCAAAATCCGTGTCAAATTTAGAAGATCTGAGCATACATAGGGACAGACAGCGGTAAGCGACTTTGTTTTATACTATGTAATGAGATGATGATTACTAACTCAAAAATGTATACTTTAAATGTTTAATTAAAGGTATCCGATTCTGCTGAGAGGGCTGGTATTATAGCCTGGCTGGCGCCAATTCCTTTGGAAATTCTTCTGGGAATTATTTTCCGGTATTCAACTAATGGCTGTGATGCTTAAATGCTCAATCGTAGGAATGTGTACGACAAACATTTATTTTAGTGCTGACTAAAATTACGATGGCCACGGGACGAGATATGGTTGTGTTCAATATTTTAACCCAACCCAAATGCTGTCGTTTGTTAAATATTGCTTGATATCACCTTCTTTCATTCGTATAATGTTTTTTTACTTTATCATAATTAAACTAAAACGGTTTTAATGATGCGAGTCTTAGTCGTGTCTCTAAAATACGGAGGTAAAATAAACACAACGAGGTCATTTGTTTTGTTGTTTAATTCTAACAATAAATCTCCTGAAAACCTATAGATTGCCATTTGAACAGGGCCGGACCGTAAGTTTAGAGGGCCCTGGGCTAACACTACTTAGGGGCCCACCTAAGACATATCTGAACGTAGACTTGAAACCACACGACCTGTTTAATTTAATGCAGTTATGGATTCTTTCGCATTATCATCTATTTTTTACTTTGAATTGTCTTAGTTGGGGCCGCCTTGAATCTACCGGGCCCTGGGCTGAAGCCCAAAATGCAGCTGGCCCTGCATTTGACAAAGGAACGAATGCAAACATTTAACTTGGCATAAATCGTCTTTACGCCTGACGCTATAAAGTATTTCAGTTGACAAATACACGCGGCATATGTTTTCTCTCTAACGATGTTTTGATGACTGGCCTCTTTTTTCCCGTCTTTGATATATCTCGTTACCGCTTTTGTAACTATTTTCACTTTATTTTCAAGCTGTTTTAATGGGAAAACTACGCCACTATGGTAGTCGAAGTATCTTAGGAACATGTTTACTTTTCTGATACATTGAATTCTTTTGTTTTAATTTTTGCTTCTATGATACGATATCAATTCTGTCTATGTTTTATATTAATAGTTTTTAAGTGAAAAGTGAAGACAATAATAAAATATACTTACTGATTAATTTCGATCAGTTATAATTATGACTAAAAATAGGTCAAATAATATATGTTTTACTCATTGCATTCATAAAACAATTAAATTGAAATGTACTCGGAATCATAATAATAATAATTGTAATGTATTGTAAAGTAAAGCAATTTTTATCACTTTATAACTCTTAAGTATAATTATATTCAAAAGTCATACGCGGTCTACATTAGATCTCTTATCGTTTCAGTAAAATACAGCCAGGCCCTTAGGTACCAACCGCAGCAGATCGCAGCATAAATTATCGCTTTTATAGCTCGCCCGCACGGGAGAAGCCGCACGTCGGCTATAAACACGTAAAATGCATGACCAATCAAAATACCAATGTCGGGTCACGCACACGAGCACATTGTGTACACCCAATGAAGGTGCCTCGTAAGTACACGCCGAACGTTTGTGTGCGAGCGAGAAATGCATTAAAATGTGTATGTGTGCGTTGTTGTGGCTACCCACACAAACGCCGTGCCCGCTGAGATGGAACACGCGTTCAAGGGATAACGGAGGGCTTACATTTGTTAAGGAAATCATAGAGTAGATGAGATTTTTAATTTTCATGTCTGTTAAATAATTTATTTATTACGGCATTAATCATTTGCAACCTTTGCTTTTAAGTGAACAGATCAGCATAAATTCATATTGAAGTCAGATGATTTCTGTTGATTTAAACGTAACGAGCTATTAATTTAATTGTTTAAACATTCAATTTCTTAAATAAATGTTGAGACACGTTCACGGCTAGATATGTGTTAAAGTGGTGTAATTAATGTTCAGGTCTAACAGGCTCTGTCCGATTAACGAACAACTTGTGCTAGATACTTATGTAGAAATTTGTCTAATACAAAACTCATCTTAAGCATCTCCCACATGAGGTGACTACATTCTTATATATCGTTAGTACTAATGCATGCTAAAGAATGATCTTCCTATACGGTTGTTTCGGATATTAATGAAAAGCTTAATAAATTGATTATTAGTTAATTGTAAAATAGTTAAAAATATATATTTATTCCATGGTGTATCCATATTATCTTTAGCAGGCGGCTCACAGCGCGAGCCCCCGCCCACATAAAAAATGACATCTAAATAAATCCATTAAGGCCGAAGCGAGCCGTCGCCGTCTCTTCCTGTCTGTAAGTCCCTTTATTTGATTTCCTTTGCTTGTCTGTAGGCGCCTTTATTTATGTTTTGACAGCCCCACAGCTCAACTTATGATTTGTGATGAGAAACATACTTAAATATTTAATTATGGGGCCTTATGGTGCCGGTGTCGTTAAGATGTAGTCGGCTCTTTGTTCGTGACATAAGATATCTTTTATGGATTAACTTTGATGTCTTCGTGTTGATTACTCTCCGCTATGAACGGAAAGTATAAATTTCTTCTAACATATGAAATGACAGATTAAATGTTTCCACGGACCAAACTCCGATTAGTTATATTTCACTGTGTGAAAGTGACATCGATATTTCAATAAAACGTGTTTTAATATTCCCACAAAACTCGTTGTACGACGTGTGGATAAGTCCTCAATCTCTAAATTTCAAGGACTAGCCAACTGTGCAGAAGATATTGCAGTGCAAAAGTGTGTGCGCAAATACAGATTTACCAAATCTCTATTCCTTCACTGTCATGGACAGATGGAATGTCATCCGATAACACTGGAGAGAGATTTCGTGCTTTCCGAGATCGAGAGTGAAAACATGGCATATTTTCATGGCAAAGCTATAATATAACTTAATATTGATCGATCTTGTGCAATATCCGATACTTATAGAAGACTAGGTGGTTTATATTATAAATCGAAGCTAGACGACCCCTAAATTTGTACTCAACTTGTGAAGATTGTTATAAATTTTACCCATTAAGATTGTTGAGCAACAAATTGTACCCAAAAGAGAAAAAATCTCAACGCTATGGAATAACAAGGGGAAGCTGGGTCAATAAAAAAATGCAATAGTACTTATGTCTAGAAATACCTACTCTATCTCGCACAAAAAATGCATATGGAGAAAATCAATTCGATCCCTGACTCGAAAGAAAAACAAATACTCTGAAACTACCAGTTGGATTTAAATAAATTACATTGCACTTGATAGTCAAGTTCTTGACGAAGGTTCTAGACTATTTAACATTACACTAATGGCCACAGGGGCAGATCAGGAGCATTTAACGGGGATGCAAATTTGCGGAGTTAATGATCACAAAAAACTTGCACTTTGTGACTTGAAGTTGATTTTTATATAAGTATTGTAATCAGTAAGAAAGAGTACTGAGTATCTGGCTACGTTAACTTGTAAACTGACGATTCAAAAGTTGCCTCGGCTTGAATTCACAATCTTAGCTTAATATGCTCTTGTCCTAACCACAGGACCGCCTCGGCTCTGTTTACGTGTCAAACTATTCAGTATTAGCTTTAATTTCGCCATTAGGACACATATTATTTCGGCAATATCACGTAGGAAGGAGATGACGCGAAGGAGATTGTTTTTATGAATCATTTATTTAATATTAAACATTACAACCTTATTCGTTCAAATGTAAAAAGTAGTTTTATACTTTATGTACGAAACCTAAGCAAATAGCTGAGTTCGCGTAATACTTGCAAATGCAGCGTTAATGCCAGTGTTATTGAGCTCCCTCGCCCTTCTACCGTTCTGTCGATAATCGTGTAGCGGGGACAGGAGCGTATGCGCGAGGGGTCAAAGTAAGCTGGTGGTAAGGTAGCAATCTAAGCGCATTAGAGCGAGCGGCGTGGCGTGACGCGCGGTACATTGACCGCGTCGCTCTTTGTAAGCAATTGCGTTTAAGAACCCTACACACGTGATGAGTAGACATAAAAAATATGGTTTTTTTTTTAAAAAATGTTGTATGATTTTTTTAATACATGTATAATAAACTGATGTTCCTGTATCTATGTTGGTATAGATTGTGGATGTGAATTTATAAATAATTTTATAAATAATCATAAAAAAATACATGTTATTGAAATAGACTCATATAAACACATTCAAATCATCGTGTTACAATATTACATTATATGTAAAGCTACAATCGATTCGGAACGTAGATTCTACCGAGAAATTACAATTAGTACTTATACAAAAAAATGATCTTTAGGAAATCATAAATTGTGTGTGATAAAAGGTACACTCCGTAATTGCTAATTGCCTGATATCTAATATATTACCTTTTTTTCAAGTTAAACATAGAGAGAGAGGGAGCGAGAAAGAAAGAGAGAGATATATATTTACTTTCATACGTTTGTGCACTTTATACTGACTATAAATTCTTTATAAAGTATAAGTTTGCGAATATCCTACAGTTGGCCTAAAACCTCGTCTCCTTCTTCGAAGGCTTGGAGTGTATTCCACCACGCTGTTTCATTTGTGGATACATAAGTACACAAGACACATGACACAGATTCGTGTGTCGTCGACACTGAACCAAGTCGTAGGTTATAATATTATTTAAAAAAAAACCCTAATTAAAAAAAAAAGCGCGATAGAGTAATATGTACAATATTTTCTATCGAATTACGTTGTTTTTAATACGTGTGGAGACGGCTTTAGCGGTTGCTCCATTAGCAGGACTGTGTGGCACGGTTGTTGTACACGACGCATCAATGAAACTGCGGCGTCGAAGTGGCTCACAGAGTACGTACAAATGTGTTCACATACTTTCATTCATGTCTGTTTATAATAAAACATTTAATCAAATATACGTACCTACGAATTATAATACACGTATGTTTTAATATTTTCAACTAGAGTACATTTGTATTCAAGTTTGAATTAAGAAGGCATTCCATAAAATATTAATGATCGATAGATTAGTAAATTTATTTAATATTTTTTAAGAGTCAATTAATAAACCGCATGAGGCATGAGAGCCGAGATGGCCCAGTGGTTAGAACGCGTGCATCTTAATTTCGGGTTCAAACCCAGGCATGCACCACTGAATTTTCATGTGCTTAATTTGTGTTTATAATTCAAATCAAATCTCGGCGGTGAAGGAAAACATCGTGAGGAAACCTGCATGTGTCTAATTTCAACGAAATTCTGCCACATGTGTATTCCATCAACCCGCCTTGGAGCAGCGTGGTGGAATATGCTCCAAAGCTTCTCCTCAAAGGGAGAGGAGACCTTAGCCCAGCAGTGGGAAATTTACAGGCTGCTAATGTAATGTAAATGTAAAAAATAAACCGCAATTCTGTCTGTCAGAACAAGGCTATGAAACCAGTAAAGTTAAATCTCTGGTGATGTCTGCTCGCAAATTTGGGGACAACGACCGTCACGATGCGTTAACGGTGCGCATTGGATATCTTCATGAAACTTATTCGTGAACCTTTTATAATTGTAATACACATACACTGAATAAGGTATCCAGACTTATTCAGTATTTAATTTATCTTAATTATGTTTAACTGCAATATTTATAGAATACCCTCCCATCTTCGACAAAGGTCCCATTCGGATCCAAAGAATCTCTTTGAGATGATAACTATTCACAAACGCAATAACACAATTCATAAAACTAGAGACTCGAGCGATTTGATTTTTTTTATGAAGCCCAAATAATATATTTAAAAAAATACCTAAAAGTTTAATAATAATTTCCTTCAAATGATGTCTAAAGACGTACGAAATAAAAGATAAAATCATTAAGTCGAACTAAAGGCCCCTTCGTTTCAGGGGGCCTAAGTGTATCTAATATTTAAACGCTTCAATCTACAAAATGGTGGCTCCTCATTCGGATTTGTGTTCGCAAATTCGGGGACAACGACCGTTGTAAATACAAGAAGTAACGGGTCTCGCTCGCGATCGGTCGCCGATGAGGACAGCGCGACTAGACAGGGGGTAATCCATCAATCACGCTTCTTATTAGACTACAACTTAATATGCTATTAAGTGCTTCACTGTTATGAACATTAACAAACGAAGATCACTGACATCATTTTGAGTCCTTTATAAATTAAAATCAAAATATTCTTTATTCAAAAGTAGACTTATAAAAATACTTTTGAACCGTCATTTTATAGAGTTGAATTATATGTGAAGCTAGATTACCGGATTGGAAAGCAGATTCTACCGAAAGAACCGGCAGTAACTGAGTAGTTACTCTTTTCCACCATTTTAATTACAGATTATATCAATAAAGTACAATTCAATTTACATATATCCTGCCTAAAATTAACATATAATAAATTCACACTTTTTTATCATTAATATGATCACATATTGAGAAATATTGATCAATATTTTTTGACATAAGCTTAAAATTTTTATAGGGCACGTTAATAATAACTACAGAATCTTATAGAAACGAATACCCCGCCCCAGGAAGGATGTATGAAGTGCGAAGTCGGAAACTAGGTGTTATTAGTTTACCTTTCTTGTTCTGTCTATACAATGAGTGCCAACGTTTCTTACAAAAATATCTATATTCGAGTGAATATCAACTATATGTTGAAAATGAAAAATATAATGTATTATAGCCTTCTGTATAGTATAGTTACTACCTTTTGGAAATGTATATTCTACCAAGAAAAACCGAAAAGAAACTCAGTAGTTACTCTTTCCAACCAATTTGAGTATGGGTATGTTACCATTGGTTTGTATATATTAATATATATCTACATCGTAGGGAAATTAGGATTAATGGAATTTCGATTAATCCCTAGTTTTTTGAACAAGTTCCGAAAGGGGATAGCTTCGATCAAACCAAGTGTTTTGTAGGACAAAGA
Organism: Vanessa tameamea; assembly: GCF_037043105.1. Classification (NCBI taxonomy): domain Eukaryota; kingdom Metazoa; phylum Arthropoda; class Insecta; order Lepidoptera; family Nymphalidae; genus Vanessa; species Vanessa tameamea. Next base: position 9,399,203 of record NC_087316.1, read on the forward strand.
TATTTTTTTATTTTACGTTGAATTATCTCAAGATTTAATTGCAAAATAACTTGTTAGTTACGTGAGTTGGTATATTTATGAGTGAGTGAGCTAGTAAATATTCTACAGAATGTTTTACAACCTTCACGATTTTCAGTCATTAGACAATACAAACCGCTATGTCCCTGCGTTTTAAATCTGTAATGTCTTCAAAAATATTCATTTAAATTTCATGCTGTAAAGGGCAATATTGATCCATATTAAATGCACAATGTATTTAAGGTATTTAATCGGATAAGTATTAATGCTGTATTGCTTAATATCGTTTCGTAAATAAGCCATTATTTCCCGTAAAAAGTAAGGGATAAAAAATGGTTATTGTGATTTATTTCTAACAGATAGACATACACCATCCAGAACTTTTTTGTAGACCTTTTTAAGGTGTACAATACTGTAGTACATTATTTCGATCTATCTCGTAGGGTTTAGCCAGCGTTTGCGATGTAAGCGAAAAAAGATATGTTTATTTACGACAATACATTAGAAATCTCTAAAGTTATCAGTGTTTCTCTACAATATTATGCATGTATTATATATATAAATCTTCCTCTTGAATTACTCTATCTATTAAAAAAAACGCATCAAAATCCGTTTTGTAGTTGTAAAGATCTAATCATACACAGGGACAGACAGAGAGCGGGAAGCGACTTTGTTTTGTACTATGTATTGATAAAATATCGAAATCAGATTACCTACTTTGATCTTTTTTATGTCATCATTAGTCGTTTTTCTTCTCTTGTAACTTTATACCGAGTGTTAAATTAAATGAAAAACCTTAATTTATTAAGTCATCAGTATTTCTTACGATTTAGCAACATTATTTCAAGATTCGTGTGAGGTCATAACAACAATTGCCTGCCTCTCACCCGCTGCATGCTATTGTGTTACGGTACAACAATTTCAACAATGTATTTGTTATAAATTACCGTGACATCGCTTCCGTCAATTCATATTCGGGGTCTGTTTCAATGGCATTTAGCTGTATCAATGAAATAATTAACCAATCATGGAACAATTTCATCGAATTCTCCGGTGGCTGCCGTCTCCCTCTGGCTAACAACATACGGGTATTGCTATCTCACTCGCCCTCTATGTATTTGAGGACGGTGACATTTCTCGATTGGGGCCTGTAAGGAGACTAACGCTCTTAATATTTTGTCGTATCAATACGAGACGATTTGATTTATTAAGGGCTTATTAAAGAAATTGGTATTGTATGGACTAGTAAGTATCATTCTATAGATCGAATAACTTATAAGTTTTAATAAAATAGAACAATATTTAAAATAATGATCAAAATATGGATTTAGGATTAGTTAAAGAAAAATCGATAAATTTAGTCAGAGAAAAAACCGTTAAAAATACCGGTGTGGGTGTTAAAATACAGGAAATAAATCGTATTCTACTTTGTGAAATTTCAAAACAGCATAGACTACATGTCTTAAGGCATACGGAATACCGTTTTAAGAAATCATAACTTGGTGTGTTAGGAAAACGTGTTTCTTAACGTGTTATGACGTCACTCATTTTGGCTCATTATGATTTGTGTCATATAGAATCAGGGCCTTGCTCGAGGAGAGACTTGGATCGAATGCCTCATCGTTTTATGACTTTTGAAAATATACAAAGTAAGTTTTTTTTTTAAATTTGACTAAAATTCTCATATAAATTGAAGTTTATTGGTAATGATAGCACATAGTTCTATTATATTCAATATTTGAGTACCTAATTATGGAAATTATGTACCTTTATGTTCATTTAATTTTTAAGAAATAAATGTAGCCTGAACTAATACAATTATGTAACATATAACATTCATTAAGTTCAGCACAATATCAGATAATAATTACAAATAAAATATTTTGACACTGTAAGGAGTATTAAACATTTCTTGTCAATGCACCACGATACTTGGAAACTAAGATGTCTTGCCCCTGTGTCCGTTATTACGCTGGCTCATTAGCCCTTCAAACCGGAAGGCAAAAACACTGAGCATTGCTGACGCTAAATATGTGGAGAATGGGTCGCACCTACACAGAAGGGCTTGTACAAATCACAACCACCAAATAGAGGTGTTCATTTCCTGTCCTACTTGTGCAAATATATTTAAAGAACGTAATTTTAATCAAGTCTCAATGCAAAGCAATGACGGACGGACCACGGACGCTTCTCAATACGCTGTGTTACAGTCAACGAATCGGTTTTATGTTCAAGTTTCATTTGATAATTGACATAATTTAATACATTTACTTATTGAGTGTCTCATTAAAAACTACTACCGGTCGGAAAAGAAAGAAAAACCATCTTAAGAAGAACCGGCTAAAGATCAAGACTATAACCTAATATTCATATTTATCCTGTATCGTTATACTTTAGAATGAAATGTAAATAATTTTGACATGTCTTGTTCGTTTTCTAGGAATTTGTGAAACATAATTTGTAATAATTTTTAACTACCTTAACAAAGTAACCAGCATAAAACCAATAAATAACTCTCAAGTCTCACCGGTTGATTGAAATATATACACCGGCCGGAGAATTTGAAGATGCGCGTGAGTCAGCGCACGTGAACCCTGATGTAACATACGAGTGCAATGCGACCCTGTATCTAGTGTAGAAAATTTCCAAAAAATATTAAAATTTAAAGAAAAAAACGTTTTCCTATTGGCAGTTCTCACTTTAAAAATAATATCCGTATATATGTAATACCTACCTACTGTCACTATAAAAATAGTTTTCTCTTTAAAAATCTTAAGAACACGTTTTTAATTTACACGTGTCATTAGTGCGTCCGCGGGATGGAACATTTCTGTACAAAGCGTTCCAATTTATCAAACCAACAATAATAGTTATCCATACTCTTTATCTAAACAAAAACCTACAATTTCTTCGCGTTTCTGGCGAATTGATGAAATAATATATATAAATCATACAACTCATTAATCAAATGACACACAAATATATGGATAGGACTCCAACGACTGAGGAATTCTTCATACGTTGTATGAATGTATATCTTATTAACACAGTAGCCTCGCTAGTAAAATAAGTAACTACTTACTTGTCAAGATGATAATGCAACATTTAAGTGGGCTTTAGTTCCATTCCACCTGCAATCGACTTAACAGTCATCTCCATTCCAAATACGGGCGATGAGTGTTCAGAATACTAGACCCGTATAAGGTCGAGTCCCAAAAGCGCTTTAATATTAATTGTGCGACCGCAAATTGCACATGTGCGGGTCTGTGAGGAGCCTCATTCTCACATGACAAAGACTTTCTACAAACTATATTACCTAATAAAACTGTTAATAAATTTTAATATTTTTGACTTTGTTAAACTATAGCATATAAAAATAAACTATAAATAAAAACATGTTTACAAAATTTAATTTATAATTCAGTCATTATATTACTCTGTATAAACTAATTTGTGTAAAATCAGTTACCTAAATATTTAACATTTATAGTTAGTTATAAGTCGGAAGTTAATTTAATCCCTTTCTGTTCTGTTTATTTGTCACTCAATGAAATATCTACAAAAAATATACAGAATGAAGACACAGCTTCAAGTAAACGGAAAAATTAAATAATTTTCAACAAGACCAGTTTAAAATTCTTATAATTTTCACTTCTTCCAGCAGGAATTACAATACATGCTCTCGTTTCAAAATCAAAACCCACAATCCAAATTCAGAAATATAATTTTTGCCTCTATTTATAAAGACTTATTACCAAAAAAATGTCTATTACATTTATATAAATTTATTATTGAATGTAACTCAATAACTACCAGAGTTATTCAAAATTCTGTTCACTAATAATATACAAATCTGTTAATTAAAATAATTTAATAATAATAGGATTACAAAAATTAGTTGATATAATAAATACGATTGTACAATAAGGACGCTTTATCTATACATATAATAAAATTGGAGTGTCTGTTTGTAATATTAAAATAACCGCGTTTTAATAAATGCATATATATGTATACATGGTACATATACCTAAATAACATTTTTTACAATTTTTGTCTGTCTGTCTATCTGTCTGTCTATTCGTTCCGGCTAATCTTTGGAACGGCTGGACCGATTTTGACGGGACTTTCACTGGCAGATAGCTGATGTAATAAGCAGTAACTTAGGCTTCTTTTATTTTAGAATTATATGTAAAATAATAATAAAGTCACGCTTTTTTATTAAATTCAAACGCGCACGAAGCCACGGGCACAGCTAGTTGCTTAATAAAAAAAGATATATATTTATTACGTGTATAGTTGACACATATGTGGTTTATTGTATTAAAGTGATAATTTCACACCTCTGTCTAATCACTGATACAGTCGCACAACACGTTGCCGGTGAGCATGCTTGTTTCTTCGAGCTACTGAGTACAACCGGCATGCTTGTTTCGGCGCGCTACTATAACACTTTGGTGACCTTTTTTCAATTATATTTATTGTTATTAACTGGAAGTCTAAATATATCTGAGCTGTTCTTCGCCATGTGTTTGACAGCCCTTAGTCTATTATATTATAGTTTTAATTGCTAATAAAGAATATATCACAACGTAATATGAATATTAGTTAAACAAATAACACACGTTAACACCACTCGAATTCCACACATAAATGAACAAATGAATGTAAATTTTCACATTTTCTTCGTTAAATTCATTGCTAATTATAGCACTCTTACGATCCCACTGAAATACTTCCGTGGAGTTAATTTTTTCACACTACTTCTTTTATGGGGGCCGGCTTTCGTAAAATTGATTGGAATTACAACTCTAATAGAAAGTGATTTAGAGTTCATATTCGCTTGTTCATATTTCTTTATAGCTTAGTATCCCTTCGCTCTTTCTGAATTTTAATGACCAATAAAATTAACCTCACAAATTTGTATAGTTGTTTCTTTGTAACATTGAGGAAGGTTTTACAAATTCATAATATTCTTCTTTTTATTAAATTTTATTGCATTCCTTATTATAAATACTATCACAGACATAATAAATCTATAATGTTTTCATAATATAATTTTTTTTTTTTTTAAAGGTAATCTATTTTTGTTTTGTAATTCTGGTTGTAACTGTCGAGTCATTGTTATTAAACCTTCATTAAAAACAACAAACGCATTTTCTAAATTTCTTATTATAAATTTAAACAATGAATGACTTAGAAATAAAATATTTTCTTATTAAACATTTTTTTAAGATGATTAAAAATATAAACATGTAGTTTAACTTGTTAATACACACAGGCCACACAACGCCTACAAAATGTCGCTCTATCAACTACCGAATTTAAGTTCATGGTCGCTTGCGCAGCAACTAAAGAGGCAATGTTGTGGAAGGAACTTTTGAATTCCATTAGTGCGTCTAATCAGGACTTAGTGTGTTTTAGTTTCTATGCTATTGACAATCAAAGTGAAAATTATTTAATAAAAAATAAGGACTATCGCAAACGGTGCAATCGCACAAAGTTAAACATAATTTTACTAAGAAAAATTTATAGGGAGAACAATAGATGTAAATTATGTATGCACCAAAGAGAAATATATGGATTTATTCACTAAAGTTGGAAGAGTCCAAGAGTTAGGTTTTAGTATCTAAGACAAAAAAAAATAGGGGTGTTAAAGCGAACTTACTGGAAATATTAATGGAATTAAACAAAATCAAAACAAAACCTTAACATTAGGAAAGAACAAATAATACTCTAACCTGTACATACCTGGTACGATAATCGGGGGAAGTTGAACTGCTGGAGAAAATATGGATTAGTATTGGATTTTGAGGTACTACAATTAGTACTACGAATCACAATGCTTGTTTATTTCTCTCCTTTTAGATCCTTTTTATATAGGTATATTGATATTACTAGCATCAGCAGATAACGCGACGCGAATTTGTTTTGTTTCTAAAACCGTTCACGTAGGTACTCAAATTAGGCACATTTACAATTGTTACAAATATTCCATAGAAGAGTTTTGACTTTTTTTAATACTCATTTTCTTGTCCCACTATGTCTAAGACTCAATCTACTTAACGACTAACTGCTTAACGGATTTTATTTTAATAGAAATAGCGATACAAGAGGATGTATAGTTTTTTCAGGACGACATTAACCAAATAGTACAATGTTCATGTTGTATATTTTGTGATTATATGTTACTATATAAACTCTGTCGGAGAAAAACACATCGATCTTTAGGTCGTTTTCCTGGTAAACGTTACCTACACTGTAACCAATAAAAAAATGTTTTGTTTATTTATTAGATTTGTATACCTCAAAGGCACCTACTATGCCTTCTAACCAAATATATGTTTGGTAAAATACAAAAAGTCATACTAAAAGAAAAATACGATTGAAAAATGATAAATATATAGGAATTTTAAATGAACATGGCTATTTTTATTACTACCAGTATTTAAAACGGGATATTTACCATATTTTTTATTTTTATTTGGTGGAGCTCGATATTTCGACATTATCTACGAATGTCTTGTTCTCGTGAACATGTAGGAAATTATATATTCGATGTTATCAACAATTTAACGTAGCAAAAATGGTTACTAAGTCTTCCTAATGGGTTCCGTGAATTCTTGCCCGCAATCTTGTCGTGTCGAATTTTCCCTCCCAACATATTATGAAAATGAGGGAATAGAGAGTGCACCAGTGTCTACGCACACACATTATTTATTTATTTAAGGGCACTAGTCGTATACATATTTCATAACGGCTAAAAAACGTATTTAAATTATTCTTTATATATATATCGGTAACAAATGTACATAATACATTAGACAGCGACGTGTTGTAAGAAAAGGCTAGACTGACTGGCTAGACTTTATAAGGACGATATAATAATAACTGTTATTACTTATTAATTTAAACAACCAAGGTTGTACAACCACGTGTAGCAATTTATTTACAACTAGCGACCCGTCCTGGCTTCGCACGGGTGCAATGCTGATACTATAAATCACAGTTTTTTAGTCATTAGACGATACAAACCGCTATGTCCCTGCGTTTTAAATAATGTCTTCCAAAATATTCATTTAAATTTCATGCTGTAAAGGGCAATATTGATCCATATTAAATGCACAATGAATTTAAGGTATTTAATCGGATAAGGATTAAAGCTGTATTGCTTAAAATCGCTTCGTAAATAAGCCATTATTTCTCGTAAAAAGTAAGGGATAAAAAATGGTTATTGTGGGTTATCCCTAAGAGATAGACATATGCTATTCTAGACTTTTTTGTAGACCTTTATAAGGTGTACAATACTATAGTACATTATTTTGTTCTCTATCTCGTTGGGTTTAGCCAGCGTTTGCAATGAAAACGCAAAAAATTGTGTTTATTTACGACGTCACGTTAGAGCAATCTAAAATTATCAATGTTTCTCTACTATATTGTGCATGTATTATACATATAAACCTTTGTCTTGAATCTATCTATCTTTAAAAAAACCATATCAAAATTTGTTGTGTAAGTTTAAAGATCTAAGCATACAGACAGACAGCGGTAAGCGACTTCTATGTAATGATGATTAATGTCTTAATCCAACACGCATCACGGCATCAAGCATAACGGTTGTTTCCTAATTGTACGTTATTTTAAATTTGCAATGAACTCTAATATTATCAATAAACTATGTGTTTTATTCTAACTAGTAAATATGTAAACGTACAATAAGTTATTTGAATTCTTCTTTAAGAAAACAAATAATAAAATTCCAATTGAGTAATTTTATCACTTTATAGTTAATGCCTTTTGTTATTTTTAGAGATGAGATAAATTTAAAAAATATATTTCTTCAATTGCTTAGATACAGTGCTTGATCATTACAAATTGAATCAGTTGTGAACAAGTCGAATCTACTAGCAAGCACTTTACCTGTAGGTAACTACCACTAAATTAGATTACCGGCTCACCCTCGCAACAGGCCCGAGGGTGAGCCGAGGGTAAAGTAAACGGATGCGATCAAGGTGCGGGTTAGCTGCCATGAAAATATTTTACAAAATAAACAAGTTATACTTGGTATTATAAGTTGATAGAAATAGAAATAAATAATAGAAAATCTTATAAAATTATAGACTTGCCTATACCTACTTATAAAATTTGTCTTGACTGGCTATCCACGCATAGACAAACTTATGAATCTAAAAAGCTGAAATTTAGCATATTGGTTTATTTTATAACGTAAGCATCCGATAAGAAAATATTTTTGGAAATCACACAGTTTCACAGATGTTTTACCACCGAATTTGTCTTCCGAGTATATTACGAGTATATATACTAAATAAATACGGAAACAAATCAGGCCTTTTGGCAGCGGGGGCCAGATTAAACAAACCTGTTGCTTGAAATTGGAACGTAAAAATCTCACAGCGATATTTCAGTCGCAGCCTAATTTACCGGAGGAAAATAATTTACAACGTTTTGTATTGTATGTAACTAAACAAATACAAAGTTGTAATTGAGTTTCTCATTTTATTTAAAAGTTGTGAAGCTATTTAATATGAAATAATTGTTGTTAAATGTTTACCTATAATCACTATAAACGCGATGAACTCAAAAATTACCAAACGGTTTTTATACGGCTATCACAAATGGACGAAGTGGTTCATGAGTAAGGTTTCGATGTATATTTCATCAAGATTTGGTGTAAATTGGCTGAAATATGATGATGATCGTTGAAGTCGCCGAAATAAAATATGCCGACCTAGAGATGTATATGATAAAAACGTTTTACATAGACCCTTATTCTACTTGTGCAAAGCCGGGTTTAGTAGCTAGTAAATAATCTTCAGAAGTAGCTTTATTAAAGCATATATAAATATACATTTAAAAAAATCTTTTCATACAGTCACATAGTATGACATATTCAAGTTATTACCGAAATTTTTAGATTTTGTATCAATTTTATTAATAAGTATAACGTTAAAAGAAAAGTTTATGTAGTTGCCGAGGGGTCGAACAAAGCCGGTGTTACGGGCAAGTGTCTGTCACATCCCGGTTCGTATTCTAGAGGGACGGTAATGCCCGGATAACCGGCGACGGGGGACGGGACTTAAACGCCGCGTTACTGTAATTGGCAATCCCGCGTTAAGTACCCAATTAGCAAGCCAGACTTTCAATTTACTTCTATCTTCATTCATTTTTTATTTTAAATTAAACTCTTTGAGAAAATTAGTAACTCTATACCTGAAAAATTGTGCATTGATTTTGAAAATAACTAAAATAACTCTAGCTATGAAAGTCACACTATAAGCTGCATATGTTGAGATATTGTTTAAAATTTACTGTAAATTGTCAAAATAATTCAAAACATTGGTAATTTTGTGTTTGGACAACTTTAATAATTCGAAAACTTCAACAGACTCATTTTATATATTATAATTAGTTCAATATTTTGTAGGTTATTTCCCTTTGACAAAATTAGCAACTCCGCCTCTGTTTGAGTTATTTTGTCTACAGTAATAATATGTCTTCATATAATTACTTAGGATAGCGTTTTCAACATATATAGATATATATGTGTTTCAGAAAGGCAGATTAAATCTGAAAATATTTTACTGACGCCCTATTCTAGTTTAGCTATTTTTAAGACATTTAGTTTGCTACAGTCACTGACAATATTTCGATGGAATATATTTATATATTGTTTTTTATTTTTGATAAAAAAGGTGATTGCTATTTGTTAATTCTTTGTTTTACGTTTAGACGGATTAGTAGGGAACGAATGGGATTGTGTTTTTTAATTAAACGTTTGATACAAATTTGGTTAGTAGCGTTGTATTATAGAAGTCTATTCTATTTTATTCTATTCTAGACTAAGAATACAATTTTTTGTTTATAAGTGACATCAGTTACCGAAATATATTTGTAAAGGGTTACGTAATCTATAGAAAATATATTTAATATTATAATCCAACTTGCCATGCCGATATCTCGAGGGGCGAATAAATTGCCGTCACGTGCAGTGCCGTCAATAGTTTATACCTTAGAGCCGCAGTTGTCTATTGACACGTCGAGCTCAAACGATAGAGAGATTACGCAGACGAATTAAATAATATAGAAAGCTAATATTCGTCATTGTATGTTTATAATCTGTGGTAATTATAAAAATGTTGAACTTTTGGCTGTATTCAATGTACTCTTTTTTTTAACGTTTTAAATTCTTCGGCTTCGTATTCCAAGTTTCAAACACTTTTTTAATTGGTCTATGGTATGCTATGAACACGAAATATATTATAATAAAAGTGAATTACGTAATTATGTCTATTCAAATATAAGAGTTGTGACAGGCTATCTTGGGGAATGGCGTTTAGGACGGTGTTTGAAGTGCGCCTTTTAGGGAAATATGGCTAATTAAGCTAGTTTGATGCGACATATAGGTATTGTAGTGTACACGGATATATATAATAATAATAATATCCATTAATTAGTAATAGATTAATATTTTATATAAATTTATATTATCTGTGTATTTATGCATCTGTCATCTCGATTGACATACATCGCAAAAGCGCGGGAAATTGTTGTAGGTATATAAATTGGCGCGCTGTGAAAACGGTGTGTGTGCACAGGGAGCTTATAATTAAAATATAATATATTTATATCTTATTCATAAATCGACCGGACTTGTGAACTTTACACATATTATTATATATATATAAAAAAAACTTAGTTAAATTGTATCTTACTTGCTAAATGCGCCATATTATATCGCCGACGTGTCTTTTGTTTATTAACAAGCTTTGGCACTTTGATCTGTCAGGAGTTCGAGAAAGTTCCCGGACTGAGGGGAAGGTATAACAAGTTGGAAAAGTTGAAAACTCGTGATCGAAACTTCATCCCTTATAGTTGTTTGTTTGTAATACTTTACGTTCTCAACTTACAGAATTGCCATTCTAACTCTGAATTATTAATTTTAAAAATATTCGAACAAAATATACTCGTTTGAAGTGTTTTGTTATTAAAACAAATAATTATTTTCCTTGGTATCTCTTTCTTTTTTTGAGATTAAAAAAGGATAGCAAGTGTTTTAGTGGAAATTGTAGACCAGAATGGGTGTAATCATTTTGATGAAGTAATTAAGATTGAAATATAGTCTACAAACATAAAGTGTACCTAATGGCAAGTTGTCCGAGCAAACTATTGTAGTTACCTTAATATTTGCTTGTTTTTTCTTAAGTCCGAAGTCCCTACCCCGACCCAAATTGAGCGTACGTGATGAAATAAGAATAATGCTTTCTCCTCAAAAGGAGAGAAGTCTATGAGTTATTTGCTCAGTTTTTTTAGGAGCTATAAAAATAACATCAATTGTATGGTCATTATTTATATGATGCTTCAATAAATTCATAGGACTACAGTTTGTAATAACATTAATTTAAAATGTTATGTATAAAACAATTTTTTTAATCACAATATTTTTTTAAATTCATTTAATTATCGTGATTATTCACAATTGACAATTGGATTGTTGAATTAAAAAAAAACCTTGACAAAATTAAAAAAATATACAAATACATATAAATGAACGTCAATTCCGAAATTTATTTAATTAAACAAAATAAATCAACAAATTAACGAACTATGATGAAACATATAGGTAGATATAAAACAAATAATACTAAAATAAAAATGAGCTTAGGTTACATGCTACTCGATGGGTCGCTGCTGAAACACGGCCCGGGACTACTATGGCGTGTACGCTGCCAGGGATGGGCCTGTTAGCCCCAGATAATCTGCAACAATATAAATGTATTAATATTTACATGTGTCTTCGGACCCAAATATATTACAAGGATAAGCTTATAACACCACGTTTCCGACTCCTCGAAGTCAATAAATCCTTCTTGGGGCAAGGTATCCGTTTCTAAATTATAAATTCAAATCAATTTTAAAACATTACTATAAAAAAAAGTTGTCTAGTTGACTTCCAGGCAGGATATACATATACATATGTGTAATTGTATTTAACTAACATAACTTTAAAATTTTGGAAAACAGTAACTACTGAGTTTCTTGTCGGTTTTTCTCGCTAGAATCTACATTCCGAACCGGTGGTAACTTCACTCGATATAGTTTTGTATGATGACGATTCGAAAGTGCTTGTAAAAACCTACTTGAATAAAATATAATTTGTTTTGATTTTGATTTGGAATGGCGTGCTTTGGATCCAATCCGCATTGGAGAAACGTGGCGAATATTCTCCAAAACCGAGTCCTTACGAGGACAGGAAGCTGTGCCCAGTTATTGGATCATTTACCGGCTGTTTCTTTAATGTGATACCGTGAGGATTTACAATTTCGCGGATTATATATTCTCGATCTGAATAGAAAAGAGCCTTGATATCGCCTTCATCGGCTATAATGAGGCGACAAAATCGGTACGCAGTTTACAGTAAAAAATACCAGAACTAAATGAGGTAAATCATAACTGACACTATATTTTAGGCTCCATTGCTAAACTACAAACTAAACTATAACTATCGACCTAATTATTTAAGCGACGCTATCCATGTTTATGATACATAACAGAAATAATTATCTTTATAGTAATTTCTGTTGGAATTAATGACTCATTGCAGAAAACTAAAAATTAATCTCAGGTTCTATCAGTCCGATCTGGTAAAATATTTTTACGTTAGATAGCTTATTTATTGAAGAAGACTACAGACTCTATAATATTACGCTGCGGCCCAAGGGGGCGGAGCAGTGACGTTTACGCGGATGAAACCGCATGAAGTAACTAGTAATTAATGAAAATAACTACTTATATCTTGTATATTTAAGGATTGTTTATTATAATTCCTTCGTCGATTGTAATAGGATGTTCTCCCATTTCACCTCCTTGACATTGAAATTTCCAAAAATCCTTTCATGGTGTGTTACAGAGCACCAGCCGAAAAACAAGAGCTTCGGTATAACATATATATATATTTTATGATATCGGTAGGCGGACGAGCAAATGGCAATAACATAAACATACATGTTTATGTTATGCTACAGAAATAAAGATGCGATGATACAGAACTTGTCCAGAGCTATAGTGCAGACTCTTTGCGGCGCCGATTGCTGAATTTGTCAGGTTCATATTTCAACAGTGAATGTTCTTTAATCACCGTATATATAATAAATACTGGACTAACCGTTTACATGCCACTTTTTATAAAGTTTTATAGTCGGTTGAAGGAATGGTAGGAAAAAGATAACTGACATAGAAATGGTCCTTACGCTCTTTCATTTTTAAAGAGCTGATTCAGTACAACAGTTGCGATTCGCAGAGAGCGCAATTTAGGTTTATTAAAATAAATGTTTATTAAATAACATTAAAAAATATATATGTTCTTATTGAAATATATAGGGAGACACGTAAGATACCATAGAAATGAAATAGAATACTGGTGAGAAGCGTAACGGCATGAGATACGGTTATAAGAGCATCATCTCTTGCCGTCACGGCATGTGAGCCGTTGTTACTCACTCACATAAAAAAATGTTCAAATTTCACCCCGAAGCAAGCAAGCAGCGTGTGCCTCCTTGTTTTTCTTTCATTGAGGCCATCGATTGGAATTTTGTAGCCTTACAAATTATGTAGGTAAGGATTGCGTAGCATTACAGTTCAAGTGATCTAATTGTTTATTTATTTTATACAAGTTAAAATTTCTAATAATTAATCATATGAATATCAGACTTAATAAAATGTTTTTACTTTATTTCATTTAATATATTAATGTAATATGAAAAAATGTAGTATTTTTTAAATTTATATTTAATTTAAAATGCGAAACAAAACATAAGTAAACAGTTCAACTGTTCATCAAAAAATAACTACGATTTTTTTAATACTTAATAATAATTAAAATGAAATATCCGATTCATACAGCTACCTTAATCCTGCTCTTCGACGTGTTGCTCACAACTGGTTGTCGTGGGTGTCTAGGGGTATCGATTGAAGTTAAAAAGGGACCGCACTAAGCACGTAACATCAGGAACGAACGAGACATAAAACAACGTTCCAAGAACAAGATAGCATCAAGAAATACGTCGAAGGAACGAGACGACGCAGGCGCACCATCAATAAAACTTTTTTATACTTCTTGTTCCATTGTTGCTCGTTATTTATTCATAACACCTTTGTCGGCGTTATGTCGCGCTCATTAAGGCTAAATAACTTTTAAACGGTCTATTGCAAGCGGCTTATGACAATTAAAGCAATTGTTAACATTAGCAATCTGATTATATAATTTGGCTACCATTTAAATGACGGTAGCGTGTGGTAATTAGGTGGTCGATTATAAAATGAGGTTTATAATTACGTGTTCTAACATAATTGTACATTAGGTGTAAGAAATGTTTAGATTCGATATTTATTATTTGATTTAGAGTCCGTAAAATACATGAAATTTTTTATGTGATAATGATTTCGTAACTTGTTTAGAAAAATATTGATAAATCAATTTTATCATAAGTTAGGTACTTTAAACAGTACTCGTACTGAATACAATAAACTGAAATTAAAAATTAATTAAAAACATTTATTTGTAAAAACTCATCCAGACATCAAAGCAGGTGGGTATAATGGACTACCTAACGCAAAAAGTTTTATCCAAAACTGGTATGGTAGATCGTAAAAATAGCGCGTTCCACTAAACAAATAAAATCGTCGGTTATATATATATATTAGTATAGATACAGATGACCACCCGATTTTATTAAGAATTAATACTTTGCGAGGTTTTTTTATGGAATAAGTACCAACGAGCCAAGGTTCACCTGATGGAAAGTTACTACAACAGTCATGAACATCTTTAATACCAGGAGTCTTGCAGAAGCGTTGTAATCTTTAAGGAATAACTAGGCTCTCATCTTGAAGGTTCCCAAGTCGCAAGAAAAATCGCCGGCGCAAGGATTAAAGTTCGACTTCGGTGATTTTCTGTAAAATGTATAATGTAATGCTGTAACGACTTCTCTGTACACATTTTGGAGACCTACAAAATTCTCTATTTCTATTCTGTGTGGTTGTTAAACTTTTGTCGGCGGTGGTTTTGATAGCGCATACACCAATATTTTTTCTCTGACTACATCGGCACGTTAAGCTACATTTCAATGAAAGATTCTTTAAGTACTTTATAGCCTATTTCAATCCTGAAACTATAAACGAAAATAATATATTATTTCCATATCAGTAGTACTAATCCGATTAGTAGTTTTTGCGAAAAACCAAACAAAACAACAAACAAACAAATATCATATTTTTATAATATTAGTATTATAAGTAAGTACATTCTAACCCAATCAAAAAACAATATAAAAAAAAAATATAATAATTGTGAAAACTTCGTTCAAATTGAGTTACTTAAATAAAGGTTCCATGTATTCAGGATACCAATTCTACTAAAAAATTCTCTTTATCGCAATTGAATAGAATCGTATAGGTACGTTGCCGTTCAGCCAATTTCCTATCCTACTAACACTACGGTCCATTTACTTTCCGGTTGAAGTCGGATCAAAATATAACCGGGATCGTATCATGGCCGATATAAATAAGTAAATTGGTCCTCAGTTGATTAAACTGAGTTTTATTTTTGTGAGAAATAAAAACGAGAACGTATTATAACTGTTATAAATTAGCAGAATTGATCCTTAACCAATACACGTAGTTTTCAATGAACTCTAAAAATGTAATTAAATAAACTTTAACCACAATTTCAAGCAAGGAAGGTCAAACTCAGTAAGACAATGGATTAAAATATACGTAGGATTAATTGCATATTCATGATGTGGTCGCGTCCTTCCGACACGTTGTATCTAGATTAATTAGCTGCTAAAGTATTCAGAGCACACGCCACGTCACTCTTATCTTCCTGATGTTGATGGAATAATAATGATCAGGAAATTGCAATATTCATAAGAATATCGCTTCTATGTGCAAGCACTTCATATTATGTATATTTGATATTACGAGCTGCACATGAAGAGGTTACGCGGTAGCAAAATATTTATCTATATGCGTTATTTGCTATAGGTATAAAATAAAATACCTCTGTATATGGAATTGATGAAACGAGTACTTAATATACAATAAAATAAATAATGTTTAATATAAATGGGAAAAATATATGTGTCGAAATCATAAGTCATAATTTTAAGACTTTAAAAAAATTATCATTGTTTTTGCTATAGAAACGTTCCACTCCGGTGAGTTGGGGTTTCAAAATTTTGCCGTGTGATGTTTTAACAGAATGGTGCGAATAGCATACCCCTGATATATATTTTCATTTCTTCTAATATATAAAACCTATGTTACTTAGTGGTTATTGTTTTGGTGGGTATATATAAGGCCACTAAAAACAAGTGGTACCCACTCCGCCTCTCCATCACGGGATCGCTTGCTCATATTACCGTAATACCCCGACGGTTGGCCCACCTATGTGGGCTTCTAAGTTAGAGGGTTGCACAGGGTTCAGAGAACTCGTTCTACTCCCGGTGACGCTTAATTTGGGGGGAGAAGATGCGCATAGAGCCAACGTCTTGTCCCCAAACTTCTTCGACGGAGCGTGTCAGCATAAACACAATCTTCACTTCGCTTCCGCTCCACGGCCTCTTTCTGTGACATATGACTTTCGCTAAATGAGAACATCTCTATCCACCACCTCGAACTGACCTTCGCCGAATATCGCCACCAGGGAATGCCTCTGGGCCCCCATGCAGCACATTCCATCAGACTGTGACGCGCCGTGTCTAATGCGGGCCACACTCGTGGCAAGAGGGTTTCAGCTTCCGCCTCTGGTTCAAGTACTTACCGAAGCAGCCATGTCCGGTAAGAGCCTACGTCAGCATGTGAGCGACTGCAACTTTGTTCTACCTAGCGACCTAGCCTCCTGATGGGGACCCCAGGTCTTCCTCCCATTTGCGAATCTGGGCTCGGTGGGCAAGAGCCACGATGAGATATATACAATACCGTATGTAATATATATATAAACCGTATATAAAATATAACATTATAGATTAAAATTTATATTTTATAGTTATAGTTTAAAGCGCTAATCGATCTACCAAACCGAGTAGAATTAGAAAAATATTTTTTCCTTTGGTAACACGTTCGCTACGACCCACAGAGGCGGAGCAGTAAAGTTAGATGCGGGTGAAAACACGCGGCATAGGTAGTTTATAACAAAATCAATTAAATTGCAACGTTAGAAGTTAAGCACATTAATTAAGAACAACCGTCTCGAATATTCTGATCACCGACTCATCGCTCAATTCATCAATACATAAAGGTAGAAATATTAGAGATAGATCAAATTTATAACCGTGCAAATAGCGTTAAATCTTAAATTTGTTCGTGCACAAACCATGACAAAAACCGTAGCAGTATTCACAATTCCGTGTTAAGCATCATACAGAAATGAACAGTCAGTTGCCGCGTGGTAGAGAGATATACGGGCACTATTTCTACATCATTAGCAGAGATCGCTACCTGAGCTGGTTATTACAAATTTTGGAAACCCTGTAACCATTTTTAGGAAATCCGATATGGATCAGCTAAAGCATCCCCAAGGTTTGTTGTCGACAGACGGCCGGCCATAAAAGTGTTTCTACAGATAAATCAAAATCAATTATAAAATAATATAAAACGATTATAACGAAAATACATTATTTGAGTAGACTCATAGTATAGTTTCGTTTGAATCTATTTATTAATTTATAACGTATACATCAATATTTTGTTTTAATTTAATCGCTCAGTGCATTAATAAAGAGTACTAAAAAATATTAAGATGCTTGGAACTTCGATTTTAAACCACAAATAATCTGAGAAACGTTATCAACAACAACAAGTTGTGACGGTCTCGTGAGCGAATTGTCGAGTGAAACTCGGCTTTCTATTGCGGTTTGCGCACGCGCACGAACCGCGGAGGCGCACACATTTCTATTAGCAATCATGAAACAAACGTCACGACTGACGAGTTCTCACGAAATATGGCGTACATTTTACGTTGCATAATTTATTAGAGATTAAGAACAAATTGTTGAATAACAAACACGGCGCTCTCAAATTGTTATAGTCTGCGTGGCTGTTACAGTCTTGACAGCATTCGCTTCGAGAGCACCAACAATTTCCTCTTTGCCTTCGTCCACAAATGATGATGATCGTAACGATATCCTCCTGGCCTATCACAACCACGACGGCATTTCTACATACAAGCAACTAAAGTTGAGATTAAAAGAAGTATAATAAAAAACAAGATGCTCTCAATATACTGTAATTTTGTAAGTCTATAGGTAGGTAGACTGGCAAATGGTCATCTTATGGTAATTTCACGTCACGCTACCATTGGCGTGGAAAGAAATATTAGGCATATTCATCACCTATGCGCTGCAAACCTTAAGAACTAATATGTCCGTTATGCCTGTAGTCACATCACCTCACAGGTAACCGTAAGGCAGTAATATATGAAGACTTAGGCAGATTGACAATACATTATTGCTGTTTTGACTGCCCCGTTGGTCTTCTGAAATTTGGAAGTGTGAACACTCTCGTGCCTAGGAAATATTATCAACAAATAGATTAACCAAGACGATACCCAAGGAACACTTATGCAGTTGCGGTGATAAAATAGGGCAAGGCGGTGCAGTTTATCAGGACCCCAAAGCCGAGGCCCTTTCAGCTGAGTTCAAAATCGTCAAGGTCAACCAAGGATTGAAGTAGGTAAGCTAGTATAGACGAATTTGCAGAAATTAAAGCGCGCAAGAGATGATTTTGACTGATAATTCTATTTTCAACCTTCTAATTCTGTCCATTGACCGTTTATTTGTATCGACATCCTCGTTTAATTAATTATTCATTGTTATTTTTTTATTGTGTCCGTTTGAAAGTTGTTAACCACGTGGAAAGTGGAAGCATGATTCTGTTTTTTTTTCCAATGCACCGTACACTGCACCACTGCACAGATTCAAGCTTTGTTGTTAAGCTATTCACTATTCGCTGAATAATGTTAATTTTTTGAAATTCTTCATATAAATATTTAGTCGTAATTGTACTTTTCAAAGAATGAATATGCTTAACCAATCGGACCCCAATTTGAAGCCCGAAGAGCGGAAATTTGCGCGGGATATATTATACATATAGTGCATAAATGTGCTGTAGCTGTGAATTATTTATCTGTCTCTTCAAATTTGATTGCCATATTGGATATGTATAATTTCATAAAATAATTTAACGTAGAGAATTTCTCAATGATTTATGATCTTATGATGATGCTTATGATCTTTCTCCTCGACCATACACCTGCACTCGCGTGAAATCAAAACCGATTATAATTTGTAGGCATAACTTGTGCAATTGTCCTCAGCTGAAAACAAAAGAAAGATAAAGGCTTTAAGCTACAATCAATCCGCTTTATGGGATAAAATATTTACAAATAATTCCAGTTAATTTTAATTTTCAATTAGAATGAAAATCGGTATATTCTGCATAAGGATTTTATTAATATTTATTATACACGATATTAATTTTTTACTTTTTAATGTTTTAATTGACTGTTTTAAACTTGTTTAGTTTTTAATCATATTTTACTAACAGTAAGTTACTTATTAATACAGTAATTATATGCAAAATACAATAATAAATAATTGAATTCACACGAACTAAAACAGTACATAAAACCAACACTTTGCAATGCAAAACAAATAAATATTATAGCAATAAAGTGTAAAACTATTTACGGTCCGATTCGGGCTGCGGGGACGACGAGGCGGGAAATGGGGAGGGGGGGAGTGTAGGCCCGCATCTATAGTTTAGCGCCTACGTAATAATTAATAGTAATGGTGCATTACTCAACAAAACAATATTCTTTGATGTACTAAAAACTGGCAAAGATATATATATATATATTTTATTATTGTTCAAACTCTATTTACATAAGAATTACTAAAATTACGGACTTAACTTTGTACAAAAAATTAAAAAAAGTTATGATAGCGTGGCACATATCCAAATTATGCCTTTATCCCATTTGTAATTGATACATTTGGACCTTGGAGTAGTAGTGGAAAATCCTTAATTAAATGTTTAACACCTCGCCTTATCGTCTCCACTGGTGACAGGAATATTTTGGACAGAGGATCAGAATTGTGATTCAACGGGGAAATGATAGCAGTAGCACAAAAATATATTAATAAACTAGTATACTGCACTAGCATTGACTTTCTACATTTATTTGTATATCACTCAAAGTTTCTGCTTTCAAAATAAACAATGACTTCATTTGAACAGTAAATATGTAAGATCGAATCGATATCTAAATAAATGTTAAGCTGTGTATGAGTTCAGGCATACAATTTACTGATTATTGCAGCAATGCAGACTTGTAGCTTGATACATACACGCCAGCTTTGTTCAAAGGTTTGGAGCCCTGGGAATTTTTATACAAATGAACAATGAGAAATTGAAAATGTTTTGAAAAGGTATTATGCGAGTGTGACGGTTTTGTTCTTTGATAGAACGGATGCGTTATATATTAACTACAAAAATACACTGCATTGTTTATACCCCTTTCTTGAAGAGGGCTCAGGGTTTTATTTATTTGTTAGAAGTAGACCGACTGGCAAATGAGCGAATGGGATGGTAAATATTTCTTACAGTGTTAATGGCTGTGGGTGGCGATTACTAACGATCTGGCGGCCTGCCATCGTTGTTTTGACATAAAAAAGAAGTCACATTGATTAAAGAATCACACTCTAAACAACATTTATATAGGTGTCGTTTTTATATCAAAATGAATGTTAGTTTGTTGACCCCTTATGCACAAAACTATGTATCTGATTGTGTTTAAAGTTAGTCGAGTTATTGTGAGCGATGTTGAGATATTACCATCGACGTTTGTAGGTGGCGCACGACTCGTGTAGGGTACTTGCTTCTCTCTATTTCTGTCTCACTCTTTTTGCCACTCACTCTTTCTTCCTCTCTCTTCACAAACAAATGTTAAGTGAAATTAAAACTCGGGATTTACCAACAAAGAAAATACCTTTAATTAATCATTAGTAATATTTCCAAAAAACATGTAGGTACAATAAAAATTATGTTTTTATTATCTATAAATGTCTGTATCTCCATTTTCTTCTTCTAAATAACTTTTTGATGATTGATTAAAAGGATTTTGATATGCTTTTCAGTAATAGAAAGATCGATAAACGAGGAAGATTCGTATATATAATTTGTAAATATTTTGTACAAGATTACTAAACTACGGCGATGTTATCCATAACAATTTTAGTGGCTTACAATGCTCACGCTACCTCAACCTTGGGAGATACATCAAAACAATTTACTAGAAAATCGTATGACTTTAGTAAGCCTACAGAAAAGTCTGCATGTACATATATAATAACAAGTATGAAGGTAAACTTATAACATCGTCAAGGTAAACTCAAAATATTTATTTTTAACTATTGCAAATTTTAAAAAATTATAGCTCGCTTTTAAAAAATGCAAAGGTTTTAAATGAATAATTGTTTATTAATTTATTATTTAATAAATATTCAATTAATAGTTTTTTCAAATTAATAATTAATCAGAGATAAACTCCGATTGATTATTATTATTAATACTTATCTAGATGAGTCCAGTTCGTTACTTTGGACATTCAATATAGATAAAATAACCTTTAATCTTATTCGCCTGAATGAATACTTTAGATGATACCACCAAGCTAAGTGCCACAAAAGAAATAATTTGGTACAAATCGGGTGGTAATAATAAACTTTTGACCTTGGCAGTTAAAACTACGCAAATCTGAATCTATGTAAGTATACGCCGTTGCATAATTTTTGATATTATTCATATTTCTCATTTATGACCTTTATACATACTAACTAGTCGACCCAGCCACACGTTAATGTGGCTACGTTATACTTTAAAACACGCTGTATATAACAGTACAAATTTCATGATAAATATTCTGCGGTTTTTGCGTAATGCGCGTTCAAATATACAGCGATATTATTGTAGATAATATATCTGGATAAATAAACGTTATAAAATAAATATACTACTTAATATTTAGCAAGATGCTAAGCGTACTTCATATCTTTTTTACTAATAAATTGTACCCAAGCGAATCCGGTGCGGGTCGTTACTTAAAATACAAATTAATATCTGATTTTCACTGCACATGATAGCTAAGTTATTTTTTCTTTGTATACCCATACAGGAAGGGAAAAATAATGCATTTTTTGTATCTATTTTATTTCTGGTAAGTTAAATAAATAAATTAAATATATAGATATATAATTATATTTAATACAGACGCAAATACCAGACCTTATTTATTCTCGGTTTAAAAGAGGAACATCACAATACATCCAAAAGCGTAAAGGGTTATGTCCTATTTTATTTAAAGCTTCTACTTCGACGTTTTAACATACCCATGAATAAATTTCTCGTGTACTTGTGTTAGTGTAACGTGTTATCGTAGACGACGGCGAGCCGGAGGCGAATCATTCTGTTTACCAATACCGCGCCGGCCATTACCAATGCAAATGACAGCCTATTGAGCCGCTCGTTCCGTAAGCGTTGACAGAACAAATGAGTAATTTCTTTTTATTTTATTTTTCTAGGGCAAGTCTATTTCTGTTTCTAAAGTTAGATTTTCATTTGCTTTATGTTTGTATTATGACTTTGAGGTTGTACCTGATATATTAATATTAAATATAGATTGAAGAAAAAAATTAAAGAGAACGTAATTGGTCATTAAGAAGATACATAATTGGCATATTTTTTATAAAGCTAGTATCCGTATTTTATCGTATATTTAGACACAATCAAAAAATTATATTCGTAAATACAATATTACTGCTTTGCTAACGGTAGGTACCTACGTTCAAATTTTCGACAGCGTGTTTTGCTCGCGTGTCGAACGCTATCATTGTGTGCGGTCGTTTCACTGCGTGTTTATCGCTACGCTATTATCCATTACCTCTTTTGCTGGACTTATGTACGAAGTTTGTGTTATAATGAAGCAATGTATAAAATATTGTATAAGAAACGTGAGTCGTATGTGTAGTTGTGTGAGCCGTGAGCGACGTGTTAGCAATCAGCTCACCTTCGCACGACCTCGTGTTTCGACACCGGCCGAACAACTAGTTATTGTTCTGCTGAAGGTTTGCGCCGAGCTGCGCGCGCGCTGATTACTGATGAGCTCTCGCTCGACACATTCTATTTTTAAAACGGATTTTCTTGTTTTTTTTTCTTTAGAATGTTAAGAATTGACGCATCTAAAATACCTTTAATTATTAAAATAAGAATATTATCTAACCGTAATAGCCGATATCAATTATTATACAAAAAAATATATACGTGAATAACTAAACAGTTGCGGAACAAAAATGTTTATGACATTTTATTAATTATTTTTTTTTTTTTTTATTTTATAAAATATGAAGAGTTTCTTAAAACGAATTTATACCTCGTTATATTTATAAAGCTAGCACATCAATTATTTATTACTTACTGTCAAGTAACAATTAGATTCTACAATTACACCGGTATTACTTTTAACACCTAACCTATACAATATGGCCCTTATTGCTTACGATATTCTTATTAATATCAATGATATATAGAAATTTGAATCTAATATAAAGATACAACAAAATCAATAATCGCTTAACATAACAATCTTCGTTTTAGTGTACCTAATACTAATATACAGGAAATTCAAGACCTTATGATATGATTTCTTATCAATTTTATATATAACCCACATGTATAAAGATAGCCCCAATTAAATGAATCGGCGTCTAATTTCTAAAAGAAGATACAGATATATACTTAGGAACTTTATTTTGTAGTTTAAAAATCATAAACATTCACTTTTGCGAAGGCACGAGTATATTATTCCTTGATCAACATAGATGCGATCGATTCAGCATCACACAGATAAAAATGATAATATATGTTTTAATATACAGAATAAATATCAATAGTCGTTGAATTAATTTATAAATTACGTTGTATGTCGAGAAAAACCGACAAATATTTAGTTATACCACAAAATGTTGCGTTACATGACCTGCCTCAAGAACTTGATACGTAAGCTGTATGAAACCTACATTTCCAAGTGGCTGGTTACATAAATAAGTAGGCTCGTGTAATACAACCTTATATGTCCAATATATGGTTGCACTGTATGTTGATAGAATTATAATGTTAATCTAGTATATTAATATTATAAATGCGAAAGTAACTCTGTCTGTCTGTTGCTTTTTCAAACCACTGAACCGAATTTGATGAAATTTCGTTTGAAGCAAACTTGAACCGCAAAGAAGGATATAGGTTGCTTTTTATGCCTGACAAACAACCTCAAATGCGAGTATAGCAGCGGACCGCTATTAGTTTCAAATAAGTCAATTGGAGAGATTTTGTTAATAATAGTTGAATGTAAGGTCTTATTCTTGTAGAATTAGTTTAAGTGTATTTATCGTTAATGTTGTGATATTGTACGCTTGTCATTGATGTATATTGTATATACACCACCAATAAACCAACCCATTTATATAGATATATATTTATTTCAACGATTCAGTTGAATACACCGCACTCTTTAAGGTCTTATTTCTTTTCAGGTTTAATCTATATAATTATCTAATAACTCCGTCAAATATTCACCTGCAGATGCGTCTCAAAACACAAAAATAACTAAAGCCTTTAGAACTATTCGGTGAGAAAAATCTCGACTCTCACCGCAGAACACGAACGTGAAATGTGAAATTGTTATATTCGATATTGACCATTAATATTATAATATGATCCACGTATCAAACTCGCGTATCATCGTAAGTCAGTTATTAACATTTCACGAGTGAGATACGAGGTGAATACTGACAGTATCGCACTACTTTTTTAAATAAAACGTTTCTGATTGTCGTCTACGAGCGTTTATTGAAACACTAGTGCATGTCACCCTTAAACAGTAACGTACTATTCTTTATTGGTAGCCTTCTAATCCGTCAGTAACAAGCCAATGATAGTTTTGAAATTACACTTCATAGACAATTATACTTACTATCCGTAAGCAAAACACATCGCTTATTAAATATATTAATATGTAGTTATGAAAAAATAGAGTTCAGATAAATATTCACCGGCGGCAGTTTTATAAAGGCCCGTCTGAGTGGGGCACACTCGCTAATTACACTACCGCAAAAAATATATCTTTGTATTGCTGTGTGTTCCGAGCAGAGTTTTAAGGGCGAGGGAGACAGTGTAATGGAACGCTACACATCAAGGGACAAACCCCTATGACCCCGTTGTTGTTGGTACAAGCAATAAAGCACAAGGTATATCTATATTTCTAACAGTGCAAGAATCTGTGGTAGAAGGTGTCATTTTCTCGCCTGCCTTCCCAAAATATATGTATATTTTTTTATGATATTGGTGGGTGGACGAGCAAATGGACCACCTAATGGTAAGCGGTCACCACCTCCCATAGACAATGGTA
Organism: Vanessa tameamea; assembly: GCF_037043105.1. Taxonomy (NCBI): domain Eukaryota; kingdom Metazoa; phylum Arthropoda; class Insecta; order Lepidoptera; family Nymphalidae; genus Vanessa; species Vanessa tameamea. The sequence continues at coordinate 9,424,761 of NC_087316.1, forward strand.
CTGTAAAAAAACCTTAAATCAACCTTGGGAACTAAGATGTTATGTCCCTTGTGTCTGTAGTTACACTGGCTGACTCACCCTTCAAACCGGAACACAACAATACTGAGTAGGTACTGCTGTTTGGCGGTAGGTACAATACCTATATGGTGAGTGCGTTGTATCTACCCGGACACAAATCCCAACCGCGAAGTAAAACAGAACAGTACAGGAAAAATTATATTATATAAAAGACATTCAAGATATGACGTCCTTGTACATAATATGCTACAAGTTATCTCATAAAAACATATAAGGTAATCATTTCGAAATAACGATTCTTATAAAGTTATTAGCCATGAACAGTGTATACAAAGCTAACCTTTTTATTCATTGAAGAATGCATAACACTAACGGGATAATTTTAACCGGATCCAGAATAGACGATACCCTAAGGACCCGACCTTTCTCATCGGCTTAACGAGTTTCGAGGACAGATCACAAACCTCGGAAACGGAATGAAATTTCACGAGATCTCTTTGTTTAGGTCATTTTTCACGCTCGCCCTTAACTGCTAGCGTAATACGGTGTTTGATGGAAACCATTTGTCATGGTGACACTTTTGTGTAAAGGAAGATTTATATACTTGGAGTAGGAGTTTCTAACTTGTTAGGGTGCAATCCACGTTCCTAGACCTGCGTTAGACCTCTGGAAACAAAATCTGAAATAAATAAACTAGACTACTCCTTAAGAGCATTAAGGAAGATTAAAGCGAAAAAACGCGTTTGCGCGAGTGTACGCACTTAGTATTTGTTGAAGCGTCGGCGCAAACATCTACGTGCGTGCTCAAGCATGCGCTGTGCTTCACTTTTCAAAATGTGAGCGTGTTATTAGTAAAGATATTGCTTTATGTCTTACACTATTATTTAACAAAATGTTCGTTTAAAATTAAGAACACAATTTTGAGTATAATTATTTCCTATTATTTAGTATAAGAATCTTGTTTCTAAATCATATTTAATAATATAAATGAAGTAAAGAATAAACACGAAAAAAAATGGTTTTACAAACTATCAGTAAAATAACGTAACACGTTTATAAAAACAAACAAACGAAGTTTTTCTGAGTTCGAATGTTTTTATACGCATTTACTTATTATTTCAATTTCACGGCGACCTCACACGCCCCCGACTTTTCGTTTGTGATGAATAAATTATGTCTACACCTCGTATATTTCAGAGCCTGTTTACTTTGTGGTTAGCGTCGAGGGTAGAACTGATTTGTTTTTGGTTCCGAGGGTAAAATAGTCGCGGTAATTTTTTATTCGAAATCAACTACTGATTCAATAGTATTCGCAAATAAAAAAACGCAACACATGCTCGAGCATACCTACGCGTGTGTATTAACTCACACCGTAAGACCGATTTTCAGATGCATGGAATCCTTGGCTTCTGGATAATGACTAGAAAAAATCTTTATATGTCAAGATAGTCAAAGCTGAGTCAAAACAGTGGCCAACTGTTGGTCACTGTTTTTGACTCAGTACACGCATATTAGTAAAGTAATATGACGTTTTACGAGCGTGATGCGTAATTGTCACGCAACCAAGATAATAACAACTTTATTATTTAAATTCTTTTGTAGTGTAGTCTAGTTATATTTTTATCTTAGATTATTGATATATCTAGATCTCTATCTATCTATCTATCTAGAAATGCATTTTCGAATGTATTTAGATTGTACTTAGAAGAACAGGCGAAATTAAGTAGTTTACTCCTGTTGTCTAAATAACTCAGGAAAATACGTTCTTACGACAAAACAAAAAATTTGCAGAACTTAAGTCGAAATTTATATCTACTTAAATTGTTCGCTTAGGCGAAGAATCCTTCAAACCCGGTTAAGTACCATTGTTTTTGTGTGCTTAATTTGTGTTTATAATATATCTCTTACTCGGGTGGTGAAGGAAAACATCGGAAGTAGGCCTTCGTGTGTCCTATGACATTCTGGTACAATTGTATCATTCAACCTGCATTGGAGGAGCTTGGTTGAATAATTTTATTTGGCGGTATGGCTTTGTGCAAGCCCGTCTGTGTAAGTAACACTCTCTATTCCCTATCGGTCTATCGGTATCCAACATGGTTGTGACCAGGTTTGAAACATAAAATACACTAACCTTAATTGGTGGCACATTGCTGATGTGATGACTGACATTTCTTACGGCGCTGTGTCCATAGGCTGTGGTGACCACTTATTAGACTGGCAAATAGGCCAAATTTGCCAGACCGCTTAACTAATTTCTTTAAAAAAAAGCCACAAATTTCAAAGCTTTAAGGATTAAGAGAGATGGGATAAGATTTTTGCCCAGTAGTGCACATTTACAGCAATAGCTTTACCTTTAACTGGATTCATCCCTTTATTACACCTAAGTAATATAATAATAATCTCTGTAATGGCGCTTCGATTATTTTGTTTATTCACTATCAATATATATCTGGACAAGTTTTTAATGTCAAATCATTTTTATTCAATCTTTTCAGCCGACAGTCTTCCCGGTTTCTCAGTAGCTGTTGAGAAGCTAAGCTAATTATTATATTACTGGACGCGCATAACACACAACTACCCTCAGTCGGCTCTTACGACACGACCACGACCGCGGTTTAATGGAGTGATTAAATTACTGGAGATACAGTGTTTCTGCTACTATTTTAATAGCGCCGCATGATATAAGACCAAATGCTAGTAGTTTGTTTCGTCAATTTTAATTTTATAACCTGGCAGAGATACGGCAATTATGTTTTTCACGTACTGTACAAATATTTAATGACTTTTCTTAATATATGCAGATCTTGGCAAAAGTCAAAAGTCAGTCAGTATTAACGAGAGAGAGGACACAGAGTGTAGGTAGGTACTCAAAATTGAGTTCAAATCATACGTCCAATACCGGCATAAAACTGCAGAGTAAAAAAAGTCTATTAATATTACGAACTCGTATAGAAAATAATACGATGCATATCCGTTCCAATATTAAATCGAAGCGCGATCAAAATGCGTTATCGATCGCAGCCCGTCACTAGTTATCTAGTACGTGCCACGCTCGAGTTGAGCGAATTGCCCCGAACTTGTTCCTCGCCCGATGCCAATTCATTATCGGACTTCCACACGTAACATGAATATCGCTCCAGGGGGTCACTACGTTGCGATTTTATACTTTATTCACTAGGATTTAAAGTCGATTTTAAATTGAATAGTCAATTCGATAAGACAAACTGGAAACGGACATCGAATGATTACTAGTCTCGCGTGTTCGTTTCTGAACGTCGTATTCATGCGCAAAGCTAATTAAATTGTAACTGTATAAACAATGCAATAAGGTTAATTTTTATAAATAGAACGTGATTGTATGTTGTTTTTAGAGCGCGGCTCGGTGAAGCAATGAGAGAGGGCGTGCGATAAATAACCACCTTTGAGCCGTCACCGCTCGCTCAGCTATTAAAATATATTCTGAGATTGCTTGTGTTTTTTGCGGCGGGACTTGGCCCCGTTCCCGGCTACAGTATGCGGCTCGAATTTAATTCTCGTCGTTGGGAATGTAAATTGTTTCATGTTTAGTATTTTAAAAACTCACTGAGTTAATATCTACGAAGGCTTTGTTATTTGTGATATTAACTGTCCAGCTTCTTCATTTTGTAAGAGTGAGTATCTTAGTTTTTAAACATAGTAAGTATCTATGATTATTATATTTTATTATATCCTAGACTCAATGCACATCTCATTTTAATAGCGTAATATCATAAAGATAAATTTAGATAATAAGTCATAATGAATATAATAACTTATATGTATATTATATAAAAACGTCACATGTTTAATAGGTATTGAGTTTTTTTTTAATCATTTTTATAAGTTTCAATAAACTACAGTAGCGACTAGTAGCGACATCTATTGTCAGAACTTCGTACGAATGGATTATTTTGAGTAGCTTATATTTTACCATATTATTAATTTATTCAGTATTTTAATTATTTTAAATGAAGCGTTTTAAATACAATTACATCAAGTCTTTTCTTATTTTAAAACAAAAACAAGACGTAAACTTAAAAAACAACTCGAAAAATCTTGGCGTCGCTTATTACCGCACAATGGAAAACATGAAATATCGGTATATTTACGAGGACGAGTTCTGCCGTGGCACCAGTGCTGCAGAAACAGCACGAACAGCAAAAGGATTCATGATGTGTACGGCGCTGGTGTCACAAAAGAAAGCACGGTACGTTTTTGGTTTCAACGTTTTCGTTCTGGAAATTTCGATCTTCCACCCCATGGACGGCCGGAGACCGAAGTGGAAATTAAAGAATTAAAGGCTATTGTGGAAGCGGATCCATCACAAAGCACTGCAGAGATAGCTGCAGGCTTCCGGGTAAGTGATAAAACTGTATTAATCCACTTGAAACAAATCGGGAAAGTAAAAAAAACTTGAACGATAGGTACCTCATGAATTGAGTGAATCGAACTTGCAAACACGCGTCGACTGCTGTGTTACTTTGTTCAACCGACACAATAATGAAGGGATTTTAAATCAAATCATTACTTGTGATGAAAAGTGGATACTGTACGATAATTGGAAGCGCTCATCGCAATGGCTGAACCAAATCCTGCTCTAAACGAAAATTGATTTAGAAAAAGTTACTTGTGAGTGTGGTGGACTAGCGCCGGTGTCGTTCTCTACACCTTTCTAAAATCTGGCCAAACGATTACGGTAGATATCTATTGTCACCAACTGCAAACCCTGAATAAGAACTTGCTGCTAAACACCCGAGATTGATCAATCGCTCTAGGCCACTGCTTCTTCACGACAACGCAAGACCACACACTGCACAACAAACAACCACTAAGTTAGATGAGCTACAATTGGAATGTCTGCGACATCCTCCCCGGACCTTGATCCAATAGATTACCCTTTTTTCCGGAATTTGGAAAACTTCTTACAAATTGTTGGTTGTTAAATTATAACAGAGTAGTTCTTACACGCCCGCTTTGTTGGTAAAGAGGGAAGGATTAACGGAATTCAAAAAATTAATGGATTATAACCATATTCGTACGATTTCGTGTCGATTCGTCATAGTATCATACGGACACGTGCGGTTAGTGTTCGCGTGAATGAAGCACGAAAAAAAAATCACTATATAGAAAATTTTAAAATCTCAAAGTGCACTCGTAATGCTCATTTTATGAAAAAAAAAACAATGTTACTTATTAATGTAATCACAAAGTTTAACGAAATTTAAATAAACGACATTGAGTACGAAAGGCATTCGCAACAGGAGCCTAGAATTAAATGATTTAAGAAGAAAAGAGTGAACTATTTTAGTGATTTCTTTTCATATATTTAAAGTTTCACTTTTTTGCGTTTTCTTATTTTAAATTACGTTTTATTAAATGTACGGAATTTATCTAGATTTAAATACATACTATATCAAATATATATTTACATCGGCGTGCAAGCTATCTTTTTTATCGTGAAGAAAGAACATATATGTAAGAATTGAAGAAATGTACGATATTTTAACTTATTTAAGAATTTTCCAAAAAAAGTATCTGTTGACAGTTTGCAATTTCGTCCGGTTTATTCTTAGATATTTATGATGCGACGTTTGAAATGTACAAACGATGGAAAAAGGCACGGAACGCAAGGCGCAGGGGGTGTGCAACATTTTGTCTCCATTTTTATGAAATAGACAGGCAGACGGGCAAGTGAGCCACCTGATTGTAAGTGGTCACAATAGACATTAGCGCCGTAAGAAATATTAACCATTCAACCCTAAAACATACGCTACCAACCTTGCGAACTAAGATATTATGTTCTTTGTGCATATAGTTATCCTTTTGAAACCGGAACACAACACTAATGAGTATAGCCGTTTGGCGGTAAAATATGTGATGAATGAGTGGTACCTATTGTCTTAATAGGTACCACTTGCTTGCTGGCTTGCACAAAGACCTACTACTAAGTAGTCACGATACTGATTTTCTTATAATATTTGATTAAATATTATATTTAAAAAAAACAGTCTGCCCTTAATTTACCCTTGATAAGAGGATGCTAGTAAAGGTCTCCGCTTTCTACTCTACCACACTCTGACTCTCTACTTGTAAGGGACAAGGAAGAGTTCGACGCTCTAACTAATGCGTTTCATTGATATTCGAAACTACTCATCTTAAGTTAAAAACGATTATTCACAAAGTTTATTAAAAATGTATTTCTTTTTCTTTCTATAAAAAACCTTTTAACCAACAGGATAATTGTCTATGGAAAGTTTAAAACAAAAAAAAAACATTTTTCAAGATTTACTCTTATTTAGTCAAGACTGGTATTACCGATATGTCGACTTGATTGGCACAAAATGTACAACTCTTTAATTGAAGGATCTTTCCTACGATGTATGTAATATTTTTGCAGATAAGTATAATGAACAAAACACAACGTAAAAAGAATAAACAATAAACTAATGTGGCATTATCAGCTCTTCTTATTTCCAAGATAATATTTTCTTAGCTCATCAGTATCCGGGTAACCCTGTCTATCCCCGGGAGCAGCACCGGGGCGGATAGCTGTAAATATCGGCAGACGTTAAATCACGGCGAGAGACATTTTTCGGAGCTCACCCTTCGTTCGTGTCGAGTGCTGTCTGGAGAGATAGCGCTGCGACGTGTACCGACAGAAAAACAATGCGTCTTTAAACTTTAAAAAAATATTTATAATGTTTTTGTTTCATATTGAATTATTATTATAGGAAAATAAAGGCATGTACACACAAAGACCTGTAGATCGTTTAAGCTAATAATGCAAAACTAATCTTTTATTTTCATACGTATAGATTCTACGCCCAAATTAAAATATTTTTTCTATAGGTACCTAATTAATTTTATCATTCATTCATACTCTTTTTGTTGAGCTTCAAGTGGAATGAATACTAGATTCATTCATTCCATTTGCCTCAATTACTTAGGCTCAAGTAGGCAAAGTAGGTTGAGTAGGTAAAAATAAATTATGTTTTTATGAGAAATAAAAAAGAAAACAGTATGTGGAGTTAAATACTTCAGAACACTCAACTTTTTTTAACTATTTATAGTATCTCCCCCATTCAAAAGTTCATCACGTTTTGCTCCGTATGAAATAAATAAATAAATAAATAGACTATTCTGTTGACGGTATCTGGGCGGGGCGTCCGCCTCATTATTTAGATATTAATCCCTGTCCCTCGCCCTCTCCCTCGCGCCGTGTCACGTTCCGCGGCTTTTTTTAATTAATATACGACACTTGTGGGCTTTACGTCGCTTTATGCTTTTTATGCTCACTGTGAAAACATTTTTAGGTCACTAAAATAATAGGTACGTTAAATTTTAAATGAACGGTGTCTTCGCCATATTGTTTTTTTTTAATTTTTACAAAATTTAATTTGTATAAATTTAATTTAAATTAGTATTATTAAAATATTTTAAATGTGATATTGTTATTTGTAGTAAATACTGCAGTGTTAAAAGTGACTTGGATTTGCCCAAGCACTGAATCTTACAATGGTATTTAAACTGTGAAACTATCCAATACTTTTCGAGTAGTTTATAACTTTTAAGTGTAAAGAGGGCAAAGGAGTTTGAATTAAGCTTAACTATTATATTTACTATTTATTTTTATATAAATAAAAAACACTTCATTCGACTAAAATACTTTCGTTCTTTGAATTCGATGTGAATATTTAACAATAATACTTATTATTGTTGCTATCCGGTTTGAAGGGTGAGTGAGACTGTATAATTAAAGGCTCAAGGGACATAAAAATTTAGTTTTTCTTTGTTAGAAATTGGTGGTACATTGGTATTAAAGTAATGTGGTGGAGTGGGATATAATTTATCTTACGGTGCTAATTTATATGAGCGATGGTGACCACTTACCATCAGGTAGTTGACCTATTTGCAGTCTGATTACCAATAATAAAAAAATATATATTGTCAATATATTTTTACAAGGTATAGTTCAGTGGTTACAGTAGTGTTATTTTATTCTATCTGCACAGACTTGCGGTCTGTGCCGTTATAATATCTTGTCAAATCAAATAAAATTCCTTCATTTATTATAAAAAATAATACGCTTACTCTTTGATTGTCAAATTATACAAAACCACCGGTTCGGAAAAGTAAATACCTCGATCTGAGAATGACCAGCTAAAATACTCAGCAGTTTTTTGACAATTTATGATTGTTTACATAATATAATTAATATCAAAGAGCAATAGTCGGGAGGCGATCGTTTCTTTCCCAATGTTTACCTTTAACTAATTACATAATAAAATTTTTGGACACATTGGTATTTTAACAATTTTTTAAATTTGGAAACAGATGCATTTATAATTTCATGAATATTATTATAATGTGTCTGCGTTCTTGATCGGCAGTATCGTTATCAAAATTTTAGCATTGCAAATTGATTAGAAAGTTTGCAACCACTACACGGGTTTGTATAAGACTATTTACTATACTACTAATACTACTGTTGTAGGCAGACCAGCAATATCTTTAAAACAAATTTACGATTACTTTTTAAAAGAGTTAAGTTTCAAGAAAAGTATAAATATAGTCGAGGTTGTCGATACCAAAAATTTCCCGCAACTCTTAGTCTATTGAGAAAGAAAACCTTATAAAAATAATGATGAACTTTTGTTACAGTAATTCAAACTTATTTTATTAGGTAATGTACCTATATGGAAAATTCACGGATCATTCGAGTTTCTTACCGTGAACAAAATTAATGAACGATGCTATTAATTAAACTTCCAAGAATGCAGCAATGTCAATTGGAGCGTTCCATTCCATTGGAGTGCATTGGATTGGATTTTTTCCATTACTAAACGTATTGTTATTTTTTTTTTTTTAGATATAATATTCATGTGAGTAACATAAAAGGCTTGATATTTTTAAAAGTGCATTTGACCTAATTTAGGATTACTAAAATATTTTTTGGAAATTATGTCTCGGTATTTAGAAGCATCGATCAAAATAACATATTTGTCTTGTTTAATTTCGCTGGTCTAGTGACTAGGATCCCGAGCAACGGTATTGAACCCCAAATTAGGCCAATAAAAGTAGATGTGTTTATCTATCTTTACCTATCTGGAGTTTAGAAATTGGATATGCTTTTCCAGTGAAAGGCATATGAAGTTGTTTCTGCGCCTGATCTTTCAACGTCCGAGTCGTTCAGTTTATGGAAGCGAAATAGACAGTGCACTCGTTTTTAGGTTCGTGGTTGGTTTCATTGGTTTACACATCCAGCAGTGCCAGTTGTCATTGGACGAAGATGAATGATGGAGATGAAGATCACTTCCAACAAATAGTCCATTTGACTGCCTCAAAAGGACTACAAAGAGAAATATGAACAAATGAGCTATTTGAAGTAGTCTATGAACATCCTTATTTTACGTCCAATAAAATTTTACGTCCAATAAGGTGATCATAAAACTATGGTAACCCAGTGGTTAAACGTAAACGTTAACGCAGTGAAGGAAAACTTGTCGTGTCGTATAAAACCGACTCACAACACTGCAGCGTAGTGGAATAAGCTGCAAACCTTCTCAAGAGGATAGAAGGCTTATTCCAGCAGCTTATATAACAGAAGTCTATTTACAGCTGTCGTTTTACTTCTCTATGGTAAATATATTTTTTGGATAACTATGATGACCTAAATGCGGAGACTTTACAAGTCGCAATTGAAAAAAAAGCAATTATCTTCATTGAAAAACAAAATTACCTACCAACATAACTTGTAGTGTTTTCTCAATATTTTGAGAACGTCGTATCTACCTAAATCGTCGCAAAAAATTTCGAAGATCGTTTTATAACTCATTTAAAACTAGGCGAGAGGGCTTCTCTAGGACAGCGGCTGTCAATCAGTGGTCCGTAGAACAATCGGGCTTCATTACACAACTCAGGAGTGTGAAAATAAATTTTTAATAATTATTTCTCATTTTCTATGATAAACTTCTCTTGGCGCGTTGTGAAAAAAAATAATGAGTGTTTTTATGATGCGCGCGCACAGGATGACATAAAAACTACATGATGAAGTTGCTTGGTAAACCACCAAGTAAGTGTTAAGCTCGAAATAGACAACTTCACACCATATCTTATAGGTTTCACAATGTTTATTTTATTATAATATAAAATTGTGAACGTTTAAATTTTTAAGTAAAATAAGAAGAAATTATATTTATCATAATAATAATTACTTTATTTTAATAAATTATTTGCATGCAATTAAAACTATACTACACTACGCCGAAGAAGTAGAACCAATCACGCGTCTACACAATGTGCACAACTTGATTTTATTTAATTTAATTACCTAATTAAACGACAATTATAAATAATGATACAATTTATTATTTAACAAGTAACAATTGTTACACTAAATTATTTAAAAACGGGATACTAGAATAAAAATTATTCATTTCCTTTTTCAATGAATTGTGAAAAATGGTGTGTTTTTAAATTCACGATGTCTTATAATGGAATAGCGGATAATATAATATTTCCGGCCTTTATAAAATTTGAGAGCCGCTGCCCTGGATTATAAGCCATATCATTGTGTGCGCTCCCCCGGGCCTCGTAATCCCGTAATATCTTCGCGTGTTTATTTGTCATATAATTGATCAATCTACCAAACACGCTTAGTTCAGGGTGCGTTGTTATAGATCATGAATTAACAAGATAAACAATATCAAAACAGTAGGATTATTAATAGTTATTTTTATTTATTATTTATAGTTGTTATATTTATACAAGGTTTTCAAACTATTTTAGCGAAATAACTCGTTTTACTAAAATTTATGAGTTCGTATTTAGTAGGTGCTACCTACTTAAGATCTTTTTAGGAGAAGGTTAGAATCTTCCAGCATCACGCTACTCTAAAGGTTGCTGAAGGTAGGTTTCCTCACGGTATTTTTAATTTGTGTAACACACACATGTACGTTCAGTGGTGTTTGTCCGGTTTGAATCCTCAATCTCCGATTAAGATTCACCTTTTAACCACTGTACTATCTCGTCTCATTTCAAAGTCTGTTACTAAAAAAGAAAAAGGAATTCAACAAGGGATGTTAAACCGATCTAGTTCATTTACATAAAACGAATGTGATCGCTTTTGCTCAACGCAATATATATGTCGCAGGGTTAATAACTTTAACCAAATAATCATGTTCCAACCTAAACTATCAATATAAATATTTTATGAACGGAGGATGCATTAGCCGAGTGTCATTCAGGCCGCTGATTGAACAGCACCGCTTAGTAAAGTGGCTGGGCGTTTAATTGGATGGCTGATTAAGCTATTTTCCTGTGACATATATACTATTAAAAGTATATCCGTCCGTAAAAGTTTATCTTCTCTTTGGTGGCCTTAGTATAGATAGGTATCTGTTTTGGTAACTTCTTAGTATTAGTTATTAACGTATCGACAACAAGACGCGTCGTTTCGCACTGCCGGATATTTTCGCTCACTTTTGATTTTATTTATTCGCTTTGTTACATCACTTACATGTTCCGTGTGCTTTTGTGTTATAATCTGAGTTGTACACACTCTCAAACTCAAACGGTAACAAACATATCAATGGCTTACATATTTTAAAGTCAAAAAAACACTTCGCAATAATTTATATTTATTCAATTACTTGACGGTGGCTCTGTGCAAATAAAACGCACTCATCAGACATTCTACCGCCATACAGCAGTAATTAGTATTATTGTTTTCAGGTTTGAAGGGTGAGTGAGCCAGTGTAACTACTTGCACAAGGGGCAGTGGTGTTGTAAGGAATTATTAATATCTCTTACCATTACCACCATTACCTATATATATATACCTTTATATTAATTTTACAAATAAATAAGTAAACAATCAAAATTATTTCCCAAATTATTGCATGTATTATGTTTTGGGAAACTGTAGACAGTAATTATTAAGATGAGTAAAGATTATTTTCAAAATTATTGGTGTATTTGACCTAAATACCATTGATTAAAACAAGATTTCGTTAAAGTAAGGATAACAAAAGCTTTTTCTCAAATTTTACTCAATTATACAAACCAACTCTCAAATTTTTTTCTCAAATTTTACTCAATTATACAAATAAATGTCGTTAGTTTCGTGTAATGACATAACGTGTATTATTAATATGTCTTATACTTATTCGAATCGATCTTAAATGTGTATTAATCGATAGATCGATCTTCAATCGGTGTCAAAACAACATTTAACTGTCACACAATAAAGTCTAAGTGATTGACACTTGGCGTTTATTGTCTGACAGTTTTTGACCTTTCCACGCAATTCCTATGTTTTCATAACGTCATTATTTAATTTTTAATATCATTAGTAATTACAAAGTTCCTATTAGTTTTTAAATGTATTTGTTAATTATTCCTTTAATGTATTCGTTATAGTTAAAGATAATAAACATCGTTAATGAAGTCCATATATTTACGTCCACAAAATCAATTGCTGGGTTATTGTGAAGCGTAAACCGAAGTATTTTTTTGTTAAAAAATAATTAAAGTTTATTGACCCATTGACGATCAAATGTGCCAATAAATAATAAATGTGTTATTATAATTAAATATACGCTAACATTTTCGTTTCTAAATCTAAAGACATGTATATATATACAAACATATGTACGTATAACGCGGCAATCACTGTATCGAATAATCAATTCTCTTTTTGTTTATAGTCCAGGAAACGAACAAACAAAACTCCTATAAAACTAATGTAATCGCGACATAAACACTGAGAATAGAGCTCCATTTTGTAAACAGGACACATTTTACGACCTCGTCATCCCATCGCGTTTCGGTTCGCACGTGTTGATCATTATACAAGTACATACACAGATATTGAAACGTTGTAACTGAAATTATAACTGTAGACTAACTACTTACTGTAGCTTGTCGAAAATAACATCACTACAGAAATTTCAATGTCGATATTTTTTTGTATTGTAATAAATTTTAAAATAAAATATTAATAACATTGAAATGCTTGCACAACTAGATAAGGGCTTAATATACTAATGGATATGGAGAAAATGGAGAAAAGTTTAACTATTATTCCATGACACTCCACTGCGGGTTTATGGACTTCCACGAAGTTTTCTTTGAACGCCGAGGACAATAGCATTAAAGTAACTTAAGCACTTAAAAATTCAGTTGAGTTTCTTTGTACGATAGATTGATTGAGGCATTGCTTTGCGTATAGATAAATTCTCGTATGAAATACTAGTTTTCGCCCGGGGCTTTCCTCGCGTTTTAGTTGTTGGTCGTCAGGTATTTATTCAATTTCAGTACTTTAGCCGTGAAAGAGCAATAGACAGATAGACTGACAGATAGATTGATAGTTACCTTTGCATTTATAATATTAGTATAGATGTTTTAATAATTTAATTTAAGATATTATTTGTAGCGTTTCCAGTTATAAGTTTTATGCTGTATTATGAAGCACAAAAATTGCTACTGTATCATACCTCGTTCAATGTTTTGAAATCTTAGCCGTAGCCCAGTTTGGAGACAATAACAAATTTATATCATGAATTTTATTAATGGCAGTCGCTATTGCCGAAAGGCATTTTGTCTTGCAATCAATACGTAAAGAGTTCAAGTTATTCTGTACTCGAGATTTGTGTCGACAAAAAACTGGTTGAGCTTATCTAGTAATATGTCATTGTGTTTTGTGTAAGTCAATGTTTAAATGACAGTATTGTTATATAATAACGAAGTTCGTATATAGTTGTGTGTGTACATTTCATCACTCCGACTTCTTTGAACGCTGTAGGTACAGACGGCGAATTCCTTTGTTTGCGGCTTCCGCTAATCGCCGCTAATTCCTTACTCAGCTCTTTGCTTAATTAACACCTTGGAGTGCAACCTGCAGTTTTAGACAACATACTTGTTTTCAAATGTTATTTAACGACATTCATTACTTTAAAAATTCCATGTCAACGAAATTTGTCATTTGTCATTTACAGATAAAGTTAACCAAATTATGTGAGTTATACGAGTCTAGTGATATTTCTAATTATTTCCTTCTAAATTATTTTGTAATCGCTTAGTAATAATAGTACTCGAGAGAAATAAGTCAGGAAACTTAAATAAATATTATGAAGTCCTAATTGCAACTCGATACACGTGCTAGATATCACAGAATCGAAGTGGCAACATCACTCTGATATTATTGTACGACGTCTTGCGCGATGTGATGCGGTGTTGCCGCTCCGTGCGACACCGCTCTCGCCTCTCTCCGGCATGCCCCGCAGTCTCGCTAGAGCGCCCGCCACATTACAACGCTATTTCACGCTTGCAAAGATGAATTCAAATTCCTCCAATTCGTGCGAATTGACCTGGACAAAAACTGAAATTGATCCCGAAACCGATATTTCATGCAAACGTGAAAGATTGTACTGGAATTCGGAAACAACGATGAAACTCATCGAAATATTCGAAAAAGATTGTAAAGAATTGTGGGACAATAAACACCCATCGAACAAGGACAGATCGGCGAGACAAGCTAAACACGAGTATCTGGCAAATGTATTCGGTACGACCGCCGAGGAGATAAGTAGAAAGTTACATAATTTGAGGACACAGTTTAACAACGAATTGAGAAAGATAAAGCGCAAACAGGCGGGGGGAGAGGGTACAACGGGGAGCAGCGGGTGGGAGTATTTCGACGCCCTATTGTTTTTGATGCGAGAGCCCCCTGTCGACCCCATCGACAGCGTGGACGGAGTCAACCTAGCGGTACGTGAACGTCACTTATTGCGTCATTAATATTAACATACATTGCGTCATCCTTTAAAGGTTACTGTCGTTTTATAGATAGTTTTGCATCATTGTATAAAAGTGAATGCTGCCTGTTGAAATACTTTAATATTTTGACCGTGACAAAATAATTACAAAATTCAGAAATAAATATTTCCTTTCGATAAGGATTATTGTGAAAAAAAATATTAGTACTCAATTTCGTATCTAATTCGATAGGTAGTCATTTACAGTTTGTTTTATACATTTCAGTTAAAATTTTGTTACATGTTTGTAATAAAAGAACGAATGGTATTATCATTAGCGCGTGACTGGTATCGAATTTGATTACTTTTATGCATGAGCTTCAATCGTTCGATTCTGATAAAGGAATTTATATTACGAGCGTATCACTAAAAATACGAACCTTTTAACTTTACTTGATAACAAAAACATTGCAATATATATTAAATTTATAATAAAGTCAACTTTAAACGTAAATATTACATTTAATAGTATTCCTAATGACCGTAGCTAGCAGAATTTCAAGCCGATGAAGATGCAGAATTCGGAGCTCGGGTCAACTTGTCTATCACCAACTCGCCTCCCAGAGTGCGTAAACCTGTTCTGAGGGTAGCTGCCTCCGCGCCCCCGCCGCTGCCACCGAGCGCCCACCCCATGATGTGGCCAGAAGAACCGCGGCCACGGATACGGCCTGGAATAAACACTGATGAATGTCAGGTAAATCGATGTCTCCCTTTGTCTTAATGTAACAATTTATTTTATTATACATTTTATTTAAAAGATAATGAGAAGTATAAAAAGAATAAAAAATGATTACGTCAACCTTTAATAATTGTACTTAGGCTTTGTGAAAACACGTCTGGGTATCTACCGCCAAACAACAATACGAAGTATTGCTATTTGACGGTATTATAATGTGGGTATAACATGATAGAACGGCATTACATCGTATTTTTGTTTTTTGACGGTAGAATGTGTGATGTGCGTTGTTTTTCTGATTGGTAGCTGGAGTGAGCCAGTGTAACTACGGGCGCAAGGAACATAACATCTTAGTGCAAATAGTTGGTGGAGCATTGGCGATGTAAGGGATGGTCCCATTTGCTAGTCAGCCTACCTATTTAATGAAATAAAAACTTTTATGAATCCCGAGTATCAAATGAACAAATATGAAAAGTAGCGACACTCCCTAATTGAATTTCTAATTAATTTTAAGATAAGCCATGTCGAATGCTGTCAGAGTGTAAGCTGTTAGTGTCATTTCTACCGCTTGCTTCAACATTGGATAAGATTATGTCATTTTGACACATTGATCAAAATGCTATCGTTCATAAGTTTTAGTATTGTGTTTTAAATATATTTTATGTAATGTTGTTATAACTTTGTCAAGAATCGAATGAGTTTGTGCTCTTGAGTTTAGAAGGGTATCTGCGTGTACGTGTGTTAACCATAGTTTTTTTTTTTTTATTCTCTTTCGGACTATGTCTTATTCCAAATTATAAACAAGTCATAATTTCAGGTATTTGGAGATTTCGTTGCTTCTGAACTTCGCACGCTCAGGTCTGATGAATCTCGTAAGAGATTGAAGAGAATTATCCAGAAAGCCATTCTCCAGATCGGAGAGGAGGAGGATGTGAACATTATCTCTGGATAGCGCCGAAACCGTCTTGCGTCTGAATCTTCAGACCTCTTAGAATGAAAGAAGGCGTTTGTTGGGTCAGAACTCTAATTGTTTTAAGGATCGTAACCCACTTACGCGACTAAGCGGAGCGAATGTTTTAGCGACATCATTTTTTTCAGCTATACTATACAACGTATACAATTACTTTTAATGTTGGTTGAAAAAATATGACATTTTACGTTCGAGTCAATTATTGTAACAGTAACAAGTTTATGTAAATTAGGATCAAAGTATGACCTTACTCGAACTACTACTTATTTATGATGTCCTTGTCCGCATATTATATTTTTTTATAAATCTTATTAAGACGTAGATTCGCTTGATCCGTAAAGGGGGGGTTAGCCTTTATGTCAATACTAGTGTCAAAGCGTTAGTACGAAATATAAACATAATTTTAAAATTATATTCAATATAAAAAATATATCTTTCTATTTAATTATTGTAGTCTTGTGTATTTTAAAACGTAACCTTAACGGTTTCTAGTTTATATTCCGTGTAAAATTATATAGATATTCTATCTCAGTGTTAGTATCGTTACACAAATGTTATGTAACGATTATTTTTAAATAAAAGTAAATAATTTCTCTATAACGTTAATCTCATATTATAAATAAAAGCCAATAACGCGTGGAACATTATAAAGGAGCAACAAAAGCGAATACCAAATCTAAGACGATTGCAAATTGTATTGTTTGTAGTAATTAACAAGTTGTTAATGCGTCAATAATTATTTGGAATTAATTCATTTATTTATTGGCCTTTTGTTTTATAATAGGTGATGTTAATATTTAAAGTAGCTGCATATATTAGTGACAATTGAATGTATCTTTAACGCGTGTATTGGAAAATAATAAACGATTATAGTAGACGTGTTATTTTATTTTCAACTAGATGAAAACCCCGCTTCGCTCGGGTAAAATAAATAAAACTATATACAGTTTATCATTTATTGATAATTTATTTTGGATAAGTTTCCATTGAGTTTACCGTAACCCTGCACGAAATTATTATTTGGAACACAGTTACTGAACGCACCCGTAAACGTCGAACATGGCCGCCCGTTGAACTTCACGTCATTGAATGGATTTAATAAAGAAATATCTCGATTATACGAATTTTGATATATGTTGTCGACTAAAAATCATTATTTTTTAACGATCTATAATCGTGGATAGGTTTCGATCGGGTATCGCAGACCTTATATTTTTCAATATCGAAAATCCCTTAATTAGACGTCAAATGTTTATGACGTAGATATAACTAAGTATAATCTAGAGAGCTTCTAATTATAAATAATAAAAGAAGTATTTCATGGCACCGTTCCCGTTGAGTGGCGAGATAATAAAGCGGTCATCAATTAGTCTGTCTGTCGTGTCACCGGTAGTATCGGGGCGGCGCCTCTGCGTCCATTGTTTAATCGTTACGACGATTAGAGTTCCGTTGTCCCGGAAAAAGAAAAATTCGTAGTGTTTTCTTTAGCATTATTGAGAAGTTTTTGTATTGTTATTTGTATCAAACGATAAATTACGGATGTTGGTTGGAAAGAAGTTTTACGTAGCTTAAAGTAGAGTGAACTGGTAGAAATCGTCACGTAAGATAAAGCGTTATGGCCCCCTCAGGCGACCTTTTCCTCTTCGTCTCTGTCTATTGTATTCGGTTTTATATAATTTAAGCTTATGTTTTGGTGTTTAATTTCACGCGGGATTTTTAATAATAACTTTAATAATTTTATGGTATTATTCTCAAACGTTGTTCGTTTCATTGAATACATAATATATATACTGTGAAAGCAATTTTGCTCCAACCGGGTATTCCACAAAAACTATCGTTTCTTATATAAATTATATAACAGACTTGGTGGTAGGGCTTTGTGAAGCCCGTCTGGGTAAGTGCCACCCACTCATCCGATATTCCACCGCCAAATAACAGTACTCTGTATTGTTGTGTTCCGGTTAAAAGGTTGAGTGAGCCAGTGTAATCACAGGCACAAGGGACATAACATGACTCGTCCGCCAACCAATGCCACAAAAAAAAAACAGACAGTGAGTGTTTTGGTTTCTTTGTTCGTTTTTTCGTTGTTCTAGTGGATACGGCAGCAGATTCCGAGATCCTGGGTTCAAGCCCCAAGTAGGGACGATAAAAAGTTATTGGGTTATGTAAAGCCGTTGTTCCTGCGCCTGAACTCTTTCCCGTCGTGTCAGAATTGCGGGGCCAACGGATTATAAGATTGAGGGATTAGAGAGTGCACCTGTGTTTGCACACACACTTGTGTGTAGTTGGCTAGTACCTATATACAACTAGCATTCGTTCAACGTTAACAGCTATCAATATTTGGTGCTTTTTGGGATAATATGAATTACAATTACTATCGGTGTAGTTACCTACACTACTACCTAATGTGCAAATACTGGCATTAAAACACCAGTAAAGTCGTTTATCAAAATGCCATATGATATTGAAATGACAGTTTTTGCCTATCTGACGCCACACCAAGGCGGCTCGTGTTGTAGGTCACGTGATATACAAACTAAAATTTAAGTACGACTTTTAATTTCCATATAATAAATTGATAATGCGCTTTTATGGTTCAAAATCAAAATATTTAAGTATAGTTCTAAATATATTTTAATTTTTATCAAATTTAATAACTTCTTTTTCACTTCCGAAAATACCCTATTATTTCATGAAAAAGTTTATAATACCTAATATTTTTTTATTAAATTATATTGCAAGTTTATATTTTAATGATAAAATGAAATGGCTGATGTCATAAATAAATTGTGTTTTAAATAAGACATATAGAACAATTTAATTTAAAGTAAAATAAATGAATTACGTAAATTAGTAAGCGAACGCCTAAAATTTTACCTCGAATTGGAAATATTTCTTTCATTACTTTGATTTTAGTTGCACAAAACATTCATCTCTAACTGAATGCTTAAAAAATCGCAAATACAGAGCGGATTTTCTCCGAGTCAACCCGAACAAAAAACAAAAACCGAGTTTTACTTTACGACCGTATTTGCCGGTACTTATACAATGCATCCCTTTTATTCGAATTGTTTTATGTATATGGTATCTCACTTGCACGGCCGTCGACCCGGCCCCGGCAAAACGACTCGCAGTACTGTACGCACATACAATAATATTGAGTTTGGACGTTGCTATTGACTTCTATTAATGAGTTTAAATAACTGTGGTATCGTAATTGAAGCGTTTTATGAATGCTTTAATAAGACAATATTTTTGAAAATAATATTCTAATTATGTGGATTAAGTTTGGGCATGTTTTGAATTATGGTCATACTTACGCTATCCAGCTATATTTTAATTACACAGACAGAGACAACGCCTATCTTCCTTTTTGTTATATAAGTATGATTAATAATTGTCATAATGGATAATATAAATTATAAAATGTCTCATTGATATGGGTCTGAAGATACACAAGATTTAGATTTATTTCATTCAAAGATATTTAATAAAGGACACAAAATAAATAGTACTGTAAGATAAGCTAACTTACTCAGTTAGTTAGTTAGTTTTATTTATTTTAGTTATTTGTACAAAAGTCAGCTTCTATTTATTTCCACACTATCTCGTTCTAATTACTAGGAGCGCATGACTCAGTAAGATAGTGTCGTGACTTGTAAGACGCAGTAAACAGTGGCGATAAACAACGCGTTCTTCCTGTATTACTACGCTCATATTGTAGATAGACATGCTAATATCTAGAGTTTATTCTATTTAAAGAACTTACCATATGAATTATTTAAAGGATAAATAAATAAACATATAGGTACTTAGACTTCAATATTGTAACTAATGAGTTTCTGATCGGTTCTTCTCGGTAAAATCGTAATTTTCTACATTTAACGCTTTTATCGCTTTACATTTAATGTGATTCTGTAAAAAACCGATTCAAAACTGCTCATAAAAGCCTGATTTGATTATTAATAATAACAAAAATTTAAGTATTCCGCAGTTCCACTTAGATATCAAATAAATAGCGCGAAATATTTAAATACGACATCTTTACAGCTCTTTCAATGAACTCTAGCAGGCAATTGGGTATGAATACTCAATTACGGTCTTCATTCAAATCAGACCAAACATAGAAAATTAGGGGAATCAACGAATTCCTTGGCTGTTTTTGATTACTATAAAATTAGTAACATTAGAAACACCAACAGTTCGCATAGAATCTATATAAATCTATAAAAATATGCAAGCAATATACATTAAACAAAATATAACTTATTTTTAAGACGATCTGATAACAGAAACGGATTAGACACATATTTAATCATACATTAATAATTAATTAAACATTAATCATTTTTACATAAAATAAAAAAGGCCAATGTTATAAAAATCAAGTTACCGTAATGATAAATAGGTACTCCAATTAAATTCATTCCCTCGGTTTCATTTCACGCTTGGCGATTGTGTCACCGACAGCGAATTTTATTATTCTGTTTTGTAACTACCTGCAATATGAACTGTAACATCACAATTAACGAAGTTTTTAATACTACCTGTCCGTCCTGACTTCGTACGTGTAAAATAAGGATTTTTATGTCGTGCTATTTTTAACCAATGAGATATAAACATTCGAAAACGTGTAACTAATGCATCGTAAGAGTATAACACTCCAGCGTATTTTTTCATGTTAAATATCTCGTTATGTCTCTAAAACTACTCGTTCGAATTTCAAAATATTTATCAATATAAAGCGTGTGTTAGTTGATATGATATTTATTTTAATAAGGATTAATATTTCCTCACAAATTAACTAGCAGTTGTCGTTAGAGCCGAGATGGCCCAGTGGTTAAAACGCATGCATCTTAACCGATGATTGCGGGCTCAAACCCAGGCAGGCACCACTGAATTTTCGTGTGCTTAATTTGTGTTTATAATTCATCTCGTGCCCGGCGGTGAAGGAAAACATCGTGAGGAAACCTGCATGTGTCTAATTTCAACAAAATTCTGCCACATGTGTATTCCACCAACCCGCATTGGAGCAGCGTGGTGGAATATGCTCCAAACCTTCTCTCCTCAAAGGGAGAGGAGGCCTTAGCCCAGCAGTGGGAAATTTACAGGCTGCTAATGTGTCGTTATTTTTATTATTATTTAAAGCATATACTGTAACTGTGACTTATCTATAAGAACTCTCTCCGACTTTCTAATTGTCTTCGATCTTTTTCGAACTTTGGAAAACTACAAAACTCTCGTACAAAGTTTTTGTGTATCTGTTATAGTGGCAGCGTTCTTTTCGAAACCGCCTAAACTAAATAGGTACGTAGACATATATATCATCAGTTATTTCAAATAATCAAACAAAATTTACATATTTATAATACTTGTATGAAAAGACCAGTTTAACTTGACACACAAGGGACATAACTTCTTAGTTCTTAAGGTTAGTGTCGCATTGGCGATATAATGGATCATTTACATTACTCACATTGTCAACATTTATAGACGGTGGTGACCACGTACCACCAAGTAGCCCATTTGCCTGCGTCTACCAATTTCTATAAAAAAAACTTACCGAAAATAAAACAATTGTCTAGTCTAATAAATCTAGTGTAATCCACTAACGTTATAAACGGGACACTTTATCTAATCTAACCCAAAAAACGTATAAATTAGCAATAACTAACGATTCTAAAAGGATTTGACTTGGAATAGGGGATTGGATGAAACTAACTATAATTGTAAGCCACCATTGTAATCAAAATACATTCATAGTGCGCCTCAACATTACGAGTGGAAGTTCTCCTCTTAGCTTTAAATATATCCAACTTTTATATAAAGAACTAAACTATGAAAATGTTATAAAATTGTTCCTATGTTAATGAATTTTTTGGTTTAAATTTCCCTTAATATTATCTATTTTTCCTCCGCTGCTTCACTCGGGTTGTCGTCAGGTGTTAGATTTTATGAACACTTATCCTTCCTTCTTCCTCCTCATCATTTTATCATTTTCCTTAATTGTTCATACTTGTCCTTAATTGGGGATCAAGCTTGCTTCATTAGCGTGACAGAGTTACTTTCGCATTTATTATATTATTAAAGATAATCTTAATTATGTAATTGTTCAATTAAGAGCTATATAATCTAAACTCTGCCGTCAAAGCTATTTCAATCATAGTTTCTTCCAAATTCTACACCATGTTTTGCTTGTATATTAAGAAAACCATTCATCCCAATAGTAATAACGGCCATTTGACAGTCCATGCGTGCGTAAAGAATACACGGGTAGGTGAGGTCGTAGATTTCACGGCAACAGATGCCATCTCACCGTTAGTCATAGATTTTACGGTTCTTTTAGCAAGTCCGTTACATTTATGACTTGTCCCATTTGGTACCACAGATTAATTAGGTATTCTACAGCCTAATATTAATACTCTGTATTGCTTTATTCCGATTTGATGGTGAGTTACCCTGTGACGTTACAAGCCCAGGATACATCTTAGATCCCATGTTAAGTGGTAATTCTTCTTGCAGAGCCCGCCTCTGTCTAGACAAACTACCTATTTAGAAGTAAAAAATACATAATATGTGTTAAATAATAATATTATATTATATTGATTTGTTAATATTTATAAGTGTTTATGTTCAATTGCTATTTTAGTTTAGTTAATATATAAAACCTTTTTGTTTCGATACCAATACTCTATTTCCCAAGCCAATATCACAGCAAGGTACATTATTGTGGAGTTTTTTCTCAGAGGTAAATGCTATATATATTTGAATTGGAAATTATGTACATATAGGTAATTTAAGAAGACAAATATAGATAAGTCGAGAAACTAAGTATTAGGTGCTTTTGAAGAACCTTAGTAAGAAATTCCGAGGCATAATAGATCAACTTATTAAATTTGCATACCTATAATACCTGCAAGGCGTAGGTGTATTTTGTGTGTAAGTACATACATAGTTAAATAATTTAACTTTTTATTCTAGTTTGACCTTTAGTAATTTATAAAACATAATTATATTGCAGATGTTTACACTCAGTAATATTATACTGAGCCTGATATTGTCATCATCCTTTCAAATCCCGATGGCCTCATGTTACGCAATTAAACCTTTTTTATTATTTTCATTCATTCCGGCGTTACGGCGCGTTTTAATCGGCTCCCGAACCATTCATTTTGTTCGGGACCCGTCAACCGAGACGCTCTTGTGTAATGTTCCGGTCCTTCACCGTCTCTTTCTAGTTTATACGAGATTGAATATATCTGTCCTTTTCTAACCACCGCATGGTTCTTTTGTGACTTCAAAGGAGATTAGGGGACGCGGCACGTTCCTGAGAAATCGGCAGATGTTATAAGTTTTGCCAATGTTTGGTTTTCGTTACCTAAGTTTGATAACTTCGACAATCGAGGCTTAACGGATTTAAATCTTAAAATATCAACTCGGATTAGTTTTTTTTTAAATGTCTTGTTTATAAAGAAAGAGTAGTTTATATAAAAATAGTTCAGTAAAAAAAACTCTTAACATAGACATACATTCCCAAAACGATGTTACAAATGTCGTTTCATATAATATGCAAGTTAAACCAGTTATTGGCTTAATGGATATTCAATTTAATAATTATTAAGAAGATATACCTAGCTAGGTGAGTCCAGAAATAATCTATGATTATCTCTTAAATCATTTCGAATGATAAGTTGGAAAATCCCTTAGATTCAATAGGTACTGATTTAGTACAAAGGAATTTATAAACTAGCAATCTGTTATTATAGGGGTTGGATATATGTATCCATATATACTTATATAATCTTCCAGTGAAGAAGAATATGCTTATTCCGAGACGCTGCTAGACTGTGTATCGAAACATTTACATATTCTACCGGCAAACAGTAATACTTTGCATAGTTATATTCCGGTTTGAACGGTTTTTGAGTCAGCCTAACACAGCGATTTAACATCTATTTCCTAACAGATGGTTAATGTTATTAGTATGCCATAAATTGTCAATTTGCCAGTCTGCCTACTAAACCTAAAAAAAAACTATGCAGTAATTCTCGCTATTAATTATTTGACTGTTGTAATCGTAAATATTTCTTTACTGGATTTAAGCCCGTTAAAGAAATACTTATTCTATGAGCTGTACCTAAATTAAGATTTAATAAGAATGAAAAATATTGACGTATTATTTCAACATTTGCATGGGACGCCTAGTGATGCAATAGGCACCGTCAATCTCCTTAACAAGAGGAAGACTACGTCATAATGTTTTTCCATTACAAGCATATATTTATTTATAATAACTTAATGAAAAATTACGTAACATTTTATTTTACTTAAAATATAAAGCAACAGCCTGTATTAAATGGGCTGTTGATTCAATTGTTTTCTTGTATCGAATTTTTTTAATCGATAGGTACTAGAAAATTCACTTTGTAGTCAAATATCATTGTCTATGGACATTAAACATTGTTAGTAAATATTATTATTGTAATGATAAGCCATTCCTAACATCATCAGTGCACTTCTGATAATACTGGCTCACTTGTCATGAATTTTACCTAAATCTGTAATATCTTCGAAAATATTCATTTAAATTACATGATGTAAATGGCCATATTAATCTGTATTAAATGCACAATGTATGTAAGATAATTAATTGGATAAGGATTAATGCTCTTTTGCTTAAAATAGCTTCGAAAATAAGCCATTTCTTCTCGTAAAAAGTAAAGAATAAAAAATGTTTAATGTAGGTTATCTCTTAGAGACAGTTATACGAGTATACTATCGAGATCTTTTTTGTAGATATTTTAAGGTGTACAAAAAAGATCTAAATATACTGTAGTACACTATTTTGATCTATCTCGTAGGATTCAGCCAGCGTTTGCAACGTAAGCGAATAAAAATGTGTTTATTTACGACATTACATTAGAAACCTCTAAAATTATCAGTGTTTCTCTACTATATTATACATGTATTATATATATAAACCTTGCTCTTGAAACACACTGTCTTTTAAAAAAAAACGTAAATTTAAAGTTATAAGCATACACAGGGACAGACAGACAGCGAGAAGCGATTGTTTTATACTGTGTATAGATGCAAGTTTGGATAGATAGTTAAGGGATTTGTTTGAAATTTATCACTGACATTATAGTCTGAAATAACAATAATAGTTCTCGTGGGCTATATTTGTTTTTGCTTTTCATCGAGCAAGGGATGGATATGATTTCATAGTGGCATAGTGGTAGCTAAGGGATCAGACAATTACCTATCATTGATATAGGTTAGTTTTCATACCGGACAATTGCACGGTTTCTTTGGGTTAGCATTGAGGAAAGATTTGTTCGTTTGTAATTGTTATCATATAGTTTTTAATTTGTCCAGTAACATAGGATATACATGTTTATTCAGTCATATTAAAATTTTAGCTTGAAATAATGGTATCCAGAAGAAAAATTGCCAGTGCGATGTTTTTATCTGGGAACTGAATAGTCCGCTACAAATAAGTACTTAGTTACTATATATTTTTTACTGTTATTAGTAGATATCAAAAAACCATAACCATATATTTATCTAATAGTAAATAAGCCACAATGACAGATTCTATGTCAAATATAAGTTGAGAACAGAGAAAATCAATATGAACATAACTTCGAAAAGTGAAAAGTACGCGCCGTGGGATCGAACTTTTGCGTTGCAGTCCAGCAGTCTCATTTCATTATTTCTGCTTCTTAATAATTTAAATATGCGTTATTATTAATAAATAACTAATAGATAATAACATTTTTTTAAAACTTTAAAATGACGCGATGAAAAAATCTCTAAGCAATCAGTTTTCTACGGTCTTTCTGTGTCGGTAAGAACTGCGTGGCTGTGTAGTTTGGACAATCGGGCTAATCGAGGGATGGTAATTGTAATCTCGACCACGAGGTGATATTATTGATCATAGCTGAAATAGCGGATAAGCGGAACACCTAGGTATTTAAATCATTTAATTTTTTTTTTCAAATTAATATAACTATTTTATGTCAACGAATTCCACTATTAGCTAATAAACATACTCGTTAACATAATATGTATACTTAAAAATATTATCATGGTGCTTATTTTCGCGTTTTCATTGAAGACAGGTGAATATTAAAATACGAATAAAACAAACATTTAAAAATAAAACGTAGTATTTAGTTAAAATATACCTACTTCAAAGGCCTTGAAAACAAATGACGAAATTATGTACCTATATCAAAATTTTATTAGCATTTCAGTCACAGACTAATTTTTAAAGTAAATAGGTCGAACATTATTTTTTATTAAGTAACAAAAATAAAAATGGTTTGAAGGTAAATGGTCATAAAATGCATCAATAAATTACCGCCTCCCATTGAGTATAATGTAGAACGCCCACCCACGAATCCCCTCTCAGTACAATTCAGGGGATTCCAAGAAGTGTTACTTATAAAATGACTAATTTCTTGTAGGTAGTAATAAATCTACCAATGAGAATGAAACGTATACCTTAACAAAAATATTCAAATCAAAAAAACAAAAATTTCAAAATTAGCGCATTTTTTTTTCTGATTTCATTCGGTATCAACAAATAACTCAAACAGCCTAAAATATAATTTTAAATAAAATTTTAAACCACAAATTACGGTCTGGTTAGTTAAAATAAAACCAACATCGAGCCAAGTGACATTCCCGACTTTCAAGTCACGAGTGGGACAGACGAGACAAGCTAAATTCGAGAGAACTCTTCTGACATTATGAGATCCTAGTACTTGTCACCAGTTTCGATTGAGCATTTGTCGCCTCGATTTTAATTAATTAGAGATGCCATTTTTTTGCCCTTTATATAAAAAAAATATTTGATGTTGTATGAAAATATTATTTAAAATTCATAAATAATGCATTTATTTGTTTATTGATTTTATGAATTACGTATAAATTATATTTTTATATAAATTGATTCATTTACAAGTAAATTAACTGACTGGTATTATTTTTTCGTTCCATTTTTTATATCATTTGATACATAGTGAGTGATTTTGTAACAATCCGGCCGAAATTAATTGGATTGGTGACCGGTAAGTGGCATAAGAGTATCCATTTACCTAGTTAGAAGCGAACCTACGCTAACATAGTTCAATGTACTTAACTTGTGGCATATTATTTACATCGTACGTCTTTTAATTTAAGGTAACGGAAAAAATACGAACTAGACGATTTAATTTAACATTGTTTCACATTTATTATAAATTAAAGCTTTATAGTCTATATATTTTATATTGGTTGCTTAGGATTGAAATGGACAGCTTCATGGGAAGTTAATTATAATATTGTCATTGCAACACAATGTATTCAGTTGATTTTTATAAGCTTTCCGTTTTTTTGCAGGATTGTATTAGAAATTTCTTCTGTGCCCAAAAAAAAAACAAACCTATAAGCGTGTACCAATTCCATTAAATACAAAAATATATGTATAAAAATGTCCTCTTTACGAGCGTACTTCTTTTAGATACAAAATAATTTACGTTGTTAAGTCAAAATTATATTTATTTTATAGCAATATATTTAAAATTAAAAATATTTAATAAAATGGATATAACATGTTCCTACTTCCAACAAACTAGAGGTAGAGCCATTCCGAGAGCAAACGAATAATGCCGAATATTTTGTCAGCAATTTTTTTTCAGTCATTATTTAAAAGGAGGCTTATTTGCAAGGAAAGTTCCCGTCTGAAAAGTTCGCTTTGTTCGAAATATTTACGACATTAAAACACGAAGTCTGTCTTTACTTCGAAAGTATCTATAGTTGCCAGTGGAGATACTTAAAACTTATTTTTAAAGTAGCTGGTGTTGTGGAATTAGTTGTTTGCTAGTAAGAGTGGATACGATGTTTATAACTATAATTAACTTTTTTAGGATTTTTTTGAGCACAAAGTGGAGTTACGTCTTGCCTGAAAAAGATGTTGATTTCTTAATGTATATTATTACGATACAGGGAATGTCGGTTATCTACACAGGCTAGTTACGCTACAATGTAAAATTTTGGAAGGCAAAATTGTTTTTTCGATCATTGATATTTATTTTGTTGAAAGCATATAGGTATGATACCTACCTATTTTTATGTAGAATTTCTTTTTTATTGCACCTTGAATTATTATAATCAAAATTTTAGCTTTTGTAATAGTTGTTTTTTTATAAGTTTCCACAATTATAATGTACTTTTTTAAAAACATTGGATTCTATACGTTAATCATATTTATTTTATTACAAAAATATTATGGAAATATCGTTATTTACACAATTTATATGCGGAGTTTTACGTGTAAAAAATATAATGTAATATATAAAACCAATATATTGTAGTTCTTTTTTAAATTTATGATTATTATACCTAACTACGGTATAAAGGTACGGTTAGAATAATATGATTACACGTGAAATTGTTATGAAATAAATATTCATTCGAAATACGAACATAAAATCTATCATTTTTTATACTGTAACCATTTATTCACGTGCATAGCCTTTAAACGTGGACCAGATGAAGTCGGTAATTGACGTCGGCTGCTCGCGACGAGCCATTTAGTTCACTCAACCACTTCTGTATTGCTCGAAACGTTCAATCAAATACGTACTTTATCATCATATAATAAGACGCAAAATACAATGATGCAATCTACTTGCGTCATTACGCGCCGCGAAGGTAATTTGAAGCCGTATGGTTAGTAGCGACAAACGTATGATTTATATCAGAGTGTGTCTGTGTGCGTGGTACACGTGACGAGTGTGTGCGCTGTGCGTTCAATAATATGAGGCATGCGCAGAGACGCGCACCGCCATCTGTTGAGAGCCACGTGGTTGCCAGTCCAAGGCGCATGGGCGATTTCATCGATCCACTCACCTTGACTGGTTAATAAATTCATGTACACGACCGTTGGAGCGTTTCGTTCATAAACAACAGCCGTCATTTCCTTTTCAAGATGATACAAACTCGGCTGTATTTCGAGGCAGGTGCTTAACTTCTAAACGTTTATCAAAATGAGTTTTTTCCCAATGACTTGGTAATGACGATGGTCATAAAAGCGACAATAAGTTTTTGAAACCTCTCATGAGGCACCTGAACACGCCAAGTACATAAGTATTAGGTATATAACTACATTAGGTAATCATTATTCGTATAAAAGATTCTCTCTGACTCATTTCGTTCTCAACCAAGCACGCTAACTATATTCTTTCAATTAGGCCAGTTCGCACCAGATATCTGATTACCAATTTTTAATTAACACTAATTATTGTTTTTTTTTTTTTAATTTTTAAACTTCGTTAATATCTTTTAACAAAGCCATAGTTTTGTATGTTTCCCGCGACTTTGTTCGCGTATAATAATGGTTAGCTACTCTCAGTTCAGTGGTTTACTTGTGATAAGATATCCAGACAAATCTCGCATTTATATTATTAGTACAGATTATCCTCGATGGAATTTATTTGTTGTATTTGAAAGAAAACATAAAAATTTTACACTTGAGTTTATTTGCAACAGACCGTACGACCTTATCTCTAATATATGTAAATGCTCAAGCACTACAACTTTTCATAAAAAAATTATACTTTTTAAATAAAAATCTACAAATTGAAAAACTATTTCGGCATTAATTCCCAACGCTCAAAACCTTGTTTTCATAAATCTCGAAAGAATCGAGAAAGAAACTATAAATAAGTAATTCATAATCATACTTTATTTAATATGTAAATATACTACGATCAAAACATAACACGACTGATAATTATAGTCGAAGTTGCTCGAAGAAATCGTGTAATAAATAATTCATGAACAAACAAATAATATCATAATACAGACGACATTCAGTGAAAATTTCATATAATTAAACGCATGATCAAACCAGACATTTCGCAAACATTGTACTTTTGTTATGACACCGTATTCATTGAATCCTTATTCGATAACGATAAATAACACAAAACAATAATAATTCCATTAAAACGTATCAACAAACATCAATTCTTAAAATTGAGTATGCTTTTGGTATGTAATTAATACATTCGGCCATTTATGGTACAAATATTGCATGACCGGTTCAAATATGCATCTTGGAATTGTAAATTAAAGATGTTTAATGAATTAACTTTTTTATAACGAACCTTATTATAGTCAATTTTTATCCTATACCATAAATAGATGGAATTCTTAAGGTTTAGGTAAACGTGCCAGTTCACTTCACTTCACTTGTGCCACACATACCTAAGTACATACACAATAACTTAATTAGTAGACTTTTATAGCGAACAAAACTCGTGGCCTTTTGAATTGTCTGTGCTATTATTATTTAAAAAAAAATGTTTTAAGTACGTATTCAATTTTGTTTATCGTTTTTCCACTAGAATAAAGTTATGTCAACTTATTTTATAAGTACTTCGATATATCAGAATGTGTATTGTATTAACTTATTTAAATTAATTAATCATAAAATGTGTTTTTCTTTCTTTAAGGGCGTCAAAAACTTATTAATATATGTAGTTAGAGCGTCGCACTGCAAAAAAAAACTTAACTAAACCTACATATTTTATTATCTTGGTGTACACTCGACACTCGCTTAACGTCATACTACTTTTCTAGCGTGTGTCAAATTAAGTAAGAAATAAATAATTATACAATTACAAACAAGGCTTACACTATGTATTGTATGTTTTAATCAATTCTGTAATAGCAATAATTTAATTTAAGTCATTTTGAATTGTGTTGATAACATTGATATTAAATAAGAGGGTACTTTGACTTTTCTGTTCATTATTGTAAGTCACGTGATTTGTAGCGAGGCTTATATAAGTGATAGAAGCTCGGTACATACGTCACCATCGACTACGTTCTGAGCCGAGGTGCGATCTCATGGGAGACACCCTCAGGACGAACGTCACTCTCGAGCCCAAAAGGGATCACCTTAAGGCAGAGTTTTAACACTCGTCCCAACGTTCGGTGACGCTGTAAAGGCCAACAGCACTACTCAATCAAGATACAAAAAAAGGTACATACGACTTCACTTTTGACTTTGATCCTGGACCAGCAAGTTGCTGCTAACATTTAAGGTACGATATAATTTTGTGATATAGTATAATTGTTATTGCTTGTTAAATTATTGATGAATATATGAATTGTGCTTTTGCAATTATTAATATACAAAGTTAGTATTATATATACAAAGTTAGTATAATTGTATTTAACTAACATGACTGTATTTTTGGATATTGAAAAAGAGTAACTACTGAGTTTCTTGCCGGTTCTTCTCGGTAGAATCTACATTCCGAACCGGTGGTAGCTTTACTTAAATTGTTTCTTAAATGACGATTCAAAAGTGCTTATAAAAGCCTACTTGAATAAAGTATATTTTGATTTTGATTTTTATTAAGGTAATTGGTTTTATTGTAATTATTAATTGATACAATATTACGATTACTACGGCTAAATAAATATTTATGTTTCATATATAATCTTTTATTGTCTTATAACCTTAAAATATAATAAAGAAATAGAAATTATCTTAAAATATCCTGACATAATGTATTAAGACTCTATAAAAAATCTAACACGTGCGTGTACTCAGTGGCCAACTATTGGCTACTAGTTTTTTAGGTTTTTAGTTTTAGCGGTTACCTACTCTGACGGACTTGCACAAAGCCCTACCACCAAGTAAAGCTGTATAACAGAGATATTAGCAAATCGCATGGATATTGTTATCCTAAAGTATATTAACATATATTAGTATACAAGATACATATTTTAACTGAATTCAAAGCATAGGTACGATTCTACATAAAAAATACTTATAAATAAGTAGATATATATATATGGCCATTATTAGGATTTTATTACAAGCTATGGACTTTACTATTAAATTTATAATAACAACAACCCATAGAAAACTATAATTATTCCGCAAAGGTTTCATTCTTATTACGTATCAATGCGCGCGCAGGATAACTTTGCGCGGGAACGACGTTCATTGGTCCACGGTTAGCTTTTAGTCACAAATAAAAAGAGCCGACAGGTGCGAATAGAAACCACATTTTGGGTTCTGTATTTAAATGATTATATTTCACTATAGGTTAAAACAATATCTTCCATTAACTAAGATTTGCCGTAGAATAATGTTAATAAAGATTCCTAAATTGCTAATCTACTCTATGGAATTTTCTAGAACGTTTTTAGGCATAGATAAACAACACTTTCACAAACGAGATTTATTTAAAGCGTTGTGTTAGTAATAATTATTTATGTAGTTACATTAAAATTATATATATTTAACAAATATATATTTTGTTATTGTATCCGATTCCATAGAAATAAGTGTCGTCTATTACGGAACGTCATTCGTATCACTTTGAAATTATACAAGATTCATTTCGCGTAAAAGTAGAATTACAATGAATGTCACCGATTTGATGTAAATAGGTGATTTTTATCAATTTTGATTTTATTTCAATCTCAGAATTAGAAGGTTTACAAAATTAAACAAAAAATAAAAAAATATTCCGTGTACTGGGGTATTTATTAGTTGTTAGGAATATTACTTACTAGTTTCCTCGCGTGGCTTTGACCGGGGGGAAAGGGGTAAGAGTTAGGTATCCTATTTCAATTTCTGTTCACCTGACAACAAGTATGCAAATTTTATGAACGTTAGAATACTTAAGGCGATAAAGCGAAACAAACGAACAAATTCACAAGTCTCCAACCGCTTGGTGAATAGAAGTGTGACAGATTTCTCGGACATATGCAGGTTTCCTCACGATGTTTTCCTTCACCGCCAAGAGATGATATAAATAATTCAGATCAAACATGGCATATTTCTCATCAGAGGCCATGTAACCTACATGCCTTATCATAGAGGCAATTGACATTAGAGGGCGTACCTACTATCGTGCCCTTTCTAGCTACGCCCACGTCTGCTGCATAGCATCTTAAGGAATCGACATACGAGCATCATAACCATAAATTATAATGAAGACTCACAATAGCAAACAAGTAAGGCTTATACTAGGTAAACCTTGCCTTCCTGCCTTGTCTATGAAATTCCTAATGTTGCTTCTCGGTACTCGTAGGTACATAGTGTTATTCGACCCCAAGCAAAATTGGGATAAGGGCAAGAGGATGATGATGATGTGGTATTCGCTGCTAACGTTGGTCTAGCAACTAAGTTCGCTGACTCTGAGATCTTCGTTTCGAACCCAGGGTCGGTATTATATTTGTATTTTTTTTTCAATTATATATTCTCCGTAGGTGTCTGTTCAGAGTTTGGAAGTTGAGTATTTTACTCTTGTGCCTTGGAAAGCACGTAGAGCCGTTAGATCGTTGTAAACTTACTTCTAGGTAAAACAAGTAATAGCAGGTAATACCTATCATATAAACGAAGTCAACCTACCAGGTACCAGGTACCTTTGAGTCTAACTTTGTTTAATCCAAAAATATGACCATATTTACCTATTTGCTGAAATAAAAACTACCTTTAAAACGGGGCATTTGAAGTTGGAGATTGATCGACAACTTCAAATTATGAATCAAGTGTGTTTGAAATAGGTATTATAATTCTAATACAATACGGTGAATCAAATAAATAATACCTAATTAGTCCCTTAGCACACCATTTTCTTTGGTTCACGTTAAGTCGCCGCTCATGAAAGTTACTTACCAAGGTGACTTGTTACAACAACTATAATTAACTTATTATTAAAACTGTAACTTGTTCTCCCGACATTACAAATTACAACTTAAACAGTTTCGTATTACAAAATTTTGATAGTAATTGTATATTTAATGACAAATTCCTAAGTCATTAAATATACTACTATTAGATAAAACGAATCTACTCAACCAGTCTTACAACGCGTCTGACGACTCTCCAGACTCCAAGTAGGTGCACGTGACGTCACAGGACCAGGGCAGCATAAGTGCGGACAAGCTCGAGCGAGACACTAGCTAATCGGGCCACGCCCACGCCCTACGCCCCCTCCGCTTAGGGATTCTATTGGAAAGTTTGCATTAATTGGACATTCTCTTTTAATGGTTTTATAATGAGGTATAATTTGTAATTTTTAGAAATAGATAAAGAAACGAGTTTATTGTGTATTTATATTGTTTGTAGAACGTTATGTAAAGTTTTTCTTTCTATCTATGTCTAGAAAGACAGTTGTACAATTTATTATAATTTATAAGCGTTTGTCAAATTAAAAAGCGAAAAATTTTACATTAAATTTTTCGCTTATTTATTTATTATCAAAAGTCTAGTTTTTTACAAATTGAGACATACATTCTCAGATTTGAGCAGGAAGCCTAACCTAATCTACTTATCCTTTTTAATTCATAGAATTAAATTGTATTTTTAGTCAATAGTCATACCTATTCTAAAAGGGGTAAAATTTGTTTGTTTGTAAGCTTACTTCCTTTCCAATTTTTATTGAATTGAAAGTTACATGATTCCCGAGAAGAAACCACAGTGTAAAATTTTCATTTATATCATGTTAATTTCTTTCTTAATAAACTTTACTTGTATATCTAATCATATTATTGGTATATTTCATTTTGTCATAAAATTCGTAACGCCCTCTCAAGAGCGCCAAAGCTACCGGTTCTCCGCCTTCTGCATCCAGTCGGGTCTCTTTCTCAAATCATCGGTCCACATGGCTGGCGTTCTACGCTTTTTCTTGAGAAAATTCTTCTGAAAAACTTTGTATGGTAATAAAATATTTATTTCTTTTTCTATTGGATATTTGCCATTACTGATGAAAAAATATAAGTTTTATCTAGGTAAACTTTAGCTGCGAATTTCAAAGTTACTAGAAATATCTTCTTGTTATATTACCTTTAATGAATCTCCATTTTTTCTAAAGCAATTAAATACTGTGTGTAAACTTTTACACACAGTATTTAAATAGCAGTAGTAACAGCCGGTTAATTTCCCACTGCTGGGCTGGTTTCCTTTACGGAGAAGATTGGAGCTAACCCTACCGCGTTGCTGGGTTGGTGAATATATATGTAACTGAATTTCAATGAAATTAGACTCATGCAGGTTTCCTCACGATTCCTTCGTTAAACACCGAGCACGAGATTAATTATAAACACAAATTAAGCACATGGAAATTCAGCGGTGAATGCCTAGATTTGAACTCGCAGGCTTCGGTTAAGATTCACGCGTTCTAACCACTGAGCCATCTCAGCTTTTTATTTATTACTGTATATACTAAACTGTAACTCAATGAAAGTACCCGTAATATCAAGTAGCGCCATCTATCGACGTAGTTCAATCCACAGTTTAGTTACTCGGATCATTCTCGGCAGTTTCCCCAACGATACGAAGAACTCTATGAATTTTAAATATTTAATTTAAGGTATCGTTAAATAGCTTTATTAGATACTATCGACATACTGTTACTAAGATACAAATAAGCGGGTAATAAAAGAAAATAAAGAAAAGCGGTTTTAAATCGACTTCAAAAAAAGAAAGAGCTCATCAATTTGTTTTTTTTTTATGTGTTAATTCAGAACTCGTTTTACGTAACGTCTTTTATGAACCGATTTGGAAAATTATTCCTTGTTTGGGTATGTATTTAAATTTGAAGTCGGTTATTTTTTGTTAAAGTGGCCCTTGATAAGCGCCGGTTCTTGTTACCCGCAGGTGTCTGGTGTATACACAACAGCGTGAATCTAAAAAAAATGTTTTTTGTCTAAAAGCCTGACTGACTCCGGCGCTGTGAGCCTGCACTCTCTTCGCGTCCACATTTTTATCTACAGAGCGATAACACTGAAAAGAGTCGGGAGATAACAGAGTCGGAGGTTCAGAACGCTTCATGGGTTTTCTTTATAAATCCGGTTTTGTGGGATTATTATCCAATAAAACTCTAGCCAATTGCCATGACTTTCGACGCGGAATGGAGAGGCTGCGGGATTGTGTTGATGGAACGCATTGCCGTTCTCCCGTATTGAGTGTGAGTGAAGCTTTCTTGAGGGGGTGATCACATCCTCGCACTTCTCGCTAGTACGTAAGGCAGTGAAAAATCATCCCGGCTGCCATCCTTCTTAAGGCCCTCTGAAACAGGACAAGCGCGGTCCCCACCGCACGCATCCACGACCCTGTGGTCACGCTTCAGGCACATTCTGAAAGGTGTCCCAATTTGCGCCACAGTGGTGACACATAATCATCGCTCTGCGTCCGATCTTACAAAGGTATACACGTTTGCGCGCGTACCGTTCCTCGTGAAGAAGATCGCGCCACTTCACTAGAGCCCTCAGTGTTGCCGCCGTTTCAATGATTTGAACTAATTCAGAGAGGTCGCGATTTCGCCGTTCTGACGATAGACGCGGTTCCGCTCAAAGATTTCCAGTGGTGTATCTATACAAATACAATAAATGCAGTTGCTTGGGGCCCTTTGTTGAATCCTCGAACGATAATTTTTATTTCAAAACTTTTATTTCGAAAAGGGTTCCGATTTAAAAAAAATGTCGAGATGTTTTTTTCCGAAGGCAACAAAGATTATGATAGTATGATGTTCCAATAGAAATTTCGAAGTTTTTTTTTTGTTTTGTGGCCCGAAAAGGCAGGCAAGGCATAATACATCACCAAAGTTTCATTATAATCAGATCAATAGTTCCAGAATACATCGGAACCAAATATACAAATACTAAATCTTATTTGCTAACGACTGTCCCGGCTTTTATGTACTTAGTTATGTTTATCTTATAACGATAAAAAATCCATGGCTTATACATTCAAATTTCGGTAATTTTACCTGCCAAAGTCAACACTTTGTTGTTCGACCATTTCGTTTCCAGTAGGGTGATTCTGTAACAAGAAACTCAAATCTCACCGCAGTACCCAAGTGTGAAATGTCAGAATGTGATATGTGACATTTACTATTACATTACATTAGCAGCGTGTAAATTTCCCATTGCTGGGCTAACGCCTCTCTCTTTGAGGAGAAGGTTTGGAGCATATTCCACCACCAATGCGGGTTGTTGGAATACACATGTGGCCGAATTTCGTTGAAATTAGACACATGCTGGCTCACGATGTTTTCCTTCACCGCCGAGCACGAGATGAAACACAAATTAAGCACATGAAAATTCAGTGGTGCTTGCCTGGGCTTGAACCCGAAATCATCGGTTACGATACACGCGTTCTAACCACTGGGCCATCTCGGCTCGGCCATTTACTATGTATACCTAATAATTATAAAACGTATATGCTACACGTATCAATATAACGTACCACTGTAAGTCAGTTGTCAAAATGTTGACAAGTGATATGCGAAGTGAATTCATACAGAATCGCACTGAAGTTTCTAGAAGAAAGACATTTGTTATCGCGGGCTTTTCTGTAGGCCTTTATATTTAAATCCTTTGGATGATTTTAATTTTAACAAATCTATACTGGTATTATAAATGCGAGAGACTCTGTCTGTTGCCTCTTCACGCTTAAACCGGTGAATTGATTTAGAAGAAATTTGGTGTGGATATAGTTTGAGTCCCGGTTAAGGACATGGGCTACTTAATCTACCCCTCGGAATAAAATGGGTTGTAACGGTTTGTGTATTAAAGGTAAAGTGATATAAATTTCGCGCGGGTTAAAGTTCAGCTACTACATAGGTATATGTAGAAATTATAATAAAATACAAGAAAATGTATTTGTATTTAAACATGTCTACATATTATATACCTACTATATTATATGTGTTTAATATTTGGAATTGGAATGATTTTTTTTTAAATTTCTATTCTGAGGGCCCCAGAGTGGAGTTAGCCAGAAAAACATTCTCAAGGGACTTACCTACACTGGCCAGGTCACACACACACTAAGTCTATTTTTACCCCTACCTTAATCTCTCTATTTATATAAATAAGAAAAAAATAACTATCTGATCTTAGATAGTGTCACAATATTAAAAAAAACTAAAATAAACGAGCCAACTTTTGAAGCTTCAACAGCACAATGACTTACGGGCCACCTAGTGATGTAAGTCCCAGGATCGATCCTGACCCTTTGGGCTATATAGTCTTATCCACTCTTAACACAAGTGTTAAGCTTAAAAAGAGGGGTAAAAAGGAATATTAGTAATTATTTAATTAATTTGGGGCATTGATACTATTTTGTTATTAAAAAAGAAAACATTTTATATCTTTGTGTACGTGACAGCTACGCTTGACGCTCGCCAGACGTCAGCTAGTGTGCGTGTACTTTGTGGCCAACGGTTGGCCACTATTTTTTTCGATGAGTTCTAGACAGTCTAGTCATAAATAATCACAGTTTCTAGTATAGTTTCCTTAAAATTTATGTAAGAGCCGTGCTCAACATAGGTATAAAACAAGTTGAATGTATGTGCCTACTTAAATTACATTGCAATATGTATAATAATTATCTATTAAACCGTAAATTATTATTATTATTTTCATAACGTCTTTTTTAGTTGGATTTAAGTGTTTACGTATACCTACTTATACATGACCTAGTATAATTTTGGTTTTACTTTAAAAATGTACCTGCATCTAATTGGAAGGGCGTATAGAAACCACTTGATGGTAACCATTACTGCTAATATTCATTGGTTCTATAAGAAGCTTTAAATGTGCTACTAACCAAATTGAGTAAAATAGCATGAAGCGCTTTGCGCAGCGCTTTACACAATTCTTTGACAATTGTCTGAACATAGGTTAATACAAATATCTATTTCATTTCTTACGATATATTAAAACATTACCTTTGTTAAACATAACATTTTAAGTTCATCATCTAAGATTTAAGGTATTGCTTAATAATTAAAACTCTGCTGGTTGCATTTACAAGTTGAAAATAAAAGAATGAACATAAAATCGATCCCTTTTGTATTGCAGTCCCTACGATGGGTGTGGCGTGAAGGGCCATAGGGCGTTTCGGGGGCGGAGCTCTATTCTGGCCCGCCTTGGGAGGGGCCTCCGTACGCCCCTAACACGAGCCACAAGTCAGTTTATTATTAGTTTGACTGGGGACTATAGGTTAACACAATGTTACATTTGAAACAGAACCAGTTTGTTAACTTGGTCTTAATTGAAGCGCGATATTTTTTATGTCGTTTTAAAATAAAACTGGTTATTAATAATAGTTTATATTTAAGCACGGCCTGATTTTGATTAATTAGGTTTTATTTTAAATTTAAAAGAAATAATACTTTTTAGGTAGGCACTTTAATATTTTAAGCTTTTAATAGTAAGTAGACCTAAATATTGTTAATAGTTTTTTTTTAATAGCAATGTTTTGATTGTAATTATAGGATATGTGAATGGAAAACGGAGGATAGCAAATTCAGGTTAGGGCAAGCACCGTTGACATTTAATACGTTTTAATTGTGTTTGAGTACAGTTACGCTCTAGCTGAACGGCACCTACCTAACAGAGGTATTCGTGAAGACCCGTAGTGTAGCAGCAAATTGGAATATTTTCAAAACTGCAAGAGGTGTCTTTGTTCAGGCTTGGACAGTTTACTGGTTGTGGCTTTTTATGCTAGATATGTTTTATATTCAGTAGGTACACGTATTTTCAAACTCATATTATACTAAGCAGGTATACCTAACTGTTTCGCTCAGGTGATTTGCACCTAATAAAGATATGCGCTTAGCAACAAAATATTATGTTAGTATAATTATATTATAACATTATTTATTATTTTATAATAGGTATTAAGTATATAATAATATAAAATTTGGTTTGAGCAGTAATTATATTGTGAAAAATAGACTAGATCGTCTAATGTGTTCACGATTACAGTGTGGATAATTTTAATTGTCCAGCTCAAAATTTATTGTTAGTTGTCAGACCACCCGTTTCGTATTGAAAGATTTTTTTCGTTGCAGATAATTTTACATGAGCATACCTTCTAAAATATTCATTTGAATTTTATAGTTTAAAAGACAACTGCATAGCGATCAAAACATTTTCGCCTGATTTACACTAGGTATATTGTTAGTTCATGGAATAAACAGGAATAAAACAGTTTACATACCATTGCAATTGTTTTATCTAATGTGATAGAAACGTAGAAAACACCAAACTAATCCGAAAACATTTCTGGTCAACGTGAAACAAGAAAACACTGACTGTCGAAAAAAAATAGTAATTGCGTTTTTTTTTATTACGTAGGTAGGTATATAGGTATGTACCTACTTATATTATGTATATTCATAAATCTCTAATTCGCTATTAATAATGAATGTTTTCACAAAAAAACTTATTTTTATTAATCTGTAAGTACTTAATTTATAAAAAAAAATATTATGAGTCTTAATAAATAGTTACCTATTAGTAGAAGATAGACCTACCTACCTATGAACTTTTTTTTGTAGCCCTTTGTATGATCGATAATTTTCGATTACATTGTATTGATATACCTATCGCATAAAGTATGTGAGCGTATGAAACCAGTTTTTTTTTTTGATAAAGCATCGTCCCATTTCTGCCAATTTGTACAAAATATTTACAAATTACGTACAAATGATGTAAAGCGATTGCGTATTATACTATTTATAGATATATATATTATAAATAAACCCACATAGAATTGAATAACCAGAACTTTTCCTTAGCACAGACCAAACTCTCCTCAAATATTTTTCAAGAAAGGTACCTTTCGTGGCAAACGGATGGTTCTAAGACTTACATCATCAGCAAAGCGCTTCTTTGCACCCTAAATGAAGACGGTCCTGCTAACCTCCACGAAAATCATATGAAAACATACCTACCTATAATTCTTTTTTACCTCTACAAAAACATCGCCCTCGTATTGTTGAATTCAATTCAATTCTTAGTTTAATGGCTTTTAGTTGTGCCGTCAGGGCCTCGTATTGTTTTGGTTAAACTGTTATAGTGTCGATGGTCGCTCGTGTCATGGACGTCATGATCAACGTCAACGTCATAAAGTTAATAACGCCATCTATTGGGGATTTTTGGAAAACCTCTTAGGTACCATCACTATACTACTATCTAGGGCTCCCCTATCTAGGTATACCTACTTATATCGGTACTACGGCAAAAAAAATCGGATACAAAAATATTTTTTCCTACATAGTTATAGATACCTATCTACTTTTATATGTATAATTAGTTAAGAAAATAAAAGTTGTTTAGCTACCTTCATAAGTTAATTTTTTAATACATATTTGGTTTATATAAGCATCGTGTCCTTAACTAATTAAGTACCTACATTAAATCTTTTGTTCGCTCTTGAGAGTTCTCACTAAAAAGATTTGAAACCTACCTACATCTTGTTATTTCTAGATTTGGTCACAGTTTACGAGCTCCCTGCACATAAATGGTTTATTATGAATTATTATACTTATAAAAGTATACCGAGTTACCGTTATAGTCAAAGTCAAAGTCAAAAATCTTTATTCAATATAGAAGTGTTTATACTTGCTTATTGATTGTCAAAAATCTACCACCGGTTCGGAATTTAGCACCTCGGACCTGAGAAGAACCGGCGAAAGAATCTCAGCCGGATATATAT
This sequence comes from Vanessa tameamea, assembly GCF_037043105.1. NCBI lineage: Eukaryota > Metazoa > Arthropoda > Insecta > Lepidoptera > Nymphalidae > Vanessa > Vanessa tameamea. Next base: position 9,466,793 of record NC_087316.1, read on the forward strand.
ATATATATATATATTTTTTTAATTATTATTATGATTATATTGGCAGGTAAGTAGATAGGTAATTACCTCAGATAGGTACTTATCTCAGATAGGTACTTACCTCAGATAGGTGCTTGACTTCCAATCTATAACGATAGATAAAGCGGATATTCTTTTTTAAAGGATATTTATTTACTTTTTATATCAGTAACTTTTAAAACAGCTTATAATTTGGCTATATTTAGATATCTAAATATAGGTGCCTATATGACATTAAAATTCTTAACTCGTCGGAACCTCTATTGTGGGGAGCCCCATGGCAGTTGCCCCAGTTATCCTCCCCTAAATCTGGCATTGACCAAACTTTTAAATTTTTATCATGTCTGAACATTGATAAGAGGTAGGTATAGTTTTTACACCACTGAGGAAATACGTATCATTATCTAATAAATCCTTCCAATAATTTGTACCTATATAGCCACTAGCACCAACCAGAAGAAGAATTAACCTCAGATGAGAGAACTGGAGATGAACTGGCGAAAGATTTTTTCGGGGATGTAACATTTATAAAGAGTAACCTCTTTGGTCACGGCGGTTTCGAGTGAGATATATACCTACATGTAAAGCGTAATGACTGCCTCTTTGATGTGATGACTAGGATATAAGGCTGCAAATCTTATTGTTACGATACAAGCCCGTGTAGGTCTAATAAAATATATAAATTCTCAGTGACAATGAGTTTGGAAAAACCGTTGATCTCACGCTTTAACTTTCGGTTGTGTGAGATGTGCTGGATGCCATCCCATCTGATAATGAGTGCGTTCACTATAATATGTCTTACGCATTTAGACTTTTCTTGGCAATGGCCGCCATGGCGAAATTGGTCAGGAGAACTTCCCAATACGTTACGTTTTGACGTAAAATAATTTATTTTTGCTAACATCTATCAACGTGATTGCTGATTTCGTCTTATTTAACATGTTTAATATTAGTAGGTATCAAGAAGCCTGGATTGTTTCATTCTAAACTTATTATATCTAGCTTAACCTTATCTAAAACTTATAATGTGGTGCCAAAAAGGTAACAAACCAAGTCAACGGCACGGACAATGTCTGTGGAAATACAATTGTATGAAATAAAAAAAAATATTGGCCTTCGCTGTTCTCGGTTATTAGAAAGATAATTGATGGCTTTTGGGGTAATGTTGGCTACTGTTATGGGCGGAGCTAGATGTAATTAGGGTCCTTCATTTGAAATAAAAACGTATTACCTACCTAAGTAGACGTTGTGTTGTGTAATGTGTAATAAATTCTAGGTAAAGGTAGGTTCTAGGTAGGTAAAATAACCAGTCAACTACCTATAAATTTCTTATTTAAACTTATGAAAGATATTGCACTGTCTGTTGATCTCTTTAACTTTTTTAGTCGGTTTCTACCTACCTTGATAAATTATTGAATGCAAAACAACCCTCCGACTTCTTTCGGTCTCTCTAACCATACAAATATTATAAAAAAAGGAATGTAATTGTTAGATACCTAAGTTGTCTGTCGCGCTTTTAAAATTGGACAGAATCATTGGACATTGCATAGTTATGGATTTGTTTAAAACATAATTTTACTTTAAATCTCAATATTTTCATACTAATATTTGTATCTACAAAAAAAAAAAAACATTTTACCTTACTTACTTACGGGGTATTTATTTACGTTCGTACTCATTTTATTATTAAAAAAACTTGTAAAGATCAAATTATGTGTGGTTTATATTGTTGGTAAGCGTGGCCGTACGAGCAATATTTATCGCCACTATGACTCCAAGTGATTCATGATAGCCTCGTCTACTTAGTTTTTCAACTTTCCCGATTTCTTCGTCAAAATACTTAATTTTACAAGTAAGACAACTAACTTAATGGTATTTTGGTTTGCACTTTATAAAAACCCTTGTAGGCGTCGGAGCCGATGATACCTTTTTTCCACTGTGGGGTGTGTCATTACTAGTTGATATAGTTAAAGTTCTCCCGTTAAAAATGTCCCCAATTCTAAACGTTTTCCTTAATTAAGTTCATTCCGTCGCTACACTCAAGTTTAAGAAAACTCCAGGATCCTAGAGCTTCGCTTCCACGGCCAACCACTGTATTTTGCTTTCTTTCAAAGTGATTCGAAAACATTTAGCCACAACTACATATTGCATCAGTTTGTCTCTGTTTCGTATTTTTAAATAATTTACCATATCCTTACTTAGCTATTCCTAAATAAATGTAAATTATAGGTCGGTAGGATATAAAGGTAAAATTTGAATTGAAAATTATTAGGTCCATTGCTGTTTTTTATACTTTTATCTACTGAGATTGAAATATTTCGTTTTACTCAGAATTCGGAATTTACGTTAATTTCATATTATTAAATAACTACCACATTTCATTCAAAAAGTTAGTTTTTCATTTGTCCTGTTGCCGTTCACTTTTTTTTTGATATTGCTATTTCTGTGACTATCGAAAAATCGAAATTGCGAAATCATCATTTCTAATGACGACCGCCGAGAATATTGTATGAATTGTATCTATCCTATCTATTTTAAATTAATTAAAAACATGATTTAGATGAGTAGATACGTAATCTAAAATATATAAAATTAATTTAAAAACGAACTTATTTATAATTGTGTTTAATAAATTACATTATCCATTATTTATTAATTAGTGAGTATTTTATGAGAAAGATATTTCGACAATTCAGAAACCGCGACAGAGCGGCGCCAGCCCTCCGTTTAGGCCTACGTGTTGCCGCTGTAGTGTATCCGCATATCTTACTCGCTTCTGCGCTCCTGGTAGCTCGGACGCGATAAAACGTATCTTCGTACCTATTCGAGAGAGAAGGGGAATGAATGAATTCTTCTTTAGTTAGTTTGTTTTAAGTACTCAGTCAGTCTACTTTTATTGAAAATAAGCAATAATTTAAGAATTTATATCACAAACATAATTTATTACTTATTTATATTTTATTAAATATGAATAATAATTATGAAAAGCGTGAATAAACAAAAATTCCTCTTGAAAGTCTGACCAATGAAAAAAATAATTTTTTTTAGTGTTTCATAAAAAGTAGGTTAGGTTAATAATAATATTATTATTGTGCAGCAGGAAGAGCGTCGCTATTATTATTCGTGTGCTTTTAATAAACAAATCGATAACTTATCTTATTTGCTAGCTATAAATATGTAGTAGTAATAAACTGTACGGAAAATGTACGGAACATAGACAATTTTCGTTAAATAGATCTTTTGTATTTTTAGTTTACTGCAAGTTAAAGATGATATTAAAATTATTCTCAATTGAAGTCGGAATTTCTGCATGTATAAGAAAAAATATAAGTAAACTAAAATCAAATTATCTACGGTGGGTAGGACAACCAATGTCTAAACATCAAATGAATGCGACTATAACTTTACATTTTTAGGGATTAATATTTATGATTTCGTTAGTAAAAAAATAAATTTAAATAGATTTACATACATATATTTTCTACACCAATTTGAATATTATTAAAAAAATGTAAAATTTATTTTTAATAATTAATAATTTATTGAAATAGTTTAAACATGTAAATATTTGTATTAGAATTGATCACGTTAATTAACGTTAATAAATGATTTATATTTTTATGATAATATTATTATGTTATCTATCTGGGTAAATTGTTTATTCGGAAAACGTCTGAACTCGGCAGTCGATATAGTTAATTGCGCCGCTATCTACTAGATTTGTTTATAAATTATATATATATATTTTTTGTATTATAAATAAATAAATAATAAATTAATTATTCCAGTTTTAATAGACAAGTGTGCTAATTAATATATGATATTGAGATATTATTAATTATTATCCGTAAAATGTTTTATTTTATTATTTTGTTGCTTATTTAATTTAAGCAATAATTTTAAAAATATGTTAGTTAATTAGAATGTATTGTTTTTATTGTAATTCTGTATATATATAGGTAATTGCTATTTCACTACACAAATATAAGTATATCAATTACATGATTGTGTTATTTAAATTAATTTCAATTAAAAATGTACGTTAAATTCAAGACTGTGCGTTCGTTGCATGAAGCCGATAGAGATACGAGTATCTATAGGTATAGGTATATGTATACGTAAATAGTTCAGACGCCATTGTTATCGTAATTTAATGTATTAATTAGGTACAAAAACCTGAGTCACATATTGCTTAGTTACGATATTATAACTAAGAATTTTACCGAATTTATTTTAGGAAAGCAGATGAGACGCTCATCGTTGCGTCACCTTCGTCGATAGATTGCCTCTGTAAGCTGGCTCTCGAAGCCTGGGATTACACGAACCGCGTTGGCTCGTGATGACGAAAGAACGTCGTGGCGGCGCTGCCTCGTTTGTTAGGACCCTCTCAGCTCCACCAATAGTGTGTAACTCCCGTTAACCCGTTAGTATATAATCATAGGCTATAGGAACACTCCAGGGCCACCTAAGGCCACTTAAGAAGAATAAACCACTTCTTTATCTGTCGAGGTGCCGCCAACCAAAGGTATGCGATATATCTATTGTGGTTGTACTCCGGATTACTCACTTTTCAAACTAGAACACATAAATACAGACTATGACTGTTTGGCGGTAATGATTGGCGAGTGTGTGGTTCACCGATTACCAACAGACGTTGGTTATTAAATTTGAAATATTATAAAACAGTATTTTCCACTGTGAACTATTTTTTTTCTTTTATAGAATACACATTTATACTTTTTCTTATCTAAAAGTAGGAAAAAGTCGTATTGTAAATTCCCTCAGGGATCCCTGTTGCTGTCCCCAGAAATTTAGTCTCGATTCTTAGTATGCATTGTTTAAATAAAACTTATTTAGAAGCAATGTAATTAAAATTACAATCTCGAAATAGAAAGCATTTTTTTCTCTATCTTGTAAAGTCAATGTGTTGCTCATGCTCTAATAAAAAAAAATACGTAGAATATTTAAGGAGAAAAAACAATTTTATAAATACTCTGATATATAATAATTTTGATATTGGACTCTGAATTAACAATCCATAAATATTTTTCATTTGTAATTGTCCTTCTGATGTTATATCCATGACTGTTGCTCTACCAACCTAATCTACCTCTCGCATAATACGCGTGTGACTTTCCGCGCAATTAAAAACTAGAAGATTATAGGAATTTATTTATTTATTTGTAATCAACAGCGTTTTTCAAAACATAATTATAGTTTTACATTGATTTAAAATGTAAGGCCAAAAAGATTACAATGTTTAAAGTATTGAAAATAAACATTAACAGAGTGACTCAAACAGAAAAAATACAAAATAGAAACGATTAGAAACCAAACATTAAAATATTGAAATATTATTAATAAAAATATTATACGAAATATTTATTACACATTTTATTATCCTAAATGGTAAACATTGTTTGGAAGCTCACCCGTACGGGTTCTATAATATTAAAATAGAGATCCAAAACTACTGAAAAAAAAACTTACGAAACAAATAAATATATCTTACGAAGTAAATTAGCTGGTAATGTAAAAAATACCAAATACTTAAAAAAAATAGTTCTTGAATTTTCGATTTGCGATTCCTTGTAAAAATATTAATTAAATAATTAATAATATTTATTATATATAATCTAGTTGTATAAGTGTCAAAGAAAATGTTATGCATAAATTTAAGTAACATTATTAATAATAAGGTTGGTAAATAAAATTGCGGCCTCCATTAGGCCTAAACGGCTGTCTCCTCGGCCCCTAAAGCAGTAAAGTTTATAAATGCAAAGCTGTTATACCGTATCAGATACGACGTAATCATCCTTAAAATTTAAAAAAAAAAACGCGCCGCAATATAAAATCTCCTTTCTAATTTATACACTTACAAATTCGGCTCGTATCGGCGCCCGCTTTCTCGCGGGTCACGAGTTGCACACTTCACATCCGTTCTTTACTGAATGCACAATAGGAATCCTGTCGTCTCTTTTTAACTTACTGCACTCTATGTCTAGATGTCTCCGTCTCGCTCGTGCGACGTTGCCGGCTCCCCTCGTACGACGGAATGACCTTGTCGCGGTCTGGTGCCGTCGCGATGTTGAGACTAGGTATAATTACTAAAGATTAACGCTTTATGTCTGAATTTTTTAACAGCTATGATAAAGTGATAAATTTAAAAATGGATGGTATTATAATTCATAAATGCCGAGTAGTTATTGTTTTCATCGAACAGACTATTCATTAAGCTGTAATTGCGCGTGTTTAAATAAATGGGTTGTTAATATAATTTTATAATTAGTGTGTTTTTTTTTTTTGAAAACGTATTTGTTTAATTTATTGTAATGTAAACTTCTCTATGCCTGTGTTTATGTATTATGTATTTACTATGAATAATGGATAATTTTGTGTGAATAAAATGGCTTGTAGACAATTATTGATATTTTTATTATTACTACTTGTATCTAATGCTGTATATTTTTGTGGAAGGTTAATACAATAATATTTACCTAATAGAACATAAAATTATCTCTCAGAAGTAAGAAGTATTCAGGTATTTACTATTGTTGATTTTTTGTCTGCCACGTTTTTTTCACATATATGTAGGTAAGTATCTTTTAAGTATAATTTTATACTAGTGAACTAAGATGTTAAATCCCTTGTGCTTGAAGTAAATCTCACCTCATAATCTCAGTGTACTGGTTCACTCATCCTTCAAACCGTAATATAACAATTGGTAGGTACAAAGTATTGCTGCTTGGCAGTAGAATATGTGACAAGTGTGTGGTACGCAGACAGGTTTGCATAAAGCCCTACCGTGCCAAATATGGCACCAAATGCCAAGTATTATGAATACATCTTAAAAAAATAGAAATTAAAATAACGTAATTAATATTAACACCCGTTGGTCCGTTTAATAAAAACCATTTCTAGTAAACTTTTACTTGTTAGAAAAAAAGGAACGCTACTATTAGCTTCTGTTTCTTTTGTGAAAAAATATAGGCACCAGTTTCAGCATTTAAGAGTTAAAACCGCCACATGTTTTAAAACGAAACAAACAATACGCAGCTGAAACTCTCGAAACAAAGCGATGGAAAAACAAAAAAATGTGAATTAAAATGGTTGAATAAATGTCTACGTAAATGGTGCAATTCACAGCAGTTTCTATTCGAACCAACAAACATAAATAAGATAGACATACCTACATGCGTGCACGCACATATAAAACGTTATCGATCATACAACATTTTTCTATTTGATTTACTTTATATTTATTTATCATATTGTCAGCATAACATTTTATGCAGTGAGATAAAGCGTGACGCTGAAGAGATATTTAGTTGAAACAAAGAACAAAAAACTGATTAAATGTTTATCTCATCTAAATTTTAATTATGTGGAGTCCTAAAATTTCCAGAACAATCTGCACGCAGGTAAAGGGGATAATAATTACCTTTAACTTTGTTAATTAATGAATTAAAATCTTATGTTAAGAAAAAAGTATAATCGATTATATTCAATACAAGGAACATACTCAAAAAAGACAATGAAAGCGTGACGATGAGAATCAAAACCACGAAGGAATAACAAGAACCAAATAAATAAGAATAATGTAGTTAAAAAAAATATGAAATAAAAATGAAGCTCAATTATTAGATCATGATAACAAAGCCGTTAAATATTGAAAGAGATTCGACGACAATAAAGGTAATAGGTACGTGTACCCAAATAATATAAATTGAACCTTACATTTCCTGTAACTATGCATAAAGCGCCATTATTTCTTATGAATGAGTTACTTAAAATCGTAGAGATAAAAATTTAATCAAAGCGAGAAGAGGTAGCTATTATCGTCGAGAAAAAAAATAAACATCGACGTGTTTAAAATGCGTTCTGAAACAAGTTTTATGCGAACATTGCAAAATCAAAGCATCACCAACTAATTTAAAGACTCGGTACCAAAAGAAATCACTGTATGGTTGCATGATGCGTCCTCGCATTCTGTGAAACTCTGAATCCTTCATATAAACGGTGGGATGGGATTCCACCTTTCAGAGGACTCTGTGGTTTGTTCCGATGTAACGTTGGATGAGCGTACGTGAACAGTCCACTTTTTAGTTCATTTCTTTACATTATAAAATTGTTCAATTATTAGACAATGATAAAAAAATAGAAAATAAGAACAGTAATAGTGAGTTCATCTGGGTAACGACTTCAGACGGATTTACGCTATTCAAATAATGATCCCGTTTCCCCTCAGTAATCATGTCATAATGACCCGTCGCACAGTGAACAAGGGACATTACAATACGAGAATAAACAACACAAATGTGTCTGAAAATCTACATTGTGTTTCGGATAAATAGTTTAGATAAACATGTAAGTGACGATAAATATGTATTACGATAAGAAATATTAAGCATTTTATCCGATGATTGCGGACACAAAAATTAAGCACTGAATTTTCATGTGTTTAATTTGTGCATATATTGTTTTATTTGTGCATCCTGCATTCGGCAGCAAAGGAAAACATCGTGATTTGTGCCACATGTATATCTACCAAAGCAAAAGGAGGCCTTAGCCTATTTGTCATTTACAACATTGAAACTAAGATGTTATGTGTCTTATGTCTGTAATTATAAATTAACTCATTAAATAAAACAAGACAGGAATAAAATTCTCACCACAATAGAATAAATCAATAAGTGACGTTCAGTATAAATGTCTTTTATGTTTAACAGGATTAATCTATACCTTTATTACATTGTATTCATTCACGAGTTACAATGTTGCCAGTCCGTGACCTTTAAACACAATTACAATTATACCATTATTGTTGTAACAAAATCCAATCCAATTATTGTATTTTTATTAATATATAATTTCTAAAAAATGAATTAAAATGATATGCATTTCGTAGAAGCATATTTACTTATAATAAGAATACCTACATACTTAATCATACTATAATTTGGATATTTTCTAAAAAATATTTGTCGATGAATATCCAACGGTACAAATTGTTTGAAAACAATTTAAGACTATGTAATTAGATCGCTTAATCGTAATAACTTATGTCTACGTACAAAAAAAATCTTAAAAAAATTAATCGGATAAAATAAAGTCAGATCCCGCTAATTATGAACATCGAAAATAGGTATACGGTTTTCTAAGATTTCGTAAAAAATAAGAAAATTAAACTGACTGAGCGATAGTGATCGAAATTCGGCCACAATAATTGAAAACTTATTATGATAAACATACATATATATATATATATTTCAAGTTTCAAACATAGTTTTTTCCTCGACTCTTATTCCCAATTTTTTTACGCTAAGCTAATAAGCTGTTAACAAACAGAATAGAAAACCTACCTACATACTAAACTGTTTTGTCTATATCCAATGAATTGGAAATTTCGATAAGATACGATTCTATTATTATCTATTTTACTTTCTAATGACAAGTCAAACAGTTTGTTTATTATTTATAACAAAAGGTAATAATGAACACGTAGGTCTAGAAAGAAGATAGAATATAATACTTTTTGGAATCTCAACGATCTTTCGAGATCAGTGATAACGCTACTTGACTCGACGTTCACTGAATAATTTCCTCTTCCAACATGTAAACAACATATTTCCACCGAGAACAGAATAGTTTTAACACTCGGGATAGTGATAAAATATATTAAGCCTTAATACTGCAGTCACAAGATTTAATTTTATCTGAAATCAGTAATGAAATGAAACGTTAGTGCGGTTCGTGGTTGAGGTTTATTTTTGGCTGCGGTAGGCGGTCGCTCGAATGCACGGGGCTTTTTTTTAATCTTTCATCGTGTTTTTGTTAGCCGGCTTTGGTCCGCATTTAGCCCGTGCTTCCGGCTTTTGTGCAAGAATCGTTTTAATCAAAGGCCTTACGATTTGATTCAGCTTGTGGGAACTCGTGTATCTATACTTATATTGAGTTTCTCCTTTTGTTTTGATTTTAATTAAGTCAATATTTAATCGATTTTGAAAATGTTTTTGTTTTTAAAACATTCGAAGAAGCGAATTAAACCTATTTTCATTAAATATTCGCGATCATACAAAAAAATTGCATAAAGCACTATTACATTATGCACTTGAATTTAGATTAGGTATAATACCTAACGTTAAATTGTTAGAATTCGCCGTAGTAAGGATATCGTTAGAAGGCATGTAGGTACAAACACACACGAAAAGTAAAGCAGAGAAAAGTCATGACGATAATTGGTCAACTCATCCAGCTAAGGTATTTAAACACAGGAGTGTTTCTCGATATATATTCAAGAATACAGATAAACCAATTTACTAAGATAATAAATAATAAGAGCGTTAATATGTAAGAGTCACTAACAGACGTGGCGTCGCATCAACAGCGATTCAATGATCAGGAAATAGGTATACTTAAATTAAAACTAGGCCCTTCTCTCCAACGCAGTGGACATTTAGAAACGAGCCACCGGTTCACCCTACAGTATTCCGTCCGTTGCAGAGTGAGTTGAGATGACTCAGTAGATAGAACACATGGAAAGATCATCTTCTAATCTAGTCAACTCGTAAAACATCGTGATGAAACTTGCAAGTGTCGCCTGGAACAGTGTGCTAGAATAAGTTGCCAAATTTTTATGCCATTGGTTGGCGGTCGGCCAAATTGGTTACCTGATGGGTAAGTGGTCACCACTGAGTATAGACATTTGCGCTGTAAGAAATTTTAACCATTCTTTATATCACCAATTTACCACCAACCTTGGGAGGTGAAGTGTATTTTCTAATAAGTATTGTAGTTTGGGGGTAGAATATAGATGACTGTTTGGTACCTAGCAAGACGAGCTTGCACAAAGAACTAACAAGAAGTAATTTCCTTAAAAGAAGTGGAGGATTTTGTCCGGATTTTTCTGTTCCTAATCGTCAAATTACTGTTGCCCCGTGCCGCGTCGATTTGTTCGTCTGATACAATATTTGTTTTCACCAATAGACGGCATAAATCATTAGGAACATTAAGTTGTACAATTAATTATGGTTTCTTGTAAATTGCCCGGAATATAACAATGATTGTCGAATGATGCCGATGGGAGCTTACTGGCATGCCATGGGTAGACCGATCGAGTTATATCTATTGCGATAAAAAGTTTTAATGTAAAGTTTCATCCCATCCGTGCGAAGCCGCGGAGATATTACAATATATTTTCTATGCTTATTTTCGAGCGACAGCACACGCACCTATAATATATATTTCTGTGACGTCACCAAACTATACCGTAATTTAGGTACATCATTGCATGTATTATGGTACAGCAAGACTTGTTGAATTCATAGTAACTGTATTTTGCAATCACAACACTTTTATTAAAAGACGCGTGCTAACTCTAGGTCGGACTCTAGGTCGTATAAGTTCATTATAGCATCGTCTCCGTGTATGGTAGCTTGCTCTAATACCTATATGTTAAAGTACGGTATATTCATACATGTGATAGGCTACAAACTAACAATGTATAAGTATTAGTATTCCCTATTCGTAGGGAAAGTACCACATAACGCAAAACTGGTTTCGTGTCCATTACATAAATGTCATCGGAATTACTATGACGGTTTGATTGATTACCGTATAGATTTCCTCCGATCTAACTAATAATAATAAATAACAGAAAGTAGGAGTGGTTTAACGTTACTTCTCTATTTTGTCACTCGTAACGCCATCTAGTAAAATGTATGTGAACTATTGCGCACGCATGCGCGGCTTACGTTTAAAGGCGCGTCGAAGTGACATTCAGGTTGACAGATGAAGAGCATTGTGTGCGAGCGAGAGGGAACAACAACAAGCGGTTTCCATCGATTCGCCGGTCGGCGCATGTCAAGAACGAAGCGCTACCATGGTAATGAGGTGTATTTTATTTTAATGTGGGCGTTTTATTTATAGCATTTTCTATTTTTAGTACATTTAATGAAATGGATGCGTATCCATTTATTCCTTTAATACAGGATTCCATTTCATACAGCACAATTTTGATGTCGAATGTATCTATTTTATCTATCTAATCTTTATTAAAATTTAATAAATATATATTGTTAAATAAATACTTATTCTGCATTGCAACCAAAGTTTTCTTGACATTTTATTTTTAATGTTCTCGTTACATTCGTACACTGTACATACCGATGCAGATGCTACCCATATTTTTAACATCAATAGATAGATATTTTTGTCAATGTGTTCAACCATAACCGGGGTTAATATATTTTTATATAAATTTCCTGTGGGAATCAAATCATTTTATTGAGTTAAATTTTCTCGTATGTGTGTTTATTAAATAAACACATATACAAAAGTTTTTTTTTAAGTGTTACTACGCTGCCAAACTCACATGATAGTCACCGCATTGCTTTTATATGTAGCTGTGTAAACTTAATTTGAATAGGTTTTTTTTAAACTAAGCGGCACGTGAGTGACTTTTAAAACGTTAGTAGGCGCTCCCTTTCAAGCTACGTTAACGATCGATTTTTCCTAACATTCATATACACGATCTAACCTTTAAAAATGTATCTGGAGATACATTGTCATTATTTTTTTTTATTTAATTACTTACAAAGATTATATAAATAGAAATGTAATTTTCCCATTATTCAAAGTATTTAGTTTATGTTTTGTAGATTTAGAATTTACTTTATAAAATATTATAAATTATAAATTTAAAAAATATTATATATATATTTAATATGTGTTAAATAAGTATTTAAATGAAACAAATTACACTTTTTAAATATTTTTGCTGTTTATTTTTACAACAATAAAAATTACTTATTTAATATCGATATCTCGAGATTAATCGCGATTATTTTATACCTAGCACATCAGACTTATCGCACACAGACCAAATGTACCTCCCACACATAAAACCAACCGATACGTACACTAGAATACGTCGAGACAAATCCTTACACACAGACACAACACGTTACGCAATTCTGAACCTTATAGTTTTGGCACCCTCCGTTATGTGCCCTACATTTACCGATCCGCGGATAACCTCAAAAAATGAGATTTTGAACGGAACATGTCATGGTTTTTAGTAATAATTGTGATTCTATGTTCTTATTGTGATTATAAATTGATAAAGTTATTGCAATATTACAAGTTTAAATGATAGTTTTATCACCGAATGTGATTTGAAGTTTTTTCGTGTAGCATTCGTTTCAGTTGTGTATTTCGTGTCGAATGGCGAGAATGTGGCGTGCCAAACTTATATTGTTACACGGTAATTTATGATATCGTACGTACCGTGACAATAACGTGATATAAATGAGTAAGAATTGTGATATCGAATAGAAATGAGCGTAAGTAATTATTTATTTATTTAAAAAAAAAAAACCGTATTTAAAAGACTATAAACATATGTTTTAAGTGTATCGTAATCTAAGCTTAAATATGATAATTAGGTGTATAACTACATTATTAATGTTCATATAATATTATGGTTAAAAAAATTGATAGAACTTTTGGAGACAAAAAAAGATTTCAGTACATTTCAAAACATACTTTTGTTGAAGAAAAATTAGTTTAAGCTTAGTTGTGACTCATAATAATCATTAATTTATGAGCTTAGTTTACACTGTGCTTGTTATCAATCATAAAACGTATGAAATAAATGACAGGGATATGATTCCTTTATCATTCTTATCGCACATTATATGTCGTGGCAGCCGAAACAAATCCGATAAATAGCGCAATATCAGTTATAATATGACTAATATGTACCCATCTATCCTTATGTGATTTTTAGCACCATCCTTCTGTTCAATTATTTGAACAAGAAAATACTTTGTTGCAAGTTTTGTTAACTTAAGTTTAATAATATAATCATCTATTTTCTTTTTGATTATATTACCTATCTGTATTTTATTTTAATAACTAATATAATAATTAATTAGTATGCTTACTATTAAAAAAATATTTTATTATTGTAATAATAAAATATTTTACATGATTATTTTCGATCTCTTCATTTGCATCGAATAGATTCGATCACGTCACTGATTATCCTGGAATGTAAAACTAACTATATTTATAAAGCTTGACAATTATCGTGTCAGTATATATTCACGGTAAAATGTATAAAATAAGTCGTAAATAATAATTACACAAGATTAAGCGGTTTGAACATATTTACCATGCAACAGTTACGTTCAACAGACAATGCGAAAAGAAAAAACTTGTTGGATATGGACATACGTAAATCATATCAAATCAAAATATACTTTATTCAAGTAGGCTTTTACAAGCACCTTTGAATTGTCATTTAACAAACTATAATAAGTGAAGTTACCACCGGCAGATTCTACTGAGAAAAACCGGCAAGAAACTCAGTAGTTACTCTTTTTCAACATTTAAAAATGCAGTCATGTTAGTTAAATGCAGTTATATATGTATGTAATATATTCTGCCTGGAAGTCAACAAGTATTAAGTCCACGCTTTTTTATCATCAATATAATCTTGTATCGAATAAAATGCCTTCGTTACCAATGTATATTTTTACAAATGACTTGAATCTATGAAACGGCAAAGTTAAAAATGTCTGCGAAATTTTATTATATTATATAAATAAAAACATTAATATTAATGTTTACGTCTCCTTGTAACTTAATAAATAATTATTTTAAATAAGTATTTTACAGCTAAAACGAAAATACATATCGTAGGCTTAAAACGTAAAATTAAGATAGGATTTCTTATTCCCATTGAAATATAAATTTATATTGCTCTTAAAATTTCTATAAGCGAAATATTTTATCGCATATAAAAAAACCATACGTTGACACTTTCTACACGGGGATATATTATTTGAATTGTAACAAGTCAAGTTAATCGAGGGGTCGCTCAGCGCCACCAGTTGAAAGCTTCTGACATTGACCTATTTTTATGTAATGTCATGTCATGTCACTTCATTTGTCTGTAATATCTTATACTGTCTATACAAATGAAGCTATAAATAACTGATAAGAGTAAGTATATTTAAAGTACTATTAATTTTTGAAGCAAATTTTAAGTTAATACTAACTAACATTTTGACAGTGAAACAGTAGTTACTTGAAATCTTTCCACTAGTTTTGCTTTTGTCACAGTACGAATGATGGCCATTGAAATTCCAAGTAGATGCGAGAGATGGCGCTGTAACATAGAAAATAAAACTCAATTTTTTACCCTTTGTTAATGAATCCATACTAATACTATAAATGCAAAAGTAACTCTGTCTGTCTGCCTGTCTGTCTGTTGCTCTTTCACGGCCAAACCACAACCGAATTTGATGAAATTTATTATGAAATAAGCTTGAACTCCAAGGAAGGACATAGGCTACTGTTTATGTCTAGCAGCTGACGACCAACCCCTCTGCTTACAATCGACCGTAAAGCGAGCGAAACCGCGAGCGAAACCGCGAGCGACTAGTTCGACATAAGACATATCGTATTGTGTTTATAAACAAAGAAAAATCTATTTAATATTTAAATCCTATTATATATATAAACATTGAGTCGTTTTCGTTTTTTAACCAATACATATTCAATCCTTAAAAGCTTTTATAGACAGAGTTAATGTAATAAAAAGCAAAAGCCCTCGAAAGACCTTTGAATAATCTTTTGAAGTTTTATATTATTGAGTTTACTTCGATTTTGTATCAAAGATTCAAATTACTCAATACGAAATGTTTCATTTAAAATGTAAATCTTTATAACTATATTATTTGAGTTTGGACGTACGATACAAGAGATAAGAGACAAAAAAAAAGTTTTAGTAGGCAATAAATTCTCAGTATGCCAGAGTTGGGAGGTTCTACCAATCTGTTTTAACTTCCACGCATCAGACTGCACGTAAATCACCTGAGTGCAGCGTCAATGGCTTTGTATGCACAGACCCAATTTGTTTTGCAGAGTTCAGACTTTCGAATCTTGTCGTATTTGTCATCTCATTGGATTATGAGAGTGAAAAAAATTATAGAACAATTGGTACTGTGCATACGATTGTGCATAATATCTCCTTTGAAAATTGCCGCCGCGACTAACGTCACCGTAACCTATAATAGGTTAATCCCAAAATAACGACACTATTTTGATAAAATTAGTTTTTTATTTAATTACTCTACGTTTATTTATTTTATTTACTTAGAAGTCTTTGTTCGTATGTTCGACCACTTATCGATACGAATTAAGTACATTGACATGAAAAACTGTATACATTTTCTTAATTTTTCTTCTAGACATTCAAAATTGTAATTCAATCACCGTAATTCGAAAATAATTACTTACTTCACATAAAATTATATAATAGTATTTTATTTAAAATTGAAAATGTTAAGCGTACATACCTACGTATTAAATTTAAGGGAATCAAACTAAGTGCTTCTTAAGCAAATTTTGTTTAAACCTTAATAGATAATGTTAAAATATGACCTTTGACAAATCTTTGAATATTGTATTTAAAAAAAAAATGGCTTATTGTAGTCATAATCCTCTAGGAGTAGGCTCTTCTCATGAAAGGTCGAACTTGGCGGATATTTTTAGCGGAACAAAATAATATGCGAGGGAAATATCTCCTCAAAGGGAGAGGCGGCCTTATCCCAGCAGTGGGAAATTTACAGGCTGTACATGCGTGCTATACGAAGATTGGTTTTACTTTTCAAGACACGGAATAGTGCTAATACCTTACCAGTTATTTCTTTACAAAATTACTAATTATACATATCGGTAATAACTTTTATTAAACGACGTTATAGTACAACAGTAAGCCATAAAGGTTACTTTGAAACAATAGACACCCATAATGGGATCGTCAATGTTACGCTGCGGAAGAGTCGACATTAAACAATGTATTTTATATGATCATGTTGTAAAATTAATGTAGGAACATATTTCAAATTTATATCTATATACGTCATAACGCATTCGTAACAAAATCAGTAAGTACTTATAATGTAACGTATTATTTGACTGTAACTTAGCCACTTTGAGTTAATGCGTTTTACGAGGAATTAAAAAAAAAGAAAAGAAACAAAGTCACAGAAAGTATTATTTGTAATATATGTTTATTTATATTTTTTTAAACATAGTCTACGCCACAGATTTAGAGTATGCTAGATATCGCATGCTCATTAGACAGTATTAAAACCGAGCGTGCCTTCTTTTTCATACCTACGATGACGTCATCAGGCCATACTTGAACATCATTATAAATATTTTAAAATAGTACATTTGTGCAACAAAATGACTTACCGATGGCAGGTAAAATTAACTCGATTTACTGCCCTAGAAGAGTTTTCATAGTTTACCAGTTGTCGCCCGCGGTTTTGCTCTCGGTTTAGGGATTGGTCATCAGGTGCTAGAAATAAAGAGTAATATATGTCCTTTTTTAAAGTTCAAGCTTGCTTCATATCCATTATTCAGTTATTAGACCGTGAAAGAGCAACAGACAGATAGAATTACTATGGAATTTTTAATATTAGAATAGACTATCCGTTATCTAGATACACGAACACAAACTAAAGTCAAGCTTTGTGCATAACACGAACTTAGGGCACGCTTGGTTTTACGATTTGCGGTATCTAGCTAATCAAAATATGTGGTCTACGTTATATTCTATTGACTCTCTTCGGGATGTTTTTAACAAAGTACGAATAATCACTGTTGCGTCACAATATATTTACAAAAATATTATGTATATTCACAGTAACATTTCACATGATCACTTTGATAAAATCAGTGATAATCATTGTATGTGCACAAGAAATAAGGATAAGCTTATAACGCCAAGTTTCCGACGCCGCAAAGTCAATAAATCATTCTTGGGGCACGGTATCCGCTTCTATAATAAAATTCCGCATTTATTTTTAACTTTGCCGTTTCATAGATTCAAGGCGATTGTAAAAAATACATTGGTAAAGAAGGCATTTTATGCGATACAAGATTATATTGATGATAAGAAAGCGTGGAGTTAATGCTTGTTGACTTCCAGGCAGGAGACATAACATACATATATAATTGTATTTAACTAACATGACTATATTTTTAAATGTTGAAAAAGAGTAACTACTGAGTTTCTTCCCGTTTCTCGGTAGAATCTACATTCTGAACCGGTGGTAACTTCACTTTGTTAAATGACGATTCAAAAGTGCTTGTAAAAGCCTACTATAATTTGATTTTGATTTTATTCTATTTACTATAATGCCTCTAGCAGTCTGAATATCAACTGCGTATAACGCTTTTGACATTCTCACTCTAAGGCTTCCGTAGAGAAGTAATAAAGTACACGAATAATAGACGTACAAGAACTTCAGCAAAACGCTCTTTTAATCACGCACATATTTGGTTCAAGGAAAAATAAAATGGTAAAAATAAATTGGATGTAATTCATAGCTTATCCCAATTTCTCGTTGATTAGGTCACACGCCCACCGATGTAGATGAAATCTCATTTGCCTTTTCAAATTGCTTTATCGAATAATGTTATTTTATTTTTCTCTTTTATCCTACTTAATATTTTTTTCTGAAATGAAAAAAAGTATTACCTAAATTGTAATTTTGTAAAGAAATATTTTTTGTTCGATGTGGTTTATAGTTAAAATAGCATTCGCTTGTATTTAAAGCGTGTATATTTTATGTACAAGTTAGGGTAAATATAGAAGAGTTGACCGTAATTAGGGATGACGTAAAGAAAGAAAGACTTAATGACGATTGTTAAAAAAAAAATCAAAATATACTTTATTCAATTAGGCTTTTACAAGCACTTTTGAATCGTCATTTAACAGACTGTATTAAGTGAGGGTACCACCGGTTCGGAATGCTGATTCTATCGAGAAGAACCGGCAATAAATTCGGTAGTTACTCTTTTTCAACATTTAAAAATACAAAGTCATGTTAGTTAAATACAATTAAATGAGTATATAATCCTGCCTGGAAGTCAACAAGTTGATTTTAGAAGTACTTAATTTTGCGTGCGTACTTACATACGTGTACTACTTGCGTGCGTAAGTACTTTATCTTACCTGTTTTTTAAAGCTGTGAAGTACCAGGATACTAAGATACGAAGGAGATAAAGCATAGATCGATAGGGTTTTTCTGTTCATGATAAAAAGTCTATTAAAATTATCCTCTTTCTGCGGTGAACAAAGTTGAAATAAACTCAATGATCTTTGTGGTCAGCTTCTATTTATTCTAGATTTCTTCATGGTTGCTGTTATCAGCTTTAATAAAATGTAGATTAAATAATGACAATGACAACTTTGATTTAAAAGTAAATAAAGAAATAAATAAATATTGGACAACATCACATACATTACTCTGATCCCAATGTAAGTAGCTAAAGCACTTCTGTTAAGGAAAATCAGAAATAACGACGGTACCACAAACACCCATTCACAAGACAACATAGAAAACTAATGAACTACATCGATTCGGCCGGGAATCGAACCCGGGACCTCGGAGTGGCATATCCATGAAAACCGGTGTACACTCTACTCGACCATGGAGGTGGAAAGTGGAAGCACAAATTCAGATTTAGACGGAAAAAAACAACAAATGTATTTCGAAATGAATATCCAGCCAGATGTAAAGTTTTAGATGAAAAGTTGATGGAAACAATAATGTTTTCATTATTATTAAATAATATATTTTATTTACATAAGAAATTACAATTTACAAATTAATATTAATAATTGCGACCGTACAAATAATGAACGCTAGCAACATTTCTCAGTTGAGTCGTAATTCCGATCCTTATTTAATTATAATAATCATTCTATAATCATTTGTTTCATGAAAATTCATTTAAATTTAACCAAATTATGAACGATGAAATGTATTTGTTCGAAATTAAAATAAATTTATTTTTAATTATTATAAAAGTGTTTAATGAAACTTATATAATTCCAATGGTATTTATTGGCAGAAAATTGGCATTGAGAGTGAAAAACTTACACTAACATTTGGTTATACTTGATGTTATAAGCCACTTATCAGATATTCTACCGCCCAATAGCAATACTTCTGTACTGTTGTGTTTCGGTTTGAAGGATGAGGAAGCCAGTTTAACCACAGGCACAACGGAACATCTTAGCTCCCAAGGTCAGTAGCGTATTGGCTATGTAACGCTTATGGGCGGTGGTGACCACTTACCATCAACCATTTGCATTCATATACATATAGTATAAAAAAATCATTATTTAAATTATTTAGTCATTAATTACTTCAATTATTTATCGTATATACATCATCTACAATAATTTATAAGACTATATAATACGGCAATAAAATTAATAGGGCGACATCGACACCGCTTCGAGCGGGAAAGGGGTCCGTATGTTTTATTTCGATTCTTTTTCAATAATTGAGATAAAAGAGGTCGTAGGAGGATTATTTATAAATTAGTTAAAATTGGACCGTATTACCATCGTTTTAAATATTGTTATAATTGATTATTTAAATAATTCCTTTTCAGAAAAGTTGTAATGTAATTCCAGTATTCTATCTGAAGAGACTTTGAATGGCTACCGCTAGTTTATTAGGGGGTATTCAGGTGAGCTGGGACGCACTAGGCGTTCTTAGCACCGGCGAGTCCCACATACCCCCCCATTTCAAGTGGGGGAAACGCGTAAGAGCGTTTTTCCAACGAGAAAAAACATACTATATTCTAAAATACATATAAAAAAGTAGCGCTTCAAATAATTCTTTTTTGAGGCAGGATAGTATGCGCAGCTGAATAGCTTTCGATGAAACTCTTCAGATATTAGTCCGAAAATTACATATTCATAGATAACGTTCAACCAAATAAAATCACGGACAGTTCGTGTTTAGTTAAACCCTAAAATTCAAGTAACCAATTATAAAATGTGACTCGCACATAAATCACAAGCCATTTACACGCTTATACACACAATTATAAAGATCAATTTACAATATATCAACCGAGAACATCGAAAGTCCCGCCGTAAAGGAAGCCGGCAGATAGCGACCTGAATAATAATAAAGATAAGCTCATGAGAGTAATGGGACGAATAACATATAATAACATATCTTTGTTTTAACCAATTCAAAATGTTAAGAGGGTTTGGATACGGTCAGTCCCCTTACTATACACTGTCGTATATACGCCGTGTGCCGTGGTCACCCTTATGATTTAATATGTCTGTTTTTATTTGTCTTGTTCGTGTGTATGTGTGAGTGCAGGAAAATATCTTGAATCTGTTGGATGATATTCCATCTTACGTATACAACCACACTGGAACGACGCTGTGGAGTCCCAAGTTTTCTAATCAACAGAAGAGAGTTCTATTTACAGCAGGCTTACTCATGTCTGTTATGCACATAATGCCGACTCATTTCCTCAATAATTGAGCTATTTAACAAAATAAAATATCCTAATCGGCCTAGTTTCTACTCAACTAGACATAAGTCTAGTTAAGCCATAGGTAGCCATAGATATATATGTATGTGCCAATACGTATACGTAACACCTCAGGGGTGTTCGTGTTTTTTCAACCACGTACATCAACAAACCATCGTAGTCACCAAGTTTGGTGGCGTATTGGCGGCGTAAGGAATGGTTAATATTTCTAACGGCGCCAAATACCAGATAACCCATTTTTTAATCCAGTTACCCATATCATAAAAAAATCCTTAAAATATGAGCAATGGAATTCACTGAGCGAACTATGTCTTTAATTTTTTTATTATAATGCAATAGCTTAAATCTATATTTATGTTAACACGAAGCTTGTCTTGGTTTTGTTTCGCTACGGATTGTAAGATATACATATATACATACATATGTGTAACTCGGAATTGTTTATTCGTGAGCAGGTGTCCTCACTCTATGTTTACCTCTATCTTCAAGCATGAGATGAACGAATCTATTTCGATTCAACC
The DNA here is from genome assembly GCF_037043105.1 of Vanessa tameamea. Taxonomy (NCBI): domain Eukaryota; kingdom Metazoa; phylum Arthropoda; class Insecta; order Lepidoptera; family Nymphalidae; genus Vanessa; species Vanessa tameamea. Next base: position 9,488,728 of record NC_087316.1, read on the forward strand.
TGCAACATAATCTATACTCTTTACTAATAATATAAATGCAAAGGTGACTGTCTATCTATCAGTTTGTTTTCACGGTCAAACTACTGAACTAAATTTGAAGCTTGATGAAAGCTTGAACCCCAAGTGTGGACAGAGGGTACATTTTATGCCTTACACTTGACGACTAACCTCTAAAATGTGAGTAAAGATGCGGTCGACAACTAGTATAACATATTTAGCATGACCTGGACTAAGCATATTTAGTGTAGACTGAATCATATTTAGATACAAATAGAATACATTTTTAAACGACATATTGGACAATCAATAAGTAATACTTCTAATCAATTCAATTCTTAGTTAAATGAGTAATACCTACATCGAATTAATGATAATTGATATTTAATTAATATTTTTATTTTGACTTTATTATACCTATAAAAAGTAAACCATGAAAATATTATTTAACCGCAAACATCAATATAGATTCCATGTAATATAAATTGATCAATATGAAATATAATGAATCCATGAAAGCGCGTCAGACGATGAAACAATGCAAGGGAAATTGACGCTTATGCCTTTGACATACGAACATTCTCGTGCAGACAGAGTGCTTAACTGTCGTTAGGCGTGGTGTACATCGCGAGTTTTATCGTTACGATATTGTAGTTGGATGTTGCATCCTGTATGTATAAGCCTATTGACAACCGTCTATACATATCAATGCATTACTTTTTACAATACAATTATCTCTTAAATTAACATTTATTAAATTATTTAGCGTTAGGTTTGCGCAGTAAAACTAAACATTTCATATAAGTTGTATATTGATTATACCGTTTAAAAACGTCAGTTACAACTCTCATTATAATACATGCAATAAACTAATTTTCGCATTTTTAACATAAGTTTGGATTCAACAACTATTATAACCTGTTAATTTAATGCTGACTCCAACTATGTATACATTACAATAGTATCAATTGAGTTACGCGGCGATAATGTACAAACAGTGTGTGCCCTACTTTACATATTGGCCCTGGAATATGCCTTTGATGTGTTGAACACAGACATGGTAAGCCGATTGATTGTGTGTCAAAGTCTATTATCATTTAATCAGTATGGCACGAGGTAAACACTGCCATGATCACGAACAATGACAGTGCGCTCGAGCGAGTTTATTGATGTACATTATGACCCTTATATTAGTGCCGACCAGCGTGATAATGTCAGGTTAATAGTACTTATACCGAATACGATAGATCTATGTTAAATTATGATAAAAAATGTAATGTATAGGTTGGCGGACGGGCATATGGGCCAGCTGCTGGTAAGTGGTCACCATCGCCCATAGACAATAGTCCCTGTAGTTACACTGGCTCAATCACCCTTCAAACCAGAACACAATAATACTGAGTACTGTTTGGCGGTAGAATATCTGATGAGTGGGTGGTACCTACCCAGAGGGGCGTAAGCTTTGTGCAAACAAAACCCTACCATCAAAATAGGCAAACTCTTTCGAGCTCAGTACGTTTATGTCCTGTGTTTGCAAATGGTTTTTTTTTGGTAGTTAATGACGTCATCAATAAAGAAATGGTAATAATGGAAGAAAAAGATCCTAATTCATTTACATAAGTACGTATATCAAATTTTCAGTGACGGTTTTATGATCGAATTTCGTTCACCGGGCGAACTCTATTATATTAGTCATAAAACGTTACATCAATCGGAGTTCTTGGTATCTCTACTTATATTATAAGAGGTTACATATGTTTGTCTGTATACAATCCCCCGGATATACGTCATATCCGGAACTAATGATACAATTGTGAAAACGTTTTCAATGTTAGAAAACTATTTTATTCCTGAATGCTATATGAGTCGGGATAGTAATAATCAAGTTAGTTGTTAGCATTCCAAATATATAATATGTCGTTTAAGATATATACGTATAAATAAATTTTATATGCAAACTAATATAAATAAGGTAACAATATAAATTGTGTCGATATATTTCTTTACTTTTATTGTTCTTAATTTAAAAAACAAGTACAAAAGAAATATTATTTTTTTCTTTAAGATCATCCTTATTTCTAAACAAAAGATCTTTTAGAACTGTAATAATATTCTTTGAAGAAATAATTCCAAAGACATTATGAAAATATATTTTTCTGTTGTGCTAACCTATTTCTTATAATAAGCTAAATAATAAAAACATATTTATTTATCATTTACTGTATTCTGTAGCGGAACAGACTGACAGACAGATAGACACATTACGAGTCGCCGCGCTATATTACGATAGTGTTAAACATCTAACACGGTGTGGTTTTGTTATACCATGCGCAAGTTACACAGACTAGACTAGGTTACTGTGCGACTCTCTAATAATTTCGATGGTTCACATCTGCTAGGTGACCTGCGAAGGCTCAATTTTAGTTTATTGTTAAGCAATGATAGTTACAGCCTGTAAATATACTGGGTAAAGCTTCTGATATTTTAAGGAGGGCTTGCAAATATCCCATCTGTTCGTATTTCAGTGCGACTTGTTACAAACACAGTGACAGAACATCAATCAATATCCAGGATCCAGGAGATGTTCACGATGTTTTCTTTCACGACCAAGCACAAGATGATACTTCCATATAATTAAATAAATAAATATTGGACAACGGTACCACAAACACCCAGACCCAAGACAACATAGAAAACTAATGAACTTTCTCTACATCGACTCGGCCGGGATCGAACCCGGGACCTCAGAGTGGCGTACCCATGAAAACCTGTGTACACACTACTCGACCACAGAGGTCGTAAATTAAAATCGCGATGTTGGTTTCAAACTTTCAAGTCGTCGTATTTAATCGTCTAGTCTGGTTAACTAAAAAGAAACGGTCAAGTGTTTAAAAATATATTATATATGGCGACTTGTATTCATGTTTAACGTACCATTTTATATTCATGTACTGTATCCTCAAGGAAAACGTTCTTGTAACAAACACAAGTACCTAATATTATGCTATTTGTAAAAAGATCAAAAGAGTTCCTCTTTATGTAAAATAATATTCAAACACATTTACGTATTTACCTATTCGTTACCAATTGGTATTTTATATAAAAAAAATCTCTATCAAATTTATATCAAAAACAATTTATATATCAATAATTAATTTACATCAAAAACTCAGTTTAAAAGTTAAAAGATATAATACGATGTTTTGAAGAAATATAATTGGTTATATTTATATTTAGCACATGGGAACTGATGACAGTATGAGTGACGACGTGTTTGAAGATGACACGCTCCGTGCCCCCGCGCCGCGCGGCACTCCCTCGCCGACGGGCTACAGGGACTACCGGCCCGAGTCGCCCGTCCGCTCCGCTATTGATGAAGATGTTCCTATACATAAGGTAATGCATATGTTGCAGGCAAGTAGCCTAATTAGCCAGCCAATGAAACGCCTAGCCACTTTACTATACGGCGCTGTTCAATAGGCTATTTGACAATGCGAAAAATAAAGTGTAATTAGTATATATTATGAGTTTAAATATGGTTATTTATCAACGAAAGTTGAAAATAATAATTAATTATTCAAAATTCCATAAATAAAAATGCCTTTTTTTTAAACGTTTGTCACGTGACAGAAAACGCTCCTGATTGGTCGGGCTTATGGTGACGTCACTTGCTTATTAACCTCGTTTGCCTACTGTATGTGGCTTATATGTGTCGTGTCACAGATTACAATACAGGCCAGTGACGTCAGCGACCCCATTGCAGCGCCATATTGTCAAAGTAGCGTTTTCGCGCGCTATTTAAATATGGAATTTTTATTTTGATATTTTTCAGTAAATATGTACTAGAATTAAAAAAAAACAACTTTTACTTTTTCTGAGGGTTTCTTAACCTCTACTTAATAATATAAAATGGATTTTTAAAACCAGTCAAATAGCCTATTGGCGGCCTGAATGTCACTCAGCCAATTCATTTCCGTTCATAGAATACGGATTTGACTTTTTATTGAAAATTAACTCAAAACTGACTATTTTAATTCCGACTCTATGTGGTCTTGTCGCCCTTAACCCTAGAGTGTTTTTTAAGAAAGCCGCTGATTTTCAAAATTGTTGATAAGATTTTAAGGTTACAATTAAAAGATTAGTTTTTTGCCAATATTTCAAGAACGGAGCAAATTCGCATGATGGGAATGGTACCGGGGGATAGGGAGAATAGACCCACCTCCCCTACACCTCTACCACTCCTGCACCCGATTACTAAACCACAACCGGCTGGTTGAACGGCGCCCTTTAGTAAAGTGTCTAGGCTGTCAATTAAATGACTAATTTAACCAGTTGACTGTGACACATATACATTTAAAAACAAAGCCGAAGTACGTATGCACCACCAGATTGTAATTTCGTTTATTTGTGTTATTTTTTTATTTAGATGTGAGAGGCCTATGTGCACATATGTCCATCTGATAGTGAACAGTAACCTATGAGCACAAAGGCAGTTACATTATAAGTCATATAAACACCGTCTTACACTAAAAAAACAGCAAATCATGTGATCCAAGATGACACTTGTATAAGTCTTGTCATCCAAATCGGATTATTTCAATACATGTTTTATTGATATTTGTTATGTTATACAGGGCCTCGAACATGACTGAAAGTAATTTATAAAGCTTATTCTACAACTGTTTGACCAAGCGAGATATCTCTAACAAAGATATTTCGCTAAGGTAGAGTTGAGTAATCGCGCTTGAGTGCACGGGTGTGGCATTCGCTTTACAAATATTTCTGCTTTGCATGGTCGAGCGGGTGTGTTCCAATCTCAATATGAATGAGTACAATCCAACTACAGGTCCCCTTATAAAATAAATATACTATATAGTGTATATATTTAAATGTATTATTGTTATTGAAATGAATAAATCTTGGTAGTTCATCGGTGCTTATAACGTAAAACGTTGTGCTTGCTTAATGACTTATAAAAAACGGTACATTAATTATAATTTTCCTCGTGATAGGGATTCACATAAACTGCCAAACAGATTGGTGTACAACAATACTATGTCAGTACATATACTGTACTGTTGTATTTCGGTTTGAAGGATGAGCCAGAGTAACTATAAGTACTTATTCTAGTTTGGTAACGAATTGGCGATGTGATGAATGGTTAATATTTCTTACGACGCCGATGTCTATGGGACCACTATAATACTATTAAAGATGTTCCGACTAGTCGGCGACTAGTCCGTAAAGCAGACTATCCGGCCGCATTCTTTGTCGGCGACTAGTCGGCGACTATTCAGCAAAAATTGCCAACTAAATGCTTCTTTTATTATATATGTATATTCCTTGATAAAATGTTTGTAGGAGGAATTACATTATTTTATTACAATTATTATTATTATTTCAATTACATGGATTTTAGATAAATTATCATTTCTCACTGGTTATGTTATGGTTATGTATATTATGTATATCCAATTGGTCGAAAAAATTCATAAGCGAGACTTTACTTTTGAGATGATTAAATTATAATCTTAAACTATTTCACTTTAATGAACAATAACACAATATATTTTACACAAAAACACCGCTCTGAACCGTGCAAAGCATAAATGATATGGCCGATTAATTAATATATAGAGATTTACATTTTTAAATGTTTTAGACAATTCTTCTGGGCGACAGTGGGGTAGGGAAGACTTCACTGTTGGTACAATTCGAAACTGGAAAGTTCCAACCCGGAAACTTCTCAGCTACCGTCGGCATTGGTTTCACGGTAAGTACTTATATAAAAATGTATACTGAATATACAAATAGAATTATTCCTTAAATATAGATAAATAAATATAGAACTCTCTGTTATCTGTGATGTCGTTTAAATTAACTGTTGTTTGAATGGCTGCGAAAGTTACTTCCAGTGCCTCAACTTTTATATTTTATATTTAAAAAAAATACTGACATCAAAATGTTTGTTGTTTATTTAAAAGTGGATTGTATTATAAAATTCTGTAACAATAATAACTTTCGTAAAGTTAAACTAGATTATGTTAATTCCCGGTATTAAATTACCTGGAAATTTCTCTAAGAAATAATTTAATAATATGCTATCACTAACTAACGTTTCATTCAATTATCAGTGAAGTAAATCTTTTATTTGGACTTTAATTAGTAAAATTTAACGAACTTGTCAAAAGTTTTAAGAGAAGTTTTGCGAAGAACGTTTCTGCAAAACAAATTAATTTTTTGAATAATTTAAGGTAAGTATAATTTAGTTTTATAACTAATATGTTGTATTAAAACTTCATAAAATGTTCATCAAAGTAGTGAAACTCTAGGAAATGCCTTTTAAAAAAATTTACTTCTATTATTTTTAAGTCGAGAATATTCATTCGGACGGATGAAGTCTTTCAAGTTAGTAGGATTATATTATTAAGTATTCTGCTTGAATTTTGTAATCTTACAGACATTATAATAAAATTTATATTCCTTATTTTTAATACGTAAAACTAGCATGTTCGTTTGTATACACTAATAAATGTGAAAGTAACTGTCAGCTTGTTACGCGGCTAAATAGAAATTGATGAAATTTGGCTATACCAATACCGAAACCTTAACATACAACCCAACACGCGTGCGAAAACTAGTTTTGTATAAAAAACAAATGAAACCATCCTTTATTCCGTATGGTGCAACAAAATAACGGCCGATACAATTGATTATTTTTCCATGGGAAGTTGATATGTGTACCTCATTTTAAACTGTCTAGAAAAGAGATGCAAATGAATATATCGGACAAATATTATTATGCTCGATATCAAAACAAATCAAAATATTCTTTATTTTAATAGGCTCATTAAAGCACCTTTGAACCGTCTTGTTACAGTATTGAACTAAATGTAAAGGTACTACAGATTCGGAAGTAGATTCCACTGATAAAAGTATCCATCCTTTCAATTACGTACAGAATTTGTGTTAAAATTGTTTTAAATTTATATATAGGTATCCTACCATGAAATAAACTAATATTACGTCCATGTTTTTTATTATCATTAATATAATAATATTGAAGAATGCCTTTTTAATCAATTTTCTTTTTTAAATGAGAGTTAAATCTATTGATAGGCCTAATTAAATAAAATTGTGTAATCATATTATAGAAACGAATTCCGTGCTCCAGGAAGGATGTATTTACTTTGCGAAGTCGGAAACTAAGCGTTATAATTTTAGTTATGTCACGTGATCAGCGATTGACAAATGGATAGTGACGTTGATAAATATTGTTTATTCTAGTTAATATTATAATTGCTGAAGGGATCGTTTATTACGCTTTCATGGTCTGTCACGGATACAGAATAAGACATTACAAGGTATTTGACTCTTCCCTCAAACGATTATTATATTTGAAATTGTTTATATAAAAAACTTCAACAGGGTTTTTTTTTTTTATGTTAGAGGTGGCAAACGAGCAGGAGGCTCACCTGATGGAAAGTGATTTTGATATTTACATTATTTCTTGCCTGTCAATAATATACACGTCACGAGACAAGAGGTTAGTGTATTTAAAAAAAATTTAACGCATAGATTGTTCGGCATTACTGTCACGTATCAAGGAATAATACTAGATCCCAAAATAAGGTTAGTTTATGTTCAAATATAGAACTAATAAAACGAACGTGGGCCAATCAGCTCCTTTATATAAAAATCTATAATTCCATTTTTAAACAAGCTGATATTGATATATACAGCAACTCGGACTTTGCTCTTAAAAATAAATATTTCTTACCATGTAACCACTATATAATTTTTTTTAAAGAGAATATAAAATAACTACAGTTATTTTTAAATTTTTTTTTGCATATTTTTTTTATTTGTGAGTAGACTAAAAACAATGTTTTTTTTTTTATTTAATAATAGTTATTTAATAATAGAAAGGTATTCAAAACTGAATGTATTAAATGTATAAAATTATAAAATTGCGTAAGTATATACAAATATAATTATTATAAAAGAGTTCTAGAATAATAGTTGGATGCGTTTTGAATATTCACATAGCATAAAGTAGGTATAAAAAATACCTTTTACCATTATTTCCGTTTCGCGCTCTATCTCGTAGAATAGAGGAAAACTTTTTTTAAATAAATCTTAGTCATCGGAACTTCTTTATACCGACTTACGAGGACTAGCTTGAACATAAAGGTTGTCAATACTGCCGTCCCCTTAAAAGTTCTGACAGACTGCATGCTTGCCTAGTCCTCGACGTACATATATGTAGCGCGCTACGATCAAATGCCTTATATCCTACTTATTATATATATATAACGGCGAGCCGGCAGTATTGTTTGGTTCGGGGTCACCATCTTCGTCATACATATTCACAAATAATACAACAAATCGATAGCTGGAATATCGTATATTGATTTTTACAATATTTCATTGGCCGCGACCACATCTGTCTTATCCTGCTTGACAACTGACATTTTATGTTTTTCTAACGTGACAAAGAGTGATTGACTTCACTGGCCATCCAGAATCAAATCTCAAAACTAAGAGATTTCAATCAAAGTATTTAATTATCTGACGCTGCGACATATATTATGCTTCCTTCTGGATATTATGGTACCTGTATCTACGATCATCTGATTGATATTTCTACATATACTTATTAAACAATCGATCGAGATAAAATAGAAACGAAATAAGCACATGAAAATGAAATTAAGCCTTTCCGGATCTGAATCCGCATACTTCGGTTAAAATCCACGTGTTCATGTCTGCTCTCAAAAATAAACCTATAGAAGTCCTATTGATTTGTATAGACATACATACTTAATATATATTTTAATATATTATTATCGCGTTCACTTCGTAATAAGTGTAGTTAAAGAAACACATCGCTTCTATAATGTCTGCTCATTTATAATACAAAACACGATTGACTTAAAATATCGTATAACAAGAGGAGGAATAAGGTTTCAGTAAATATTATAGATCAACTTCCACATTAGTTGTACGAGGAAATACGAGATCGGAATCTCTGCGAAGATACGAATATTAGAAAAATTAATAAGGCGATCTTGTTAAGGGTTTCTTTTCATCATTTGATGAATTAAATTAGTTTTATTGTTTCGAAAGTACCTTTTTTATAACCGACCTTGGGAACTAAGAAGTCATTTAGTTTTACTTATTATTTCGAATCGAAGCATATCAGTACTAAGTTGGTCGCTTGGCGGTAGTACGCGTGATGAGTAGGTGGTTCTTCCCAGACGGGCTTGCACAAAGCCCTACAACCAAGTTTAGATAAAGTAGTATTTAACATCTTAACCAGAGATTGTGGTTTCAAGTCCGGTCAAACGCTATTGAGACTTTAAGTATATAAGTAATTTGTCTTTATAATTCATCTCGTGATCTGCGCTCAAGAAAACATCGTGATGACCGGCGAGTGGATAAGATTTATAGTTTATTTATATACTTTACGCTTTTTAAGGTTCAACTGGATCCATGATTATGAAAAATCTATTAAGGAATCAACTAAATCTAACAATAACATATCATTAAAATCTTTATAAGCATTGTTACATTTGAAAGTATTTGTATCGGTGAATCTATTCTTTACCTATATCGTTATAAATAAAGCAATGTATACATTACATTATTAATATTATATCTCCGAGCTTCTTACATCTGAGTAAAGCATAATCGAATTGTATGAGATTGTTAATTACTTAAGCTCGGCTCGTACGGCTATGGGCGCTCTATATACCTACTCGCTGGCTGCGAGAAATGTTACATATCTAACTTTGTTATATGGTGCGTAAAATAATCTTGTTCCATAGGCAACTTTGCTCAAAAAAGTAAAATTGTTACGTCAAATTATTGGCTATGATGAGTGAGGCGAGTGGTTATGAGTTATCTTGAGTTAATGTGTTACGATTCAGAATAAAGACAGAAAAATTATTCAAATAAATAATTAAATTCCACGCAGTTATTATTTGTAATAGCTATTTTTATATTAGATTTGCATATTACACGAATGCAATATTTTGATTTTTGGGCTTGAAGCATTTCAGAGATTAAGCTGTGTTATTTAAACAGTCTTTGACAATATATAAACAACTCGTAGAGGAGAATTCCAATAACGTAGATATCATAAAATCTGAACTACCATTAAATAAGAATACTCAGTATTGTTGTGTTTTGGTTTGAGTGGAGCCATAAAATACATAGGGAAGATAAGAAGGAGGGCTACGTAAGGGGTTGATAACATATCTGCACATAACTACAGCAATATCTCAGTACTAATGTAAACTATTTCAAATTAAGCAAAATATGTCTTTTAACACCATATTTCAGACCTCACTTGCAATAAATTATTTTTGGAGATAATTTATTTTAAAATCAAATCAATGTACTATCCTACTATACCTCTGTAAATTTATATTAAAAAGAACATTCATAGAAAATTGTGTAGTTAAGAATAAGTGATTTTTATGTATATCATTACGCAATTTCGTATTGTATATATTATATTAATAAAATAAATCAGTTTTACTAACGGATACATATAATAGGGTTGTTTTAAAATTACTCCGAATATTAATAATAAATGAAAACAATTAAAATAAAGATTTTATTTTGAATCTCAAAATCAAAATAACAAGCTTTAATTTATTACGTCTTAGTCGTCGACCCGAACACGACGTTAAGATCCCAATTAAGACGTATCTTAATTCGCTTTTAGGTAGACCTTTCACATTTCAATTTCGTTCTTTAGTAGCCTAATTTTGACATCGTTAGTGACATTTTGTAAGTTAAAAAACTTAAATAAAAAACGTTCATATTAATATTTTTTTAAAACGCTGCAAGGGAACGGTATCGGCGGATTGGTTGTTTGGCATCTACTCTGCTATTGAGGCGCTAAATGTTTACAGTACATACATATAAGTCTGCATTTAGCGTATCGCAAGTAGATTGCGTTTTATACAAATAGTTCAATAAAATAGACAAATATATTCGACGAATGGTGCAATTTATTGGTCCTACAGTCTTCGTTCTAATACAAAAGAATACCGCAATTACATAGAAAAAAATTCAAATACATCTTAATATGCTCGATACATGTTCTATCAAATCCATACATCAGAATTAACTATTAGTAGTTTCTTTTGATCGGCAAGTAATTCAAACTCAGTAGGTACTCATTTCAATCGATTAAATCTTGTTGAGGTATTTTTGTTAATTATATACCTATGTGTAATTAAATTGTCTTTTGTATGAAAGTTAAAGAACACATATGAGTGGATTTTACAATAAAATCGATTAACTTGTCCAAGAAGGATTTATTATAATTAAGTTTATCTAGCAAAATAATCAATGAATAAAATTAAAAAATACATATGTATATCTATAAAGAAATGTATGTTTGATAGTTTATACTGTTTCCTGGTTCTATTGAAACATACACCGCCCCCTCGGGGAGACCAATCTTATTCAAGTATTTGGTACGTCCTTGAAACCTGTTACAGATTAAGTCCCGGGACGCCATTCAGTTTATTGAGGACCAAAATTATTTAATCAAGCCATTATAAATACAAAAGTTTACTATTTTTGTTACTTATCTTTTGTTACATACCTACTATTTTTAATTTATATTTGTTTAGTTAATGTAATGTTTGTATGTAATGTAACGACCAAGCTAAAATAAACATTGAAATTCTGCGATTTGTTCTAGGAGATAATGTAGAATATATCTCAATGAACGGAGTCGTGGAACAGGTTGATTTTACTAACTATCCAGTTGAGTTTTTCGAATCCCTGAGCGCTTGCCAGCTCATAAAATTGATTTGAAAGTCGCCGTACCTATAATATACCTCCTTAGAAATGTTAGCCTACCAAATCTATATAATCGTACCAGATTAAAAGTGATCAATTTGCAAAGTTAAAGAAGCAGAGTTTTTAAGAGCATGCGGCGCATATGATTCTATGTTTGTACCCCGAATTCTTCTCATTCCAAAAAACTTCTCGTTTTAAGTTAGTCCAGTTTCTAGGGCGCACGGCCAGCATTATGTGGCTCTGTCGCGAGTTCTCAGCTCCAAAAATATCTATAATATAATCCCCGACGACATTATGTGTAAAATTGAGTGCAGAGAAACATTACTATTATAATAAATAAAAATTGTGACAGTGTCGTGTAGTTAGACAAATACATGGCAAACTTTTTACTAACAACATTAAATTATAAATTTAAAATTGAACATGGCGAAAAATACTCAAAAATAAGTCTTCTTTCAATAAAAATAATAACAGTCATAATCAGTTTATCCGTCCGGGAAATACGATGCCACGACAGACACACAAATATGCCAATCATAAAAATAACCTTATTTTTACGTTAGGGCTTTAAGTCAAGCGAACGGAGTCACGGGCACCAGCTAGTTTATAATATTAATATAGATTATTTCAGGGCGAAGATGCCGCAATAATATTTAGGCTCTTATAAGATTTATTTGATATTGTTTATTTTCAAGAGTTTCCTTCAAAACTTTTTGAAAGCTTTATCAGTTTCTGAAGTGTTATATTCGTTGTATTTTATGATTTTAAAGTTTAATTTCATTTATACGAGATTTGTTGATTAACTGATACTTTAATTTTTAATTAAGCACTTAAAATATCTAAATGAAATTCTAGTTATGTTAATAACAACAGAATCATCATATTATTACTAGCTACGCCCTGCGGTTTTACTTGCGATAGATTAGTACACGAAGTTAAATATATAGATACTCTTATTGCTATTGTATAACATACTTATAAATTCAAAGTATTTTTTAAAATCATTCCTATTATTAAAATTATTGTTAATTATCTTAATGGCCTTATCTGTATCGTTATATTACACGCCTAACGTATATTAAATAAGCTTGTTAAAGAGTATGTCACGTATCAAGCATTTATCAATTAATGTAAAACCAAATCAAAATATTTATATTTTATACAAGTAGGTAATTTTTTAAACGAAATTTTACAAGAAATATTAAACGTAGCTGCTCCCGGATACCTACCTATAATTAAACCTACGATATCTAACGATAAAATTGTTTAACAATAATATCTACCAGGACGAGCTCGGTATCTATTGAGAATCATAATTATTTACCAACAGTACACAACTTTTTATCGTCGTGTTTGTTTACAGGTTTTCATTTCCAATAATAATTTTGGTCGAATTTCAACCGCTGGACGAACACTAGTAGGTATTCATAAATATATGTTTCTGACCATTATTCGAAAAACAAAAACGCTTGTTTCGTTGCAAATAATAATTTTCAATCACTCAACGGTGTAAGCCAAATGATAGTCCTAAGTTCGATCCTGAACCCTCGGTTGTCATCCGTGTTCCTAACACAAGCTCAACTTTCTTAATTATTTGTCTAAGATTTAGATATTTGACGAGACAGAGCACCGACAATCTTTGCCGCTTTGTCTGTGCCAAGAGTGTGATGGATGACTTAGTATATCAAGAATACTTTTATTTCATTAAAATTAATATTTTCTTAATATTATTTGGTCTTTGCAAATTACATAACAGATTTAAAATAAATAGATATTTGTGTTTATTAATCGCATATTAAATTAAGTAGATAAGTTTGCTTGGAACATCAGATTTACTTATTAACACCTATTTATTAGTTAAATCATATATAATAAAACATGTTAAAATTTAATTCTAGCCACAAATCATATGTGGACAAACCGCATCCAATTTGTAATACTGCTGAAAGCGTATAGCTCAATGTCGTTGCCTCAGCGACGGGGCGAGGGGCGTCCGGAGCCAGGACAGGAGCGATCTAGGATTTACGAGCAGTTGTGGCTCGACGATAGGGTGAGTTGTTGCACTCCCACGGGACTCGAGAGTAATCGCGCGGGAAATTCGCGTGTCGCTACAAAAAGTTCGTAATTCAAATTTGGTGATTGTGATTCGGTATATTTTGTGTTTAAACGGTCTTTGCGGATTTTAATATTTCGTCGTAACCAATTAAAAAAAAATTGTAATAATGAATTCAATCAATTAACTTATAAAAATTAATTGATATAACATTTTTTGAACCATTTGAGTTTTATTATATTAAAGTTTGAGATTTATATTTTGTAGTCAATATTTAATTTGCCATCATGTAACGTTCGGTTACTTTGTTAAGCTTCTAAAGAGAGCAATTAATGGCGCGTCAGTTGCAAACAATTTTCACATTTTCGGTATTAACATGCAATCAATTGTTGTGTATTATATTTTTAACATAAAATAAAGAAGGAGTGATAAGAATTTGTAATATGAATTCATTCGTCTAATTAAAGCAAAAAAAAAAAAAGATATCACACATTCTAAAGGTGCATTTCCACTGAAATATTTAACAATAATTATCCGTATTTACAAATTATATTTTTTTCTATAAACAACATATATATATATTATTTTTTATTATATGAAGTAAGTTTTAGTACTTATTCAATTGTGCTCAGGAATTAATTAATTTGAACTGAACATCGTCATTTGTATTCAAGATATGTCAGACAAAACTTCCATCTAGGGTATCTATGGTGTATATACACCCATAGATATCCTAGATATCTCGTCTCTTTTCTACACAGCTCTTCACAACGTAGATAATCTTTTAAAAGTTTATTCGTAAAACAAACTGGTTATATTTACTTTCAAATTGAACAGTAAATGAAAATAAGTGTATAGGAATTATCATTTCCTTAACGTTCGCTTATCTGACTCCAATCCTCGTTAGGGATATTCTTATAAGATGTATCTACTTGGTGCAAGGGATTGATCAAGCTCCTCTCTGTACTACCCAGGTATCATATATTCTTTTACATATTTATTGTTGTGTTCCGGTCGGAAGGGTGAATAAGCCACTGTTATTATAGGCACAAGGGACATAATACATTTGTTTCCAAGATTGCTGACATTGTTGTGAAAGATTGTTTCTAAATTTTTTCAGCGCCAACCCCTATGGGCAGTTTCGGTCAAATACCTACATATAGCAACCTTCCATTTGCCAGTCTGCCAAGCATTTTTTAATAAAAGTTAATTCAATATATAATATATCTACTTATGTCTGTCTCTGTGTATACTTAGATCTTTAAAATTACACAACGGATTTTGATGCGGATTTTTTCAATAGATAGATTGGTTCAAGAGGAACGTTTATAAGTCCAAGATGGCACATGTCTATCTCTTAAGGATAACCCACAATAACAATTTTTTATACTTTACTTTTTACGAGAAATAATGGCTTATTTTCGAAGCGATATTAAGCAATACAGCAATATTCCTTATCCAATTTAGTACCTTAAATACATTGTGCATTTAATATAGATCAATATGGCCCTTTACAGCATGTCATTTAAATGAATATTTTCGAAGATATTACAGATTTAAAACGCACGGAGATAGCGGTTTGTATTGTCTAATGATAAAAAAGCTGTGAACTTTGCACCCATGCGAAGCCAGGGCGAGTCGCTAGTTATATATTAAATATTTCTTGGAAAATGATTCGATGATCGAATAGCGACTAATTTAATCTGTTATGGGGTATTTGTATAAATGCCGATATAAATGAATTTCCCCATTCACTTTAACCCTCAACTAATTTAACAGGACTCGGCTGTAAGCGCGTGTCAAATAGAGAATCGCACAGACCTTGTATTTTACGACGAGCGTGATAAAATTACGGATTTATTTTCTTTACCTGCATGTTATACGAGACGGATCAATTGTATAACGACTTCTCGTTAAAAGCTTGAAATTTACAGATTTTATTTCGCGATGACGTTTGATGTTAATCTTTTTTAAGTCGCGCTGTGATTATTTGAACGTAGGATTTTATTGCGATGTTTATGTATGTTTAAATGTTTCCGACGCTAAAAGACATTAGATACTTTTGTTAGTATGTGTACATTTATATTTACTTTATAATGTTACTAACGACATATGAAGTGTCTCTTTGTGTGTCTTTTTATCTTTTTTAAGCGTTGTATTAAACGAAATTCTCATTTTTTGTGAACTTCTGTATTATACTATTTATTTAATATCCTTTCAAATGATATAAGTAATATGTGGGGTATATATTTTTGCTGTTTCGGTGGTTTTATTCGCGTTCGTTTTATTATAGATAAAAAAAGTAAAAAATCCGAAAAGCTTACAGTGGTAACGAAACTAAACAACGCCTTCTTTCCTATCGATTTTTTTCGAAATATCGTGATTTTAGTAACTAAACATTTGAAGAGATAAACACTAATCGGACCTTAGATTACATGAGATAATGACTAAACGGTACCTTGGATTACAGCCATAATAATCCGATTAATTACATTTGTAATTTTCTGTTTTAAAGATAACGTCCGTTCAGAGAGACAAAACCTTTTTTGTAATGTAAATTAGAAATTGCCAACTTCAAAGGCGGTAATTCTAAAATCATCGAAAGATATATTTTTTAATTTGTATATTATTTCTATATATTATCAACAGAGTTGTCATTTTATTTATTTGTATATATACTAACGACTTCGCACGGGTGCAATGCTGATACTAAATATCTCACAGAATTTCTTTATATACAACGTTCATAGCTTTTTCAGTCAGTTCAGGGCCATATTAATCTATATTAAATGCGCAATGTATTTAAGGTATATAAATGGTACAAGGATTAATGCTGTATTACTTAAAATTGCTTCATAAATGAGACATCATTTGTCGTAAAAGTAAAGGACAAAAAATGTTAATGTGGGTTATCCCTAAGAGATAGACATATACCATCGGGGGATTTTTTATAGACCTGTATACTGTAGTACATTATTTTGATATATCGCGTAAGGTTCAGCTAGCGTTTGCAATGTAAACCCATAAAAATGTGTTTATTTACATAATCTTAGAAACCTCTAAAATGATCACTGTTTCTCTACTATATTATGCATGTATTATACATAAATATATATCTTACTCTTGAATCACTCTATCTATTTAAAAAAAGGCATCAAAATATGTTGTGTAGTTTTAAAGATCTAAGCATACACAGGGACAGACAGATTGCGGGAAGCGACTTTGTTTTATACTATATAGTGATACGTAGGTACATTACGTAGTTATTAATTAATTTGAACGACTGCGAAATTTAATAACTCGGGTTGATTCGTTAGCAGGCTATTCGATACTTTCTCGACAAATAATATTTTCGAGGACTACTGTTGTTCGAGACACACTTTTCAACTATAGTGTGCCCGAACGAGTTTGTTGACGAGGATTAGTAATAAAATGCACTTTTCTATTTTCTATGCTAATCTAGCTGAAGAAGGAATCTTGGTTGCTCGTACTAGAGCACTGTACCGCTGTCGCTGAGTGAATGAATTTCTATGCTTTTTTTTTTTTGTATCTTGATTGAGTAGTGCTGTTGGCCCTACTGGCCTTTACAGCGTCACCGAACGTTGGGTCGAGTGTTAAGACTCTGCCTTAAGGTGAACCCTTTTGGGCTCGAGAGTGACGTTCGTCCTGAGGGTGTCTCCTATGAGATCGCACCTCGGCTCAGAACGTAGTCGGTGGGGTAATTTCAGTGCCCGGCGGCCGAGTTTATATACCAGGTAGCACAGTGCACGTGCGCCCGACCCCGCTCTATGCAGCTCTTTATTATTTAACCAATGGCGTGACTATTATATTATATATTTTTTTTTATTTTACAATTCTATATTTCTATTACAAATTACAAATTAAATTACACATTACAGTTAACAAATTATTTACCTATCAATATTGTGGTTCTTATATTTAAAGATAGTCCTGAATATTTACATAGGTATATCACTATTGTAGTGTTTTTATACTTAAAGATAGTCCCGAACAACTGTTTTGTATATAACTCTCTGATATTAACAACAAACAATTTTGCACAGTTTTTTTTTTTTCTAAAATAAATATGAACTGGAACTAAATGTAAATCATTATTTAGTTTATGTATAATAATGGGATACAAATAAATTGATTCTGAGACCCCGTTCCGAAATGCTCATTGAGCCTTGCGACAATTTGTCCGTCCGCCCATCCATTCGAGTTCGGTGGCGCGGAAATATTATGTTCGTCTATCAAATACATGTACGAAGACACAAATAAAACTATTCCTTGTAAGCGCTTGTACGATCGTTCTTGCAATTGGTTTATAAACTAAAAGCCCATATGATTCAGTACTAAGAACACGTGAATCCTAACTGACGGTCGCGGGTTCAATCATCATTAAGTTTAAATTGTTTAAATTATCTCGTGTCGGCGAGTTCACTCAATTCTCACGGTATATTCATCAACGCGTGTTGGAATAAGTTTAAAAGTAAATGTATCCTTTTATTTACCAGTCGACTGCATGACGCGAGTAAACCCTGAGAATGTTTTTCCCGTTGGCTTGGTAACGTGCTCCTAGTGTTGAGGCGAGCCTGTATTTGACGTAGCAGCGCTTTCAAAATTAATTCGGTTGTACGGAATCCGTCATTTTTGATGTTAGAAATACGGAATTCGGTGGCTGTATTTACCTTGTAACGTTCGCGATATTGTTGAGTTGGTAAAATGCATAACGGCTAAGATAAAAATATTTAAATGAATTTTTATTTGTTATCATACAAGTATATTTTTTTGTCTCAGCGGAAACTCTTCCGTACGGACATTCTATGCTCTATTTATTTATTGTAATAAATGATAAAGTAACGTGTATATGATCACAATTTTTTTCATGGCCTTGGTTGGCGGACGAGCATATGGGCCACCTGATGGTAAGTGGTCCATAGACAAAGTCGCTGTAAGAAATATTAACCATTCCTTACATCACCTATGCGCCACCAACCTTGGGAACTAAGATGTTATGTCCCTTGTGCCTGTGATTACACTAGCTCACTCACCCTTCCAACCAGAACACAACATTACAGAGTACTGTTATTTGGCGGTAGAATATCTAATGAGTGGGTGGTACCTACCCAGACAGGCTTGCACAAAGCCCTACCACCAAGTAAAATATAATAAATAAATATTAATAATAATAAAAACACTTTATTGCAGTTATTTTCAATCAAACTATTTTGTTACACACAAATATATATATATACCTGTTTTCCAAAGCAAAGCTAGCTCACGAGTGTTTGCGAGGTTTGGAGCAATTTTTACTTCGGTAAAATGGCAATACAACTCAGATTAACAAATATTTATTGTGTTACATGTAAACACTGGGCTTTTCTACTAGTGTGATATTTTTAACATAAATAATGATCTTAATAACTTGCTTAAACAAACTCTACACTTCCTAAGCCACAGTTACAGTTTGAACTTTAACTTTAACTTTTTAGTTTAGTTATTAAAAAATGTAAATATATATTTTGGATAGCCAGAACGACATTATATTTAAAGTACGTTTGACGATGCCGTCTCTATGCCGGTTTCGTGGTGTCAATGTCTCTCTACGGACCCGTTTGATAACACACGTTGTCGTCCGCCACTAAATGACTAAGCTGCAAAGTTTGCAGCGGAGAGCGGATTCGCGTAGTGAGAGGGTATCACACAATACTCTACGAGGCGGCAACCGTCATAGCTCGCTTCCCACCCTGGAACATTCTGGCAAATATGAACGCGAGAAGTCTATTAACAAATTTGCGCCCCCGTCAGAATATCGAAAGGTCGCCCCGTCTGAGTGCTATTCTTTCCTGCACAATAAATACTCCTTTCATTTGGTTTTTCTCTTAGTTTGAAGGAAGTATATTTTACCTGTAATTATTAATCTTTACAATACCAGCAAAAGCCATAAATGCCGTAGGTACTGCTGGGTTGACATTTAAGTAGCATTGGAGAGCCGCTCTTTAAGCTCCTTATTTCTATAGAGCCATATTATTTACGATTTATCTTCGTCATGTGGCTTAACCTGCTATACAATTGTATTTTGACCGTGGGTGACTTTTTTGTCTTCAATTGAGCATTTTTATTTACAACAATTCAAATATATATGTAAGTCCACTTAAAGTACGAAAAAAAACGTCGTTGATAATCTTTATGGATTTTTAATAGACATATTATTTTGAAATCAGAGCCGGATAGATCAATTGTATAAAGATTTTACGCGCAAACACGAGTTTCCGTTCGTACTGGATAAATATTTCAGTATTATTGCATTGGTCTTTATTTACCTTAACCTATAAAATTCTTGATATTATATTTGACTTTATATTCAGATAAGGAAATCAGTCAATATTATTAAATATTACAAGGCTATAAATATTACGACTATCGCGTAAATAATCTTAATTTAAAAAGGGTAAAACTGCGATTCGAAAAAAAAACGTTCGCTGCGAAACGGATAAACGTCAGCAAGAAAAGTTTGACCTTGGCAGTTTAAATCATCCTGAATACATAAGCCGTTTATACTTTTTTATCTATGTTCCACAATAAAATTATTATTCATATATATGTAATTGATATGATATACGAATTTAAACTAATAAAATTAATATTAATATTTTCTAGCTTCTTTTTCTTTGTTTATCAATTGCACCCGTGTGGATCCGGAGCGGGTCGCTAATACAATCATAAATTAAAACCTTTTCCGAAAGGCGTCGCAACTTTAGCCTTAGAACCTTGTGATAGATTCATAAAAAAAAAAAAACGTTTTTCTCACCTTTTTATATTTGTATTCTGTTGTAATATAAATAAGACTTCTAATGATTGAGTATAACATTCGTATAACAAATATGAATGTGTTCAGGCCCTTGGAGGGAACATAAAATATAAAAAAATGCTTGAAATATTTCTCGGCTGCGATATTGCCTCGAATGAATTAAATGTATCTGACAACGTAAATTTCAACTTGAAATACTTTTCTCTCCGCTCAAAAACACTTTTTATATTGTTTAATTGAATTAAGCATTTATTATTGTAAGAATTAATTAATGAATTAAAATACAATAATAAGCACAGGAATTTTAGAATTTATCCTATAATAGGAATTGGGTATATAATTATACTTACCTATTATACTTTATTTAAATACTAGCTACCCGATCAGATTTCAATTAGAATCTCACAGGGAAAGCGGTTAGACGGCAGGCAGCGATTTTGTTGATACCATGTAAAGATTACTTTCAATACTAAGCGTATATATCAAAAAGGTGCACACACAAATACATTTATAGTATTGTATATGTACTATGGTTTTAGGTAGATTTTAATAAAAATATCTAAGTGTGTGTAAATGTCTTCATGTTCACTATTAGCGCTTAATAATTCTTAGCGACATTTCATCATAATAACAAGCTGACATTAGCAGCCTGTACATTTCCCACTGCTGGGCTAAGGCCTCCTCTCCCTTTGAGGAGAATGTTTGGAGCACATTCCAACACGCTGCTCCAATTCGGGTTGCTGGAATACAGATGTGGCAGAATTTCGTTGAAATTAGACACATGCAGGTTTCCTTACGATGTTTTCCTTCACCGCCGAGTACGAGATGAATTATAAAAATAAATTAAGCACATGAAAATTCAGTGGTGCCTGCCTGGGTTTGAACCCGAAATCATCGGTTAAGATGCACGCGTTCTAACCACTGGGCCATCTCGGCTCCTTACATATAAGGCTAATAACAAGCTTATCACAGCGTATAAAAGCACAGCTGAGGTTCCGCTTTTAAACTTGTATCATATTAGAATATTAACATACTAAACATCTATATCTATAACAAAATATAATGTTTATCATAATATCTTCTACGTAGTTGGTCTGAGAATGGCCAGCCGAAATCGTTGAAATGACTTACTCAATTCTTTTTTAACAATATAAAAAAAGAAGGATGACTATAATCTATTCGGTTGAGATTTTTTTGTTCTTTACCTCAGAACTCCGTCAATTAAAAAAAAGTTTGGAAAAAAATATTTTGTTTTTAAAGGTATACTTCCGTTTGATTACATTAATATTTGAAGAAAAAATACCTGGAGCGGTATTTTTGACGATGAAAAATTCTGGATGAAAATTTTATGAGCTCAAATTTTTATTCCACAAAAAATAATCTTCATAAATTCATTATGGTTGAACTAGGACAAAAAGTCTGAATGTATAATAACATAGTCCTCTCCCCGAAAGTTGAAATAATTAAAATACATTAGAAATATCGCCCAGGTAATTACAAAACATATCTTATGTAAAGTGTTTGTAGGTAAATAAAATAGAGATATGATTTTTTTTTGTATGTGGGTGCTATTCTAACTTTAACAGGAAAAAAGCCAAATAAACAACTTTTGATAGCAAATTGACGCGATTCCATTCGTCAAGAGCTTGATTAATCTACAATATTTACGAAAAAAAATTTTTAAACGACGACGAAACTGTTGTCGGAATTTTGGAAGTCAAAGTGAAAATAGGTAGTTAAGTGCAATTATGTTGTATTATAAATAAAGATATACCAATCACAAACGCTTAGTAGTGCACAATATAACTAAGTTATTAGCAAATCGCATGAAATACGTACATCTAAGGTTTGTTTATCTTTTTTCCTACTTTCATTAGAATAGACTATACATAAAAACATTTCCTGAGGCGCAAGATTGTAAACATTAGACATTTCCAAATACCGAGTTACTATTGAAAATTTCTTGACAGAAAGAAACAATCACTTTTTACCGGCTCGTGGTTTGAACCCAGGACTTTATGTATTTTAGTTACACCGTTATGTTTAAAATTATAATAATTATATATATTAACAAAACCTAGCGCTAACATTTTCATTTATTTCTGATTTGAACTTCCATCGTTAGCTGTATAATACGATATCCTTGCCATTACTGTAAGACGAGCAGCTTTGATGCTGAAGTACTAAGTCCTTACTCGCGCCGGATAGTATGATATACAGACGGATAAGAAGGACAATTAGAGGAATTTTGCTATAAGATACAATTTTACACCTTCATTAAATAAGTATTATTATAAAAATAAAAAAAAAAACAAAGTTTTCCCCCTGATAGGTGTCAGTCCAAGCGCTAACTCAAAAACTACTGAACGATTTTTCATAGCTTATACCGATGCACGGAGTGATTAATGATTAGGTTTTAAGTGTAGGTATCATTTATTAAGGTTTCGTGTAAATTTCCTTAAATACGACGGTGATTGTTGACGATGTCGGAAAGAATCATGATGACTGGAAGCTTTGACAAAACTATGCTTTTTTGGCTTTGTGCTAAGCCGGTCTGGGTAGGTACCACCCACTCTTCAGATATTCTACCGCCAAACAGCAGTACATAGTATTGTTGTGTTCCGGTTTGAAAGGTGATTAAGCCGGTGTAACTACAGGAACAAGGAACATAATATCTTAGTGTCCAAGGTTGGTTGGTTGGTTGGTGCACTGGCAATGTAAGGAATGGTTAATATTTCTTACAGCGCCATTGTCTATGGCTGGTGGTGAGCACTTACTCGTTTGCTCGTTCGCAAACCTATATCATAAAAATGTTTTTTTAAAAAGTGGCGTTTTAGTCTGTGTAGAGTAACTATTAAGATATTTAACTGAAATCCCTCAAAATATTTAATTCATTTCACAATATGAGCAAATATGTTCATATATTCTAAGAAAATACTTTTACTTCTAAGTAGGTATATATTTTAAACTTTACCAACGGTTGAAAACTATCGAGGAACGCGAAGTTATCCTAAACGTCCAAACTAATGCTTTGATAAACTTTCCAGTTTATCTGAACAAACTACACGACTTTAAAAAACTAGACCGTGCACTTTCATATCGTTTCAAAAATGTCTGAAACAAGATTAAATTAGTTTTTTTTCCGAATAATGAAATTCAATCGAGGTGAGAATTATTCATGCGAATAGTACCACGAATTTAAAATAAGAACTTAAATACATAGTTTAATTACACATTAAGATATAAAGAAATAAATAAATAATATAGTAAATATTAAAAACAAACTTCCCGAAGCTGAAAAAACTGGATCAGAACTCAGAAACATTTTTCATTAAAACCGTCTACTGTCGTTCCAGGAAGATTATTTTCGACCACTGGGAATGTACAAATAGAAAAAAAAGAAATTGCCTATGAATTTACAAATGTGATCTTTCGACAAAAAAATTCACTGTTATATTTTAATTATTAAACCTTTTCGTTAAAAATATTTTTTTAACCTTGTTGAATTATTTGTATTTGTATGTGTCGAATAATAAGTTGGACATTTTAAATCACTAGTGAGCATATTTTTCTTAAATTAAGAAAAAAAAATAAAACGATGAAATAGTATTGAGCATAAAAACGTAAGACAGTTTTCAAGCACTTCGCTGTTCGCAAGATGTCTGATAAAATCTAATTAATTGCGTGACACTTTTTATCGTCTCTCAACATCTGGCAACACTGTCGAAGCGCGTTAATTACACATGTTTCCGTATCTTTTCGCCGAAGCCCGACAACTTCCCCTAATTTTTTGCCAACTCATACATATAATATAATATATATAAATATTATATTATATGAATATAAGCGAAATAATACGGACTCATCACCAAAACTATTATGGATCTAATTGATTTGGAATTTGGCGCTCTTTTAGCGCTCTCTCTCACGAAAAAATATTTTTTAGAAATTTCAAATTCAAGGGGTTATTTCGGAGGGGTTAACATTGTATGATTTTCTTCTGTACGAAGTCGGGACGAGCAGTTCGTAATTAATGTTTTCAATATTATATTTTTTATTTTTTGACATAGATTGTAAAAGGTTAGTGAAATTTTTAACGATAGTGACATTATACCTTATACCTCGATGAAACTCGATGTGGTTGTAGTTCATATCCCTATTAAGTTTCACAGTAGAAAAAAAAACATATTATCATAATGAACGACGCAAACGACGCGGGCAAACCAGCTCGTTATAAAATATATCTTCATCCCTACAGGATATGAAGTTATTAACGTTATATATTTTATACTACATGGGAAACATTTCCTTTGATGATAATTATGAAGCGTTGCACCGAACTCGTCGACGCTCGGAAACGACGATATTAAAAACTTGAATACGATAATACGTTAGGCTTCTGGTAAAAGGCGTTGAATGTTTAATTAATCTTTCCTTCTGCTTAATTAAATCATGCTCAGCATACGTTTCGAATACAATTAATTAAGTACCTAAGTGTTATTTATAATTCAATATAAAATCTGCCATAAAAATAGTTGAATTTATGTATTTCGACGGGTGTTTTGAGCACAGATGTCTGATTGGTAAGGAGGTAGATTTTCTCAATTTACATAGTTTTCTTGTCCAATGTGTACAGTTGAATAAGGAGATGATGAAAAAGACTAATACAACCATCATTGTTCCTTTTCTTATTGAGGTCTCTGTAATTGGTCGGGATGACGACTGACAGTCCTAGGAATTGCAGGCAGGTCTTATATTGGGTTGCATGCATTAACAAATAGGGCTAAATATATTATATATTGGGCCAATATTGGTATAAGGAAATCATCAAGAATTAGAAAATAATTAAGCGAACAAATATCGTAAATTATCGTCTCTAATTTCAATCAATATAATTGTGTCCTTTGCAGTAAACACCTGCGAATATCACCTTGGAATAATAGTGTAAAAACTTTTATAAAACATGTATCATATCGTCTTGTTGCTCTGGACTGGTTGATTTTCAAAATTAAACACATGCAGGTTTTCTCACGAAGTTTTCCTTCATCGCTGAGCACGAGATGAATTGTAAACATAAATCAAGAACATGAATTCATGGCTTAGTCCTCTAACGATCGCCAAAATCTGCATGTTTTTAAGGAAGATTAACAACTCTCGTGTATTACTTGCAATAAAGTCGATGTCCGATCTGGAAATCGTGTCATATAGGATAAAATCAACATAAAAAAAAAATATAATAGGTATATTTATATTGCTATGTAAGTGGGTTTGATGAAGAGGTCGTTACGAACATTATTTAAAGCGCTATTAGTTCAAGTCTAGTAGGTAAGGTCCCTTGTTCAAATTGATAAATATCAACAATATAGTAAAACCGCTCAATTTAAACAAAATAATATTTCTAGTATATTTAATAATATAATAGTATTTAATAATAATCTTAGTATATATGACAGTGACATTAAATGCATTTGAAAACAGTGTCAGCGTTTTGCCAGACCAAAACTTTATTTATATTTGAATTAGACAAATCAGTAACTATGTTGATTTGAAATGAAACAGCAACTATTCAATTAAATAATTTACATACAAAACTATGTTTATCTATTCAAATATTTATACTTACAATAATAATGATTATTATACAGCGCATATTGTAAACAGGTAAGTTTGTGTTTGTTTTCGAATTCAAATATGTATCTTGTATTTTAGTATCATAATGAATAAATACACAACACAAATAAGCTTAATATATTTTATTACGGTATTGTTCATATAAATAGAGCTCAGCCTTTTTGAGGGCAAAGTGAACTACTTATTACACGAATCAGGGCCGGATTATCCATTAGGTCGTATAGTCCTAAGGCTCCTAGACAATCCATAAATTAAGAAATAACTTTTTGATATACATCGTTAAAAGAAATTGTTTTAGATAAATATTATATTTGAATAGGAGGAGATTTAGCTTTGTTATATAGTGATGTCGTTCTGACCGATTTCGGTCACGGTTTCAAACCACAAAGGAGACCAGCCAACTACGCAGGACATACTCGTATTGTAGTGCAGTACAAGTACTCTGTATTCCCTCACTTTCTTTATCTGAAGGGACGGCAAATCCGACACGAATGGGAAGAGTTTAAGCGCAGGAACGAGGGTTTTACGTGCTTTCCTAGGCATGGGAGTGTCCACACTTTCAACTTTCTGCGAATTTTTCGACGGAAAAACCCAATATTATTTTATTGGGACGATCTGGGATTTGAACCCAGGACCTCAATTCCTCTGAATTTTCACGTGTCTTATTTGTGTTTATTATTAGTTTCGTGTTCAGCGTATTGGAGCTGGCATGGCTTTAGACCTGCTATAGTACATATAATACCGACTGTTAATTTTAGAACGGTTGTCTATTTATTAGATATATTTATTTTTTCCATAATTTAAATCGATCCGATGAGACGTTGAAACGTTAAATTACTTTTCTATGGATACTCCATCGCACCGTATTCGTGTTTTCGTAACTTTGAAATTAAAGTATATAGTTTTAAAAAGTTTGCTTCATGCTCAAGTAAAAAATCCAATCAAAGCGTCCGAGAGGGATGTTGTAGACTTTTTTTATTTCTGTTTGAAACTTTTATATTTTACACTTAAAAAAAATATTATTCTCGTTGAAAACATCCTTTATATATTTTTATATACCTATACATCCATGCACACACACGCACGGAAACTAACAGTTTGTCTCATAATTTAATATTTTTTGTGGAATCATTATCGATAAAAGTTTCTTTCCAAATAATCCTGTATAATGTTAACAGCCATTACATCACTGTACTTTTAAAATTTTGAACCTGTTTTTATTTCGGTTTTTTACTAAATAATTGTACTGAAGTTAAAATGTAAATATTCGCTGTTGAATTACAAATTGAATTAAACACAAAATAAATAAATAAATTTATTAATAATCACCTTAGTACATATGTACATATATAATACAGAACTGTCGATGATTTGAAGTTTCTTGGATATCTCTATATATCTTCGGTATATATAACTGAGCTTGTAAACGGTTGGACTGATTTCGATGATATTATTTATCTGTATTTCGGGGTCCGTGTATGGTTTAGATTGGGCACAGTATACAGATCGGGTATTAAATAACATTTTTCAATCAGTATGAAAGTTTACATGATGTTTTATGAGAAAGAGCAAATTTGAAGTGGTATCAAAAACACGTTAAGGCATATTTGTAATATAGTTTGAGTTACTCCAGGCCATCCAGCTTGTTTATTTATGCTTCAATTTATTTCTCATTTCCATCAAAGCGGATTCATTTCCACGTAACGGAAAGACCATCAAATTTAAGCGTTTGTGTGTAATTTCCATGTTATATTTGTTTACAACACGCAGTATTCAAATTATACATTTATTTAATTAGGTCGAACCTTACTTCTAGTTTTCAACAACAGGCTGTATTAACATCATGTTAAATTTTACAGTTGCTTTTTAATTCATCAACGTTTGAATACATTTTTTGACTTTATCATGTATTCATTCTGAAGCCGAGATGGCCCACTGAATTTTCATGTGCTTAATTTGTGTTTATAATTCATCTCGTGCTCGGCGGTGAAGGAAAACATCGTGAGGAAACCTGCATGTGTCTAATTCCAACGAAATTCTGCCACATGTGTATTCCACCAACCCGCATTGGAGCAGCGTGGTGGAATATGCTCCATACCTTCTCCTCAACGGGAGAGGAGGCATTAGCCCAGCAGTGGGAAATTTACAGGCTGATTATATTCTGTACTTAATATTTTGGTATTAAACACAATTATTTACTTGTATGTATTTTGCTTTTAGTTTATAGTGTTGAAACATCTATTCGCCTTAAGGTTATAATCGTAAGCAGTGACGGCAAACGACATGGCGCTCTCTAATACGGTATAAGCCCTCTTTCTGCCTCCCAAGCCCCCCCCCACTCCCTTGTATGTGTTCCTAGTGCTAGTACTATAATTTGCTTTTTTATTGTGTTTTTTATCTTATTTATCTCTGGCTTCGCACTGGTGCAATATATGCAATAAATATTTTATATTAATTAAAATAAAACTTGTTTCAATTAACTCGCGCTTAACCGCTACTTTTAAATATAATCCGAGTCTACAAAATAAAGCGTGGAGTGTCAGAGATCTAATTAGATCAACTATTGCACGACCCAGCTTGTTGCAGTGTCATAATATGTTAATACAAACCGGGGTTAATTATTATATAGGTAAAGCATCGAATAAAGTAATTTGTGATACTTGTTCTATAATTAATGTTTCATCCAGTTTATTCATTGAATAACGGAGATGAATCGTTATTATTTTGTTTTACTAAAAATAAAAACAGCAAATAATCATCACGATAGTGGTCATCGCCGT
Source organism: Vanessa tameamea (assembly GCF_037043105.1). Taxonomy (NCBI): domain Eukaryota; kingdom Metazoa; phylum Arthropoda; class Insecta; order Lepidoptera; family Nymphalidae; genus Vanessa; species Vanessa tameamea. Next base: position 9,517,829 of record NC_087316.1, read on the forward strand.
CAATAGCTTACCTTAAGGAATATTGACCATCCCTAACTTCGCAAATGCGCCACTGACCTTGAAAATTATGAAAATGTAATGTTCCTTGTAACTGTAGTTACAGTAGATCACATGACATTGTTGTGATTTGTGTTACCTACCCAGACGAGCATAATACGCCAACTATTATATTAAATCATAATTTCAACAACAGTTTGGAAATGTATCACCGCTGGAGAAATATGTAGCCTTCTGTTAGAATAAAGGATTAAGACTGGCCAAGACGAAATCTCTAGACAATTTAATAGTTCTTACGCGAATTCAGGCCCCAAAAAAAGATTTATAGGGCCACTACGACCTAGTTCAGTATTAACGTTCAATATATTATATATCTTGCCTTATTCGATCACGAATTTCCTTAGGAGTACGAAATAATTGCTGTCAGAAAGAGATAGTTATATAAATACAGTCATACTTCGCTTTATTAACGGCAAAGAGGTTTTATTGCTTGTATTGTATTGACTAGAATTTTACAATGTTATTTTTGCTCAATATTTATTTTCAGACTGGATCGCAATTACCGTTATGAACTCGCGTAGGCTTTTAAATGGAGATCGTGTTAATAGAGCATCACTGATATAAAAAACACTATCCAACTTTTACTTCAATTTTTAAACAAATTAATATTCACATCAATCGTGTCGAAAAATTGCACGTAAATTTTATAATTATGTTTACTTTGAAACGTAAGTATAAAATATATTAAAATAACTCGTTAACCTAATAATCATAACTTGTAGACGCTGCTTATATTGCAGCTTACTTTCAATGCATATTAAATACTACTAGAAGTTTTTTGATCGCATATTTTATTGACTTTGAAGTACGTTGTCACCTTTCAGGATACGCAAACTTCAAGGGAGGTTATAATTCTTATAAATCCAAGTATATTGGTTTCGTTTTTTTTTTTTTTACGTCAATCAGAGTGAAGGCCAAGGCCCTAGTTCTAACAAAATCATCGAAATCGAATCGAAACAATGGTTGCCCTTCAGTCGTTTTCCTATTCTGCCAAGTGGAAATAACATCTCAGCAGAAGGTTAACATTAATAAACGTTTATTTAGAGTTTGAATATAATATCACTACTCATAATATATGTATGTATATAATGTATATGTAGCTATTCCAATAGAAAAAAAAACAACCAAAAAATAACAAATTAAACAAACCTCAAATTTACGTTATATTTTTCACTACTAGCAGTTCTTGAATAATTTACCTTTATACACTATTTCACTTAACTACTTATGACCACTTTAATTATACTTCAAAAATTTTGATAACAACTTCGTCGAGCGTTCAAAAGCCATTTTTTCTCGAAACAATAATTAATTTCATAGATTATATTTAAGCTCGACCAATGTTATCGCGTTAATTCGATGTCAAATGTAGTTTACGAGTATTTGTGTCTATTTTGTTAGAATAGGCTACATATTTCTAACTTGTTTGTACTTATAATAAAATACTAAGATCCTCAGAAAATCTTACTCAGCAAGTTCACAACATTCACAACAAAATATTTTATAATGCTTTGTTCGTAAGACCCTCAAAATGGATATTTACTAGCTGAACCCACGGCTTCGTTTGTGGAGATTATGATTTTAGACGAGGATTTTTAAGGATGATTTTTTTTTAATATTATTGAAATATATATATATTTGTAAGCATTGTTGTTTGCCCAGTGTGGAGATCCGTAGACAGGTGGTTAGCACATACTAGTATGTATATGTGTGTGTATATGATATTTTTATTAATATTATTATAGTGAAGTTTTTTTACCCAGCTCACAGTAGACTGAACTGGCAGAAATAACATTTGGAAAAGGTTATGCCTTCTCCGGGCGACCTTTTCCCCCCTCTCTCTTTCACTTTTATATAGTTGTATATAATATTATTCAAACTTATATATTGTTATTTTCAGACGGGATCTTAATAAAAATTCATTTAGTCATTGTGATTTAATTATTTTCAAATATTGTTCATTTATTTTCTTGTGTCTGTTATTTAATACACGATATGTAGCAAAATCAACTTCATTCCAACCGGGTGTCCCACTACAGTTCTTGTTTTTATTTTTTTATTTTATAAACAGTTTTGCCAGCAGTCTCTTACATTTGTTTATTGTAGCAATATTTCTATTTCAACCTTTGATTGCCTGGTATTACATATTAACTGCACAGCTTATTTACACAATTCTTGAAAATATTGCAAAATTCAGTAATCTGTCAAAAGGATTATCTTTTAATGAATTAACTTTTTGAGACATTGTTATTAAATTAATGTTCAAATAGTTTTCGATTTAGAAGTTAATCGATTCTAATAATCTGTGAGAACGCAGCATTACAATTCTAATTATGAATTATTAATGGCAGCGGGCAACATCATTCCAATATAACAAATATATGGGCATATAAAGTCCTGTCATTGACAACCAGGAAAAGAAAAATTGATCTCGTCCCCTTGAATAATATCAGTCTAACTTAACCCTTAGCTAATCTAACAATCAGCGTCAATTACACAACGATTAAAAAAAACGTAATTTAAAGAATAAATAATCTATGCTCAGATAAAATGTCGCTAAGCAATTAACTGTATTATTGAATAAATTTTACTTTAAATAATGACGTTAAATCTAATTATATATTAATATCTTCGTTGAGTTAAAAAAAGTAATTATTATTATTTCAGGTCGTCAAAAAATATATACCTATATTTTTTGACAACCTCCGTGGTCAAGTAGTGTGTACACCGGTTGTCATGGGTAACGCCATTCCGAAGTCCCGGGTTCGATTCCCGGCCGAGTCGATGTTGAAAAAGTTCATTAGTTTTCTATATTGTGTCTGGGTCTGGGTTTGTGGTACCGTCGTTACTTACATTGGGATCAGAGTGTGTGATGTTGTCCAATATTTATAAAAAAAATATATTTATAAAATATATATAGGTACCTTACAACCTATAAAATTACTTCATTACCCGATTTTAACAAACTTATTGTTTATACTAAAAACGTTTATTCATATTATAATAATCTTTAGACGAAAATAAGAAGACTCAGTTCCACTTCACTGAATTTTAATAATTTCATATCCATTGACTCAGATAAATTAATAATTTATTGAAGATTACCGCTTACCCTCTCACTTCGGTAAACATTTATCCTGAATTCTATAAATTAGCTTTAAAAATTATAATAAACTGAAAAAGCAACGTTTTCAGTGTTTGTTTTCATTGTTTATTGTTATTCAACAAATGAATAAAGAATTTATAAAATTTTCGTGAGTTGTTAATTTTTTAAAAGGTTTTCCATTTGATGTATATTTCGAAGAGTAATGAACCATATGACAACCCTCTCGGACCACGCAGACACGACGTCAAATATAAGTAATAAAATGAGATTCAACTCGAAGAGAACGGGAGCTTTCTATTTAAAGGGTACCAAAATACTGTATATTCGCCCGAAATATAAATAGATACTTGTAGTGGCAAGCCGATACAAAAGTTACAAGTTAGTTTAACACGACTTAGTACTGTCTCTGATAGTTATATTTTTCATTACTACCTGTAATAAAATACTTGGGAATATATTAATTTTATATATGCAAAATCACAGTGGAAGCCTCTTATGGATACAGAGTTTATAAATACAGCCTCAATAAGATATATACGTACATACATATTACATATTAACGCACTTCCAATAAAAAAAAACATTACAGGTATACGTAAAATGTTTAATTTGAAAATAATAACAAATATATACGTATAAGAGAAAATATGAGAAGTACGCAACAAAAATAGAATTTAAAAAACGACGTCTTTGCAACGAGGAGTTAACACTATACATTCCAGATTGTCCAAGTGACCGAGTATCAAGCCATATTACAATTTTATTGTAATATTATTGAAGTTATTGATAGAAGAAGACAGACTAGAAAAGAGCTACGAAGTACCAACGCTTTAGTTAAGTCACCAATCTAACAAGTAAAAATGTAAAATCACGTTGCCGCTCCGATTTCGTGTCGGAGCGGCAACTACGCATTCGCCCCTTGTCTTGCAATTTCTTTAACGATATTTAAGGACCTGACACCGAAGGGCTTTATAACCTATACACGTGGCTTTATATATGAATATTTTTATACCATAATTGAAAAGGTTTTTATATACAGTAAGTAATTTCTGTACAGCCAATCTATGTGTTATATGTAAAATATATATAAACATTAATAGCGCACAGGTTAACGGGCCGCCTCGCAGTAAAAGTAGCAGGTTCAATGTCTTGAACTAGCTAAATTATAATAACACCTGATTGGAGGACTAAATAGAAATATTATTATATTCTCGAAGACGAGTAGTGCTATCATTCTTTAAGAAAAACGGATCAGCCTTGTAAATAACATTAATAAGTACTAAGATAGCAAAGTGACTGAAACACGGGCAAGCACCTCTGAAGCCGCAATGAAAATCTTCAACATGTGTATCCACCAAACCGGATTGTAGCAATGCGTCCAAATGCTCCAACTACGTCACCTGATAGGGAGAGAAAGCCTTAGTCAGGCCGTGGGACATCTACAATGACTTTTACAATAATCCATATTAAAACTCGTCATTTCCTCGAAATCTTATTTCGTGGATCCCTTTGTACAAAACTTGCTACGCTTTACAAGATTTAATACTACACTTTCAAATTTGCTTGAACAAACATATTCTATAGAGAAACTTCATTTAATAGATCCGCCAGCGGCGCTGCAGATATCTCCGTGTACATTTTTCGTTAACGTAAACGTAATAGTTCACGTTTACATGTCTCACTCACACAGAATGTATCTTGAGTCAAAGCGAAGGTAATTAGATCGTGAAAGCACGTGGTTAATTATGTTTTGATTTAGCAGCAAAGCCCCGTGTTTAGATCGCTTTGCTTGACATGATACGGTAATACAACAGACATAGTGACATATTATGCATGTAAATGCATTGTACTTGAATCAAGTATGCGTGACGATTATATGAACTCTTTTTATTTTGTCAGGCTAATCATTAGATGTACATTATGTGACAGACATGGAGTCTCCATTTAAAGGGAACAAGTTATAATAAAATTATTGGTTGTATTTTATAAAAGCCAAAGTACTTTATGTCAAACGCATCCTTTTAAACCTTGTTTGCCTCGTCATCGTAGATCTTAGGTTCTCGGGTGTCGATTAAGAGTTATTAAACTGGAATATAAAGATTGTTGAAGGTGTCGGAAAAGTCATGTCGGCTGGAAGCTATACTGGCGTGCACGAATAACAGTCCATTATACCCGTGCAAACCCGGGACGTTAATTTTAGCTCGTAATAAATATCAACAATCATAAGTTTATGCAATATCTTATTAAATCTGATAATTTGATTATTTAAGATACATAAAGAACTACTAGGACAAAAAATTTAAGCTTCTATTTCAAAGGTTAAATAATGTGTCTATAGGGTATTTTTACATTAGCAAACTCTTAAAGTCTAAGCATTTAATTTTTCCATGATGGCCAAATTTTTTTTTTGATGCCGCCGCGTCGTCGGTAATAAATATTGGTAAACTTTGGGAACTAAGATGTTATGTCCCTTGTGCCTGTAGTTACACTGACTCACTCATCCTTCAAACCGGAACATAACAATACTGAGTACGTACTGCTGTTTTAAACTAAAATTCATTTGTCGTAACAAATATTCAGTTTAATTGTTTAACACGCGTTAACTTTAGCCTTACAACTTTTTGTCAGCGGGATTCGTGTAGTTCGCTTGTTTCAAGTGTTAGAGCGGAACTAATTTGTAACTCTGGTACGAGTTAGTTATTTCAAATGGAATTAATTATATGTTTATACTTTTAATGAATTTATGAATAAACTTTAGACAAAATAATATTATAGTGTTAGTTTTATATATTTAACATTATATTTATAGCAAGACATGTCGGTCTTTTACCCAACATCTGCTTAAGTAGGTACTTCATAGTTATGTGTTACTTTGTTTATGTATATATACGTATGTATATATACCTACATATTATCAATGCGACAGTTTGAATAGATAATCAGAATCACGAGAGAACGACTGAATAGATCTAAATGAATTTTGGCACAGAGATAGATTGTAGTCTGGAATGACACATAGGATACTCACACGCGGGCAGAGCCGAGAGCCGAAACTAGTAAATGTGTAATAATAAACAAATGATTTTTGTTTTGTTAACCAAACTCTATGTTATTGTTTATTTATTGGTTTTCATTCATTTAGCTGGGAGTCCTTGAACGCCGACATTTCTTTTTTGTTTTGAAATTAGTAAATATATATTTCATACATATAAACCCCTGCCCAGTATTTTTTTTTCTGTCAATCAAATCCGAATTCTCACTAGTTTGAAAATCCTTAGGCCTTCGCTTGATTTATCTCCGGTCGTGTCAGATTGCCAATTGCCATCGATCGGATTATGAGAGAAAAGAAGTTTCAATTGTGTTTGCTCACACAATCGACCGCTATTATGTTTATATGTACATATCTCTTGCGGTGTCTAGTCTCCATGAAGAATGGCTTCCGTCGCCCGCGACCCAAATCAGGTCAGGATATCATCATTGCGTCTGACATCTGTCATTAGTCGTTTCCTCCCCCGTCAATTGCTCAACTTATATAATTATAAAACTATGAGTAAGGTATATATTCTCCGAGCCGAATTGGCCCAGTGATTAGAACGCGTACATCTTCACCGATGATTTCGGGTTCAAGCCCAGGCAAGCACTACTGAATTTTCATGTGCTTAATTTTTGTTTATAATTCATCTCGTGCTCGGCGGTGAAGAAAAACATCGTGAGGAAACCTGCATGTGTCTAATTTAGAAACGAAAATTCTGCCACATGTGTATTCCACCAATCCGCAATGGAGCAGTGTGGTGGAATATGATCGATACCTTCTCCTCAAATGGATAGCATTAGGCCTTAGCCCAGCAGTGGGAAATTTACAGGTTGTTAATGTAATGTAAATATTCTCCACAAAAACCTTATGTATGTTACATTATGCTTTATGACGTCAAGATGCATTATTTTATTAGAATAAATAATTTTCTGAATAAATAAAAATGTACAGTAATTTTCCATAAAGGGAAATAAAATATTGTTACAACTGCGAACATTTCTTACGAAGATCAGAATCGAAAACAATCTTCTCGATCTCGAAGTACAAGTAAATAAAAAACTAAAGCAAGTTGATATTAATTTTGTAAGTTTTTAAACACATGTTTTGTACTAATTTTATAACTGTTTACTCACGAAAGCACGTTTAACACGTTAAATTATCGGTGCGCATTAAAAAACATAAACTTATTTGTATATTTTGCCTTTTTGTCGCACGAGGTCGCATCTCACGCACACTAAGACATATTATAAACACAAGCGTACTCACACTAATGCTCGACGACAATTTAGCGTGGAGATGCTTTCGTGAGTCAATAGAGATCTATAATAATTAATTATTATATATTAATCATAACCGTGTGGAATGTCGGGGAGCGAGCAGCGTTGAACGATAATTAAATATATAATCCACATGTTATTACATCTAACGTAATTATAGCTGGAATAATATATTTTATAACCCTAATGACTCAGTGGAAATATGTAGCTATGACCCGATCGCTTAGCAATGAATAAGGTCACGGGATTAAAAACATTTAAAAATATATTGAAAGGAAACCTTCATGTGTCGAAATTATATTCTAAGACAAGGATATCCGGCAATTTGCAAGTAACGTCCGCCACGACGTATCTAAAGACTACAATCTACATTGTATATTTTGTATAAAATAACTTCCCTTGTTTAGTTTTGTTCACGTTGTGTGGAGTTCAATTATTTTATATTTATTTGTAGACTTAGGTATATTTCAGTTTGTAAAGTCTGTAATTTGCTCGTGTAAATTTGCTCATTGGTTGCGCATTGGCTCATGAAGCTTTTGTATGTCATATAGGCATGTTGGCAAATGGCAAAGGTCAATAATCCCACCAACTGAGAACTAAAATGTTACACTAGCTCTCTTATCCTTCAAACTGGTACACAACAATACTAAATGTTGCTGTTTGGCGGCAGAATACATAATATGCGGACGGTACCTACCCATACAATAACTACAGGCTACAAGATTTGTACTATTTTCTTTGCATTACTGCTGTGACTACTTTCTTTGGACAACTTATACAAATAAATAAAAAGGGCATCCTAAGGAGGTCTAGCAACGGTGACAAAAGATATCACCCATTATAACCAAGGTATGAAGTTAATTAATAATATTCAACAAGCATAGTTTAAGAGAAAGCGAGTATGTCTTACTCAAATATCCAATTCAACCAAATAATATTTGTTCAACTATCATGTCCCGATTCCCACAACAGTTAGTTGAGAAACTAATTAATACACGAATCCTGTTAAATTCATACACAAAACCGTCGCCCATCGATTTCCGATAGAACAGAGCCGAATAAGCCGCTATTTGTTCCCACCTACAGGTTAACAACATTAAACGGTTTTGTAATCGAACGATGTCTTTGTTTGTAACATTAAAGTGGTAAAATTCAATAGAGCTCTCTATTTTTAAAGTATGTCAGTCAATAAGAGATAAAGGAAATTGAAATCAGCGAAAGCAAATTGTGTTGACAATACACATTGTCATCATTGGTGACATTTAAGAACCTCGAGTTGTAAACAAATATAGTAAACAAATTTCGTGATACGTGTTTCCGTTTTATACGTTTTTCTCCGTGTATACGCTTGTAGTTTGATCCGTGCAGACGTATTTGGTCACAATATATTCTAATGACGACATTCTCAAGAATTTTGAACAGTTAAAAAGGCAATTATAGAACTACCCGTTTTAGTTGTATTTAGAGTGAAGCGATGCATAGCATTTCCAAGTTAAACTAAAATACCAGCCTTACCACTGTTGGGCTAAAGCCTCTCCCTTTGAGGAAAAGGTTTAGAGCTTATTCCTCCACGCTGCTCCAATGCGGGTTGGTGTCATACACATGTGACAGCATTTAAATGAAATTAAACAAATGCAGGTTTCCTCAGGACGTTTTCTTTCACCGCTGAACACGAGATTAATTATAAACACAAATTAAACAAAAGAATATTCAGTAAGGCTTGTCTGGGTTTGAACACGCAGTCATCGGTTGAACGCGTTCAAACCACTTTTTCAGCTCCAATGCTCCAAGTAAAACATATTGAAAAAAAAAATAAAGCTGTCATTTTTAATTTCTACACAAAGATAGTCCATCGATTTCCAATAACTCCGAGGTGAAGAGTTGAACTTCAGAACAGTTAAACACAAACATCTATATATTTAATCGGTTTATCAATACTTTTATAGCAAGTCAGACAATTAAACATTCTCGACTAAAATAACTTATTAATTAATTACAGTTATTTCGTTAAATTATTTATTCATTTCCAATTTATTACATATTTCATCTGATTTTTAATTTAATATGATATTTGATTTATTAAAGTTGGAGTTGAATTAAACAATTCAACTCCAAATTTGTTTTTACCCAAAGTATAGGTTTCATCGCGATGGTATCCTCAAAACCAACCGGATTAAAATTCACGTATTCTACGTTTGGACTGAGGTATCACAGCTCAATATTTTATTTGCTTCTACAAAATATGGGTCTCGACTCAAGTGGATTTCATTTTACTCGGGTTTCCTTCATATCAAACAAGATATATTTACAGAACTCCTACATCTGAACACAATGTAATAAAATTATATTTGTGAACATCTCAATATCCACGGACAAATATAAACTACATTGACAGGCTAAATAAGATTATAAATGCGTAATTGAGTTTGTTTGTTATGCTTTTACGTCTCAAATACCCAATCGATTAACCTCCTACCCTCCCCCTCCCTCCCTTACATACAAGTGAAGCCGCGAGTTTGTATGTGCGCTGAGAGTGTTACTGTATCAGAAACAAGTCATAAATGTATTTGTTGGTCACAGGAGGTGGTTCGGAGTATATTACACGGAGCTGTATTATTATGTTTTACACGGATGTCAGAATTTCACCCGATACGTGTATCTTTCTCGCAATAATTTTCTTCACCGCTGAGCATGAAATTATCTGTAAACACAAATCTAGAACGTGAAAGCTTAGAGAGCGGATTTGAACTGGCAACCATTAACGTTCAGATGATCTATGTGCAAGTCTGTCTAACTATTTTATACATTACATTAATTTGATCTTTATATTACCTATCGTAAGTATTAAGGGAAATGCTTTCTGTGACGTCACTCTTTAAACGTTGAACGTCTTTAAATGGAATTTGATATGAGAGGATTTCTTTTCATTTATTATGATTAATTTCTGTGTAATTTTAATTTATATTTTACATTCAACTAAGTAAGCAACTAAACTATTGAATAGTAAATTGTGGTCAGGGTCCGATCTACCATATGACTTTTTGGGCTTCAGCCCAGGGCCCCGTGGATTCAAGGGGCCCCCAGCTAAGTCAAGTCAAAGTCAAAAATAGACGATAATGCGAAAGAATCTATAACTTTATAAAATTAAGCAGATTGTATGATTTGCAGCCCTGCAAGTCCTGCAATTAATCAGACAGTCCTGAATTTAAGTCTACGCTCAGATACGTCTTAGGTGAGCCCCTAAGTAGTGTAAGACCAAGGCCCCTACAGTCCGGCCCTGATTGTGGAATAACATTAGGACAATCTTTGTGTATTTCTGATCATACGAAAAATTCAAAACCACTTCATGCACAGAAGCATTTCTTCCATATTGGTATTAGTTTACGGTCAGGATATTAACATAGTCTATGTGTCTTCCCGGAAAATTGTGTGAATTTGAGAAAATGTGCTCGTAAATAAGGTATAAATTAAAGTAAAAAACTCCGATAAAGTTAATATCGTAATCTCAATTTTTATTTACAATTTGTAAACAAAAAATATGATTGGCGAAAGTTTACTCGACGGTGATATGAAAAATTTCAAATATTTTCTCGTGTAACTTCATAAAATGCTTTCAAAAGCGCTTGAAGCTTAACGAACGTTATACCTCTTTTTGCGTAGGAAATTTTGATGACATCATATAAGTATAATATTTAGAAAATTAAATCAAGATTTAGAAAATAAGATATAAAAGCTTACATGTTTTTTGTATACATATTTATTACTTTTTATTATTGTACATTTTTTTTTTGTGTTTATAAATAATTGACCCAATATTTAACATATACATAACATAATCAGCCTGTAAATTTCCCACTGCTGGGCTAAGGCCTCCTCTCCCGTTGAGGAGAAGGTATGGAGCATATTCCACCACGCTGCTCCAATGCGGGTTGGTGGAATACACATGTGGCAGAATTTCGTTGAAATTAGACAGATGCAGGTTTCCTCACGATGTTTTCCTTCACCGCCGAGCACGAGATGAATTATATACACAAATTAAGCACATGAAAATTCAGTGGTGACCCAATATTTAACTAAGAAAAATTGGTCATTTATTTCTATGTATATAATTGTAATAATGATGATGTTAGTCCACAAATGTACGCGTGGAATGCATTCTCCCTTCTCCCAATTTAATAATCCGATAGGATCGCAAATGCTTGAAGTGCTTTTTGAAGCACGGAGTGTAAACACTGAATAATCTGAAAACCGCTTTTTAACTTAGGAATATTGACAGAAAAACCGAATGACTTCCAGACAGCATCTGCAACCGAATAAGCCCACCACTAGTCACTAGACCAACAAAGCAATTTAATATAAGCATATTTCCTTGTTGTTAGTTACGACACTATAACGGAAAAAGAAAGAACGCTTTAAAATAAAATTGATTACTAAAAATTATCTAACATATAATTTATCTGGATAGAGAAACAGAATTTAACATAAGTAATCGTCTCCTAGCATTGAATCAATTAAGAACATTCTAAGTTTTGTAGCTGGTTTGATTATTTTGAATAAATTCGTGCGGTGACCTGAATTTTGCAGCATTCAATAAGAGAAAAGAATCGAAGAAAGATAAATAGAGTGGAAAATTTGAAGCGGATGCGGCTTAAATTAATTTGAATTTTTCGATAAATAAAGCGAGTCGAAATTTCATATAAAATATATGTATTTTCATTATTTGTACTTTCTGTTTCTTGAATTTGAAGGCGCTAAGTTTGCAGCAACATACGAGTCTCGTGTAAATACTCGTGTAAGCAACGTGCATTTAAATAACAGTGTATTAGTGTTGCATATCGATAGTCCACTATCGATAGTATTGCAAAAACCTTTACTTTTAACTTAAACTATCGATACTATTGATATTTTCAATATTATCGCTGCTCCCAATCACGGCGACGGGGCGGACCTTTCAGGAGGCGGCTCGCCTAGCTGAGGTCGGAGTGTCGCTCAAAGTGGATCGAATCGGGATGCTGGGCTTGAGGGTCTCTGTAACTAAAACAGAGGCCCTCCTATTCCACGGTCCACGCCGAAGTCCCCCTCGAGGAACGTCTATCACCGTCCAGGGGACGGTGATTAAGGTGCAGGCCCAGATGAGGTATCTGGGCCTCATCCTGGACGGAAGATGGAGCTTCGGGTAGGATTTTGTCCAACTCAGCCCGAAGCTCATCAACTTTGCTGCGGCCTTAGGTCGTCTTCTACCTAACGTACGAGGGCCGGAAACACCTTGCCTTATTTACTTATATACTTTATTCAAATAGGCTTTTACAACCACTTTTGAATCGTCATTTAACAAACTATTTTAAGTAAAGCTACCACCGGTTCGGAATGTAGATTCTATCGAGATGAACCGGCAAGAAACTCTGTAGTTACTCTTTTCAACATCTTAAAATACAGTCATGTTAGTTAAATACAATTATATATGTATGTTGTGTCTCCTGCCTGGAAGTCAACAAGCATTAACTCCACGCTTTTTATCACCAATATAATCTTGTATCGCATAATATGCCTTCTTTAGCAATGTATCTTAAGTTATTGTGTTCGATTTTCGGAATCTTATACTTCGACCAATCCCCATATACAGCGTGTTTAATTGTTCAATTTCGATAGTGTTTATTACTTTAACGTAATAAATTATAACGAAATAAAATTATGTAGGTACTTACAACATATACGTAAATATCGAAAAATAACGCAAAAAAACCTATATAATAAATAATCGATGTTATTGTTTTCCCATAAACGATTTTCTCGTGTTATCTACATCGAGCCCTCGTACCCTCGTCCAGTTAAATATAGCTCCGTACCTAAACGCACTGGCCCGATTCATACCCCAGACTGAACATCACCCTTTAATCATCGCACTTTACCGGGCGACGCGCTGTTGTATGTTTAATTAAACATAAAAACACACGTGATTATCGTGAACGTTATATTGTACATAAAAGTAGTTACATTGATTGAATCATTAAAATAATAACGACGATAACCTCTTCATTTTAAACTGAGACGAAACATTTAGATTTTCTAATATATTAAGACCCTAATTTGACAGAGGAAATTTTCTACTATAAATTAGTGTAACGGATAAATTGATGTTCAGATATAAATGAGACATAGATACATCTTTATAAAATACCTACTAGGTATAAAAAAATGTAGCCATGTCCTTCCTTGTGGTCCAAGCTTGCATCATACGAAATTTTATCAAAATGGGTTCAGTGGTTTTCGTGAAAGTGTAACGCATTTATAATAGATAGATAATCCAACTAAAAAATAAAGAAAAGTATCAAAAAGTCACGAAAGTTAACTAATTGTTAAGAAGCTGTGATTGTGCCAAGAGTCCCGAAACCTGGTTGACATTAGCGTGTCCTCTACTTATTTTTTTTGTGTCAGACAATTTGTTTATCTAGTTTTTTTTTTTTTTTTTTCTTCGTTAACTATACAAAGGCACAAACATGAAATGCACTACAGTTAATGATTTGTCTCGTGTGAGACAATGGTGCATATTTTAGTGTCACTTTTAGAATCGAAACATCTAAGAATACTAGCACCGTACAGTTCGATTTAAGGATGATTTATTTGTAAATTTTGCCTAAAATTGACAAATAAATCATGCTTTAACAAATTTTAGTTAAATTATAAATATTCGAACATTAGAAAAATAACGCAAATAAATCCAAATGATACACCACAGAAATGCACAACGAATCGGTGGAGTTTTAGTGATGTGATCGTCCATTTATTGATTATCTAAAGGCCGCCAAAGAGGTTTCATTTAAAATAAAAACGTAACCCAATCTAAAAGATTATACTTTTTGTAATTACATAGGTTTTATTGTAAACGTTCGAAATGTTCTAACCGGATTTAAAATTATCGGTTGACCTACATATGTAAACATACATCGACCCATCTTTCAACATTGAGTTAAATAACCAGTATCCATCCTCTCGCTAAATAATTGTCATACTTAAATACGAAGTATCTGCAGTGGCGGATCGAGCCGGTCAGAGGCCCGGGGCGGTAAAGCCGAATGAGGGCCTCAGCTTTTAAAAAAATGAAGTTTTAATTCAATTTTCATTTGTTTGATTTTTTTATGATATAGGTAGGCGGACGAGCAAATGGGCCACTTGGGTAAGTGGTCACCACCGGCCACAAACAAGGGCGCTGTAAAAAATATTAACCATTCCTTACATCACCAATGCGCCCCCAACCCTGGGAACTAAGATGTTATGTCGCTAGTGCCTTTAGTTACACTGGCTCACTCACCCTTCAAACCGGAACCCAACAATACTGAGTACTTCTGTCTGGCGGTAGAATATCTGATGAGTGGGTGGTACCTACCCAGACGGGCTTGCACAAAGCCCTACGACCAAGTAAAATTTAATTTTATAAAGTCATTGTATTACATATTTTGAAAGATACTTTCGATTTAATTGAGTTCTTCGTTATTATACATGTTCATGTACTAAGCCTTAAGGTAGATCCTTCGAATTCAGTTTAATGTATCCTGCTTGAAAGCCCTGGTCTAATGGCACTAAAGCGAAATAGCCTATACGAGTACATTTATGTACTCCCGAGCGATGAATCCCATCTTATTTACATTATCTCGCCGTAAGCATGGGCCGCATCGTGAACATAAAACAAAATGCTTTCAACAGTACAACAGCATTTTGATGAAAATTCTAAGTAACGTTTTTGTTTAAAATAAATTGATCACAGATTTAAAATTATTATTAATATTATTTTTTTTAATTCGAAAAGAAAAAAACTTGCAATCAGTAGCAACAGACCATTAGCAAAACATGAAAAAATATTACAATATGTAGGCATTAGGTATGTGTGTAGGTATTTGTATGAACGCGCACCCAACAAACACGACTGTTTGTGTGCGTGTTTGGTGTTTCACATCTAAAGGTCACAAGGGCCTATGTCAAAAAATACACGTTAATCGTTAAAAACAACTCAACAATGCTTAATTTTTAAGATAACACAGATACTAAATTTTGTCGGTACTTTAACCTAATTTAAGAAAAATTTACTCCGAGTAAGACAATATTAAAGGAAACTTTGTAAGGTTTTGTCTTGGAAAATTAATTAAAATCCTGAAACGGAATTTAAAATTAAACTTTTATTTTGCAATTCATTTACAATTTTTATATCGTAGGATAAATTTGTTGAAAATATCATAGTCACTATTCGACGTTAAAATAAATTATATTAGTCGTCGCCCGTGGCTTCGCTTTCGCGTTTGAGGTTGGTTGTCAGGTGTTAGACCTAAAAGAGTACCCTATAGTCTTACTTGGGTTTCAATCTTGATTCATACCAAATTACATCAGATTGGACTCAGAGATAGAGCGACAGAAAGACAGAGTTACTTTCGCATTTATAATATTAGCTACAACAGCCAATGTACGTAAAGAAGGTTCTCTTATATTGCAAGCTTATAGTAGACCATCATTATAAAAGCCACAGGTAGTCGGGGTTTCAGTTCATCGCGTAGAGTTAAGCTCAGGCTGACGCCGCTCGTCAAAGTCAATAAGTATTTTTGACTAAGGCTCTCAACACCAAAGCTGTGGCTGAAAGTCATCGCGTGGGCCAAATTTTAAAATTTGATATTTGTTTAGTTGTAAATGAAAATCCTGTTCTATGTCCTGATTATACCTGCTGTCCTCAAAGACTTTGTTCAAGCATGCCTGGGTAGGTACTACCGCCAAACAGTACTGCTATTTGGCGCTAGTAGGTACCTGCCTAAACATCAATGCTGAATAGTGTCGTGATCCAAATGTGTATAATTACAGGCACAAGGGACATGTCATATTTTATTCCCAGACACAGAGAGGCACATAGCTATATAGCAGTCCTACCTATTTTAAATTAAAAAATACTTATTAGTTCCATAAAATTTAACACTATTAATCACTCGTTTATCGTTACTATGAGCCTCGAGATTTTATGGCTACGATTTGACGTAAAACTAAAACGAACTTCAATTACATTATGAAAGTAATTACTTAGTAAATTAAATCTTACGACCTGATTTCATTTTTATTTGTAAAGCATGTTCTTTTACTTTGAGGTTTTGTTAAATCTCGTCTAATATTTGTTTTTCTACGACAAATTATCAATAGTATTTGTTGCAGTGTTTTGGGATGAATTTTGCAGGCATAGTTTATAGGCTTAAGCACTCTGACGTAACTACGTCGGCTACCTTTAATCCCAAAAAGTGTACGGGAGTTAAGCCACGAGTATTAAACACATGTTAACTTTTTTGATTGTTCGACTTCCAGCAAAGATTAAAAAAGAAAAGATAGACTATAGACACTGGTACAAGGATGTGTTTTAGTAGTATATTTTTATTTTCGGTAAAACTTAATATTTATATAAAGTCAATATTAGAATAAACATAATTATATGTTTGAATAAGACGCTGATAACATTATCATGAAAACGAAAAAGGCGTACCTCCTTCACAAATGCCACCGACAGTTTTGTTTAGGGTTTTATAACACATATTCACATCTGTCAACGTCGCTGACGTCACGGACGACAGGGGATGACAGAAACATAGACACTTTCATTTAGAAATACAAATGTTCCGTTCTATTTAAAGTTACTATGAAATATAGTTTTGTGTTATAAATAGATCCCTTTATCATGTCTCATTAACAGCAGAATAGTTAACGTTAATATACTTTACTGTACACCACAAACATAAAATACAGAAATCTTAGGACTAATATCAAAAGAAAAAAATAAATAGAAATAATACTAAAATTTAAAAAATATACTATAAATAAATATTTGATGTTTTGTACAAAGGGCGGACTTATGGCTAACTAGCCATCTCTTCCAGATAACCTAAAGAATAGTAAGGTCGCACACAAAATGGCATAGTATTTTTGGGTACATACATAAATAATTACGTACTCCTCAAAAGGAAGAGGAAGTCTTTTCTCCGCAGTGGGAGATTAAGAGGCTGTTACTTTACTTTTACTTTATCTTGGAACACATTGGTACCATTTCATTTCACTCTGATATTTATATATATTTTAGATATTTCAAGAAAATATTTTTTATTTATATCGAAAAATTCATACCATTTTTTATATTTTATATATGGCCTGCTAAAATTCTAAAAGCTTTTAAAAATTGTTCAATTGAATCTTTTATTAAAATGTTTTTATATGTACAATACAAAAAAATATCAATAATATAATGTAATATATACAATAGATAATAGTCCGACTTGGGCCTGTCGTTCAAATTATTTTGTAATTAAAATTATTAAAGAGATAATTTATTTACAATTAATAATAAAAAGAATATGTTTAAGCAACGAACACGATATTTTTACCACGCCGTCCAAATTTTTTTTCTCTGAGATGTATAAAAATATATCTCATTTTTGAATTAGGTATTAAAAAATATAAGAAGTATTTTTTATAAAAAAATATAGGATAGGATAGGATTATAAAAATTATATGTAATCTTTTTTTTAATAATACAATATTTCTAGTCAAAGCCCATACTATGTAAATAATTTCTCAAAATGTTAGCAAATTTTAGCTGTCAAAATCTATATCGAAGATATTCAATAGGCAAAACTATGCCTGCGGTGTCTACAGCTCTATACAAATGACGTTTACAATGAAAGTGACTGCGTCCGAGCTTTGAAGTACGGTTCACAAAATACTAAAAAATTCCAATTTTATTAAAAAAATAATCATAAAGATTTAAGTAATGATTTTCACTTAATACTAAGTTGATAAATCTGACTTTATAAAGCTGTCTCGATTTTTAATGGTACGGTGGAGACACAGATACCTAACATATAAATATATTGTATATTATTATGTAATCAATATGAAACCAAGGCTTCACTCACTCGTTTTAATAATAATAACATTGAAAATGTTGATTAAAATTATAAAATGTTATTATATTATAAAATTCTTGTTATAGTTTAATCATAATTTTCCCTCGACATACCTTACTGTGTATATAAGAATTATCATATTTTAAAATTTATATACAAATAAGATATTATATACTTAATGTCCAAACTAAACTAAATAACAAAAAAAAAACTAATATCTCAAAATCACATTAGCTCTTGTTAATACTTCATTTACGTTGTAAATATAATAAATAAGAAAATATGTTATTAATTTTCGTGCTGTCCGTCCGTTCGTTCGTTTCTATAGCCACATGTACCCAATCGAATTACCGCCGATGGAGGACGCTCAAAGGCCGGGCTTAGCGAGCTAAACTATTTTAGGCCATCATATAATATGCTTATCAATATATTCAATATTCTCGGAAAACTTCTGATAATTCCATCAATCCGTTTTTATTATTTTCGGAAACTGTTAATTGAATTTAATAATTCATAAATTTTAGTGTTAAATTTAGTGTGGTCTGTTTGTGTTGTTTAATGAGTTATAAAGTTTTATAATGTTGGAACAAAATTGTTTATGCTTTAGGGTTTGTTTAATTTACATTACGTATTTAATCAATCAACTTTGGAAGATTTCATTAATTTTCAATTCAATTTAAATGTTATTAATTATTTTACATGAAATAATTTTACCTTTAAATTGTTGCTTTTTTATCTGTCGGTGGTTTAAACGAAGACTGAATGATATTTTATAGTGTGTACGCAAAGAAAAGTGCACTCTCTAATTCCTCATTGTCACAATCTGTTGGGATGAGAAATCTAACATGACCTTTCAAGAAAAGAGCGTACTTCTTCATTAAAGGCCGGCAACGCACCTGCAAGACCCCCGGTGTTACAGATATCCATGGGTGGTGGTAGTCACTTTCCATCAGGTGAGCCTCATGCTCGTTTGCCACCTACCACATAAAAAAAATGACCGGAAAAAAATTTATATGTTTAAATTATTACTAATTAGTTACAGAGTCATATTTATCTGTTTATTTACTATATATTATTGCTACAGTCTTCCGACATATACTCGACTCTAAAACAGCCTTCTGGCTATTATTACTTCTAATCAAAGACAATGGGATTTAGACATAGACAATTTTACTAATTGTTATATTTATAATATTTCGCAGGAGATTTCACGTGATTTTCAAACACTGGACTGTTACCATCTTCCAAACCTCAGAAAACCTCATTTTTTTTATAGAACTGACTCGGGGTTAACACCCAAGACTTCGTGGCTTGAAGTCATATAAAAAAGCTACTAGACCAAGAAGGCTCTCAAATAAAATTATAGTGCATACCTCAATACATGCTATAAATTTTGAAGATTATTAACATGTATTTATGTCCTCGAACTTAAACTGTGTTCTATTAAATATAAGGTATCTCATTAAAATAATGAGATGTTCAGACATAATCTAAGAATGAAAATGTTTATATGAATTGTTGTTATTATTAAATACCAAAAATCATTATTTCTTATTAATATTAGTAACCGAAATAATATTTGAAGAAATAATAATCTAAATCTTTATTAAAATGTTACCAAAAAATATGAAGAGTGAATTATCTTACATAAATAAATGATGAAGAGTACAAAGAAATATGGCAAGAAAAACACCGAAAGAGGTTTTACTATTGTTTATAGATATACAAATAAAGAGCAAAAGTTTATACAAAAAATATATACTTAAACAATCAACAGAAAATGAATAGATACAAAAAAAGATAGTCACGGGCACGGCTATGTTAGTGTTTTTGAATGTGTGAGTGCATAGATGTAAGAATACTCGTGTGTTTAATTGTGATTATTTAAATTAAGAATCAAGATAGAATAGAAAAAAAATAAGCTGCTAAGAGATATTAACATGTATCTGTGTATGCGTAAGTGCCTGCTGTGCACGTATATATGCTTATGTGTGTGAATATGAATGATATGAGAATATGTCTATAGAGATTTTTTAAATTAAGGTGGAATCAGACGGTTCATTTTTTGTTCATTTTCGTGTTTCATTTTGCATCTTTCACTCAAAGTGACACGTCTGCACACAAAGTGAAACAAAAGTGCCGAATGAATTCATTAGTGAACTGATCCAACGACGTTGGATCGGTTCATTCGGCATCTTTCATTCCCACTCCGAATGAACGAAAAATGAACAGTCTGAACACAGAGTGAACGTTCACTCGGATTTGGCCATTTTGTCTCGAATGCTGTAGCATACGGTCGGTACGTCAAACGTCGCGGCATAATGGTGTTCAAAAACAGCAACGTATTTTGATCGTTGGAACGAGAGGAGAGAAAAAGTGGAGAAATTAAAAAAAAAATACTCTAAAGTTCCAAAACTATCGCCAGTAGCCAGGTATCTCAGTACAATTTGAAGTTTTGTTCGGTTAGGTATACTATCTCTCATTAAAGTGTTTCCTTTCGTTATTAATGTAGAAACAAGTAATAGAAGTTCTTCAAATTTACTGTTATCCATTCGCAGATGATTGCAATATGATTCTGGATCTTCATCAGCTAGTTTTCTCAATAATGTATCTGAAGCTCCAAATATATTTCTTCTTCCAATCCATGGTCGCACCCACCACCGTCGACGCTTTTTTTTCCTTCTTTTTTTTAGCTTCTTGATCAAATGATCACAAATTAAACTTATTCCAAGAGACACGACTTCATTCGACGCCATATTGAAAGAAACTACGGATGAATGTTCTTTTTTACGTCATTCCAGCTAAGCCGTGTGAACATGGAATGAAAGAAAAATGAATCATTCACTCAAAAGAACATTCACTCGAATGAACCGCCTGATATCACCTTTAAGAATGGTACACCAAAATTAATACGACAAAAAGATAATCACGCGCGGCTGTGTGTAATTTTGAATGTGTTCGTGCGTAGTTGTTAGCATATATTAATGTATGCAAAGTATGTGATATACTGTTGGCTGTTGCGTTTTTTTTTATAATATTTAGATACGTAAGGAAGGTAAATTATAGGAAATATTAGAAAATATTTTTATTTAGAAAACACTCGAAGCAAACTTGATATGACGTTTCAATCTACCTTTTGATATCTATTTTATTTACCTTACAATATAATGAGTAAATTGTTATTGGAAATCGAAAAGTTTCCAGTCGAGAAACAACAAGATATCGGAACCGAAGCGAATTTTCTTAGAAATATAAACTCTCTGTAAGTTTATTCGCTCTACCGCCATTAGAGATCGGTATTAAATTACACTGGATACTTTACAAAGAATTTCATCAAACTTTTGAATGGTTTATCCTGAGTTATGTTAAGTATTCATACACGTCTAATTATTGACTTACTTGGAAATTTGTTTCTTATTCATGATTTTACATTATAATGCGAATAATGTAAAATCGTTTATGTATACATTTTAATTAGTGATTAAGGGTAACTGTTTTTTATCGAGACAAAACAAAAGTAAAAGTCATCATGATGGTCAAAAATTTACCACCGGTTCGGAAATACACATCTCGGACTTCAGAGGAATCGGCGAAAGAAACTCAATGGGTTTTTTATGCGTTTTCGCATATAATAAGCAGCTAATTCTGAGACAGATGAGAAATAAATAATTTCTGTATAAGTCATGATAGTTTTTAATGTTGGTAAGAATGATCGCAGCATTTCCTTCTTTAATCACGATTCCGATCCTCTAAGTGAAAAATAAAAGTGGCCCTGGTGGTATACAAAGAATTAAAGTTGCGAGAAAACCTTTTAAACGTTAATAAAATACCGTAAATAGATCACGTGGACGTAAGTTACTACAAGCTGTAAGCTTTCTATTTAGGTACCTACAATCAAGTTGAATTTTTTTTTAATTCCGTCATTCAAACTTGGTGTGCAAGCCCGTCTGTGTAGGTACTACCCACTCATCAGATATTCTACCGCCAAACAGCAGTACTCAGTATTGTTTTGTTCCGGTTTGAAGGGTGAGTGAGCCAGTGTAACTACAGGCACAAGGGACGTAACATCTTGGTTCCCAAGCCTGGTGGCCCATTTGTGATGTAAGGAATGGTTAATATTTCTTACAACGCCATTGTCTATGGGCGGTGGTGACCACTTACCATCAGGTGGCCCATTTGCTCGTCCGTCTACCGATTTCATTAAAAAAAAACATACTAATGGTAGCGATAGTACTAGCTTGGTGCCTAATAGGCCCGTCTTAACCCAGGTGCATGGGTCACAAAAAATCAGGGCGATGGGGGTTCTTCGCCGATGATAATCGTCAGAAGACTGCTTGCACCCGGACATTTGTTATGTTGATATGCTGTAGACGGCTTTAGTGCCTAACATCATATAATAATTAATATGTTATTGATTTTTATTATTATAAAATGACGTTATATATATAAAAACAGCGAGCAATTAATTCCAGTTTTCAATTTTATACATTATATATTATAAATTGTTGAACTTCATGGAATCACTGTTCAAATAATCCTTCTTTATTTCAAACCCTTACCTTACCTGGTCTTAACTTTATTAATCATGGTTTTGATTTTTTCTTTTGACGAGGTTAGTATCTTCCGGTAGCAAACTGATCTCTTAATTATGGCTTTCTATTTTACAAACGCCGACTTCCTAAAGTAAAATATAGGATATTTTCGTTGCTGTCAGATGCATGATGCGTGTCAAATAGATTATTCTGCTCTCATAAATGATGATAAAATTAACAATTATGAATTAAACCGTTTAAAATCGACTTTAATTTTTGGTAAATCTTCTTCCTTTAATACTTCTACTAAACAACTTACTTAATAAAACAAACAGATATATGTTCATAGAAGTACATGTTTTTAATTACGTGTTTAATCTTGGTAATGGAATTTTGGTACGTAGCTAAAGTATCATCAAAAGTATAACACATCGCCTTATTGCCTCCACTGGTGACAGGAGGGCTGTTTCGTTTTTTGCCCAGAGTATCGGAATTGCGATTCAACGGGGAAATGCTGCTAGCATTCTTGCCACCATTCCAATAACTATTTTTAATTCATAGGTATTTATAAATATTTAAGTACTTAATGTTATTTATTCTTATGTTAATAAATTTATTTATTTTAATTATATATTATTATAATAATAAATAAATAACTAACTAACCTTATGCACTGAAATATTATTTTCTTGGTGATGTCTACAATGTATATGTATATATGTAATGTTATGTACAATAACGAATATGGAAATGTTGTAAATAGTTTTATCATCGGTACAGGCAAGGGCAAATGTAATTATCTCTTAAAATTATTGTCGTCTCTGCCTATAACTAATAAGAAAAGTTTTTCGATCATAAATTACGGATTCATATCTTTGAAGTCCTCTGTAAGTATTTGACTCGTGTAATATGCCCATATTAAAGTATTAACTGGTTTAAATTTATATTCATTTATTGTTATTGTATTTTTGATCATTTTAGATATTCAAAATTAATTAGTGAAATAACCATCACGTCAATTATCGTGTTTAAAAGTTTTTTAATATTATTTATAAAGCCATGAGTAATTAACTTTTTTTGTGATTGATTCAGAGGGACAGAGTTTTTTGGAAAATAACTTCTTTTTTTAAATCCAATTACGTATTTGAAATTTACGTCACGTTGGCCCAATAACTAGGTTATTAAGGATGATTCACATAATCATGGATTTAAATAGTTTCAATACTATTTAAGGTTTATCAGTATATAAATCTGCCCTGCGCTTAATCTTTCTCCAGCGCTATTGTATTGTTCCATTGAACAGTTCCAATGAAGTAAGAAAATGAGAAAATTAAGAGTATAAACATATGTTTACACACAAACTTGATCTCCAATATCTTGTAACGGACTATTCTATTTACGTATATACGTGAGAATGAATTATTGATATTTTAATACATTTTTTTTCTCTTTAAAACATAACATCTGTCGCAGCGCCACCTACCGGGTTCAATATAAGCCGTCCGTAGACCCAATTAAGCACATATTCAAATTTAATCAAAATTGGTCGAATTGTTTTTGAGAGTTTACGTACATACATACATATATAGAATCATAAAAACATGCATACATATATATATATATTCATACTTTATAACCTACTACGGTAAAAAATATAACAAATGATGTTAAATTCACTTACATCATTCCTACGCGGTAATTTTCATTGAATAATATTCCAGTATGTTTGGAATTATTACTTAAATAAATAAATAAATAAATAAATAAATAAATAAATAAATAAATAAATAAATTATTATCTTACGATAAAACGACACTCTGCGACAGTGGATATAGCAACGAATAACGTTTTGCTTGCATTAGGCCGCCTGACGGTCGTGCACTTGAACTGGTACGAGAAACAGTGATTTAATGCAATGATAATCCAGGATTTACACATGGACTACAGATTTCCTCAGCTATGACTGATTAACTATTTATGGGACTTTGATCCTTATTTTTATTATTATTGTTGTAGCATTGGCTAATTTATAAACACCGCAGTTATGACTGTGAAACCCACTGGACCACGGTCTATTTTATTTATAAGACTATTAGTCTTTTATACACCTCAGCTACGGCTATGATACCTGCTGGACTTTAGTTCTAGTTCATATAATATTTAACAAAGTGTTGGCACACTATAAAATTGCATTTCCCATGTTCGAGGAAGGTTCACCGATCTATGGTTGGAATCTACAGTTCTCCTCTTTTACATTTTTCAAAACAGTTAAATATATAAAAATGGGTAGGAGCGACATCCTTCAGCTACTCGTAAGAGGTGTTAAAGGAAATGGGACCGGTATCTCATATATTCGATTATTATTATTCAAATTAAGTAAACAAAATATTTATATTAAAAACGAATTTAAAAGATAACATTGATTTTATTTGACTCTTCTATAGTCGATTGAACTTATAATCTCTGACGCTCTAAAAGAACACGGGTATTACACAAAATCAACGTTATATGGATCCTAACTAACTAGACGAAATCACGAGTCAAACCGATATTTAAATATAAGAAATATAAACGTAAAATTATATTTTAACTAAGATAGGCAGGGAAGCGTCACTATCTCCTGCGTTTAGTTTTTAAGATTGGGCATTGTCTGTTTGTTTTATTGTATATACATACTTAAAACTTGAAAATGACTTACTAACATACAGTACACAGAAAATCTTGTAAATCTGCCACAACCTATGTTATGTAAGCTTCCTCATAAAATTTAGATCCGTATAGATGTTTTTTTAAAAACAATTACTAAATGGTATTTACAGTTAACAAAAGAAATAATAAATATAAACAATAGACCGACAAAGTCAAGTTTTATAATTTCGATCCTTATTCAATTGTGGGGTCTCATTAGGTGATCTCAGCTGGAATTTACCTTAATATAATAAATTAGACAAAGGAAATTACGTTTTAAAACCAAGTTAAGAATTAAATTAATTAAAATTTGTTTATCGCCCTCTTTATAATTTTGGGGTGGCCTGTGAACCCCACACTCCATTATCGCTGTCGGTGATGCGGTGTCGAAATCAAAATCAAAATCAAAAATTAAAATAGACTTTATTCAAACAGACTTTTACAAGCACTTTTGAATCGTCATTTAACAAACTAAATATATTAAGTAAAGCTACCACCGGTTCGGAATGTAGATTCTACCGAGAAGTAGTTACTCTCGCAAAACAGTATTTACTCTTTTTCAACATCTAAAGATACAGTGATGTTAAATACAGTTGAATAAAATTATATTTGTATGTTATATATCCTGCCTGGAAGTCAACAAGCATTAACTCCACGCTTTTTTATCATCTATATAATCTTGTATCGAATAATATGCCTTATTTACCAATGTATTTTTTTACAAATGATTTGAATTTATGAAACGGCAAAGTTAAAAATGTCTGTGTGTCTGAAATAAAATGTGAATCGATTTGTATCTTAATATTCGTAACCAAAATGATGTTGAAACTTTGATTATTTATGCATCTAGATAGACTGACAAAACTAAACGTCAAAAAAAAATTGTGGCCAAATATTGGGCACTAAGTACACGCACAGCAGTAAAGTATTATATTTACGTTATACGTTTAGCGAGTGTCAAGCGTAGCCGTTACACACACCAAGACAATGGCTCGTTTTTTTTAGTGTTCGCTTTTGTATAGGGACACTATCTAGACATATAAATAATCGACGTTTAAAATTGTGACGTCAATTTATTTTTATAATCTTACTTTAAAAAAGAAAATATTTTTATTAGATAGATATGAAGTAGAGTTGCCCAAAATCGGTCTTGCTCTTGCAGTTTTGGTCTTGTACTTGCATTTTTAAAGGCCAAGACCAAGAACGCTTAATTTTAGACCAACTTAAGACCAAGACTGGGAGCGCAATACCAAGACTAAGAACATTTGTATTGGCGCAAGACCAAAACCAAGACTGTTTAAGTCTCGTCTTGTTCTTGCATACGGGCAACACTCGTAAGAGAAAATAAATTATGTCACAAATATTTATTACGAATATATCGTCATATTATGATGTAAATTGCAATTACATCATGGCACATGTAGATACGCCTTTAATGTTATTACGGGTTTTGTGAAGAGAAATTTGATTAACTGTGTTATACTCTGTTTCGAAAGTATTTCATCCGTGCAAGTATATAAAAGGAAAATGTAAAAGCTTTCAAGTCTAGTCTCCATATTGTCCCGATTATATTAAATTTTCTTTCTCAGAACTTTTTGTGGAGAATATTTTTTTATTCTTTTGATTTTAACTTTAAAATTTTGACATTAATTAATTAATGATTTCTTTGAGTAAAACAGATATTAGAGGCTTCATTGGCCGATGTGTATTTAAATTAATTATTTTTTAACTAAGATACTAACTAAATTATTAACTAAAATAACAGACCTTAGTTGCATATTATTAATTACTCACATTTCTTTCCTAGCCTACGTTACACGTTACTTTATAGTTTTATAAGGGACGAATATTTTCACAGCGTGCAACGTTATAGTATGTTTGTTTACGTTATTGATTTTTGTGTTATTTATCTACCTCGTAAGCCTTTATTTTTTTAATTGACATTACACATACACACATGGACACACACCCAAAAAAAACTCACGCACGAGAATAACTATGTAAATAAGCATTTCCTATATCAATCGAGAGTCTTATAATATCGGAAATGTTTCTTTTTTAAAACAGACATGAGTGGTTTCACTATCATCTTGCTTCACAGTTTTCACTTTATACGATATGACATATCGTTACGGAATACTAAATGTTTTTCAATTCAGGATCGTGCCGACGTGAATTCAGATATGAAAACTGTTTTTAGTCCTATCGTGGTTTTTACATAATTGCACTACTGCTTAGAGTTTACCAACGTTCCCTAAGGAATTCCTAAACAAAATTTCATCTTGTAAGACCCACCAGCTTAGGCTGCTCGTTGTATGTTTTTCATATTTTTAAATTATTATTAAATAGATAATATTGTATAACTTAAGTTAGTTAAAGTTAGTTAAGTCAAAAATATTGTTTTAATTAATTTACTTTGTGATCGTCCCATTTTTTAAGTCTTTTTGTGTAAGCCCTGTCTCAATTAGATACTCTAAGCGTACCTTAAATCCGTATGTCGTCCAGATTAAATGTGGGATGCAATTTCAGAGTTTTCCCAATGCTTCGTAAGAGATGCTAACTTTGAAGTTATTTAGTTTACATATCATTTTTTTTCAAAAGCATTTTAATTATATTAATATATCTTCTAAGTCTAATTTAATTTTAGTATCTTCGTCAATCAGCCAATCAATCAGCAGTCAGCTGCGGAGATAGTTTTCAATTTACATCTAAATTCTAAAGCCTTATTCTTGTTCAAGCGTTTGTTTTAATTTTACAAACAAACGTTAAACGCAGATAATTTACATATATTGCAAGTCAATTCTAAAAGTTAAATTAATAGCAACAGGTAACGTATAATATCGGATCTGTTTCATCTCTCTCGTTTGATAAGGGTCGTACACGATAAAGGGGACGTCAATCTTAAGATGAAAGATAAGGAAATAACTGAAAATGAACTCGTTTATTTGAATGTAGCTGTAATATTTTTGTGGAATATTCTACTGAATTATTATTTTTTTGAAAGGCAGAAGAAACATCTTACTGACGTCAATGTGCCACCAACCACGTGGTACATTGGCTCACTCACCGATCAAACTGAAAGGCAAAACAAATCACTGACACTCGATGTTAGGTGGTATCTACTAGTATCCTCAGTGTCAATACATAAAATGGCTCACTTACCTATCAAAACGAAAGGCGAAACAAATTACTGACGCTCGGTGTTAGGTGGTACCACCCAGTCGGGTTATACAACTAAATCTTGTACAGATCAAATTATGTGGTAGTATTTCCTATTACTTTAATCACTTTGAGCAGTGATTCTCAAAGTGGTCCAGATGGACCCCCAGAGGTCCACGGGAGACTTGCTGGGGGTCTACGTAGGCGTGAATAAAAAATGGAGGTCCATAAGATGATAATGGGAGTCCACGAAAATTTATCTGCTTTTGATAGTAAAGAGCAAAAATGTAAGCATAGTTTTTATAAGGGCCTACTCGTACCTACATTGTTTTAAGTACCTAACTAAGCAGATAATATTTTAATAAGGCAAGCGACTGTTACTTGTCCAAACTTGCGTATTCGATATTACGTACAATTTCGTGTACAGACTTGCAAAGCGCTATCCGCCCGACAATGCTTAATGCTTGTTCAGACATGAACTTGATCACCACTATAAATACTTGATGCCAAAATACCTACCTTTTTTTTTTTTTTTCTTCATCAGTTTGAGATAATCACTAACAAATTCATAGATTTTAATTGCTGAAATACTCGTAGGGTTACTAAGGATAGAATTAAAAGCACCAATATTAAACAAATTTAAATTTAGTTCATATTTTAGTGTTTCTCTCAAACTGTGGATACGGACACATGCCAATAGGTGGTCCACGAGAAAAATAAGTTTAGGAACTAATGACCTAGAGCGTCAATTTGAAGGAAAGCTACTTCCTGGAAGCAACCGGCGCTAAACTGCCTCGCCTCTATAGCACGAATCAACCGTAAAAAAACATTACGATGGTACAGATCAATTCAAATTTAAAAAATAAATCATATACATAATTTAACCGAATAATAATGGAATTTTGTAACATCATACAAAGTTTTTTTTTATATAATCCGTTAATTAGTACATAATTGTATTCACGAAAAGGAAAACCTAACTTTTCTTTGTATGAAAGCTTTGTAACTAGAAAATTCTTAAAAAGCCGTGCTTGGATTTAAAACTACATTTACGGTTACCACTTTTATTCATTAACTAGTGGGTCTCCCGCGAAACTTCGCGTTTATTCAAAAAAATATTTAGGAACTTCGAGAACTATTTCAGTTTTTTTTTAATTTCATTTAATTGTAAACTGCATGTCACATGTAGATGACATTTGGCGCCAAAATGATGAAACCTTTTTTTAATGATTTTTTTATTGTTTAATAGCATACATTAGTTCAGTTAGAAATAGAGTTTGTCGATAACAATTCACTTTAATTTTCTTTACATTTTTCATTTTTTTTTTTTTATAAAGCCGTAGTACCGCTCTCTAACCAGCCAGTAACCTTTTTCTCTCTCCCTTTTCTCTCCTTTTGCTCTCTAAAATTAATTATTTGTTAATCGTAACGATTTCGTAATTTGCAATCATGAATCCTCTTTATTGTTCTGCACATCGACGGAGCTCTTCAAACTGTGACCATAACCGATTTTTTATGTGCAGTTATCGTCACATAATCACTGGGACCAAAAATCTGCTTACGCTATTAATATAGAAGATATATTAATATGTAATATTATACTGTACACAGAGATAATTATTGTGCATTCCCTACAGACAACCTTGGGAAGTAAAGGGAAAAGAAAAAAGTTTTATCATATTAAGTACATAAAAAAAGTTATTTTTAATTTTATTTTTTACAAATAAAAGTTTTACAAATGACACAAGAAGATTAACAAACTTATATAATAACTACAAAATAACCAGACCCGGCTTCGCTTGGGGTAATAGAATTGATCAATTAATAAAATATGACATAAACGTTTTATCTTGACAAAGTATTGAATTATACACTTAACCCTCCCTGATGAATCACTTCGTCCATTAATGAAAACCGTATAAAAAAACAGACGCGTCGGGAGGACAAAATAAAAATTTTGTAATATGTAATGACGAATTAGACAGATCACCGTACCGTTGCCGCGCTAATATATGTATTGTGTATATGATATCGTCGGTTGATGCCATAACAGCTATTAAAACCTTATCTGCCATGAATTATTTCCTACATTTTTATTCTCATTCCAAATCCACCTCATATTTAATGATTAAGGCTGAAACAGCATTGTCTTTCACGTTCGTACCTATGTTCTCGTCATTTTTTCTTGTTAGGGCTTTGTGCAAGCCCGTCTGGGTAAGTACCACCTACTCATCAGATATTCTACCGCCAAACAGCAGTAATCAGTATTGTTGTGTTCCAGTTTGAAGGGTGAGTGAGCCGGTGAAACTACAGGCACAAGGGACATAACATCTTACTTTCCAAGGTTGGTAGCGTATTGGTGATGTAAAGAATTGGTTAATATTTCTTACAGCGCTATTATCTATGGGCGATGATGCCCACTTACCATTTGTAAAAAAAAATATTAAGAGAATAAGTAAGATTTTCATTACATAATTAATTAAATCAACATCATTGTTAAAATTATTATCATATTGCTCAGTACTAGGGCGCTTGTGATGCGGTTCTGAGGTGTTTATATTGCGGTCAGGCGTCGTTGCAAATGCGGCGATGGGTATATCTCATGGTTGTATCGTAATTAATTAAAATTCAAACCCCTAGGAATCGATTTCGTCTAGTCAATTAAGGTGAAACGGCAGTCGGCGTTGCATTTTTGCGTTACAGCTGCAAAACTATAAAAAATATCTTTATTAAGCCTACTCATTGTTTATTTACACAACAAAAAAAAACTATCGTTTGTGCCTGTTTTCCTCGGGTATTATATATTGTATGTTTTTATATATTTTTTCGGTTCGGTAATAGATTTTCACAATCGATAAGTAAAAAGTAATGATTTTATTTCCAACAACGATTTTGAATTTATTTGCCTCATTGTGGACTTAAGTTTAGTTGGCTAAAATAAAAAAATGACCAGAAAATAAAAAAAAAATTATACCTAATAAAAATATGGTTATAAAAATATTTTGCGTCAGAAACAAGACTCTCAAATGTTACATTCGCATAAGACGTTATAATTTTAGTCACGTCGCGCCCAAAGAAGGTTCGAAATACCTTTACAGCTCTGTTACAGTTTGTTTATAATATGTGGATCGCCGCCGGCGCATAATTATGTAGACCATGTACTACACGCAGGACTTATAAAGTGTGGATAAATACAATGTTTATCGTTTAGAAGAATTTCATAATGAAGTTGTAAAGAAAGTTTGCCTTCTACTCTAAAAATTATCTATGTTTGCGTTTGTTGTTGTGTGAAGAGTGTCTAGTTAGGCACTTAGATTACATTACATGTACAAACATTTTTTTATGATATTACTAAGCGGATGACCAGATATGCTACCAATGTTGGGAACTAAGATGTTATATCCCTTGTGCCTGTAGTTATATTGGCTCACTCACCCTTCAAACCGGAACTGAATGTTTTAAACCCTATGAGTCGTTAATAGTTATTCATAACATTAAAACTGATATAAAAATCAAATGTTATACAAATTAAAATAAATGTTTTTCATTTTCCATTAAATGAAACAATGTTAGTTTTATAATAAAGTTCTAAATTTGATGGTATCGATTATGTTGCACGCTTAGGACCCAATTTAATAGGAATCAAAATATATCCATCTCTTTCTGATGTATGGATTTATTAAAGACGGTATCTAGTTTTCTTAATTTACAAACCGTGTAAGCACAATTACAATATAAAAATATTTATATAATATTCTATTTCTACAGTTAATTACAATCTCAAAAAGTCGTAACTGAATATTGTAAGAGGAGAGAAGGAAACAGGAAAACTAATTAATACCTACTTATTATATTTTTCCTCTTGTGTTGCCAAGGTAGCTAAGATTTAACGTAAGATTAAAAGTATTTAATCTATACTAATATTATAAATATTTCTCCCCCCCCCCCCCCCTATAACACATTACTATAACTAGTTCTTGATAAAATCCTAACTAGTGTATTAGTAGCGTACACGCGAGAAAAATAAATTAAAATTAACTTATGGCATTACGCAATTTTTTATTGGTATCTAATTTTTACGTTCGAATTATAAACGTAGACCAATTTAGATTTGTCTATTCCAACCACGAGAGGAATAAAGAATGATAAACTTTAGCGATTAACTGACGCGATATTATTGGTCGACATCTCGAATAATCCGCGATAATCATTATGGATTCGAAATGTCGGCTTAGTGGTTATCGAGAGTTTAGGAGTAAATTAAAGTGGTTATAATATAATAATAATACTTAAATTAACTAAATTTAAGTGGAATATTATTGTATCAAGAACTGTTTATAGTGCATAATACAGTCGAGCCATTAGCGAATCTCATAGAATATGTAAATCTCTGGATTATATCGCTCGCTTATTTCAATACCGTCACTAAACGTAATTTATATTTTAACACCATCTAGTTGCTGAGAGCGGAATTTACATTTTGCTTCGATTCTTGTTCAAGAAAGCAGTAGTTGCGGATCGACACTAAACGAACTCCTCTCCTCCGTCTATTCCTACAACGACAGTAAACAGATAAGTACGTGTCGTTGTTTATAAAATACAATTATTTTGAGTGTTAAACTCGCCGATCTATACCTGAACAATATAGGTATGACCCTTATACAAACTGTGAGGAGAGAGATTTGGCCAAATTTTATTTCTGTTGTTTTGAAATAAGTTCCTAGTTGTTATACATTTTTGGAGAGTGAGAAACTGTTATGTTTTTAAAATAATCTGCAGGACAAGTTTAATAAGGTTTTTTTTTTTGTTTTTAAGGCATTTTTGTGGAAAAAAATATCCGATATATATCCAGGCCAAGAAAACGAAGCGAATTTCATTCTGTAAACACTTAAAAATGTGAAAGGAATTTGTAAAATAATACAAGTGTCGAAATACCACATTTTTTATTTAAAAAAAGTAACAAAGGAATTAGTGTCTATCAATTTGAGAAAGAAATTTTTAATGAACACTTAAAAAACAAGTACCTTTTATTATTATAATAATCTTCATTTGTTTGTGAGTTAAATCAACTAATTTTATTTTAATATTAAATTTTAATCGACATATCATAAAAAGTAATCATTCAGATTCAGGCCTTAAGCATAGATCTATGTGTCAACACAAATTCAGAAGATAGGAAAAAATCAATTGATATATATCAAGATAAAAATCAATTGATATACCTATATTTTGATATATATCAGCGAACCCTGATAAAAATACATAATATTCCAACGTAATGTGAACCCAATTATTATGCAAATATTACTCCCTCGTTGTTAAGTGACTCGATAATGAACAAAACCACATAATAATTTGTATAGGTATATCAGGTATTTTCTCGTTACAAATAATATAAATGATCTCTATAATTTTAAAGGCCAATATATTTTTAAGAATCATCTTTAAATTCAAATACAATGGTATTAGTGCATAAAAATTAAATTGTGATTTAAAAACATTTAAAAGGAAAGAAAATTAAAAAGTGTTCAAAATATGTGGAACCCACACTCCTTAGACAATAGACAAATGGAGAAGAGAGTTGTGGTCGGGAGGGTCAGACCCACGTGGGCTCGGAACCTTCCAGAAGCGAGGGAGGATGACGATAAAAGCGAAGAGCTTGGAGTCATGCCTCACAGCGATCCACCATCACCGACTGAGACCTGGAATCAAGGAAAACAAGATGAAAAATACGACGTATTTGGAAAGGTTAGTTATTTTTAATCTTTTACTTTTTTTTAAATAATCGATCTAAGTACCTAGATAATTTAGCAATTAAAGTTCTCATATTTTTTTAAATATACAAAATTTATACAAATTAATATTTTATTCAAACTTACTGATATGACATTCCACATATTAAAATATATGTATAAGTAGGTATATTGTGACTTGTGACATCGCCTTTGCATTTATGTACTTATAATAAAAAAACTTAGAGCTTGAAATCATTTCGACTAATGAGTAGTAAGATATTATAATATAATTATTAAAATGAAGTAGGCAATAATAACCATGCTTTAAAAACATCGTATCATGGAAAAGTAAACTAAATTTACAGGTGATGCTGCTCGGTGACAGCGGCGTCGGAAAGACGTGCATGCTCGTTCGCTTCCGGGACGGCACTTTTCTCGCCGGCAATTACATTTCCACCGTTGGAATCGACTTCCGGGTATATTTACTCCCAAGACAAACGCTACAAAACTATCATTTATGATTTACTACCTACTTATTTAATATTTATTTTATTTGTTAATAAAATTACAAAAAGGTTTTATATCAATAAAACAAAACAAGCAAATAGTTTTTATTCGTTCTATATTCCAACAAAAAAAAAAACAATTAAATGGTCGTCAAGGGTTCCGAGTTCAAATGGGCCATTCACGGGGATATGCGGCTGGTCCGCCGCTACGCTATTGGTGTTAAAGTTTGGCGCGCTTTTTCTGTTCCCGCCCCTTAACCATGACAGCTGTGATTGAATCGACTTCTCGAGTGAGTGATTTATTGCGGCCCCACTGTTTTTTTTTTTTTTATTTTTTATTTATGGTATCTCGTGTTGTCTGTTATTATAGTAGTAACTGGTTATATTCTATATTTAAAAAAATATAGACCGTAACCGATTCAAGCTTAATTGACTTCCTTTTTTAATTGTATAATAATAATATTTATAATTACGACGTTTTCATTAGTATTCAATTACCATAAGTAGGTAATACCCAACGAATAGTATTACCTACAAAAATTAATTATTAACGTAATTTAATTATTTATTTTAAAACTAGAGATTAGTGATAGCATATTATTTGAGGCTAATGGATCTTATTTAATTAAAGCTACTACGACAAATAATTAATAAATGTACATTATATTAAGAATTTAAGACTAAGAAAGTTGAAGGGAGTTACAACTAACGCCATCTATTTTCAGAATAAGGTAGTGACGGTGGACGGTATAAAGGTAAAACTTCAGATATGGGACACTGCAGGACAGGAGCGCTTTCGCAGCGTCACACACGCTTACTACAGAGATGCACATGGTATAATAACCATTTATTAACCTCAATAAAGTAACTTATATCGTAATATATATATAATAAAGTAATTTATTGACGTATAAAATTTATTTCATATTATAACAGAGACTGGGTAACTAATACTCGTACTATATCTGAAACTACTATCGCCACCTAGTGGCAAATAAGGAAATCTAAAAAAATTAAAGCATTTAAAAAAAACCTACATATTTATTTTATTAAATTTAAATTATTTTTAGTCAGGATGTTTTAATAATATATATTAAATGAATTATACCAAAATAGGAATAGGTAAGCGTAATAATTAAATCGTGATCTGTTTCAATTAATATCATAATTAAATCAATTCCTTTTAAGTTGTTACATGTTTTTTTTTTTACTGGTAATTGGACACAGGCAAATGATTTACTTGAACTGCCTCTATTGAAATTGTCAGACTAAATGTACATCGATAATACGTCACCAATCTTGGTGTTTAAAAAGGAACATATTATTGCAATACAAATTAATTGCTATTTGAATTACTAATGTTGTAAACACCCAGTGGTAACACGGAGCTCTACTGTCATTAAGATGATAACAGAAATCAAAAAAATATTAGTGACATTAAAGATTAATTTGATTCACATAATTTTTTAATAACCTAACAACCTAACATATTATTTAGTGTAATTTAATTTTTAATGTCAATAATATTTTGTAACCATTTTTTGACAGTCATAAAAATGATTGATCGTCTATACAAACATTTGAGCTAAGTATGTTTTTTTTTAGTCTGAGATTGTGTTGAAAAAATGTTGTAAATGTTTTACTTATTCGTGATAGGTCAAGATGGGAAGCGGTTAATCGGCTCAAGACGAGCACACGATTTATTTTATATGTATATAATCATCATTACATAGTATAAAACAGAGTCGCTTACCGCTGTCTGTCCATAGGTATGCTTAGATCTTTAAAATTACACAACGGATTTTAATGCGGTTTTTTATAATAGATTATATATATACATGATTCGAGAGGAAGGTTTATATATATAATACATGCACAATATAGAATAGAAACACTGATAATTTTAGAGGTTTCTAAAGTGATGTCGTAAATAAACACATTTATACATACACGCTTACATTGCAAACGCTGGCTGAACCCTACGAGATAGATCAAAATAATGTACCACAGTATTTTATACCTTAAAAAAGTCTTCAAAAAAGTCCGCATTGGTCTATGTCTGTCTCTTAGGGTTAACCCACAATAACCATTTTTATCCTTTACTTTTTACGAGAAATAATGGCTTAATTTCGAATCGATTTTAAGCAATACAGCAATAATCCTTATCCGATTAAGTACCTCAAATACATTGTGAATTTAATATAGATCAATATGATCATTTACAGCATGTAATTTAAATAAATTAAATAAAATTAATATTTTTGAAGATTTAAAACGCAGGGACATAGCGTTTTATATTGTTTAATGACTGAAAAACTGCGAACGTTATAAGACATTTAGTATCAGCATTGCACCCGTGCGTAGCGGGACAGGTCGCTAGTGAAAGATATTTCACAAAACAAATGTTTATGTAACTAATAGTACCTATTTATGTCAAAAAAATAGACTTATACCTAGGCAGAAACGATTTCATTACGATAAGTAATAAGTATCTATATTGTATCATTTATTTTTATTCAAATCAATGGTGAACAAAACAAAATAGTTATATTAAAATTACCTTAAATAATTAGGTACTTTTAAATTCATGCTACTTTTACTGCATCCGTGTATTTTTAAACGCCCCTGGGTTCCGTGTATTTTTCAAAGTTTCAGAAAGTACGTCTTCAAGTTTTTATTAAACAAGTAATGTTAACTTGTTATTTTTCTCTGTAAGGCTAATCTCGCTAAACACCAGCCCCGAGCGATGCATGTAAGAGATTTCTATTAGTAATGAGACGGCCTTAGCAAGTAATTATATTGTTCTGCAAAACTAGTTATTTTTTTTTACTGAGCGCAATAATCATTTTATTACTTATTTTATGTTATACTAGCTGTGCCCGCGACTTCGTGCGCTTCGTGTGTTTCGATTTAATAAAAAAGCGTGTCTTTATTATTATTTTAAGTACATACAATTCTAAAATAAAAGATATCTGCCAGTGAAAGTCCCGTCAAAATCGGTCATCAATTTAATTAAAAATTAAGTAGTAATTAAAGATTAAATACTACTTAATTTTTAATTAAATTTAATTTTAATTGAGCTTACTTTGAAAGACACGTTACGCTAGTGTAACGTTACGCGAAAAAACGTTTCGCACGTTGACCTTGAAATTTTAATTGTACTCATAACGTTACGTTAATACAATAGTTATTAATTGCAACAAGTAACCAAATGTCCGTGATCTAATAACGTTTGTCGGTGTAATAGTTTTCCTGGTCTCGTTAATTAGGTATATATGATATAACATACATAAAATAATAAACATACCAAGTGCTTTGCTTTTGCTCATAAGAATTAAAGTGTTCCGTTATTCTCCATGATTCCGATCATTAGATCGTAAGAAATTTTGTATGTGAAACTCCTGCAATATCCTTTCCAAAACAAAAAATATTATTGAAATAGATATGCAGACCTCGACAAGAGCAAGGTTCCTCTTGTTGTCGTATTTCCTTAAATGAGATCTCGAACTCAAACCGAGTGGTGCCGCTGTGAAAATCTGAAGAGTCAAGTAAACTATCATCCGAGCCATAGACAATATGTTAAATTTGTATTTAATTCTATTGATAGCTCATCAAAAATCACTTAGAGTGAGTTAAATTTTATGCCTAATCTCTCCATCTTATGTTAACAGCTCTTCTCTTGTTGTATGACGTTACTAACAAGATCAGCTTCGACAACATACGAGCCTGGCTTGGAGAAATCCGCGAATACGCCCAGGACGACGTTGTTATCATGCTCCTAGGTAAAATTACTACTGCTGAATCCAAATTTATTCGATAAATTATTAAAAACACCACCAGTTTCGTGGTAAAGTTATTACATATCATAACACAAATCAATATTATAATAAAATCTTAATAAACTTCCCAAACGAATTCAGTAATTGATTTTATGTAATGTGAGATGCTGATGACTTACATTGAGATGTTAAAACTGTTTAATAATTTAAAAGAAAGTGTTGCATAGAAAATTCTTATAATGGTTAAATTGCTACAAATTTATTTAAATTGGAGGTTGGCTGTCAATTCTAATCTTTCAAATAACAAGACATACAAGTTCTCAATACCTCCGACATCAACTAACAAGCGGAGCGGCACAAATTCTCTTCCAGGAAACAAGTCGGACAGCGGACTCGAGAGGGCAGTGCGGCGGGAGGAGGGGCAGCGGTTAGCGAGAGAGTACCAAGTCGCCTTTATGGAGACTTCTGCGAAAACCGGCCTCAACGTTGAAGACGCTTTTGCTCACGTGGCGCGCGCTTTAGTCGCGAAAGCGAATCCCGTCGACCCCTCCAGGCTAGTGGTGCGCGCGCAACCGTCACAAGAGCAACGGTCTTCGTGTCCGCCATGTTCTTAGATTTCGCGCGCATTTTTCGAATTCCTAATGCGGTTGTTTGTGGACCAATTTAACGGTCTTTATGACGTGTTTATAAAATGAATTGGCTCGTAATTTTTATTACTGAATTTGTATTTGATTGTAGAGGCTATATGTGTAGGTATATGTTGCATAGCGTAAAGCACAAATTTTTAAATAAGGCTGAAAACACACATTTTCGATATTTTTTTATCTTGTTTGTAAATGATGTATAGTAAATTATTTGCAGATTATTTGCTGAATCAATTTATTTTTATTAATATGCACAATATTTTTAATTTTATATATATAGTAATAACCCAACCGGGTTATAAAATTAAGCTTATATTATAAGAAATTTTATGAATGTAAACTTTGGATTTAATAATACTATGCATAGTGACGCATCAAATATGTCTCAAATCAAAATCAAATCAAAAATCTTTATTCAATATAGAAGTGTTTACACTTGCTTATTGATTGTCAAAAATCTACCACCGGTTCGGAATTTAGCACCTCGGACCTGAGAAGAACCGGCGAAAGAAACTCAGCGGGATATTTTTTTTTTTTTTTCCATTTTGCATGTACAGGAATTTTACTTATTGCCTTTTATTAAATTGTGTTGTAGAAAAAGTATATAATGTACCCAAATGCTTAATAAAGGCAAATAAGCGTTAGATGATTGTATATGAACTAATAGTATTGATGGAATTGTTTTGTTATATATGAAATAAAGTTACTACTATAGGGTCTTAATGTCATTATAGTTCTTACCACAATAATTTTAAGGTTTAATATCGCTAAGCACCCCTGAATACAACATTGGCGTATGTCCATATTTCGTAATATGACATTTACTAAAAACAAATAGCAAAACATTTTAATTTTCATCAAATATATATTCTTTGACATTTGTTTTTTATATAAATCATTACTCACATATGTAACTAAAATCTATCTATCGATCTAGTATAACTTATGATAAAATATGAGCGTGTTTGAAAAGTATGCTTTGTAAATTAAAAGATGAGGGTGATTTCCCCTTGTATTAGATATTTTATTAATAATATTATACATGCGAAAGCTTGCATGTCTGAATAGTTGTAACTCAATCACACATGAATGTGTGGACAGTAATTAAAAAAAAAGAAATAAGTGGATGTCGGGGAAAAAGACATGGCGTACTATTTAAACTCTATACCTACTCAATAAAGAGGAGACGTGTGTTTTATAACATTTAAGTAAGAAATCTACTAAACTAATATACATAAAACTCATACCATAAGTGGTAGCACATTTTGGAGAAGGATTTAGTAGTTATGTACAAATATATGTTATAAGATTATAAGTAAGTTGCTTCACCGGCTTTAAGTTTAAGCTTACGCTTACCTAATCTGACAAACTACAAATTCATGTTATTACTTATTATTTATGAACGAAATAGATGGGTAACTCCTAGATACTAGTTGTCCGTCTCTAATTCGTACGGGGAAATGAATGCAAAGTTTGCCCTACCACTTTCCCCCCTCGAAGTTTAAATTTCCAAAAATCCTCATATATGCATTCGGACAATTAGATTCGGATATGACAATTATATACAATATATATGTATATTCGAATAAATAAAAACAATAATAACGTAAGGGCCTGCATTAAACAGCATCCGAATGTTAATAAATAATTAAAATTTTAAAAAATAATTAAAAGAACATTTTTAATAATCGCAATTTTTTCTTATAAACAAATCAATCAATCAAACAAATCAATGGCACAGATATACTCTGTATCTATGGGCAATGGATTTCAACGTGACCTACTAACCAATATGAGGCCCCAGTAGCAATTTTAATAGGTTGTATTTATTGCCTAGTTTGTAGGATTATGTGAATTCAACATATAAATCGGCAATTGTCGCTGTTGCCAACATATTTAATGTTGCGAAGAATGAAGTGAAGATGCGAAACATTTGAGGAAAATAAATGATAGATTATTTTCAAGAGTTTCAAACTTCGTCACAATATTTTAATCTAAGGTTGATAATAATTACATTTGGAGATATTTAACAATCTGAAAAAAAAACGCTTCAATATATTGTGGATATATACTTCACTATTTTTTTAGTATCTGAATATCTAAAAATGCAACGCAAACTAATATCATTATAAAAAAATAAAAAAATAACAAAAAATAAGCATAATGCGTAAGTTGAACAAAAACCAAGTCAGTTGGCGCAAGTGCTGTCGTGTATTATCGGATGAATGGTAGTGACCAAATCACGCTCACAATGACTAAATACAATATAACTATACCTATAAATAATATCATATAAATAAGTACAAGTCAGTATATTGAAATCAATTATAAAATTGTCCCAGACTTAATTGAAAACAACTCTTTAATCTATAGTCTATTCCAACCATAGGAGGAGTAACCGAAAATATAAAAAAACTTTGACATCAATTGACGCCATACCAATGAATAATCTCTTTGGTTTTTTAGATATAGTGGAGAAAAAAATAGTAGCCAACAGTTGGCAACTAAGTACACGCACACTAATCAAGTAGTATGACGTTTGGCGAATGTCAAGCGTAGCTGTCACGCACACCAAGCTAATAAGTTGGTTAAAGTTTTCGTTGTTTTATAGTAGCACGACACTCTATTTAGATATAAAAATAAACTAAAAATAATCAATGATATTCATTAAAGATTTTGAATATCGGGGAAGTTCTAATTGAAGCTTTGAATGTAAAATTAAAATGGATATAAGTAGTAGAGTTAACTGTTTGTATTGTATAACACAGCTATGAGCAAATCGCAAGGAATATATAAATCTAAGATTTGGTTATCTTAACTCCTTCTTCGATTGTAATAGGGTATACACAATATCGCAAAATAGAAGCGTAAGGCTTATATATAAATTATTTTTAAGCTGTTTATCTATTAAGCTTTGAGTATTTGTCTTATCTACATAAATTTGTAAATCGTGTCAAGGTCTAGAACATTATGCCAAAAAATAAGGCTCAATTTATGTTATACTTATTTTAATAAAAATTGATGCACAATGTATTTTAAAATAAATCGGTAATAATGAAGTGTTTATATGAATAATTGTGACAGTTGATTTTTATCGAGCTACGAGAGAAAATCTATGTCCTTTTTTTGTGTACCTATCTACCTGCGCTGTGTGTTTTGCAATATACGAGGTACGTGCCTATTAGATATATTTTGTTTGAGTGTCTCTTCGTTATTTTTGTTCAGTTTAATTCCCGCAATACAACATGCCTCGTTAGATTATAAATAGAGTTATTTCTTTTATTCGACAATGGTAAATAAATTCTAATGTTTTATATTATCATTATAAATGTCATGAAATATTAATTAATTATTAAAAATACATTTACACTTTCCTGTGATATTTTAATATTTCTCGTAGTCATAAATTAGTTCCTTTGTACTTAAGTTATCAGACTTAAAATTTTGTTCTAAAATAAATAATACAAAATACATCATGTTAAATACAAATAAATATTATATCGTACTTATATAAGATTACGAAGCCCTTATTTATATATTCAAATGTACACACAATGAAATATATTCTTGGGAGATTCGTATTCATAATTTAAAGAAATTGTGAAATGTAAAGTTTTTATGTTAAATAAATATTCTGTAACCATTTCCTACTTGTTGTGGCATTAAATGTTGCTTGTGAGAAAAATAAAAATATTATGAATTGAAACAAAAGAGTTTTTATATTTATGGCCTGCGTCGCAGAAAACATTAATAAATCTTCCAGGGAATTTAAAGTTTCATTTGGGAAAAAACAAATAAGAACAAAAACCTACTTCATTTTTATAATTAAGTACTTATAGAAAAAAAATTATAACATACGGTCCCGCGATATCTGAATATTATTAAAGATATAATTCAAATATAATTTCTGTCTATTCCACTCCAATTTATTCCACCGCGCTACTCCCATACAAGTGACCGATTTTTATCCATCTCATACAGGTTTCCTTACGATGATTTAATAAAACAAATTAGGCACACGTTAATCCAGAGATTTTGCTCGGGTTTGAACTTACAATCTTCGATTAAGATTCAGGTATTCCAATCGCTGGACCATCTTATTATTTAAATATAAACACATAGACTTACATATATGTTTAAACAACATTAAAAACAACTTCATATTTACTGTACTAAGTGATAGAATAAAATATTTTAAGTGAATATAATGCATTTTTACCATTTTTCATACAAACCTACAAATTTGTATTCAATTCATATTCAATAATTCAGTCAATGAAAGCGTTACTAAATGTAAAACAAACAATACACCACATACTTATCCCGAATTACGAAATAATTTCTATTTCTAAAAAAAAAAGTTTAGATATGCGATATCATGTTTTTTTTATTTAAAAAAGAAAACACTTACATATTATATGAATATAAAAATACTTAAAATAATTCACAGAGATTAAACAGTAAAACTAAAATACATTACATTAAGTTCTAATTTTAAATAATAGCGTATTATAATTTAAACGAAATATTAACACTACAAGACATTAAGTTTATATATTTAAGTGTGTTTTATGTTTAGCGTTAGCCGTAAACAAATAATTTTGTAATTCACTAAA
Source organism: Vanessa tameamea (assembly GCF_037043105.1). Taxonomy (NCBI): domain Eukaryota; kingdom Metazoa; phylum Arthropoda; class Insecta; order Lepidoptera; family Nymphalidae; genus Vanessa; species Vanessa tameamea. Next base: position 9,561,882 of record NC_087316.1, read on the forward strand.
CAAACCAAAGAAGCTATCTTTTAATTAAATGAATCTTGTATTAATTTCCCATAAATAACTCTAAAGAATAAAAAAATGTATATGAATGGTTTGATGTAATGTGTATAAAATTTTATTCATAAATATTAGCAAGTTGGCATTATCAAACAATAGTAATATTTATATAAAATGTTCTTTAAAAAACAACATTAGGTTTTTCTTGTAAATTCATTTTGAATTAACATAAGAACTTATTTTTTAAAAAGTCACTTAAAGCGTCATTTATAATTTTTAAATATCCCGCCACAATTTGCATAAATGACAAGTTTGTCGAAGTTTAAATCGGCCGCCACATTTGATACAACTTTAGAAAGAGATGGAGAATACAAGTCAGACGCTGCAAACCTTTACCTTTGTTTTTCATATTTAAGTTTTAAAGTACTTACCTACTCTTTTTCAGTACAGTTCTCACAACGACACTTGCTATAAAATACCGCTTAAAAGATTTATGACAAAGCCATTTCATAGTTATAATCATTTATTTAAATTTATAGAATTGGAACGATACAATAAAGATTTAAGCCGAATGGAAATAGTAAACTTTTCGTTGACTCAATATGAAAATTCAATTCAAAATATTTTGATACAGTAGTAGAATAATATTAGTATATTATATATAATGCGACAGATAAACACAATAAACTCATTTCTTATTATTGTGGTAGTCTAGTAAATTGGCCTTTCAATACGTAGTTACCATCGCCTACAGACATTGGCACTGTAATAAATAGTAACCATTCCTTTTATCACCAATACGCCACCAACCTTGGAACCTAAGAGGTTATGTCTATTGTGCCTGTAATTAATACACTGGCTTACTCACCTTTCAAATCGGAACACGGCAATAGTAATATTGCGTTTTTATATTTATTACAGATGTATTAAAAAAAACTATAAAATGTAATACTACTTAAATAAACAGATTTATTGATAATATAACGAATATTATTGAACATTAAATTAAAAGTTTATTTCACTACATAAACTTTCTACTATTAAATGGTTTACGTTCTATGAAAATACTCATTTTTCGTCTGTGGAAGGTTGGTACGCTTGACGCCATATTACGCGCACATGCGCAGAACGACAGGTGGTCGGCGACTCGACCCAGCTATTCCGACCGAACATCGACTTCTCATCCTCATCATCAGCCGCTATCGTGCTCAAGCAAGAACGATATGCAGTGCTTTGTGTTGAAGTGGTCGTGGTGACATGGCGTCTGTGTTTTAAATGTTGTAGAAGGTGTTAATACATTAAAAATTTTGTTTATTTACAATGAATGTGAATTATGATCGTGTTTGTAGACTGTGCTTGTCATCTCGATGCGAATTACTACCGATATTTCCTACCACCAGTTCGGATGACTCGGAACCTCCTGTCCTCGCTTCGAAAATTAAAGATTGCGTGTCAGTGCAGGTATGTAATACAATAAATATGTGTCAGAATGGAGTTTTTAGTGAAAGTAGACCCTTGGTGTACGTGAGAACTCGTCATCCGTCTCTGTTCGTATAATGACAGGCAACGCTGCGTCTAGGTGAAGATGTCGTAAGAACGTCCACCATTTTGTAATGTTCCCCGGCTATCGCTCGACTCGTGGTCGTGTCGCGTCGCATTTCGTGCAGCCGGCAAGGGCTAGCTCATATGAGGAGGGTCGGGTTTGGCATTATTCCCGGAGGTTTTTTCGGGAGGGGTCTACATATCGCTAGATAGGCATGTCGTTGGACATCGGGCGTATTGATTTATCGGACGACCAGGCCAGTGCAGCTCGTCCCTCGAGCGAGCGTCGGTGTCGGCGTGAGTGCGCTTTAGATGTGTGTGTGCTTATATTGAGCGGTAACCCTCGAGGGGCTCGCTGGTTGCCACTCGACTCGCTTCTACTTATTCGGTCGAGAAGCAGCCGCTCCGTGACGCGCGGATATACCTACGCCTACTTAGTTTCTCCTCGCGCCATATCTATATAGTCATGAGGCGCGGTTTCGGTTCATGTATAGAGAAATGATGAAACACGCGCGTTTTTTGGCTTCAGTAAAATGACTGGTGCGCATTATTTTTTCAGATAAGCGAAAATGACGACCTGCCAACTAATGTCTGCAGGAAATGCATGGACAATGTTAATAACTGGCACATATTTAAGACTGTTTGTGAAAGGACACAAAACAAGTTACAGTCTCTTATAAATAAGGAGAGCAACCAACTAGAAGAGGTGGGTTTTATTTCTGAATGTTGATTTTAATCTTCAAGCTCAAGTCTGGTGATTATTATATGGTTGCTATGTGTTTGCAGGTGAAAATTAAAAGTGAACCCTTATCTGATGAAGCATATGATGATGGAGTGGTTATTGATGGATCATACCCTGATAGTGAGGTATGTTTAGATTAGTTTAATTGTTACTATATAACCATAAAACTGATATCATTTCTCTGACTTTAACATTAAGTTTTAAATGAAATTGGCTTCTTTATTTCAAGGACATCTGCATAGCAAATAGCATGTCAGTGTCAAGTGAAAAAAATCTTACTGGATTGTAAATATAGTAAATTTGTACTTATAAAAAATATATTTAGATGAATTAGTATAATACAGTTGTTAAACATTTTTTAATTTTCAAGATAAAGTTTAATCATTAGCAAATATTTTTGGTTATAATATTAAATTTATATATTGTTTATAATAAATGTTAAATATAATATTTCAGAATGCCTCATCGAGTAGAGTACAACCTGAAGGACCACCTATTTTGGCATCGCTGGGGCTCACACCGAGAAGTGATAAGGTAAAGATTAAGTGGCCAAGTTCCTTATCATTGAGTCAAACTCAATTGTATTATGTTGACATACTATACTGATGATTAATATGACTCTTTACTCTTTACCTTGTAATCATTAATGTGTATTAGTTGTATAGTATTTATTTAGGTCATTGGTGTGAGAATAGTTCAATTGAATTAATTTCATCCACAGAAAAATATAGATCCTCGGATGGATTGGCATCGAGTTCATGCCATACTGGATATGGTCCAAGAAGATGAGGTCATTGACTCTCTTCAATCTATGGAAGAATGTGATGTAATTCACCAGTCTGACCATGATTCCGACTCTGAGGCAGAATTGAATAATGACAATGTGCTTGATGACTTCATTGATTGTAAAAATGGATATTTATGCAGGAACAGGAAAATAGTATCGAAAAACCCAAAAATATCATCTGTGGAAGCTTTGGCCAAGATAAAACAAGCCATCAATTTACGCAAACGTAATATTGTTCCATCTAAAAATTGCCCTCAACCTAAAGCAGCTTGGCAGATGATCTTTACTGACGATTTGTTAGAGTTAATTGTTACTTCGACAAATGAAAAAATTATTAAAAATAATAACAATATATCAGAGACTACAACTGTGATTGAAATCAGGACACTAATTGGAATACTGTATTTTCATGGTATAATGCGACCTACACATCAAAAATACAGTGACCTCTGGCATAATGAGTATGGAGCACCTTGTGTTCGAAATGCAATGACATTAGAAAGATTTAAATTCCTTCTGAAGAACATGAGTTTTGATAATGAGGATGATGACAGCATTGTGCAGTTTGATGTTATGAAGCGAATGAGGAAAGTTTTTGAAATATTTGCTCTGAATTGTAGAACTTCATTGGATGTTGGTAATTTAGTTGTTATTGATGATGTCATATTACCTGTTTATGGCCCTTGCCCGTTCCGATATAATATAGCGAAGAAAAGTTTTAAAAATGGACTTAAACTTGTATTATTGATAGATCCAGTAACTTTTTATGTGACAAACTTAGATGTGATTACAGATCCTTACTTTGGATGTGATGAAATTGCCACAAAATTGGTACAACATTTGGCTGGCACGGGACGGACAGTTATAATGGACAGTTGGTTCACATCCAATTCTCTGATGAATCGACTGAAGAATGAGTATAAATTGTACAGTATCGGAGCAGTCAACCCAAATAATGAAATTATACCTCCATTTTTCTTATCACATTATAGAAAAGAAAGAACATTTATCAATGGATTCTTAGATAAAGATATGTGTCTATGTTCATATGTGAATAATAATTCAAAAGTTGTCAATGTTATGACAAATGACCCAAACTTTTATAAAAGAGGATATAGTAACAACACATCAGTAATTTCTTTGTATAAAAAATATCAGTCTTCAGTAGAAGTAATTGATGTTCTAATGCATTACTACACAACTATGCAACACTCTAATGATTGGACTCTCACTTTATTTTTCACGCTTTTAAATATTGCATCGGTTAATGCTCAAGTTATATGGACTTCATATAATACAAACAGTGTTGTACAAAGGCGCTTATTTATAAGAGAACTTGCAATTAGTTTAATGGAGAATGAGGAACAGATACCATCCTTCAGTAACATTGATGTCAAAAGAATAAAATTTTCAACATTTGAACATGTCACACAGTTTTACAAGAATAGGAGAAGATGTAAGATTTGTTTTCATTCAAAGAAACTTGATCGTAGAACCAAACAGTTTTGTCAGAAATGTGGAACCTTTATATGTAGGGAACACACAATTTCAATTTGTACTAATTGCATATCTTCTTAAAAGAAAATTGTTAATTTTATTATCTGGATTTTTCTTAAATAATCAATTTAAAATTTATTTCTTCTAATGTGTATATATTTGTAAGCAGGTTGTTTATTGACTTGTAAGTTAATTGTGATGTTTTTTTTATTGATTGTAGAGAAAGAGTCATATTCGGATTGGTATATTAAATACTGTAACGTTAAAATAGGTGTGGTGGGTATTGACGAGTAGTGTCAATTAAAAAAAATATTTAAATTTTTTTGAGCTAAAAAAAATAAAAAAAATCAGTAGAGTTGGAAAAGTTTTTAAACTAAACAAATCCTCAAAAGAAAGTGCTCCGGAAGTCAGATAAATTTTAACATTACAAAAAGATTTACAAAAACAGCAAATCTATGTTCAAAAATATTTTATTCAAAAAAAATTAAAAAGTAATTTTGTTATAATATTCTAAATTTAATTGCTAACATAATCGGGCGCCAGGATGTTTACATCCGTTTAAATTGAGCTTAAACAAATATTTACTAAATGTAACATTTTTTAAAGTTCAACAAAAATATTTAAATACATGTCAAATTTCAACTTCAGGTAAAATTATTCAAAACTGACAACTAAGTTACTTAAAGTTACAAACAAGTCAAGTTTATCAACATAATTAAACCAAATGTCTAAATAATTATAAATTAATTTAAACAGTAAATTCAAATAGGGAAAATTATGTTTGAATAAAGTTTCAATAATGTTTCGATAAGGTTTGAATGCCAAATTTTTTTTATAAAAGTAAATAAATTTCTAATTAAATCTCACGCGGTTAAGTTTCGGCGAAAATAAATATGTAAAAATGACATACCAAGATCCAGTAATATAAATTAGTGTGATAAGGTTTTACTTTCTTTAACGTTTCCAAAAATCCATCTTCACCAAGTAAACTTCAAATTATGTTTCCCAAAAGTAAACTTCTATTTAAATCTTTAAAATATCCAACGAAATGAAGTTGAAATGTTCATCGAAAAGTGTTGAAAATATCCAATCGAAGATAATGCCAAAGAAAATAATTCCCGAAAATTATTCAAGAATATCATCCCAGAAAATGACTGAAGAGATTAACCCATGAGATAATTGAAGAAATAAGTAACGAAAAATATCTTCGAAAAATAATGTTTAAAATAATGTCGAAAAATAACTGTAAAAGGAGAAATAATTCTGATTAGAATCTATTACAAATTTCGAAATCCTATACTTTTAACTTTAATATTCCAAACGAAAAATAATATTCAAAAAATTCTTCACAAATAACAAAAAGCATCGTGGGAAATATTTTAAAAATTCCCTGTAAAGAACCACAATCGTTGTTACGACACAGTGCAATTCGAATAAATTCAAATGTCGAAGAAAGATTCAAAACTTACCACGAGGCGAAAAATATCAGAATTAATTTTGATAATCCGAAATGGATTTATTTCCAATTCTTCATAATAGAAGTCACTGTTCATTCAAACAAAAATTTTCAACAATATTCAAAGTTTAAAACAAAATAAAAGTTATAAAAACTTTGAAAATAAATTAGCGTCACATTTCGACTCAAAAAGCGGAAGGAAAGTGAAGCTTTAGACAAATGTCAAAGATCATCTCAAAGATAATATAAAGATAATAAATCACAATTAGTTCAGAAATGCATAATGCATAAAAAGTGCATTTTTGATTTCAAATGTCAAAATTAGCGGTAATTTTAAATTATGCGTAACATAACCTTAGAAATTGTTATCAAAGTCAATTGACAGATGACAACAAATATTTTATGCTGGAAATTGAATATTTTTGTTGAATTTATTTCAAAAGAATGTAAATATGTAATGTACAATACTACTAGCAAAATTACTTAATTAGAATATATGTACATATTATTATAAAAAAAATACATATAAAGATTTTGATTCAGTTAATTATGAAGTTAAAAAAAAACCTTTTTTTTAACCTGCTTAATATATAAATAAATATGTCTTATAACTTGACATATTAAATGATAATTGTTTTATTAATCCACAAATGTATTAAAACTTTGTCACAAACATTATATTTTATATTTAGATATAAAAATTAGTATTATGAGGTTTTATTTAACTTCAATTGTTAATATATTATAATGGTCAAATCTTGCAATTGTATTTTAAATTGATTCCTCAGAATTGATTAGGTTGAAATTTTGCATACATGTTAAATTTTATTTTTCCTTTTTTTTTATATAGCGTGGTTATTATTTTAAATATATAATGGATCTTTTATATTTCGTGCTGGTTTTTTATTTACTTAAATTAAGTGACACTCAATTCATATGTAACATTTAGCGAAAATTGTATTTTGGATACTTATAAAAAAATTAATATGTATATTTTTAATTCTTTCAGGGAATGGAGAGTGAGAAAGATGAAGAATATGAAGACGAGGAAGAAATGATGGAGCAGCAGCAAACATTTACGCACATGCCTAATATGCCTGAAGTTTCCATTACTGTCATGCGCCCATCAGGAGAAACTCTTCATGCCCGCCAAGGTATTCAGCAGCTTGCATCTAAGGATTGTCTAGTGTGCGGCCGATCCTATAGGTACTCTCACAATGCTCGACGACATGAACTTACAGCTCATGATTTCGATAGATACACCAACAAGATTAATACAAAGAAATCTCACGCTCATATGCAACCTAAATTCAGGCCGAATCCATTCAATCCTAAGGCCAGATTAATGCCAAATCCAATAAGCCACAAAATGCAATTTCACTCGAAATCTATGCCACCTAAAATGATGCCTCAGAAGATCATTGCACCACCAAAGCCTATACCAATAAGAACAGGGAAAAATTCCCAAAACAACTTACCATATCCACTTCGCATTAAGGCTCTTAAAGATTTGCAAATTAAGAAAAAAGAACCTCAAATTTTAAAGACATTATTAACTGCCAAGCCAGAAGTTCTAGTTTCGGAACCTGAAATAATTAATTCGGGGCCCGAAAGTCCAGAAACATTAATTTCGGAGCCAGAAATTGCCTCATTTCAAGTAGAAGCAATTTTATCAGAGCCAGATGGTTTTGTTAATCAACATGAAGATGACGAAATTGATGATGAAAACAATCAAGGACAAAATTATGACACCGTCGATATGGATTCGGAAAATGAGATTGAGATAGCTCGTCAGCAAGAAAATGATATCCAAGGCGATGAAAATCACGAAGTTCACGATGAAGAAAATACTCAAGAAGATGAGAATAACATGGAGGAGACAAATGACGATAATGAAAAAGAGAACCGTGAAGATAATGGCGAGAGTCAAGATAATATGGACGTAGAAAATAATATTGAGGAAGAAGCCGACGCAGACGATGATAATGCCAAAGAAAATGATGAAGAAAATGGAGAAAAAGATAATGATGAACAAATCATCAATCATGAAGAAAATGAGGATGACGACGATTTGCCACCTATGAGTATAGCACCCGTTGTCGAAATTAACGAGGATTTGCAAACTAATTCTTATAATAGTGATGGAAATGAAGAACTTGATGAAACTGTAGATCCAAATGATGCAGTTGATGGCGATGAAGGCGAAAAAGATATTGATCCCGATAAAGTTTATATTACAAAAACGCAAAGAGATTTTATTCTCAAATATCGTGATATTATACAACAAATTAATACAAAGCGCTGCATTTGCTGTAACAAAGAACACCCTCGACGAAAAGCAGTTATACAACATTTACAGAAAAATGGACATAAAGTTCCTAAGCATACATGCTACAATTGTGTGGTTACTTTTACACATATTGGGGCTTTGCTTAGTCATATGAGATCAAATACGTGTACTGATCTTTGGAAAATAATATATAACGAAAATGGTATCACTGATGACATAGTTTTAGAAGTTGAACCTAAAGACGTCAAAGTTCAATACAAAGATATACTTAATGCTAGATCTTACGCATGTAAATTATGCCCTGCAAAATTTCAATTAAAACAATTCATTATGAAGCATGTTCTTGATGTACATGAAGACGGTCAATCTCGTTTTCCTCATTCCTGCGTACATTGTGGTTTACGATTTAAAGAAAAAAGTATAGGCAAGAGACACATACGTAATGGAGATTGCACAGTTGAAATCTGTTGTGAATTATGTTCCGAAAAGTTTTTGAGCTTGCAAGAATTTAATGACCATGCTGTAGCTATACATGCAGGCAGTTTTGATCCTGATAATCAGAGCAAGTGTGTCGACGGTCGACCTACAGATTGTCCAATATGTGGAAAGAAGAATAGTAGTTACCCAAATTTGGTTAAACATTTAAAAATAATACATAATGAGGAAAAACCTCATCACTGTCAGCATTGTGACGCTAAATTCGAGCAAACTGCTGATCTTAACAAGCATATTTATATGGAACATTCTGATAGATCTTTAGGTATGCATACTAATGAACCTGATATATCTCTTGTAAAAGAGGAAGCTGAGGAGTATCACTATTCTTGTACAGAATGTAATGCTATTTTTGAAACCGTCGATGCTTGGACGGATCATCAGGTTGCGGAACACAATCAGGTCGCTCATCACTGCGACCAATGCGAAAAAAAATTCTTGCGTCCATCAGAACTTGCAGAACATAAGAATACACATTTGCGAGTTAAATTCTATCCTTGTAGCATCTGTTCAAACTCGTACAGTACTCCGCAAAAGTTATCTGAACATGTCCAACAAGCCCACCCAGGAGCGAACACACGGGGTGGTGAATCTGAATTTTTCTGCGACTTATGTATCCGATCATTTAAAAGCCGTCAAGCATATTCTAATCATATGCGTATTCATTCCAAAGTGCCTACCACTAATAGAAAACCGGGAGAAACTAAAGGTTTCGGACCTCAAATCATCGGAAAACCTATTCGTCATTTCTCTATGCAACCTGGTTTTAGTCCTTATGTTCCAAACGCACCTTATTGTTGTGATATTTGCGGTAAAGGATTCATGCACAAGAAAAATATATGGAAACATAAAAAGGTGCTGCATGCGGATCTACTTAATGATAGGAACGACAGTGAAGAGAACACTATGCAAGCTTCTACCGAAGAAGATGATTATAATGTTGATGAAAACGGTGCGATTTTGTCGACTCCACAATTTGATAGTTTTAATTTCACAAATCTAACTAACAATATGCAACAGACATCACAAGATGCTTTGCCATACTCCTGCGAATTATGTTATAAAAGATTTCCGCTTAGAACTAGTTTATGGAAGCACAAACGTGCTAAACATGGAATTATAAATGCCAGTGCAAGTGGTGCTTCTGAAACCCAAACACAGTCCTCGAATGAAGGCAGATCGAGTTGTACTATTTGTAAAATTACTTTTTCAGACAAAAAATCATATTATCGTCATAGAAAAAATGTCCACAAGTCAACCGTTCAAATGTGTAAAATATGTGGAAAACCTCTTAACTCAACTTTAGAACTTTATGAACATCTGAAAGCGGCACATGCTCGAGAACTTCTGGGTTATAATGCGAATCAAAGCTCCAGCAAATCACAAGACATGAATCAAGAAATGGACATAGAATACGACGGTGATCAAGATTCAGTCGATCCTAGTGTTGATTATCAAGCCCGCTATCCCTGCGACACGTGTGGGAAACAATTTGTCGGATTATTGGCTCTACAAAATCATCAGTGTATTAACCAGATACAAAACCAGCCTCAAACGTTTGATTGTGAAATATGTCATAAGAGTTATACTTCTATTGCTGCCTTAAAAAGCCACCGAGGCTGGCATCTGCGTTCCCCTGATGGTAAAGCCGCAGCAAATAATTCTGGACTTTGGATGCCTCAAAATAAAGTAACTAGTAAAGTTAGTAAACATGAAGTAGTGGATGCTGTTCCTGTTCCTCCTAAAACATCAACCTCGACGCCAGCCACGTTGGCCAAAAGGAGATTGCCTCCAGAAGTAGAAGTGACAGTCGTGAATCCTAATAAAAAATTGAGATCAGATGATTCTATCGAAATGGATCACCAGAACAATTTATCAGGGGGAGCCGAAGACAGATACTGCAATCTTTGCGATAAAGAATTTACAAAGCGAGCGGCATACCAGCGTCATATGGACGAAGTTCATCAGCCGAACTCGGTATTTTGTCCCGTCTGCGACAAGAGCTTTACGCGGAAATCTACTCTGATCGTGCATATGAAGAAACACTACGAGGGCGGAGAAGGAAGTTCTACACAAATGGAGGAAGACGTACAAGCGTGCGAAGTGTGCGGCGCTCAATTCGATACTGTAAAGGCTTTAAATTCACATCGGGCTTTACATCACGGCGAAGAATCCGCGGAGTCCGAGGACGACGGTGGAGCCATAGCTGCGCCCCCCGGCGAGTTCACGTGCGGCCAGTGCGGCGACGGCGTGGCCACTCCGCGCGATCTGATAGCTCACCGAACGATGCACGCGACTCCTACTAAATTTTTTTGTAATATCTGCAAGGTTTACTTTGCCCGAGCACTTGATTTGTCCTCCCACACCCGGGCCAGACACTCGGACAACGAGAAGGTATTCTTCCCTTGTGCTATGTGCGACCGGTTCTATATGAACAAGAAGAGTTTGCAAAGGCACATTGAAATGGCGCACTGATCCTTGTTTTAAAATTCAAGATTAAAGGACCATGAAAATATATCTATCCGTGACTTAAGTGTATGGAGTTTTGTTATGACAGTGGTCAAACTGAGTGATATTAAGTGTCATTTTCTAATTGTATATATTTCAGTAATCGTCCCGATTACCTGATGTCAGTTGCATGGTACTGAAGGTTTTTTCTTATAATATTTATGTTGTCATTCCTTTGTATGCCATTTGGCGAGTAGAATTTTAATTATCCATTTCATTTGCTATTTTAAGTCTTTGCTCACGTATATTGTTATTTATTTTATAAATTTACTTTTATGATTATCGTTATTATTCATAGTGGCTTATGAATGAGCTCGCATTGAAAACAATGAATAGGTTTAGTGATTATAATTATTATTGATAATACTGTGGCATGTAAGTGAAATGATTTTTTTTCTTATCTTATATTTTGAATATTGGAATTGGGCCAAAATTTTTAAATCAGTCACTACAGTGTTAAAACTTTATACTTGTAAGAATGACATGTTTCCTTAATATTATATTGATTAATATTATAGTTTGCGTAGATCGTCGATATTGTTTAGTTTTAATTTCTTTTTGGTTTTACTCTTAGCATGTAAATAAACATCTTAAATTGACTTCTAATTAGGACTTTCATTATTTCGATTGAGGAAACAAAGGTCGGATTAAGTTTTATTAAAATGTACTGATTATTTTATAGTAATTTGAAATGTATATTTTATACAAACTAAATTAACCACCAAGGACATATTTCCTCATCTATGGTTAATTATTTAAAACGGCCTAATTATATTATTTAATATAATATGCTTACGATTACTCATTCATGGATACATCTTTTTTTTAATCTGAGTTTGTAATGTAACCGAAAAAGAATCCAGCCAGTATCAAAACACATTAATTTTTCGGATGTCTAAAATTTTCCTATTACATAACAAATATACCTTTTTATTGTATAACATAATCACCTTAATAATAGTGCCAAAAATTTGAGTTTACTTAGCTTAAGAGAAATTCTATCTAAAAAATGTTTATGTTCCAGAACTGGCTTCATAAAATGCATTTAAATTTGATTACTTAACATGGTGGTACCATATGACATGTTAAAAACCACAGACTATATACATCACTAAGTTTTGTAAAAAGTACCATATCTATTTTTTTAAATATTGCTTTCATCATTTGGTTAATTTATACATATATATATATATAATCATTTGAAAGGACGATAAAAGACATCAAAATCCACATTTATAGCAATAAATATGTACCTGTATGAATCTACTTAAAATCAATATATTTACTTACGTTTTATATTCACAATGCAGATTATAAAAGTATTAATAAATTATGCAAACGCTTTGGCTTATAAATGGCTCTTGATTATAAAATAAATCAAAACGCGATGTTCCAAGGCAATAAGCGTGATAGAGCTCATTATTACCATTTTATTTCAGGTGTCTTATTAATCTAGCGCTTTATGGCGCTTGATAGTGTTACAGTGTATATATATATGATTGATATAAGTGGTTTTATGAATTATATTTCTACTTTTAAATATTCACATATAGTCTTGCATTTTTCATTTTAAGACAGAGTTAATGGCAACTTCACACTCACATTACGTGATTATTTTTACTAATTTGATTTCGAGATAAATGAAACGATTATGTAAATATAATATAATAAGCTGATTGATTCTGAAGTGCCCATGTTTGCGATTATGTAAAAATATATGATAAAGTACGAAAAGTTTGACTTATATAAAAGGATTTATACGACAAATCATTGTTAGTGTACAGTTTAAAGTAATTTAGGTGTTTTTGTATAAAATTACCGTCGACGTAAATTTTAAATGATAATGTGCTTTGATGATGAAAGAATTTGTCAAATTAATTTAAATTATAAATTGAAATTTTACACCTTAATTATGAATACCGTGTTAACAGTGTATTAATAATACCTATATATTTGTCCATAGATGAGGTTTATTTTTGTCATCTTTGTGGTTTCAATAAAGTGACTTAATAATAACTCAGTGTTTTATTTTCAAAATCCATCCATCCAAAGTATTTATGGTGGTAATCTAGCTACACGTCCTTCGGCTTCGCACAGGTATAATAAAGGTCTAATTAATAGGGATTGGTACCAATAAAGCTGAAGCCTGCGCGATTGTTATAATATTTAATGTAGTGATATGTACTATGAGGCAATAGAATTATGAGATAATGACAATTTATAATGATAGGGCTTAATGGGACGTAATTTTACTGTCAGTCTAAAAAACATTAAAGAGATAATTGTAATGGAAAAAGTTTCACGTCTACTTTTGAGTTAGGTTAGTATATTATATAGTTTTTGAGTTATTAATAAACAAATGGAATCTGTTTTTTTAACAGTTGTTAATAAAACACAATTTTTTTAAGTTCATTCTTAATTTTACGAGTATTTTCAACACACGCATTATGTTCCAATTTCAATATTTTTTTATCTCTTCGTGGTTAAAGATTTCTTTAGGGTAGACGTCATTTTTTTTTTCAAATTATACTTTTCTAAGCATTTCTGATTTGTTCATATACTTAATAATTTCATTTGTTATACCATACTATAATATGAGTTATATCATCATAAAATAATATGTCTTACGATCGTGATCGTATCTATATTCAGATAACAGACTACTTCTATAGTATGGAATATAATAAAGCCTATTTTCAATAGAATTTTTATTATGATTAGACTTATTTTATGCAAGCATATGGACGAAACGTGTTTGCTAATTTTTTCTTGGCGTTACGTTACATTAGGTGTGAATTATCGTCGGTTATATTTATTTTCAAAAAAATAGATGGCATTTGAGGTAGGTATTCCATGACAAATATAAAATCGAACTTGATAAAATCTACTTAAACTTTTTAGAAAGCATTACACTACCCAAATGTGTGCTTTTAGTATTTACTTTGCTAAAACCTTCAAGCCTTGGATCCGCCATTTATGTATTGCAGGTATTCTTGCGTAATTTCTTTTTAATTGCTATAATGTGTCATTAGAAATACATTATACCTAAATTGAACAAATGAGTTTGTTCCGTGTTATTTGTGTGTCATTGAAAAGCTTACTTTTGTGTAATTGTTAGAGCATTCGAGTTACTTCAATTATTCATAACAGTTATATTGTAGTGTATAAAATCTGTTTTTTGTATCTTCTGAGTCAAACTTTAATGAAATAGAAACGAGTATAGAAAATAATGAGAATGTGAATGAGCATATCATTATTTGAAAAAGGTTAAGTAGTTTTGTACCTACTTAATGTTATTTATTAATGCATCGTGAAAATATTCATTTAAATTACATGCCGTAAGGGGCCATATTGATCTATATTAAATGCACAATATATTTAAGGTACTTAATTGGATAAGTATTAATGCTGTATTGATTAAAATCGCTTCGAAAATAAGCCATTATTTCTGTTTATGGTGGGTTATCCCTAAGAGATAGACATATACCACCAAGGACTTTTTTGTAGGCCTTTTTAATGTGTACAATACTGTAGTTTATTATTTTGATCTATCTCGTAGGATTCAACCAGCGTTTGCAATGTAAACGCAAAAAAATGTGTTTATTTACGACATCACATTAGAAATCTCTAAAAATATCAGTCTTTCTATAGTATATTATGCATGTATTATACATATTCCTTCCTCCTAAATACTTCCTCTTAAATCACTCTATCAATCAAAAAAACGCATCAAAATCCGTTGCGTAGTTTTAAAGCTCCAAGCATGTATGTATAGGGACAGACAGAGAGCGGGAAGCGACTTTGTTTTATACTATGTAGTGATAGACAAATGCTGCCGACCAACGATAAATTTGATTGGCAGTTTATGTATCGTAATTTTTGTAAAAAATTAAAGGTCATGTAATGAATGAAGGGAATAAGACAAAATAAACTTGTAGATTGCACAAAACATTTTAATATAAACTTAAAAAGTCGTACAACAATATGAAAAATTATTATTGACTAATTATATTCGCGGACAGGAGAACCGCTTTAACTATATTATGCAAATATACTATCTTTAACACTTCCATCAAATATATCTTACAAAAGAAAGAAAAATAAAAAGTATCTTTATTAATAAAAAATCTCATTATACTAATTTTTATATTATAATCTTACATTATAGATTTTATCTACAAAATACTGTACCTTTTTGGCCAGTTTTTCAATCGAGTTCCTATAATTACGTAATTTATTTAATAATAATAGGGCATAAAATACGTATTAAATGTACTGAAATAATACAACTAGACTTAATCTAAATCAAAATATAAAAATAGTAAAAAAATAGTTGCAAATTTCCGTATACAACTTGTCATTGTTGTGCATCTGGGGGTGTCGGTCCACACGACTCGCCTGCCGCGATATATTAACACAACATTTATAATATTCTAATATATTTGAACGTAGTTATCCTAACAGTTATTAAATGTATCAAATGTATGAATTTTTTGAACCCGGCTGGCCGTGTGAGCCGACACGAGTGACGTCATGACGCGTGACGTGAACATCCGGCGGCAGGTGGTGTCGCAACCAACGACAAGCTGCCTACCCGCATACCTAAGCACAGTTACCTATCGCTAACGTCGACCTCGATTGAAACACTGAACACAATTGCCGAGTGAAATATAAAAAAGATAAATAACACATAGTATTTATTTTAATGAATTTGCATGCACCCGTTAGTTTATGAATTGAGAAATATTTTTTTTTTCTATCATTTATCCACATCCATGTCTTTTATAACAATATTATATAAATTTATCATACAGACTAAGACCGGTCGCCGCGATGCGTTCGACCGGCAATGTACACAAGGACTAATATCTTCTTAAAAAAATACTGTTAGATTGAAACGTAGCTAATCCTATAATATTTTATGTATATCATAATTATTATAAGGGTACAATCGTACAAGTGATGATTACACTAGGTGAGATCTCCGACGCCTTCGGGCGGCCCGCCGCGCCGTCCGACCGCGTCCGACCGGATATGCAAACATTTATTACATACACGAGTACAATACATATCAGTACGCTATATTCTTAGAAAGTATCAATTTATTTCTCAATATTAAAAATACGTAATTTCTCTATTGGCCTTTCGTATCCACGTGAAAAATTAGATAATTCGCGTACGAATATATATTTATGTATACATAATTAAATATCAGTATTTATTTAGATCGGAGGACGTATGTATACAGGCTCGCTCTAGAAGGTACGTCGTCGTAAGCGCACGCGGCCTCACGGCCCTTCGCTCCCTTAAACACTACGAATATTATATCGATATCGAACGAAGACATCAAAAATTCGACTCGGCTTTAAATAGTACGAAAATAAATCGCCGGCGAGTCGCGCGGCCGATTATTGCTCCTATCGATAAATTTACACATCGACGTAACGAACGAGAATACAAAAAGTTATGGAAAATCGTACGGATATCACAAGCGGCGGGCGGCGCGGGACGCCCCCGCGGAAAATAAAAAAATAAATCGCGGCGCGCGTCTCTCTCGTAAAAAAGTAAAGACTCTATGAGCGGATCGCGCGGGGCGGCTAGCGCGCAGGCGCGGCTCAGTTGGCTAGCAGCAAGTGCGCTGGCGGCGCGTAGGACGTGGGCGGCGCTCCGGGCGCCGCGTCGCGCCGCGCCATGAAGTACGCCGCGGGGTCCGTCGCCGGCGACAACGCGCGCGCTGCCAGCTGCTGCTGTACCGCCCGCTGCTTGATGTAGTTGCTGAACTCGGTGGGTGACATGCGGTTGGCGCGTTTGCTGCTCGTTTTCAATTTGGTGCTTCCAAATTTGGTTTGCGCGAATGTGGCAGTTGTGAAGGTTAGAGGCTGCGCTCGGAAGGGCGGGCCGGGCGAGAAAGCCGCAGGCGCGGGCGGCGATGGGGCCGCTACTGGCTCCACAGGCCGGAAACACTGCGCTTCCGGGTTAAATGCACGGGTTACCTGTAATACAATATAAAACGTTAATGAAACTTGGTTTTATTATATTACATAATTATCTAAAGAATATTTAAATGTGCTATTCATCAAACCGATATATAAATTGATATTGGTATATTATGTCTTAGACAAGTACCTCTCTATCGGTCCTTTCGTCAGCGGCACGTTCGTCGCTGCTAAACAGCACTTTTACCGCACCCTTCTCGCCGATACGGTACGACACCTCGCCTGAAAAAAGACCAATGTTATTATTAAATCGTTATACTAACCATGGATTATGCATATGCAACGATAACAATATAATAAATTATATTTATTTACACAAGAGTATAGTCCGTTCCAACTTTGTTTCCTAATTATTAATATTAAGATTTATCTTAGAGAATTCGGTCCCCGAATATTTATTTTATTATTTAAGGTTGAATTATTATTATTGTATATTCGTAAATAATTCGCGAGATAAAAGGATGAAAAGAAAAATGAAAATTAAATCACATTTACCTAATGATGTAAGTACATAATTATATAGTGAGGAGTGCGTGACAGGCGCTCCGACGGTCTTATATACGAAAGGTGCTTACGATGTAAGTTTTACAAGCGATAGGCACGCACTAAAATACTTCTTGCTTTAGATATATATTTTTGTAAACATTTAATGTATTCAAAATGTTATAATATTTCTAAGTAAATAAACAAAACTGTTCCGAGATAATTGCGGAAACATTAATTTTGTTGTTACTTTGTTTTACTTCAGAAATAATGTTTTAGTGGAACGTTATGTGCAACTTTTGTATTGTTTACTTTATTACATAACTTTTTTATTAATTTATATAATTATATATATTTAAATTTCATGACAACGTACTATTTTACATACAGATAAACTAATATTATAGACATTAAATTACGTCAAATGGAAATTGATTATATTATCAAAAAAAAAAATAAGAGTAAAGAATGATTATAATTATAATAAAAAAATTATATATACTTATATAATTTTTATTTTTTTATTTTTATATAAAAGTTTAAATGATAAAATTCATACCTGGATCGACCCAAACAGCAAGGTCCCGTGGAAGGTGTTCCAGTACATCTCGGACCGGCACGCCAGATTCTCGTGCAGCTCGCTCCAGAACTGGGTCTAAAGGACCGCCGGTTTTCAGACATCGAAACGCTGACCCCCGGCACGGCCGATCCGGGTACCAGTGACCCCGGAATTTATCTTTAAGCGCTTTTTCTAATTCTTCCCCGAATATGTTGACCCGCCGTCTCGGTAGCTTGTTGTATAGATATGATATGACAAAGTTAAGTGCGACTTGTACTTCAATATGCATTGTTGGTTTTACTGTGGACAAAGAAAATATGTTTGATTATCTTAACTGTTCCGATAATCTTAATAAAAAGAATGACACATTACATCCGGGATATATTTTAAAGCGCTATAATATTTTGCGTATATATGATCTGTGGCAAGGATTATAATGATAAATAAGTATTAATATAACGATTATACGGATATCGTCAACGTGATATCTTACAACTTTAAATGTACCGTCAAAATCAATCCAGGACTTTCGAATTACACTTCTTAACACGAAATTCACTTTCACCTGATATTTAATTAAACTTAGGATTTTTTTTATAAAATATTGCCTACCTCGTAAGAATAATCAGCTGTACTCATTGATACTGGTTCGTAAAATGATCTATTCGTCTCACAAAATCACGTATTATCTCAAGATCGATATTTTTATCTCACTGATAACATCGTTACTTGAAAACTGAACGAAACGACTTAAAATCTCACGTCAGCTAGAAATATACTGTTTGAGATATTAATATATAATATATTTTTGTTTGGAACGCTTAGTGTTCTAAAATTAAGTTAACAAAACTTAATATCAAAATAACCATTATCAAGTAAAGTATAAAAGAATGAGTTTTGTTATTTATTTTGGGATGTCGCAGATTTGCGCAGCGCAAATTTTGCCTATGAGCCCGCGCTCGTATACTCTGGAAAAAGAATATTCCATGACGAGTACAAATCTATTTACAAATAACTATATTTTTAAACGCGTTCGCTTGCGCAAACATTTCCTAGCAAGTTTCATTTAACGGCTCGATCTGATTTGATTTCCATAATCGGAGCGACCGTTTATTTATTTTAGATTTTATACATATATGTCTATTTGGTAATTAATTAGCCGTGGAAATTAGATTACATTTTAGAAAATTAATTTAATTACAGTAGCGACGTTAAGTAAGAAACACATACACGTTAGGTGTCTTATTAATTTTTATTTCTACAGATATGACGACCTCCGTGGTCGATTAGTGTGTACAACGGTTTTCATGGGTACGCCATTCCGAGGTCCCGGTTCGATTCCTGGCCGAGTCGATGTAGAAAAAGTTCATTAGTTTTCTATGTTGTCTTGGGTCTGGGTGTTTGTGGTACCGTCGTTACTTCTGATTTTCCATAACACAAGTGCTTTAGCTACTTACATTGGGATCAGAGTAATGTATGTGATGTTGTCCAATATTTATTTATTATTATTATATTAAAACCAATAAAATATTTGTCGACTTAAGGTACACACCATTCGTTTAAATACTAATTATATATCTATTGATTTTATTAATACCATTGATAAGTTTCTTGGAAAACTGTTGGCTACTTCCTCTAATGTATTTTATTTAAATAGGCTTAGGTTAGGACTTGCTTTTGAATCAAATGTTTCAATTTATTGTAGTATACATATATATCGTTATTAATATTTTGTTATCGGTACACCAAAATAAAAAAAAAACTTAAATATATCTCTTAAATCATTAAAAAAATACGCAACGCATAATTTATGTATTAAATTATAGCGTTAATAAATATTTTAGTGATGAATATATTAAAATGAAAAAAAAAAAATGTTATTGAAGTTTAGCATTAGCTGTTTGTTATGATGTTGGTTATTGACCCTGTCTGTTCAAAAATAGAATACGGAATCTGCCGATTTTGTTTCCGCACCGAATTAACTACGCCGTTCCACAGATGTCACGAGTCGTAGATCTAAGGAAATCAAAGAAGAGATCATTTTCTTTTACTTTTTTAAAGTAAAATAAAAATAGATTCTAAAACATATGCTTAGTATTTAGGATTTTATTTATTTTATATAGTAGCATACAATATATATCCTTTAATAATCAATATTTATTTTACAAATTCTAAATTACAGTTATATCATTTTTATTACGAAAATCGTTTCAATTATGATATTTAGTCACGTGTTAATATGCAGCGAGCGTGCTTGTTTGTAATGTAGACGTATAGCCATAACATGTTCAAAGTAAAGAAATATGTATCACAATCAAGATATAATTAAAATAATTAACTGTTCTTAATTAAAGGCGAGTAAGCCGAGTAAATATGATAATAGAAAATAAAAATACTTAGTGGAAGGGCCATCAAGCCCGCCTGGGTACCACTCGCTTATCATATGTTCTACCGCTAAACAGCAGTATTTAGTATTATTGTGTTCTGGCTTGAAGTGTGCGTGAGCCAGTATAACCACAGGCACAAGGACATTTTAATTTTTTTTATAATGTAGGTGGACGAGAAACCGGATCACCTGATCGTTAATGGTCACCAGCGCTCATAGACGTTGGGCTATAATATTAACAATCACCACTAATTTTGCCAACTAATATGATATGTCCCTTAAAGGTCTCAGTGGTGACCACTTACCATGACATGGCCCATTTTTAAAACCGCGAAGCAATTTATGTTTATTTATATATTGGATAAACTCAATAACAGCTAACGTTTATAAACTAATATTGTATTGTCTCGTTAAACATTTTAAATCGCAAATTTCACTAGAAATTACTCGAAAGTCAAACTAGTTAAATCCACTACGTAACTAACACGTGTATATGTAGGTACATATAAAGAGTTAATTGGTCTATGTACATTGTAGGTGCACGTGACATTTCTGTGAATCGTTAACAGTTGCAGAGTTTCGTGCGTTTTCAACTTTCTGCTAAAATAATTGCCAGTTTGAACGTTAGTTAAAAAGCTGTCTACAAAAATACACAGATGTATATTTTTCGTACCGGTCTTCGGTTTTATATACCATTTGTTTCATAAAAAGGAAATCGAAACATGCTTGGCAACGGGACAAATAATTTCTTAAATTATATTTTAATGTCTTTAGAAAATGATATAGAACCGCCTTAAAACGTAATAGTACGGAGCAATTACTTGTCTTAGAGCAAAATTAAAACATATGACAATCGAAGTGTGTTTTAAAAACAATATCATTACAGATTTCATTTATTACACAATTTATTTAATAAAAAAAACACTATGATATTTTCGGATTTCTAAAATTGGTAATATTATTTATATTCCAGTCCAAGTCAGACTGTCTTCAGTCAGCGATTTTAATAAAATATTGCTTCTTGTAATATATTCTACCTTTATTTGATTGCAAGCAAACACGTGGATGGATGACGGGCGGTTCACTCTGCTGTATTTAATGTTTTATATACCTTTAGACCTTTCCGACCTTTCAGTTTTAAATCAAATTTATCAAAAGGAAAATATTCTTTACGAAAATTTTGTAATATTTGCAGAACTATCAGGAGTTAACGTAGTCCCTAAACAAATCGATGTAATTGTTACAAGCAATTCGATTCAGCACTCAGAAAAACGCTTGCTTGATTACAAATGTAAAAAAGTTTCTTGATTTCGAAACTTAATGTGATTTAAGTGATATTAAATAGGTTTATTACAACTGTAAATTGGTAAATAATTAGTTCTTGTTATCTATAAAAATATTATAAAAGCGAAAGTAACTCTCTCTGTAACCCCTTCAAGCTTAAACTGCTAAATTTGGCATGGAGATAGTTTGAGCTCCGGGGAAGGTCATTTTTAAGGCTACGTTTTTAATTCACCCCTTTGGGTAAAAAGGACCCTCCCATTTTACCCAACGGTTTATGTACTATAGGTAAAGTTTAAAACAAAATCGCGCTATTAAAGCCGCAAGTTCAGCTAGTGTTAAAATATAGTTATTGTTTTATAACGTGTACGTTTATCGTATATCATATTGTTATTATGTCTTGTAATGTTACCTGTATATACAAATAATAGTCGCCCGCGGCTTCGTTGGGGTTGGTCGTCAAGTCCGAGCTTGCTTTACACTAAATTTCATCAAATTCGGTTCAATGGTTTGGCAGTGAAAGTGCAACAGAGAGATAGACTTTCACATAAATAAAATTGACTTTATTTTATAAATAATGTCTAACATTTATTTCAAGTTATACATTACTTCAAGTAGGCTTTTACTAGCACTTTTGAATCGTCATTTAATAATCTATTTTAAGTAAAGCTACCACAAAGTTACTGTTATGCAAAAATATGCAAGGAAATTAAATATTTTTGTCATTGGTAGTTTAAGTAGAATTCCAGCAGATTATGCGACGAAAGAAGAATATTTCTCAGTTTTCTTTGTACTATAAAATAGGTTATTACAGTGCAACGTGACTGCTCTCCACGTGATCGTGATCTCCAAGTAATGCAATTCATGAGCTCGTATTTTGCTTTGTAATACTATTCAAATACTAAGTAAATAATTTCATGACAAAGGTTCTTTTTATAAATCATTTTGACATCATATTTTTTAAATAAAATTAAATGATAATGGAAATAAAAAATAAGTACTAAATATTAAAAATTTTACAGTATACAATGACATGAAAAATTTTTTTTTACAAACTTATTAATTAAATAGATTTTATAAATTGGTTTCTATTAATGTAAACTGGTTAAGATCCCATAGTATTTGTTATATTTATGAATAAAAATGGCTGTATGATGCAATGTCTTTTCCCAGAGGACTAAGTTGAAAAAAAACAATCACAATCCTAATGTACGTATATACATATTTATATCGCAATATTGTTGCTTAAATCAGTTATATCAAAAGTCAAGATTACAATGGCTTGACTGGGTAAGTCATTGATAAAACCAGCCAACTGCAAAATACTTACTTTGAAGTTAACTTTTAATCCGTCTGAATGCAGAATACGAATGACTGACTTGTGGTTTCTATTGAAGTATTTCTCTATGATATACTATTTAGAGCTGTGTAATATTAATCTACGTTGAAAGCCATGATTAAAAATTACGTAATAAATCTGTTTGGCTGAAGACGACGATTTAAATATATTAAAAAAAAAAACAACTCTATTTTATAATTAAAAAGAGGTTTTATTTAATTGTTTTTAATTTTTAATCTCACGGATCAAAGCCATAGGCAGACACTAGTTATTTTTATCAAGTTGTTATTTTATTTAGAACCCTAGTATGTAGGTAATGACATTGAGTTTTGCTATTATAGAATATTATAACCTAAAATAAATAAAAAGTACTCAGTTATTTCTACATCAGCTTATAAATAGATACCGTTTTATTTTTATAATAATGTTAGATATTGTTCTTAAGTGTTACAATTTTAAACTCTGTCTCTACAATTTGTTTCAAATTTAGATAACGGTTCGATGAAAGGATGCTGCAATAAAACGGACCTGGAAACTTTTACTTGCTTCTAGAAGTTTCAAATAACTTTGTTCCATAGAAATGGTTATTTCAAACGCGAAGCGATCTTTGTTAACTCTACCTTGTGATATTATAAAAGTCTTTGTAAGTTACTATTAGAGAAAATGTTTAATATAAATTTATAACAAAGCGACAAAATTAGTTAACGAGAATCGAAATTAATTTTACTTGTGTTACGACTCGCTCTAAATTTATTAATTTATTTTTAATTACCGAATTAAAAATTCTCATTATTTAATATTTACAAAATTTATAAGTAAACTAGCTATTGCTTGCGGCTTTGCTTGCGTGGAAATTAATTATATTATCAATAGAATAATTTAAAATATTACGTTAATTTAAGACCTCTTTGTGTACCACCATACCACACATGTGGTTCGACTTTCGTGGGCTAGATCCACCAGACTGCTCGTAGAGCTCATTCTCGAACAGGCTATTTAAAACTGTCCACGCGAAAAAAAGTCTTCTCTTAGGTCTACTCCGGCCATTTTAAAGATTTGACCTTTTGCTTTATTTATTGTCATGACGAAACAGAGTTTAATTGCGAACTGTACTGTTGAACTTAAGCGATATTCTGATGATATCAAAGATATTCTTCTAGGTCTTAAATTCCTCAGTAACATTATTGGTGCACCAATCTTATAACTAAAAAAATGACGGACTTCAAGACTAACCTGTATACGAAATTTCAACCCCTATTTCCCCTTTAGGGGTAGTTTAGGGGTACCTTTAGGGGTAGAATATCCAGAAACGCTTAAATAAATATCTGCTCATTTCTAGACTACTGAAGTCCAAAAATTAAGAGTTTATGTTTATGTTTAATAAGTTTCATGTTTCTAACTTAAAAAATGACGGACTTCCATACAAACTATCAACACCTATTTAACCCCCTTAGGGGTAGAAGTATGAGGATCGGTTCCACCGTTCTTGAGTAATAGCGGGATATACTGACAGACAGAGACAAAAATATCAAAAATGGTAAAACTGATGACTGTCCTTGAGCCATATAACTAATAATTATGACGAAATTTTACAAAATAATTGAGTGTACAGACAGCCTACAGATTTATATAGTAGTATAGATATAGATAAAGATATAGATAAAAAAGTAGTATAAACGAGAAATAAATTATAATTAACTCGAATATTATAAGATATCAAAATAAATGTGTCTTAAAAAATATATATATTATTTTCAGTGATATTACCGATGACGATAAGTTTATAAATTTATTTATCTATTGGAAATAGATATCATAGACCATGGAAAGATATAGATGTACAGTCTACAATATGAGAGATATAACGTAACGTTTCTTGTGTCTGATAAAAATATATATAAAAATGAAAATCGGATTTTTTTTTGTGTCGGATTTGAATATCAGCATTAATATTGACATTTATACCCTGTACAAGATAGCTTGATCTTTTTGACAGATGTAATTTTTTCTGATCGACACAACTTTGCAATGAAGAACATATTATTTTCTTAATTTAATGATTTTAAAAATTGTAAAAATATTTAAAAAAATACATATATAGTACAAAAGTTCCTAAAGATTCAAGTGTTATCCGAAAATTTTAAGACTTTTATATATTATTGCTTCAAAGTAAAATTTAAATAGAAACACTGAAAATAATAGACGCTTGTACAATGTTACATCGGTTGTTAAGTTATTATTACGAACCTTTTCATTCCTTTTGGTTAGGTTAGTCGTTGGGTCTCTTTGGCTAGTGGTTGGGGTCTCTTTAGGTGGTATAACTCTTTTTAGAAAAATAAGTTAAAAAAAATTGAATTCTAATTTGAATTACGCATTCCATCGTTCCATTGACTGTTGTATATGTTATATTTTTTGTTTCTGTGAACGGGGTATAATTCAGTTAATCGATCACCAAAGAGTATTAATATAATGGTTGGCTTTAACGAAATTGTATAGTTTAAAATTGAAATAAAAAAAAAGATACGCTTTATTTTATTTTGTAATTCTGTTTTCTCCTTTATTTTATATTGTAGCTGTGTTAACAATATCACCAGATTATGAGAAGGCGTATGCAGCACTTAGACTAAAAACGAGAGCTCACTAAAGTACTCAAATAATACGCTCAACTTAAAGGCACCTTAAGTCGGGTTTGAAAGACGGTTTTAGAATTATTAAGACTTGATATTATTTCTTCAATTATGGCATCTTATATCGATTGATGTGTGATTGTGATGTTATCAACTGTAGCCCTCACGTAAAGTTCAGTATCTGTGACGTATAGGGGATACTTATGGCTCGGGTTCACGTTCTCTAGGGACCAAACACGGCCTTGAACATTTATGGAATCGTATAATACGATGTACTATTGAACTACCATTTCGAGATGTCTCTAAGGTGCTAAAGGTTCGACACTGATTGATAATCCCAATGGATGTCGACATTATATACATATACATAACTACAGGAGGTAGAAAATAGTTCGGATTCGTATCTAGATATTTCATATGATCAGCTTGTATTCGGATAATGAGCATTTAAATTCGTTTTTATTAATGATTCATCAATCGGTATTTTTCATTAAACGTTTTAATTATAAATTCATTTCTATATTAATGTCATTTATTATTCTTCGGCAAAAAAGGGATGATTATATATGATTTTTACGGAAAAATTCAATATTAAAAACCATACTACGACTATTGTCCACAACAGTTCGCATTCTTAGATAAGATTAAACGTTAACGTCATCAGTTTAAATATTTATATTGAATTTTAAACGAAAAAAGTATATACGAGGGGCAGTTAGTTGTAGAGAAATTCAATTTATTTTATAGCTTTCACTCGAAATAAATCAACGAGTGTAATAAATTCGAGAGGGCTAGGTACGAACGTTCGTAATTTCGCGTGTGAATTACAATGGAGATCGGAACGTGGCGTGACGTCACGAAATTACGTGCAAACACAAATATTAGCTATGCGTTTTATTTATAAGCCACATGCCTTATTTGGATCATAGTGTATTCGGTTATCTTTACTATATGATATGTACGAGTATTATATTGTAACCAAAGCCCAGATTAAGTAGTGGTTTGAACATGATGACGGTTTCAAACTAAGGTAAACACCACTGATTTTTATGTGCTTAATTTGTATTTATACACCAGCATGTGTCGGATGAAAATCTGAAATATATTCCACCAACTCGAACTGGAGCAGCTTGAAGGAATAAACTGCGAAGCTTCTCCAAAAGCCTTAGACCAGCAATTATTTACATATAATGTATTTATTAGTTTTTTTTAAATTGCAATGATTGTTTGTCTAAGTCAAATGTAAGCTGAATTAGAACTATCCTATGTCTGATCATGATATGGTTCCACACCCTGGTAATCCAGACGAAAGAACTATCAACAGCATAAACAATAAATTTTGTATAAACAATCTTGTTTTTAAAAACGTTTTCTTACTGATCTTTTATATTATGTTTTATAAAACACAAGTTGTCGTCTGCTGTTTCAGTCGCGTTTTACGAGTCGGTCATAACAGGGTGTTAGGCATAAAAGTATCAAGCTTGCTTCAGAACAAAGTTTACTAAAATTCAGTGGTTTGGCCGTGAAACAGACAGACAGACAGAGTTACTTTCGCATTTATAATATTAAGTATAGATATGTTACTTGTATAATCACGTATATTTATATTCCGTTTTCATTCGTGTCTAAATAATTTATTACATAATAATATAAATTGACAAAAATATAGACAAAATTTTAAAGAAATGAATTTCTTTTTAAGATAAAATTCTGTCTTTAAAATAAAAAACGAGCTAATTATAATTAAGTTTAAGATAGCATAACCGGCAAACTCAAGTTTCTAGACCGGGTTAAACTGCTAATACGTATTCCGATCACGATTAAATTACCTTTTCAACTTCGTTTCTACATATAGGTCATTATGGTATCTGCAATAAATAGCCTTAAAAGGAGCCTTAATTTTGAAAAAATAATATGTATATATTCACAAAGAGACAGACAGTTTGAAGGGTTTGTTCCGGTTTGAGGGTTGACCCAGTATAACTATAGGAACAAGGATTTACTCATTCCCCAAGGTTGAAGGGATGTTTAATTTCTTACAAATGTAATAAATTTATTAACATAAGAATTGATAACATTAAGTGCTTAAATATACACAAATATGAATTAAAAATAGTTACTGTATAAATCTTGACCGCGTGGAATGGTGAAATTTTTAATTAAAATGAATTTCTTACAGTGACAATGACTATGGATGGTAGTGTCAACCTAACATCAGGTAGCCTATCGTTAGTCAGCCTGTCCATCTTAAATTAAAAAAAAAGAAAAGGCCGACATACGATGTGTGTATTTATTTAGTGTCGACCCTGCGAAGCCGAGGAGGGATCATATATAAGTTGAACAGTTTGATTTGGGTCAACATTATTAGGTCATTACTTAAACTTAAGCTTAAAATAAATACACATGTCTGGCACGTGATTAATTAAAAATAAAGATTAACCTTCATAAATTAAAACACGGTTATTTATTAAGGCATCGACGTGACCTTAGAATAATCACCACTTAAGTTATAAGAGATAGCGGTTATTTCTCATATTAATTTTCACTCAAGTGATACAAGCGTGTTTTTGAATGTATTTAATAAATCATTTTAGAAATGACTCAATAATACGATGTTAAGTTTGATTATTAAAAACGATACACGAATTACTAAGTATAAATGTAACCACTATAGTCTAATCCAACAGCAGGAGGAGTAAAAATAAATACGATGAATTCAACTTTAAATTAAAAAATGGCGTATTTAATATCCACAGCGAGATTTTATCGGAAGTATTTCATTAAGAAGGAATATAAATTAATAAAAACCTGTTTTTCATATAACATAGCAAATAGCATTAAACCAAAGGTTTGTATATTTTACTCAGACTGCCATTAGATTAGACTATAGAATGTTTCACATCATCGCGACCTTCTCGCTGGCGGGAGTGGATTGCGGTTTAATGTCGCGACCTATTCACCCGGAATGTATAACTGGATGAAGTGCCTTGTTACACTTAAGCGGGTAAATTTATTGATTAAAGATTGAAGTCTACGTTCAACCAGAGGTTGTTAGTTTAGAGTTTTTTGTCTGCAATTATGACGACGTTTCCGCGTAGCACTTAAGAGGACAGTCCTTGCGGAACGCCAAAATAGCGCTTACTATTTTTAAAATATCTTAAAACTGGAGCATTGATTATGGATGAAAAAATACATTCAGTATCTCAATAGATATATCTCAAGTTTCACCGCACGATATTTATAAAATTTGTATCAATAACCTGGTAAATTAATCGTCAACATCACTCCAAACACTGAAATCGACCTTTTCTATTAACATTTTTTAAGCTATTTAGCGGCTAGTTTATACATGTATTTTTGGTTAAATGGGGACACGAAAGTGTAAATAATAAGTTCACCGTGTTCAATTTGTATTATATCTCACAATATTATAGTAATTTTTATTTAAATATTGCTTACTTTTTGGCATTCGTCGTCCATACATTTTAGTATGGAGAAAATCATTTGACGGTTTTGACTTATTATTCGACATCGCTGTCAATAAATTTTCAGTCCCTCCCCAGAGCCCAAGGTGAGAGCACGTCAATTTTTATTTCGAGCCGACTCTTATAATTTCGCAAAACGTCTACGCACACATAGACAAGTTAGCATAAGGGTGGGGCGCGAGTGTCGTGGGACACAATTGTTAATTTTTATGCTGCGGAGCTGAGTCTTCCTGTTAGGGACGATAAATGAGGACTCCACTGAAGTTTGGAATCCAATGCTATTCCCAAAAAAAACCGTAATATTGGCTACATCAAGACGGCAACCATTTAAAGATATATTATAATTTTGCTTTCTAAAATTTGGTAGGGTAAAAACTACACATTTCGTTTTTTGAGTATTCAAAATTAAATTATTTACTGTAAACCAATCGTGTATCTGTGATAATGCACCGTTCACATCGTCATAGTCAGTTTTTTCCTGTCTACCTTAAAATCAGTGAAGTATCGTCAGCAAACAACATTATAACACAAATACCTTTAACATAGAAAGGAAGATCATTTATATATACTAGAAATAGAAAGGGACCCAAAATTGATCCTTGTGGAACACTCATTTATAACGTAGATCCAGAAAACTTTATGCCATTAATGAAAACTTGCTGGACTCTTTGACTTAAATATGAAGCAATGAGATCAAATGCTTTACCTTTAATATCGTAGTATTTGAGCTTATAAAGAAGCGTCTCGTGTTCTACACAATCAAATGCTTTAGACAAATCACAGAATACTCCAATAGCATTCCGTGATTTTTGTCAAGCATCGTAAATATGTTTAAGAAGTGCTATTATCGCATCAGTTGTCGAGCGACCTCTTGTAAAACCGAATTGCTCACTATGAAAAATAGTATTTGTACCGAAATGGACGAGAAGTTGATTTAAAATATTTATTTCGAATATTTTACTTAAAAATAGAGTATTGAAAAAAATTATATTTAACTCCGTTATTTATATTTATAAAATTTAAGAAGTGATTATTTAATGTGTCTTTACTTTAATTTAATTCGGTATATCTACCAACCTTAAAATTCCAAGAAAATAATAATTATTATTTAGTTAGACGAAAGCAGTTGAAACAATAAAAATCATAATGAATATTTGGCATCTTAATGCACTCTGACCGCACCCTATGCTAACAAATAATTTATAATTGCGTTTGCGAGTGACAACCTTATAGCTAATACATTACTCATAATTAAATGGATTTTTATAAATCCTACGTTATGAACGCGCAATGAAAATTTAATTTATTCGTTGCACCGAAAAGAAGCAACTAATTACCTCCGGGGATGCGTACGATACACTGCACAATGCAACTGTATTATTGAAAAGTACCTATGTGTGTGTTAAAAAATTAATTCCCACGCTTACAAACTACGCTCTTAAACGTGTTGGCTGATTTTCAAGGGTCATAGACAAAAATAATATGGACTTTAAATTATTCTATATTTTTAATAATTTATTTTGTATGTTTTGAAAAATATGACGTTTGTAATAAATACATCATTTTTTTTAGTATTCAAAATCATATCAAAATGTTATAAATATAAATCTTATAAATATAATTTCAATAAAACTTGACAATACGCGTAGATACGCGTACCTAAACAAGGAAGATAATGTAGATACTAAAATATATATTTTATGTATTAGGAGTAAAAAGGAAAAATAACAATTTTATCATCCGAAAGGTAACTCATATACATAATGACTAATATATATCAATATGTATATAATCAAATTTGCGGATAGGTCATTAAACAATACATTAAGGAACAGACATAATGTTTATGTGTTGAGAAAGAAAATTATATGTAATATCCCTTTTCTTAGAAGTAAACAAATATTTCGCAGAACATAAAGTATGAAACAGCCTCAGAACTATACATCACACAAACTTGGGATTATAACCCTTTCCATTATAATAATAGATACCATGATTTATTCATAAGACTTTTTCGCTGAGCCTTTATTAAAAAAATATCAAATGTTTACGACATCTGTTGTCTGTGTGTAAGACGGGGAAAATACGAGAAATTCAAATTTACTTTATAAAATATTTTCAAGACGTCCTGTCGTCGCAGACATTTTTACAGCTTCCAACTCATCTCGAAATCGATTCACGAGAACGAAACTGAGCGTTGGAGGCGTACGGCCTTTAAGTTCTGTCCTATTTATATCAGTAACCCAGTATCGATCCGTCGCCCCACTGCCCGACAACCCCCGACTTAGTATATTCAATAAAAACACTTATAACAATGAAAGCAAAGCAGATATTCCTCCGTTCATCTCCCACTTACCGCCTGCTGCTTAAAACGTTCGGGACAAATTAACTTCTGACCATAATTAACAATATATTTTCTATTTGTGTGGACTATATTTTGATGTCGTCGCCGATTATTTATGTGCCGAAAATAAGATTACGAAAGATATTTATGGAATGGAACTGTATTTATTATGATTCGTATGAAAATATTTTGGTAACATTAAGCTTTATAAGGTTTTATGGATATGGAATTGAGGGAATTTCAGTATTATATATAATGTCAGATTCAAATAACTTTTGATAACGATGATGACTATGTCATCCTGGTCGATTTAGACCAAGATATATATTATCAAGGAAGATTAATGGCGATAGGACGGTGAATTTAAGAACTGAAAGGCTTTACGGTATACAACATTCTAGACTCAAAACTAAACTGAATTTGATCCGGGGTTTGAACGATGGCTATACCTATTGGCCCAGTAGCTAGCCGGTAAGGCTGAAAATTTCGGGATCCAATAAGTCAGTTATTACTTTTCGGCAAACTTTATAATGAAATACTGTGTATAAAAACATCATATTACGTATGTAAGAATTAAAAAAAAAAACAATGTATTATGGTTTGAAATACATACGTTAGACGAAATAGCGTTCTGCAGAGTTATGACTTGGTGATGTATTGAAGATAAGACGTTAATTTATACATATTTCATTGATTTCGAATGAGACTGGATCATTTCACTAAGACGAACTTCCAAGGAAGTGATCCAATACTTAGTTTTAATAATACTAAGTATGTGTGTGTGATGAGTGTGACTTGAGAACATGGCGTCGATATATTTAGTAAGACAATTGTCGGGAGTGTGATCTATAAGAAGTTTATTCGTTTTTCATTTGTACAAGGAGCCGAGATGGCCCAGCGGTTAGAACGCGTGCATCTTAACCGATGATTTCGGGTTCAAACCCAGGCAGGCACCACTGAATTTTCATGTGCTTAATTTGTGTTTATAAGTCATCTCGTC
Organism: Vanessa tameamea; assembly: GCF_037043105.1. Lineage (NCBI taxonomy): Eukaryota > Metazoa > Arthropoda > Insecta > Lepidoptera > Nymphalidae > Vanessa > Vanessa tameamea. The sequence continues at coordinate 9,594,693 of NC_087316.1, forward strand.
AGTTAGGACGAATTTACTTTCGCTTTACGAGTATAATATGTATATAACCGATACAATGAAATAAATTAACAACGACTGTGAATATTTAAATGACAATGGCAACATTTTTATTTAAAGTCCCGTGTGAATTAAAACAATAACCAAAAGAAGCTTAAAAAATGTTATTCATAGAATCGTTTACAGACAGAGAGGGAGTGAAAGAGATAATGTCGCTTGGAACGGGCATGAGGCTTTTTACTTAGGTGATCTCCATCAGTTCACTCTACTTTAAGACGTGTAGAAGAACCTCGTTCCAATAAACTAAAACGAAATATTTCTATATTTCATTGTACCATTTAATTTTTTAATTTTTTTTTTCATCTCGTGCTCGGCGGTGAAGGAAAACATCGTGAGGAAACCTGCATGTGTCTAATTTCAACGAAATTCTGCCACATGTGTATTCCACCAACCCGCATTGGAGCAGCGTGGTGGAATATGCTTCATACCTTCTCCTCAAAGGGAGAGGAGGCCTTAGCCCAGCAGTGGGAAATTTACAGGCTGTTTATGTTATGTTTATGTTTATGTTATTTTGAAATTGGAACAACCTAGTAATTCGATTTAAATAAAGTTTCTTACAATTATGATCGTTACTCGATCGTCGTCGATTATAAGGCAAATTAGTACATCAAATTCTTTTATCAAATATTTTTGGGTAATTAAAGATAAATTTGTGAATTCAGTTTTAAGTTTTAAGTTTGTCGATAAATTTTCATCACAGTGCAGCGGCACAATACTACGCACCTTGTAGCGTACATAAAAATAAACAGAAATTAAAGTGAATGTATATCTCGGACTTTTATCAGGAGAGGAGTAAATGAAATGAAGTACAAAGAACAATGTTGAGAAATACTGTTTTCTCCGTTTCAAGTCACAAGAACTAGCGATTGTGTTCTAAATAAGATTTTTGTAAATATTTATTTGGGATTTAGTTCGCCTGATCTACCACAAGTTAAAACTACCATCGTAAAATGGTTGGACTATAATTCAATGATGTTTTCATCGTCATCGGATGTATGATATAAGAGCACACTGACAGACAAGCATTTACTTTTGTAAATAAAGATTTATATATTATTTGCAAATCCTACAATAGTATAGTCTATTTATAACAGATGTATAATACCAATACCCATTTTTATATACAAGATAGAATAAAATATATAAGTAGTTTTCACGTTTACTGATGTATATTTAATTAATTATAAAAGTCCACTTGACTTTTATACCAGATCTTATACAAACATTTAAACAATTGCAGCAATAATGTTTCGTACGCGAATGGTACCTACTTACGCATCCAGGACTGGACCATACCATCAGTAAAATGCAATTTCAATATAAGCATTAAAGTATTTGAAATGATTAGTAATTGAAAAGAAATAATATTCTTAAAACAAAAAATGGAAACAAAAAATGTCACAGACGTGATCCGCTACCGCTTATGATCTAGACAGCAATGATATGAATAGGTTGCATTTGTCTACGTTCCACTAGTCCACAGCTAATAGACTGATGTATCGTTATGGCCTAATAATCTCATCTAACGATATCTCCTAACATTATTCAACGTTAGAGACTATGAGCTTAAACGGGATTTACTTCAGTACTTTCGTATACGACGAACAAACCAATGAAATCACATCTAAAAGTATTTTATTTTTCAAAGTGCATTGTGTATTCATATATTTTAGGCACGACAAAGTTTTTCTTGGTCTATCATCATTTTCCTAGTCTGTCATTAGCTTATCTTACTAGGTTAGGGTCTACATTTAACATTTACTCGTAAATAAATTAAATTAGTTGTTTTAAAAACGCTTTGGTAAAAAACCTATTTACGGAAATGTATGAATGTCTTTGCCAAATCTGAGTAAATAAAAAAATAGCATGCAAAAATATAAGATCCGATTCCAAATTATTTAAAAAATAGAAGAAAATAGAAGGAGTCGACGAAAGAAACCGAGCGGTTTTTGTTATCTGCGCAGTGTGGTCATACGTCATTTCATCAGTTTCCCTTCACCGTCAAACGCGAGAAGAGAAGAAGAATTATAAGCACAAACTAAGCAGACGAAAACGTTTGCTTCTCCAAATTCGAATCCAACGTGTTCCGTTAAAATGGACGTATTCTATCGTGATCGTTTATAATTTTAAGAATGTAATATTTCCTCGAGGGAAATATATGTCATTCTCAAGGTCTGTTATCATCTATCATAGAATTTTTTATCACACACATTATTAGGCTACGTTATTACTTACACACGAACATAAACAACCTTCTGAAATAAAATTAGTTAACGATTTATGTTCGTCATTCAAAAACAAAATAAATTACAAAAACTTTCAATTGTGTGAGTTCATAAATAAAATATACCCACGCGTTGTCAAGTGTTGCCAACATTTAAAAGGTTTTTAAAACCATTACTCTATTTAATAGGTATGATTCTGTGGACGTCAATTCAGTTGAAAACAGACCGTCGCAATTTCATCGCTCTTTGAAAGCTTTTAAACATGTTTCAGACCTCAGCGGGTAAGAAAGATGGCTCGGAAAGAAAATATTTCGTTGTGTCGACATCGCGCGTGGGTTTTATTATTAGTCGAGCCTTTGTGCTGATTTTATCGTATCGTAAAAATGTGTATTAACACATGTGATATTTTAAAACTCTCAATCCAAATAATTTTGCTCATCGAAATTGATATTTGGTGGTTTAAATTTACGCATTTCAACTGTTCGAAAGGATTTTTATAGCAGGATATTTGTGTGATGATATGAGTGTACGTATGTTTGTAAATGTTCATCTTAGTTTTTACATTGAAATCTCATTATGATACAATTTCAACTGCCTGATTACGAAAGTTGTTTTATTATAAAAGTATTAATTTAAGAACCTCTAAGAGTCTTAAAAGATGGCATATGTAGAGAAATCGGGAACGGAGTGTTAATCGATTTTTATATTTTTTGGTAAAGATACATAAAGTCACAATACAATATACCCAGAACACATAATATTATTGTATAAGTCATCATTTAAGTAATTTTTTGTTTCAGTTATATGTATGTGTGTGTTTGCGTATGTGTTAAAGATTAACATTGTAAATGAGTGAACATAAAAAATTACAGCACATTTATCTTGTATTCACTTTAGAAAGAAGGAAATATATTATTTGAAGGGTACCGATGATCCTAAGAAAACAAATTAAGTTATATATGGGACGGAATTTGAATTTGATTATTAATTTATTAGTAATTGTGTGTTATGTGTACGTGTTACAAATGAATTCGGTGACACGCGATTGGTTCTATTTAACGAGCATTTTGCAACTGTCACTGTTATATATGTTTAAGGTCTTTATAAATATGATTCGTTATCATGATGACGATTTGCGAATAGAAAATTGAATTTTGCGATGATGTCAAATTTCAAATCCAACCACTATCGTAACGTCGACAATATTTCGAAAATCGATTATTATAATGTTTATAAGTGTGCATTGATACAATTTGATTGCTGATTTCAAACAAGGAACGAAAGTGAATTCCAATAATGGCAACAAAAGTTATTTAAAGTCGACAGTAAACAGCCTTACACATAGTTATAATGGTACCACTTAACTAATGAACGCTAAATTATATGACATTAGAGCTGTTAAATCATTTAGTTACTGTTCTTGGTACGGCAAGTGACAACTATATTTATTTTCCTTGAAGTTTAAATAGAATATTCATTATATGTATACTATATTTAAATAGAAAACGTTAGATTATATTTATTTAAAAATAAAAATAAAATTTTGTCATTGCCCATATTCTTTTTTAAAAGAGGAACGATAAAGTAGAGCGCCATCCGGCTCGAAGGACCAGAATGGTTTCGTTTCCTGCTGTTTAATATTATCGCTAAAGCTGTATTATGCTCGTGAAAGCCATTCAGGAGGTATCTATGCACAATCGGCCGCGAACATCTTCCGGTCTGTGGGTTGGGTTGATACCACCAATTTATAGGGCGTCGCCATCTGTTAAGAGTTCATTCACAGCTAACGTCGACCTGACGTTACGTAAACCCTTTGTAAATACATATAAGTTATTGTTGCGCTATTTGAACAAGAAATGGGATGTTGCTTAATTAACAGAAACACTTGCACCAATTATTATTCTTGATTAACTTGGAATACCCACGTTTCATGGCTTGTTTTACGATATTTATGTTATGATAACGATCTTTGCCGAGATGGCCCAGTGGTTAGAACGCGTGCATCTTAACCGATGATCTCGAGTTCAAACCCAGGCAGGCACCACTGAATTTTCATGTGCTTAATTTGTGTTTAAAATTAATCTTGTGCTCGCCGGTGAAGGAAAACATTGTGAGGAAACCTGCATGTGGCTAATTTCAACAATATTCTGCCACATGTGTATTCCACCGACCCGCATTGGAGCAGCGTGGTGGAATATGCCCCATACCTTCTCCTCAAAGGGAGAGGAGGCCTTAGACCAGCAGTGGGAAATTTACAGGCTGTTAATGTAATGATAACGATCTTTAAATGTGTTTTTATATTATAAATCTGAAAACATTAAGTGCTGTTTTTTCTTATTGGATATATGGAAAAATAGATTTTCTTATGCTTAAATCAGTCAGAAATATACTCCAAAAATGAAATTTACCATTTTTTCTACTTTATTTTGAATCAGGATATTTTTATTTTTATCCTTAGATTATTAGTATATAGTGCTACCAGTAGGGCATCATATTTTACTCTAGCTAGTGTAGACAAGACTTTATCACGCTTATAGTTTTAAATGTAAGTATAAGTAAGTAATATCAATTTATTACAGATTAACTACTTTCTAATTAAAAAAAATCCTCAACAGGATAGATTTTTCTCAGCAAGAACGAGATTTACGTGTGTTTAAAACGTAGCCATCATTTGGAAATATTACCATTATATAAGATTTACTTTTTAAAATCAAATTGTTGTTTTATATGAATGCTATACTATACAGACATGATATTATGTATTTATAACACATGTTTAATGTCACGATACTTTGCTACAATCAACTTTATACGTTATATTAGGTATGTGAGTTATTTTAAGCTGTTTGTTAGCCTCGGTAACTCGGTGACATTATTAGCTTGTTTGTTTAAATACTAGGCCAAGCTTTATTTACATCTTTATATATATAATTGTTAATAATATATATATATATATATATATATATATATATATATATATATATGCCATAATAATAATATGTTAATAAATGACTTAAAACGATATATACATATATTGATTTTAAAACGTTGATCGTAGAAATTAACGGCAATTCTGTTTGGAAACTATTATTTCACGATATAAATATCCTATCTTTTGTTAATTAGGCTTCTATATTGAAATATGATTATGGTACATTGTTTTTTTTAAGTTTGAGTTAACTTTTTTTATTATTATTCTCAAAGAATCCTATATAAGAACTAAAACAAAGAATATACAATTGGATTTTATATAAGTTCATGAATCCCGCAGATATGAAACTTACTTTCAATGCATCTCCTTCGTTATTGAACATTTATTGATTGTATTTAAATCGTTACCAAAAATATAATTATATTAGTTTCATGGATGTTTCACATTAACTAATAATATCTGGGTAGCAAATGAATCAATCTATCTTCAAATATATTAAAAATGGCTTCATTCATCAAATTTCAATTAACATTAAAATTAATTAATTTATACCAATTACTCTGTTTGTTTCAAATAACCGAACTTCCAAATTATCTATACTCTAATTTATCGAATAATCGACTTGCATTTACAATTAAATCATTAGCTTCTCTTTGTGTTGATAATTTACATTTAAATAAACTAAAACGTTTTGAAACACTCAAATTTGAACTGTATCGGCGGTGGGCGTAGTAACTGCGCCACAGATTGTAAAAATTACAGCAACAGCTGTCATTTCATAAATAATATTGTTTATTGTTTTTCGCAATGACATTAAAGTGATTAATAGATCATGAATTCATAATATAGTTTTTAAATACTCTTAGTAGAATTATAATTACTAACATTGACGTCGGCACAATTATTGTGGGCTGAAAAAAAATCCTCGATGATAAAGTTTGCTAAGATTAAGTTTTATTTTAAAAACTTGTTTATTTGTCGCGTATTTTTTTGTAATTTTTACATGGTATGCAAGTTCAATACAGAGGTGATAGTCAAATATTTTAATAATCATTCAAAAATAGCCTTTATTACGTGAAAGTTAGAGTTGAACAGGAAGTTCCGATAACGAAACCCTAGCACGCTTACCAAATTCTGATAACCTACATAGCTATCAGGAACATCCAAAAACATGTGTAAAAGTCCATAAGAAAATTTGCATAACGATAGTGCGTCAAGCTGCCAACGCATAATTTAAAAAAAAGGAGACAACACTTTAACAGTTAGTGCAGGCTGTTGTTTTTATTCGTGCATTATTGGGAAACTAAAATATACAGAGAATATGTTAGAAAGTGTTAAATTTTTTTTATGAAAATAAATTTAACGATTGCTGAGAGGCTCATATAAATAAAGATTATATTTTCTGAATACTGATCTGAAATCAGGACAGTTGAAGTTAGTCAAATTGAATAAAATATTTTTTCATTCAATATGACAATGCAGTGTACCAAGTGTACGAAAACGGTGCGCAAAATTTAGCTCAATCGGTTTAGTAGCTTATTATATTCAATCCCCAAGATTAGACCCACTCTAACAGGTAAAGTTAATTAAAAGTTTGTAATACAATGATGGGGAGTACATTAATATTTATTAATATATTATAAATATTAATGAACTCCCCATCATATTATATTATATTTAAAACAATTACATTTTATAAGATCGATTAAATATAAAGTATAGTTTTACTTATGATAAAATCCTTTTACTGATGTAAAATAGGATAGCCTATCGATTGAAAAATCTCGACTAAATTTCGAGCATTTTTTATCATAAGACAGAATTAAATCTTCAATGATAATATCTTTATTACAAAACCTAATAAGTCATGTGACTACAGACATAAATTATGTCATGATATGATAGATCGCCCTAAGGAAATGCTGAACGTCCTCTGAAGAGATACAATGATTGATGGAGACCGAAAATCTTTATAGGATTAGATAAGAGCGTGTCACTACGTATATTTTAGAATCTATAAAGTGTCGTCTTATTTAAAAATATCTACGATTTAAATAAAAAAATATTATTATACCATCTTTTTTTTTAGTCGAAAGATCTACGCAAAATGTTTTAAAGCAAATAAACCTCTCCGTTCGACTCGTAAAAGTTATGGTAAACCATTATAATATTTTACAGATAGAACTTTAGAAGTATTTGAATATAAAATTACCTACAAATGGATGTCTTTTAAAGACGTTGAATATTTATAAAGTTGTTCGAACATTAAGATTATTTTATTAATTTATAAAGCTTATATTCATTACAATATTTATTATGGAACTGCGTAAAGGAGCATTATGGTTAATCTATGTCATACCGTACCATAATTGATACAGATTATGATACAGGTTGCGTAAGATTTATTATGCTATATTAGACATATGATGTCTGATGTCCTGTTGATTGACTTCAGCAATAGTGCCCCATCATTATGAGAGGCTAGCCAACTGCGCAGAGTTACCAAACATAAGTGCAGTTTCTATTCCTTCTCTATAATAATCCAGGGTTTCAGTCCAGAATCTGCGGATATACGGTCTTATAACTCAGCCACTACACTAACGAGACAGTCTTAAAACGTACGTTATATATATAAATATATATTTGCAATGATTAGACGGAGATTGTTAATATGATTTTGTTTTCTTTGTACATTCAAAGCGTAACTTATTTACTATTGTTGACGTAAGTAGACGTAGATAATACGTATGTTTCGGCTTCAAGTCGAAATTTGTAATAGCTTTAGACAAATATTTAATCATGATAGAGTATTATATAAATATTATTTGTTAATTTTGCAGAGTTTCATTTTATTACTATTGTTAATCAAATGTATACTGGAAAAGGTTTATATCTTTTTTAATTTTCAGTTTAATATACTAGATTTGACTGTAACAAACTTGCTTAAAATTCAGTTACAAAATTAGTTTTATACATTCTGATAGGTTATGTAAAATGTAATTCATAAAAAAACGTAAATATCAAAATGAAACAAGAAATGAAAACGTAATTAGTATTGAGTAGAGATAGAGTTGTGAGTATATTAATTTCACGTAAAATCAGTGAAATTCCCACTAAATAAAGCTGTGGAGCAGTTGGCGTTGTGAAACGAGAAAATTGCTTTTCATTTTTCATTAAAATGCTACAACCGTAACACATGCTACTGAAACGAAAGTTTGATAGAGCATTAACAGTAAGCAAACGCTTACATCGCGTTGGACGTTTTAGAATTATAATATGTCAATACTATTTAATATTTTAAAGATAGAAAGAATAATTATTTCTAATTTTAAAATGTACTGCAGTATTCCTTATTTTATAAAATTTTTAATCTACACATATAACATTTAAACAATCTCTGCATAACACGTTTAAATATTGACCTATTTTCCATCCAACATATTTGCGATTTACAACACGCACATTAATAAATCTTTAAAATACCAGTGAAGGGATATGGATTTACGCAAATGTGCAAAATTTAAATCTCGGTTTTTCATTATGTTTCCACTCTTAAACCTCAACTTTATGTGGAACGATGACGTCAAAGTTTTTGCATTAGGCAGTGGGTCTCGGTCGGAGGGAGGCAGGCTGGAATTGGAATAGGGAGTTAGCACTTCTCCTCATAGATATAAGGTCTATAATTATAAACACGTAGTTGCAAAACAACTGAAACGAATCTTGTCTACGAACTTATTATTTATGCGTCTTATGTTAAGTGCGGAAACATAAAGTGTAAATGAACGTTGGCCCACTTAAATATGCTTAGGTTTAAATTTATAACTTTGTAACGATACAACTTTATACGAATTATTGTCTGATAGGTAATTTAATTATGATATACTTGCTTTTTGATGTTGTGTTAGTTAAGTTTTGGACTTGTGTGTTGAATACATTTCAAGATCTACATTAACAGCCTGTAAATTTCCCACTGCTGGGATAAGGCCTCCTCTCCCTTTGAGGAGAAGATTTGGAGCATATTCCACCACGCAGCTCAAATTGGTGGATACACATGTGGCAGAATTTCGTTGAAATTAGACACATGCAGGTTTCCTCACGATGTTTTCCTTCACCGGCGAGCACGAGATGAATTATAAACACAAATTAAGTACACGATAAATTTAGTGGTGCTTTGAAACTGCAATCATCAGTTAAGATGCACGCGTTCTAACCACTGGGCCACCTCGGCTCATTCATTCATTTCAATATCTCAGTTGATAGTAACGTTTTAAAATGAAACGTTATTCCAATTTTGTCGCATAGTTTTCCTTCTGTCATAAGTACTGTTATTTTAATTTGTTGAATATACGATAAGTGAATGATTAATATAATTACGTTCCATTTTACGGTGTAGATAATTTATTTGTAATTGTTTCCTTGTTCTCGTTTCAAACGATCGTTTAAGAAACGTTTTTATCCCTAGATAATTAAAACGAAAGCATAAATTAAATTATATGAAAATTGCAGGTAATTTTCCAACGTACACGGATATTTTCAAACCTTATGAACGGATCTATTATTAGTTTGTTGGTTTAGGTACTTAACTCTCTTATCTTTTCCGAAAACGCCCCTGTTCTCGTTCCTGTTCATAAGCACCGCTACACAGTTACTTAAACGTTCGTTATATTTACTTTAATTCATTGATTGAAGAGGTGTTTCATTTGCGTCATCGTGAATAAATTTAAATAATAATTATTGTTGAATAGTTTACTTAAAACTAGTTCTCGCTCGCAACTTCGTCGCGTTTATGTTCTTCCTTGGAGTTTAAGTTTGTGTCAGATCCTATTTCATTGAATTCGGTTTAGTTCAGAAAGAACAACAGACAGATAGACAGTATTCAAGAAAAATTTGTTTCGTCAATAAAACCTCAGATTATAAAAGAAAGCAGGTGGAGCGCTTCGAATATAATAGTGAAGTAACAAAAGCGATTACAGAATAAAAAGCGAAATAAAATTTGGGGTCGTGCGTTCTCGTATCCCTTTTTGTTAAAACGTGAAAAGTGTCACTTTAATTATTATTAATTAAGTTACATACAGTTTCTTCATATTACATACATTTGTGTCTATTTATATTTGTATTCCTGTATAGTATTACGTAAAGGAACACACTTCCATAAAGAGTTTTTATGCTAAGCCGCTGCTCCTTTTCTAGATTACGATGCAATTGTTTTGTCTTAAGTTTATTTGCAAATTTAATATTGTATTTTTTTCGAATAAAATAAGTTCTAAATACAAACTATAAAATTTTCGTTCATTTTTTTTTTTTATTCTTAGACTAGAGCTCAAATTTGTCTTACTCTTCTCTTATTTTACTTTGAACGTAATTGTCAGATTAACGTCTTGTAATTTTTCTATCGATACTGTTTTTTATAAAATATGAAGTAGGACAGGGACGTCCACCTATAATGATTAATGTTACCCATATCGTATGTATCCCGGAGATCGGGGAAAAAGTTGATTGATGTGAGTCGAGGATACCCCTAATATTTACTCAAATATCCGCTTCTCTGTTTTCGTTTGGTTCTGATGGATGAAATCGAAAAGAAAATAATGATTTCTCATATGTTTGTCACATATATGACGAACAAATAGACTCTGAAGTAATTTTCTCTTCTGTTTGTACCAAAAATAGGTTAGGGTAAGGTTGTATTATAAGGCTTCTGGATAGCTACTGTAAGAATTCTTAATTAACCATTCAGAATATGAGAGGTTATCATATTAGAACTCTTCATTTGTCTTAAAGTTTAAGTTCAGGTGTATATTTTGTACCTAACATATAATTATAGCCCACCAAACTAGGCGTAGAGCCCGTGAATTTTTATCAAGTATTGGAGGTTTTATGTCGGGTAAGCAACGAGTTGTAGGGTTTTGTGCAACTCAGCCTTGATATAAACAACTTATCAATACCCCAAACGAATATACTGTATTGCAGTTTAAAGGGCGTGTGAATTACGACCAAAATATGGGAAAACATTTGTGTTCCCATTTATGCAATCACAGTATAAAAAAACTATACTAATAAATATTATAAATGCGAAATCTGTATCAGTCAAACCACTGAACGATATTTGTTATTAAGCAAGCTTAAAGAAGAAAAGAAGGACATGGTTAGTTTTCATAGTTGTCAAAAACGTGACGACCAACCCCTAAAAAAGAGCGAGTGACAGCGATTTCACAATATTTCCAATAGTTCCAGTGTTTATAGACAGAGATTATTATACCAGTATGTTTTAGACTTTTTATTTCAAATAATTTAACATTCATTAATATAAGAATTACTTATAATCAATACTTAATTAGACCGCATGGAATGGTAGAAAGAGTTTCATTTCCTCGATTTATTTAAAAATAATAATAATATAATGACGTAGAAATAATTGATGATCATTATCATAATAAAGATTTGTTTGATATTCCCTTTTCGTTTTTGATATGACCGCTTTTGTTATGAAACAGGAGTTATTAATTTCTATGGGACCATTGTAATTGTACGTTTATTTTTTGGTTGAATAACTTCAATACAAAAGCAAGGTTATTAGAGTACGTTTGGGAAGGGAAGTGTGTAATATCCATATATGTAGAAGTTGTTGATTGCATTAAATCTATTTTAGGTATCACTACATAGTATAAAACAAAGTCGCTTACCGCTATCTGTATACTTAGATCTTTACACAACAGATTTTGATGTAGTTTTTTTAATAGATGGATTGATTCAAGAGGAAGGGATATTGTGCGTATATTATATATATAAGACATGCACAATATAGTAGAGAAACACTGATAATTTTAGTGGTTTCTAAAGTAATGCCGTTAATAAACACATTTTTTTGCAAACGCTGGCTGAACTCTCCGAGATATACAATACAATACATACAATACATATTTATCCAAGTATGTACCTTAAATACATTGTTCATTTAATATAGATCAATATGGCCCTTAGAGCATGTAATTTAAATGAATATTTTCGAAGATATTGCAGATTTAAAACGCAGGGATATAGCGGTTTGTATTGGCTAATGACTGAAAAACTGTGAGCATTGTAAGACATTCTGTAGTACATTTGGTGGCAGCATTGCAGCCGTTCGAAGCCGAGGCGCTAGTAACATAATAAATGTGAGTATCTTATTTAGGTTTTGCTAACAAACGTATCCTACGTAGAAGTGAGAAAAAAATCGGATATTGTAATGTTTCGATCTCAAATAGCTTAGTAATTATTATTAAAGACATAGATATAGTAATGATGTGTTTTATATTTGTGTTGATATGTTGAAGTTTCTGATTTGAAGTGGTCACCTACACGTATAGATCCGCCAATTAGCCACCAACTATATGATTTAGATGTTCAATACCGTATCAATGTTAGGTTAGGTTAGCTTAGTAGTATTTTTCAGAAAGTAGATAAAAGTCGATACACAGTTTTTTAATAAATAAAATTACCCAATAATTGCAATTTTTTGTTTTTAAATTATTTTCTAAATATCGTTTGTTAAAAAAAAAAATTCTGAAATTTTATTTAATCAAGCAAAAGTTGCCTTTAATATAGTAGTTCTTTTAATCTAACTGTATATTTTTTCCCGTTACTTATCTTATAGACACACATAGCGACTTTTTAAATGTATCATTTATTTTAGAATCGATAGAAATGTCTTATTTTTAAACAGTATACACGTACTTCTAAAAATATGTAGCTAACAAAACATTCCTTTACGAATCATATACTTATAGTTGAGCCCCAATGCTTCTTATAATACAGAGTATTACATGCGAGCCATGTATAGCAGTGTCCTATTAATGTGATCATATCTCAAAAGATAACCATCTGCTATATATTGCGATACAACGTGCCGCAGGTAACAATTGGCCGATTAACAAAAGTGTCTCGTTTTAGCGTCCCGCCCGTGACATTCACGAGGTCGAGTATTGTGTGGAAGACAAAAGCATCATTCGAAACGTGGTCGAACTCCAATGACAGTGACGGGACGTCACGCAACACGGTTGTGACATCACAAGGTCGGAGCACGTGGACGCGGACTGATTTAATTATGCGGTTACGGTTTTTTAAATCATTAGTTAATGTTTTAAATCGAAAGTTCTGTATAGAATCGAATCTTTATTGTTTTGAAGAATAATATGAGTTATATTACATGTTTGTTCATAAATATGAATAAATATTAAAGACAATAATGTAATGTATAATAATTATACGTACATATTTTTTATCACACCTACCTATTTACTTCTGTGGTTCAAGATTTTTCAGCAATAGTATGTATTAAAAATAACTCAACTTTATAAAAATATTTTCGCATAGGAAATAATGATTTAATCGTTGTAGTCTATTTTGTATACATCGATGTGTTTTTGATTGATAAATAAATAAATTTAAAATTGTTATAACCAGTGCTGCAGTTGTCAAGGCTTTCACGAGTTAAAATGAATTTATTTTATGTAATTCACATTGCGGCTTCGTATAAATCGCGATAAAATACAAAACAAAACACAGGTAAATATATACAAGTAAATAGTTGACCTTTGTTGCGGAAGGTCAGCTAATGTGAGGTCAGATTGATCAGAGGTTACGTTTTAAACAAACCGCTTTTCGCGTTATGGATTACACACGACACGTAATATGCCATCGATGTTATTCGTTCATATTTTAAACCTTCAAATGACCAATGACATCATTTAAAACTGCATGAATTTAAAATAACAACATGTTCTTTTTAATTTAAATAACGTATTCATTCAGAATTTTGTGTGAAAATATTGTAATGAAGTATACATCGCAAGGCAAGGTTGGCCAGCATTGAACGACATCAATGTCACGGCTCCATTCACAGTTGGCAGTGATGTTAATAGATATTTCAATCCAGAGACTTCATAAATATCATTTTATTTGTCGATAAAAAATATTTACGTAAATTTTATATTTTTGTACTTGCAAATTCCTAATTAAATGGCACAAGAGAGAAGTAGAAATTAAATAATGATCTTTGCAGTTTAAGTTTAGAATGATTGGCGCTTTTGTATTTTATTTCCAGAGATCAGGATTCTAATGTCGATATACGGGATTGTAGCAAAACGTCAATTGGATTCCCTAGCTGGCAGTTGGCACGCTCTGATGCGTGACAAGGTTTATTTGTACTATTTTTTGTGTGTTGACCGTAATGCATAACGCGATTACTGCAGTGTAAATGTTCTGAAAACTTATAATGTTTTTTTTTCAATACACGTGACCTTCATTTCTTGCTGGTAGTTGCTCGCGGCGTTACTTTAAAATACGAGCATACCAATAGTCTACGTTACTCTTTAGCCTGTTTCAAAGAATCACTACGCGTCTTTGCTCCCTTGCCGCGTGAAAGGACAGATCAAGAAACACGCTCGTATTTATAATGTACTAGCGATCCACCCTCGCATCTATCACTGGATGACATCGTAGATGTGCCGTGGAAATTTCGATACGTCTTCAAACATATTCAGTATATACTTTGTTCAACGTTATTGATTTACACAGCGCACTTAATACAAGTTTAGTAGCACGATTAATTTCGATAAATAATTGTGTGGAAGTGGAAGAATTTTGTACATAATATGTATATTATATAGAAGTATAGATCAATAAATATGTTCTTATTAAACACATAACAATGACACAATGTTCTCCGACATACGTCAGAAAATGTTTGTCTATTAAATTATGTTAACTAATTTGTAACGTGTTACATATTACGTTATGTATCTAAGTGTGTTTGTTTAATTTACATACATTAGTGACGCTCTGTATGTTGAATATATAAAATGTTATGTTCACAAACGTAATATATCATTACAGTTAATATCATAATAGTATCATTTGTTTAATATTTTATAATATAATTTGTTTATTTAGACATTATTGACAACGAGCGAGGTCTTGGACTGCTGTATTCTGAAGAAACTTCGGATAAAATTAAATCGAATAAAGTCACTTTGAAATTATATTTTTTATCTAAGTGTGTATTAAAACTAACCATGAACAACTATGTTCAATTAAAAGGATGTATCTGATAGGAATAGAGTTGTATGATTTGACCCACGAATCCACGAATAGCAGCGTTGTTAACTGCTATTCTGTAAGCTATGCTGCAAGAACTCACTTCGTTTCTGATTCGTAAAACGTTGATACCGACATACGATGACGCGCTATTCTGATATGCCAAAGTGTTATGATTATTATTATGGTGAATGTCGTAGATTACTTTCTGACGTTTATTTATCGTGTTCAGCGATGAGTTTCGAGTTTATTATTACATAACAGCTATACTAGTTAAGTCAATAGAGCTTGCGTAAATAGCATAAGCGTGCCTAAAACTCGAATGTAAATGATAAACATACATCGTGAAAGCTTACGGAAGACAATTATTATAATATTATTACAATACAGTTTTCATTACTCTGTGGGCCATGGTTTTGCTAGTCGTTGTGAAAAGTAATATTTGAATATAATATTTTAAAAATATTTTCTATTATATCTGAGTTATTATTTTCGGTCGGAAATTACTAACTGTCATTTTTTTCTATGAATATGATTTACTGATTCTTATATGAAAAAATGTAGGTTATAAGAGCGACGCCATATAAATCGTAAACTTCAGTGACGGCCTTTACCCGCTGTGAGTGTGTGTGTGTTTGGGGGGGGGGGGTGTACGGGTTATTACTTTACTTTATTTACTTAAGCAATGATTACATATAATAAAATAAAATCATCCCGTCACGTCTGTCTTTGTAATAAGATAACCACAAAAAAAATTAACAGTTTTTGATGCGGTTTTTACCAATCGACGGATGATTTAAGAGGAAGGCTTAGACGTATTATCCGTTAAAGTTTTGTGTCAGTTGGTTGATATATAATCGTGCCGACTGCCAGGCTTAATAGACTAAATCATAAATAAAAGAAACACAAGACAAAGACACATCGTAAATTAAAAGTTATATGTAATAAAATTTGAGTGTCGTGTTTGTAATATTAAAATAACCGCTTTTTACTAAATGCATATGAATGTATACACGGTACGTATACAAAAATAACTAATGTAGTTACATAACTAGTGCCTAAACTTACGTTAGATACAGTCCAAGCGACGAAGCCAAGGTTGAAATCATTAGTTTAGAATTATCGTGAATTCGTCTTCATGAAAACACGATTTTTGACGTTTATACTGTTGTTAAGCAATATTTTCATTTAAGCCCTGAATTATAAACATAAGGTAATATTAATTTGATTTAATTAATTATTATTAATAATATATATCTGTTACAATTTATGCTTCATTTAAATGTAGTGTTGCACTTTATTACGTTATGTTTTTAAACTAATTTATATTTATTAATAAATGCATAATTCTATTAAACAATTATATTTCCTGTGGGCACTCGTGATGCCGATTATACCGAAACTAAAAAAAAATCATCGGTTACATTTGTATAATAATAACTTTTAGTTTCATTCAAACATCCAGCACGAAAAAAAATATTCACGTTTTTTTTTGATGTATTAAATTAAGTATTATTGTCAAATCTTTTAATGTATATATTTCTAGTTATAACTTATTTATTTCCTGCGAGTTATTGATCGTATTGTTGCCGTTCAGCAGTTTTCCTACTCTACCAATGAACCAGTTGGCTCAAACTTGGATCGGGATGTAAGGAACCTGTCGTAAAGTTACCGTTACCGTTATAAATTAGTAGAATCAGCCCTCAGTTACCATTTAGTTGAGGTTTCTTTTTGTGAGGAATAGAATCGGGCATGTATCGTAATCATTACAAATTAGTAGAATTAACCTCAGTTACGATTTAGTTGAAATTTCTTTTTGTGAGAATTAGAATCGGGAACGAATAATAGCTGTAGTGGAATTGCCCCCTTGTCTTTAATACTCATATACATAAACACTAAGTTAGATACGACGTGACGGATGCAATTTAGGCCACACACTCGTCATTATCCAATATCCTTGTTGTAACCAGCGAACTGGTTACATCTGACTACACTTAACACCCACTAGTTCTAAACTAGAAATTACAATGATTTAAACATACCGCTTACAAGGAACAAAAGACCGTAAGCGATGTGAAAATAAATGTTTTTGTAATGTACCTATATTTTTAGACATAAGATTGTTGCCGTGACTTCGTTCGCGTTAATTTTTCCCGTGAAATAGTTTATTTAAATGTCTCATCGCATAAAAATATGAAATAAGTCCTAATAAAATTTAACTACGACTACTGTTATACACAGACAGACATACAGACAGATATACAGAGTTACTTTCGCTTTTATAATATTATTATAGATTACGATTATTATGTATATATAACATCTAGCTTCTACTGTAAAGCGCGCAACTTTTGGTAAAAAAAAAAATCGATAGTTTCCGCATAAATACATACGATGAAAATTAAATCACATTAAAAAATAGTGCAAGTCCGTATTTTTCATGAGGTTTACATGTTCTAAGCCACCGGACAATTTAGGTTATTACCAGTAACGCCAATGAATCTGGTTTCACCGTTCATGATTTGTATTAAAAATATATATACCACCGTAAAATTGTAAATACTGTTAGATTATAATCTATCACACGAGATTGTAAACTCTCGAAATATTATGAACGGAGAATCGTTAATAATCTTTCAGTTAGGTTAGGTTAGTGTTTTTATAATTTAACTTAAATTCACTTCTTTTTTGATAGATAACCATCTATCAAAATGTAATGCGTTGAATTGTAAGCAGTATGTTACGGTTAACAATCTTTCGAAAGTTTAGAATCTCGCGAGATATTAAAAAATTCAAATGTATTCTTTCATCTAAGAAGTATTTCACTTTATTATTAACTGTCAAAATTCTATCATCGGCTTAGAAAACATCTCAGACCGAAGAACCGCTGAAAGAAACTCAGCGGATTTTTTTATAGGTATTATAGATTGTAATGTAACGGAATTTACAATTTGACGAGAAGAAATGTATGAAACTAACATTGTCGTAAATATTATATTCGTCTATTTAATGTTCTTATTTGATAAGACAGTAAACGAGGCTTAAGTACGGAGAAAGGGCTTAGTGTGATGAGTAAGCGCAATAAACCTATTTGAGTTAACAAGATTGCCTTCCAGTGGAAATAATGTTCTCGCCTTAGGTAACAAATACATTACCATGGATGTCATTCTAAAAAATATCCATATAAACTATACCGTAAAATAAAGTTAAAAAGTTATTGAACTGTTATTATATATCTGTTAATATCATCAATTACATAAATGTTATATGTTATTAAATAACAATTAATCAATACATTTTATCGTAATAAAAACAGCATTTAAAAATAAAAAATCTTCTCAAGGTTTGTAGTGAATGGACGATGAATGAATGAAGGAATTGATTATATTTCTTTCCGTGCCAATGCGCGTGTGAGCAATAGTGACTACTACTTACCATTAGGTGACCCATATTGAAGTCTGCCTATCTGTTCTAAATTTAAAATGAAATAGCACTTTATAACACCTTTGTTTAAAGTATACAAAAATGAAAATATTTTCTAGGGCAAGTAATGTTTTCTATAATATTGTAGCTCTGCAGTTTATTGTCTGATTGGGTCCTTTATCATGATTGGTGTTTATTTTAATGAATATAAATGTATTAAGGGTGGGGTTATTGACGGACACGAGCATTTCTACGACTAGTGGCGTGCTTAAAGCGTTTTAGGCATTATAAGAATTCAAATCATATGAATTACGTACAAATTACTTACGTAAATTTATCAAACTATATTGTATGTGTATTTTATTATGTTGATAAATTTAAGTATGTTATACAAATTTTATGAAAAGACGGTCAAATAACTTATCCGTATTAAATAAAATTAAACTAAATATATTGGATACATTAAAGATATGGGTCCTTATCATTATAATGACCCATCAATCATTCATTCATTCATTCAATCATCATAATAACTACATTAGTTATTATAGTGGCTTATATAAAGAATCGAGATACGTTCGATCGGTTCATGGGATTCTTAATCTAATATCGAACCTATCATGGAACTCGATTAAGTAACTTCCTGTAAATATCCTACTGCTGGGTCTTCTTACCGTTTAAGGTGTAAAAGGAAGGTTTGGTGGTTTTAATATTAATCCGAAGCATGAGGGTTTCTATAATATGACGTTTTTCTACACCGCCGAGTACAACATGAATCGTTTTAAACATAATCGAACCAGCAAGATTCGGCTAACCTTAACTTATGCTAACCACTGAACCATCACGGCTCCAAAAAGAACAAAAATTGAATTGATGCCGAGCGAATTTGAAGGATTACGATAACTAGTGAGTTATTTATGTTATAATATATTAAACTATTGCTAATTATTAAATTATAATAACGCATAAGAAAACTTAACGTAAGTCACGTTTCATCTTCAAAGCGGCAGCTCTGCACGTGATGAAATGTTTGCCAAATTAATAATAAGCGCTGTAGACGTTCCAAGAGCTAATTTAATGTGTTAAGAGAGGATGAAAAAAAATGTATTTAAAATGTTTTCAATTTTTTTAAGGAATATATATTAAAAATATTTAAGCTTCGATTATTAAGTACTGATATTATATGTACTCATATCAGTAGAGGGGTTAGGGGGGATGATACCCAATTATATTGTACGTAAATACAAATTACATTTATATTTTATATAGATGAAATAAATACGTTATATTATATTTATATATAGGTATCTAGTATTGGTATATAAACAAAAAAAAATGTGCAAACGAGTATTTCATTTTATATATTCCGTAACGGAAAGTTTAAAAGAATTAATATTATGAACGTAATAAATAAAAGCCAAAAAAGATTTAAGAGTGTTAATACTAGAATCGTTTAAGATTAAATTCTTTATGTCATAAATTTACATGGTCC
The DNA here is from genome assembly GCF_037043105.1 of Vanessa tameamea. NCBI lineage: Eukaryota > Metazoa > Arthropoda > Insecta > Lepidoptera > Nymphalidae > Vanessa > Vanessa tameamea. The sequence goes on from NC_087316.1 coordinate 9,614,896, forward strand.
AAAAAACATTTTTATTTATTTCTATAAAAATTTAGCCGTCACGTGACGCTCGTCAGACATTAATACGGCTATTGAAATAATTTACAAATAAAGAATTCGAATAATTTAAAATGGAGTTAATAAATAAAAGCAGTTACATAAATAATTTTTTTATTTTTATGTAATCAACGAAGTATAGTAACCCGATATGTACATACATACAATTGAATAGATACGGAGCGAGAGATGCGGACAGGAATAAGCTAACGTCACGTCGTTTATCGTCACGGCATACGACTCCGTCATATCCCTACGGCGTGCCAATAGAAATTCACATAAAAAATATGTTTCCATGTGAATGAAAAGCGCAATTAACGATACTGTTGGAACCAAAGCAACAGCAGAAAATTTGGTAGCAATTTTGAATAGATGCCAGTTGAATTGGTGAAATAACATTCACGTTTTGGCATCAATGTATCACCCTGAATAGTTTTCAGTTATCTCGGATCTGATGGAGAGATAAAGGAATAAATTAATGTTCATATGACGCAATCGCAGGTAATGGCATGTGGGTGTATTCTGTTCGATTTGGAAATAATTAGAGCTTCTATTCTTTCTATTCCAAACATGACCGTATTAAACGATGTTGCAACTACATTTTGGTTTAAACACGTGAATATTAACCGAAAATTGTGGGTCTAATCTTATTAAGCATTGAGTTTTCGTGTAGTCGAGGAAAGCGTCATTGGTTCATTTTTCATCAGTCGCATATGTCGTATAAAATTTTGCCATGTGTATTTATTAACAGGGAGGGGCTTAAAATGTTTTTCTAATTCATAGGAGACTTTAGCTCAAATAGGAACATTATAAGACAGTTCCTTACTTCATTATCATCACCCTGTTCTCGTCCAATGCTGGACATAGGCCTCTAATATACCGGCACTCCACCTAGGTGAAGATCCTAGCTCCGCTTACCAAGGCGTGGCTCCTTACAATAACATAATATTTGGATTTATTATTTTACAAATTTGACACAGGTGAGATGTTTTTATTTGTAATTAATCATTTAGGTATTCCATTGATAAGTAGACCAGAGATCATCTCAAGTCAAGTCTATAATTTTGTGGTAGTCTTTGTGCAAACCCGTCAAGGTAGGTACACACCGGATTTTTCAGATTGCTGTTCCATCTAAGTATGCGTATGAGGGAACTGATATTACACTTGTGTTGGCATATATAACTACAAATACTATTCATACAGATGTCTGCCTTATCCAAATTATGTATTTACAGTATTTATTACAGTACATAGATGTATTTACAGTACAATGTCACATTTGTAATGGTTACAGCCGAGAAACTGTGTTACGAGTATCAGATAGTTTTAAAAGTAACATATTAATTCGATATTTTCAGGAAATACAAGTATATGAGGTTTGTTTATTATTTAATATTTATTCTTCAGATATAAAGATATACTGTTATATATTTTGTAAGCTTGTCTTCAGTGTTTGTCAGCGTTCCATTAAGGTGCTTTGAAGACCAACTACAATCCTTTGTAGTGTATGGACTGTCCCATTAAACGTTTAACATTGAACAATTTCTCATCATAATATTTAACGTAATTTACCTTCTAAGACCTATGTGACCTTCACGATATAATTATCTGCGCCACTGCGCTACATACATCAAAATTGTAAACATGCATTGTATTGTTTGTACATTGATATCATTATGTATTTATGTGTAAATGTAAATTTATATATATTTATGAATGTTTATTGTCTTCAGTGAAAACAAAATTTTTTTTTGTTAATTATTGTACATGTTAAGTACGTTTTGAAATCACGTGAATTGATTGAAAGAACGGGTGAAACAAATAAACATTCGAAATTTACTTTCTATCAACAAGAAACGTCGATAATTCACATATTATTTGATTATTTAAGTTATCAACTTTCTTACTAATTCAATAACGGTTGTAAATTTACACAATGCTCTGTCTTATTCTTTCGAATGTCAAATTACTGATGTTAGAGAGAGAAAACAAAACTACGTGTAACTATTCATTTAAGAGTATGTATTAATTTTGTTCTTTAATCCGTCAAATTCGATACAGATTGACCACATCTAATTATTTGTAACAAAGGCTTGAAATAGGTATGTTTCTGTCGCATAAACAATTATATTAATTTATTTATATAAAAGTTACACATCGTTACAAGGTTTAAGTGTTTTACGTGAATCGACCGATTAAATATAGTTTTATTTTACTTATTATTCTATTTCAACGGTCTAATGTACGATTATTTAACGTTGCTAAGTTTATCTTGGCATTGACTTTGAAACAGTTTTACTTCTTATTATGTCTGAGTTGGCTCGTATTCTATTTGCTCTTTAATAAATTAAATTCGATGACATTATTATTGCTTAATTCAATAATATAAAAATGAAAATAATATTGTATAGGAACTGAGATATTCTCTGTTGCGGAGAAAAGTGTGGTAACAACACACATGGAATACGGTTAATGTTTGTGTCGGTAAAACATTTCGATCTGGTGGTTTGAATTTTTCTTTTAAATTTAGATTTTTCATTAGATTCAAATACATGTTTCGAAAGAATCTGAATTCCAGTTTTTCTTTTTCGTAACAAAATATTTTTGCGAATGTGTCGGCAATAGGTATGTTTAACACATATAAAAATATTTTAGTATAAACGATAACAGATAAAGCTTTCGTACAATTCAGTGTATTGAGTAAAATATTCATGTAACCAAAACATATTGAAGTTAAATTGTCGTTCGTAACGTATGAATATTTTTACTGTTTGCATTTTCAGAAGATTTTACAGGATCATAGTTTCCTAGATGTACGCTGTTTATATTCGTTGCTTCGAGTCGTATTTATAATAAACTATGTACACTTCAATTTTACATCAAGAAGAAGAGAAGAAGAAGTTTTAAAACTTTATTTTTAATAGTAACAATAAAACGAAATGACATGATGTACCTACCCAGTTAGTACCTAGAGATATTTCTCAGTGTTTTCGACTACCTTCTACCTGTCTTAGATAATGAGCAAAACTAAATCAATATATTTTTATTCAAATATTCTCTTAAAGGAATTTTAATCAATTATATTAAAGGATTAAGTTGGATGTTAATTTTCTACAAAGAAGAACCGTCAATATACTAAGTAGTTTATTTTTCAATGAAATGCAGTCAAATTTATATTTTCTGTAAAGAAAGGAAAGAAAACATACTCCACGCACTTTACCATAATATATTTCATACAGCTCTAATAATAATAATAATGTCTGTGGACTGTGGTGATCGCTTACCATCAGATGGCAATTCTTCCGCCCTATCTATAATATACAAAAATACCATAAAATTATATAGAAACAAACATTGCTTCAGAAACGATGGATTGATTTTGGAGAGTCAGAAACTTGATGTTACGAGAAAATTTAATTGTTGATATAATACCAAAATGAACTAGAGAAAGCAACTGAAATAAATGAAAAATACTCCTTCCAATGATGAGGAGATCAAAATCGATTGGTTCTGGAGTTGCTGTGATTCAAATGACGTTTAGTTTCGATGGTACGTCTATTAATAATTTACCGAGTAAATATTATTTATACATGTAGTCTAGTTATTTCATTGAGTAAATAGTTATATCGCGTGCTTATCGAACGATCTCGGAATACCGTAGTTGTAATTTCAACTTTGTTATAACGATAGCTAGTTTATTATCGTTACTAAATATTCTTGTATAAATTTATTTCCATTGACATTGATCATAATCAAGGATAATAAAACTAATTGTGTGCAAGATATTTTTTTCGAGAACATTTGTAAACAGGAGAAATTTTGATTGATGATATAGTAAGCCTGGCTTCAAGCCCGTCGAGGTGCCACGCAACCGTTATTGTACCGCAAAATATTAGTTCTTTTAAAGTCGTGTTTTATTTTGACAGCTGATTTTTCCAATATAATTGATAGAGATAGAAAATAAATAAAATCTTTGATACATGATATTGGGTATGGGATCGAGTTTCGCTTAGATTTTGTGGTGGTGGTAAAATTTGGTGGAAAGATATATTTGCCAATTATCAAAAACATAACATCCAGACATGCACTTGATCCGTAAATTACTCTGCCAAGCCATAAAAATGCTTGTTTTTATAATGATGAACAGTTAACACAGATATTTGACAGTATGTTGGAATAAGTTCCAAACCTCCTCAAAAGGAACTGAGACGTTTAAGCAGAGGTACATTTACAGCTACTTTATGTACATAAAATAAATATTACCATTGCCTGCGAGACACATTACCACGTACAGTATGGCCATAAGTAACATTAAATAATATCAAAAAAAATCTAAAATATTTTTAGCAAAATATAGTCTTTATATTACTTATAATATCCTGGTACATCTGTTTTAATTTATTATATTTTGTGGAAAACTAACATTACACAAGATTTGTATTGTGTATTATTTTATCTAGTATTTATTTGAATAAAATATTTTTTTTTTCTAATTAGTATTTTTGTTCTTATTTTATCAAATAATATAAAATTACGAATATATTGCAGTTTCATATAATGCTTGATAGAATGATGTTGATTTAAAGCCTAATAACAGATATTAAAAGAAAAATAACAATATTAAAGCCGTAAGCAGCAAAAGTAATTTTATAAATATACGCATATTACAATATACTTATTAATAAAGTTACATCTTGTATTTTCATCAACACGTTGATTTTATGACGAATTTTCTACACGGTAAATTTTCACGGTCGGGTTACCATTTTTTTATCATAATTTTAAGTTACAATAAAAAAAGGATTATATAAAAGAGTTTTTATAACAAAAAAATCTAATTAATAACTCTACGTTAATGACTTCGGGCGCAATCAGAACGAATTCTTTTATTAAGGAAAAAGTTACTTTTCCTTGACTAAAAAAATCTCCGAACTCGATTGCGTGAGGTAAGGGAGTTAAAATTAGGTCAGATTGGACGAAACAGACTAGGCATTGATTAATCGTACTTCATTTTTAAATAAAAAAGTAAAGGGATTTCTTTTTAGCCAGTTACAATGGGGTTCGTTAGCTTAGAAATAACGATAGATAACCGGAAACAATCTATATTACTATATCGTTTTTACTAGAAAATATGTAGATATGTCAGTAAATGCTTGGTATTTATAGAAGTAAAACGTTTTTTTTTTTTTACCAAAAACAGGTAAACGTAATATTTATATTTTTATATGTTAAATGAAAGAATGTCATTATTAAACTAAATAGCACCATTTATAAAGTTATTTACTTATATACAAAATAAACTTCCAATTTCACAATAATAAAAACAAAAGGTCCGTTCGTTCGTACAAACGACCATTTCCTTCCGATCGCGAATGAAATGCGTTACGTTTATTGTGTACATTCGCGGTCACAAAGACCATTCGACGATAGGGCGCAACCGTGACAGTACACCTTGACATGAATACGTGTTCTAATCACCTTATAATCTATGACCATTGAATTTTGAATGCGTTAGTAAAACTGTATTCAATTAAATGTAATTATTTTCTATACTATGAGAGGGGGGGGGGGGGTGTTGGAGTGTGAACTATGTTCTTTTTTCTACGTGCGTTGTCATAGAAACTTCTGTGCAAAATTTCATGATGATCGGTTGTTAGATGTAGATTATTAGTTTCGACGTGAAAGCGTAACAAACATATAAATAAAAACTCACTTTCGCACTTATAATATTAATTAGATTTATGTATTATTCTAATTGACTTGTCTACACGATTATCCTTGAACTATCGTCTAGCGACGGATTTTGAAAACGTATTGCGATTTTAATCCATCTTTTACAATAAAATTAATTGTATTAAAAGTAAGTTCAATATTATCAAATAGGTAAATGATACAAGTAATAAATATTGAATAAGAATATTTTAGTCACATTCTTATCTAGCAACAATTAGAGTTCTAATTATATTAAAATATATCTCAAAGAAATGAAGAGTAATATACATGAACGAAAGCGCCCTTGTGAACGCTTCGTACGGACTTTAGTATAATTTAAATGTTAAATAAATATTTAAAGGTTTTCATGTATTTTTTTTTGGAAACACTATCTATACAACTGTAAAATAATACGTCTACATAGTGACCTTTGTAATTTATTAAAGGTAAAATAGAGGTTAGGTTGCTAGACCATCTAAAGCGTAATGATTTTTTTAAGCGTATATACCTTTATAATAGGCCTTTTAAAATAATTGATAATTTAAATCTCTTTTAACAAAGTAAATATTTTATTTATATGAGAACATACTTTATACGTCTATAATGAACGTTTTTCTCTTTATATTTTATGATACCATTTATATATAAATAAACTATTTTGATTTGATATATTATTGCGTATTGTAAAAATAGCATATACCTACTAATAAGATAAATAATAAAATGATTACATTAATTAACTAAGCGCTTTACTTAAATGTAGTTTAGAGGGAGACGTGTTAAACAATGCTGTGTCTCTTTTTTTCGAATGTCAAATAAATATGACAGAAAGAGATAAAACAATTAAAATAAAGACAAGCTAACCGAGTCCTACATTTAATTACAGATTACAGTACTAAACGTATCACGTATATGAATAAAGACTAAGTTATAATGATTGATTCTATAAATTTGACAAATGACAAAATAATTCTAACAAATAAATGATTATGTTCAGAATCAGAATTTCAGTGATACATTAAAAAGTCGGTAAACTAAACCTATTGACCTGAATTCTGAGTTGGACGTGGGCCATGACCGTTAAGCTACGTACGTTGATACGTTGATTAATGGTCTTGCTGTTTACGTGTTCAAGCTTGGTTTGAACTTCTTCAGTAAAAGTATGGATTTATTACAAAATATATTCGAATTGTGAATATATTTTATGTATTCGACTTACATAGGTTTTGTTTAGAAATATTTTTCAATTTTGATTTGTTTGTTTTGATTGGTTGTCGCGTATGACATTGTATATACTTAGTATATTTTGTATATATTTAAGTTATGCCCGAATATTAAATTTTTATTATTGATGTTTATAATATTGATGTTTTACTCTAAGGTAAGTTATATGATTATTGACTTTATTGTTTATAGGTATTTTTTAAAATAAAGATGAGAAAAGTAATTGAAATTTTACTACCTGGTTGTGAAATGATACTTAAAAATGTTATTTAAAGGCTCCGTTTTGTTTGGTTACCAACACGATTGTGCGATAAGAACTCAATAAAATCTTTATGGCGATATAAATAGAAACTGTTATTATAAACAAAAATATAAAATTTAAATTCATAATATTAATCGACAATATAAAAATAAAGTAATTTGCAGTATTTTGACGCATTTTTTTTACAAATAATCACTGAAAACTGAGTCGACAAAACAAAACAGACAATCACGCAGCACGAATACATTGTATTTTATTGAAAATCAATCAAACACGAACACTGATTATATTATTTTACTTAAACTTACTTTATATATGATTATATAAAATACGCTAGCATTGCAAATACCTGCTCTATATTTACGCGTTTAAGGTTTATTTTTAATTTAATTAAAACAAACTTATGACCTTTATTTACACAACGTAATTATTTAGAGATGATTTTTTTTTTATTATGTTCAAGCATCTAAAAGTAATACTCTAGGTAACTAGCTATTTCAAAGGTTATATATAATTAGGAAATATATTATATACCATATAATATAATAGCTGTAGACGTGAAATATATTATATACCATATAATATCTGTAGACATTTTTAAGGGGCTTTACTATGAATATGCGAGTGCAAAGATAATGCAATAATTACGACTCTACAATTATTAAGCATAACTTTCTATATTTATTTTAATATGCAATATTTCATATGACTTATTGAATGAATATCCTCTGAACATATGCCAGATAGTCTATCACTATAGTTATATTAGACCGGTGGCGTCTGTAGGTCATGATCAAATTAATAGTATCTGCATCTAGCAAGTTACACATATTGCAATAATGTTTCATTTAATAACATCACGAGGGAAATGATCTTTTCCATATGGCAATATAAGAAGCTCGTAATAGTAACATATTTACATCACACTGAAAGAATAATATGACACGGCACGGATAAGTTGATTGCGACCTTGGTAATACAGCGTTATCGCATTACTTATTCTAAACGCGCTTTGAAGATCGTGAAACCATGAAAGCGATTCGTTTTCCTTCTCGACGACCGTCGCGATAATAGATAACGCATTGTCCAAGATTTACACTACCGATCATAACGTAAATGTTATAAACGTAAACTTCAGTGCAAACAGACGCGGCCTTGAACGCTAAGCAGATCGTTCGAAAATACGCGGCGCGTGGAATAGCCACGATGAAAATACGAGCACGTGATATTACGTACCTCGCGTACAGCCGTTTGGAGAAAATCGATGGTGCTTGCCACTCGGCGTCCGGCGGCTGACTGAGCCACTGTGTCAGCGGAACGCGCCCCACCCGAGCCTCCGCCCGCCTGACTTGTCACAGTTGGAAAAAATAATAATTTTCACTACACTTTAAAAAAAACTGATGCTCACTGAATGTTTCTCCGATCAGGCGAGTGTGAGGTTTTATTGTTCGCGGCAAAGCGCTTGGTCACGGCCGACGTGTTTGTTGATCGAATAGAAGCGGCGGACTGGTCGGAGCGAGCAGCCAGCGAGCCGACGAGGTACCCCGGCCCCCGCTGTGACGTCGCTCGACGATGGTGGAAATTAGCAGCTTCCCGAGCGAGGGTCGTCAGATGTAGGTCACGGGGACTGGGCTGCACTTGCCCACTCTACCGTGCTGATACACTTGACAAGTTTAAGGACGTTACTGTAAGATTGGGCGCATACAATTGTACGAATACGCTACGCTTTCGTAGCATAGAGTGTGACGTAGGTGATTAATAATAATAATTTTACCTATGCCTTATATGCCTTTTAGGATAAAACACGTCATATTCTAAAAAGCCGTTTACGTAATCTCTGTGCTGCCAAATGATAATATCAAAATTAGTTAAAATTTTGACAACATTAAATTACTTTTGTACTTGGAAAAAAAAACAGATACACTAAAACATTTAATAGAGGGCCTTCAAATTATTCAAATTTATAAATAAAGTATATGTCACTGTATACAATATACGGTTAGAAGCTTTCATGCCTCTAGGCAAATTGTGTATGTTTACGTATTTAAATTAAATATGGGTATTTCGTATCTTTCAGAAAGCATAACATTATATTTAATAAAAAATTGAGACGTTTATAAATATAAAGACTTTTTAATCAAAATTATAATACATTCTACTTCAAAATTGTTGACTCTTTGTTATTTAAAAAAACGGTCCAGTACGAATCGAATTTACGCACTGGGATTCCGTATCCACGATACCATAGATTTCGTCTTTTTCATGATTTCTTGTGGTATGTAAAAGTACGCCCAACGTTTCAAACTAAACAAACTATTTCTCAAATTGACCTAACAAGGATTTACGGTGAAGCGAACTCTCACGTAGAATATTCCAGCAGGATTAGGATTTCTTGGATAATACAAGCAGACAGCAGTATATGTGCATCTTAAATTTATACTTATTTTTGTTTAATTTATTATTTTTCAAGATTAAATCGAATGTTAAAATTTCATAACGGTACTCATATTTTCTAATGTCTTTATTTTCAAAATATATCGATAACTAGTATCCGTGGAGAGATTTATAAAATTAGTTAAGTGTGAGTCGAATTTGTACGAAAATACCACGATTATTACGGGTAAAATAACGCTTGATATGAACACGAATAAAAAAAAAATAGTATTTATTTATTTCATACAATAAATTAGTATTGGATTCTATGAATTGTCGACAGTGTGTGCGGAATTTCAACAAAATCAGTGGGGATTGGTCAAAAATTGATTTGCATATTTTGATCAAAATATAAATAAAATTGATTCAATTTTAATCACATATTTTATTACAACAAACACAACAATACACAGTATTGTCGTGTGGGTTTGAAGAGTGAACCAGTATAACTGGTTGGTAGCCCATTGTTGTTGTGAGGAATGGTTAGTTTCATGTTTCTTAAGACGCCAATGTCTCTGGGCTTTAGTGAACATTCCACCAGACAAGAACAACCACCAGATATCCCATTTGATGACCTATGATATAGATTAATGCGTACTTTTGCTTTTTTGTACGTTTCTCATATTAAAATCAATCGTTCGAAAGACAGGACGATGGATTACGGACGTGGAATAGGATGAGGGCAAGAGCTAGGTTACGTAATTCTCTTTCTTTTATTGTATGATGATTAATTGACGTAAGAGTACTACGTGTTGTTGATTACTTCATAATTGGAATAACTATTGTTATGTTTAATTATGTTCTACGTACGATGATGGATGACAGAATAACGCTTATTACTATTGTTTAAACTGCTCGATTAGAACGCGCTTTAGATTTTTTTTTTATATTCAATGTATATAAATAATCCAACTGTATTTTTGTAATTTTATCATATATACATTTATCTATTGTAGTAGATTTGCAAGAGACGCGTAAGGAAGCTTGCAAACCGTGCAATTTTTATCTACTTTCAAATTATATATTTGTGCCCTTTGCATAACACTTATTTCTTATAAGATATGATATTTTATCATAATTAGTAATGTTGTGTTACGTTTTGAATGGTGAGTGAGCCAGTGTAACTATAGGCACAAGGGACATAACATCTTAGCTCCCAAGGTTGCTGGCGCATTGATTATACAAGGAATAATTAATTTTACAGTGCCAATGTCTATGGGCGGTGGTAACCATTTACCATCAGGAGACCCATTTGCTCGTCCTATTACTTATATAATAAAAATAAAATATATCTTAATGTCTTCGATATTTGCCGTCGTTAAAGTCCCAGTCATTTCGATCTTTATAAAATTTATTTAAGTCCTCAATAAAACTAGAATAAATGTAATTGTTCGTTTGTTTTTATAAATGCGCAAATAAGAAAACCTTTTATTTAGAAATGAAATTACAAGATACAATAATACATTTCTTTTGGAATTATTTCAAAAATGTCCTCGCAAATGACTCGAGGGAGAATTTAAAATTCTGTTGTCTTCTTGACTCAAATTACTGTTAAGTGTTTTACGTAGCTTTTAGCGTAATGGTGTCGTCCTTGAAATAATACTTAATAAGTGCTCAATCAAATTTAAAGCCGAAAATGTTTACACTGGCTGCTAAATATATTTCTACTGAAAAAAGTAAATGCTATTTTTATCATTTTCTACCAATTTTTGTTTTTATCTTAATTTTGTCGGGGTAGGTACTAACTACTCATCACATATTCTATCGCCAAGACTTAGTATTGTTGTGTCTTGATTTGAAGGATGACTGACCCAGTGTAACTATAGGCACAAAGAATATAACATCTTAGTTTACATGGTTGGCGACGCTTTGATTAGTAAGAATTTCTTATCTGTCTTACATATCTATGGCCAGTCTGCCTACCTATTTCATAAAAAAAAAACAACGGCGCATATATTATAATATATTTTTATAATTTATATCTAAGTACGAAGGAAATGAATAACTCTACTCAAATCGAATGTTTAAATTTTAAATAAAATCTCATTACTTATTGCTGTGTGTTTCAAAGTCTAATTATGTGTGTTTTATTTTCGAAACTTCTCTTTGGGCGTTGTTTTTAATTACAAACAGTAATTAATCGCCGTTGTGTTACATTATTCTATTCTAGGAAGTCTGCGATTAATCGTATAAATATTTTTATCTCAAAAATTGCTAAATATAAACATTATATTAAATCAAATGTATTCGTATATAACAAAGTTCATTTTGAAATAATATATACATATTTTGTTAATTTTGATAAAATAATATTAAATATTAATTGTTATATGTCCGGCTGTACCTTAAAGTAAACGAATTGTTTTCAATTCAGGCTAATGCTTGTAGGAGACGTAGGAGTAGTAGGTAAGCAAAATATGTTTGTAGTAAATGATTACTATGACGTATATGTAAAATTGATTTACGAAAACATATTCGAGTATATTAAGTTAACAGAATATACACTTCACAGTTCCTGTATTATAAAATTAATACGATAATATATATATTACTTATATTACGTTGGGTATTTCTGGCAGAGAATGAGCCACACCTTCTTTTATATGAGGATACTAAGGGATTTTTTGTTAAGCACATCTAATTCACAGCGTAATAATATAATTCCCATGGAGATTTGGTGTCACGCTGACCGTAAAATTGTAAGTAATATAAAAATACAAGTTTACACAATGCCTCAATAAATGGACATGATGATGAAGATTATTATCATAGTATTTTTTTTTTACAGAAACAATAAAATTAATCTTTATTAATAAACTTTCACAATCTAATAAATAAAATGTCAGTAGAAGCTCGCACCATAATATAAATAAAATTTCAAGTTACTTCTGGAAATAATGTCTCGATACAAAATATATAATACCAAAAATATGTCATTTCGTACATACATTGTTTATTTAATGATAAACGTTCTTCATGTAATTTAGAGGCTATATGAGGATTACCAAAGATGGACCAGTGGTCATACACGTAAACTGACCCGATTATTTTGGGTTCAAGCTCAGGCAAGTATAACTGAATTATTACAGGCTTTAATTATATTTATAATTGATTTCGTGTTAGGCGTTGAGAGAAAACATCGAGTCGAAACCTGCACGTGTGTCTTCATTCCAGCGTGAATATAGGTTGCAAATCTTCTCCTCAGTTGAAGAGTTGGGAGTTTATCAGCAATGGAACATTAACAACTGTATTGATACCATTAATATTTTTTTAATTTCGTATCTAATTTTACGGGCTAAGTAAATTATTTTTCAAAATATATGTATGTACCTACATAATTGACTCGGTGTTTAGAACAGATGTAATCGAGTGATTTGTTTGAATTGTATTTTATATCGTACTCAGATACCGTAATGACGTTTGAACACATGTAGACACAAAAGTAACAGGAAGACAGCAAGCAGTGGAGAATAGACGTTAAATAAACTTCAAGCTTCTTCTTACATAAAAGAGGAGGCCAAGCAGTGTTACCATTAGCTGATCATTATCTAAAGTGCCTAAGCCTGCAAGTTCCTTTAGATTCCATCGACTTCAGGTCATAATCTATACTTTATATTATAAATGTGAAAGTAACTCTGTCTGTCTATCTGTCATTCTTTCACTACCAAACCAAAGAACCGAATTTGATGAAATTTGGTATAAAGCAAAGTTAAACTCCAAGGAAGGACATAGGCTCTTTTTGCCTAACAAGTTTTACATAATTTTAAAGAATTTAATAAGATTAATTTTAACGTAGTACATTTACATAAATGTGCGTCGCAATGAATTCAAGAGTAAAATGATTACGAAACTTTTACCTAGACATATGCTAATTACCGGAATCGCTCCTGGTCACGCGTATCACAAGCGAGGTCGGTACATTGTTTAGCATAATTTTCTGTTATTACTTCAGTCTACATAATGTCATTGTCAGTATATCGTTACGAAACACCGCAACGTGAAATAAATGTATATACAAATATATACAGATGTAGTAAATTATTTACGCGCTATGATTGACAGTCGTTTATTCTGATTTCAATGTTAAAAAAAAAAAATGGCCGCCAAACTCAAAGACAAACGTTGTTGTTTGCCTTCTTTTCAGTTTAATTTTCATTTGATGCTGATCATTGTATTAAAAGATGTTAATTCATTTTATGTTCTCTCGCAGGCGAACTCGCGTGCAGAAACTAGTTATTCATGCATATATTTTATTTCATTTTGAATACCGGCTTATGTATATTACGAGATACGAGAACTAAAAAACTAAAAGCAGAAAGGAAAGGTTATTGACCCCAAACGTACAGCAAATATTGCATTAAATAAGTTTTAAAACTAATCTTGCAACAGACTTTTTCATTTAGTAAATTTGTCATATTCTCTTAAAACTTTCCGAGCTTAAGCATTAGGATTATCTCCCGTTACTGACATGTTAAGACTTGTCCTGTCAATTTCATTCCGAAGTTTTCCCTCCAAATACAAGTTCAATCTCCGGTTTAGTGTGATGTGTGACTAACTTTAGTACGTGTATACGAAGCATAGTATACTCATAGTTGCTCTATCGTTACACGTTCATAGTGCTATGAAGTTACTTGTATTTTTTCACAATGACATTATTATATGGAAGTTTTTTGTTAGATGCATCAAATGTTCCAACTCGCTTACTCAACGACGTACTAGCGGTTCCACGGTTTGTAGAAAAGTGTTGCATAAAGTCGATTTAGTCATTCAATAAAGTTTGAATAAAGAGGTCTTTCTAAATTTGAAAAAAAACAACAATTGACCCAGTAGAGTTTGTAAAGACCATTATGGTGCCAATCAAACATACATTTTTCCACGGCGAAACATGAATAAATTGTTATGTTCCAGTGAGAAGAGTGAGTAAGCCAGTATAACTACAAGCACAAGGAGTTAACATGCTATGCAACAGGATATTGACGAAGTTAAGCATGGCTTACACTTCTATCTTATATTTTGCTAAAGTGACTTGTCAGTACCATCAAAGAGTTCATTCGTCTGCCTTACTCAAATAAGTAGAAAAAACACATCTTATGATGGGATAAGGAGGGAAAACAAGGGTATCATGAGTTCAACGAGCGAGACGTCCTTATTAATTTATCTTCAAAGTAAAGGAAAAATAATTGTTTTGTTTGAATATTATCTCAATAAAAGAAATAATGACAAAATTACTTATTTGTCTTTAGCTATTATAAATGTATTGGAAGAATTATAACGTCGACAATAATTGTACGTAATGATAGAATTACTTTATTATTTTTTTAGTTCCATTCGACGAGACGAGCTAAGAAGATTCCGAGAAATAAATGTGTGAGTTCTGTGAAAACCATTTCATTTGTTATTGAGATTAGCGATCACACATAAAAACTTTATTGCCTTTTATAATGGTGAACTGAGGCGTATTGTTATATCGGGCGCATAAAAAATGGGATTATCAGCCACAAAGGGAACCGTTGTAGAAAGGAATTTGTATAAAATAAACTACACAGTTTCTACCTTTGGTTACCTAATTTTCTCCGCGATGGTAAGGCTTGTGTACACGAGCCCAATGACAAAATTAAAAACTAGTGTGGCAAAACTACATTACTTGGTAGGACACAAGTCTGTCTGGGCTGCAAATCATTCACTTATTATATAATACCGAACGTCAATACTTATTTAGCATTGTGTTTCGGTGTAAGATGAGTGAGCCAGTGTAACTACAGACACAAGGTACGTAACATCTAGATTACGAAGGTTGGTGGCGCATTGATGATGCGAGGAATGGCTAATATTATCTACAACGCCAATACCATTAGGTGGTTAATTTGTTCATCTGCCTATTTATAATATAAAAAAAAAGATATCATGGTTCTATAGACTGGTTTTCTGAAACGATCGGAAATGAACGAAGAACAAACGGAATGATGCAAGATCTAATCTAATAAAAATAATAATATAATAATAAACCCTTTATTTCGAAACTAGTCTATATACTGTTAGTAAGAAAATGTTTTCTTAAAAAATGAATGATCTGAAAGATGAGGTCGCAGCAGTGGGGCAGTGAGTAAAATGGTCGTAACTTCGATTTTTGAAGAGTTAGTTAAAATATGTCAGATTTTGATTTTCATTACCTTTGTTCTCTATACAGATTATTGTAAATATTATAATCGTTTATGCATTTAACTTATTTTTGGATACAGTTTATCTTATCTCTACGATAATAGATCATGGCACATGAAAAGGTATCATCTCATGTTCGATAAAAAAGGAAGAAAATTTTACTCACAATTGTAAACATAACATATTAATAGTAGTCTACTAGAATTATTTTAAGCCATAGCAATTAGTATTCATAATACACAATACTAAAATGTATAGCATTCCTATTTTTATTTTATGCATAGTTCATTTGATATATTAATTTTTTATTCTGTTGAACTAAAGATAAAAGTTTGGTAAGCATTGCAGTGCATGTCCTGTATTTTCGTTTTTGATAAAATAACGATCTACAATATGATAAATTACACTTACGCATGAAAATTGATCACGCGTGTATCTACAGTGTATCAGAGTGTGGAATATTCGCATCTTCCAATAAATACTCCTCAGTTTTTGATCGAGCCGCGATCTTGTAAAACAAAAGCTTGTAAATATTCAATTTAGTATTCAACAGCCTCCTTTCCTCTCAAGAATGATAGGTAAGACCTTATTTCACCAAGTTAAAGTGCGGTTTGAAACATGCGTGTCAAAATTTCGTCAGACCTATGTAGATTTTTTACTACATTATCCTTAACCACCGAGAACGAATTCAGTTATAAAAAATACGAAAACTGATGCATTCAGGATTGAACCCGCAATCTTCAGTTAAGATTCGTACGTTCTAACGACTGGGTCTACTCGGCACATATTTAGTTAAAATTATATTTTAACTGTAATATATAACATAGATTTGCATGTATTACAATATTATTCATCTATCTTTATATACACCTTGCGTATTGTTGTGTGTGTTCTTTCAAGTCTAAACCACATTTACATAAAGTTCGACGAGAATATTCTAAGCTCCATATAAAAGGTTACTGGAATATTTCCTTTTATATTATTTTCAATGTATGTACTTTAAAGAAATAAAATTGACAGTGCACTTTATAAAATGTTATGCAATTCTATACTTATTTTATTCTGAACTTGTAAGAGATTTATTTTTCAAAGAATCAAAGAGGGTTTAAAGTTTCAGTAATGTCTATGCTTGAACAAACTAAACTAATCATATATTTTTCTATGTATTACGTTACATTTCTCTCCGTCTCTTTCTAATACATAATACTATTTAAACTTATTTTTTGTTATAATTTTTTATTCACATGGGATTTTAATAATGATTGTATTCCTTTTCGTTGAATTGTTCTCAAACATTGTTAATAATATATATTAAGTAACACAAAAAAGTAGAGTAACAGCCTGTAAAATTCCCACTGCTGGGCTAAGGTCTCCTCTCCCTTTGAGGAGATGGTTTGGAACATTTCCGCCACGCTGCTCCAATGCGTGTTGGTAGATACACATGTGGCAGAGTTTCGTTGAAATTAGACACATGCAGGTTTCATCACGATGTTTTCCTTCACCGCCGAGCACGAGATGAATTAGAAACACAAATTAGGCACATGTAAAGTCAGTAATGCTAGCCTGGGTTGGAACCTGCAATCATCAGTTAAGATGCACGCGTTCTAACCACTGGGCCACATCGGTTCATTATCTACGTGTGTTAAATGTTACGGACTAGATATTTTATTTATTAATAAAAGAACTAGCATCGCTACAATGAAAAAATAAACAAAAATATGAGCAATCATTTAAAGGCTAGTAACAATACAATTAATAATGACACTATATTCAACATAAATGTTATTAATTAAGGTTCAAAATTGTATTTCAGTCATGATTAAAAAATATGAAATACATATATCATAATTGAATATAAACTATTTATATATCCGGACTATAAAAATTGAGAATACGCCTAAAAACAAAGTGTAGTGGCTAATGGTTGGTCACTATTTTTTTCGTGTGAGTTTTGGCGAGTGTCGTTTGTTTTAGTTCTTTTGTAGTGTGGCAGTCTATGTATATGTATAAATAATCTAGAACTGTAATTAATATTCGTATAACGTAATATGTAAAATGCGGTATCGACGGTATGTACTTATCATATTAATGTTATTTTGTTTTAAATTGATTACTAATTTTATAAATTCGTTGGTACCGCAAATCACTGTCGTAACACTGGTAATGCTAATAAAATTCTTTTCAATATCTCAATTCTAAATCATTTTAAATATTTATTTCTAAAAAGTACAACATTCCTTATTAGTACTGGTGTCAGGTGGGCTGTTAATTTAGAATTGTTATTCAACGATTTTGCGATTCAATTGAATTCACGATAACATCATAATTTATATAGTAGCTTAAATTAAATAATTCTTATGTAAATAAATTGAATAATATCACCTATACATAACACGTATATCATATGGATGGTCATGGGTATATTAAATCAGGTGGACTCATTATGTCAGACAACTTTTTAATCTCAATACTATCCTAATAATAAACAAGATTGTTTGAATAGACGAATCCATAGAACTCCTCCTCCCCCATAAACAAGTACTTAATCACAATTATATTGTATAAAGGAAACTAGCGCAAACTATCGTCAAGATTCGAATTGTATCCGATACGCTTAGTTTAACAAACGTTGTCCGTAGTTTCATCAGATAGTTTTTTCTCATGCGAGCCGTAGAAAATTGGTACTTTCAATCGCGACGCTTCAAATTATTTATTTTATTGTTGTTTTGCTTATATTTATTTTATATCTGTTTGCCATTGGGTATTTTTATCCTAGACGGATGGTTTCTAGAATGTTCCTCAAAAAAAAGAAGCCTAAAAATGTCACGGAATTTTTACGTTTCTGATTATGATTCAATTTTTGTAACTTCAATAATGACGAAATTCAATACATATTTTTTCCCCTTTTAACTAGAACACCTAGAGTGAATTTTCAAAGATCCTATCACTTATGTACGGAACACCTGTATAAAAAATTGAATGCTATCAGTTAGAACCACTGTGTGTAGTATATCAATCAGAGTGTCAGTGTTAGACTTTAACTAAATATATATTTTAGTGGCTACCCGTACCGACTGTGTAAAGAGCGATTTTTTTTTCTGAAACATATATTTGGAACCCGATCGTAGCGTTACTTACCGGCAAAATCTAAGCGTAGAGAGAAGTTAAAACCGTGAATATATTCATTACATCCTACAAAGATATTACAAGCTCTGTGTAGATGTAATGAATGTACCAAAATATTGCATTTTCTTGGTATCAATGGTATCACAATTTCCAGCGCCATAGCTTTATAATTAATATAATTCTCAAAAGAATTTTTGTCCTAAATGGCGTAAAGATAAGTAAAGATCTTGATTTTGATATCAAATTGAGAAGCGACAGGCAATATCTTTATTTCTTTAAATGAAATATTAGTACCGGGTTATAAATTTTAAAAAATAAATTGAACGGCATTAGTCGTTCTCAATTTAAAAATCGTATTCATATTGGCTACCAGTGGCGTAGCTATGCTAATGCAGCAAATATGTTCGCACGAGGCCCCTGATCGAAGGGGGCCCGGCGGGCCACAAATGATGCTTTTATTTCAAAATATTCGAGGAGGCTCTCACCAAAGTGTCCTAAGATTCGGCACATAATAATAATATTACGTACTAGGCAAAATAGTGTCTCCGTTTATTGGGGCAAGAAAAGGTTAGCAACGCCACTGTCAGGTACATTTCACCACATAAGATTGCCATGGGACATAACGTAACATATAATTATTTGACATGTATCTAATAATAAATTACAGATAGCATTTTCTTATATTCGATCCCATTAATATTTCATAAAAATGCAAATAGGAATGAAAAGGGTGTCCTCAGGGAATCCATTTCAAATTATATTCGGGAGTGAATTGTATCCTGAATCAATTCTACTTTTTATTGAATTCGAACAATATCGCGTTTATTCTAGAAAATTCGTTTGTGAATGGGACATGCGTATTGCTTTGTACCCAGTTTGAGCGATTCAGAATACTAACGCCCACCGCACATCGAAGAAATTTGTGGATAACTTTATTAGATTTTTGTGAACGCTGAAAGTATATCTGCTTAACTATTTATACTAATACAATAAAGTAAATTTTATTTAAGGACTTGTCACACATCATCAGGAAACGATATGTACCATCGTGTCTTCATTTAGGTTTAAAAGTTTGTGAGCCTAATTTATGCCCCCGTGTAATCAGGTAGATACTTTCGGACACGATTGTCCCTGCTGTCGGAACAACGTTGGCCGTGCCTGTTGACAAGGAAGTCTCAACAACATACTAAATTGAATCTGAGCTAAAGCATCGATTCCTACTTATTGAAACCAAAATTAATGGTTTATCTAACTAGTATGTATTTATAGGACAGATATAAAAAACAGTGACAAAACACCTTTCTAATAAATTGGTCCCAACTTCTGGTGGTCATAAGAAAGAACACTTCTGGGGCGTCTCAAAGAATGAGTAGAAAATAGTCGGTTAATAAAATTTATTACCTACTATGTTACTATTAGCTAGTATATTTTACTAATATATACAATTGTATATTAGTGATACAATAATAATGTTTCTCAATAATTATTCGGTACAATTCTCGCGCCACTTGCGTTACGTTGATCGTACTACCAAAAAATACCAAGAATTTACAACTGATTATGAGAACATTGTTATTGATCATATTAGAGTTAACGATGTGTATACATACGTAATAATACGTACAAAAATAAATAATAAGACAAAATGAAAGATTACGAATAACAAATATGTATCTCTAAAATATTTAGGATGAAAAACTAGGCGATTTGTCACAAGATACGACGCTGTCTCGTTAAAAATTTAGTAAATCATTACCAGCATTTTGGCCACTAGACCAACGAGGCAATGGTTTTAATAACTTTATTAATAATATTTGACAGTTGAACAAACAAAAGGTATATTTCTCAATCATTTCGGGATCATTCAGCCCCAAAAGTTTACGACAGTTTTCTAATTTACATTACATGTAAGGGCCAATGATTTTACTAAATAACAAATAACAATTTTACTTTGTATCATAACGATTAATTGAATAGGTACATACAAAGATTACTATAAGACTAGTGTTCGCCAAGTGGTTGAAATTGAAACATAATCATTGCTTAATGTCAAAACAGCTGATAGACTGAGGGGAAAAGATACTGGACTATTATATCATTTATATATATAATTAATTATTTAATTATATATATAAATATATTTCAATACACTCTTGTTAAATCTAGAGTGTTTAAATTAAAATAGGTGTATCCATGTTCTAGATTATGACCTATATTCTTAATATGCACGCATTGTCAATATTGTCTCCGTGTCCGGTATTACGGACCAAGGACAGTTCATACATTATGATCAATGCGATTAAGAGATTATCATCTTGATACTAACATCTGACTGGTTTGACCTTTTAGCGTAATTTATGACGTTGAATAATTTATTAGTAAGTGTTATTTGATACAAAGATACATGAATTATGAAACATAACGGCGATTGTAATGCGATTGTGGTATTTAATTTAAGATAGGATTTCAATTAAGACTGTCTTGTTGGTCTAAAGATTAAGTCTGCATTTACAGGTTCAAACTCTGTGGTCGGTTAGCAATTTGTTGGGGTTTATTGATATTAGCAGCTTAAACTTTGAAAGTTAGAAGTGTTAACAGAATTTTGCCTCGGTAGGCGTGCTAAGTCGTTGGTCATGCGGGTAAACTCTCTCCGTGACAGATTGCCATCCCACACATACTTGAGCACTATAAATTCTGGGTAGTTGGCTATTGTCCGGTCAGAATAGCTACCGTGATCGAATTCAGTCAGGTTCAGGACATAGCGGTTTTAATTATTAAATTGATAACTCAAAATAATAGAGAGTAATGTTACATGTATATACTTGTATATGTTTGTTATATTTTTGTACATTATTGTTTTGTTTTAATTTAACTTATTTTCGTAGACAAATAATTTAATTATTATCTATTACTGTTACATGTAAATATTTATTTAGTGTAATTAAAAATGAATAATAAATAAATGTCTATCTTATATTAAGTTTATGATTCTCTTAGGTTTAGCGAATTTATAATATATAGAGATGAAAATAGATTAAACCCTCAAATATTGTAATATTTCTAAATAAGTCTCAAAATATTTTTTTCTCGAAAAATGTTAAGACGTCTTTTAGCTGAATTTTTACTGGACATAAATAATACGAGTTTCGTAGTAATATTTTATAGCTAAACGGTAATTTGACATGTTGAAACGCGGTTTACCGGCGAAATGTATACTAAAGCAAATAGCGAAGTTCCGAACCTAATGGCTGGAGTTGTTATAACATGTTTGTGTTATTTTTTTTTCTTAATAAAATACGTTAAGAAATGTTCAATTTTAGTTACGTAACAGCCTGTATATCCCACTTTTGGGCGAAGGCCTACTTTCCCTCTGACTAGGCTTCATTCCGCCACGTTGCTCCAATACGGATTGGTGTTCATGTGGAAGATTTTCTTGCGAAGTTTTCCTTCACCGCCGAGCATGCGAAGAATTTTGATCACCCATTAACATAAAAATGCAGAGTTTCTTACCCAGATTTTTACCCAATTTTCGGTTAAGAATCACATACATGTTCTAGCAGCTGACCCATCTCAAGTTTATTTAGTTAAATAAATAAAAAATAATTCTGCTTTACGAAGTCGACCGAACGAACCGGTCGAAGGGCTTTGCACAATCAGTTAGTTACGAGTATTCTACCTTTTCGTATGTCCCTGTTCCAATTTTACGGAAAGGGTTCAGTGTGATTACAAGCCCGAGCAACGTTTAAATACTTCAGACCTCCCGAACTGCGCCTGCGCAGTTAGGGGGTTTACGGTGTATTGCTGCATATATTTCTTGAATCACTAAAGTCCAAATGCGATTATAGAATCATCAATTAGTGACCGAAAAGGCTATCTGTCTCATATTAATATAAAAAATGAAAACGTACTCTAGTTAAACGATACGATGTGGAGCTTAGTAAATAGATACTTTGTCAATATCGATATTATCTTATCTCGCTTAGTAATATTGTGATTAAGATAAATTTCACAAAAAGCACAATTTTTTCTCACCATAACACCAATGGTGCTTACTCGTTAATCATTAGTCACGGACATATTATGTAAATATTCAAAGTGTATCTCTTGATTTTCCAATTTAAACCATTCGATCGCTATCGCTGAGCAACCAGGTAGTTATTTTAGGTACTGTCAAAGATTATAAACCTTTATATGTTAAATTTAACATACATGTTTAAATAGTGTTGTCGTTAACGTGGACATTGTAAGGCGTGCTCTATAATTTACCACTGGAAGCGATACACTAATGCTACCAGGTGGCGCTTTGCAGAGTCTGTGTGACGAGCGGTCGTGCTTTCAGTTTAGTTACTGTATGTTGGCCACGACAATACCTGCCTAGGAACTGGTAAGCGTTCAGTTCCTTATTGAGTTTTATGATTATTTATGACTATTTGAAAATAAGCTTATTAAATAATATCTATAATAACGGTATTCTCTCATTTTGCACGATACCCACGTACGCTCACATTATGTCGTACGAAGACGCTTTATTCCATTTCTAACAAATTATCCTACCTATAAAATTCATTCAAAAACACATACAGCCATATAAAACTATACACATTTGCAAATTCGTTATTGGTGTACTTTAAGGCTTAATACTAAATATACAGTATTTTACCAGCAATATTTTTATATTTTTAAATTGGCAAACAGGTCACCGATGGTTAGTTAGATCACTATAGACATAGTAATCGTAAATGAGCTAATAATCTTGTGAATTTCCTTAACACTGTTAATTTAAGTAGCACAGTAAAAATAATTAATTCTTTTAATAATCAATTTAATAGTCAATCTACAATAAACTGTTACGCTATATTTGTCTATTTAAAAATATATATGTATATAAGTATATTAAGTGTCAGATAAAGATTTTTTGTCACCAGCACCAAACTGTTGTGCAGAATTAGGACTAAATTGGCTGTGGACGTGGATTGGTTCAAAATTTGTTTGCAACATATGAATTATAATAACTTAATAAACATAATATATATGTATATATGATATAGTGTAACTGATATCATATTTATTGTAGCTCAAAGTAGAGGTGTTATTATTTATTACCTTCTAGGTCTACATATATTATTGTTTAGCACTAAAATATTGTTTATCATATAATATTAACATATCTAGCTGACAAAATTAATCATAATATTGATGATACAATTTTATCTCCACTCGCACCCTCAGCAAATAACCTATCCTCTTTTGTTATGGAACAAACAGATTCTGATGAAATTGTTACTATTATAAAAGGCTTACGATCAAGTTCCACTACTGGTACATTTCATCAGTCATACTTAAAAGGTACTCACAAACTCTGGCACCTATCCTATGTCATATTTTTAATCAATGCTTCCACATGGGCATCTTTCCAAGATCATTCAAGAAGGCTATAGTAATTCCTATATTCAAAGGTGGAGATGTGAAATCCATAAATAATTACCGTCCTATTGCAATTTTAACAGCCTTATCGAAGGTTCTTGAACGTTTAGTTTATAAAAGACTTGTTTGCTATATCGAACAATATGATCTAATTTCTTCCCAACAATTTGGTTTTAGGAAAAACAAAAGTACAACAGACGCCGTCCATGAGCTATTTAAAAGCTTTGACAGCATTCCGAGACCTTACGAAAGCATTTGACACCGTTTCTATTCCTATACTCCTATCGAAACTTGAGAGACTAGGTGTTAGGAGTACTCAAAACAATTTTTTTCGCAGCTATCTTACTAATCGTTCTCAAATTACCAAAATCAGCAACCGTTTTAGTGATGAGCTGTCGATTTCTTACGGCGTTCCACAGGGTAGTATTTTGGGGCCAATTCTATTTCTTATTTATATAAATGACCTTTGTGGAATGCATATACCCAATGGACAAATTGTCTCCTTTGCTGACGATACCGCTATTACCTTCATCGGTAAATCTTGGCCTGAACTCCAAACTATAGCCCAGAATGGACTGAACTCCGTCATGCATTGCATCCACTCTCTGCACCTTACAATCAACGCTACAAAAACTAATTTCGTAACTTTCTCTATTCGTTAAAACTCTCAACCAAAAACTCCGGTATTCCTCAAACTTCACTCTTGTTCCAATAAAAACAACCCAAGCTGTCAATGTCCACCTATAAACTCTTCTGAAAAAATTAAATATCTTGGCATTGTTCTTGACAAGCATTTAAATTTTAAAGATCATATAGAGTTACTAACAGGCAGAGTGCGCAAATTAATTTATATTTTTAAAACACTAAGACATGTTGCTAATTTTTCAGTGTTTAAAAAAATGTATTATGCATTATGCCAATCTCTCATTGTATACTGCATCTCATGTTGGGGTGATGCACCAAAAACTACTATGAAACCCTTAGAAATTGCTCAACGTGCCATCTTAAAGGTGGCAACTTTTCGGCCACATCTCTATCCAACCAATCTGTTATACTCAAATTGTGGGGTTCTTACCGTAAGAAAATTATGCGTATTAAATTTAATTATATACCAACATAAGAGAATTCCCTACACTACTACTGACAAACGACGCAAAAATAACATTTGTTGCTTACACACTCCAAAATTTGTTTTCACTAAACGATTCGGTTATTACAAATTGCCACTAGCTCAGTGTAAAAAAATGGTATTTGCGTTCCTGCTTAAAAAGACGTACGATGAAACAGAAAAAAATATTACTTCTATAACCTAATTTCAACTGACCCACACATACTTACATGTCCGCACACGCACGGACACGCATATACAGTAACACGCACGAACACTCCCGCACCCACAAAAAAAAACAAAAAAAAATCACATCTCTTAATTATTACCTATTTTAATTTAATTAATTATTTACCTATAAACATTTTACATAAGATACGTTTTGTAATACCCAGGCGATAGATCTATAATGTATTTTAATTATCTCAACTTTCGGGGAGAGGACTGATTATCCTTAACACAAGCTATTTAATTTAGCCTAGCTAGGATACCTGTTTTTCTTTTGATGACCATATTATATTACACATTAAGTCTCTACTCATAGTGCAATCATGTAATAGTTTTATAGATGTTTTCTGTGTGAAATAAAGAATAAAGAATATTGTGCGTTTCGAAGTTGAATAATTGATGAAGCTCGGAGAGTAAAATGAAGTTCCACTGGACGTCACCAATAACTTGCAATTTTGGTAAACGTAAAAGTAAAATCTAAGAATGGACCACAGCATCACATCGTGTATTTTTTTATTTTCGTGGTTCCACACAGAATAAAGCCACATATTTTCACCACGTGAATTTTAAACGAATGCATACAGAACCAGTCTGAACTTCAAAATAAAATCATTGTTTTACACAGTAAGGGCTAGCCCTAAGGATTAAAAATGACTGCTTTGTTTGGTATTTTCACATGTCTGAAAAATATCTGTGGTTGGATAAAAAATGGAAAAAGTGAGTCGCGGATTTGATCACAAATAAAGCTATATTTATATATAAATAATATGTTTAACAAATAGTTACTTCTAGCTCTACTACTGTAAGTGTAGAGCGATATTATGAAATTATGTCTTATTGTATTAAAATCAATAAAAATATTACTTCTAGAAGAAATATCTATGAACAAATTCATCCATTGTAAGTAATCTTATTTAGATTTTACTGGTAGAGCTTTTCAATTTTTTTAAATTCTTGATTTTAATTTAGTTCAAAATATTGTTACGTTTTTCCTAATATGTTGTTTCAGAAAGTTGCGATCTAATTTTCATTTACATATAAGTTTATAAATGTTATTATATACATATAGATTGTAACTAGTTTTACGAGTCAATAAAAAAATAATATTACTCAATGGCTTAATAAAATATTACGACATACACAAATCAAATCAATACAACATCAGTTTACGTTGTAGTATTATTATAAAAATATACCAAGGTTTAATTTTAGTCCGATTTATACAAATATAACAAGGTTTTATTGATTTTCTAAGTCAGGTCACGAGGGAGTGATCGTGATAGTGATTAATAGAACCGCCATGACATGAGAAAATCAAAACCAACGCCTGCTGTCGGTAAATCGTAAAAAAAGTAAGTCGTAACCTATTTCATTTAATGCCTCAATTATATAATGAAACATTAAAAAATCTATTAATAGTATTTGTTTAATATGGCCCAATAAATGAGGTTTTATTTGATAAGCTGCTCAGCTCAAGACCGATAATATATTTCGTAACAGAGTAAAAGAGTTAATATACCTATTAATATTAAAGTAATAATAATGTCTTTCTGACTGAATTACGGTCACGATGACTGAGTTTAAGTGTTTACCTTCCATAGAAGATGTATTACACACACAGGTTGTAGTAGGTGCCTCACACTTCTATACTCCAATAAGCTGGTCATCGATGATCAAGCGAGGTTCAGGGAGAAAGGCTTCAAGAGATTTCCGAGACACAGGAGCATTAACACCTGATAAGTTCGGAACAAAAACAAAATTAACTTTAACTCTGACCTCCGAATCAGAAGCCGTATAAGTTTGCCACTAGACCAATGAGGCAGTGTCCGTCGTTTTACACGTAACATGAATTTATATGTTTTGTATGTACGGAAAAATATTAATGTTTTTATGAGAAAATGTGATTCTCATACAATTGGTACAAACACAATCTTGTTACTCCTGTTACTCGACTGCATAGAGTCAGTAACTCTTTTGTGGGGCAATGTATACGCTTCTACAACAGGATCCCAGAAAGCGTTCAAAATGCTTCTGTTGCCATATAAAAAAAAAATGTTAAGCAACGCTTGTGTGCGAAAGGTTACTATACAATTAGTGAGTTTATGTTTAATAGTACACCTTGGGAATGAAACGATCGCCTCCTGGCTGTTTCTATTCATATACAATTATGTATGTATTTAATTTGACAAAAAAAAAATTCTAACGCCGGTTCTTCTCAGGTCAGGGTGTACCTTTTTCCGAACCGGTGGTAGTGTTTAATTTGACCATCAATAAGAAAGTGTAATGCTTCTATGTTGAATAAAGGGATTTGAGTTTGAGTTGAGTTTGAGTATACATGTGAGGGTATATCAAGGGACACTAAACAAACACCTTGCTTAAATATGCTGACTGAGCGTTCATTTCGCTACGGTTATATTTGCTGAGCGGCACCGTAACTGGTATTAAACTAGATTAACAAAAATAATCCAAGACGGCTTCGAGGTTTCAAAGATAAGTATTCATTGTTCTAGTGTATGAAGGGTTCATTGAACGGTATATACTAAGCTTAAACTGTTCCATGCTACTTATCTAGATTTGACATATCAGTTCTACTCGAATATTCAAAATAAAACAAACTTAAGTCACAAGTATATTCGATATTCTTTTTTGTGAAATGCATATATTTACTTTGAAATGAAACAAGTCGCTTTGCGGTATCCGTACGCTTAAACGGACGGATTTCAATCATCAATAAATAGAGTGATCCAAGAAGAAGTTTTGTATATATAATAAATGCATTTTATAGTAGAGAAAAGATTAGAATTTAAAGTTTCCTAATCGGAAAATACCTTTATATTTCTTCAATCTGAGTCTTAAGTATTGATCTTTATTATACTCGCGTGAAGGCGGGTAGCTAGTGCGTATATGTATGATGTTTATTTTATTCTAAAAAACTTACCTTCAATTTCATTTACTAAGTATTTCGTTTTTGTTTTTTTTACCTGTGTATGAGAGGGTGGGATGAAAGCTACCCCTATTCCAAATTTCATTCAAATCTGACCACTTTTGGTCACATTATTATAGATAATTATATTTTATTCGCGTGTTTGAATAACAATCATCCATACATACAAACTTTCAAATTTATAATATCACTTAATACAACCAATAAAAAGGGTTAGGCCAATAAAACATTATTGGGTTCTTATATAAATAAAATCTCCGAAAGTTTGAGTTCCTCGGAAAGTCCGTAAAACATTGAAGCGAGAAATGATTCAAGACTGCAATAAAAAATCAATTTCTTATAAGACCTTTTGGTGTAAATACAATGGCTCACTCAACTTTGAAACCACAATATCGCAATACATAGTATCAATGTATGGCAGTAGAACAACTAATTAGTATTCACATACAAGACTACACCTCATCATTAGGAAAAGGCGAAATACGAAACTCCGATAACTAACTGATAACGACGTCCGATCCATAAAAATACAAGTATTATGATTAGACAATGAGTGATCGATAGGCCGAGCTGTTGACTGTAATTTGATCTTATTTTTTTCGTTACAGGGAGGTATCTGATGGTAACAAATATGCACATTTCTTTAGACCGGCTATGGGATCTAAGATAATCTTTTATTGTGTTTTTTATAGCATGTGTAGGTTGAAGCGTACTGTTAAAGCGTCATCGGATAAGTACTTATAGACATCGGTGCCTTGTCTGTCAATGCATCACCAATTTTGTTAACTGAGATGTGATCTCTCTTGTTACGTTGGCTCACTCATCCTTCAACCCGAAACACAATAATCCCAAGTGTTGGTGGTAGAATATACCAAGCGTGCGGTACCTACACAGGCGGGCTTGCGCAAAGCCCACCAGCGTTAAATTTGTGAAATATTAGCTCTAAAATCAAATCTTATTTACAATAATATCAAATGACGTGGTCTTTAACAGGAGTTTATAAGGGCATTACTTATGTTTATTATTTCTATAACGTTAAAGAAAATATTGTGAGGAAACCTGCCTATGTGGGACGAAATGTTGGTCATAGCATATGATACACACACTAAATAACCATGGAGAAGTTTCAAACTGTCCTTAACGGGAGAGACCTGCTTAGATGTGAAATATTTCTTAACAGGGTAGTTACTAGTAATTTTGTCTTGTTTTTTCCAAATGTAATATTTACTGTAATTTAAAATATCAAGTACTGTTATTGTATTCTCAGTTACGCGCAGTAGCGTATTTAACTATCCGTAACGAAATGAATGCAATTGGAGGTCGCTAGTTGCATTTCCTCCTTCCTAAACATGGTTCCGTGGAGAAAAACAAAATTATCTCGGAAAAAACAAGAAGGGCCATGAAGGTCGTAAACAACATAATAACAAATTGCTTCCCGTTCCAACAAAATAAACAAGTTCTTTTGCAGTTCTAAAACTATGGAAGCAAGCTTTAATAAATAAACATTTCATTATTTACAAGTACGGAGTTAAATTTAACAAGTCCCTTTAAATAAATGAAGTGAAATAAGCTCTAAGCCCTCTTCTACTTAAAAATTGTAGAAGTATTTGCCCAGGAGTAGGACATTACATTACATTAATAGCCTGTAAATTTCCCACTGCTGGGCCTTCTCTTCCTTTTAGGAGAAGGCTTGGACCATATTCCAACACGCTGCTCTAATGCGGGTTGGTGGATATACATGTGACAAAATTTCGTTGAAATTAGACACATGCAGGTTTCCTCACGATGTTTTTCTTCACCGCCGAGCACGAGATGAATTATAAACACAAATTAAGCACATGAAAAAGGTGCTTGCCTTGTATTGAACCCGCAATCATCGGTCAAGATGCACGCGTTCTAACCACTGGGCCATCTCGGCTCTCAGGTACTCCTGATATTTACAGGTATTTATGTTACTTTTATTAATAATGATAATAAATTCGTGCTGAATTCAGCCAAGGCCGTTCATATCAAAGGAGATTATCCAAGTGTGCACTACACAGGACATATCATAAAGCACAAGCTCAGGTGCACTCTGAATTACTTTACTGCCACAATCTCATGGAATGGCAAATCCACCCCGACCGGAAGGAGTTCAGGCGGAGTACCAGCGGCGAATTTTCAGACTCCGGATTACTACTGAGAATATTTCGACGGAAAACCAAGTAACTTTATATCAGCCTGACGTTGAGTTTGAACTTTGAAAATTTGGATATACACATGGCCTTATACTTTGACTGTTTATATGGGCAGTCGAAGTATGAATGCTATTATATATATATGTATTGATATTTTAAGTACTTATTAGTAGAACAAATAGTACGTTTCTATTAAAAAGTTTTGCCGTTCCTTCGTACATATTCCATACAAACTAGAACAAAACAAACATCTTTGTATAGAGAAGTTTTCGTCTCGCTACGAGTACGTAACTGTTTACATTCGCTTGTAGCACGATTTATCAACTAGCTATGTAACAAGTTGTTTTATCGCTGTTTTTACGTAAAATGTACCGTAATTGTGCTTGCAATCGCTGTAATCTTAAATCGTTAAGTTTAATAAAAGACGAAATTGAACGAAAATCTTAATTTGGAACAAAAACAGATATTCCAGACACAAAAAAAATCTTAATTCAATATTCAATCATAAAAAAATTAGACAGTAATGATGTATCAGGAAAATTTTGACAAATTGTTGTACGATACATTGACAAATTGATTTGTTTTTCTTTGTAACTAAAAATTACTGTGAAAATTGCTTCTTAAGGATCACTACATTATAAAATAATAGTCTTTATATTTTTTCAAAGAATGCAGATAGATTTGCCCAGAGACAAAGAGGTCCACTGGAAATAATATGTTAATATTTTTATTATAATATAAGATCGCGGGTACATATTCGCCGAAGCAATAGCGTTGCTTCGGCGAATATGTGGTGTTCGGTGATGTGTCCATCAACCAGCCCTGGAGTAGCGTGGTGGGCTAACCATTACTGGAGCAATGTGATTGAATAAGATCCAAAACTCCTCAAGGAGGCCTTTTATTAAGTGCGGAAAATAATTAGTTTATTACATCAAAACATATTACTGTAAAACGAAATTTATCTCTATCTGTCTATCTGAACGTATCATATAATGCAAATATTCATAGGTTTTGAATAAATTGGCTAAAATATATCGGTCTGTTTCGAAGATGTTGGCGAAAAGCATGCCGGCGTTACGCCGTGTAAGCTTTTATAATATGTATTATAAACGTTTTTTGTATACCCTCATTCCACCCGTGTAAAGCCGGGATGAATAGCTAGTTAGAGATAAAAAGATGATTTATAATTTGAAAATCATAAAACTCTACACGGCCGGATTTAAACTCGCGCTTACCCGGGTATATTTATTTAATAGTTTATTGCACAGCGCAACAAAATATGCATATTGTTTAAAAGCTGGTTTAATGCTAAAAGCATTTTCTACCAGGCAACCTTAGGAAGTGTAGGAGAGAACGTTTATTACTTAATAGGCGTGCAAAAGAATAATAAATGATTTCAGAGAGAAGTAATTTATTCATACGTACAAATACAGATACAAAAAAAAAGAGACGTCGTCGTCGTTGCCATCGCTACTTATTATGTATTACTGACTGACTCATAATATATGTCGAGAGCCGAGATGGCCCAGTAGTTAGAATGTATTCAGGCAAGTACCATTGAATTTTCATGCGCTTAATTTAGTTTATAATTCTTCTCGTGATCGGCGGTGAAGAAAAACATCGTGAGGAAACCTGCAAGTATATTATTTCAACAACATTCTGCCACATGCGTATCCACCAATCCGTGTTGGAGCAGCGTAGTGATGGGAGAGGAGGCCTTAGCCTCAAATTTTCAGACTGTTACTGTTCTGTTCTGTGTTACATAAAATATAATATGAACAACGTTTGAGAATAATTTCATTTATTTTCATTGAATTAATGAAAATAAATAAAATTGTTATTAAAATTCCATGTGAATTAAAGATTTGAAAACCCTAAATAATAGATACAGACGGAGAGAAACAGAAAGAAAGGTGGAGGGAGCAAAACGCTTTCTCCATACATGACGATTTCCTCCATTTCGCTTTACAAGTAGGCTGCAGAACAGAAATTCGTTCCAAAAATATAAATATTTATACCTTTTAGATGATATTTATTTGGTACTAGAGCGAGTACTTATATTCGCGCCGTCAGAATTACCATACTACGTTTACATATATAATTTGCTACTAATGTTGAGAACTAAGATGTCACGACTCTTGGTTACACTGTCTTTCACCCTTCCAATCGGACCACAACAACATTAAATATATTTGTAATATCCGTCGATATATTGCTCAGACTTCCGATTATCCTGTCCACTTTAAAAATACGTATAAATTGAGTTCGACATCTATATTCTATATATATATAATAAAATCGTAACTGATCGAAATCTGTACATGAAAGAGATTTGAGAAAAAATATTACTGAGGGTATTATCTATGAACTCAATAGATCACATAAATATGATTTTTAGAATTTTTGTCTGTTTCTCTGTTCGTTTGAATGCGGTTTTCACTTATGTACTGTATTAACCTTCGGGTAACATTAAGCGTTTGTTTTATTAAAATCCGGAAGTAATGGAACCACGGCTGATGAGATTAAAACGTTTTTAAAGAGTTCTAGTGATTCACGCGAACGGAATCGCGGGCACCAGCAAGTATTGAATATGAATAATAAATAATATGATAACATTTTCGTTACTAATTTAATTTGGAATGTTACCTATTTGACCGTCTTGACGTTAATATATCCGTTTTAATCATTCCATAAATATTAATGAGGCTGTCAAACTTACCTAAGTTTTGTAAGGGATACGCGTAATATTATTACTGGCCTAGTTGATAAACCTTAGATATATTATAAGTACTTATAACTCGAATAATTTCAAACTCATTTAAAATTAATAATAACATAATTTGAGATTATCGAAACATAAAGGATAATTAATTAAAATTAAGTTTTTTTTTAATCATTATTGAAAAAATATATATAAATATTATTTTATTTTTTTACGATTATTATTTTTTTCAAAAGTATAACAAATCACCCGCATTAAATTAGTTATTTTTTTATATGTAATAAAATGTTATTAAAGCTTAGTTATTGAATGACAAATAATAATATAATATGATATAAAATGAAAAAAAAATTAAGTAACTACATACATTTCTGAATCTTCGTGTTACAGGATTGAGTTGAATGTAAATCAAGGGCAACCAAACAAAGCAATCAAACTTTACAAGCCAACGGCTCGGAAGAACTAGCAAGAAACTCGAAATTTATCAA
Organism: Vanessa tameamea; assembly: GCF_037043105.1. NCBI lineage: Eukaryota > Metazoa > Arthropoda > Insecta > Lepidoptera > Nymphalidae > Vanessa > Vanessa tameamea. The sequence continues at coordinate 9,648,939 of NC_087316.1, forward strand.
ATAACTGTAAAGTCGTCTTTTGACATGGAGTCAGATTAGTTCATAACACTAGGCAATTAGAAATTAATACTGTGTTTTAAGTTTCTTATTAATAATGGCATAAAAGTTCATCCATTTCTCAGCAAACATGGTTATGAATCGAAAGGGTTTTTCATTTTAATCCCAAAGATGTGTCAACGTATAGTTTAGATTAAAAACAGACTGATAATATGAAATGAATTATTGTTTTATACTATTTAATACAATATCATACAGGCAAGGACTTTTATGGTAAAGAAAAATGTTTTATCAACCTCACGTAAAATTACTCTACAATTTACAAAAATATATATTAGATACAAAAACATATTTCAGATACAAGTGACTAAATAATTTATCGAAACAATAATGTTATACAATACAACATGTTTACTATGTAGGCAATTGTTTAAGCCAGCTATCGGCTATAAAGGATTCGGTTGTCATAAATAATAATTTGTGACCCTCAAATGCCTCAGTTTGCCCGAAGTTTCTATTTGAAGCAGTGATTTCTGCATCTAATTTGTTAGTTTAGGACCCGGTCTATCGATGCGGACTTTGGAAGATTTTCTCAAAGACAAGATTTGGAGGACTTTGTAAACCACGATGTTAGTCGAGTGAGAAATTATTAAGTCACTTTCGGTATAAATAGGCCTTTATTAAAGCGTACGAAGTTTTGTATTGTCAATTTGAATAAAATGTTAATAAACAGCGTTACCGAATGTTTACGAAATGAAGCGTGACGCTTGATACTCTTAATGAACAAAGTGTTCAGATGCGATTTGGGATAGTGGATAAAGTACTTGAAACAACGATCACGAGTATAAATCTGGGTCAGCGCCACTAAGTTCTCGTGTGTTTAATTTTATTTATAATACGTTTGTTCGGTGTTATAAAAACCACCGTTAGAAAACCTGCATGTTGAATAAAATTGTGCCACATATGAAGTGGTGGAATTCATTTTTAATTTTCTATTGGTTATTTATTTATAGGCGTTAGAATTATTTTAAATTAGCCATTCATCGATAATGGTACCTAAAGGTATGAACTTAATCCACCACGATGCTCCAAAGCAAGTTCGTACATACACATAGCACATTTTCTTCGGCACGGTGCAGATTTACTGGTGATGTTTCCCGAGCACGAGATAATTTTTAAACACAAATTAAGCACATGCGAATACTATGATATGATTCCGTGGGTTTGAAATTGGAATTATCGGTCAAATTCATGTTTAACTAATGCGTCATCAGGGCTCTTTACAAAAAATATAACATTTAAATATGGTAAACAAAAAATAAAAATAAACATTATGATTTATTACAATAAGATATTGTAACCATTTCTGTACCATTAAGATAAAATAAGATAAATCTTCTTTGTTTCATGGAAACAATGAACTTTACATCGATATGTTGATTTATTAATCAGAGCTTACAACAATGGAATCATTGCGGACCCAATTAGGTTGTGTAAAGTAAATATTTGAAAGTCTTCGTTCGTTAAATATTTATAATCGAACGGTAACCACTATAATTCACCCTCCCCCAGCCAATTCCTAACGGAAGCGTTTTACCGAGAAACATTTACATTTGAGTTTTATTTTCTTTTCTTCTAGTAACCATAAAAAGGTTTGAAAATTGTCTGTTATAGTAAATAGCACCATCGAAATAGATATTAGCACTATGAATGTCATTTGGATTGTAGGAATGCGCCGCCAACTGACCAATATTGACCTTGGCAGCTCAAGCAAGACAAGCCAGCTGATACATTGATTAAAACTAAACCAATATAAAGACAGAATTATTCGAAAGTTTTTGTTTAATATAATTTAATTTTTTTAATGATAACATCCAACGCCATTTATACCCAGGAAAAAAAATCAAACAGATTGACAAACAGAGTTGTAACGGGCAGTGTCTATTTGTATATATTTAGATACTAAGAAATTACGATTTAGATTTTTTAAAAAATCAAAAATGTAATATATTCGTGAGCCGAGAGAGACAGATATTCAGAGCCACTTTCAAATTCATAATATCTTCATGGATTTGCCTCTACTCGTTTTGGCACATTAAGCATCGTAGCCAACTGTGACCTACCGGTATCGCTTGACTAGTTGCGTCATGAGCGGTTTGACTATTAGTTGACGTGCATCAATAGAGCGATCATTTTAGCCATTGTCAAACTTTATACAGCACAAGTGCGATGCTAATTGAATAATTAAATATGGATATGTTACACGTGACTAAATTGAATTGGAAGCAGATTTCATTCAATTTTGATTACTATTTCATATTGTATATAAAATTTGTGTATCTATACTAATATTGTAAATGCGTGAGTAACTTTTTCATACACTCATCGTACGTGAAAATCAAACACATGACAGAAAATAAACTATATTAGATATCTCTCACTCGAATGTTACAAGAAGAAACTTTGAAATATAATTGACCTTGGATTTTAACTTTCATCATTCTCAAAGAGAAAAGAAGAAAAAAAGCATATTTATTAAAGATTAAATCAGACTTAATCTTTCTGTTTTAATTGAATATATGTATGTATATGTCCTTGGAGCTAAACTACTACTTTGTACAATATCCGGATTGAAGGATGAGTAAGCTAGTGTATAAGTAAAATGAAAAATAACATCTTAGTTCCCAAACATTGACGATGTAAGAATTGTGTAATTGTACCTACAGGACAAAAAAACTAGCTGATACTTCGCGAACATTAGACTAAATTCTTATTCCAAACGTTGGTAGCAAATAATTGGTCCCAATACCAACGTTTAAAAGTGGACACCACTTACCAACAGGCGTTCCATTTTCCTGCTTGCCTTTCCATATTGAGTAAAAAAAAAATATTACTCATATATACATGATAATACTAAATAAATGCTAGAGCATCATTGAATCTGATATCTCCCTAGTTTATATGTCAGTCTATAATGAATAGTAGCACTTAATCACTTTCAATTGTTCTATTCCAACACATAATTTGGCACGCGGCCGCAGTCGCTCTGCACAAAACGCTGATATGTGGTTGAAGCGACAGTCCAAATGATCACCACTGTGTTCTGCAGCTCACAGTATTAATAATAAATTAGTTAATGTGGTGTTTTAATAATGTTTCAAAATAATAATCCTAACTAATATCATTAATACGAACGAGTTTGTTTATTAAGATATTACGGTGAGTACTAATATAGTATACTAATAGAGTATAGGATACCTAAGAACCCCCCCCCCCTATGTGGGTGACTGAATTTCATAAAAATATATCAATATTAGCATAGTAGGGTGTTAAATTTTTTTTTTTTAAATTGTGTCTCTATCACCTTAGGACTATTGGAGCGATTGTCTAATTATAAAAAAAATAAAATTCATTATATTGAAAATAAAAATATAGATAATAAAAGAGCTTCGAGATAGTATTTGTTGACTTTTACAGGGTAACAGTAAAATAATCCTAATATAGGTTTATCTTATAATATTATTTTTCTAAATATTATCCTATACATCTCGTGTATTTTTGTTGAGTTCTAAGCAGTAGTATCTATTAACATTATTTTATACAATGTAAACTGATTATTTAATAATGTTTGTATACCTATTTGAATAGAGTATACATTGAGTTTCATTTATCTCATGTAGTAGAACAAGAAAACATTTTTTCATCTTTTGATTAAGTAAATAGATTATTATTATATATAAGTTTGCCTAGCGAAGCAAACGTGTTACAGATAATAATTTAATATAACTCGTTAACTGACAAGGAATGATTAAATCGTGTTCATGTTCAACAAAGAGGGTTCGTTATTAAGTTAAAATATAATTTAACTGTCAGTCCGTATAGAAATCACAGAGCTACACAAAGATAAAGCTCATTAAAACATTAAGTTGTTGTGCCGGCTCTCTCCGAGTCGTGTACAGGACTAAGTGGATAAAGTTCTAAGCCGAGATCTCGGGAGTTTCTTATAGTTAACTATTTATGGAAGGTGTTTTTTAATCTCTTTTGTGTTCTGTTCATAGATGTTTTTAAGATTTAATGATGAAAGACTTCTAGTAATTCTAGTAGCAACGTTTTGTTAGTGTTTTTGTGTGGATGTATTATCTTTTTTTTTAATATGTCTAATTAAAGTTCTAAAACCGACGATTGTTGAGCCAAAAAATAAAATTAAAACAAGTTCCAGCGTAATATTTCAACTATAATATAATATTACTATGTAAATTATGCTAATCTTGCATAAATAAACTAACTTTTTAACAGGATTTTAATTAATTCCTATCTCTTAGTAGACTAGATGGTTCAGTAGGTACACGCGAATTTTAGGTAAAGATTAGCGGGTTCAAATTCAAACATAGATAGACTGGCGAGGAAAACTGCATGTAGTAGATGAAAATCTGCCACATAGGATCCCCTACTACGTAATTGCCCTGCGGGGTGGAATAATCTCTAAATTCTTTACTCAAAATGATAGAGTTTGTGAATAAATTAAATTTCGCAAATAATTCCTAGCGACTGTGATGTAATATCTAGTAAAGTATTTTTTTTAAATACAAAGATTAATTTAAAGCTTATTCATTTATGTTTGATTAGCTTATTCTAATTTTTCAGTTATATTACAGGCGATATTCGAACATTACTAAAACTACGGCTACTATGGCTTCATAATAATATAGGCGACAATTTATAATTTCATTATAAATAATTTATCCTGTTTTATTTACTAATCTAAATCTTAAACGAATGAAGAAGTCATTAAAAAATATTTTATGAAGAAAAAATGTTCCCAGGAAAAAAGTTCAAAAATATTCAATTGTAAAATTTAAAAGAATTGTTGTGGTTCGTTTGTTTGCTAAAGTATATTATAAACTAACGAATTTTAGACGATTGCATATGCATGTTAAATAAAAAAATAATGATTTTGAATGAACATTAAGATGGAAAAAAACCCGCTGAGCTTGTTTCGCTGATCTAGAAACGCGGTAGCGTCAAGCCAAGTTCATCTCACGTCCGAGGTGTCAATAAGCTTCTATATTTAATTAAGATTTTGACTTTAACTTTGATACTTCTTAAATACATGAAAATAATATTGAGAAAATTCTCAATTTAAGTATCTACAAAGTTTGGCTAAACGAAGAATCCCAAAACCCCATAGTGTAGTTGGTTCAATTAATCTTGCTACTTTGGCCTATGGAGGTTTCTTATCGAGGTTCACAAGGCCGCTGCGCTTCGCAACATCGCGACAATGATAGATCGAGGAGACTTGATGAATTGCCGTTGTTTTTATCGAAACTAAGGAGAATAGAACGATAGTATAAAAAAATATTGTTTACTGTTTCGTTTCACGTTACGTTTTTTAAGAAAATTGTCCACAGCCATTCAATCGAATTTAAAAAAATCACGAATTTTATAATTAAATATAATAAGTTATTTTATATTTATTATTAAATATATTAAGTTATAATTATTAGTTACAAATAACGTAAAACAAATAACGTTATTTGTTTTACGTTATTTTGGTAACGTGATTGTCCCAATTTTATTAAATTATTCTTAGCATATTGTTTAAATACAGAACGAGGGATATCTTAGAAGGCGATTCAAATTAGGGCAAGTATCTCAACTATTGGAATTTGTTCACCTCAATTGAACCCTGTTACATGAAAAGCTGCTTATAAGGGTCCTGCTTGAATATAGAATATTTTTATAATATCAGTTCACGAAGAAAATCGTCGTTTGAATTATGTACATTTAAGGATTTGCAGAACATCATGTTAACACTAAGAAAAGCTAAGATGGTTGATCTCATCTCATTTCTCAGACAATGTTGTACGCTTTTACAACATGATCCCCGAAAACGTTCAAAAATATTCAATAGAAAAATTTTAAATGACCGTTATGGATTTTGCTAAAGTATATTATAAAACTAATGATTTTTTAGACGATTGCATGAAACCATCCTGTGAATGAAACGATTGCTATATCAAATAAAAAAAAATGATTTTGAATAAAATTTGACATATAAAAAACCCCGCTGAATTTCTTTCGCGAGTTCTTCTCACGTCTGAGTTGTTTATTTCCGTAACGGTAGATTTATGAAAATCCATAACTACATTTAAAGCTTCTATTTTAAATAAAGATTTTTACTTTAGATACTTTTTAAATACATAAAAAATAACATGTCTCCAAGAGAAATCATATTTTTTAGATATACGTAACTATTATACTATTCAGTTAGAGCGCATCGAATATTCTCGTTTAAATTTCGAACATCGGAATACGTAAACAGACACTTCAATGAAATTCGAATGAATTGATGGAAAATGAGAATATTTTTATCGCTTATCTTGTTAACACTGTCGAAATTGTCCCGAGATTGATGCGAGGTCGCTTTGTTTGACTCGCGACATTATTCTAACAATATATCATGGTATTCCACATGTTGGATTGGCATTGGTGTAATAAGGATCAACATTAAAAAAAAATACAAGCATTAACGTTCTAAAAAAAATATTGTGTCTAGGAACCTTTGCATGTGGTAGGTACGCAGAACAATTCTCCAAAGTTTCATCACAACGGATCGGAATCGGACAAACATACAAATATATTTCTTTATTTATCTAGTAAATATCCTGATACTAGATAGTAAGAGCGTTATAAATTATGCTTGTATGTAAGCCATGTTATCATAAAAGTACAATTAACCATTGAGAAATATTACGTAATTCGTTAACATTTCTTGGCCGCACCTTCTGCATAAATTAGTTTAGATATGGCGCATGAGAGTGTCTATTCCATATATATTAGGCCATTATGTCTATATGCTAATATGCCTCTAATGGGTTCTGTCACCATTTGATTTGTAATAAAATATTTGAGGTAATTATTGTGACGCCGCAGTATTCCTATCCTCAATGATGGATCGGTTGATCTCATGCGCACATACGATATATGCAGACGTATATTCGTATACGTCCACAAAAGCTTGAGACAAGAGTTAATACTAACATTCTTTTATATTATTACACTACACATAACTGTATTTTCAGAATATATATTAATAAATATAAATTGAAGAAATTAAATGTAAAATAGATCGTGTAAATTTAACAGTAAAGCCATGATACAATGTACTGTATTATTATGACAGGCTGGACGCTAATAATAATTTCTTAAAAAGATAAGAAATATTATATAATTCATTTGAAGTTTATACGATCTGATCTCGGCTTATCACGGACTTCGTACCAAGCGTTACGGAGTTTGATTGGATTTACCAACCTATATATATTTATGTATATAAAGGATTTAGACGAACTCGTTCCATCGATCGGAATAAACAGAATTATAAGAGAGTAAAATATGTTTGATAATAATAATATAGTTCTACGAATAAATAATAATGACTTTAACTTGGTTTATTAATAAAGTTAAAGTCATAGAAAAAAAAATTATAAGTAAGACTTATTATTCAGTAGAAGACTGTATATCGATAATGAACAGCATGGAGGTAGTATTCGTTGTTTTTTTGCAGAATAAATAATTAATTTAATTATTTAACACATCTACATTAGTAGGGAGAGAGGAGGGACACGCGGCTGAAGCCACGGGCGGAGACTAATCTATACTTAATATTATAAATTCGAAAGTAACTCTGCCTGTCTGTCTGTTGCTCTATCACGGCTAAACCATTGAACAGAATTTGATGAAATTAGGTATTAAGCAATTTTGATCACCAATGAAGGATAGGCTTACTCTCTCCTAAGCATAACATTTAACGATCAACCCTTAAAACGCGAGCGTACCCCCGATCGACAACTAGTTCTTTATAAATGTTTAATATAAATTTCAGGCATTTCACGATCCTGTACACCGATGAGTTTCTCATATTATGCATTATGAAATTTACAAAGTTGAAGTGACATGACGAACAATTTTATTAATTAAGGTACGAGTAATGTAAAACGTGGAAACATGAAATAGTTTGCTAAAATGAGCAATTTATTTTTCATCCTCTCTTTCTATTTCAGTCATTTTGATCCTTATTAGCAACGCTATCTTCAATACTACAGTTGATATGGTTACGTGTTTTTTTATAATTGGGGTTTGATAAGCGACTAGAAAATAGATTTAAGAAAGATATACTTATGAATTATTTTTTATTGAAATCGCTCCTGAAACTTTAATGTGCATTTTCTTTAATTTGCAGTATCAGATTTGCGATTCTACGCACTTGTAAAATTCAACTTGCACATTATCATAAAATTAAGCCGTATATACGCGATCTCAAAGGGTCACTAATTCCCTTAAATGTTATTAAAGAAAATTATTTTCCATTTCAACTCACCTTTCTTCACCGAGATTGCCAACAATTTGAATAAATTACAAAACTCCTCACCTCTTGAACTGAATTTCAGATAGCGTCAAACACACTTAAATTTATTTCAACTCAGTCAAAATTGATTTCAGTTGCTTAACAACTTTGATTAAAATTTTGCTAATTAAAAATGGTCCCTGCACAGCAGAAGCATTTTCAGGTAATACAAAATTCTAAGATAATTTGTATCTAATATTATATTCATACATACATATATGTGTGCTTATATATCTGTGTGTATTGTATTTTATTTTAAAGATATTATTACTTCATTTTTATGTATTTATATATTATGTTTATCTCGGCTATGTTCACCCCTACCTTCTTTTTTTTACCTCTGTTTCTTTCCCCTACTTTAAAATTGCCTGGAAGAGATCGCTGTTTTAGCGATAAGGCCGCCTCTTGTGCATCTTCCTCGAATGAGAAGAGTATTATGATTTTGATTTGAAAAATTGTTTATAAGATGCATAACTACATTTTGGAAATTTATAAAACTGTAAATAAAAATTGATAATATTAAAAACAAAACTCTACTACGCCTCTCAACTCAACGTATGTGTGTGTTTTGTTTGTGCGTATTTTTCATATTTTGTTTGTAGTTAACGTGCGATTTCCACCTGACCAATACCGAATATACCGAAATATATATAAATCCTCTACAGGGATACCTCTACCTCTAATTAGCTTTTCATTTCTATCGTTGTCCACTACATTAGTTCAGTTAACTAATTACTGCATCCACGATGTTTCTGTAATAAAACTAATACATCCAAATTAGCACAGATAACACATAGAAGTGTGTACACAGCGCTATTTTTTGTATACATATAATTTAAAAAAATATAAAATGTAGTATAATTGTCATACATACTACTTTACATATTAAAACAAGCTTGCACTGAGTGTTTGTTCAAGCCTGTCTGGGTAGGAACCACCTACTAATCAGATATTCGCCAAAAAGCAAAATTTAGTATTGTCGTGTTCTGGTTTGTAAAGGTTAATGAGCCAGTAACTAACAAAACAAGGGATATTAAACATATTCGATCTCAAGATTGGCGATGTAAGGTATGATTGATATTTCTTACAGAGCAAATTACAATGGTCGGTGGTAGCCACTCACCATCAGATGGCCTCATCATAGTTTGCCCTCTAAGTACATATATCATAAAAAGCTGATTTAACAAAAACAGAAATACTAATTTCATTTTGCAAATGACAGTTCCTGTTGTCAAGATATTTATTTATTAGGTTTCAACGCATAGATACAAATTCGGTACCCTTGAATGTTATATTGGAGAATTACTAAAGTGGAGTTGAATTAATATATCGTATTTTGGTCAGAGTTTAGAATAAATTAATAATAAGCAACTAAGGTATGAGGTATAAAGGATAAAAGTTTTTTTTTTTTTATAATTTATATTTGATTTTTCAATAAGCCGTACATGGCCATTATGTTTATTAAAAAATAAACTCAAAAAGGCACGGTCTCAAAAGTCTTTGCTCGAAATTTAAATGTTATTCCTAGTTTTGTAAATTCGATATGTATTTTTATGAGTTAATAAACTATTATCTGTTAATATGTATTTAAGAGATTAAAATGTCCTTCCACATTATGTCTGCTTTAACATATTTTGAACAAACAAATAAATATTCAACACGTCTCGTCTATTTGAATAGAATTTATAAGGTGAACTCATGTGTGATAATTTTGTATATATGTTTATCAGATATGGAAAAAATTGCAATTATTGTGTGATGTTATTGACACTTAATAATTTTGTAGTATGTTTGATATAAATTCATACACACATATGTATTGGCATAAGGGCCACCCTATGCCAATATAAACCACTATACATACATGCCAATAGCTACTTTTCTATATATTTAACTGCCTAGTTGGTCTAGTGGCTAGAAGTGAAACTGAAGTTCCTGGATTCAAACCTCAGGTCGGGCTGATTCAAAGTCATCGGGATTTTCTGTCGGAATATTCTCAATGGAAGTGTGTACTCTCCGCGTCTCGGAGAGCTCATGAAGTCGTCGTCTGTTTCTGAAGTTTTTCCGCTCGTATCAGATTTTGAAATCCCATCGGATTATGAGAATGAGGGAAAAGAGAGTGTACCTGTGTCTACATGTTATTACGTTTACATTTGTGTACGTTCTGCGTAGCTGGGTAGTCTCCCTAGATTGGCCTCGGTAACAGAAATCGGTTACGAATGATAAGACATAATTTATTTTCTTCAATGTATGAAGTCTCTTTTAGAGACCAAGAATACCTTTAGAGAGAACATGTCCTAAACGTTAAGACGTACCTATACTATGTGCACTACATACAAACAATGAATAGTATATATTGATATAAGTATTTCATGTAAAAACCCGCAAAAGACTTGTATTTTTATGTATTAACGTAAACGGTAACCAAAACCTATTGAATATAAATATTTGAACGGAACATACAACAATATCAAAACGGAAACGCCCCTAATGCGTGCCATAAATCGAAGATATGGCGGATACTGCAAAGTTATAGCTACATCGTAAATTGCCTCCTGACCATTATTGACGCTCAGAGTTGTGCTAAGCTGTCTTTGCAATAAATACAGAATGTAGGTTAACAGCTAACAACGTTGTTAATGTTAAAATTTAATATGTCAATATTTTTTTAATCATTTCGTCACCTGTAGCCCGATACATAAATCTTCTTTAGTCTAATCTCTCTTGTTCATTACTCAAGTTTGTTGACGTATTGGTGATATGAGATTTTTTGTAAATTTATTAAATAGTTACTGACCACTTAACATCAAGTGTTTATTTGTAAACTAAATAATATTTTTTTAATATTTGAATATGAAAATATACTTTTGTATTTTATGCATTATTGTCTTACCCTTGACTTGTTATACAACTTGTAACTTGTAATAAATGTAATAAAATTGCTTTCCGGAGAAACGTAGCCTATAGAATGACACAATAATGTCTTACTCAAGTTTTATCAAATTTTAATATTCTCGGTAGACGGTAGATGTCACGGTGACTACGTGGAATAATCCCGGATTGGTTGCGTTCAAATCCGAAGAAGTAAATTTTCATCAACTGAACTTGGTAATTAATCCCATTGGTGTTAAAGGAAAAGATGGTGTAAAACCTGCATGGATGACATTGTTAGACACAATTATTGTATTTGACAATCCGCATTGAAATAAGTACAAAACAGAGGGTGAGCCATTACTAATGGAGGGGATTTTGTAAGTTTTTCCCATAAAACTGTTATGAAAAAATCACTATTGAATATTTCGATGGTACTAGGAAAACAGACATGCCAATTTGTTGAGATATTGTACACGAACAAACTGTACACTCACTAACTTCGATAACGCATGACATTGAAATGTCCTAATGTTATATGCATTAATTATAAAGTTTAATTAATTAATAATAAGTTTATTCATTCCATCCATAATAATTATTTTTTTTTAATAAAAAGACCAATCCTCAGTAATAATATAAATATATAATTAGTTTTTAAATTATTTTATACACCAATACAAAGTTAATTAAACTATAAATGAACATTTTTCTAAAGGCAGTATTATTTGTAAAGAGGTTTTGCTAAAACAACAAACATATTTCTTTCTTATCCTATTATCCTATAAAAGAATTATTCTTACATTCGGTATGATGAGGACGATACGTCAATATATATTGGAAGGTAACAAGACAGCTTCGTATGGGCAAAATATTTTCCTGAAGAAAACATAACGTCTCGCCTACAAATTCTTTTATTTAGGAGAAACAGGGTCATAGGCGATTGAACGAAGGCAAAGGGGATGCCTGTATCTTAAAATATTCAGGTCGCTGAACCCTCGCTTGCACGAATTCCAACAATTTATATAAAGCCGATATTATTTTATCAAATGAGATCAAATTTCAATGAAGAACACGAATTTCGTTGAACGGAAATTAATTTTCGAGATTCATAGAATAGGTTATCATTGTATCGAAGTTGTATATTGAATGTGTACAGAGTGATTAAAATTAAATTGATTTAAAACTAATATATATAGATATCGCAAGGTTTATTACGTAAGCCAATATTAAAAAAAAACATGACTTATAATAAAAAAAAAATGTGGAATAAATTATATATTGTATAACATATAAGTATAACACTCTGTATAACAAATAAGTATAGTTACATACTACGATTAAACATTGACCATTCCATTTGAAATTGACTTGATAGAAAAATGAATCGAAGCGAAATAACGTCACATTTAAGAATACAACAAACTTCATACGTTCTTATTTTCTTTATTTTTCGATATCATTGATAGTGATGTCGTTTGTTTTTATGAACGTAACGAAACAAACGTCACTGATGCAGTCTCTCATCACTTATTGTCCAGTAAATAACGTAATTACTTGTGTTTACGAAGAATTATTACTACTACTGAATATGTTTACAATATTTATTTACCGTGTAAGGTGTTAAAGATTTTATGTAATAGGTATATAGTTATTTTATTGGGATATTATTTATATTTTATGGTTAAAGACTATTTGAGACCAAAATATTAAAATTGTTAAATTTAGAGAGTCAAGTCAATGCGAAAGTAACAACTTCCCTTAAGTCCATAACTTAAATCCAGGTTTTACTCCAAAAGCCATACCATAATTGTCTATTGGTTTTTTTTTTAATTTTGATAGAAATTCTTCTATATTGATGATCTATATTGATCTCTCATCTTCGTACATTTTTACCTTAAAGTCCGATATTCGTAGCCTACGTCTCCTGAAATAGCAATAGCCAAAGGGAGTTTCAGAATTTCACCTCTTAGACAATACTCATCAATGAATCGATATGACAACAGTTAGTTAAATGTTAAATTGAATGTATCTTGGTACCTTTTTCTCCTTTCCATCTAACCAGTAGAGTTATTTTCTAATAAGAGACTCGAATCACACCGCAGAACGCGTGCGTGAAATATCAGAATGTCGTATAGGAAATTGTCGATAATAATTATAAAATTATACGATACGCGGATCCAAATGGTGTATCACTGAATGCCGGTTGTTAACAGTTAACAAGTGAGATACGAAGTGAATTTATACAGAATCGCACGGCTGGTACAAAAAAATTAAATACCATGATTTATTATTAATCCGCAATAAGCTTCAAATCTTATCCCTATGTTATAAATATAAACTAATGAGTATTAATTAAACATTATTTAATTAGATAATGTAAACAAGAATGGTGTAAAAAGCCATAAAAACTAATTGTGCTAGACGCAACCCTATTATAAGCCGATACCGGCAGATTCTAATTAACGAACGATGTAGCTTAGTCACTAATTGAACTGCAGCGAATGAACGGCTATTATAGGACCGGAGGCTGTTGTGTCCACGGAACAGGCGCCAAAATAGAAGTGCAAACAAGAAGGGCCAACATGGACATTCTTTACTTCACACGAAGATGAATTAGTAGAAAGAGATTTAGTTATATTGGATTTACTATTATAATTACATAACATAACATAATCAGCCTGTAAATTTCCCACTGCTGGGCTAAGGCCTCCCGTTGAGGAGAAGGTATGGAGCATATTCCACCACGCTGCTCCAATGCGGGTTGGTGGAATACACATGTGGCAGAATTTCGTTGAAATTAGACACATGTAGGTTTCCTCACGATGTTTTCCTTCACCGCCGAGCACGAGATGAATTATAAACAAATTAATCACATGTAAATTCAGTGGTGCCTGCCTGGGTTTGAACCCGAAATCATCGGTTAAGATGCACGCGTTCTAACCACTGGGCCATCTCGGCTTACTATTATAATTCACTATTATAATTATTACTTCGAAACTAATCATTTTTTTTTACTCTATACTATTATATTGATTTGAATAGTATTTTTAGTAGTAGTGCAAATACCAACTCGATTTTGTTGACGCGACCAAAGACTTGTCTGTGGGCTATATGAAGTCGATTCATTGAGAAATATCAAAGATATAAAATTAACATTGCTACGAAAGCAGGTAACTATAAGCACAATATTTTAGTTATCAAGATTGGTGGTGCCTTGGACTTGTAAGGAATAGTTATGATCACTCACCATCGGGTGGTACGTAGATCTGTAAATTAAAAAAAAGGTAGCTTTGTAACAATAAGGCTCCACGAAGTTATAATAGTTGACGAATGATCTAGGTGAGTAAAATGCCTTCTAATGAATTGTACTAAAAACACAATAATTTTTTTATAAGTGTTATTGAAATTAATAGGTATTAAATTAATTCTACCACCAGAAAACAAATAATAAACACGGAGTTTGTGTATAATATTGCTATAATAAATTTTATCGAATATTCGATACAATTTCCACAAAAAAAAAATTGTACTGAGTTTATGACCATCATTGTAGAGAAACTGTCCAATAATATTTTACGCAAATCTCAACTTCAAAGTTACTTGATTTAAAATAAATTATAAGATATGAATTTACTATCATTCGAAAGAATAGTGAAGGAAGACAATGTCCTCTTAAGTGATTTTCACCAAAAGTCGAGCGTCCATTTTCATTTTCTGCTAAGCAGGTGTGTGCACAAATGTGTATAGGGGGCGACCAAATAAACGATGGATGGATTGTGTGAAAGACGATATGGTTAGGAAGAAAGTTACTTGTGAGATGACGTCCGACAGAGAAGTATGGAAGAAGACATGCTGCGTCGATCCCAAGTAAAATTGGGATAGGGGCAGGAGGATGATGATGAGGTGTGTGCACAAACACAAGTTCGCACTGTATACACTTCACTCACTCTTATAATTCAGTCATACAAAAAACGGACGTGAAGATTAAGCGCAAGACCGTCTTCCTAACGTGCTCACCGAGGCACGGGATTCTAAAGACTTCAAAGCACCTTCAAAACTCCGAGCTGCTTCTGACTTCTGATATTGACAACTCAATAACTATATTGACTTACAATAAAATAGCCACTAGACTATCGAGGCGGTGTTTAGTTTGTCGTTTCATTTTAATTATAAAATATGTACTTATTACTTTATTGCTGTATATTATTATAATAATAAGAAACATATATTTATTTTATTAATAAAGATCTGTTTCGTTTTTTCAATGACGATATATTTCAATGTTTCACATCTGTCGGTCGTGCCATGACTGTTTAATTTTTTTTATTGATATCTCTCAACCTTAGACGATGTAAGGCGGCATATGATAGTTCTAGTAGTGGTAGTTTATGATGACCATTCACCGTCTGTTTGACTACCAGCTTACCTAAACATTATTAGTATTTAAATGGATACATTATTTTCTGCTAGAAGTTTTTTTTTTAATTTGTTTCATAATAATTTATATTTTCATTATTATCGGGACAGTATAACTAAATTTCTCTTTTAATAGCTACATTAAATGGAGTATCGAATGATTAGTCATTATAATGTCGTTTCAGTGTAATTAATTGAAGCAATTTATCATAAAATATTGCTACCTGAGATAATTTATTGGTTATCCCGTTAATGCACTTCGCATTAGTGACCCAGTTTTCAATCGATTTAGTTTATAATACAAATTTTGAAAATGTTTTTATGATATATTTTTTTAATACATTTATTTCAATTAAGCCCCAAAGAGCCTCCATAGCACAGTATTCGAGCTATTTTTTCAATCACCGGATTGGGCCTTAAGTCCTTGAACTATTATTGCGACCACTTTTAAGCCCCTTCTTATGAGACTCCGTGATGAGGCTTGTTTTTCCTCTCCATTAAGTATCCTTAATAGAGGAAAAAAATAGAATCATATTTGTAAGCAGTTTAAGTCATATGTTACGTACGTTACATATATGTAAGTATGTCGTTGCGTTTAATATTTTCCATATTTATTTGGGTATGGTCCAACGAATTTTAACTTCAAAATGTATAGTATAATATAATCTTTTACCGTAAACGAAACGTAATACGTAATAATTATAATATGCATGTATACGAAATACCGCGTAATAACCCGAGTACCGAGTAATTGTGTGATGTGTATATTATTAATCGAATATACTAATTGGTAATATTTAATTAAATATATTTTATTACATACTTTGTTGAGTTTACAATGGAAGTAAACTTCAATTATATCATGTTGTGCATGCGACAGAGAAACGTGTAGTTAACTGAAACTAATTACGTGGTCGCGAAGAGCGGTCAGCGATTCGCCGTCCAATTTAAAAACAACATTTTATAACTCCCTTTGCAGTATGTTCTCCTGGTACCATTTTACAAACTTTTCTGTTCGTGACGCAATTAGTGTAATTTTATTTGACTTATTTTATAGTTAGTTTATTTATTATTTAGTTTGAGCATTTTTTTATTTCTGTAATATTAGCATTACTTCTCTTCTATTACTGGTCGATCATTATTTTTTTCGAGCAAATGTATGCATAAAATTAACTGCATTTTATACCTACTGTTTATTGAAATACAGATCGATCTCATAAGAGAAAATTACATTTCATTCACAAGAACTGGCAGATAGATATTCATGAGCTAAATTAAAAATACTAGCTTCGTCATAGTTTTACAGTTTTATTTAGGATAATAGCTTGATTTTATATGTTGTTAAAAATATAATTACTTAATTAACTTAAGGTTTTACCTATGATATAATAGACTAAAAACACTCAATATTATTCGTAGATTTAAACCGAAGGTGTGGGTGCAGCTGGGTTCTAATACGTTTAAATTTGGATAGTTGTTTATTTAATTTTATATTTATAATGCATCGAACTCGAAATTCTAGCAAACCCTCAACCAACCAAACTGAAACTGTGTAAAAAACTATTAACAGCAGCAATAGAACATAATAATAATGATCTTATTGATGTTAAGATATAATATACAATTATATATTAATGCTAGCTACCCTAGTAGTAGTACAATAAGGCACTATATACAATTATAAAACAACATGAGAAACATCTAAAAAAAAACTTGTTGTTTTGACTAGGAAAGTTTAAATTTTTATTTATACGTATATATAAACCTTCGTTTTGTATAACTCTGTTTATTGAAGAAAACCGCATTAAAATCGGTTGCGTAGTTTAGAAGATAAGCAGAAAGTAAATATTTTATGAACATAGTAATATAGAATACAATATTAAAAAAGTACGTCCATTTGAGACTGATTACAGTAATAAAAAATAAATAAACAGTAGATTATAATCAATGTAAAACTTAACAGCGCTCTATATCATTCTCTTACGATTTTATACACTGTTTATAATGACAAGCGTCTGCAAAACACGGCACAAATCGGGTGGTTATTATTATTTCACGTTTCCCGTCCAAAATCCGGGCATTGCGCCGAGTTATGGTCCCGCTGGGATGAAATCTACTCTGAAACTTATATATTATTCAATCTTTCCTCAGGTATGAAAGTTCATTAGTCCGAAAATAAATTCGCTTTTATGTTCAGTGACCTTTATAGAACGCGCACAGGGTTCATACTATGACTTGGTAGAAAATGTGGTTTTAAACATACGTCCTAATGGTACGAAACGAGATTATTTAGCACAGAAGAAAATATTTTCTCTATTTTTTTTATTTTTATTCCGTTTAATTATTTTCGACGACATTAAGCTTATCTAACATTTCCATCTTATTAAATTAAATATTAATGAATAAGCGCTTGACGACAAAGTACATTATTTCTTTTACTTTACAAAAATATATTCTAATTAAAGTGAATTTAAGGTTTTAGTTGGTTTTTAAAATCGCTGCTGTAATTGAATGTCGTTCAACTCAGACATTATTTTGTTTGATGATTTTTTTGTTCACGAAATCGTCTTTAAAAAATTAAACCAAATAGAGTCGAAATCGGCCAGTGTGTAGAATACACAGGTCTTATAAATATCATGAGTTCGAATCTAGGCGAGCAGCACTGACTTTTTATCTCTATGTAATTCTTAATGTATATCAAACAACTTAAAACAAGCAGTGCGGTGAAAAGAGCGTCAAACCCCCTTCTCAACAAATAACTTATTTCCCGGGCAGTGGGAAATTTACTTTAAATTAATAATTAAAACAACCAATATTAAAATTAAGAAGATCTGTATAAACGTCATTACTTTTATAATGATGTATTCGTATATTTAGTAATTTTATATCACTGATTATATAGTTTCAAATTAAATATGAAATGCAAACCGACGGTTGAAATTTCTCTTACATCATATTTTAATTAATTTCTGTTATTTCCACGACAGTGAAGCTTAGCTTAGAATGTTTCTAGTATATCTGCAGTTGAATGCACTCCATTGCACTTGCACCGAGAGCGTTGAAGCCATTGACCCTGAACCGCTTACGTC
This sequence comes from Vanessa tameamea, assembly GCF_037043105.1. Lineage (NCBI taxonomy): Eukaryota > Metazoa > Arthropoda > Insecta > Lepidoptera > Nymphalidae > Vanessa > Vanessa tameamea. Next base: position 9,667,722 of record NC_087316.1, read on the forward strand.
AAGCCAAAGTTTGTAAGATCTAAAAGATTCATGCTAGTTCTTTTAGCTTAAACTTGGATGGTCGACGCCTATTTTTAAACATACAAAATAATCAAACTCAACCAAACAACCAAATTATAACTTCGATATTGTCTATCGAGAAGAAATGGAAACAAAAAATAGGCAATTTTTTGTGATGTTTTTTTTTTGTTAATGCCATAAAAAAATTAAAGCCGCTATTGGATGCCGAAGGCCTCAAGATCAATTCAAAGCATCTTTGTCGTTAAAAAGTGGCCTCTACTCTGGTTTCTTATAATAGTTTTTTTTTCTTTCTATATTAATAGATTTTTCGTATTTTAGGCTTTAAGATTGTACCAATTATAACTTTTTGTAGTGAATACATTGATTCATAGTAATAAATTATGAATTCGGAATGGTCAGTATTCTGTAAGTCTAGAAGTATTATTCGATAAGATGCAATTTCAAATAGTTATATATATATATCTCCTCTTTTTTATTAAAAAATATGTTCTTAATACAATTAAGAATGTGCAAAAGGTTACATGTTAAATAATAAAATTAGACGATAGTGACTGGCTGTTATGACATAAATATTAATATTTACCATCAAATGGAATCCCAAAGAAACATAACTGGACTTCTATATTTAAAAATGTATATCTATTTCAAATATTTTTATAATACTACGTAATACTGTGACCAATGAACTTTCTTACGGTCGGAGCCCTCGAGACCGAAGCGATTGCATCATGATTGCAAGGAAAAATATTTATGCATTTTTTTATGATACATATCATATTAAAATGTAATATGCTATTTTAGTTGAAGCAACTTTTGAATTTAGAATATGTGTTTTTTATTCTGCTTTTTATAATAAATACTAAAAAAAAATATCATGAATTCTCTAGATATTTTTTTTCTTTTATGCAGAAATGTGAGCCAGCATATTCTATGCGATTTGTAAATAAATGTAATTGATTTTTTTAATTAATAAGATATTGACTTCATATGACTATTATGATTTCACGAAGTTAAACTAAACCAGCTGCTCGCCATGTATATACATATATATGTATGGTTATTATTGTAATCACTTAAGATACAGATGAAATATAAAATGGGTAATACAATAACAGAAAGACAATCCGTTATATATATGTATATATTGATGCGTGTGTATAAATTATTATGTAAGATTTTCTTAATTCAAAATTGGATTGATATTTCAATCGACCTGTTGCTTCAAGCACGCTACGTCTTCCTTCAAATAAATTGAAACTAAATTAAATATTTAAAAAATCTGTATCTTGTTCTTGAAAAGATAAGATTCTTTTGTAATTAAAATGATAATATAGTTATTATTTGAATGATGAAAAAAGGTTAACAGGACCTCGGAGTCTCGGCTGTATAAACTAGCCACTACCCACGAGGCAGTCACTAATAATGTAGTTAAATTATAGGATTGTAATGTACCATTGAAATGCGTCATTTGTACAGTACGTAGGTCATTTTAATGAAAATACTTCAAGCATATTGAACGAATTAATTACAAACGAACTTCATTTAATGTAATGAGTTTTATAAATACCCTTATATCATATCTCTACCAATATTATTAGTTGAAGAACTTATGTTTCCCATATAGCCCATTAAATATATAGCCCGTTCATTGGGAAAGGTTATCTAGTATAGAACAACACGCTACGATATTACAAAGCAAAAAGTTTGTTTTGTTGCGTGCGTAAATCTCAGATACACGATCAGATTTATTTAAATAATTCTGTTTTATTGGATAGTCGATTTATTGATTAATGTATAGACTTTATTATACTCAATGGTACGCCCTTAGGAACGTAGCAGTTTAACATCAATCAATATAGCAAACTGTATAAAACTATTTCTTAGATAAGATATTATCTTTTATATTCTGCTCATTCCGGCTTATTCATTTTTATATATAATAACTTATTTGACCAATTCTCAGTAATTTCTTAATTCGGAAAACTTTTTTTTATTAGAGGGAAGCAGATAAAATCTGGATGTACGTATTCCGAACTTTGGATCTTGGTTCTGATCTCTCTCAGACTGTGTTGGATTTTCGTTCTAGAGTGATGGAATAGAGACTGCACCAGTCTTTGCGAATATGCTTGTACACATTAATATCTCTTGCTTAGTTGGCTAGTTTGGCTGCAGTGACTAAAAATCGATCTAAAGTTCGACTTAGCTAGTTTAACTACAGGCAAAAGAACATAACATCTTAGATCCCAAGGCTGGTGGAACATCAGAGATATGAAGAATGATTAATATTTCCTACAGTACCAACGTCTTTGATGACCACTTATCATCATATTGCCCATTTGCCAGTCTGCCTACCTATAATGTTTTAATTAGTAATTTTTAAACTTTAATGTAATCGAATATTGTGTATAACGTTCAGATTACGTGTTTAAAAAATTAAATTAAGTATATTAGTGAGATCTATTAGTTCCGTCTTGTATCAATCACTCGTTTAACGAACGGTTAAGGGACCTGTTAACATGGACGATTACCATGTCGAAATTGTGATTTGCGCTTATCGACACAGCAAACAAACAAATGGAGATTAGAATTTTCAAATAAAGGTAATTCATAAAATTAGCAAGATGGCCATGTTGATTGAGTTTGGAAATATAAACTAATGATTTATTAGCATCCAACAAAAGTAAAAGTAGTTTAAATATATAGAAAATTGTAATTGCAAAATGAAATTCTAATTGCAAAAGTTAGTTGAATATCTTATTATTGGATATTATGACATGATAAAATAGTTTGCTACGGTCATAGCTAGAAGAAATACAGTTTACTCTGAGTTTAAAAAATTGCAGTTCAAATAAATTTGTTTACAAATATTTGTAAACTAATTTGGATGAATATATTTTTAAATATTAATAGTCAACGCTGTAAATGAGGCGGATCAAAGATTGAAAGTTATTTTTTCGATTATGAGTGAAATTCTAAACCTTGATTTCTAACGACAGCATCTAGATGAAGTGTCACACTACAAAAGAACTAAAAGAAACGAACCAAATTTGTTATCTTAATATGCGTGACAGCTACGATTGAAACTCGCCATACGTCATACTACTTTACTAGTGTTTTACATACTAGTTTACTAAATAATCAAAGGTTACAGGTTTAATCCCGGTACAATTGTATACAATTCTTACCAACTGACGTTAATTTGAAATCGAGATTAAACAAAAATATGATCATAGAAACAATAAATTAATTCGTCCAGCATTTGGAAATTTGAAGTTGTTCGACTAGTGTTGTTTATTGAAAGTCAAATAAGACGTTATAAATAAGAGCTTACATACAAACATCCACTTATAATATAAGTATGCATTCCACTTTCAGTTGTCATGTAGAGTACTGAACCTAAATAAGTCCTCTATCAACGATCTATACAAGTATGACTTGTTGGTTTGTCCTTGAGGTTGACGCTCGGCAAATGACACAGTGTTTCGCTTAAATTTAACATCGACTTTAATTAGATTGCTGTTTGTATGTACAAGCAATGTATTTCACTATTTTTCATTTAAATAAATTGTAGTTTATAATTTATTTAATTTACGTATTAGGTTAGGGAATATTTTAATGCAGTTTGTATATAAATTAGTCAATGTATAAAAAACGATGATCTTTAATAAAAGATCGTGAATATTATTATTATTACTTCGGTAATTCTAAAAAATAAAATTGTGATATTTTCTGGAAATAAAAACACGCATTAAAATTAACGCACGTCTCAATAATACAATAAATACAGTAATGATACGGAACACACCTCAGAATTTTGATATATATTATTGTTAAAAAAAAAGGTAAAGCAGAACGAGTACAATTGAGGTTTCATATCTTATAAATTAATAGCGTAATCCGATTTTTTTCCTAGAGTATGGGACATATTAAAGAGGATTCTTGATTGCAAATTACTAAATTGCTACAATTTAACAAAGAATTAATTTTAAAAAGCGTTACTGGCCGGTTCTAACCGGCCTCTAACTATCTAACCGTTCTCTAGAACGGCTGTGTAAAATAAAAATGGAAAACGTAAGCAAAATCAAAGAAACATATTTTCGACAAACTCCAATTCTAACTGAACTAATGTAAGGAATACTGAGGTTTCATCATTTTGGCGTCAAATGTAGATGAGTGACTTGGAGTTTACAATGAAATGAAATCAAAACTAAACCTATCATAGTTTTCGAAATTCCTAAAAAATCTTTTAAATAAACGCGAAGTTTCGGGGCAGACCAACTATATAGTGCTTATTTAAGTAACGTTTATAATTTATATCGTGCTCAGTTAACTTGGAAATTTGCATCGTTATTAGTACTATCTAGGAAGATTTTGCACACGTTGACTGTTATTGTATAACATGTGTTATCCGCCGTGTAACAGCGTGGTGGAATAAGCTGGAGTATTTTTCCTAAACAGGAGAGAATCATTGTCATATAATCAACAGTGGATCATTTTCTGCATGTTTCTGAATATAAATATATTATCTTAAAAATTGTTGTCCTCCGGTAATCTCCCGGTTTACATTTTTTCGCTTAAACTGTTTCAAGCGAGAATCCTCTTAAAAGCTGTCCCGCGTGCAAATAAAACTATACTCTGCGTCAGGTAACAAGTAAACGTGATGTATTCAACAGAAAAAAAAAAGTGGTCTACCGACCGACCGTATATTTCAAAAGACGTAGATGTGAAGGCTTTTATCCAAAAATCCTTTGTCAGCGTGCAAACGAAATTTTTTACGGATCTCCGACCGTACGAACATTTTTCCTCTGTTGCAAAGCAGCGGTGAGTTCGTTTGAATCATTAATAACTTTCAATTCGATGTTCATTTCAGAGTTCGCTCGTACTATTTTATCTACTATTGTAGTAAAATTTTCAAGAAAATAGAAATTACTCAAAGAGATAATTATACCATAGATAACAAAGGTTTAAATGCTACAATTACATTATATATTATAATATCAATAAGTGGTTATAACTTTTTAAATAATACTAAAACGTATAAAGGAAATATTACTAATAATTCTAATTAATAAATTATAGCTCTTGTGAAGAACTTGGACGTTGGACTATGGCGGTCATTTGTCATAGAGGCTAGCCAACGTCACACCACATCATAGTGCACAAATGTTTGCGTGAATACAAATGCATACTCAATACAATCACTCTCATAATCGAATACAAGGCAAATTTGATACGACTGGTAATGATTCAGGTGCAGCACCATTATGTGGTTCAACGTTTACCAAACTCTAGACTGTTACTGAATATATGTTAACAGAAAAACTGACAATCTCATTTATTGACGTATAAACTCTCTTCTATTGACTATAGACGAACGAGGAAGTTATTTAAGTAAATATACAATATATATGTATATATAGCCTATTTGTGAAGACGAGTAAGCATATTACGCCATATAGAGCAGATGGCTAAAGAATATTATCTTCATTGAAATAAATAGGAGCGCTACTGCCATTCTAGGTGGCTATTATTTTTCCTTGTAAAAAGCAATGAATATGAAAGCCACACAAATCTAATAAGTCTACATCTGATAATGTATTAATTGTAACATTTTTATAATCGTCGTATAAGCAATGAAATTCCGATGACAATACAAAATTAATGATGACCATCGAGCTAATGATGATCTCGGGCTAACTAAGAGGATCGTTGAACTATTTACTGGTTAACCTTTACACTTAAAAGAAAGGCATATTTTAATATAAATTTAATTATACTATATTTTTTTTTTTTTATTTATTCGCGTACTTACGTATAAATACACCGAAATCAATAAGAGGCAATTCAATGATCTTATCAATTAAATGTTATTGATGACCTGCCAACCTACTTTGATATAACAAGATTGGAAAAGGTCGGCAGGTAAATTTTTATAACGCGTCCGCACCATAATATTTTCCTGCATAACCTTCTTTTTATATATTACAGGTGAAAAGAAAACATTTCGAGTAGACATTTATGTCAAGTCATCGATAAATTTTAGACGAAAGAAGGGAAATATTGTCATACGCTGTTGAATTTTATGGAATCCTGATTAACATAGTCCTGATAAACTTATTATTTATATTATTATAGTAATAATAATAATAATCAAGCTTCGTAGGGAATTGTCAAATAAATACCACAATTAGGTGTTACTGAAAATATGAGCGAAACCGAAGGAAAAAAGAGTAAAGTGTCTATGTTACACATCAAGAGTCACTCTGGCGTGAGGTCGCAGATGGGGCTGGCTCACAAATCAGCGAGTAGACTAAAAGTTCGAAGGCAATCGTACGGATTTTCTGGAGTCCCTGGAATAAGGCCCGTAGAAAGAACATCACAGGTGGGGTAACAATTTTGTCGTGCTATAATTAATACAGTTTAGGATCTCAATTAGGCATTCAGAATTCAGATGAGACAGTGTACCTACTCGTAGAACACAATTTTAAACAATGCTCGTAGGATTATTGATTATTCATGCGCTAGTTCGTTTCGAGAAAGCAGTTGTTGGCTTAAAATTATCATCAAAAATTAATAATAATAATTATTAATATAATAATATATTATTGGCTTCGTTCAATATGTACGTTTAAATCTAGAAGTTTCTTATCAAATAAAGGATAGAATCGTTTGCACAAGTAATCTTAGAATAGTTACTATGTTTCGTTGTCTTTACCGTTACTTGAAATATTGAATAACAGATAAAATGATTACTCTTTTCAAAATATTCCTGTCAGGTAGCGATTGAATTTAAACGTCCACCATTGTCTTATCTACCTACGTATCAATTAGAGCCATCTTATCCGTTTCACATTCCCACCGTGACGAAAATATCGGACGAACTACTGGATGAACATTTCACAGGACATAAATATAATTTACAGGTATGTATTTATTTATAAAGTTATTTTCCTTATATTGGCAATGCGCCGGCAACCTTGGGAATTAAGATGTTGTGTACATTGTGCAACTAAAAAATCTAATTTGAGCACGTGAATATTTATTGTTTTCCGAGGCACATGTGCCTAAGTATTGCCAACTCTCTAACGTTTGGCTCCAGTTGCCCAGGTTTAGAAGAAGAATTGTTTGATCTTTGGTCAATGTCCTAGTCGTATAGCTATTTCCAATAATTGGGATTTAATAAAATAACTAATTTCGACAGTTGCATCATATTTATTCCTCTGTTTAAGAGTAAAAAACATTTCACTAATAGACTATGGTAACACGAGTATATAATTCGTGAGGAGTACTAACGCATACTTCATTCAATCCGTTTACGCTATTATCAATAATTATAATCCAGACATGGTTATTTATTTACATCTCTTATGTATTTCATTCACTTTTGCATAAATATTTGTATATTTTAATATGAAATTATGAGCGTGGGTTACATGCAAATGCATTGTTATACAAAATATATGTAACTTACCAAGTTACCAGATAATATTCTAATACTAGAATATCTATAATCAATTCCGATAGAAAGAGGTAAAAGGTATGCAAAAACATCAACCTTGGATTTATGTGACATGTACGTATATGACGAAGTAACGTATCTCTGCTTGTTTTTAAAAACATGACGTCAGCGTTGCTGATAACACGAATGTCAGGATTTAGATTTCTATGATCATCGAAGGTATGAAATTAAACGCAGGAAATATTGTTCTTGCTAAGGAGGGCCGATCACTTCGACGGCTCGAACAAGCCTCTCGATACCGGATATAATATTGATATATTATATTATAGTTCAGGACGTGCATAGGTCGCCTGAGTCTGTTAGGTAGATTACCTCTTAGGGAGGTGTACTGACAGTACTCGATACCGGCGGGCGTTCGGCCTTTTATAACAAAATTGGGTGGGGGCATTATTCTCTCAATCTAACAACTATGTATTTATGGACGGTAAAATATTTCAGACTAATTTAACATCTCAGAATTCACTAAATATTATTAATTTAATAATCAAACAGTTTTCAATTATTAAAATAATAATTTCCGGACACGTGTTTTTCTTAAATACGTGGTTTCACGCCGACATATATGATTAAAAAAATATTAAATGCAGCTACTTTCAGTAGTCCTTATAAATGTCTATCTCTTGAAGCTATGGATGATTATTTTATTTGTTATAATTTTTTGGTACTACGAATTTGAACAAAAATCCTGTAATACATATGTTTGTATTGTTTTTATTTCTACCAGCAACAGTACTGTCTGAAACATTCAGATTTTCATTCAACGTTAACATATAAAATTAATTTTAAGTAATTAAGATACATACCGTCAAATGAGATTTTTAAGTAATTTCCAAAAGTACCATTTTGGCGCCTTTCTTAAATTCAGTAAAACTTAAATCAATGACGATAAAAGAAAAAATAATGATGAACCATTAATTGTAATACGTTCTTTGTCGTGACGCAATAGTTCAATTTATTAAATGTTAGACTGAGGAAAAAAAAATAGTTTAAAAAATATTATAATAATTATCAAAGTTTATCGATTTTCCGTAAACTTGCATCATTTACTCGGATTGTATTTATTGGAATAATTATTTATTGGAATCGAATATAAATTAATATAAAAAGATAATAAATAATCATTTGATAATATTTTTAACAGGAATCTCCGGCATTAGCTCTCCGCCTAGCAGGTGAACTTATGCGTAAGATCAAGGCTCTACAGTTTTCACGTTACCGTGTCATTGCAGTTGTCACTATTGGTCAGAAAAGGGCGCAATGCTACAACAATGCCATTTCCTTTTTATGGGACCACGAGAGGGATAACTATGTAAATTCACAAAGGGAAGTCAATTCTGCATTTATTCAAGTAACGATTTTTGGAGTGTATTTAGATTAAAAATAAAAGTATTAAAATTCTTTTCATTTTAAATATGAAAGCATGTTAATTTTTTTTTAAATTTAAAGAATGGCCAAGGTTTTATTAAATTGATTATAATTTTATTTTATCTTAATAATTTATAATTATATAATAATAAAGAAAACAGTGACGTTCGTATATGTAATAATCTTAATGTGACGAATTTATAATCCGTTTGTTAAACGATAAATACTACTTTTATTAAAGTTTTAATCTAATTTGAATCTGATCTCTATTTTAATTTAAATTCTCGTCATAGTCATTTGACTATATTCAGCTTTAAGACATTACGCTAGAACAGATCGTGGCAAGAACTTGCACAGCATTGCATAGCTGTAAATATGTTCAAACATACAAAATTGTAGATCGCAACGATGCAGAGTACTTCAGTGTTACATGTTCTATTTCAATTTCGTTCTTTTAAAATTCATACCCTCATTTCGAAAGGATCGCGATACGTTCTGTATTCGCATTTACAGAGTCTCGTCTATTTTTTATACCATCGAACATTATATTCGTAACTTTAAAAGTTCAATTCGACTTAAAACGATGGCAAGTATGCATGAATAATTATATGCTTTGTTCTAAAACTACTACAATTTAGTAAGACGTACAGCTAAAATTTATAAAATTTAATATCAAAGTTCTGAGTCGGTACTAATAGCGAATGAGTTATTTTACACTGTTTGCACAAAATGGAATAATATCTGAACCACGATGTAAAATTTGATGCAAATCTTAATACTTTAGTTTGAACAGTTTATACGAAAACGAACAACTAACACAAAGGAAAGTTTGAGGCATATCGTGCGTCCCGCCGATGCTAAACTTCGACGGAGCCCGCATCAGCAGGGCGGATTAACCCTTCCTAGGATCGCCTACCGTGGAGTCAGTGAGTTTGAGATATTAATACAAGATTAGGACGTATCTATTACTTTGAATTTATATTAATTTATTCGATATGAGTAAATATTATTAATTAAGTTAGCCTTATAGATTGGGTAATGCTAGTAAAATGAGTTTAATTTAAATTTGAGAGAAAAAATACTTTAAGCCCTGAAAACAAAAACAAACCTGTACTATAAATAGCATGGTTATTATGTAAAGATAAAAAGAAGGGCGGAATTTTTGAAGTAGTATTTGAATTGTGATTTGAGTGAAGGTGATAGATATATATTAGAAATAAAAACGAAATAAAGATAAAATTCTCCCTCTCACTCGCACTAGAATCTCGAGTTCTATTTTAACATCAGTAATAAAGCTACAATTGCTTTTAAACTAAACTTATATAACTTAAAATGTATCTATAAATTAAATTATATACCTAATATAATTGCCCATATCCTCAATGCATCCATTACTTTGGTCCTTCCTATATCATCAATTGTACATATATACATACATATATATCAATTATAAAATCTATTCTTTTCATAGAACGAAAAAAAATATCTCATTAAGTTACTGTTTAACACGCTTTAGGTATTCACCCTTAATTAGTTTTAAATAGTTAACGCTACCATTAACCGTGTCTTAATGTTTATACAATTTGTTTTCACTTCAATTTCATTTAAAAATATACTTGGATATTTACTGGTGTTGTAAAATTTTATTAACTCTCAGGTGATTGAACGTTTGAAAGTGTCGTTAAAGTTTACATACGTATGGATATTCTGAGGCACGTTCCACAACTTTACAAATTTTTATCATCGGTGATGTCGCATCGCATTCGTGTGGTATCGGGACAGAGCTAAATGAAATGCAAATGAAATGAACTCAAAATACTTGTAGATTAGTAACGTTCCGTTTATGTAATGCTATTACACGATGCAGTCACGGGTTGGTCATATGTATACCGATATTGTAGAGATAAAGAGTTTTGTTTGAACGCTCAGGCGGTGTAGCGGTTTTTCAAAGAATAATTCTGTGTTGGGTATCTTAATAATACTTAAATAAATAGGTAAAAGTATGTTTATCATTTTTTATTAAATATGTTTAACAAGGATGAATTAATTTGCTGCAATAACTTTTTCTTAACCTACATTGCAATTTTTTTGTTGTGCTAATTAAGGCTAGTGGTACACTTGTGCATTGAGAGATCTTCTGCTTAGTTGGTAAGTCGCCGTTAATAATGAGCGCCGTGTCCAACATCAGCCAGAAAGACACCATTATTAAAATAATGACAGACCATGAAATATGACTCAACGAATACATTTAACACAGATTGTTGATAAATGTATATTGAGGTCTATTCAATAATTATTTCTGATATAGATATTTAAAATGAAAATCAGTGCCAGGGCTGCGTGACACCGGAGTACGACGATATGCTTCAATAGTCGTTTCCCCGTCATGCATTTGAATAAACTTTGAAGGTCCTTTAAAGCGTGTTCATAATTTATTTCATGGTTAATTTTAACCGAAAATTGTGTTTCATTTATGCCTATTAATACGATATCAAAAGGAACTTCAACATTAAATTTCCGAATGTCCAACGCCAATACTACCAGGGTATGGTATTTGTTAGGTAGGTTAGGTATATAAGACATATACTTTATTAACTCAGCCTATAAATTAATTAAAATCTCATGATAATAAAATGTACCCGCCATGAAACGTCCTGCAGATGTGAAAACTCGAGATCGAAATCAACGCAAATATATTTTACAAGTATTTATTATAAAGTTCATAATAATATGAGGTATTCCTAATAAAAATAATAGCTTGATTTTACTATTGTATGGATTCTGTTAGCAATAAAAGCTGAAGTATTATCTTTGTATACGATGTTCGTGTCAAAAACTCAATGTAAAGCAATATAGCCGTTGAATCCGTTGGAATATTGGAATGTTCATAAAAACATTTGCATAGAAAATATTGAGTCTGAAACAATGACGGCTAGACGGTACAGACTGTATAATAAATAACTGAAATTTAACTACAATAAATAAATAATGCTTGATTAAAAACTTTACAAACGATAGCGTTTTTTAGCTGTTCAGTGTTAATTTAAGAAAATTGCGCTTTTGATATGCGAGAGAATTTATATAAAGAATTGTAAGTGATAAAAATAATGTATGAATTATTACGACTAATATATAATTGTGTGCAAAAATATTCAGTTGATGAACATATTCAGATATATCCTCAATATTTAAAAAGACTTCTCTATACGATGAAGGATTCGCTTAATCCATCACGATGATCCATCACGGATTGGCGGATACACATACGTAATGCTTTAGAGTTTCATCCAAACCATTAATGTTCTAAATCCTACCAACTCATTAGCAGCCTGTACATTTCCCACGGCTGGGCTAAGGCCTCCTCTCCCTTTGAGGAGAAGGTTTCGAGCATATTCCACCACGCTGCTCCAATGCGGTTTGGTGGAATACACATGTGGCAGAATTTCGTTGAAATTAGACACATGCAGGTTTCCTCACGATGTTTTCCTTCACCGCCGAGCACGAGATGAATTATAAACACAAATTAAGTACATGAAAATTCAGTGGTGCCTGCCTGGGTTTGAACCCGCAATCATCGGTTAAGATACACGCGTTCTAACCACTGGGCCATCTCGGTTCTTCTACCAACTCGTTTTTGTGTAATTTTAAAGGTACCGATTACTTGTTCAAATGTATAAACAAAAATTATAATAATATTATAATCTACAGATACGAAAGTGAAGTGAAGCGTCAATAGCCCAATGGTATAAGGGCCGCCTAGCGATGTAAAAAGTCGCAGGTTCGATCCTGACCCCCTGGGCTATTGTAGTCCCCACTCCTAACACAAGTTTTGAGCTTAGTGATAAATGGGAATATTAGTCATTCCTTATAGTAGAGCATTGCTACGCTATACATTAAAAAATATATCCGTTTATCTGAACTTTAGATCCATCATTTGGACTCTATAGGATCGTTTAGAATATAGACATATAAATCTTTATATTACAAAAATTCGAATTGGTTAAAAATATATTTACATGAATGATGACGTAAGTGCATCTATACAAGTAGCATTCGCTTAAAGCTATTTGTTACTTGTCTTGTGCATCACGCAAAAATGGAATACATGGATTGAAATAAGACTTATTTGCGTATAAGATTTTAGTTTTCTAAGGATATAAAAACAAAATTATTTGATTAAAACTTTTATCACTCGTTTAAATATTAAATTAAATGTAAAACTTCATAAATTTCGCAATGTTGATTCTACATAGAAACACAAAAAAGTCAGTCAGTATTGAAATGTTTCGTAATTTAAATCAACGAATATTAATTCTACGCTTTGTTATTATAATAAGAATTCGATAAACTGTTTTTTTATTTAAAAAAAAATCGAAAACGAATTCATTAGTAAAGACCAACCATAAATGTTAATCTGTATAATTTGATCGACAATTATTTAGAGTCTCTGTGAGTCGTAATATAGTTTGAAACCCAGACAATATATTTGATAAGTTTATCGCTCTAAGTGAACATTTGTAACGCAGAGAGGAAAGATTACTTTACTTAAATATTTATACGCCAGCTCGAAATGGCATAACTTTATTTTGTATCGCAGGCACTTTCGAAATAATTCCTCCGCGATATTTCTTCGATGAACGAAAACTAATAAAACTGATATTTTCCTTTCTCAATCTGATGTAACTTTAAATAATAATGAAGATATTAGTTTTGAAATTGAATCTGAGATTAAATTTTATAAGCTGTAAGTATAATGGTATTTTTCTTATTATTTTTAATTTAAGATATCTGTTATTGTTTGTAACGTAGGTTCGGAATGAGTGGTTTTCGATTGATCTTTGGAAATCGTTTAATTTTTTTGGGATAAAATATTTAACACGTGGTATGTCCACGTGTTAAATATGTATGTATGTAGTAATGTATGATAAATATAAGCCGCTCATTTTAACCATTCCTTACATGCGCCACCAACCTCAGGTGTTATGCCTGTAGTTACACTGGATCACGCACCCTCAAGGCTGAAACACTACATTACCAGGTACTGCTGTTTGGCCGTTGAATATATTATGATGAATGGGTGGTACCTACTTAAACATGAACAACACCCAAATATATCCCACTAACGATTAATAAGCATTGAATATAACTCATCAAAAAATAGTTAGATATCAAAGTGTATTTTTTTAATTTAATTAGATACAAAAGTATAGTAAGTTTTTTTATATTTAAGACCCTTATATAAATGTTTACGTATTGTTATTTTTATATATTTTGTTAATATACTTAAATAATTATTTATTCTTACATTGATCCGAAATGTATTTACTAATATTAAAATGAAATGAAATGTCGTCCGCTGAAGTTCAAAGGATGCATAAGATTCAAAGGATTTATGAGAACGAAAAAAGATTCAAACGACGTTGCACGATGCTTTTTGTATTGTACAAGTTGTTTAATTTTTACGCGACTTTTAACAATTTATGACTTTAATAAATTAATTAAATGTGTTTGTTTGCCGGTAAATTAATAAGAATATCTACACAAACATGTATTTGTTTTCAGTGTCACCCAAAAAATATTATCTCTAATTTTATTTTGTAAGCAAATCTAAGAGATTTATTTCTGTTAAAACATTCATTTCGAAAGTTACAAATGTGGTATTGCTGACAAGGTTCATGGGTTATTTTTTTAACCGACTTCAAAAAAGAAGAAGGTTCTCAATTCGTTTGTTTTGTTTTTATTTTTATTTTAACCTCAGAAGTCCGATATTTATGAGCCAATTTAAAATATCTTTATTGTTTGAGAGAGTTATACTTCCAGTTTTGTTTCCGCTTCCCGTTTAATTTGAAAATTTTTTTTTAAGACTGGTATTGTTTTGTTATTTTTTTTGTTTTTGATTTAGAATCCTTTCAGTATTATGCTTAAGTGTAAGTAGTAATCATCAATGTCACATATGGAAGCTTTGTCCTTTCTCTAATTTAATAAAACATCACGAAAATTATTTTATGTTATTATCAAGATTTTATATATTTAGTTTAAATGTAAATAATATATTTAATGTCATGAGAAAATCTCAACAATGTTTTATGTAGCACTCATTTCAATGTCAAAGTAAAGCCTAAAGCGAGAGCATTCGTTTTATAGCATTCCTCACAACACATTCGTAATACGGTGTTCAAAGGCATAACTTGTTATATATATTCAGCCTTAAAAACTGACGCAATTATTATTCTTAAAAATACAATTATTTAAAAAAAAACAAACTTTTTTTTTCGCATGTCTGGCAATTGCATGATTGAGTATATTCTCGAAAATAAAATTAAAACTTTCAATATACACATGACAGCGCGGGGTTTAACAGTTAGTCGATTTGTGATGTATTTAAATTATTAGTATCAATTTTTGTTTATGGTTCAAATATGTTTGATAGTATGTAATTTAGAACGGGTAATACCGAATGGAGTTATGGCTTTAATAACAACGATGGCCAACGAATAAGTTAATTAAAGACATTTGTTTTGATAATCAAATATATTATACAAAAGATAATATACACATATATTTTAAATAAGTGTTTGTGTAAATTTATACAGGTGTAGCTTAATTTTCACATACAACCTTTGGCAGTTATCGTAAGCTTAGAGCTATGATGGGTCAGTTGTTAGAACGCGTGGATTTTAACTGATGATTGTGGATTCAAACCCAGGAAAGCATCACTGGATTTTCAGTGTTTAATTTGTACTTATAATTAATCTCCTTATATTGAATCTTATTATCCATCTAAATATATATAATGTTAAAACGTATCTCGATCAAGTTATAAACAAAGTGTCGACTACTATTTCATGTTTTTTTTTCTGTTAATAGAGTAGGTAATTTCTCAAGAACTCTCGTAGAATAATATGCATTGCCTGTATGACTTGACGCGTCGGTTTTCAGCGATAAAATGCTCGTACGGTGTTCAACTAAGCACATTAAATATAACCTACCGTTAGTTACTTGATGTTTCGCTATGAAAAATAGAATATCATTATTATAAAAACGACATTGAATCGTTTAAATAACAATAAAATAGAAATATTAGCTATTATTTATACTGCGTGTACCACCCACTATGTGAACTAAGATGGTATTTCCGTTGTGTGTCCAGTGCACAGGACACTGGCTCAGCTGATCTTTAAATCGAAACACAGTATTAATATGTATTGCTGTTAGGCTGAACAATATATCAAATGAAAAATGAATGTGTAAAAAAATATAGACGAGCTAGCAAAAAGACATATTAACCTGCAATTGATTCCGAGGTCCCGGTTTCAAATCCCCTCTGTGGACAGTAAAAATTATTGTGTTTTTTCGTCGTGAAATCCTCAGTAACAGTTTGGAGTCTGGATGATGGCAGTAATTACTCTCTTATGTCTTGGAGAGTACGTAAAGGCTTGCGCACATGTGCACAAAAATAATTTTATAATACGTAATTGGCTAATCTTCTTTGAGAATGGCCGCCGGTCAGAACGGATTATAAATATATTTTCGGAGAAATCAATGAAATCCATCGTAATACATAACACTTACTGTAAATTCTATACAAAAAGCAATATATTGGACACCATTCATACATGCAGTAGCTAGACACTTTATAGCGCTAGCATCGAATGAAATCAGCGATTTTATTTGTTCACGAAATTGGAATACGAGACTCAGCGCAATATGCGAAGGAAAACACGCTGTAACGTTTTGTTGTGTTCTTTTTTTTTTCTCTTTCTCTCCGTTGAAATTGTGATTTCTTACAAAAGTAAATGAATAAATCAAACATTGAAACTACTGATTCATTGCACACGTTTTATTTCAATCTTAAAACCTCATTGTTTTTGTTAAATTCGAATAAAATTGGCGAATATATAGCTAAAGTTTTTTGTCAATTTTTTTACAAATTTTAGTGAGTCTCAATTATCTTGTGAAGACTGAGAGATGATTCATACATCACAATGTACATTATACCTTAACAAGAGGTCGCGAATTCGAAATAGTAAGGACTAATTAACTTTTTTTCAAGATGTTCAACGAGAATATGGTGCTATAACTTATATCTCATGGAAAACTGTAGTGTATGCTGCACTGATGGAATAACTCCTGAATCCTTCGTCTTTTAAAGCAAAGCAAAACTCTGTAAATATCCCACTGGTGAGCTCAGGCTACCTCTCTTTTTTTGAGGAAAACGTTTAATGCATATTAAGGAACCGCTTCAAGTTTCTTTGATGCATTTACACGACAAAGTTTATTGTCAATAATGAAAATTTATGACTATTATCAGATGAAAGATATTGGATAAGAGTTAGTTAATTTGTTTTGCTATGTTATTCTTACACGCGACTACTGCCGTGTTCACAAAGTCGGTGAGTAAACAACCAGCAATTCGATTTCAATCTACTTCTAAATGTCGTATGAATTCGTATCTTTGCAAGTATATTCGATTAAAATAACTTGTATTTGGTGAAATAACTTATTTAATTTGATGGAGCCATCGTTTGGGAAGTGGATTTGCTTAGTAGCTACTAGAAAATCGATTGTTTTGGGGCTCATTGGGACGAGTCAATTAGAAAGAAATGTCTTCATTTGCAGCTCTCGTATCCAGCTAAATAATTCTTTTGTAGATAATATTTAAAGGGCCAGTCAATCTTTGAAGGGAGCTTCCTAGTAATGTACCCTCATAAATAAATACTCTTCTCGACTAATGTTGTTTTAATTTTATATAATAATGTTTGTACATAATAATACTTCTAAGATTCAATTTCGGACAAAAGATCATAGATCTAAAAAAATATAGAATTAGTCGCACAATTCAAATATCAGAATAGAGTGGGTCGTAAGCGAATAGATCTATAAACTAAAACTCGACAATTGCATATCATTGCGTTCAACTAGACACGCAATTATGAAGCTTATAGCATTTAATATAAAGATTAATTTAATATAGTTATTTTCAAAACAAATATTTCAAAAAGAGAATAATCGAATAATTTCAACCACGTGACCAAGTTTTACGTTTCAGCGTGATAAAGTTCTTATATAAGATTTCATTGCACCATAACCCATAACTTGGCCGATAAGCGAATAATTACACACAATTTCACGGTTTTGCGACTTATCGTGCGATTGTTTGATGTTTATTATTTTTTACGTTATTTTTTAATATTTTGTTTTATTTCGTTCACCACACACTTATGACCCGTGACTTTTTCACTTACCTTTTTGTAGTATATACATATATGTAGTTATAATATAGATCTTATACCCCATTATTTTTATTATTAATGAAGATTAAAACTATTTTTAATTATATATCTTAGTAACTATTTATTGTATAAATTATGACCGCGTGGAATGGTAGCAATAATTCCAGCAGCATAACCCGTTGAATCGCAATTCCGATAGGATCAGTACTGTTTACAGCTGTTGAGATTCAAGCAAGAAATAGACAGAATACGCCTGGAATTAATATACTAAAAGAGTGCGTTTATTCATCATGGTAACGCCAGAACACATACATTTTATCCAATTTTGAGAGAGTTTGGACCCCTCAGATTTTCACCCGTTTTGGTCTTTTCAGAATTATATTGATAGTGTTAGGTTAATATCAAGAGATGACTGTCAAAATTACTAGTCGCAGTTTTTTGATTATATGTCCCAAAATTTCTACAGCTATTTGATTATGTTCCTGCCTACAAAATGGCAACAAGTTATCGAATAAAACAACTCATATATATTAATTATAATTAAATATAAATAAACAAGATAAAAAATGTCTTGAATTTGCATATAAAATGCAAAAAGAATATTCCCAACCCAATATAATATTATGTGAGACTATAGTACAGTTTGATAGAGTCCAGTTAAGTCGAGTAGATCGAGCAAAAGGACAGTCTCTCTGAGGTTCAACTACTTGTAAAGCTGCGGTCATACCACTGCAAACAAAAGACCAACTTTAACAAGACTATGCAGTTCGATTAATAAAATTTAAACAGTGGAAAAGCGTTAATAGCGATTGTTTTACGAGCTATCTAGCAAAAGTGAAAGTCATAAGTTCGATCTTTTGGAACGTTTCTGACGCAGAAAATTTTCCTTTCTGTTACGTGTAGATAAGTTGCACGCAATATTTTTTTTTATTTATATTTTTTATCAGCTAGTAGTTACATACCTGCTATTTGAAATAACGCGATAAAAATTCTGATCAACCCCTAACTCTTTAGCTATGTCGTTACTAATTTGGCTTCACGTTTTCATAATTGCGTTGAATTTATTTATAAATAAAAATAAATATTTTTTTTAAACAGAGAAAGCTTCATCTTTGACTTCAAAATTCCCGGACTAAAAATGCTTGTACCATTTTTGATCATCTCTAACTGCGATACTGCGATAAGTCCATAAATGTCATGCATGAGTCGCATTGTACCCATTTTTGTAAAAAAACTTTAATATATATATATATATTAGACTCACTAATTTAGGTGAATAGAAAAGAGGCGGGAAATCGTTTTTAATTTTTATTTTCCAAATTTTAAAATAAACTTAATGGTATCAAAAACAGCCAGATACAAATAATACAAACAAAGATATTTTACTGCAACTTTTAACATATAAAATACGAAAAGGCTTTTTCCCTGGCCTATTATTTTAATATAAATATATAAAATATAATAGATTTTAGCTGTGAACGTTTTTATTTTGTCCGACGTTCCGACAGTTTTTAAGTCAGCAGTGTAATAATATTATAAGAATACGATTTAAACAAAATTATCTGCTAATAATAATTATTTTTTGTAATTTAAAAAAGAAATAATGAATTTGTTTTTTCAATGTATTATATAATTTCAATAATTGTGTGATGACACCCCAGAGGGCTATGCATGTAGTTGCTGGAACAAGAAGAATCCATATTGTAGCGGCAACAGACTGCTGTTAAACACTAAGTAGACGTACCAGGGTGGCGGTGGAGTTGATTGCCAGATTTACATTGGCTGTAAGAAGGATAGTTTAGGTTGCCTTCTATTTTATTTATAACTACCTATCTCTCCTTCGTAAGGGTAGAATAAGGATATGCATAAAACTTTAAATTGAAGGATTAATATACACAGAAAATTTCCTGTTTTTTAGGTCAGAAGCCTTCCAGGGAACGCATAGACGACAAGCATACAGAAATAAATATAATTATATTTGTTCATTATTATATCTTGTCAATAGTTCTTAGGATATATAATTATAGATAATATTTATAAAATCAATTAAATGTATTAACTTATATTTAATACTGGCCAGTGTGTCAATATATTTTTAAACACTTAGATAAAATATTATACTATAATTATTAATTATCACCAAGGAATCCGCGCTCGTACGTTTTTTGAAAAATTTTAATATTTTTAGACCTTTTTACAAATTTTAATGTGTAAAAAATAAAAATGTAATAATCTACATATAGATACAAAAATGATTGTTTTTGTAAATCATTCGTACAATTGAGTTGAAATTTTGTAGCCGTTGACATTTGCGGGAAGGTTTCTGTCGGGTCACCGTACAATAAATAAATGGCACCCGATTCGTATTGGATAATTGTATGCACAAAAATTTTATCAGCTAATTTTAATAACTAGTATTTGTTCAGTTGAAATTTGACCACTGTGTGAAACTCTATTGAAAATTTGAGACAAACATACAAGCATGTTCTGGACCTCATTTCAACAGCAGAGACGAACCGAGAGGAAGGTATTGAACTGTTTTGTCTTTGTCTATTTATTTGGACTAAAAAGGAACTTTTGACAATAACTTCATTCATCTAAGTAGGTAAGGTAAGGTAAATTTTGATTACAAATTTTCGATATTTAACTACATTATACAGTCAGTTTATACATTTCAGTCAAGTATCTTAATGTTTGTCCTCACAAAGATCCTAATTCAGGGACCAAATATTGATAATGTTCAACGCTTTTGACAAAGGGTCGGGCCCTTCCACGAAACCCTTGTTTGCATGTGACATATTCGAGAGAACTATTCAGTTGTCATGTGCATGTATAAAATTATTTATCTAATCGTGCATATGTGATACTATTGAAAGGTAAATGAAAATAAATATCATTAATACAATTAAATTATGAAATTGATAAATCTATTCTACTATTTTCTGATACTAGCAATTAAAGCTTACGCGATATTGGGCTAAAAATACTAACAAAAAGCTGCTAGGACTATGATATTGTAAGTGTTCAAAACGCGCACCCAGAGCACTTTGAACTTAGAATGTATGGCATTATATGTAGCAAGATAAGAAGAGCCAGCGGGGGTTGACGGGCGCGGGGCTAATGCTACAACTGCGCGCCTGCAACGCTGGAGGCATTGTTCCTACGTGCTATTTTAATAGTGGCAAAAAAAAATAACCTCACACCCACCAAAATTTTGAAATTTAAACGATCATTGCTCTGATATTCCAAGCGTAAATATTCTAATAACCTGTGTTCAGGATGGAAGTCCATGTTAACAAGCGTCAAAGCTATAACATTTAATGTAATCATAAACTGACCTACTCACTCATTCACATACACATAAATATCGACATCCAACTAAAAAGCGAATACTGGAAACTAAAAACGAGTACATCTTAATATATTCGTATTTCAAAAATTCTTTGATCTTGTAAAAATTCGGTTATAATTCAAACAGTACATACTATTGTCAAACTGAGAAAGTTGTCACTTATCATGGGTGGGATTGCTCTTGCCTTTCTAAAATAAATAAAATACAAATAAAAATCTTATTGTTACTTGGCATTGTTCTATATTCATTATTTTGCCTGTATATGTAATATTTATAATATATAAAAAAGAAACAAGAAATAGACTGCGTGGGTTGTATTAAAATATTGTATGTATTCCTAAACAATACAATATAGTCGTAATATACAAAATATATTTGCTATAAATAACGAACAAAAAGGTTCTATAGGATTGTAGGTTCTTTTTATTTACGTATTCCCAGAAGCGTTCGTTAGATCTGTCTACGTTGTAGAGAGATAAGTAAACAAATGATTTAAAATAAGAAACTAGCAATGAGAATCATTTATAACTGTTTCTTTAATATTCTATCTGTGTCTCTTTGTCATGGATTTTGCTGTATAATAGAACCCTTTTTTTGACGCCGTGGAATTCAAAATGATGCTGGTGATAGCCTTCGGTATAGATCGGAGCGGTAGGTACGGGATCGTGTTAATAAAACACATCTATGGCTTGCACCGTGCTGTGCTCTACTCGTAGCACAGCAAAAACCTATTCAGGGGTCGAAAGTGATTTCACTCTCCCGAGTTCCTCACTGCCATCCCGTTTCAATCCTCCTCAGGGCCATCTGAAACATCCTGTCCGATCGTAGGTATTCTTCGACAGGTATTCTTCAAAACAATCGTAATTGGTTTACACAGGTAATGCCGTGTAAGTAGGAAGGTGACTTTTCGTCTTTCTCCCCTGGTTTTCCTCTCTAGACTTCGAAAGCCGACAGGATGACTCCGGCGGTATCGATACGTATCGTTCCTGTCAGTGGCGCTTGTGCTATGTCGCAAGAGCTCTACAGTGTTCGCTCCGCTTCAATGCCTCAAGCGCACTCGGGGCCCGCGCTTTCATCGTTCTGACGAAGGATGAGGGTCTGTAGACTGATAGACTCTCGCGTCCATATCTAGTAGAATTAATCTATCTTGAAAACTCAAGATTAGGCAGCAGTCTGTGCATGACATCCACTACCTTCGCGATCACCCTGAGTCCTCCAGGGTCTAAGCGTTTAAAGAGGTCCGGCGAAAATCAGACGCGCTAGAAGGCTTCGTTAAACGAACGAAAGAAAATACACTGATCGAAAAAAAAAACCATCGAAAAAAGCAAGGAGAACTATCTTAACGACTTTTTCGATTGAGTTCATATTTGCACAATATATTTTTTTATCAAGAACATGGTTCGTGGCCATAAATATATTGGAGATGATAAATCAAATTGAGCCATATCACAGTACCTAATCTCTTTATGTTGATTTAGTATTTTCCGGGCTATTACCAAATTTTATAATTGTTTTAATTTCACGACCGAAGCCGCGATATGGTTTGCTAGATTATAAAATATAGACTAATTTTCATGATTTTCATGAATAATCGTTTTTAACAGTATTAAAATTAAATTCAAAGCTACATTATAGAACGTATATATCAAGAAAAACTACCAAAAATGTCACAAGCTCCTACCCCCAATTTACATAGTTATATTAAATATCTACATCATATATATGTAATATGTTTAATAAGATCATCAGTTTGGAATGTCAAGTAATTCAATTAGCTAAAAGTCAACCGAGGATCATAAATGCGTGAAAATAAAGATATAAAAGATTTGTCTGATATAAGCAATCATAAGCCAAAACAGTAAGCCATAGCGATTTTATGAGAGGCGACGCAAAGTCTTCGGAGCACTTATCCCTAATACAAGTCAGCCATGTCGACTGGACGAGAGTCTTATGTACAAAGTAAGATAAAAAGAGGTACATTTATATGGAATATGATTGAAGAATTGTGTGAGTACGACTGGAATTAATATTAAAACCCGTGGGTGGGTTACATAAATATTGATCCACATCCCATTCAATGTCTACATAATATAGACGTATGTAGTTGTGACTTTGTAGTAATACATACGTCGTATTTGTGTTCACACATATGTATGTATGTGTGCAATGTTTGTAAATGCGTATGTAAATTGGTAAATTTAGCGTCTTAAAGGATTTGAGTAGCGTTTCTTTCATTTGCTAGACTGTTTGCTAAAGTGACTTTGAAAAGAATATGTGTGGATTATGAACGAGGTAGTTTTGAAAGAAGCCAATTAAAAATATTTCAAGAATATATTTTTTTTAATTCTTTCGTAAAATAGGTAGGCAGATTGTCAAATGGAAAACCCGAGGTAAGTGGTCACAAATGCCCATGGACTTTGAAACTGAAAGAAATATTAACCATTCTATACATCTTAAATGCACCACCGATCTTGGGAATTTAGACGCACGTCCTTTGCGGTAATTACACCGGCTGGCAGTAATCACACAACCTTGAATTACACTGATACGCTCACCCTTCAATTCGCAGCACAACAATATGTGATGAGTATTAAGCAAATCCGTCTGAATGGGTACCACCCTTTTACCTGTTATTCTACCATCATTAATTATACACTATAATTTAGAATTTGTTGTGCTCTGATTTAAAGAGGGAGCCATGCTGTGACAAGCAGCGCAATGTCAGTGTAAAAATAGCTTATATATTTAGTAGAGCTAGTGTTCCTAAAAACATTAAACGTTGTCATTTAAATAGTAATTTACAATAAGAACATTTTTACTAATTAGTCGTTCTAGGTTCCAAATTCAAAAGTGGAAAAAAAATGTTTTTAATTCCGTCGAATAGATCAATCTGTTCTTTCTCTTTCATTTGCCTGTATTGAACAAAAGTACATCAACTAATACTCGTAGTAGGCGCGTTATACATAAAAAACGAAAAACAACCATAAATTAAATGAATATGTTATATCTTAATCAACAAAATACAATGCATTAATTAAATTATCTCTTTGTCCCATTTGCAGTTGAAAAACTTTGACCTTGGAGTTGTAGTGCAAAAACCTTCATTAAAAGCATAACCTCGCAGGACAAGAGGACAGGTTTATATTTGACCATGTTTTGCACCGTAACTACTTTTAATTGATTAAAAGTCTCAATGTTAATAATTCTTACGTTAATAAAGTTAATACCTTAAATATATAATGGCTTTTTTGCTCATTAATCAATAGTAGGTAGGTACAACAGTAAGATGAGAGCCGAGATGGCCAAGTGGTTAGAACGCGTGCATCTTAACCGATGATTTCGGGTTCAAACTCAGGCAAGCAACACTGAATTTCATGTGTTTAATTTGTGTTTATAATTCATATCATACTCGGCGATGAAGGAAAACATCGTGAGGAAACCTACATGTGTCGAAATTCTCCCACATGTATATTCCACCAACCCGCATTGGAGCAGCATGGTGGAATATGATCCAAACCTTCTCCTCAAAGGGAGAGGAGGCCATAGCCCAGCAGTGGGAAATTTACAGGCTGCTAATGTAAAAAAAAAAAACAACAGCAAGAGCAGATTTATAAGTAGGAAAATTCCGATGTCTTGAACGCTACGTACGATTGCGATTCTATCCTTTTTTCGTCGTTAAATAGTGGATTTCCAAACGTAACAAGGGAAAATAAAAATCTATTCGAAGCTTTAAATGATTTCTCTTAAAGAAACGTGGAATTTAATTTGAATTTTTTAATCTGTTGAATTCGTTATATTTAATTTGTCGTTCGGAATTGCTTTGAAAGTCAGATATTACGAAGTAATAATAATACGGTTGAATTGTAAAACTATTATGTTACATTTTATTAGTAGAAGAAATTCAAAAACAAATAACACTATAATTGTATTTATTTAATTAGTCGTTTTGATTCTCATCGTATGATAACGATGATCGTGTCAAGGATTTCATTTTTGATAAATTTCATTTTCCACGTTATTCGTAGAATTTCACTGACGACATGAAACAAATATTAATTTTTGGCTATGCATATTTTTAAAAAACGCCTCGCACATTGTCTGTTATGTATGTAAAATTAAAAGCGATAACATAACATTACATACAGCTCTTTGAGGTTTTTCATATCTTATATGATATATAATTAAAAGGATGTCCTAATATATTTTCTTTCCGTTATAAAGATTACTATTACAAGTAGGATATTTTATTAATAAATAATTCAATTACAGACAGGTACTTATTTCGAACGCACATACAATAATAATATTATTACATAATTTCAAATAAGCTTTATGTTTGTTATAACAATATACAATGGTATATATTATGAATGTATTAACGCGGGAATAAGAAATAAAATTCCTTAATTACATGATTCGAAGAAAATTTAACGCGTTTTATTTCATGTACTCGTTTTAAAATGTTCATTAATATTTTCGTCTATTCAATTTGAAACTGTGTCGAATGTAAAAGCATCCTGAATAATGTTGAGTTGAACGGCACGAGCTATACCTTCGTGTGAAGGTTTTTTTTTTTTGCTTTTCCAACGCTGTGTGCGTAGTTTTTTTTTTTGACAGTACGTTCTATTTTTGAATAATTTCGTATTTATCAATTTATAGTAATATAAAAAAATATCTTTGCAAGTTTCATGCAAGGATTATAAACTATCTCTATTATAATAATATTATTATTAGTATTTATAATTCTCAGTTTAATAAATATTTTTAATAAATATTGTGTAATGTGATAGTGCATGGCGAGACCACCTGTATATAGTAGAACATTTGCCAAGATAATTTTGAATTTTTTTTTTTTATTTGATATTCTATCGACTGTTGGTTGTACTACTGAAAATAATATAGTATGGTAACAGTCATGTATTTGCAATACGTAAATACAATACATAACGTGATGCGTTAGTAAGACTTTCTGGGACAGTACACAACAGAAGTCATAACAATTCCTTAGCCTTCACGCCTAGTATAGTGCCCCTAAAAGTGTTAGAAGGATTGTAATATAAAAATCATAACACCAAAAGCGCCAAGCGGATATAAAATGAAAACCATGAACAGTTTCCTGGACGAAAGATTAACCAGTCCTTCTGTCATCAGTGGAGGCTAACGGACTGTGCTTAAGAAGTATTTTTGTACAGTTATTTTTAAGGTATTCTAACTAATTGGCAGAAATGTGTAATTAAGTTTAAAATAACGAAGGGGACGAGAATAAGTATTTTTCCGTTTAGTATTTAACTATATTAAGATGAGTTTAATACTTTTTTTTAAAAATAAAATTTCTTTGTGAACTTTATTAATTTAAGCCTCTTCCCACGTATTATAAATTCACGTGTGCATGATGGAAATATTTCGCTAAAGTACCAGGAAATAAGTTCTTAAGATCTAATAAGAAGTTTGAAAGGTTACATAGGAAAAGTTATCGCAAAGCGAAGCGGTATTCGGTTTGGGTGATACTTTGGACATGAGATTAATAAGGTGATTGATTATTATAATATGTAAATTTCTATTTAGTATAATGATTTAAGCATGTATACGTAGATGGATATATACGCAACTACAGAATCTTTTCCAAAACTAGTAACGCACACAAATAAATTGTACATGTATTTTCACGAGGAATACATGGTATATTTTTTTCGCTACGATTCGCTACCTACCTATCATACGTTGATGGTAGAATGCCAGAAACCTTCACGTTTGCCAAAAACTATACAAAGTTTTAACTCAATCGGATGAACGATACGCGAACGCATAGCAGACGAACAAAGATAAGCATTCATTTTCATATAAAAGATTTAGTTTATGTATCGTGATTTAGTCCGATATCTTGTAAAATAGAACTAATACTGAGATTAATATTTTAATTTGTGGAGCCTGCCCAATAATACTAGAATGCTCTAGTAATCGTCTCTCTAAAAGCTTATATAAGAAAATTTGCATTAATGCCTACAGCTAAATTAACAACTACATTTGAAAATGTATTAACGGTTATTTTCTTTGATTTAATACCAAATAAGAATTTATTACAAATATACAATTAACATAATATATTAAAATACATATATTGACCCACAATTACATAGCTAGTTATTATGGAAATCTTTTTAGTAAACAATAGTCAGGCACAAAGAGCAGCCTGTAGCTCTGTGACGTCATTCCGCGCTGACGTCAAAGCCTGCGTACATGTGGGTCAATAGAACGCCAGCTCGGCCGGGGAGAACCTGCAGCTAGAAATAGGTCGCAACCCTAAAAATCCGCCGCTTTATTCAAACGACTATCACATGCGGCTGGGTTGTTTTCAACACCTTAAGCCCAGCACTTTATCCCATATTTTTATCTTTAAGGCTGAGGATGGATAATAAAAGAAATCCTCAATCGTAAAATAAGATTGTTTTATCAACGCTTCAATAACGAATGAAACAAAGAAAACTAAGATAAGCTTTTTTATGGACTTGATGACATTATTTTTAATTAAGGATCGTTCGTTCGATCGTTTTACATGTTTTAGACTAAAAAACGTAATCACAATCGACGACTATATTATTTCAATTTTATAAAAAAAAAAAAAAAACAATTATATTGAGTAATTTGATTACACCTTAAAATTATTTTTTAATAATGCCACATCCGGTAACATACAGTACGACAAGATATATTTCCGAATTGATAAAAACGGAATCTATAGCGGCTATTATTTGAATTTTCAATATAAAGCTACCTAACAACAGATAAACAAAAATCAAATGGAATATTTTTAGGTAAATTTGGGTAAATCGTTCTCTGCAAAACTAATTAAAGAAAACAATTTACTTGTGATGAATTAAAAAGCCTTACAATTTGTAACGTTAAGGTATTATTTCGGAATTGTTCAAAAAAGAAACTTCTAAGTCGTCGAGAGTAATGAGTACTTACTAAAATGTTTTAAGGAAAAACGAATGGATAGCAGACTTTTTGTTTCAAGGAATTTTCAAAACGGAATAATATTCTGATTTTTAAATAAAAACGCGTGTATTTTTTTATCAAATATAACGATTTAGCATCTCTTACGGTTCAAGGACATTGATTGGTAACAAAAAATTGTGAACTTTTTATTTAAAATTATTTACTTACCCCTTAAATATATTTATATTAGGTTTTTCAGCCTTTCATATTCATTTTTGTAGTAATTATTTTTTATAAAATATTGACTGATTCATACGGTTATATGGTAGAGTTTCGCTCGAATGGATAAGGACAGAATCAGATTTTATACGAAACATCTATTGGCATGCCTTGGGGGCAAGAACTTTCTTTGTTAAGCAGTCCTTGGAAGCCTAGAACCTCTGAGAAACGTACAGTCTTTGGTCCCAACGTATCTCCGGTCAAATCAAACTTGCTCCAGAGCATGCTGAATGAATATGTTTGACTATTAATTTCCGCCGATGAGGCAAAAATTCAATTAGAAATATCTATCATACTACATATATAACTAAGGGTTTATTTTTTATAATTTTTATGTAAATAAATGTTATATACTACTATGCAAATATTACTACTACTAATGTACTAGTTGTAAAGTGTAAAAAATTATTCACGTGTGAAATCTATTTATCGATTCAATGATTAAATGGCTTCTATTTAAATAGAAGAATAATTATTATGGGAGCAGTTACAATTATATTTAAAATGAATTTTACACTAATATTCGAAAAGATAGATTATAAAGATCACCGGAGGGATTTAGAGAGCCCAGGTGCTTAATAAAATTCCGGTCTTCGTGAAATATCGTACCCACTTCGAAATTATCCGGACAAATTTACAGAGATGTTTTTTTTTTAAGTACACAGATATTCCACCTGCCTCTTCTTTTGTAAATTTTGTCTAAAATTATATATACGAGTACTAAAATCGTACATTTCATTATCCTACCCATAGGTATAGTCACATTATGTTGATATATACCAACAGATTATATTTATATAAAATAAGGTGATTTAGATCTTGATTCTATCGGTTTCAATCGAATAATAATATTATCTGAAGTCATGAAACGATTGTGGTTAAAAATAATAATACTACGACTTTATTAACTCGCCTTGGGCAATATCTTCGAGAGTGAAATTAATTTTAACTAACTTCCTGGTTGGTTCAAGACTTTCAATTTCAAATATAGCTCAGCATTTGCAAATAACTGAAATATTGAAAAAAGAGTTACATATATGTATGTTTTCTTATAAATAATTATGATATGCTGTCATATTTAAAATTATTTACCAATTCCCTAAAGTAGTAATCTTAATTTCGCATAGTAAGGTCCCTAAATAATTTAATATAAACATACGGCTATTTAACTATTAAGTTTTGTTATTTTGGTAAGGCTTTAAAATAAGTCAAAAATGCAACTTCAAAAATTTATTTTAAAAAAAGTATCAATTAAAATCTACTTTTTTCTCCTGATTTATAAAAACGATTAAACAGTGGAGATTTTTCAATATTTTATCAATAATTATCGATCTAAATTTAAAAATGCGAGACGGAAAACGATTTTATTTCAATATTTTTTTATTTTTTTCCCTCATATATGCAGATTATTTTAAAAACATAATCCTTTACTTAGCTCTCCGAAAATGTTTAAAAACTAGGAATTTATTTCAAAACAACCGAAATAAAATGATCAGATAAGACTCTGGCGGAAATATGTATTCGGTCATGGCCGAATTCATACTAAAGGTCGCTCTTTAAAATTCCCACAAAATTGATTTAAAATAATAACCAATGTAAAAAAACTTACTTATTTACTTAACTTACTTACTTAATACAAATTTAGAATTAAATTTAGATACATAAACAGTTCAGTAGCTAAGTTACAATTAAGATATTTTGTATTATCATTTTAATCCTGTCTTATCATTTTAATCCTGTGCACGTTATTTACGAAGAGGATGCTGAAAGAAGAGTTGCTTTCTGTAGATTCATGCCTAATGAGGATTTAGAAGATGCATCTTTTTTGAAAAAAATCCTCTGGACCGACGAAATCAAATTTGATCATTTGTTTTATTTTTTACATAAATATATGTAGTGCCAGTATGTATTGTTGAATCTATCTAATATTTGAATTCTAACGTTTCACTAATATCTTTAATACTCGTCTGAAACATATAATGAAGTAATGTCTCAAGTTGATTACATGCAACTAGACATTATTTCATTCCTGAGATATTTGACAATTGTTTTAGTGTTGGGGTGCATATCAACCGTTTCATTAAAGCTATATCAAAATAGATATTTATCTTGAAATAGTATTAAACAAAGTATACATTTGCATGTGTCTCTATGTTCTCTAACTTCTGAATTACAGTATAAAATAAAATCTTAGTTGTGTGGATTTAGAAGAAACAATGATGAAAGTATTCTCAATGTTAAGGAAAAACATATGTATATCCCACAAAAAGGGTCTAATTGAGTTATACTATTTAGTTAATATTTGTCTTTTACAAATTTCACATTTGCTTGTGTTATGTGTTGAGAATAATATACGTATTTTTTGTAATAATATATTTAAAACATGCATTAAAAATTTAAATGAATTTCCGAAATACTTAAACTGAATCGTGTAACTTAAAAAAATCTATATAAAATTCCTTAGGGGATTTTATAGTATTTACTTCTTAAATATATCACGGTAAACATGTTTGGCTTTGAAAAATAGGAAAAAAATATACGTTAAATATACATAGTTCAATTTATTTATCATACAATATCGATTCTTAAAAATAAATAATATATTACTAATAACCAGTATTATTTGACCTGTAGTTTCAGATATTTAAATAAGCAAAAGAAATATATATATATATATATATACGCTCAGGAAGATATATTACCGGTGAATATAGATTATATCGTTATCCTCGATACTGATTAAAACATACTATTTGTATATATTTAAGCCGAACTCCTTTTATGCTGGGTTGAACTGCTATTAGAATATAAAGTACAAAAGGCCCTCGCTTTTCCTTTTTATTTTTAGAAATAGAAAAGTGTATTTAAGGCTTATTTTCGTATTGATCACATGCGGCTTCAAGTCGTTTATAACTAGGCATTCAGGTACGTGTACTTCTCGTGGTACAAGTTTGTTTCGTGTTCTGCTTTATAATATTATATATAGGTACATATATATTCATAAATTAAATAAATAATCTTTGCCACTATAGAAAATCAACAAGCAATTTATACGGATTTTTTTATGTTTAAAGCAATATCGTTTTTATATACATATATTTCTTGATTAATAAGTAACAAACGTTCCGACCTCTCTTTGAGCGTTGTAAAAACAGTTCATTTCATCGTACATCCCTGTATATATTTGCTCACTGACCATTTCCAGGAAATTAATGTTTACAGAACAGTCCGTGACATCTGAGGATGAAAATATGAAAATACTGTGTAATGTCATCAAAAACGTATTATTGTTGTTTATTATTAATTGTAAAAGTTGATTTTAATATATAATATTGTAAAATAAAAAAGTAACAGACAGACTGACAGACTGACAGACTGAGTTACTTTCGTATTTATAATATTGGTATATATTATTATAGTAGTTATATATTTTACATGAAATATCAAACTTACAATTATTACAATGCTATGTAATATTAAGCGTGAATAAGTAATTACTTTTAGGCATGTTTAGGATTTATAGCGTCACTATATTATATACTTTAATATGTAAATAGGTGTAATTTAATATATATATATATTCTTTTTAAGGCGCTGTAAGAAATATTAACCAATCCTACATCACCTATGCGCCACCATCCTTGGGAACTATGTCTAACTGTTATGTCCCTTGTGCCTGTGATTACACTGGCTCACTCACCCTTCTAACCGGAACATAACAATACAGTGTACTGTTATTTGGCGGTAGAATATCTGATGAGTGGGTTGTACCTACCCAGACGGGCTTGCGCAAAGCCTGGTAGGCCAAGTGAAAGTTTGTCCTAAATATAATATATAGTTTATATCGTAAACTTATCAGACATATTAATCATAGTGCGTAAGCCAATACGTGTCTGGACTTTATAATATAGACACAAAAGTTAAGTTGTTGTTGTATTATGATGTTACTTTGATGACCTCGTTAGTCTAGGGGCTAGATTGTAAGGCCGCAGATCTCGAGGTCCTGCGTTCGAAGCCCAGATCGGGCCGGAAGTCTTCAAGTTTGAAGTGTGTACGCTCCCGTGCCTCGGAAATTATGTAACGTACGTTACGTTGGTCTTGTGATCTTTACCGTTCTATCGGATTATGACGGTGAGAGACAATGCTGAGCACGAGATGAATTATAAGCACAAATTGAGCACATAAAAATTCAGTGGTGCCTGGGTTTGAACTCGCAATCATCGGTTAAGATGGACGCGTTCTAATCACTGGGCCATCTCGGCAAATCCCAAATCCAAATCCGATGGAATATGTAAATAAAGATTTGTTTATCTTTATTCTTTTCTTCTGGAATATAGTAAACAAAAAACAGGTATTTATCAAATATTCTTGAGGGTATGAAGGAAACCATGATCAATATATGTTAAGGCTTCAAGGAGACATCTTATAGCGGCGTCGAGTCAAGTTTGAGAATACCGACGTACAACGTTAACTGTTATTACAAAAGTTACCTAGGGTTGGTCTTAAACGCTTTAATAATTTTTCTAAAACAAGATATGAAAATTTATATGCATTAAATTAAAAATGTTAGGCGAAATTTCGAGGGAGGGAGGGAAAAATGGTTTCGAAGTTTTAATTTATATCGTTCTAACATACGAATATATCTGAAAGTTAGTTTGAAAAATTTAATTTCGTTGAAAAAATATATTGCTCAAATTGTTCTAAACGAATAATATTGTGTTTAAATTATTGAATGGTGTTAAATCAAAGTGAGTGAATTTATTTATTTTTTTATTTTTTGTAGCAAGACTTTTTCAATAGGAATTATTTTCGAAATAAACATGACACCTTGCCGTTATGCCTCGGGAGACCTCTATGTCCAAATACGATTGCAATTGCGGCTGCAAGTGACTGAACGATCATTTGTTTACTGAAGGTAATTTTTTATTTATCTACAACTGATTCTGAGATCAACACCAGGTCTAAAATGAGAAGAGAAGTGAAAGTAACTCACCAGTATTTTTTAAAATGTATTAACTTAATAAGTAGATTTTTATCTGATCTGGGGTTGAACGCTGGACTTCAGGATCTGTACCGAAATACGCTAACCACTAGACCAACGAGATCAGCTGATTTAATATTTAACTTAATAGGCATATCAGCATGTATACAGAGGTAAGCTCGGTATAAAGAGTACATTCCTCATTAAAAGCATTATCAGAAATGAAATTTGCTTTATACCGCACGAAGACAAAAATACTCCGAATTCCAACCCTAGACCGGCAACAATGGAAGAGCTCTTATTTAATAGTCTTTATGGCTCTATATAAGGTTAGTGAATACACAATTACAGCTTACGTACTTAAGATTATGTTATAGCATTTATGTGCCATAAAGGAATTTATACTTTTTAGTAAAAACAAAAAATGTAACTCTGAATGTATTATATTTTGCATTTTATTTAAATTTACCAAATTATACATTTAAAACATCAATAATACAGACTTATTATTCTATGCAAGATTATATACAAATATTATGATAGAGGCTTGAATTAATATTCGTTGATATATTTTATTAAAAAGAAAAAAGAGAAGTTCTGTGGTTTTTGCCGGTTGATTTCGGTAAACCGCTTAATGTGGTCTGATCGTACTCTACATTTATTTTGATTTTGAAAATGACGACTTAAAAGTTTCAATGAAATATATATAATACGTACATATTATCTAAAAGTTTTATAATTTACTAGCTTATACCCGCGGCTTTGCCCGCGTAGAATATGAATATATTTACAAATTAACTTAAAATGTTACGTTAATGTAATACCTCTTTGAATACCACATTGATGTGAATTTCAACCCTTAGGGTAGAATATCAAGAAACGCTTAAATACGTATCTGTTCATTTTTAATCAGTAGCTCAAAAATAAAGTTTTATGCTTCTAACTTCAAAAATGACAGTCTTCCAAACTATCCTATATACGAAATGTCAAACTCTATTTCTCCACTTTGGCGTAAAATATCCAGAAACGCTTAAATACGTATCAACTCATTTTAGTCGGTAGCCCGAAAATAAAATTTCATGCTTCTAACTTAAAAATGACGGACTTCCAGACTAACACCTGTATACGAAATGTGAACCCCTACTTTTTCCCTTTAGGCGTAAAATATTAAGAAACGCTTAAATACGTATCTACTCATTTTTAACCAGTAACCCATAAATAAAGTTTCATGCTTCTAACTTAAAAAATGACGGATTTCCAGACTAACCTATATAAAAAATGTCCTACCCCTATTAAACCCCTTAGAGGTAGAATATCTAGAAACACTTAAATACGTATATAATAATTTTTAATCAGTATCCCAAAAATAAAGTTTCATATGTTTAGCTTAAAAAATGACGACTTCCATAAAAACTTACAACCCTTATTTCATCCCCTTAGTGGTAGCATATCAAAAAACACTTAAATACGTATTTACTCATTTTTAATCAGTATCCCAAAAATAAAGTTTCATGTTTGTTACTTAAAAAATGGCTGACTCCCATAAAAACTTTCAACCCTTATTTTACCCCCTTAATGTTAGATTATCTAGAAACACTTAAATACGTATCTACTCATTTTTATTCAGTATCCCAAAAATAAAGTTTCATGTTTCTATCTTAAAAATGACGGACTTCTATACAAACTTTCAACCCTTATATCACCACCGTAGGGGTAGAATATGCAGAAACACTTAAATAATTATCTACTCCTTTTTAATCAGTATCCCAAAAATAAAGTTTCATGTTTCTAACTTAAAGAAATCCATACGAACGTTCAACCCCTATTTCACCCATTTAGGGGTAGAATATCCAAAATTCCCTCCCGAGTGGGTGTCATGATATTATGTTATTTTATAAGTGTACAGCCTAAAATATAAGTTTTATGCTTCTAGTTCTAAAAATTCTAAACATGACAATACTTTCAACAACTTACAACCTTTCATCCCCCTTTTCAACCCTTCACAGCACTTTTTCCAAATAAAAAGCCTATGTCCTTTCTCAGGCTCTAGACTATTTGTGTACCAAATTTCATTTAAATCGGTCCAGTAGTTTTGGCGTGAAAGCGAGACAGACAGTCAGACAGACAAAATTACTTTCGCATTTATAATATTAGTATGGAAGTATGGATTGTTATTTCAATCGCTAGAGAGCTCCGATAATAACCGCGTCCGATCGCTGCTAAATTCAAAGTGCTACAGGGAGAACCGTGGCCTCCGACGCGCCTATAGCACGCTCCCGCCGCCCCGGCCGGCCGGTACCACCGCAAACGCTACGTTCCGCAATTTTTAAAACTGTAATATCTTCGAAAATATTCATTTAAATCATATGCTGTAAAGGGCCATATAGATCAATATTAAATCAACAATGTGTTTAAGGTATTTCATTGGATAAGGATTAATGCTGTATAGATTAAAATCGCTTCGAAAATTAGCCAATATTTGTGGTAAAAAATAAATGACAAAAAAATGTTATTGTGGGCTATCTTTAAGAGATAGACATATACCATCGCGGACTTTTTTGTAGACATTTTTGAGGTGTACAATTCTGTAGTACATTATTTTGATCTATCTAGTAGGGTTCAGCCAGCGTTTACAATGTAAGCGCAAAAAAATGTATAAATTTACGACATCACATTAGAAACTTTTAAAATTATCAGTGTTACTTAACTATATTGTCTATGTATTATATACAAAAACCTTCCTCTCGTATCACTCTATCTATTAAAAAAAACCGCATCAAAATCCATTGCGTAGTTTTAAAGATTTAAGCGTACAAAGGGACATAGGGACAGAGAAAGCGACTTTGTTTTATACTATGTAAAGATTTACGATTTTCATTTCTTATTTTAACCTTGATATAAATATAACTTACAACAATAATATTTCAATTTAAATCTAAGTCCACATTTTTTTTTTCGTGGTAATATTTTGGCTGTTACAAAGCTGTCAGATAAACTGAAATTTTGAAAACCGACCTACAGTGATACGTCATTTTGATACGTGAACGCAGGATACAAAAGACGTATCACTGTAATAGCCAAAGTCAGATATGACATTCTAAGATTACACGCTCGTGTTCTGCGATGAGAGTCGAGCTTCGTCTCACAGAATACCTCTACAATTTATTTATGTAAGCAATATGCGATGACAATAGGATGGTTATGAACTGTCACTCTGTGAGTTTCTTTCCGGTTGTTCGCGGTAGAATTTACTTTTCGAACCGGTGATAGTTTTACATTTAATTCAACCAATTTGACCAACAATTGAACCAATTTTTAAATAACAAGCTATACTATGCTTATAATTATTTTTTCGGATTAATCCGCTTTATTGTATAAATTATAGACAACGTAATATAAAATTTTATCGTATTTATCTAGCAAAACAACTAAGTCAATAAATTTATTAAGTATAATTTTTTCACCTATTTGCACTCAACTATGAATGAAACAAATTATATCGATAGTCATTTTTAGTATCCTATACTAAAAACTTAGTCTAAAAATAAAAGCGTGTTTAATATCTTCAAACAACAATAAAAATCTTTATAGTGCTTTCAGCGCTTAATTTTCTAAAAGTAAAGTAATACCGTTAAACTGCCTTTAATACTGTTTACGTCAAGACAACTCACCGTTCGGGGGTGTGAGCTCTCCACTTTGAAAATATTTGACTTTCACCCTACTCAGCTACAACCTTGACACGATTTTACCCCAATTTAACCCTTAACGAATTATTGGTTTACTTATTCTTCGATATTACGGAAATTTAAGTTTCCGACAGAGAAGTATGGAAGAAGAAGACATGCTGCGCCGACCCCAAGTAGAGTTGGGATAAGGGCAGGAGGATGATTACGGAAATTTAAGTGGATAGGTCAATAAATTTAAATGTGGTATACATTTTATATTGTAAATATAAAATTAATTTATTGCTTGAGTAGGTACTGAGATTGCGAACGATGTTCATAACATCGTATATCGTAACGCATGAAATATTTTCAAAACAAGAAAAAAACATTGTTCGGTAAATTAAATAGATAAAGAAAAAATAAACTCTAGAAGCGTAATGATAACAAAAATTATTAATTAAATTAAGATTTGTATCCCTTACAGCCATCTCTTTTAATATTCACCTTCATATCTGAATATGATATATTGTAGATATATCCCGTTATGTATGAGTCCTTTATAATATGTCTAAACATAAATCGGTTCCATTTCGATATATACATATTTATACAATGTATCCTTGTCGATCAATCATTGAATTTAGGGCAGCGTTATTCGTCCTACGAACATCGGCAAAGTTCCGTTAAGTCCGCAGATGTTATTTATTGCTTAGCGTAGATACGCGTACGGTGGACCACAGAAATAGAAGCATTCATTGTAACTCTTATTGACAGGGTGATAAGGTTTTTAAACTAAGAACACTTTCGTGGCATACTGTACATGCAGTTGTCATAAAATCTGAGAATCGTCTTGACAATTTAAAATGTATTATCACATTATATTTATAATTTATTCTGTAATCTGATGTGATGGACTATATTAAGATATGTATACAAAAAATAATGGCTTTTAAATTATACGTCAAACGTAGAACTGTTATATTTAGAGCTCTGTGATTTTTAAAAAAATTTTACTAAGCCGAAATCAAGTTAAACTAGTTTGATTTTATTCATATTATATAAAACTAAAAATGAATGTTAGTGGAGTTGATAATCACTCTTTGTTTATCAAACGATAATCAAGTAAATATGCATAACATAAAAGCTAATCTACCTTCAGTTTTAGTTTACTTAAGACAAACTTATCAAACTTTTAGAATTAATTATTTAATTTATTGGTAAAGCTAGACTAAAATGCTTTGTTCAAGTATTTTGCAATATAACTCCGAGTTCATTTTTCCTAAAACTTACTCCGTGCCGACAGGACGAGGGTTTTCATTATCTTGAAAATCCCAACGTTATACTACTTGGCCCAAGTTAGTAATTATATTACGCCTTTTATTTTACGACCTAGACCTAGATACGTAGAGGTTATTACCTAAATTACAACGATTTTTATATAATTAAATGCTTAAAGCGCTTTAAAATATATATAATCGAATTTATATTAAAATGTTATAATCCGCGTAATATCAGATCACGATACAATCTTATGTAGTCCATTCTCAGCTTCCTGCAAACGTTTCGTATTGATTATATACCCATATGATGACGTCGATGCAACAGGTCACATAATATATAACAATTTATATTATAAAACGTGATTTATACACTTTATTACCTGCGCCATAAAGCTCAACATCGTTTGGTCCTTAGTCCTCGAATAGTACAGGTTTCTAGGTTTCCCAGGGATCGTAGAGAGAGACAGATAGCTTGGTACAGATATGACGTAGTTTGTTCGCTTGCAAATTGGTTCCGACCTCGGAACGCACTTTGACATTTAGAGGGCTTTAAAATCGTGTCGAATTATCGAGATTGCATATGCAACATTTAAAGTGGAAATACGTTGGAAATGAATGCTAACTGTATAACGTTTCGTACTTCAAATATATGACTGGGATTTATTGAATTTTGATTATATGTAACGTTGTTGTGTTTCATCAGTAAAATACCTAATCAGATTCAATTAAATAAAGAATACATTCGTTATATGAATATTTATA
Source organism: Vanessa tameamea (assembly GCF_037043105.1). Taxonomy (NCBI): domain Eukaryota; kingdom Metazoa; phylum Arthropoda; class Insecta; order Lepidoptera; family Nymphalidae; genus Vanessa; species Vanessa tameamea. The sequence continues at coordinate 9,707,115 of NC_087316.1, forward strand.
AACATTTATGTATGATTCCAAATACTTAAAAATATGTAAATACCTATGTATAAAATCAACATGTTTTAATAGGCTAATTAACTTTTTTCAACGATTTTCTCATAAAAATATTATTGTAATATTTGATTACGTTCTTTTTAATAATAAATCTATTACAGTATGTATATGTATTATATATACATTTTAATACAATAAAATAGTTTTTTGTAACACAAAAATTAAATAAACAATTAGACCATAATAACACATCAATCTTTATATTCTTGAAATTTGAAAATCTTTCGTATTATACGAATAATATACATTCGTAAGGAAAAATACTTAACAAATAAACAGCCGTATGTTTCGTTTATATAAATAGAGGTACCACACTATACGAAGTTGCGATTATTAATTTAAGTAATCGATGAACAAATTTTATGACAGTAAATAAAGTATTCATAAAAATATACCCCGTTTTTATATACTTGATTTTTCATTTTCTCACATTGTCAAAATTTCAAGTCTTTATGTCATCCGGAAGTTAATTAAAAAACAATTACAAAAATCCACTCATGCCCGATCCGTCACCCTCCTGCCCTTATTCAATTTGGGGTCGGCAGAATGTATTCTCCTTCCATACTTCTTTATCTGACATGATCTCATAAGTAACATTCTTTCCAGCCATATCGTCTTTCACAAAATCCAACCATTGTCACCTTCCTCTAAATCCATCCACGTCCATGCTCAAGAGCTTTCTTACAACATGGTCCTCATTCTTCCCCTCATACATTGCTCGATGCGAGTTAATAAAATCGTGGCAATATAATAATTAAAGTTAATTTAATGCCCATACTTGTTTCATTACTTCAAAAACTCGTATCATTCAATTGAAACCAATCGAAATCACCTAGTAGAGGTATGCCCGGGCTCGCTATAAATAGAAACATTGATTGCACCTTTGCACTTTCCGACCACCCCGCTCCCAGCACCACCTTTGCACCCCCTGCTTTGTTGCTCTGCATGGACTGTCGATATCTGTTATATTATTTAGATGTAAAGGAAATTTAAACTCAAAACTTTGAATCATTGATACAAACCTTACTTGATTGACGAGAACATTTTATGAGTTATGTATTCATATTTTAATAATAATAAATTAGCTGTCAATATTTTAATAAGTAATTTTTTTTTTATTTAACTATTCATATTCATCTACTTGATTTACTTGACCAATCCCTTGTAATTATGAAATCAAAACAGTCCTAATCGAAATACAAATATGTCTGTGTGTGCGGCCAACTAAATTTGTTATAACTAAAAAATTGTTAAATTAAATTCATATTAATTGAATACCGTAATTTGTACTTCAGATATGAACAATTTAAGAATACATGCTAACTGACAGAAGTACATTATTTTCAAAATACATAACCGATCACAGAGGTTAAAGTCACATAGAACTCAAAATTGGAGAATTGTACTTTTTTATCAAAGTCCGACTACTGTACGAAGATTACTGTAAATTTAGGATATTGGACAAAGAGAATCAGTTTCATGCATGAAAGTAAAACGATCTCAAAGGCAACAATAAGCTAGCATTGTAGAGTAAACATATACGAGTATCTCTGCGAAGTCGTAAAGGAAGCAACTCGAGTTCAGCTCGAAAGGAATCACGGTCATAATTATATACGAAGTATAAAAATGGACCGATTATAATGGTATCTTAAATCTCAAGTTCAAAAATCATTAAGAAGTTTTTCAGTAGTATCTGAATAAAAAAAATAAGCATAATTTCGAAGTTGATAAATCTATATTTAAAAATGGAATTGCTTCGTTTCATTTTATTAGACAGATATTTAAATTTATGTTTCGTAATGTAGCAGTGCACCAGAAAATGCTTTACGTTTTTTTTGCCGCCATATCTTTAACTTTATCTAATCAACTCGTATAAAGTGTCGTTATTTTTAGAAGACCAAGATAAAAATATGGTCATATAAAATATTGACAGTGCCGAATAAAGTCATTTTTTTGGAGTTCCTATCCCATGTCCATAATTTACAAAGAGACATACATTTGCAACTTCTAAATACACAAATATTCATATTCAGATATTTATAAATCGTTGTAATTGTAATCGTTCTTCTTGGTCCCTAAATTCTTGGTACTTCCTATATCAAAACACTTTGGCACCTTAAATATATTTATTTTTTTGGAGACCGTAATGTGTTTGGTGGTCTTTAAATTTAGTTGTTAGTACCTATATCTACTAGTGACTTTATCTTAAAAACCGTACTCTTGCGTTTTTTCTCAATTCAGGCAGTTTCTCATAGGGACTGCCAGATGAGTTAGGGATTGGTATACTTAGACTTTAGTGTAGGTTTTTTGGCATAGTACCATCACCGTATATTCAAATCGTATGATTGCTTATTAATTTTTTTTATAAAATATAGATTACATAGAACAAACAGTTACTTTAACTGTAAGTATGCAAAAAAGTATGAAATAAACTTAACGATTTCATGCATCAGATCTTGTTACATAGTCGTGTGCATTTGAAAAGTGTGCCGAGAAATTAGGGCAGGGGGCTAAAACAAAAGCTTGGTGTCGAAACTCATACACAAAAGATTTCTTAACAACCTCTACAACATTTAATGTGTGTCATGTCTCACAAATATTTGCGAAATAAGTTATCTTTCCCGAATACTCTGGAAATGTTGTTCGTGGGACAGTGATAAACATATGTCAAGATAAGAGAAATGTAGCTATTTGTTCGTTTGAATTTGGTTAAGTTATATGTTTTTTCGATCAGAAATGAATGAATATCAAAAAACTGGGGTATATATATATTATTCCGTCTATATATACGAAAAACTTATTGAAATATTATCAAAACAAACGATATAGTATTGTAATAAATCATATCATCATTATCATTAATAGTATTATCAAAAGCGATGGTTGATGGTTTGTTTATACTTAGGATAAATTAAGAAGCAGAGATGGCCGAATTAGAACTCGTTAATCTTAACCGACGATTGCGGGTTCAAATCCAGGCAAGCACCAAAGAATTTTTATTTGCTTAATTTGTGCATCTCGTGCTTAACGGTTAAGGAAAGCATCGTAATCTGCATGTGTCTTATTTCGCTGAAATGGAGCAATGTAGCATCGTGGTGGAATAAGGTCCAAAACCATCTGCTCAAGAGGGATAGGAGGTCTTAGCTGAGCAGTGGGACATGTATAGACTTTTACTTTATTTTATTTACTTTTATGATTCAATTGTGGTAATTAATTATATGATTGCTATTTAAATTGAAGATAAGAGGAAGACTTCAAAATACGGGTTGTATCGACCAAAAAATGTAAGCATTATGGTTTATTTATTAAAATGTAGTCTAGTTTAGTGCTTGTATAATGAGTTAGCCAGGTCACTAAGGACTTAGCAATTACAGTAAGCCCGGACTTCATGCTAAAAAGTTTGTAGGTCACGGCAAGGCTAGGCTACAATGTTGTTTGGTCAAGATTATTGTGTAATTTAAATTGGTAAAGAAATAATTCCAGACGTTGTTATGGATTCTGTCAAGTGCCAAACCTACTCTGTAGTAGACAAAGTACGTGATACGAAAATCTAAAACTAAATTTGGTTCAAATTATTTGATATTGTGTAAAATATTATTTTGTAACGACATAAATTTAATATAAATAATTTGAATTCAAATTATGGTTATGAGATTATCTATATAATGGTGGTGATTTATTTATTGTTACTCGTATAATGCTCTTAAGGTACGGTTAAGCAAATAGACAAATATGTACAAAAATTGTCATTACTTCGCTTAATAATTGGAAAACTTGACGTAATTTTACCATAATATTGATAAAAATATTGTGACGCCAGACCACACAAGATTGACGGTAATTGACGTATAGTTAAAAATTTTAATAACACCAGTTTTTATAGATAAAATGTATTAATTTACTATGGAAAGCATCACAATGGATTAGCAACTTGCCGTAGGCAGCTGTTCGCACTACCAGAAGCCAACATTCATGTCACGACTAAACTCTCAAGACAATCTACTCGTAACGAGGGGATCTACGACGACTGCCCACCCGTGACTTCTGACGTATCACATTTACGATAAGAGAAACCTTAGTAATAGATTCACATTCACCTTGTTAACGAATAAATGCTACTGACATACTAAATAAATATATATATTTCTTATTTTAAAAATGAAATTTTAATTTTAAAGTACAATAGTAATTTCGAGACAAAATTGTGCTATACATGCCCAATATTTAGAGGCATAAAAACCGATTGAGGCAAATATCGAGTTAAGCTAGTTATTTTTTTATCAATTTCAAGAATACAGGCCTCAATAACCTGTATAGTCTCCATGTAACTATCCACCAGCATTCGAAGTGGCTTCTGAATGCGTTTTGAAATGCTCTGCGGTGACCCTAAATAATATGAATCCTATAACATCATCTTAAATATAAATATAAACTTAGGAAAATTTATACATTCTATTCCAAAAAGTATTTTTTATTGATTTTTTTTATGTGTAATAATCACTATATGTGGTAAGATTAATATCAATAAATGTACCATGAAAATATAACTGCGCATAACATATCAGTTTTATAGTTACAATAATAAGCATTTAAAAAATTTAACACTTCATTTTACAACATTTCTTATATAGCAAAAATATTGTAAAACTTATTAAATATTAATTCATGATTGTGCAATAATAGTAGACGTCGGTTAGCGAGGCGCTTGTCATGTACGTTGAAGTGACGTTTGATTGCCTTTCATTTATTTCCTAGAACAATTTATTACGTATGAGTACTGTGCCTTTAAATATTCATAAGTCATTTTTATATTAATATAATGTTTTGGTTTTATATTTAAGCATCATACAAGGATATCAATAATTGAGTACCAACGCTCAAAAAGGCGATAAAAATTTTGATATTTTTAAACTTATGTAAACAAATATAGATGATTATGATGATAATTTCGCACATGGCTGATATTCTGAAGGGGGACTAGTTAAATGCGCAAAACATAACATACGTGTTTGCTCTGTTTCATAACTCCGATAGGACAAGTCCCGAACTTCCAAACTCGGGACTACTGAGAATTTCTAGACTTAAAAAATACCATTTTAATTGGGATAACACCTTGGCCTTGAGATCTGCTACGAGATCAACATGTCACAATTTATTTTATTAGTCAAATATTTAAATTACTTAATATAGTGCTACTATTATTTCATAGGTAAATTCTTGGAAATCGGACAGTTCCAAATACTAGACCAAGGCAAACAATTTAGACATCTGCACTGAAAATATCAGTGTAAAATGCAAGCGCAATTTGATAATGTGACAGATCTAAAGAAAAACAATGACTTTGCATGCTTTCTGAGGCGTAACGCAGTCATCTTTCTATTTCCTTGACAGACGGCCTAACCGGCGATTCAAACCCGGCATCAAACTCTTAAATATTTATAGCTAGTACTTTATATAAAGCTAATAAAAACTATTTCCAGGAATGACTCTCTTTATTTTAATATTTAGATATTCAAAAGAACTACAATGGAACCTTCTGCATTAAATGTTCTTTGAATCAATTATACTTGTTATTGATTCAATGAACATTATTAAATTTGAAATTAAAATGAAATGCATTATTTTAAAAATTCACCGTCGAACTTATTTTTTTGATTTCCTACCATATTTCTATACAAGCAATTACAATTTTAAATTTTGGGGCCATTTTTATTCATTCAGTTACTTTTTTATTAGTTATTGAGTAGTAAAACAACAACTTACAAAGTCCCAATTATAAAATGTAATTTTTTATGGTACATTAGGCGTAAAGATCTTATTTGGTACTTATTTTTACAACGAACTAAAATGCTTGTAAATACAGTGAAACAACCATATTATTATAATTACGTCTTTACGACGTTATCATTATCATAAAAGTATTACCATCTTACTTTATTTTAAAGCGGAACGGCCATGTCCTTAATTTTATACGCCACCAGGAACTATTAAGCTACCGTATTAAATATAACAATTTGCTTACTATGCGGTTACATTTAAACGTCCGTCGTAAAAGTGTCAGGTAGCTACGCGTCTGCGTACAGCTTCACTTTAAGTTTGTGTGCGTAATAGATGTGTGCGTGCCCTAGTTTCGGAGTGCCTTCCTTACACAATAGTATTGCCATAGTCAGCTGTTGTATACAGAACTAGGGTATTTCGGTAATTTTTATATCATTCTAACATAGTCGCTCTTGCGACATTGTATAGTCCTTTAATATATAATTTTGTATTTTGATTAACTTTTTAATAATTTCATCTCGTATTTAACTTTCCAAATTTATCGTACCTGAAGTTTCACTTAACATAGAATTAATTACTTATTTTTCCTCTATCTAATACATTGGTTTGAGTATAATAAAAAAAAACTGAAAATAATTTGTTATCTCAAAACGCAACACCTCAACGACATAATAATAACTAAAGTTTAATCAAAACATGTGATTTCGTTATATAAAATATACAATTACTATAAAAACAGTCTCACATAGTAGCATACACGGTTGTATGTACAATGTATTTCAAATACATTTACCCCTGCACGTGATAATTTCTAATTGTTTGACCGGTACATAAGATTAAACTGACATCAGAACACGGCCCTCGCCATGAACGCGCTGTCTTCAGTTAATGTCAGGGGTTACGATCGATGCGACCGCCTACGCCAGATCGCGAGCTATATCGAATATGTCATAGACGGCAGCGGGAGCGGAGAAGTAGGCGGATTTATGCCCGTGATTTCGTTTACATTGACATAAGATATTACACTATAGCTGCATCTATATTAGAAAATCTACCGTCGATTTTAAATGTAGCAACGGCTTCTGACCGCGATCAGTTTTCCGGATTTTCGAAACTCGATTTTATGATAGAAAAATTTAATACGATTGGATTTTTCTGTTAAAAAGTTCTAGCAGTAGTCCGGAGCCCGAATACTTAACGTGTTACATTTCTATGTATAGCACAAAAGGGGAGTGAGTCGTGTCAGATTTACGTGTAATCAGACTTTGGGAGTGAGGAAATAACGACTGCATCTGTGTCTGCCCACAATGTTGTAACTTCAAACAGCATAATAAGTTCTACGAAGATTGCTCTTAAAACATTAAACATATTATTATCTAAATTAAAAAAAAAAACAAGCAATACGATACAAAATATTAAATATTTATTTACTTTCTTTATTGTGCGTGTAAAATTTTAAATAAAATTTGTTTAGATTATAATTGTTATCGGCACAATTAACTATCTATATTCTTTGACCTTAAAAATGAACAAGTTACTTGACTTTAAACTTAGTTTGATAATTATTAAAATTCATTGTTAAAACGAAAACACAATATAATAGGTAAAACTTTAGAATAATAATTTATTATAACGAAAATGATTTATATTTTGAATCAAATTTTAAAAATAATACTCAAATTTTTATTAGAAACAAAAATAGTGAAATAGTTATATGATATATATTTTTTAAATGGTCACCTTTGACTATAAACACTGACCACTACAAAAAGTATTGAAGTAAGAAGTGTTAATGTAAGATTCCTTACACGGTCTGTACGCTGCCTACCATGTGATCAAAGATGCTGTCCCTTGAGCCTATAATTACACCGGTTTATTTAACCATTTAACTGTAACGCAATACTACAGTCTTGATGTTTGGCTGTAAGAATTTATGAATAGGTAGTTCCCACACAAATAGACTGCCTCGAGCCTTTTCTAATGGGTACTTGTAAATTAAACGAGACTGTAAATTTTGATTATCTAGATTATGTACGCTTTAATTAGTGTGTTTCTATACGAAAAGTGTTTAAGTATTTATTCGCGCAAGATATAGTTTACATTAACAGCCTGTAAATTTCCCACTGCTCCTCCTCCTCTTGCCTCCTCTGCCTCCTCTCCTTTGGAGAAGGTTTGGAGCATATTCCTCCAGGCTGCTCCAATGCGGGTTGGTGGAATACACATGTGGCAGAATCTATAGTTTGGGCGTGGCAATATAAGCTAAATTTATTTTGTATTGCTCGACTTATTTTCTTAATTATTTTGATCATAGAATAGTTATTGACGCCCAATTAGTATATGTTGTAAGAAATTATTCTTTCTCACTTAATTATTATTTCTTTGTATGAAACGAAATCTTTTTTTTTTTACAGCTGACAAAGCTCGGTCAGTTGAATAAGAAAATGTTACTCAATTAAAAAAAAAAGAGATGTGTATATATAAACGTATGTATTAAGTAACAGACACAATAATATAAATCAACAATGTTTGACAACAATTAAATCACAAGAAATAAAATTGATATCAAAAATACCGTAAATTAAAAGAAAATAAGACAATGTTATATAAAACCGTATGTAATAGAACGAAATAGACAGAGGAGTAAGAAAGGAAAAGGGCGTCTGGAGGGGGCATAACGCTTTTCCCTTACGTCACGATTTCTGCCAGATCACTCTACTGTGAGCCGTGCAAAAGGACTTCGTTCGAAAAAACTTTAGCAGTTCCGATAAATAAATAAAAAATAATACCGAATACCGTTTGTACCACAAGCAATGTACAAATAAACCGCTTACAAACGTTGCATAGCGTTGCGTTTCTGCACAAAACTGTGCTCAAATACAACAGGGCTCAAACGGCCGGTCCGCGTATACTGAGTGCATTCGGGAAGTCCGTTGAAAGCCATTAAGGATGAAATCCTCCACACAGTGGCATTGGACTGTATTGGTTTATCGGTTGTTTGCTTTATTTACTTGCCTATTGGATATTTTGCTCCAGTATCATGAATGATTAGACTTTACAAAACATGTGTCTTGCATTGTCAACGCTAATAACCTATATTCGTAATTGCATTTAGATTTCTTAAAGAAAAATCTTCCGTAAACTTGTTATATATGATTATATTATAGATAGGTATATTACATTTTTAAGTGACACTTTTCGGTTTTATCTTATCGCAAGTGTTTTTTTTTTAATTTAATTATTCAATGCACTTTTCTTCAACTTCACGTTCAAAATATAATTCCTTTGTGGATTCATATCATATCATCTTCCTCCTTAAAATCGAAAACCCTTGAAACCCCTCTCTTTCTCCTTTCTAAGAACTCATCGAAATTACGAAACAAAAAGAGACCTTCAAGGGACGCCCTGCCGATATGGACCATTAAAGAACACCGACGGATAAATATGGAGTAAAATAAAGTTTCCTTTATAAAATAAGTATGTTTTGTCTTATTATAATAATAAGACAGCGTCATGCTGTTTGTAACGGCATATGAATCGGTCTAACCGCCAAGTAGCGCGAATAGATGTTTCCTATCAAAAAGGTAAAACGTTACAGCATTTAAAATGTCATACGAAGATTTCTCTACTTTTGAGGATTTTTCGCTTCACCAATAATGTAATTTTTAAACAGTTTAAAGAAAAAAATGGACATCTCGATTATTTAACTAAACAGTATTATAGAGTTAATTAATATTTTGCACAGATATATACGAATATAGATAGATTGTGACCGAATCAATTTTGGAGAACTTCTGAACATCATTTAATTATAGTAATATTTACATTGACAAATTATGACGCAATCCAAATATAATGTCTAATTTGTCAAGCAAAATACAACGTCTAATTTGTTCAATCAAAACAATTTAGATGACCCTCGTCTTCAATTACGACATCAAATCTTATTAGCTATGATTTTGTAACATAGAATAAATATTTTCATATTATATCAAAATTCTAACAAGGTTAATATAAAAGTTGAGAATAAGTTCATTGATCCAGAAACCTAAACTAACCCTATAATTATATATATATTTATATGTGTTCAAATAACATACAGAATGATTTTTAAATGTATTATGTATTGATTTCGTTTGTCACGAAAGAAGTATCGTGTAATTGTATCCTGAAATATAAATATACTTTTGGTATACATTTTATATGGATAAACTTATAACACCAAGCGACGCTACTTTCGCAAGACAAGGTAAAAATATACTATTTGTGATAAAGGGGAATTGTAATGAATTTTAGGTTATATTATTAAACATCGAACTGGCGAAAGATATAATTCATCTTCAGGTCTTAATGCGGCAACCACATCAGATGCCACCAATATTAGGAGTATTGTTCATGATAATGACAGAGCTTAGAATATGCCGAATAATTTCGATGATGGTATTTATATAAAAGAACTATACAGGTATTTGACACTGAACCTAGCAATGATGGCTCTCTCAAGAGGACCAGGATGCAGTCCCACCAGAGCCAAACTGTACTATACTTAGATATTGGTTAAACAGAGGCAATGAAGGAAAAGACGCTTACATATTGCATATTGTACGTGATACGCAGGGCATCATAGATTTGGAATATGTGCATATATGATTTCAATTCTTTTTTATTTATGTTGGACCCGGTATCAAGATTGCTATATAGCACTAGCTTGCAGCCTAAACAATGATATCCCAAAACATGGTGATAATTTTTTATTCGTTGTTTAATTTAATTTTTTTTTTTATTATATTTTTTGTTGATTTTTGTAGGATTACATCGCTGCCTGTAATTTGATTAACCACTTATTAGCTACTAATTTACATAGAGTACGTCAATGTTTGGCCTACGACCAATGTTAAGACATTTATGCCTCTGTTAAATGTGAATATAAAATTGTTATAATGGATACTTTAAAATATAAACAACTTACATGATATGATTTTATGTACGGAAAAAAGTATTCGTTAAAAGTATATTTAATTTTTTTAATCATGAAAGGCTTGTCAATGATATGTAAATCAAGAACAATATGCGAGGGTTATCACAGTGGACATTTCGTCGGAGTGATCGAAAAAAGCCTAGTAACAATACAATAAATCTTTCCACAACTCCAAATTCATCTAACACGGTGCCCAATTGGACAATAAATTCCCTCTAATGGACGAGCAGTCACGTTTATTTATTTGCCAAGCTATTGTGACGTGTTGACCTTGTGGAAAGCACTAGCGATCATCAATCATTTTATCTGGAACAGACTACTTTATATCGGTGAGATTTATTGATGATAAATATTATTTGATTGCAATAATCTCCTCAATCTCACAAGCATAACTCTATATTCAATTAGATATATCCATTTGGTCTATTGGCTTCACTTCTCAGCTACAGATTTTGATTGCTGGGTTCGAATCCCGATTTAGACTAGTAAAAAGATGTTAAGTATTTCTGTCAAAAAACTTTCAATATCATTCCGAAGTTAGGCAAATACACAGCACACGCGTGCCTTGAAAATTACGTAAAGTCGTTAGACCTGCGCCTGATATCTCTGTGATCGTATCAGATTGCCGTTCTAGGACTCTGGGAGAGAGGAAATAGACAATACAATAACATTTGCGTACAAATTTTACAATATAATATATCTGTTGCAGTTTGGTTGTGCATTTTTTTTAAATCCGACATTTACTGCAATTTATTGGTGAGTCAGAATGACCTAAGTCTTTAACTTTGTTTATATTCATTAAAAGTTTATTTATTATTTAGTTGCTTATATAACACATGATGTTATGGAAGAGTGAGTCCCCCTGACACGAGTATATACATACTCGTATGCTCACTAGAGAGACCCAACCTTAAATATGCTATGTATACTGTGGTAAAGAGTAAAGAATAAATAAATAAAATAGGTAAGGTACCAACCATTCATCATATTGTGATGAATGTACCCCAAACAGCAATACCTCAGTATTGTTTTGTTCCGGTTGGAAGTGTACGTGAACTAATTATAGACACAAGGGATATAACATCTTAGTTCCCAAGCTTGGCAGCGTGTTGGCGATGTAACTGATGGTTAATTTTTCTTACTGCGCCAATTTCTATAGACAATGGTGCCCATTTACCATTAGGTGACCCATTTGCCGATCTGCGGCGTATTAAATAGAAAACAAAAACCTATATTTACACTGGCTTACTCACCATTCAAACCGGAACACAACAAGTATTACTGTAGGTGTTAGAATATCTGATGAATTAGTGGTACCGATCCAGGCGGTCTTACACAAAGCCCTCCCTAAAAAAGCAGCATTAATATAAATATGTTACTAAATTTATATTCGAACCACTATTTTAGTTAAATCCTTAAATAAAACACATAAATTTCTACAGAAAAATAGAAAAATTTCATTTAATATTTATATAAAAATGTATGTTATTGCTACGCTAAAACACGGTCACGTGTTATGACAGGTTCTGTAACTTATTCTTAAGTCGTAGCATGTTTACTGCATATTGTTACACACTCTACCTGCGACACATTTCTCGTGAACTTTAAATATGCAAAATATTATCTAAGAACTCAAACATGGGGACCTCATTTCATATAAAAATGTGCACAATTCTTATGTTTTAAATATATTGATTTTCTTTTTGTTTTGCGATCTCTATATTAATATTATAATCAAATATTTTTTATTGTAAATAGCTACGCTAAAACTATTCAGTCCGCAATACGATCAAAAATGATTTAAGTACACGAAACTGTTGAGCTAGTCTTTAATGATAAACTCGAAACTCACTGAACACGATCGAGAAATGTACGTGTATAATATTTTACGCACATCAAATAAATTAAGTAGGTTTCCATTTCGAAATTTCGTGTGTGAGATACGTCGAGAGTTCTTACAGAATAACGTTGATTCTTATTATGACGTTTCACTTTGTATAAGAAATCCAGGTACAATAAAAGCATATTATTTTATCTTCTAAAAGATTTTTCTCTTGCAATTTCCTTATCATTTAGCGAGACTAATAGACGGTTAAGCCCTTTCAGTTGAGATAAAATAATAAATATTTAAAAATTGAGTTGTATTATTTTGTAAAACAACAACCAAAAATATGATTTGTAATTAAACGTTGACAATGTTCAAGCCTAAAAGTTCGACGGGTATACGGCCATTTAGCGATGTAAAAGTTGCAGGTTCCATCTTGATCGCTTGGACTATTGTTATTAAGTATTACTAGTATTATTAGTAGAAGTATTACAAGTATTACTAGTATTATTAGTAGTAGTATTACAAGTATTAAAAGTTTTAGGTTTCATATGACAGTGTGAATATTACTAATTATCTATAAATAGGATTCGATATTTAAAAAATAAATCGATAAAAACGAACGTTAATCGGACAAATCGTTAGAGCTATCGGGATTAACTAAAGGTCATGCAGTCGTGACATTGTAGGTGTAAAGGTGACAGGTTAAAATGGTATTTCCAAAGGTCATCTCGGATTGGTTAATTTAACTATAAGCCTACTCTTCATAAAGGTTTCTACTACGGACTTTAATTGCATTATAGTTAAATGGATAATAATCTTAATTAATGATGACGTATCAAGATTTAGACATAAAATAATGTTTCACTGTGAGGATTTCGTGTATTAAGAAAACAACTATTGAACATTACTATACAAACTATCCGTAATTAAATATCTATTAATAAGTTATACTATGTACCTGTAACTGTTAATATCTACTGTTAACGAGTTATTGTTCTAAATATATATCTTTGTTTTAGAATAAGTATTTCAGTATAAAGGATGCATAAATAGTCTCAATTATTCTACATAAAGGGTACATTTAAATTACATCAGGAATACCACATCGCAGGTCCCATGATTAGACTTATAATAACAACATAATGATGACGTCATCATCAATAATTTTTATGAGTCAATATCAAGTAGTTAACGTCTGCATTCGAGATAAAAAAAAAACATTGTTATACGAACATTACTAAAATATATTTTGAAATATTTATTTTCTAAAAAGTTACAAGCTTTATGTTCCATGTTTACCTTTCCTAAGGGCTTAGTTATAATCGACTAAAACATCAAAATTAACCCGAATAGTAGGTGTATTCAGAATTGGATTTTATGAACAAGCGTGGTTTAAAAAAATTTGAATTAAGAAAAATGCAGAGTGTCTTTAATAATAATAGGTAAGCAAAATAAAAGTAACAGCCTATAAATATCCCACTGTTGGGCAAAGGGTCGTCTCCCTTCGAGGAGAAGATTCCGAGCGAATTCCACCATGGATTCTAATGCGGTTTGGATAACACTCATGTGGCAGAATTTCATTGAAATTCACCGTTGAATACGACATGAATTATAAGAACAATTAAAGCACATGAAAATTCAATGATACTTGCCTGTTTTTGAAGCCACAATCATCGGTTAAGATGCACGCGTTCTAACCGCTCGGCCATCTCGGCTCTTAAATAGGTAACTATATTAATAAAATCAAAATATGCTATATTATATTTGTATTCATAGGCATTTTTGAATCATCATTAAACAGGATTCCATTATATATAGTGTCGTATAATCGGGAGGAACTCAGTGGTTACTCTTTTCCACCACTTCAAGATTTTTTATTCCGATAAAATACCATATACTTCTATACCGAAATTCGCATTCCTCGAGACGTAATTACTAATCGATATCTCAACAAATGACACGTCCTCATTCCTTAATCCTGCCACGGTCGAGTACTCTTACGAACATGAATCCCCAATCAAATATAGCCTTTATCGTAGAGCAATAAGATTCACAGAGTTGTGTGACAGGGAGCTATTCAAATCACCCGCAGATGTAATTTATTTTACTTGAATAAATTAACTAATACTCTTACCTTCACTCTGAATTAAATGAAATATTTCTAGAAGTAAATAATCACTGAAAAGGTTGTTATATATTTCTTAGTTAATAATTGGAAATATTGCTTCTAAAACAACTTATTGAAATTACTTTATTATATTTAATTGCTTGTAATTTTAATCGAAAAATGATAAACATTTCGACATTTTTACTCAGAACATAGCAACAAAACTAAATATAACGGTATAATCGTTTCCAAAAACAACGCTTTCTCAATTTGTCATTGCCAAGTGAATAAACGAAAAAAAAAAACAAAAAAAATAAACGGCCGAAAATCTCATCGCCAAGAAAACTTTTTCAAATATTTAAAGAAACCTTTTTACGGAAGCGAGACAAATTCACTTCCAGCTCAAATAAAAACCTTGTTTTATAATTCAAGAAAATGCGCTTTATGGCTGATTTTAGCATTTTCCTCCAATTCTTTCATACTTAAATATCTTTAATATAGGTTTTGGGGCTGGTTTTATGCAAATTTGAGCTTATATTATACTTCGCTGTAATCAAAAAAACATGTTTCAGTAATATATAAGTTATTATATGTGAACTATTGTCATTTAGTAACAGCTCGTAAATGTCCCATTATTGGTGAAAGGCCAGCACTCGTGTTAAGGACGAGGCAAGCTACCTGTGGGATGCTGGATACATGTAGGTCGCTATTATATACGAAACATCCAAACATTTCTGTGCCATCGAGCATGAATTATAAATATATATATAAAATATATTAGGTCCTCACATATGAAATTGGCGTTATGTACGGGAGCCATATAAAGTCATTTTTTTTTATTTATTTAATTTATCACAGTAAGCAACGTTGATCCCTTTACTAAAAACCATGAGGGCGAGAATCAATAAACTCTTTGAAGGCGGTTTGGAGTGGCGCATCGGAGTTGAATTTTTTTCCTTGTAAGAGGTGCAGATGGAGCAAGGCCCAGGGAGTGCGGTGGATGTCGCAGACATTCCAATTGTAGGTCATCTAACTTCCACTAAGTTAGATGAGCTACAATTAATTGTTGTGCTTTGTTATGGATCAACTTAACATTACAACTACAATAGCCTTTAATTCTTAATTTTTAACTTTGGTCTGCGGCTGTCCAGGGGGTTGATTCTGAAGGTGGAAATTTCCAGAACGAAAACGTTGAAACCAAAAACGTACCGTGCTTTCTTTTGCGACACCAGAGCCGTACACATCATTAATCCTTCGAGCTGTTTTAGCAGTCATTGCAGCGAATTAAATAATACCAGCTCTTCTACCTTTTCATAAGTTCTTAAGCCTAAAAACTTGAATCAAAATTGGTTGGTTTAGTATTTTTGGCATTTACTCAATGTCAAAAATACTAAACATTTGTTTGAGCAAATGGTCAATTTTAGGATAGTAACAGATTCATGGCTACATCCAACTAGGAGCTCCGCCTGCGAGTGATACGGATTTTCACAGAGAGTGGCGAATGGAGAGCTTACTTGTTTAAATATTTAATTTTTAGAGTACTACTAGTACTATGAAGTTCAGAATTTATAAGATTATATTTTTAAAAAAGGCGTTCAGAAAGCAGACAAGCTCTCATGTAGATAATAATAACACTTTATTTTTTTTTAATATTAGAATTTGTCAATCATTCTCAAAACATATACATACATGTACATAAAAGTATCAAAAATTATAATCTTCATTTAAGACAAAAGAAAACGAGGACATCATTATGACACATATCAATTCAATTGTGCTTTACAGAATCCTATTTAATTCGTCCTTCAAATTAAAAAAAATATATAACTACATTACAAATAGGAAGAGTTTGTTTGTTTGAAGCTTGCGGCTATTCGCGGTCGAAATTTATAAAACTTTACCTATAATACATAATTCAAACCTCGGAGCGTGAATTAAAAAAAAGTAGCCTTTATTTTTCCATGAAACTATCTCCATATCAAATTTAATCGAAATCGTTTTTTGTAACAAACAGTTACTTTTGCATTTACAATATTAGTATAGATTGAAAACTATGCTACGAGGCAGGGGGGCGGAGCAGTAACGTCTAATACGGACGAAATCGAGCAACCTTTTTCATCGTAAAAATAGAATAAGACGCAACACTAGTGAAAATTTATTCTGAGGAACTTTAATAGATTCATTTGTACTGTTTTAACACAATTTGCCGCAAAAGCAACATACATTTTGAGAATAACATACTTGCAATTAGATATTTCGTAGCTAGAGAGAGCCAACCAAGCAGAATTACGAACTTCATTAATACTTGTGTCTCGTTACTAATTTGATATTCTTAGAGATTATTCTTCTTAATTCGCCCTAGTTCCTCTCGAAGTAGTAAATCCGTAAACAAATAAATCACCCTTAACGATTGGAAATTATGTAGTAAGTTTCTCAGGCTGCTAATTAGAGAGCGATTGGATTTTCCCGCTACATGTTTTAGTCACTTTGTGATTTAGTTATTGTTAAATGTCTCCGTTGAAAAGTAATCTAATGTGAATCTTATGGCATTTATTTTTGTGAATATTCTACATTTTATAATTAAGATACGTGCATGAACTATTGAAATAATAGTTTTAAATTTATATTTTATAATTTTAGCTTTTTAAATGATATGTCTTTCATGTGTGGCATTTTTGTAAAGCAATGCTGAGACTCATGATTTTTATATAACGTTATTTAAATCCAAATAATTTGTTAAGAAATAATTTTATGTCAGTTTTGATAACTGAACAGCTCTGTTACTGATTTATCGTGTCTTTATATATAAATGCTCAACAACAAAACAATGTTTTACCTTTTTTATGTATTATATCTTAACCGATTTAATTTATTGTTTCTTTTTTGTATTAAGTAGCTATAGTTTAGCTAAACGCTTTAGCGCAGCTTTGAAAATAAAAAAAAATCAAAATATATTTTTATAACCTATTTTCCTCAAATTTTTACGATAATAGCTAAATTTTGGCTATAAAAGGACCACTTATTCTGTAGATCTATATGTACATATTTTCAAGTGCCATAAATAAGTCGTCCCAGTAAATACCGTTAACTAGGTTATGTAATAATTTGCAAAAACACTTTATAAAAAATACTTTAACGTTTAATTAAAAAAAAAAAAAACATGAGGATTTATTCGACAAATAAGTCTTTAAAGGTTTTATCATAAATTACCAAACAATGTACAAGCCTCAATGAAGGTTTGAATTATTACAGAAAAACAGGCCACTTGCTGCGGTTCTCTAATTTATCTTAGCCTTTGTTTCGCTATCGCTCCAGGAAGCTTTTATAAACCATAATCCCGAACCATTTCCTTACTTTAATATCGCCGCCTTGTAAACATACTAATCTCTGCATAGCGAAATTTAAGATTATAAAATTATCTCAAGTGTATTCCACGGACTTGCATTATTAATGATTTTAGAAATTCATCTTAAGATCGGTATTATTTTGAAGGTTTTAAAGTAGGTAGAAATTTTGTATAATCATTATTGGTTAAGTAATATCTTCACAGTGTTTATGCTAACAAATTATTCATTATAATAAATTCCTATAAATGATTTAGTCAGTGTTATTATAGATCCAACGACTATATATATTAGTAGTTTTGTGGAAAGTGACCATTTCCATTCTATAGCCGAGTTAGTGCAGTGGTTAGAATAAGTGAATATTATAATGAAGCTTATATGTTCAAACCCGGATAAACCATAAATTTTAATGTGCTTTCTTTGTGTTTATAATTTATAACATGCACGTTTAGGTAATTTACTGTAAGGTAACCTGCATGTGTCGAATAAAAAAATACTAAAGGTATATATCTATATTTGTGTAGTAGAAATAAGATCGAAGTTTCCTAAAAGGATAAAGAAGCGTTACCCCAGCTGTGGGATAATTATAGATGTTCTTTATTAATAGGCAGAGGGCAGAGGTAACCAGTTAGTATATATTCTGTACATAATTTTCCATCTGTTCAATATTACTTTTTAAAAGTAATCGAATCAAATGTATTTTTGTAGCCGCAGTGTTTTTCAATATCATATCTTTTCAATGATTCAATTGCGATAATTCATTATTTATGAAAGTATAAGTGTATTTTCAAACACATGTTATTTATATAATTTTTCTTTCCATACAAGATGTAATGGCAATCCATCACTATCAGAGAGAAATAAGTTTACGTGTTTTTTGAGCCACGAGAGTGTAACACTGCCACGATCTAACTCCAGGCTATTACTAAGAATTTCGGTTCGTATTTAAACCTAAGACGTCAATATTAAGAACCATAACTCAAAGTATTTTAAATAAGCGAAACGAGGATACGAAATACTTTTAAAGTTGGTAACGATATAAAAACCCCTCTTAAGAGAATGGCACTGTCTACAATTACTTTTTCGACGTTCTTGAATAAATAAAGTTTAATGAATATTAAGTATGCCTTTGAAGTAATGAAAAAAATCGGACTTGTAAAACTGTTATGGGTTCTAAACGTCTTGTAGGCTTAAGGCGTAAGCTTTTTTTCGTTTCTTTCTCTCAAAGAAACGATAATGTTTTAATGTCGATTAAACTTTTTCAGGACGATAACTTCGAGGCTTGGCTTCCTGTAATGTGCCCTTGTTGTTTTTACTTTTTGATTCAGATTCAGTTCAAAATTAACAAAGTTTCTTGGTATTTCCATTAAAATACAATACGTTAATTAAAAAATAATATATTCAATGTATTTGCTGCAGCTATTATAAATAACATATCCTATAAATACACTAGCTATTTATTTTGTATATTGAAAAGACTACATAATAATATTTGACAAAAAATCCGTTGAGCTTCTTTCACCGGTTCTTCTCAGAACGGATTATTGTTATTTCTTTTACCGATTATATTTTTGACTTTGACTATCAAAAGGTAATTGGAATGATTTATATTTAATAAAAAAAATATTGGCTACAAAAAAACATAAAAACGCCGTAACTCTTTTTCGAATCGAACAATTCATGTATTGTTTCAAGGTATCTGGGCTCTCAATTTGTAACGATTTGAATTAATTTCAACGAGTTACGGAATTATCCTTTTATTATATTTGTCGCTTTGTAATGTTTGTTCCTATGTGAAACTCATTTCAGTTTATTTTAAATCTCATCCAATTTTCGGGTAGCGATTTTCATTATCTATTCATTATCTAATAAAGGTTACCTGCCTTTATTGAAAAACAGGTATATATACGTGTCCACTTTTATAGGAAAAAATTAAAAGTGACGGGAGTTTTTATTAATTAAGATTATTAGTAGACCTTAAACTAGACTAATAAAAAAAGAGGATTTGTAATGTAAAAATATATAGTATTTTAATAAAAGTTATAAAACTCATTAAAAAATACGCCTGTATTTAGGCTCGGGTTCCATCAAAAGACTGTCTGAATATTTAGGCTCGGGTTCCATCAAAAAGAATGATTGAACAATAATTTTGAATACTAACATAATTGTAAATCTGGTTGTTTGAAAAGTGTAATGCGAGTGTCTTCCTGCTAGAGGCTGCCTTTCGAAACGCTGGTAGCGACGAAATATTAATGATTCAAAAATGCTTTATGTAAATTAGCAGCAACGTCATCAACCATGTAATGTTTTTATGTGTTATTAACGACGGTATTATAAAGTTCGGTCTTAGTAGAGATTATGCCGGTATAGGGAGGGAATTATGCTAATATCTCTTCATACGGTACAACCTATTCATCAATTTTCTACTATCTAAGATCATCGTATTTCTGTGTTATTGTTTTAGGAAATAGTTTTCCTTATATTACCCGTATCTATTGGCATACTCATACATATATACATGACCTATTTCTATTTGAGGGTTATTTCGCCGTCTCTATTCTTGCTTTAAAAGAATAAAAATGGAATAGTAAAAAAAACTTTAAGGCACTAAAATCGAAATACATACATATAAGGTATTCATGTGCCGTGACATTTGAACGCAAATGTCGTTACTAAGTTATAATGTGACTGTAATAGCAACCTTGATTAAAAAATTTACTTTGTGGTAGGGCTTTCTGCAGGCCTGGGTAGGTACTAACCATCATCAGATAATCTACCGCCAAACAACAATACTTAGCATTGTTGTGTTGTGGTTTGAAGGGTGAGTCAGTGTAACTACAGGCACAAGGGACGTAATATCTTAGCTCCCAAAGTTGGTGGGGTATTGGTGTAATGTTAGGAATATTTATTATTTCTTACAGCGCCAATGTCTATGGGCAGTGACCACTTACCAGTGGTCCATTTGTCCATCCACCTTACTGTTAGAAAAAAAAACTTGTTAGGTAAAAGTTCACAGGTTAAATCATAAATAGGTTCGTGTAGTCTGGTTATTTCTGTATATTATTGCGTCTGAACTGTTTCATTATTGCACAGATCCGAATGCATGTATTCTGTCTATTTTTAACACAGGTTATCATAATTAGTGTAAGACTCAATTAGAATGTAATACTCGATGTTAAATATTATATGAGATATTAGTATCTGTATATTACAGACGAGTATCTATTACTTTGTATACTAAACATTAGAATATTATATTTTTAATCTGGCAACATTGACATTGTCATATAGATACTCGTGGCGGGAAAATCGACTCACGGATATATATATATATATTTTTTTTTTCATTGCGCATCGAGTAAAACATTATTTACGGTTCTTATAAAATAATATAAGAAAACCTAACAAACATATTTTTCTATTTCTGAGTTAAAACCAAGTTCTTACAATAGATAGGTCAAGTTGGATCATTCATCATAGAAACATTAGTATCTGTGGTTTATGTTTTGTAACTATTTGTCAGCACAGTCTTCTTAAAAAATATTTTCAATATCATTACACATTTTTAATTTTTAATTTTGCCTTGAAACGCATGTTACGTATATCCTCTAATAAAGTTCAACCTCCTCGATAGGTTACATGTTTCTTGATATTTGTTACCATTGCTAACCATTACGCCTAATATGGTAAAATTATAAATAGTTTTGTTACTTAGCTTATTTTATATTTGTAGCCTATTTTTATAATTCGTTATTTATGTTTGCATTGTTTTAAGTTAAGGGTTAACAAATAAAGTGCTACTTTTATACCTTTTTTTAAAGAATATTAGCAATGCCCCTAATTAATTAAAGAATTACTAATTTTCCTATTTACCTCTCCTTTTATGCTTATCACTTGTGTTAGGAGTGGCTACGACAATAGCCCTGAGGGTTAGGATCGATCCTGCGACTTTTTAGGCGGCCCGTAAACCATTGCGCTGTTAACGCTTCAAAAAAGTTTAAAATACCGTCTTTAAGACTTGATTATACCGATCAATCTTATGCGTGTCTTCTCCGCCCACGTGACCTTGGTTTAATAATCTGTGGAACGAATGAAATACATTAGCCAAAAAACTGAAATTGCAAAATAATAAACAGTTATTTTGCTACTAAATATCAGCTGTGGTAAATGTTTGTTTCGCCCTTTTCGCTATACTTTATTAACTCTTTGTTTCAACTTTGTTTCATGTAAATGTTTTTTTTTATAAGTCGTTCGAAATATGAATTAAAATGTATTTTTTTTTTATTTGCATTTCGTAAAATATTTCCGTTTATATTTCGAATGACAAACGATTTTAATATTAAGTCTACATACTAAAGTACCTTACCTTTTATACAGGTGTATATAGTAAGTAAATGTAATTGGGTTTGTATAAATTCACACTGGAATGTTTACCACTCTCGGTATGTACTTCAACAATTTGGGTGACCGCCAACTTCCAACGTAACCCTCGTAACATTGTTGTCGTAAGAAGTTTACATTCGTTTTTGCTCTCCACAGCTTCATAGTGTCAGAAATTAATAAATACTTTTTAAAATTTCAATGTGTTGCTATATAATTTAAACTGACTCTTATTCCAATTTATATCTTCGTACCGTTTTGAGTCGAAACGTTCAGAACTTTAAGTTACAGTGCTAATACAGAGTACAACTTTTGTATGCCTACACTATTGACAGGGGGTTGGTTAATCTTTCGCTCACATAATCGAATTGCGATTCAACTAGCAAATGCTGCTAGCGTTCTTGCTCCATCCCATGCATGATTTGTACCATAGTTCTTTTTTTATGTTTACAGCTGTTTATTTAAGTATTATAATATGTGAATAAATCTTATATAAATAATAAACACAAATTAAGCACATGAAAATTCAGTGGTGCTTGCCTGGGTTTGAACCCGAAATCATCGGTTAAGATGCACTCGTTCTCACTGGGCCATCTCGGCTATTAATTGTGTTTTGTTTAATTTTTAATATTTAGTTTAGTTCTTGGCTGATTTGTGTTTATAATTCATCTCGTGCTCGGTGGTGAAGGAAAACATCGTGAGGAAACCTGCATGTGTCCAATATCAACGAAATTCTGCCATATGTGTATTCCATCAACCCGCATCGGAGCAGCGTGGTGGAATATGCTCCAAAACCTTCTCCTCAAGAGAAAGGAGGCCTTAGCCCCGCAGTGGGAAATTTACAGGCTGTTAATGTAAAAAAAAAAATGTCAAAATAATAAAATGTAATTAAAAATCTATTACCGTGACCAGATTAAAAAATAAAACCTTAATTTTAACTATCTAGGAGGCACTTTTATTTTAATTTATATGTTGATCATAATCATGTGATTGTGTAACTTATAAACAATATTCATAGGACGTGTTATTAATCAAAGTTTGTGTATAAGAGTTCGTCTGTTTGTGTCTCCGAAAATAAACCAAACAAATAACTTTTCTTATATATACTAGTCTTACGAAGTTTGTTTGTTCGAATGCGATAACTTCAGACTTTTTTGCGTTAGATAGTACGTTTATGACAGTTTATTTATAGAATATATGATTTAACGCTACGAATATATTAGAATACGTATATGTATATAACAGCCTAAGGCTGACCGCGTTATTCCATTCCATATTCAGTTTATATTCGTAAGGATACCATAATTGCTTCCTTTGATTTAAAGTATTTAATATTAAATGTGAAGGTTAATTTCCCTTTTAATTCCAAGTAATAGGATTATGAATCATTAGTTCGCAGCACGGCGTTAAGCTAGCTTGCTTCGTACGATGTAACTATGTCTTCGTGGGCTATTCATGAGCCATTAAGCAAGGAGTTTTTTCTCTCTACTAATTTCAACGAAACAGTTCTTTATACACATATTTAATTTTTTCCCTTTGTTCGTTTCATGTATGAAAGTATTAGAAATAATAAATTGTTAACCGCAGAGAATTTCTACTTATAACTTAATGTCACATTAAAAAGATAGATCATATAATACTTCTAAAAAGTTACACAATTAATATCATACATAAAGTTACTAATTGTTCGTTTCGGAATATTGACTCTACAGAGAACCAATAAGGAACTCTTTTATATGTATTATAATATAAATCAATCAAAAGACACTTAAAATCCAACTAAGCTCTGATTAGTTCGATACGTAAACTCTACTGAGAAAAACCTGAAACAAATACAGCAGTTACTTATTCACACTGATTAAATTATATAAATTATACTAAAGTATACAGGCACGTGCAGTTAAATTTATACATTGTGAATATTAAAGAATAATAACTCATACATAATACCATCAAGCCTTTTTATCTTGTATCCAATCGATATCGAATAATATGCCTCGTCTTTTAATGTTTTTTTTTTTTTTTATATACATTTAAATTTAAGTCAAACGTATTAGATTGGAAATCTTAAAATATCTGACTAATTCTATTATGAGATAGTGTTTTGTCTTTGTTTTTGTCTGCGTAGTCAGAAACTTGGTGCTAAGTATTTCTACATTCGACGTACTCTTTGTATGGTCAAAGTACACTTACATCACTTCTTTAAGGCTTCTTCGAGGTTTATATTAACTGTGGCAGCTTGCCAGTGATATTCTGCACAGCTCTCGAGAGGTTTCAACTGCTGTTCACATATAATGTTAGGGAAATCGACTCGAGTTCTAAATTTATCTAGAAATGTTATAACATATTCCAACAATCGAAGTTGTATATAAATATATTTTTAAATATAACATACATGACTTAGTACTAATTATTTTGTATGAATTATCTTTATACATATAAACATGATTGTATATTTTTCATCTATGAGTTAAGTCATTAATATTGTGGTGAAATTTTGAGATGTTTTGCGACTAATAAAATCGAAAAATACGTTACATTTAGTAATATTCTTTAATTTTTGTTTCATTTCATTTTAGGCGTGTAGACGAGTGTAGAGAATTATCCACTTTATGGTACCTCATATTTTATACCAGTGCCCTTGTCTATATACAATGGCACTGTATAATATAAACCACTACTCAGCAATTTAATACTCCGCCATGCGTGAAATCTGAGATATTATATTACTTGTCTCAAATTAAACTGTGAGCCAGTTATGACCTCACCATTTATATCGGAAACCATTTAAAACTTGAACCCAGGAATATAAAATATACAGATATATTGTCTTGCATTTCTTTTATTAATGTTACGCAAAATATAGAACATGATATTTAGTAATTATTGTTATAATAATATGTCCAATTAAACCAAGAATTGTATAAGATATAGTTTATACTAAAATAGTATAATTCAAAATGTTGTAATAAATAACTGTAATATAAATTCATATTATTATCTGTGGTTATGCGGTGAATTTTGCAGCCAACTTAACGCATATTTCCATTGGGAATACAGAATTCGTGTATTGTAATCGTGGTGCTCATCATTTGCCGCTCGGCCTTCGGTGCCTGAATTTGCTGAATTAAGGACTGGAGGAATCACCTGGAATTACAAAGCTTTGTTTATATAATGGTAACACTGTTGTAAAATACACGTGTAACCTTTAATAAGAAGGCCTTCAGTAAACGGAATATAATTATGTATTTAATATATCAAAACAAAATACGCAAAAGTTTTCAGATACTTGAAAACTCTTAACAAATAGCTTACATGAGGTAAGATTTACATTATTATTTATTAAGATATCTGTCTTGATTGCTTACTGGTAAGTTTAAAATTCAAAAGTCTTAGGTTCAAACCTCGTTTAGACCAATAAAAGGACTGATAAAATTTTATGCTTTAGCTTTAAGAATGACTTGTACTGTTTGTTTCCCTAATAAAGTAAAAAAAAAAAAATCTTTTTTTCTTTCGAGGTATTCTCAGTAATAGCCTTTTTTATGTGATATATGGCAAACGAGCGGGAGGCTCACCTGATGGAAAGTGACTACCACCGCCCATAAACATATGCAATACCGAGGGGCTTGCAGGTGCGTTTCCGACCTTTAAGGAAGGAGTACGCTCTTTTCTTGAAGGTTCCCAAGTCGTATCGGTTAGGAAAAACCGCCGGCGAAAGCTGGTTCCATAGAAAATGTCTTAAAAATCGCGCTGTTGTGGATTTTCGGATATCTAGGTGGTGCGGGTGAAACTTAGATTTTTGAAGCCTGACCCATAAAATCTTCTAAAGCCGTTGGTCCTACATCTAGACGTTTTCCGTTTGTGTCGGGATTTGCTGTTGTATCGGTGTCTGAATGTCAGTACTAAGGTATTTGTTCTTGTATTTGCACACACAAATACATACTCGTGCACTACTGTATGTCCTACACAGTTACTAGTCTCCCTTGAGACTAGCCGCTACGAAATCGATCAAAAATATATTTTGAGTAAATTATAGCTAGGTGTTTTAAATTACTTTGTAACCTGGCCCTGCTTCGCACGGATTCAAATAATAATAAAGTAAACGATATTGTATAAACATAATTATACCCTATAGCATGCAGGAATAATGTACTTTCTACCATAAAATAGTTTTTGTTCTTTTAGAATTGAAACATTAGCTCTAGGGCTTAACATACAAACAAACAAAGATTTACATGTCTTAGAAAATATTTTACCGAACAAGATTAGCGTTTGTTAAATTTTAAGCGCATTGATATTAGAACCAAAATATTATTGTAAGAATAATTGTACATAAAACACACTAAAACATTATTTAACAATTGATAGCGACTTGTGTCGTCTTTTTATTCGTCCGCCTTAGCTATTATTTATTTGTTGTCCCTTTCTCCGCTTCACTGGTCCCGTAGATAAGAAGTGCTACGTAAATATCACGTATCTCTAAATAATACTCATTCATAAAACTGGCGTTATATAAAATACAAAGAAACGGCAATCCAGGGTGGATTCTTGACATGGCAAATAAATCAAGAAAAAAAATGTTTTCTTGCTTCATTCTAATATAATATTAAATACACAACGAAACGTATATCTGTCTGTACTAATATTGTAAATGCGAAAGGAACTCCGTTTCTCTCTCTGTCTGTTGCTCCTTCACGGTCAAAACACTGAACCGAATTTGACTTTTCTATGCCTTGCGTCTAACGACCAAGCCCTAACACGCGAAAGCAGCCGCGGGCGACATCTAGTTGGTCATATAAATATAATTCCCAGTATTTTAAAACAAGAAACAAAACAATCATATTAAGATTGTTTTTCTTACAGTTTTAATAGTCCATTCCATTACATACGACTCTAAGGGCTGTTAAAATAAAACGTTTATAAGGAAAGCAAAACGACCGCTTTTGCACATACATTGTATCAAATCTTTATTATAAGACAAATTTGTATTATATTTAGGAAAAACAATAAACAAGTATATTATAAAATGATTTCTAATATATATTAAATGTATAGTTATAAAGTCACTTTGAATCATAAAATTGTATTGAAATCTTAAAACAGCTTAGGTTTGGTGTATTTTAAATGTAGTGTCCACAATAGTATCACTTAAAAACCGGACACCGGATACTATTAAATGTTGCGGTCCCTCTGTGTAGTTTCATAACGCCCCTGCAATCAGCACGGCATATCCAACCCAGTACTCGATGCAATAACACTTGGCTTTATTCCAAATGTGCCTGTGTACGCAAATCGATTGGGCTCACAGCGGGACAGTTAAGAAAAATCTAATTGTACCAGGGAAATAGTTCGCTTCGAAAAATACCTTGAACAATCTTATTGGATGTGTTTTATATTATCTTGTCTAATTATGGAATGTTTTACTTACCTTGTAAAGTATTTTGGTAAATATCGATCATTCCAATAACGTAACGTATTGAAAGTAAATTACTTTATATTACGAGAAACCTTTTCCTCTTTTGTGATATATTAGTATATAATCAAATATTATTTAGAAATAATTATATACACTACAGGCACAAGGGACGTAACATCTTAGTTCCCAAGGTTGGTGGCGCATTGGTGATGTATGGAATGGTTAAAATTTCTTACAACGCCATTGTCTATGGGCGGTGGTGACCACTTACCATCAGGTGGCCTATTTGCTCTTCCGTCTACCGATATCGCAAAAAAAAAATCTAAATATTTTCTTGAATTATTACATCATAAACGATATACTAATTTAAACATATCGGATTTCTTGTAATACCGATAAATTATATTATTCGTCCGGATGCGCGTGTTTGTTCTATTTGTCATTTCTTTATACAATATTAAATCCTAAAGTGTAAATCAATTAATGAATATTAAGCAAAATATATTTTTACCAAAATACATTACTCTATAGCAGTTAATATTCGCATTTATTTCTTATCAGCAAAAATAAGATAACAATATAACAAATAAGGACGACAAAATGATACAACAACGATTATTTACTTAGACTCGTGTATTTTTTGTAAATTTAATCATAACGCCTTTATACATATCTACAAAAACGTAAATAAGGTCCTGACTAACTTATATTTTAACCTTTCCATTTCATAAATTCATTTCATTTGTAAAAAATACATTGGTAATGAAGGCATATTATTCAATACAAGATTATATACATAGATGTTAAAAAAGTGTGGAGCTAATACGTGTTGACTTCCAGGCAGGATGCGTTATATACATAAGTAATTCTATTTAACTAACAAATTTTAAAATACAATATAAAATAAAAGTCATCGTATTTTTAAATGTTGAAAAATAGTAACTATTAAGTTTCTTGCCAGTTCTTCAGGTAGAATCTGCATTCCGAACCGGTGGTAGCTTCACTTAATACAAGTTGTTAAACATAATTCAAAAGTTAACTTAAATAAAGTACATTTTGATTTAGATTTTTTGACTTTACTTAAATCTCTGTAGTATTGTAGCTAGCGTGTGCGTTGCTACGGAGCATGAGGTCCCGGGCTTAAATCCGTGTCAGGTCAATAAAATCATCAGGGATGTTCTATAATGTTTTTTTTAATTAGAAGCCCGAGCATAGAAAATCTTGTTAATATAGTTTAATATCTGATCACTCTCCTACAAATTGACTTTACCATGTACCTTGATCAAAATACCTTTGATAAGCAGTATTTACCTATAGAACTTAATATTCGCGCTTATTTCTTTTATTAGCAAGAAAATAACAGTCATGTAAATTCATCTAGGGCAATGTGAATTAAACGTACGTTTTGTTCATTTAAATAACATAGTTGGCGCAACTCCAAACGTACGAACTGAAAACATCGCTGTTTAGTAAATTTGTCAATATGGGCACCTAATTTTTTTTTTCGGAAATTGGAACGCGTTCTGTCATAAGTTTTAAGGTAATACTTATCTTGGCATGCATATATATGATAGATTTGATATATATGAGAGAATATTATTATTTTATTTATTTATAAATAGTAAAAACATTAAAAAACCTTAAATATTTTTATATACAAAATCGTTGTATCTAAGCTGATGAACGTTGGAGAATTCATTTCTCTGAAGCAAATTCTGGGTGTAAAATCAGGTCATGTGTACCATAAAATTCATTGTCATCGAAAATAACCTAACATGTATAATTTCAATGCATGCTTGATCATTTGAATTTGCGCGGAGATGTTGAATTACTCTGCATCTTCTCTCACTTTTTTCAAGGGGAATATTCTGAGGAATTGGTCCCAGCCGCTGTATTTTACCCTCCGACACCACGTCAGAATTCCAAATTTCCAATTATCCACACCACCTCGACGTCCGACAGTTAAAATCAGCGAGATTTAAAGGTCATTTTCACCCTAGCACAACCAATTTATAATATATGACTTGGGAACCGTCTAGAAAAAAGCCTACGCATTCCTCAAAAGCCGGCAACACACCTGCTAGCCCAGTAGCAGATGTTCATAGTCGTTGGTAGTAATTTGGTAGTGGCTACCATCAGATGAGCTCCCTGATCGTTAGCCAAATATGATATTGTCTCAATTTATTGATTCACAGGTTTCTAATATTCAGCACCAATTAAAAAAAGGTCTAACGATCAAATTAGTACCGCGTTGATAAAATGAACATTTTTGAGCCCGAAGATCCCGAGGGCCTAGGTTCAATTAATGGTCAATGAAGACAAGACATGGGCAATGTCATTCGCATGGGAACTCAAAGCACACAAAGTCGTTGGCCTCAGGCCGAAATTCTCCTGTCATGTCGAATTTTGCGGATTTTGTCGAAAGTATTAGTAAGTGTTATGTTAAGTGCACTAGTGTTTGCTCAGATACTTGATTACACTATAGTATTGCCATTGGCGAAATCAGTTAGGCGCCCATAAATTTTTATTATAAAATTATAATGATTTTTTCGGCAAACTCCAGTCACAATAATTTTACGAATCTACAGAGAATAAGCCTTTACGATATTACGATTTCATTATTCATACTCGTATAAACGAAAAGTAAAAGAATGTACTAAAATACGAGAAATTAAAATACGTAAGAAATATGAACAACTGCAGATCGCCTTCACTGGCGTCATTTTTGAGCGCTTACTTATTACAATTCTTGCTTTTATGTTGTACTTAATATCTAACGAGAATTCCTTAGTATGCTTCTCTACTTGGCTATGTACATAATCAGCCTGTAAATTTCCCACTGCTGGGCTAAGGCCTCCTCTCCCGTTGAGGAGAAGGTATGGAGCATATTCCACCACGCTGCTCCAATGCGGGTTGGTGGAATACAAATGTGGCAGAATTTCGTTGAAATTAGACACATGCAGGTTTCCTCACGATGTTTTCCTTCACCGCCGAGCACGAGATGAATAAACAAATTAAGCACATGTAAATTCAGTGGTGCCTGCCTGGGTTTGAACCCGAAATCATCGGTTAAGATGCACGCGTTCTAACCACTGGGCCATCTCGAATCAACTATGTACAGCTATCTGTAAATATTTCCTTATAAAACTGCAGTATTATATGAATTTGAAATAGTGATATATTAAGTATATGCTTGTGTGTGGTTACAAATAAAGTAGTATCTATATAGTATGAAGGTCGAATAAGATACAGGTATATTATCTTTATTGAAAAATGTTCCCTCAAGAGAATAAACAAAGAACCTTCAAAATATTCATTGACAGTAGGCCTAATATTATAAAAGGGTCGAGGAAAATAATGAAAAAGTAGAGCGTTTTCAATTACCGAATGTTATTCAATTTTCTTTATTGAGTCCGTGAAAGTATTGATTATCTACAAATATTATAAAAGTAAACACTATCGGTAATATTAAAATAACTTTGTTTTGGTAAAAGGTAAAACAGAGTGCACATATATTCTCTCAGGGAGGCGCGTATCTCCACGTTTAACTTCAATTTAATTTGAATATTTTTGCTGTTTTAACTCTAAATCGTCTCACGCACACTAAGAAATGTTGTAAGCACTATCTTGTACTCACTCATACTAACGCACGACGATAATAATACAGGGCCTTAGTCTTAACAACGATAAATTTACAAATAGTAGACATTAAATTTTATTTCATTAAATGTAGTACATTACTTCTATATATTTAATTTAATATCGAAAAGCAAAGGCACAAATCTGCCGCTTCCACTACCACTGAGAGATGTATGATGATTTATGATGACTGTAACGTACATCAAGCATTATTTACTTACTTTACTTTGTATAATAATTAATAAGTATAATTACAGTATCCAATCTCCCTTAAAATATCACTCTTCATTAACTCCACCCTGTTTATCTTTAAAATAAAAAAAATATATATTTGAATTAAACAACTCGCAAGCACTCAGTAAAACATTATAATAAGTAAAATATTAAATATTCCGCTTGGATTTTTTTTTTTATTCATTAAATACTTCCGACACTTCTATACGTTTTAAATGCAAACGGAATTTCTTCAACACTCACGTAATAACTTTATGTAAATCCAATAATGGTTTTCGGCTTCCTTTCATTAATTCCACCATTTGAAATTAATAAAACAGGGATATCAAAATCACATTTAATGTGAATTATACGCAAACGATTCATAGAATTTATCGGATCTTCCTTTCGACTTTAATTTGTCCACATACCTTTATATATATATATATATAAGCTTCTATAAGCTATCAGCTTCAAAAATATAGCACTAGGTAGATAGGCCTATAATTTCTACTGTGATACTGTGGGCGATCGAAATGATCAGTTGGATTTAACATTATTGTCATACAATCTTATCTACCGCCACTAAGAAAACTTTAAATAGGTGTGAAAGATAATTGCTATCTCTCTCAGTTCGATGGGGAATATTTGTAATACGAGACAAATAATCAGTCGCTGGACCAAAGGCTTAATATGATTTTTGGTCCAGATATTGAGCTGTTAGTGATAATTTGTTAGAAAAACTCAGTTATTTATTTATTATCTCTCAACCTAGTATTTGAACCCATGACCTTGAGAAATGCAGCCATTTAAGCTAGCTAACTACGTAAGCTAGCACGAGGTAGGTACAAAAAATATAACGCATGACTGTCTATTGTTTCGTTTATTTTTTAAATAACGTTACAAAAAAATCTTGTAACAAAGCTATAATTAAACAAGATAAAACATACATTATCATTAAAACGAAAAACGTTTTCGTAACGAATTAACAATTTAGGGACGTGTTAAAATTCCAGCATACAATAAAAATTTCATCATAACCACCCTTTCATTTCATATACTTTTCTGTTTATACATAATTGAATCGTTCATTTAAAATACATTAAGCAGGCCGGGCACGATCAGGGCTCCGGTAACAGCAGCATGGAACAAAGGTTATTTCCGCGGCTAACCGTCTAACCCGAAGCTGAAAAAGGGCGGTGTACAGCGACTCAATAAAATACTTCAAATTTATCATACAATGATAATTAAATTTGAGTTCTAAATAAAGCGTATAGAGTCGACTATCGTTTGATAAATTTATTAAAATTTTATATTTAGCAAATCCTGTTATCGGCTAATGACATGAATGAAGTACATTTAATTTTATCCGGGTGACGTAATTATATTTTGTCTCTTGTTTCAAGGAACTTATTTCTTGCTTTCTTTTATCCTACCCTAATATTATCCTTAGAAAAAAAAAACAAAACAAAAATATAAAAGACAATCTTAACTCGAATATACGGTATATCTGCTATTGCATTGTCACGATTAAACACCTAAACAGATCGTAACTCAATTTACCATTGAGGTAGCCTGATACCTGGTTGAAGATATAAGTACATTATAAATTACGGGATTAATTGGAAAAACATGTCACGGACAGTCTTAGGGAAAAGGGTAGATTAAAATAATATTATTAAATATAACGCAAGATTAAGGTTCAGTTTGGTAAGAGTTATTTTAGATGTAGATATATAGATTCCAATGAAGTACGATTCCACCTTTCTTGCTTTGGCTTCTTACTGGCAAAAGTAGTATGCAGACGATAATGGCAAGTATTACCAAAGATTCCAAGTAAAAGTGTAAAAAGTAAGAAATAAACATTTAATATTCGATTATTATTTCATATATGTTAGTCTATGTCATTCACATTTAGTATGGATCTCTTTTCCCGTAATATTTAAATATAACAAAATCAAATTTGGATACATATTTTGAACAAGTAAATTATTTATGAATTCGATACCATTTCTTTTTTAAACGAATAGCGATACCACATTTTAAGGAATTCCCCTTCAATTAAGCTTAAAGCTAGGAGTAGACGAGAATAGCAAACCTGCGACTTTTTACATCGTTAGGCAGCCTGTAATACATTGCGCTATTGACGCTTACTAATCTCCTTCTACTTACTATTCACAACAGTATCGAAATCGTACGATAATTTCCTTTGATTTTATCTACTTTTCCAGTAGATTAACTATAAGTTTATAAAAATGTTTTCAAAACAAACTCAAGTACGATTTATAAATGTAAATTAACTCATCGAAAATAGCAGCAAATCTCTCGGCCGTTAGTTATATCTATGTTAAGTGTGTGAATTAGTAAACAAGATATATTTTACACTACGAGTGATACGCCAGGAATTATGCGCGAATCGTGCGCAACTATATTAGCATACTGCCATTCCAGCATCGCCCGTCCGCGGCCAGATTGCATATATTACCATAAATTAGTTCAAGAATGCATGTCATATTGAATATGTAACACAAACGTACGATTGGGCTAATTGCTGTGGATTAGAAACGTTGTATTATCAAATAGAGCAATAATGAAGATAAAATAAATCAATGGTTATCCAAAATATCAAACGAAAGTTTTGGTCTACCTATCAAAACCTGTCAATATTAATCCAAGATGATACTACAAAGATTATTTAATCAAACTGATATAGTTTTTATTAATCATAACACCTTTATACATTTTTCTTTAGAAGCGTTTATAAGGCCCTGACTAACTCGGCTCGGATTTGAATGCGGAACATGAGCCCGAGTGTAGAAAGTTTTGGTAATATGTGTTCCACAGTGATCTCTCTCCGTCAGATTTTATATGAAAATATATACTGAGATCTTACAATAATAACATTTCTCATTTTTGGTCACTTATATGAATCCGAGTTTCACGAAGATCTATCTTTTGTTTACAAATCTACTAGTTTTCCCATGCTTGAAGACGGGGGAGAGAGGTTTGCCAGAAGTTATATACCCTATATCCTTTTCTGTATTCCTGACAATGTGTATACAAAAATGATTAGTTGAGTAGTTAAGATGTGAAAGCGTAACTAACAAATAAAGTTATTTTTTCTCGGTGGTAGGCCTTTGGAAAAGCCACAGTAGATACCATCCACTCATCAGATAGCCTACTGCTAAGCATCAGTACCTAGTATTGTCCTGTTCCGGTTTGAAGAGAAGACAGTGTATCTGCATGTGCAAGAGACATAACATCTTAGTTCCAAAAATGGCGCAACGACGATGTAAGAAATTGTTAATATTTATAACAACGGCAATGTCTACGGGCGGCGGTGACCATTGTCCGCCTGTCTACTATACCATAAAAAAAATAACTTACTTTCACATTTATATTAGTATGTATACTAATGTTATAAACGCTGAAGAAATTATGTCTGTTATGCTTTCACGGCCAAACCACAGAACCAAATTTGATGCAGTTTAGTATGAAGCAAGCTTGAACACCAAGGAAGAACGTAGCCTTCTTCATACCTGAATCCCACGACTGTCCACCCGCCCCTAACTCGCGGCCAAAAACTAGTGTTTTTATATATTATTTAACAAAGTCAGTTTGACACAAATATAAATAAATAAGCTTTCAATTGCTAAAATTGTCACCGTCTATTTCAGTTGATATGTCAACGCCATCGCGAGAGTTTCGAAATAACTTAATTGAATGCTGTTTGTTTCATTCATTAAACTACATCGTTTATTTTTGTCTCAAAATGTTTTCATCGTGATCACGTAGAGTATCTGAATTAGTAGCGTAGACATTAGTCATTTAAACAACGAATTTAGTCTTTATTTTAAGGAGAAGATGGGCATTAAGACCACTTAACGGTATGTGCTCGCCTCTACCCGTGTACATTGGCGCTATAAAAATACAGACCTTTGAAAAATAAAGTTTTTTTTATTATTATTTATTAGTATTTACGTTAATGATATATTCAAACGTTTTGGTATCGTTAATATTATACCCTACAGCACTCAGGAATGATGTATCTTTCTGCAATTGCGAATGTTAAAATTGTATTACTATACGGCGATGATCCCCTACATACACAACCCCTTACAAACAAGAAAAAATCACCTTTTTATAATATTAATATAGATGACTTGAAGACGAAAATAACTTCTTGCTTGGACAAATTTCATTGGATAGTCACATTTGCTTTCTCTGTCACTCATTAGCAGTAGTTTATTGTTCTGTCTCTCTTAGTCTCTCTTAGCCGTACAGTCGGTTACTAAAACCAGTATTGTTTCCGTTTGTCTTTGTTATGGTTGATTTATTTTGTTAATAATTGTTTCATTATCAGGTTTTATATTGTTCCGTTATTTGGACACGCCGAATATATCTCGGTATGGTCAGTTGAGTTTGAAAGTGATAGCAATTCAATAATGGAATGATTTCATTAAAATTCAAAATTTTATGGCATTCACGTGAATGGCAGCAAATAAAAAGAATTACTTTGGTAAGTGTTAAGTAAAGTAATTTTAAATAACTTTCCCTTGTTATATTATTATCATCTATTATTTGTTTTTAATTAAGAAATTACTATTGCACATCATAATCATACATTATTTGTATTTAACAAATACCCAATAATTACAAATAAAAATATGCTACGAAAAATGCCTATAATAATAAAATTGGAAGTTGAAGTTGGATATTTAAGTTATTAAATACTGTGATACTAAGTATTGCAAGTTGCCTTTTACTTTTGTTAATAAAATAAACAACATTACAATTCTTGTTTAAAGTATTCATAATAATATAATTATTATTTATTAATGCTTTGTTTTTCAAGTTTTACATATTGATAATCAAAAAAGAGTGTAATGTTGAATGAGGATTTGATTCGATTAAGGAGTCACAACCCTAGCAATTAAATAAAAAGAAAAAAAAACTACCAACTCTATTAAAGAATTAACTTAACATAAATATAACTTAATAAAAAAAAATTCTTTCGTCTTTAAGGTTTTTAGTCTTTAAAGTTTATGTTATTTATATATTTTACAAGCAAAAAAAGTTTAACATCGGTTGAAATCCAATCTTCAATATTAATGAGCGCCCTAAAAAAAAGTAATTTACCGATTTGAAACAATAAGTCTCAGTGTACTTACCTGAATCCAGATCCTCAATGTAATTACAATTGCTGAACTTAAATTCAAAGCTAGCGAAATAAAATCCCGGCTAATAAAAGCTAGGAGTATGAGCGACAATGGCGCAACTAGGCGAGGGGCACATCCGGGAACGCGGTCGGGTCAAGGTCACGGCCCGTCGATCGATGCAGCTGTGCCCCTCCCGGCCCGTCCCTGTGTCCCCCTCTACACCGCTACGCCGTGCTGCTACGACGTTCCGGACGCTACGTAACTAAAGTTTCTTTACACGTTGCTTTTAGATGATACTATGTTATACAAATTTATATTTAGCTTAGTCATTAAATTTATAAAAAATATTAAAGTCAAATATAGGTGCATTTAATACTAATAATAATCTAATTATTGTTAAATACTATTCAACTATTGAAATATACAGCTTATTTTGAAAAAATATAATATTAATTAATATTTGTGTAAAATATTTCTTTGACTCGATGCTATGTTTGTCAAATATATATTACCGTATCTGATTTACAGTTTTGTGTCATTTACACTTCCTCTGTGTCAAAGAGCCAATAAACATAAATATAATTTTCTAAATATACGCTTACGTGCTTAAGGAATATATTTTGACATACACAAGCATTCATAAAATATCAATACCGTTTAATTGTATCGACTTAAATCAAGAGATTGCTTCCATTTGATTCTGTCGATACGAACACATCTCACATTTCATTCGTTAAATTTAATATCAATGTAAATTATTATTTTAATATACATACTTCTGAACATATGTATATATGTGTTATATATAAATATTATATTTGTCAGGCTTCATTAGTACAATCTCACTAGTGCACTATTAATTCTAGTTTAGAACGGATTAACGTAAACATTTAGCTTATTCAAATTAACTAATTAGCAGTAAGTAAAAATAAATGTATGTGCCCATGAATATGTGTTCGAATTTCGAATAAAAATATAATAAAAAAAAAAATCTATACTCCACAAGTCTAATGTAATACTTTAATTTTTTGTTTTTATAATTATAATCATTCGCGAGTTAAATTTGATTAATAATAAATTAATAATAATTTATATTTAACTAGTTAAGGTCCGGTATGAGTTGCATTGGCTCCATTAAGGTTTTTCTATAAAATATATTTGAAGCAACTCGTGTGCCACCTATTGTACGTTGATGGCATGCCAAAAACCTTTATTGAACAAAAACAAGCATTAATTTTTTTATATTCCAATCTAAATCAGTCATTCTTAGCGTTAAGTTAAGTAGCACGATGTCCATGTTTTTTTTTTTTTTGATGAAATAGGTAGGTGAAACAACGGCAATGTCTATGGCATTGTCCCAACACTTGATGGAAAGTGGTCACCACCGCCCATAAAAATTAGCTCAGTGGGAAAATTTAATCATCCCTTGCATCTCGAATGCACCACGACATCTTGGTAACTAAGTTATTATTTTCCTTGTGCTTGTTACACGGGCTCATTCACCCTTCACACAGTAACACAACAGAACAAAGCATTGCTGCTTGGTGATAGAATATACGATGACTACTTACCCAGACAGGCTTACACAAAGCCTTAGCACCAAGTTAAAGTTGTTGATGTACTTTGAATTTCAGAGGTGTAAAAAATGCTACATTCAGGACAAAAACACAAAATGAGTTATTGTCAGAAACAGCGTCCATTTCGGACACAGCGTACTGAAATTACGTAAACAATTTTAGGGTTTCACGAAATAAAAAATTAAACAAAAAAAGGCCAACATTATACGTTTTCAGCAAACAAACTGTCATTTGCTTTGTTAGAAGTGTATCCCATTTCGTATAAAGTTTGTTCTCGTTTTATGAACATTAAAAATTGTATCTTTTTATTATATGTTTGGCAAAGAGATTAAATAACTTCAACAATTATACAGAAACATTTCATACAAGTACACGAAAATTACATTCCTAGCGTTTAAAATAGTTGCGCACATGTAATATATATATTTTAAAAACATTTAAACTGTATTAATTCAGGTAGAATAGAGCGAATATTAAAAATATTTTAAGCGAAATCAAAGTGAAAATTTTCCCTTCAATAACTGGTGCAGGTATGTTACGAAATTCCAATTTAGAACGTACGTATAGAATATAGATAGATACTGCATAATAGAAAGATGGAATGCGTCAGCGTATAATCCCCGGAATTCAACGATAGAACATGCAAAATATTGCCTTTGTACTTCAAAGGCACAATACAGTCGCATGTATGTACTATGAAAAGTATTTCGGGAATATAGAAAATGTTAATCGTATACATTGATGTTATGTTATTGGTTTTAAAATTCATATAACAAAGAGTATAATGTTGTTTATATTATGATATTTTACTCGACGTCGTTATCACTCATAATTCTAAAACAATCCTAGTATCGTAACCTTGAGAATGCTTTTATAGCTACCGCGAGCGTCCACCCTTTAACTTGAAACGGTCATGGTCGCGTTACGATCGGTGCATCAAACGAGCGACGTCCGTTCATCTACGAAGCCGCTGCCCGAATGGCCTTCCGTTAGGTACCGGCGGTCGGAGGGGAATGTTTACCCGCCCCCTCCTCGGGCCGTGCCAGCTGAGCAGCGGCACGCTATATTTAGGTTGCGCTGTAAATATTCGCTCCAAGTACGGAAAGCGCCCCCACCCAATGAGGAGGCAGGTAGATGGAATGGTTGAGTTCCCGCGCTACATAAGCGACTAAAAGTTGAAAGTTCACCCGCCCGGCATACGAGTTCGCGCTGTTGAAAAACGCTTTCTTTATTTAAATGCCATTGCAACTTATTCGTCGTTGTAGTTTTAACTAAGTACACAATACCGACAAATAGTAATCTTTTACTTTAAGAGCTTAAAATATAAGTATTATATTTCCACTGTTTGACCATTAATTTATAAAAAAAATATTCAGTTATCAAATAATAAGACGAATATTCGTCTCACAAGTTTATTTTGCGTAACATTTTTAAGTCAATTAATGTAATAAACGTCCCACGGCTGGGAAAAAGCTCGTATCGTCGAGGAGAAGACTTTGACTTATTCTATTACCCTTCTCCTGTGCGTTGGTCATACACTTCACAGAATTTCATAAGACACATGTTTTTCCAATGATCGTTGACCTCACAAAGGAGCGAGAGATGATTAATGATAATTTTATGAAAAAAATTAAACACATGAAACCTTAATGGCATATGAAACAATTTAAACCAGAAATCTTCGGTACGATTCACTTGTTCTAGCTACTGGACCATCTGTCACCTCCTCTGCCTCTAATGTGAATATATACTTAGCATTTATTTACTTTAAAGTCGTTATCATTGGGATTCAGTTTGTCTGTCTCTTTGGTTTAATGACTAGATATAAGGTCACAGATCCCGAAGTTCTAGATTAATTACATATATATAAAATTATTGGGTTTTCCTATAGAAAAAATTAGTAACAGCCCAAAGTCTGGAAGTTGGTGGTGCCTGGGAAAGAACGTAAAACCGCTGTCGGATTTGCCATCCAATCAGATTCTTAGAGTGAATGAAAAGAGATTTCGACTGTATTGTACATACATGTACACTATGACATATTCTGTGTATTTCGTTCTCTTGAGATGCCCACCGTGACAGAAATCGATCAGGATGACGTCATTATCATCAATTTGCAGATAATGCGTTATTTTTAATTATTATAATTTTCTTCATTTATCTCGATTAAAGTTTATCGTGCCAATGTTGCCGTTTAAACCAATAATACTGAATTGAGTTAGCTTAATTACTATGTTCAGTTTTTATTGTTATGGCAACATCCAGCAATTTAACCAAACGAGCGTACGAAATTATAACATTGATGAAAACAATATTTTTACTGGTCGGATGGGCATGAAAATATGAGTTACCATTGAAGTAAATGAATACATATTATTTTTTCTGTGATGGGTAATTTTGCGTGCGTGAATGGGCTGGAATGACGTAATTTTTTCTATGTCATACATCGTTGTGATGGCTTTTGTTGGAATAGTTTCAATGCGACATACTAGCGTAAGACAATCATTACAACTTAATCGTTAATTTATATAACTTAAGTTTAGGTACTTTAAAATCAAATAAATTTCAAATTCAGTTATTTAAACTAATAACATGTCTAAAAAATTATAGTTGTAAAACTAATATCTGACTACAAAAGCTCTTGACTTTAATTATCATAACTTAAATGTCATAAGATATTATGAATGCTTCGCTGGTCATTGTCAAAGTAGACGGCGTTTTGAATAATATTTAAAAGTAAATATAGTCCTAGTCGTCACAATTTTTTTCAGCGCTTTATATAAATATAGTCATAAAAAGAAAATTAATCAACTCAGTGGTATTAATACATCTTACCTCATACTCCACGCCTTTCACTTTCATAATTGATTTGTAACACATTTTAATACTACATTTATAAATAAATCCTCCTATATCTAATACATTTTTTCTGATTTTATTGTATCATATGAGACTGTAATAATTTTATATTGACATGATATAAATTTATAAAAAATATATATATTTATCAATAGAAATAAGTATATTTTTTTACAGCGTACGTTGCTAACTAGCATGAGGCTCACCTGATAGAAAATGAATACCATCGCTGGTGCACATATGCGACACCGGAGGGCTTGCAGGTACGTTGCTAGTCTTTCAAGAATTATTAGGCTAATTTACTTAACAAGTAATGACGATATCACGCTAACCACCAGTTCCAAGCGAACTGCACAGGAGATATTAGTGGTGTTGTGCACAAGTGTGTGGGCAAGAACAAGTCAACTCTCATAATCCATTGACAATACTTCGACACGACAAAATATAGCTTAAGCAGGGACAACGATTTTACAGGCTTTCCAGAGGCGTGCCTACCAATTGACTTCTCTTTTTTGACGGAAAAACACCCACCCACACCCAAGCATCATTGGGGATTGAAGACTAAGACCAAAACCAAAATATACTTTATTCGAGAAGAATCTGTCAAGCACATTTGGATAAACATTTTGCAAGATAAAATTAATGGCTATTTATTCAAATAACGCTGGTTAACGCTGGAAACTCAATATTGTATTCCGACAAATAATTTAGTTGACCAAGGAAGGATGAATTTACGGAGACGGAAGCCTCGTGTTCCAAGTTTTCGATTTTTGATATTATCAGACGGCGACGAGATTTCGGCGCTTCATGAAGATGGGAATCGTAAACTTTCGAAACATATTCAGAATCTCTCAATAAATAACGTAAGTCAAGCCGAATTAGTAAATAACAATCTATAAATCTTCGTTATATGTATTTTTCTAGAGTTTGCTAAAATTCATGCATATAGATCTTAAATAATTGAATTGTATTATTATATAGGTTTCTGTACTTGAAATCGTACTTCTTCTTTGACTGGAATAGATAATTTTTGTATTGGTATCTCAAACTATTCATATGAATAAAAGTTAAATCAATCAGCTCAGGTACCTCAGGTGTATAAGAAGGGAGAGAAAATAAGGAAAATAAGTGAATTTTCCATTTATATATTTTTTTTATAAAAGATTTGTAGGCGAACGTACATATAGTAAGTGGTCTCCACAACCCATAGACTTTGGCACCGTAAGAAATTTTTACCTTTCCTCACATTGCCAATGCACTATCAACCTTGGGAACTAATATGACCCTAGTTTCTGGACTCACTCAAAAACGAAACACAACGATACTAACCGCCAAGTAGCAAGTCAGTCTTTTGGTGAAATTCACTTGTTATAAACACTGATCCAACGGGTCCGGCTCTTAAACTGTAATTTGAATGATACCTTTCGAAAAAATACCAGTCAATGTTTAATGTTTGAGCTTAGAATTATTACGAGTAAATAATTGATAATCATTTTAAAAAAATCATAATTATTATAATAACAAAATCTTAATGATTGTTTAAGAATAAATAAATAAGAAAGAATAGAGCTGGTTGAGTTTTATGTCCGAACGAGCTAATCCAAGTAACTACTTGTACTTGTGTGATTCTAAAAATATCTTTGTATTAATTATCTAGTTTTTTAGAAAGTTTGAGTTAGTAAATATTTTTACGATACGAACCATCGACGAAGAGTTACCATAACGGAGATAACTTGTTGGCCCACAGGTGTAAACATAAAAAAAGTAAAACAAAAGTCTGCTACTGCTGGGCCGAGGCCTTACTACACCAAGCGGTTTGATGGATACACGTCGCAGATTCTAATCATTCACCACCGAGCATAAGATGAATTATAAATACAAATTAAGCACATAAATTAAGTGAAGCTTGCATCAGATTTGATATCAGACTCATCGGTTAAGATTCACGCCTTATAACCACTGGGCTATCACGGCTCTACTTTTCCCTATCCGATCCGTAGGCGTCCTAAGCACGTCCTACACGATCCCGTCGACAGACTCACTGCCGACAACTCAACTCCCACAGTAGGTACATACAACACACACCGACCCCGCCGGCGGGGTCGAGGTCCCTCATACTTACCGTCCCGTCGACGCCTAGGCGTGCGACGTTGAATGCACACGTCATTCCTCCCTCGAATCGACGACGGCGTCCTAAGCCGAGGTTCGGCCTGACAGGAGGCGCATAGGACGCGCGTATTCTGAGCCCTTAAGTGGGCTCCCAACACAAGGCTTGAGTAGTTTAGCTCGCCTACCCCACCCGGTGACGCTGTAGAGGCCATTAGGACCAAGAGCAACTAACATTTCGAAAAAAAAAAAAAAAAAAGGCTCTACTTGTAATAAAGATGCATAAATAGTGCTTTTTTTAAAGCATCATCCAAATGTATATTTGAGAATGACATAGTAGTCAATTCTGCTATAAAGGCTATGGAAGCAATAAGATTGGAATACAATAAAGGGTTCAGAAAGCTGTTGAGCTAGAAGCGATCTTGTTCAGAATCAGAAAGTTTGGTTAACAGAGACACGGAAGGGATGACCACTGATAAGCGTACCCTGAATCTCGAGCGATATTCTGACTTTATGTTAAATCATAACATAAAGTCAGAATACCGCATCGTCAGTTTCATAAATAAGTGATAAATAACCGTAATGGGATTATTCTAGTTACATTTGAATAGTTAAGAAATATCACATTCGTCTCGTACTTTGGAAATAATTATTATTATGACACAAATTAAATGCTGGGCATACCTAGTAATTATTAAATATATTAAAACTACTAATTCAATGTTATTAATATAATTAAATAATCAAAATTCAATTTTAGAATACACAATTTATCAAGATAAATTTTGACTTTATCGATCAGTCAAAATTTTGTTTCCACAGGAGCTTGACTCATTATTGAACTAGCTTTAGTAGTCTGCGACTTACGATCGGCAACACCTACCGAATTATTCCGATCAATCTCGTCAAACCACGTAAGGTCTTTAATGTTGATTTCACACTGGGATCTCTCATCCGCATCCTCTGTTTTGTATGGTTCGTGCTTCGGGTCATGAAAACTTACAATGTTGAACACGGGGGCAGCGCCCGCGAAAGCAATTCTATTCTCATGGCTGGTGACAGCGAAAATTGCACCAGCAGCTGGGTAAGAACACGATATGTACCGGTTGTGCAGGTTTATAACTTCGAGGCAGTCT
This sequence comes from Vanessa tameamea, assembly GCF_037043105.1. NCBI lineage: Eukaryota > Metazoa > Arthropoda > Insecta > Lepidoptera > Nymphalidae > Vanessa > Vanessa tameamea. Next base: position 9,751,686 of record NC_087316.1, read on the forward strand.
GTACCGCCACCGCCGATGATAGCGTATTTACCTTTTCTGTTGAACTAGAAAATAAAAATAATTAATTATATACTTAACACTAACAGCAATGATTTCATTAAGTGTTTGTTGGAGTTAATCCTTGTTGACTTCCAGGCAGGAGACATAACATAATTGTATTTAACTAACATGATTGTATTTTTAGATATTGAAAAAGAGTAACTACTGAGTTTCTTGCCGGTTCTTCTCGGTTGAATCTACATTCCGAACCGGTAGTAGCTTTACTTTAAATAGTTTGTTAAATGATGATTCAAAAGTGCTTATAAAAGCCAACTTGAATAAAGTATATTTTGATTTGATTTGAAACTACGTGTTAAGAGATTTTTTTATAATTCTAATATCGATCTATATAACATTGTTGTTTATAGTAAAAACGAAAAAACGATTTTTTATAATGACTAACTTAAAAAAACGACTAAGCCAATATGCATAGCTTATACCAAAAGATTAAGTGAATTTAGGAGACGTTATATTATTGTATAAGTAGCTGTACTTCGCACTTTTTGTTGTCTTGTTAAAATTACAATATTTACATAACAAGCTTTAAGATCTATGATGACGTATATATTCATTTATAAAAAAATAAGAGGATCCGAAATATACGTAAAAGTCACCAAGTAAAAGATTGATTTGAATAAATGTTAAATAAAAAGAAAGTATAGTTGAATATAGAATAGATAGAAAAGGATTTAGAAAACTGAGCTTAAGAAGAAACCATTAATTAAAATTCTTTCAAAAATCCACTTTAAATTGTTTAAGTTTCACTGGTAAAATTTCAATACTTATTTAAATTGTTTTCAACAAAATTATTACCAGATGGCATATAATCCACCTCACGTAAAGCAATTAACATTTCAACGTCCAAAATTTGAGCAAGTTGAATCGAATTATCCAAATAATATTCAAACAAAACCGCATTCGACCTTACAAAGCAGAAACTTTAATATCTGTTTACAGTGTACTTAGTAATTTTCGTAGAATTAAAGGAAAACAACCTACCTGAAACGATACTTAAAATAGCACTACAATTTATTTTGTATAAGAAGCATTTATTATTTTACGTAGACAAGCTATATAAATCATAGAATCACCTTTCCTATTCTCTAATGTAAAATTTAACTGCCCACCAATAAATTCCTGATTTAAGACATTATTTAAGGCGCCTATATGTAAAACAAAAGGTTCTGGTAATATATTCCTATAGCGTAGCTAACAAAATTAATGTCTAACATATATACGCAGATATTTTAATTTTATTCTTAATTGTATAAGGTTACCTTTACCATACGTTCATAGATCAAATTTGATTGTATAATGTTTTTACCTACTTGATATTAGGTATGTTGAGTCTTTATTAAATTTTAATAATTGTGTAATTATTATCATTCGAAACTTAGCTGATGTGTGTATTTTTGTATATTATTATGCTATAAGTGTAATTTAATGTTGTCCTAAAATTAAATTTAAAAATGTAACTCCTGCTACTTTTGCCGCTTCGATAATCGAATATTTATGTTAATGTAAAAGCTCGAACTATGGTAAATCTTAAGATTTTCCAGTAAAACTTAAGAAATAAATGCAATAAGTACCTGTTTCGATTTCCAGTATCGACACGCATAAATATATTCTCCGTCGACATTAGGACGCCTGTTCTGAGCTCGTATGATGTGCAGTCTTTTCTTGGCAACTAAATCCCATACCGTAAGGGCCTGTGTCGGCTGCCAGCTACCGGCAATGCAGTGATCCCTCTAGACATTGAATGCGTCAGTTGTAGTGTATATTTGTTGGATTAAACTACTCTTTATTTATTTCAAGACATTTCCATATATTATGATTAACTGCGACAAATTAGACCATAATTTATTATGAACCAATGACTCAAAGGTATAACATGTGAATCTTTACCGAAAAAATAACAGGTTTTAATTCGGGTAAACTTCATTGAATTTTCATGTGCAATGGATACCCGCATGTGTCGAATAAAACTATGTGAAATGTGTTTTCGATATTCATCACACCTCATTGAAGTACCGTGATGAAAAATGCTAATAATTATATATATATCCTATTTACTAAATAAACCGTACGTATTCAAAATAACTATCATGTAATATGTGTACTCAATAGTGACTCTTTGTTCTACCCGTCTGGGTAAGAGTCACCCAGATCGATATTCAACCGCCAAATAATGTTTTTTTCCGCGAAATTTTTAACTTGTTAATAATCTTACTTTTATGCTTAGTAAAAGCTAAAATCAATTCTGTTGACCGAAACGGAATTGTAATGGATTAGTCTTAGGTAAACACTTTAAAGCGACTCACTGGCGCTGACTTTTTCCATTCATAATTTATCAAAAAAGTGAGTTTCACTTTAATCTTTAAAGATCATCTTATAAAATCGAAATAAGCGAAAGCAACGACTAACTTCTTCACGAGCACACACTAATGAAAAGTATTAAAAATAATGTACCTCAAAGGCTCTGAACAAACTATGAAGGAGCGTCGAAGTTGATAACGAGGGACAGAACTGGATGAGAACAAGTTCACGACAAAGGCGGAGTTTTTAATTAAAACTACCTTGTCTCAGCTCTATAAACATCTCAAGTGTTACCATCTATAGACAGAGTGGAGCTTAAGATACAAGTTAGGCAGGCGCATGTTTTATTTTTTAAACATGTAAGTGTTAAAGGTCACAAAGCAACCAGTATTCGCTTTGAAAGTTTTAATAAATTATATAATTCAGGTATTTGGGTAGTATTAGGGTATTAATTATGTTCAAAATGTTTACGTTAAACGATGTTTTTTATTATTGTATCTTAAAAATAAATAATAATGAATATTTTCTTGTTTAAAAAATGCGTTCCTAAATTTTTAATACGATGAATCTTTGGTTCAGACTTCAACAAAAAGCAGGGAATTCCTTTTTTAAAAAAATAATCCTGATTTTTTGTTATACGTTTCTCCTTCAACATTAACGTTTAAAGTTTAAGCGAACCTTTTTACACGTGCGAAGCCAAGACGAGTAGATAGAGTTAAATAAAAATGGTTCTGTTTTTCTGCTATTGTGACATTTCTTGAAATATATCGAATTTATTAAAATCATAACGTTTTTAATATTTAACACGTAGATATTTATATTAAAATATCTACGCGTTAAATATTTACGAGATTGGGAACGCGTCAAATGACAAAACGATCGTGACAGGGCCGTTTCTCCTTTTATCTTTGCTTACACAAATACGATATATTTTGAATAAAACATGCCTTATACAGAGCCGTTAAAATGCCTATCTATAAAATTTAGCACACGACATGAATACCACAGGCGTAATTTCATAACAGCCTTCATTTATCACTCGCTTTCATGATACAAGTAAAACGCGGCATATTTTTCGATTAATCTTACAAAATCCGCGTAATATATTAAATATACGAAAATGGCTTTATCATTACGATACTGAAGAGCCTCCCTTCGTTTTCTGTTTATGTGTACGATACACTTAACAAACACAAGTTATATACAGTATATCAATAATGTAACACTTATCATTACAAATGTCTCGTTATTTAAAGCTTAGTATGTGTACTAACGTATCCTAACCTATATATGTATGTATGCGTTAAATGAATATCATAATATGGTAGAATAGTCATTTAAACAGTCATGATGAAAACCAATTGTTCTATAAAACATTCGGACAAAAATAACACAAACAAAAAAAAAATGTTTACAATTCATCCGAGGTAGAATAAAAACGTTTTCTAGGTCACTGCTGAAATAATGCCAAAAATGGCATGAAAAAGATCTGCGAGATCGTCTGTCACGAAAAAAAACAACATCTTGTTTTTGTCGTAATGATGTGTCTCTACTAACCAAGAGATCGTACAAAACTAGACAAGTAGACAGACAGCAATCAGCATTATTATACATATTCGGAGTGAAACTTCGACATGTTGAGACGTGTATTTTTTCGCCAATATTTTAGTTTTCGTTGTTACCTTATTAATGTCAAAAAGAAGTGTATTATTAAATTAATACTGACTTCGAGAATTTCTTGTATTATTTGTCCTTAATAATAAAGGTTGTATTGTTACACAATAGTAATAAATATGAAAATATATTTATTGTATGTTGTGGAAAAAAAATACTTCATATTTTTTTAGCAGACATTTAACATATAAATAATAATTATTATACAGTCTACTTAAAAATATAACGTTTTCACAAACCGACAAAGAAAAGCTATTTAAGCTCATAAATACATTTTTGTGCCGTCTCCTTTTTTTTAATGTAAATTTTTATTCCTGAGAAAAAGAGAAACATCGTGTATATACTAAGTTTATTAGTGAAACCGTAAGTGTTAAAGCAATTAACAGACTTTGTTCTTCTCAACATAAATGTTTCAACATAAATATTTCGACATTATCTACGAATGTCTTGTTCACGAATCTCGTGAACAAGACATTGATCCCGTTTTAAATACTTGAAGTTAATAATTACTATATCTATCAAATATATCAAAAACAAGTTTTTTTATACATAATCTCACGAGTTTTAAAACTAAGTACATTTTATATCTACATAACGGATACAATCAATATGTTAAAAATATATATGTTCAAAATTTTTAAAGTCCTATGTTGTATATGTTTTTTGTACTATAAAATCTATAAAAAAAATTTAATCGTTTACATTATCCTATGTAATAAATAATGTAAATACTGTAGTTAAAATGTTTAATTTATTTTTTTAATATTACTTACGTTTAAATCAATGCTGTCGCTGCAAATGTTGACTCCTTCGAATGTCATAACGCAACCGACTTTGCATCTTAAGTCCCAAATCTGGAATGAAGAGTTTCCTTCATTTCACTTATCGATTTGAAAAGTGGAAATGATCTAGTGGTCAGCACCGCAGTGCCTATAGTGAGTAAGAATCCCACATAACCCGGTATGGTGTCCTGTGTACCTTTCTAAAGGTTTTCACGGCATGAAAAAATAAATGTTATGAACATATTCATTTTAACCGAAGAATGCTGTTTCAAGGAAGGAAGGAAGGACCGCTCATTTCATGTTTATAATTTATCTCATGATCGGCGGATAAGAAATCTTCCTTTGAACACCCGCAAATAAAAACTCCTCACCTCCTCACCAAGATTATGCCCCAACTCTTCTCTTCAAAGGGATAAGACCCTAGTTAACTAGTGGGGCATTTACCGAAATTACAGACACGTCTTTATACAGGTAAATTTAAAAACAAATATGCAACAAGATTAATAAAAAAAATGTTTTTTTTTCTTTAAACTATTTAGTAGTAGTAGTAGCAGTAGTATAAAATTGGACGATGACTTAAAAAACTCCTTTTATGAAATAAAAAAAATATATATTCTTTAGCGTTGTTCATATTTTTATGATATCTAATAATATAGGTCTATGTTACAAAATATACACAATAAGAAATACTGTAAAAGAGTCTTTGTGTGACGACTCGGTCTCATCCCAAAGGCGCGTCAATACAGATTACACTTTAATAATAATAATAATTAAACAGTCCTTTCAATATATAATGTTCTATCAAAGAGACAAAGTAAATTTATATAAGTAAAAACATATATACATTAATTGTAGATTAGCTTAAAATATATACATACTTTATTAATGCAAACGGTCAAAAGGAACGCTCAATAAATAATTCTAACAGTTAACTGCCAAGCAAAATATTTTAATCTCAACAGAGACGCTTTGAGTTAGCGGTCGTTGTTCGCCATTTTTAATTCGAGGAGCGTTTACAAGCTTCATTTAACGACTTGAACCTCATAGAATTATGTTTAAAGGAATGCGCCGACATTGTCAACCATTACAACATTATTTAAACGTATGATTACAATGTGGAAATTAGCTCGCTTAGCTACTTGAAAGGTCTAAATGAAGCATCAGAAATGAAGCTTCATTTAATTTAATAGTCATGTCGACCAGAGACCTGCGTCAAAGAGACTTTTTTCATTACTTTTTGTTTCATGCTAAATATGTTATCGCATTACTGGAGAAAAAGTTTATGTATGACGTTAGTCAGGTACTATATTATAAAAAGAAATCTAATTAAATAAATGCATCAGTACATTTAGATGTACGGGTAGTTTGCTTTGGTGGTGGAAGGAGTATCTGTGAGCTCGTCTAGGTAGGTACAACCTAATCATTAATTTATTATTATATCATAATTCTGTCGCTAAACAGTGCTATTTAGTATTGTTGTGATATGGTGTAAAGGGTAAGTGAGGTGAGAGTGAATGGCGTTTTGTCGATATAAAGAAGTCCGTCTGGGTAGGTAACACCCACTTATCTGATATTCTACCGCAAAACAGCAATACTTAGTAACGTTGTATGGCGGATAAGTGATATATAAGATCTTAGTTTCAATGGTTGGTGGCGCATTGGCGATTCTTAATTAATAATGTGAGGGTTAATGTTTCCTACGCGCCAATGTTAGTTATATTATTGTAGAACGAAAATTGAGGGACATGGTCAAGGAACGTCACCTTTCAAACGTAGAAAAATAAATAAAAAGAAAATTTGAACTGTCAATTACATTCATGATGATTTTCATAATATTTTGCTTAAAACTTAGTTAAGCAGTGTCCGTCAATATATATGTTAAATGTTTTAGTAAATGGTCGATTATAATAAATGTATATACATCGACAAAGTTGGATTAGGGATCTAGTCCATATTGTACTTATAAGGACACAACGTAAATTGTTGTTTGTCGTTATTATGTCAATAACGTTACTAGACTCATCTCATTCACCCTCCACATTTGGACAAATTGATAGCTATTGTTGCTTGTCGGTAGAATATACAGTGAGGGTGGAACGTACATACATAAACGGACTCGTAAAGGGCATTAACACCTGTAGAGTGACATCAGCTCGGCAAAGTTTTCATATTAAATATTCTAAATTTAAAATAAAAGAACTTTCATTTTAAAAGTTATTTATGTATTAAAAAAAAAATGTGATAATAAAATAAATTAAACGTGATATATTATTGTTTTTGTGAATATTATTTTAAATTTGTATGTAAATTGTATAAAAGACTTCTTTTAGGATATTCTGCTCAATATCTAGTCACTAGACCATTATTTTTATTTCTTTTCCTAGAAAATTTACGCGCATCCTCCACATGAAATGGGGTATTCGTGCGGTATACCCAGTAAAAACCAGCGATACTCACTTCGTATTTTGGGACGGGTGTCACCGAAATCGCTTGAGCATACCACTGTCCCGTAGTTTTTTTTTAGTTGTCTCTGGACTAACTTGACAGTAATAGTACTTTTGATAGTAGACATATTTAAGATAAATCGCCAATCTGGGATGACTTGCTTTACCTCCCCACGCGAGGAGGTGTTTCAAAATAGAGAGTCTATTCCTAAAATATCTATTAAAGACATCCAAATGAAGACTAGATGCATTAATTGTAGCTGAATTTGTGATTCCTAATAATTTTAAGAAATTAACCGAGATGGCCCTGTGGCTGGAACACTTGAACTTGTCTTAAACAAAGTTGATGGTTCAAACAAATTGATGGAAACCAGCATATGTGTCTGACTTTCACTGTGTTTCCATCGACCTGCAGTGGAGCAGCCTGGTGGAATAACTTTCACACCTTCTCCTCAAAAGGATTGGAGGCTTTAGCCCAGCTGTGGTACATTTACATATTTTACTTAAATTTTATAAGACATTCCTCGTTTTGTTAAAAAAAAGGGTTATTAAAATATTTACATTTATATTAAAATGTTTTTAGATATTCAAATTGTCATTTTGACATCTAATCTCTTAATAAATTAAATAATAGCTTATTAAATGATACAATTTTTTTCAATAATAAATAATAAACTCAATATAGGGAACTGACTTTAATTACCTATATTGAGTTTTATTTTTCATCTCGTACTCTGGAGCCCAAAGATATACTAAGGATAATCTGATACCTGTGTAATGTATATCCACCAATCTGCATACAAGCTTAATTACACTGAATAACAACAAGCTAACTCTGATACTCCTTGGAAGTTGTTGGTCCAGTTTTGAGTAAACTGGACCAACAACTTTCAAGTCCACCGAAAGGCTTGCACTTTTCCGGCTTTTAGGGTATACGAGAAATCTCTTCGTGAAGACTCTCGAGTCCTATCGGTTGGGTAAAATCACCAACGAATTTTGGTTTCATGGAGTGGATGTGCGTGGCAGAAAATGCTTTAAAAATCACGCTATTACGTATTTCCAGATATCGAAGTACTGTGGATAGAATTTGTAAAAAATAATGCATATTTCTTTAAAACTTACCCTCAAAGTGTTATCCCAAGCTCCACTGGCAAACATGTATGGTTTTTGATCGTGACATCGGAGCGCACAAACGGCTCCATAATGCATCCTCTGAAGTTTCTTCGGTATGAACTGCAGACGTAACTTGTGAACCTTGTACGTTAAAACCACCTGAAAGAGCACAGGAATAAACTTTGTCGACAACTAAGCATCAGTACCGAGTTGTTAGTTCGTGTTTACTTTATATGCAAACAATGTAAGGACCCTTTGTAATTAATTTATTATCAAAGAACTTTCTGTTTACAGTTATTATAGTTCACCCGTTAATACTGTAAATATTTACATATTCAATTAAAAAAACTTAACAGACGTCGATCGTAGTTAACATGAACATACTCCTAGAACAAGTTTAAGCGTTTATTTAAAGTCACACATTAACAGCCTGTAAATTTCCCACTGCTGGGCTAAGGCCTCCTCTCCCTTTGAAGAGAAGGTTTGGAGCATATTCCATCACGCTACTCCAATGCTGGTTGGTGGAATACACATCTGGCAGAATTTCATGCAGGTTTCCTCATGATATTTCTTTACCGCCGAGCACGATATGAATAATAAACACAAATTAAGCACATGAAAGTGCTTGCACAACTGCATGAAAATGCAGTGGTGCTTGTCTGGGTTTGGACCCGAAATCATCGGTTAAGATGTACGCGTTCTAACCACTGGGCCATCTTGGCTCATTTTATTAAAATGTATATAATTAATTTCTTTAAAAACGGGCATAGATAAAATTAAACGTTAATTATGATTAATAAAATCCTTTATTATGATACAGGATTTTGCACACAGCGTTGTTTGAAATTTATACTCATTGTTTCATCAAGATAATCCTCCTAATCTTTTAATTGTTTTTAAGACAGAGAATCCGAGGACTTAAATGTAGAATCAAAGATCATTCCGTTTGTCAATTTATTTGAATATACATAATTTATTACATTAGCGCTAACGCATAACATTTAAACTCAAGATAAATATTATTAATATTTGATTAATCATTATCTTATTTAGATAAACAAATACGATCATTTATCACTAATAAAAGCATATTTTGTTTATAATGATTAATATTATCTCTCTGTCACGAGTATACCTAGTATTATGATCACTGGGCAGTATCCCAATCTTCGGAATGTAGATTCTAACTTGAAGAACCGTCCAGAAAATCAGTAGTTACTCTTTTCCGACAGTTATAGACTTTTAAATACAATAATTGTATTATTACTTATTTCGCATGGAAATCAATGAATACTAACGCCATACTTTTAATACCACACCACACGAGTAATACGCCTGTGGCCTACTATAATATACAAGTATTATATTTATCATTTATCTATTCTTATTTACTATATATGTACTCGATATAATATTTAACATATATTTATTCGCCACCGCACCCGTGCATTAGAGACGCGCGGGTCACCGCCTCGGCTTTTGTTTTTATGCACCGCGTCAGGAGTTCGAGAACAATGCGCGCGCGCCGCTACGCCGCGCCTCGCACCAGTCGGTACTCGACTTCTCGCCGCGAAACCCGTGTCGCCTGCTACCGCCCGCTTATGCTAGCTTATTCACCGCGCATTCGCTTTCCTTGCTACAAGTATTTTTATGTAATTGTGCTCACTTTACTTTCTGCTTTCGTTTCTTCTACCTGTTATACTTCTATGGACTATTTGGCTGTGTGAACTATCCTTGTGTGCAATCGTGTTGAACTGTATTGTGTATAATCCATTGTTCGTGCAATTAATAATCAAAAGAGATATAATCTAGGAATCACTTGCTTAATTTACCGCCTATATACATCTACACAAACATACTCACCGCCCAACATCCATACGTCTTATTGATCAAAGCTATTTTAACATTGGTTTCTTTAGGATCTTTTTTAGTTTGTTACAGAAATATAACAAGAGGATTCAAGGGATTAATTGACAAAGCTAAACATATTTGAGGAATTTTATTATAGAAGCGAACACCTTGCCCAAGGATGAATTGTCTTTGCGGAGACGAAAAGGTTTTCTGTTTTTATCAAAATAATCACTATTATTATGGATATACAGAGTATTTTTGTAAATATATTATGATGCCACCGTTAGTATACAATTTTATTAAAAACATCCCGTCAACAGATATCAGATTGTAAATTGCCGTTACGACTCTCTTTTGATGAATGAGTTATACTCGTGAAAATGTATTCATTGAATTCAAAATTAATTAATTACGTTTTGACTACTATTTTCTCTAACTAATTATATAAATGGATTTCAAAGACATCGATTACGTAAAAGGACGAGAATACTTTTATGTCATATTTTAAGGTGAACTTAACTACTGTTGTTAACGTTTAAAGCAAAAAAAAAAATTTTTAAATTCTAAATTTTGTTGCTTATTATAAATGCGAAAGTTTTTATAATGTTTTCCAATTGAATAAGGACTAAAGATTTACGTATGCCACGCGATTTTCTAACAACTCAACTATACTGTGCGCTACTAACTGTTCTTGACTAATAATTTATTTACATTAAAACACTATTTCACTTATATCCACTTTAATTTTAATTACAAAGTTCCGATAACAATTTCGTCGAATCCATAATGAATATCACACATGAATAATATAAGTTCTCGACCAATGATATCGTGGCAATTTGATGTCGAATGTTATTTACTCGTATTTAGATTTTCTTCTTGTGGTTTGAATACACTGTGTGTTTAGATGTTTTGTAGACAATCGATAAAACTGCAAGTCACATTCAAATAAAATTTAACTCCCTACGTGGGAGGACTCTCTACCTTTTAAGTTATATTAACCTGCTATCGAAAACAAAATATGTGAATGTTTTTCTTTTTAATGTAAATCATATGAAAAATATAACTTTTCAATTCATGCATATTGAACCTAGTAAGTAAATAAATAATCCTGTAAATTATATTTTAAGGGGGCAAATAGCAGCTAGTAAGGCAATAATTAATAAATAAATAACTATAAATAATAATTATAAGGAGAATAATATTAAAATTTCAACCATGTTATGCAAAATTTATACCTAGATATTCCTTGCAAGTTTTTTTACAGTAAACGGGCTAGTATAAATAAATTTCAATTAACAAAAATATATCACAACAAACAGTTAATGTTTTTGTTCATGTTTGTTATTTATAAATAAATTTATTACGGAATATTTAAATATTGGTATCGATATCAAAGCTTTACAAAAGATTAATTAAAAACATGTTACAATGCAGACGAAATAAATAAACCGTGTATGAAATAACTCTCGTATTCGTTCAAAGCGAAAATGTTTCAGTAAATAATAGCCTAAGCGGACAATAGTTTATTGGTTGTATAAAAACTCTATACTAAATAATTTGAGTTGATTAAACTTGCTATCCTCTTCTGTCCTACATATGAGAACGAGATAGATAAACCTGTTTACATTCATAGATTTTAATGAAATTATAAAATAAATTAGGTATATACTCCAATATATAGCCCAACCGAACAAAGCCTCGGGCAATGTAACTCGCCAATTATTTATATCTATTATTTTGATTTATATGTCTAAGGAAGCCCAGATAGACTGAAAAAGTTGATAACGCGTCGAACAGATATGTTGCCGCCGGTTGGCCACTAAGTAAACGCACACTGGTGAAGTAGTTTGGCGTTTGGAGATTGTCAAGCGTATCAATCACACACACCAAGATAATAAAATTGTCTGACTTGTTTTAATAATTTATCTCTATATTGTCTATTAGTTCCAGTATCACACAAAAACTAATAAGCTGATTTTGATTTAATGTTTAAGATTTATGATTAGAATTACCTATTTAAAAAAAATCACCACATTTTCCGCAACCAGAGTAGCTAATATAACGTGACATTTGAGTCCAAGTTAACGATCTTTGCAAGCGGAGCTGTATCATCTATTGCGAAAGTTTGTCGGTTAAGTTGGCTGTACGGGCAGTTATATTGGCTGCACATTAACAATAGCTAATTATTGGAAAATGCACGACAGTGAAACCGCGTGTAAAAACTGTTACGAAATAGGTAAATCTTATCTCCGTCAATTTTCAGTACTGCGTCATGGTAACAGAATCCTTGACCGACGACCTACTTCACACGGGTTAAGGACTCTCGAATAAGTCGTAAATGATATCGCATATTGCCAATAAAGTGAGATTATGTTAAAATATTTTACGATCAACCATTTTTAAATGCTCTCTGTAATATACAATTGTCATCTAAGAATATACAACTAATACAGCATACCAATCAACAAATTAAAATCTCTAGCTATACCTATAAATCGTCTTATAATTACAATTAAAAATATACTTTGATCGAGGAATGAGTTTTAAAGCATTTTCTAAATAAATTAAATTTAAAGCCATCGGTTTATAGATTCAGCAAAGAGGAATCATCTATGAATTCAGTAGTTACGATTTAATCAATCATATTGGCACATGATACAGTTAAATTTCTATATCCGGTATGAAAATTTACGAATATTAACTTCAAGCTATTTTTGTTGTATATACAATCTTAGTACAGTGTCATAACGATGAATTACTGATCAATGGGTATATATTTTTAAGTTTAGTTAGTTTATGTATTATATAAATATATATATTATTTACGTATTTGCGAAGACGAAAAATTGGTCTCATTTTCCTGTTTTTTAACAAACTAGTCGATTTTCTTGTGTATAAAAAATATTGTTGTAAATTTATTATGACACTACCGTTGGTTGGTTGGGTTTTAGCTTAGAATTAAAATGCCCTTTGAAATTTTGAAACTTACTGCATCTTTTGATATATTTTTTTTCATTTTCCCTGGAAGTAGGTATATAGTAGTATATAACCGTCGTTTATGTGTCATGTTACTAAATATATGTATTTAATAACGAAATGTGAATATAATATCAAAACAATATTTTAAGTCACAACAAAATTGCCTTAAAGAAGTCCAAAGACTAAAGATTCTTAATTAGACTGACGCTGCTGCTCAGAAAACCAGAAGAAGCAAATGGAAATATTTAGTCAAATATATTAAAAAGTTTTCATATGTTTACGTCTTCGTAGTAATACGGTACAATATGCTTTAAATATTATTTGTTTATTTTATTTTAATTAAACGTATTAAAATTCTCTCATTCAGTAATAAATGTAAATTCTAATGCATATTCAGTGAACAGTAACTAGAAAATGTAAATGTTTTAGAGCTAATAACAATAAATTTAACACCTGACGTATTTCATTCGTACTATTTCGTTTCTTGAGGATATTTTATTTCGATTTCAAAGATTGTAAAGAGAGTATATCTCTCTAATAAAATATCCAATGATTATAAATTTTAAATGTAAAACAGCTACAACAAAAAACAAACCTTAACACTTTTCGACAGGAAAAAATATATATTTTTAAATAATAAACCTTTATACGATACTCTGACCAAGCTCAAGAATATTTCTAAATGACCTAAAATTATATAGGTATATATATTAAAAGAAAAAAATATGATGACCTCCTCGTTGGTCTGGTCACCTTGTGTGTAACCTATAAGGCCGTAGATCTCGTGATTCTGCGACAAGCCCCGATTTGAGTTAATCAAAAGTAATTGGTTTTTCCGTAAAAAAATCTTAATAGCAGCTCGAAGTTTGGAAGTTGGTACAGTATACACATCGAGGCAGAAAGCACTTAGAGACAGGCACTGACTGAACTTTTTTCGTTCGTATCTAGTCTAGTCACTTGGAAACCTGCTTGCCTTACTAACCAGCAGAGGAAGATGGAATAACCCCCAAATCCTCTATAGTTAAAGGACTTTGCCTTACTTAATAATGAAAATTAATAACATTTCTAGGCCAATTACTTTTCTTTTTGCAATTTTATATGGTTAGAGTGACTGATAAATGTGTCGTCTGACGATTAATGGACACTACCCCAATTGACGTTCTAAGAAATACCCTCACATCAACTATGCGCCACTAACCTTATGAGTTTCCAAGATGTTATATATTTTTGTGCCAGTAACAATACTAACTCACTCATCTTTCAAACCAGAACACACCGATACTGTACATTGCTGTTTGGTGGTAGAATATGTATGTAATAAATTGGTACCTAGTAAATTTTGAGAAAGTAAAATTTGATGCACTGGATGCTGAAATAACTATTTTTTATATCCATGATAATAAATAACTTGTAATAGCAACTTAACTAAGTAATAATGTTAACTATATAATAATAAATGCTAATTAACCTCTTGAGTTTCCATATCGTAGATTTTTATGGACGTATCAGCGTAACCGACGGCCATTTTAGTCTGGTCAGACATTATTCCCAAGGAGAGCGCCGGGCATCTTTCTACGGCAAATAACATTCTGCTAAAATATTTAACTAATTCCTTTTACTAAGTAATTGAACGCTTTATTACAGTGGTAAATTAAACGAAGTATTTTGCTATTAGCAACACTAAACTATATTAAATATTGCACTTTGTACTTTAATTGCAAGAAGAATTTATTATGAAGTTGCTTCATTGTTTGGATTTTTATCAAAATTTGTTGATATATAAGTAATATCCTAACAATTTTTATATTATCTTATACAACTTGGCAGTATGGCTTTGTGCAAGCCGGTCTGGGTAGCCACGAGGCAGTAATACTAAGTAATGCTTTGTTCCGGCTTGGAGGTTAAATTTACCAGTGTAAGTAGTAAGTAGGCAGGCACAAGAGACATAACATCTCGATTCCCAAGGATGGTAGCACATTATTTTGTTGTGTAAGAATTTTAAAAGTGGTCATCACTGCCAATAGACATTCACGCCGTATGGAATTTTCACTCATCTACCGATGTCATAAAAAATACGTTCCATTTATTCAAAAATATAATAATTATAAAAAAACGAGCAGGTTTCTTTAAAGTTCGTTATAAAATGTTAAAATCGCAGAAAATGCACCGAAATAGAAATAAATTCAAATTTACTCAGCAAATAGTCAAAGCCAAAGTCTAAAATCTTTATTCAATACTCAGCACACGTACTAGTTACTTTTAATTGTACAGAAAAAAATTAACCAACGAATCGCAACCACCAGAACCACCACCACCACCAGAAGAACCACCTCAGATCTGAGGTGACCAAGAAACGGCGAAAGAAACTCAGCGTGAATTTACTTTTTGTTTTAACAATATTTAACAGTATTTAATATGATTTTTTTCATATTTTTCTTTGAATCGGCCTGGAGGCGATCGCTTCATTCTCAAAGTATGTTATCATCTAAGAAGTCATTAGTTTTATAACATAATTTTTAACGTTCGTAACTAGCTTATGCATGTTCCTTTCAATCATTTGACTTTTCGTTCAAATTATAGTTGATATACGTATATTTACTATGTATACATACGTGTTATGAACGGCGTCGAAGAGGAAGAAATACCAAGAGATCCGTAAAATTGTGTGTTATAGCACTCTAGCGCGGGATCCGCGCGGATGCAATATTCTGGAGGGTCGTCTATCGATGTATGAAACTGTACGTGATAAATACTCATATGTAGTTAAGCCGTTAAAGTAGTACCTATGTTTGTTTGCTACACAAATATATGCACAATAAACAGAAAACATTTTCGTCGACCTACACAGGTAAGGAGGTTTAATGTAGTTTAATATTAAAAGAGCTGAAGAACTGACTAATGTAATAATTAAATGTTAATAACTTAGTAATTAATTACAACTATAGTATAAAAAACATCAGTATAATTTTTAAATTCAAAATAAATTTAGTATGAAATGTCAGTAATGATTTGAAGTAGGTAATAAAATCTTGGAATAATAATACCGTCTAAAGGCTGTAAGTCTAAAGTTTTTAATCAAAATAAGTAAATCCGTCTTTAATTATTTCTAGTGATAGTACAGATGTTATGTCTTTATATCAAAGCTATTAAATATGATTTAATTTTTTTCATTATTATTTAAGTATTTCCAAAAACTTACCACTAAACATGAATAGCAAAAATAGATCTAAAGAATAATTAAAATGTGCGTTCCTTCGATTACAGGAAAACCAGAGCTTGCATAATTAAGTTGGACTAAGCTGAATGCTGTAAAAATAAAAACATGGAATAATTTCAAAGAAACTTACGTTAGGTATTTCGATTCGATAAATAGCACCGTCAGTGCACGCAGCATAGCAAACTCTTTCTTCTGAACGACTGTATTCTAAAGTATAAACAGGCTTCGGCGGGTACTGGATATTACGCAGCGTACAGAGTACCACGCCTGTACTCCCATGGCGCATCTAACAAAATATTATATTTTCTTTGTGAATTTGTGTATTACGTATTAGGTTAGGTATACCTAAAAAATTGTATAGCGTATTATCATATTCGTTAAAAGAAAACCAGTCATCGATAAAACTACCTGTATCATCCCTGACGTGTGACCAACGATAATATGGCCTCCGTTAGGAGAGTAGGTCAAAGCCGTTATGGCACCCAATTCAGAACAATACCATCGATTGAACAATATCTCATTCCTACTATTGTGCAAGAATTTTTTTTCGTTTTCTTTTATCCAAGCAAAGCGATTACGTTGCTCTTTAGGTCCTTGATAAAACATAGGATACCAAATATTTGGAACATCCTCATTTTTGTAGTAGGATGAAATATTTTTTATATATTCCGTTAAAATTTCGCTTTGTTCCTCCATATTTTTTCATGACTTACCAGATTATATAAAATTACATTTTAATTTTACTCAAATTTAATTGGCCTGTCATTTCTAGGTATTGTTAAGCAAAAACTAGGATTTTTTTCTAAACTAGGCATATACTTGCGACAGCCGAAATTATTCGTTTTAGTTTATTTCAAATTAATCTTCAGTATAAGTCAAATGCTAAAATGATGAAAATAATAAATCAAAGGACGCTTTTGTGTTTTAAAGCTTTAGGTTACACTATAAACCTGATATCAAATTTAGTTATATCGTTAAAATTGGGTAAAAAATGCGTTGATGCAATTTATCGTTTTATTTTCAGTTTTATTTCATGTTTGTACCCACTTGCCCAGGTGGACCAGTGGATAGATCGTAGGTTCAGCGTTTAAACATAGAGTAGATACATAATGAGACTGAGTTTTTACGTGATTATGATCCGTCTCATTTGTGGTTATGAGGGAGAATTCTGCCTCATATGGATGAAATTCTTCCTCATCGTGTCTCCCACGAGTATCTCATTGGAGCAGATTGCTATAGTAAGCTCCTAACTTTGAAGAGGACTCTGCCCAGGCTTTTAATATTGACAGTCATTGGTAGAAAAATTGCAACGATAATCAATTAAAAAAGTGGGTTGACTTTGTGCTTACGAAATGTTAGGAAGATATAAGATTACCTGAATTAAACCTGTTGAATGACCTGCGATTAGAAATTCACCTTTCGGAGAGTACAGTAAAGAGGTAATGAATCCTGACTCAGACAAATAACTTAAAGTGGCAAGGTTCTTATTTGGAGTATCTTTAAAAAATCTTTCATAATTTTCTTGAACCCAAGTGTCTTCTACCAATTTTGATTTTTTTTCAACAAAAGAGGTAAATCCTGAAATTCCATGCTCTTCTTCTCTTAATCTCTGTTTATTTATTCGATAGCCATATTCCCTTACGAAAACTTGAATATCAGACTCACTCTCCGATAAATTAAATCGGCTATAAGTTGATATATTATAAAGGCTCGATGCCATGTTATCAAGTTCAATCTCAAATATAATAATATTTTCTTCCTCTTTGGCCGCTAGATATCATAGAAGATATTAAAATAACATAAGTCTGAAACGGAATAAAATTATAAATGTCAGTAGAAGAACAAAATTAAAGTAAACCCTTTTTTACCCATCTAATTTACTTATTCAATTTTATAGAATATCATAGTTGAACAGATTCAATATTTGCAAATTATTATTAACTTATAATGACAACATTTTATTTTCATTGTAATCATAATTTAGTATGTGCTTGATCATTTTTTCTGAATATATATTTTTTAATAATTCTGTTGAAAGATAACATATTTTTATCTTTCTGAATGGAAAGAAACGTTTTGTGTTATTGCAATTTATCCAACATTACGAACGAAATGTGAGAGAGATAGTGACTACTATTACTGGTAAATTGGTATAAGTAAAAATGAGAAGGGAATTAAGCGTCCCGTTATTGACGAATGTATACGAACCTTACCGAACACGACGCCATATTGTAATGTCAGGTTAGGTGAAGGTGGTGAAAGCACTTGCCTTTTATTTACTAAAGTTGTTAAAATAAACGTTTATAATATATTGTGAATTGCTAAAAAATTTAAGGTATGTAATAAACATTATAGCATGCGCATCATTAAACGTTATACATAACTAAAATCAAAGAATCCGATCAAACAATTTCTGAATTCTGATATTTCTCGGGTGTGGTATTTAGTTCATCTCAAATAGGTACTTTGTTTATTTTGTTTTAATTAAAGGGTATTTATTGATTGTGTATAAAAATGTGTAGATGGAAGTGTTTATGTGTTTTAAAAAATCTGTTTGAAAATTAATGAATTGTTTTTAAATCAATAGCTACGGCTGCGTCGTGAACGATCGTTCATAGTTTATTTTTTGTAGGCGCAGGGTGCACCGTTGCATCCGCTAAACCATGAGTTATCAGATACCATCGTCACAGAGCAGAACAAGTAAGTATTTATTGAATTATTAACTTAATAAATATGTATATATTGACCAGAAACGTACAAAACATGATTTTGTTGTGACTCATTGTTAAAGTATTACCTATTGCAAGTGTAAGGTTCTTAAGATAGGATTGTAAGCTATATTTTGTATTTGAGTTTAAAATGAACACTATCTGTTAATTGCTACAATTTTTTTGCTTTATGTGTTAAAGGTAAAAATCTTTGATAATATATCATAATTTATTTTTGTTTACATTTTGAACAAATATGGTATTAATAAAAACATTTTTCAGTGTCTCACAGTAATTATGGTGGTTCTGATGTGCCAATGGCTCCCAGCAAGGAACAGCAAACTCTCATGTGGCAGCAGAATTCATATTTGGTTGATTCTGGCATCAACTCTGGAGCAGCTACTCAGGTATGAATTATATTCATTATTATTTGTATTTTTATTATGTTAGATAAAATATAATAAATTAAGAACCTTCAATAATTTAGTAGAAGGTAGTAATGTTAGGCTAAGGCATTATCTCCTTATAAAGTGTAGGATTAGAGTTAGTTGAATGGTGCCACACCAATATGGGTTGGAGGATACAGCAGAATATCATTCAACATAGTCACAATTTTCTCATTACTTTAGGTTCCTCGTAAATAAAGCACATGAATATTAACATGCAAGCTTTATGTTTGACATGTTCAATTCACTAGATCATCAGAAAGTTTTTATAATTTTATGTAACACTAGCCGTCTCAATATAATATGTAAAAATAACAGTCTATAATATTGTAATGATTATGAATGTATAAATTGTATTAATACTAGCAATACAAGAATGTGGATACTGTTGTTTGTTGGAGACATATTTTTACACGTTTAATTATTAATAAATTATCATAGAATTATATATCTTGGTCTTGTTTGACATTTAATTTTTGAGAAATGACACACTAAAAATACAAATAGATAATATCTGTGAGCAATGTTTTAGTAACTTAGTATAAGGTTGTGAAATGTAGGTAATTTCAGCATGACTAATAATGGACCTGTTTTTAATATTGAAATTGATTTTATCTACATGTTCGGTATGTTGATGTGCAATGTGTATGTAGTAATTAAATTTTAAATATATTAATTAATTACAGGTGCCATCACTTACTGGCAAAGAAGATGACGAAATGGAAGGTGATCAACTCATGTTTGATCTGGACCAAGGCTTTGCTCAAGGGTTCACTCAAGAGCAGGTTGATGGTATGTTATCGTTATATTTTATTGCCAATATTTTTATATCAAATTCAAAATATTCTCAAATTATATTACATCAAAAATATCTAAACAATATTTTGTTGTGTAGTATTCTAATAAATCTTCTTTCTTAGACATGAACCAGCAGCTGTCGCAGACTCGTTCACAACGTGTTCGTGCTGCTATGTTTCCTGAAACTCTTGAAGAGGGTATTGAGATACCATCCACCCAACTGGATCCTGCGCAACCAACTGCAGTCCAGCGATTGTCTGAACCGTCTCAGATGTTGAAACATGCTGTTGTCAACCTCATCAACTATCAAGATGATGCAGATTTGGCTACCAGGTATCAAAACCATCCACAGAAAATAAAAATTACTTAACACATTTAATCAATGACATAAATTGAATAATTCTCTTTATATTCAATTAAATTTTTTAAGTGAATTTTCTCTTTAATTTTTAAATATTTTAATCTTACAATTTCAAAAAAAATATTTTCATTTATTTAGGGCCATCCCAGAATTAATAAAACTCTTGAACGATGAAGATCAAGTTGTAGTATCTCAAGCTGCAATGATGGTACACCAGTTGTCAAAGAAAGAGGCATCTCGCCATGCTATTATGAACTCACCACAAATGGTTGCCGCTTTAGTTAGAGCAATCTCTAATAGCAATGATCTAGAAACTACTAAGGGTGCTGTCGGAACCTTGCACAACTTGTCTCACCATAGACAAGGTTTACTTGCCATTTTCAAGAGTGGAGGAATTCCTGCTTTGGTAAAACTTCTAAGCTCTCCAGTGGAGTCAGTGCTGTTTTATGCCATCACCACCCTCCATAATCTACTTTTACATCAAGATGGATCTAAGATGGCAGTACGTCTTGCTGGGGGCCTTCAAAAGATGGTAGCATTATTACAAAGAAATAATGTAAAATTCCTAGCAATTGTCACAGATTGTCTGCAGATTCTGGCTTATGGAAATCAAGAATCGAAGCTAATTATTCTTGCCTCTCAAGGACCTATTGAATTAGTACGCATTATGCGTTCATATGACTATGAGAAGTTGCTGTGGACTACGTCAAGAGTTCTTAAGGCGAGTTATTGAGTATAAATATATTTGAAAAAAATATATATATCAATTTTGTTCCACAATGTTTTAATATATAATCCTTATCAGGTTCTGTCAGTGTGCTCAAGCAACAAGCCAGCAATTGTGGAAGCTGGTGGCATGCAAGCTCTTGCCATGCATCTGGGTAATCCCAGTGGCCGTTTAGTACAAAACTGCCTTTGGACTTTGAGGAATCTTTCCGATGCTGCTACTAAGGTTAGAGATACATACATAATTGCTTAAAAAAAAATTAAATTCAATTATAATGTTTGCCACATTAATATGTATGTTAATAGTTGTGTTAGTAATGTTAATGTTCTTACAGGTTGAAGGATTGGAAGCTCTCCTTCAGAGCTTGGTGCAAGTACTTGCTTCAACTGATGTTAACATAGTTACTTGTGCTGCTGGCATACTCTCGAACTTGACTTGTAACAATCAAAGGAATAAGGTATAAATATTTTTTATAGCCAAATGTAGTCGATTCATCTTGAAATATTTCCAAATTCATTAGTGAAGTAGTCAATATTGATGTAATATTAAAGTGCACTTTCGCTCTGTTTCTTCAATCACTCGACTTGACGTGTTTTATGAGGAACTTAAGTGTAAACACTACGTTTTGGTCATTTTTTTATTTCTTTCAAACTTTAGATTGCTAGTGATAATATTCTACTTAAAAAACAAATATTTTTTTATTGATCTCACCTCGGAAACCGAACCTGGGGCCTAGGGCCTAAAAATAAGTATGGGTTATGCATTGAATTAACACATTACTATTTTTAGGTGACAGTTTGCCAGGCTGGCGGAGTAGATGCGCTTGTACGCACGGTAGTATCTGCTGGGGACAGAGAGGAAATAACCGAACCAGCTGTTTGCGCTCTCCGACACCTCACATCGCGTCACGTGGAGAGTGAGATGGCTCAAAATGCAGTTAGACTTCACTATGGACTGCCGGTGAGTCATACATTTATGTATAAAAATAAATCTTTTTGTTAAAAAATTGGATTTTAAATAATGGGGATGTCAAATGTGTGATAGCATGTCAAACCATACCACCTCGGAAATGATTTTCCTGGAGAGGCTTTGATGCTTATGTAAATTACACTGCTCCATTATGGGTTGTAAAATTATGCCCTACGCATGCAGATTTTCTCATGATGTTTTTCTTGCCGCCTGGTTTGAAATGAATTGTTATAAAAACGAATGCATTCAAAAACTTAGTGGGGCATTGATTGTTTCGAAAATTTAATATGAAATGACCTTTTGCTACTCAGGTGATAGTGAAGCTGCTGCAGCCGCCTTCGCGCTGGCCGCTGGTGAAGGCCGTGGTGGGGCTGGTGCGCAACCTGGCCCTGTGCCCCGCCAACCACGCGCCGCTGCGCGAGCACGGCGCCGTGCATCACCTCGTGCGCCTGCTGCTGCGCGCCTTCAACGACACGCAGCGGGTGAGTCCACACCTCGGCGACTGCCACCTGCCGCTCACGACTCGGTGCCATATTGCGTGCTCATTAAGAGAGTAACCTCTAAACTGTGCGTCAATGAACATGCGTGGGCATCAGTTACCGTTGCTACCGTTCCGCCACGAGACGGCTGTGAGCAGCGTGTGCGTGTGTCCGCAGCAGCGCGGCGGCGCGGCGGGCGGCGGCGCGGGCGGCGCGTACGCGGACGGCGTGCGCATGGAGGAGATCGTGGAGGGCGCGGTGGGCGCGCTGCACATCCTGGCGCGCGAGGGCCTCAACCGCACGCTCATCCGCCAGCAGAACGTCATCCCCATCTTCGTGCAGCTGCTCTTCAACGAGATCGAGAACATACAGGTTTGTGTTGTCCTATCGTCTAGTTATTTGCAGTGACTAATTATTTTACTACCTGTCTACATGTCTACACTACTAACTGAATGTGTGATCTACAGTTTGAATTTTAAATTTGAATTATACTCGTTTGTTACACATAATGCAGCCAAACGAATCTCATTGATTTAATACAAGTACTGTTAGCAAAAATACTTGATGTTTATGCTTACTATATTTACTTCCTTTTTATTCGAGTTTTTACTAACTGCCTACTTGGTTTAAACTTTTATCAAAGGTTTTTCTCATTAAAACCAACATTATTGTCATATTATTTCTCCCTTTTTTTAAACCAAATTTTATAGCAATTTTGTTTTACATACTCAGCTACCTTTGATTAAATTAATATACCCTTTCGTTATACAGCGTGTAGCAGCTGGAGTCCTCTGTGAACTGGCTGCAGACAAAGAAGGCGCTGAAATGATAGAAGCTGAAGGCGCTACGGCGCCACTGACCGAATTACTCCATTCGCGTAACGAAGGTAGGTTTATATTATTTTAGGAATTGTTACAATTATAATATTTATCAAAATTGAGAAAAGGTAACACTTTCTGATAATAAAAAAATATATAATAAATAAACTTGGTGGTAGGGCTTTGTGCAAGCCCGTCTGGGTAGGTACCACCCACTGATCAGATATTCTACCGCCTGTAGTACCCCGTCTTGTGTTCTGGTTTAACACTAGAAAGACGGCAAAAAAATCTTACCAAGAAAGACGTCTAGAGGTCAAATGACCTCACGTCATAATAACAATGTATTTAATATGTGCAATGAGCATTTGATTGCAAATATGTTTGTGATCTTTAGAAAAGGCGGGATTATCATTCAAACATTAATTTGTTGCATAATAATATAGTTTTTAATAACTAGAACTTTTATATTAATTTATTTACAATTTTGACAAAGATATATTTTTGATTGATTGCATTGTCCACATAATGGTTTTATGCAAATATCACACATTTTATTGGATTTATTCTTACAATTAGAAGTGGAACAGTGGCGTCTTTTTCTAGTAGCTACGGCTGACTGTCTCAGTATTGCTGGTTGTATTGAACCAATGGTAGAAGAGTCCTCCGACATATTTCTGAGTTCTAAAGCTAGCTGGTGTATAAAATCTCTTCTACGCACTTTGTTGTTTGTCACTGCTTGATATTAAATCCATGCATTTATAACAGCAAGGTCTAATATATTATAAAAAATTCCTGACACCATACTGTTATCATCCGCATTATCCGTTGCTTGCATTTCGCGAATCCCACCCACTTGCCTCCTTCGTCCTCTTCCCCTAAATGATCGTTGACGTTGTAGACTAGCTGAAAAGACAACGAAAACTATTTAAATGTAATTGTATAATATATCAAATCATCTACGTTGGTAATTCTAGTAATCGATAGATGCAAATATTCTTATCGAATAAGTAAAGAAAAGAGTTAATAATTACCTAGTGGCATGTTGTCATTTGAGTCGTCACTGTTTGAAGAACTCGTTTCGGATGGAATTATCTCTTCTTCTGAATCGCATTTGCTTTCCACATCTTCACCCTCGCCGTCTGACCGATCCTCAGGCAATGATTGTAACGATAATAATATTTGATCGTCGCTCAGCCTTCACAGACATTGTAAAATAACTAAATAGCACTGTTTGCTCCACGAAAGTAACAGTTGGTATGATTCTATACAATTAGTTTCACATGTAACATCCACAGCTATAAAAGTATAATGTAAATGTAAATATTATGACCTACCTTCAAATGGATACTGTTTATCTTAATAAATGCCGCTTGGGTCAAATGACCCGGCGCCGTCCTTGTAGGTAAATGTTATGTTTATTTAATTCAGGATGATAATATAACAATAACATCAACAGTAAATTGAAATATAAACTATTTCATTAAAAGTCACGGGAGGACGTAGCACCAAAACTAATAGTTTAAAAAGACCCCTGCCCGTCTTTCTAGTGTTAAAGGGTGAGTGAGCCAGTATGACTACAGACGCAAGGGAGATAAAATATTAATTCTCAAGGTAGGTGGCGCATTGGCGATGTAAGGAATGGTTAATATTTCTTACAGCGCCATTGCCTATGGGCGATGGTGACCACTTACCATCAGGTGGCTCATAAGTCGCCCACGTATATCATCAAAAAAATAAAAAGTTAAACATCACGAATCACCTTAAGAAGTAATTTCTTACATTTAGTTATAATAATTCCATTAATAATGTGAGCACTAACAGACTTGAAAGGTAGCAAAATTATGAATTATGGACATCAATCTTAATAATAATAGTTTAGAAATAAACTCAACTTAGTTCATTTCAACATACCGAAGTATATGTGTAGTTATAATTCAATTTATTTAACCTCTAAATATTAACATTCTTCAAATTATATCACTGTTTCAGGTGTAGCGACATACGCTGCCGCGGTACTGTTCCGCATGTCTGAAGATAAGCCTCATGACTACAAGAAGAGACTCTCTATGGAGTTAACTAATTCCTTGTTCCGTGACGACCATCAGATGTGGCCCAATGATCTCACCATGCAACCCGATTTGCAAGTAAGTCTAGTTAATATCGCAAATAACATAATAAAATGATATATTTAAAATGTTAAAATAAATTCTTCCTCCTAAAACAGTTAATTTGGTACAGAGTTTCAGCCATAAAGTCACAAATCATATCATGTTTTATTTGATGTGATTGTATTTTATATTTCTTTTTTTTTGCATCTGTGTTTTAAATGTGAACCAATACGTATTTTTTTTTAATCGATGTAAATTTAATTGCTTCACATGTGATAATTTTTTTTGCCATTATTTAAATTTCGAACCTCGCAAATTGTTATCATCTGTGTCCTTTTTTTTTTTTAATATTTTCGTCTGCTTTACAAGTTTTATTTTATTTCGACGTTTGATACTAAGTACCGTTACTAGGATATGCTCGGGCCCGAGCAAGGCTATGAGGGCCTGTACGGGACGCGGCCCTCCTTCCACCAGCAAGGTAAGGACCTGATGAGTGACATACACTGTTTGGTAAACTAACCCGACCAGTTGTAGAATGTATATGACATATGTAACAGAATTACAGTTACTCCAAATAGTTATAACTTAACTAATATTTGATTTTCACCATATTTTTCTAAAAAAATATGTTTTTCTTAATTTTCTACATTAATATTTTAAAGTACAAGTTAGTAAGAGTGCTTATTGAGTTGTTTGAAAATCTCAAAATCTCTAGTTTCCTGAGAAAGGTTATAAGTAATTTTGTATAATATGACACCAAGGGGCAGATCAGTATATCAACTGTCGAAGTAAAAATTAATTATTTTTATTTACAAATTTGGGTCGCCCTCGTATAATGATCTTGAATGTCAGACTTTTATTGTCAATTATGAAAAGCTTAGTGCACTTTGCAATGCTAATTAAAATTAAAATATATTTAGTGGTTTCAGAATTACTAGTTATGCTGTATGTATAAACAAGATATATTATTATAAACTTTTTGGTCTGTAATAATAATGTGCACATATCCCTAAAAAAAAAAAAACACATGTTAGACTTGAAGTATTCATTGCTTTATATACAGCGTTGTACTCAAAAGGTTATAATTTAAAAAAAAATATTTTTTTTTGCTGGTGACTGTAGAACTATTATACTAAGTTTATATATATATATATATATATATATTTTTACTATGGTTTAGATAATTTATTTCAATGTATTAAAAATATTGCTAATAATAAAAAAAAACACGTA
Source organism: Vanessa tameamea (assembly GCF_037043105.1). Taxonomy (NCBI): domain Eukaryota; kingdom Metazoa; phylum Arthropoda; class Insecta; order Lepidoptera; family Nymphalidae; genus Vanessa; species Vanessa tameamea. The sequence goes on from NC_087316.1 coordinate 9,778,751, forward strand.
ATTCTGTTACACGCGTCTTTAATAATTTAGTTGCTAACATTAGTTTATAATTTTTTAAACATTTTTTCCATTGTTAAGTACGTGAGCACCATGTTGATGTATGTTTTTCTTTATCGTAAGAATGTTGTAAGTTTTCTGTATAAATATATGTTTTCTCTCTTCTTTACACGCAGCTTAATCCGGGACCTATTTATCACTAAACACAGGTGATGGGAATATCATTATTATTTTTGTTATGTGTTTTGTTTTTGTTTAATATATTTACGTATGTTTATTTATTCGTAACAAAAAATATCGTATAATCTTTTAATTATTTATTTGTTGTGAATTTTTGCTTTTATTGCTAATTATGTATAATTAATTTTTGTTTTGTTTACACCAAACTAACCTTTATTTTGTTTTCAATAAGTTCGTATTTTAGTTAAAATTTGTTCCTAAAGGCAATAGTCGGTAAAGGTGGTATGAATTGATGGTAAGTGGTTCCTTCCTTATGTAAAATTTTTAGTCGTTATAAAAGCATTACGTTGTTTTCATCATTGTTTATATCTACTACTAGACTCAAACACAGCAATCAAAGCAATGTGATATGATCTAATTTAAGTTAGCTAGTACAGTATTACAAGGATCATAAGGAATATCGTACTTATTAGGCCTTTATAGTTCAATGAAATGCGTACAGTTCTTAATAATCGAATATAGACCAGATTTTACATTTATCCAAGTATTATATTTATCCAAGTATTATATTTATCCAAGTATAATATTTAATTTATTAAGTATAATATTTATCCAAGTCTTCGCATTAAAAATATCAGTAACATATTCAAAATTAGGTTTTTGCGAAAACTATTGCCCATAATTTGTGATTTATACGATGAAATAGTTAATAAACTATTCATAAACACAGTTATTTGAATTATCTTATTTTACTGACAGAATAGCATTTAAATAACCTTAAATAATATTTTTGCTAAAAATACCTATTTTTTTATCAATAGGTACTGTGGTTTTTGTAGCTTACTGCGTTTTGTGTCATGTGAATGGTAACATAATCGTTTAAAAGTGCACAATAACCTGATGTTAAAGCTTATTTTTTACACTTATATCATTGAGTATGGATCATATTATTTAATTTTATATTTATAAATATTCATTCATTCATTCAAATATTCATATTCAGAGTATCCAATAAGAAATTACACATTCCAAGTTCGATTTGGTTCTTAGGTTAGCAGGGTTTTTATGATCAAAATCGTTGTATTGTAATTGGATGGATTATATTTATTTTAAATATCCTGTCTGTTTATATATATACCAAACGTTAAGGCAATCGTTTGAACGGCTAATAATGATGCTGCATGTAGAGACGAGTCACAACTAAGTGATTGTTATAAAGCCTAATCCAAAAAATGCATATTAATATATATACATATGTGGCGAAGTCTATATTAAACAAATATTATTACATATACAATGTTATATGTAATAATAAGAGTCAATTTTACATAAAGATTGCAGTGACATAGTTGACTTAATAGTTTAGTTATCAGTAGTGATGTCACTAGGGTTTGTTATTGGCTGGTTGTGCAATTTTAAATGTCGTATGTCAAAAGTAGACCAATCAGTGACTCGTTGAGTTAAATTGGCAAATCTAAATTGTTCCAAATGTAGCTTAATGTGTCCACTGTAATAAATTATTAAATGAACTAAACCGACTGACAAAAGTTTTTACAATTTTAATTTATATATCCTGCGATAGTTAAAAAATTTCGTCACAGCAGCTGATATGACCATATTTATAAATAACTAGTTGTCACGCTCGGCTTCGTTCGCATTTTAGGGATTGTTAGTCAGGAATTAGACACGAAAAAGTATCCTATATCCTTCCTTGGAGTTCAAGCTTGGTTCATACCAAATTTAATCCTATTCAGTTCAATGGTTTAGCCGTCAAAGAGCAACGGACAGACAGAGTTACTTTGGCATTTATAATAATATAATTGTCTGTTTCCAGGCTACGATCAAATACCGATAGACTCAATGCAGGGCCTCGAGATAGGCAGCGGGTTCGGCATGGACATGGACATCGGCGAGGCGGACGGCGCCGGCGCCGCCTCCGACATCGCCTTCCCGGAGCCGCCGCACGACAACAACAACGTGGCCGCCTGGTACGACACCGACCTGTAGGCGCCTCCGCACCGTAGGGATAGAGACACGCTATTGACCTGAATGTGGACTTCTAATAACACACTTAACTTTACGACTCGTTTGAAATTGTATATCTCTTCTGACGCTACACTGGTGAGGTTCAGTTACACTGGCTCACTTACTCTTCCGGCCTGAAGAGTACGTGAGCCATGTTACTGAAGGCACGAGGAACGTAAAATCTTATGAGACCTCACTTAATCCCAACGACGGATCCGAGTTCATATCAATCTAATGTTTACTTGATATAGTATGTCTCTATCTTTTACCGAAATTGTTTGTTAAACATTTTTTTTTATGACACATCATGTACAATCATTGTTACAAATAAGTTTAAGATCTTAATGCATTAACATCATACAGTTATCCAAAAAGGTTTCGTTGATGAAACATAATATAAACAATTTAATTCTGTGATAAATTAGATTCGGACATATCAATAAAGGCAGCTTTCACGGTCGTATGAATTTAATTTCATGTTTTAGATAATATTTGAATGGAATATTACACGTTAAATGTCATAAATTACATGGGTGCTATGTTTGAGATATACAAATGGGACGTGTTTATTCGCAACGCATACAAATTATAATGTCGCCCTGCATTGGTTATATCGAATTTTGTACGCGAACGTATGAAATGCGTGTAATCGGAAAATAGGGTATACTTTAATATTTAAGATATAAATAGGCTTTAAAAATAATATTTTCTAGCGTTATTAAGTAATTTGATTTATGTAATACGTGCATTTAAGAAATTTGTAGTGCGATTTATACTTGTTATAATATTATTGGCTGAATGACAATTTTTTTTTTTTATTTTATTTAAATGACGCATAAGACTGTTTGATTGTGTAAGGGTTGTATTTTATATTCACGCTTGACTGCCATTTTGTTTTTATTTCGACATTACATGAATACGTGTACACTTAAACAGTTTATAAGTGGCATATCACTTCAGAAATACCGTAAGTCCAGCTTAAGTTACCTTAGCCATTAATACTTCATTCGACAATTTATATTATCTTATACAATATTTCATGGAAACTAAAAATTTAAAAAAAACAAGAAATCATTGTTTGAGTGTACGCATATTGAATAGAATTAGAATTTTTTAATGTTTCATTAAAAAAAAATACGATTAAAATTAGGAACATGTATTCGAGAATGAGTTCTCTGTTAGAAGCTAATTAGAGATTGAACAATATAATTATAATAATGGGATAGGAAGTAGTTCGACATTCATATAGTGCCGTGTTTTATGTCAGACAGTCACGAGACTCTGGTGTGACATTGGGTACGAGGTGTCTGGTACTTTTGCAACTATTGAATAAACTGCTTTGCATTTAATGTAATTTTCAACGTAAATTGTCTTGTTGAAATATTGATTAAAAGCGATCTCCGCGATCGATGAAGATAAGATAGACGTTAATCTTTTATTAAATACATAAAGATATTAATAACGTCTCTTAATTGTTATATTCCAAGTTAATTTATCAATATTTCAATGAGATTTTCCGCAAAGAAAATTTCGTTAATATAATATGGCATCTGTGGGTAATAATTATTATGTCATTATATGAAAATGTAGGAAGAGCTTTGAATCTAATAGTTGTAAAAATCAGATGTCTATACCCACTTGAATATTTAGCCAACAACTTAACTTTAACTTTAACTAACCATTTATTTGATGTTAAGGTGTGTACACAATAAACCAATGATGATTAGTGCCAAAACAAAACGATTAATATTTATTTACCTATGGTATAATATGTTTTGTCTTTTGAAATAAGCCTTAATTTGTATGGAAGAAGAATTTTCCTATTTCAATTTTTGCACTCGCAACACTGTTCTATATTTAAGGCTTAGTTCAAACGAAATCCGACTTAATTTCGTTATTAATTATGAGCATATTAAAATGTATACCCACCTTAACAAAATCAATGTTTTCTATCCTATAAGTTAATTATGATATTGAAATGTTTAGGAGATGCACACTAACGTAACAACATACACTTAGTAGAATTAGATTATTGTAACCGTCTAAATGTAAGATTTTAGTATTATTGTGTAATTCCTTTTAGGGTTCTCATATATAATTTTTCTATTTGATATTTTAAGTACCTTTACCAATGTTTTTATACTAATTCGACTATGAAGACATTGCTGAAGTTTGAGGTTTTGTGTCCATTTATCTATGGATAATAAAGTAAAATTAAAATTATGTTGAATTTTTATTTTCCTTGTATATATATCACCTTTAAGTTACAGACATTTAAAACGATCATTTAGATTACATAAAAAAAAACTACACATTAAAACTATCATTATATACAGTTCAAACTTACAATAATTATCTATATTAGTAATTATTAGTTTCGTAATCAAAACCAAAACCCTTTTACTGAGGCGGGGCTTTGTACAAGCTCGCATGTTAAGGACGTTAAGGTTAGTGGAATTTTTTTGTAAATGCCTCCTAAAAACAAACTAATTGAAGCATCCTGTATTACATTTTCAGATACCAGTTTCAAGGATCCTACAAACGTAACGGCCTTTTCAACTCAAAGTCAACTCAAAAACAACACATTGAATTCACGCGGTCATTTGTCGGGAATTCGAATAATCTAGGATATTCATTACGGATTCGCGACAATATAGCGTCTTGAATGGCGTCAGAGTTGTAATCGTAACTTTGGTAGATTCAAAAGCTGCCTGTAACATAGCAGAGCTATTAACAAATCTTATTGAATAAGATAAGCTGGGCTGAGAAAGTTTAGAGCTTACTCCACACATACACACACTTAGCAGATAGATACACGTCGTTGAATCTCATCCCCCACATGCAATTACATTTTCATTAGCATTTTTGTAATTCTTAGCTTGTTTCATCTTATAACTTTGAATTAAAGTATGAGTGCGTTAAGGAAGAGCGACTCCTGGCACGGGAGCTCATGGCACTCAAAAGAAGAAGTCAACCTTTGTGATGTTATTGTACTGTGTTGGTTATTGATGAAATAAACATTATTATTATTATTATAATTACACTTTACCGTCGAACACGAGATGAATTATAAATCAAATAAATAAAAATAGCCTTTATTTCTACTACGATGAACTTTTACATGAGTACTTCTATATTCTAGGTTATAATAATATTTAGTAAAATTATGTATAAGTTTTGTATGTTGGTATCATTTAAAAATAAATGAAATTAAAAAAATAATGAAAAATAACAATATCAATACTAATGTAAAGAAAAAGGTTTTCGAACTAGCAGTATTACTATGTCTGACATACGGTTGTCAGACGTCAAAAGGCCGGTAACGCATCTGCAAGCCCCCGGTGTTGCAGATGTCCATGGACGGTGGTAGTCACTTTCCATCAGGTGACCCTGATGAAAGGATTACTATCTACCAACTTAAAATAAAAAGAAGTATGTTTGTAAAACTATCAGACAAAATTAACAACGTCTATTACTACTACTAGAAGAAAAAACAAAAAAAAACAGATGTACAAAAACGAATTAGATTACTCAAATAGCATTGGGCGGGACATACCTATAGGATGTATACCAATAGATGGACTAAACGTGTGACAGAGCGGTTACCACGAGAGAGGAAAAGAAAAAAGGGAAGACCAAATAAAAGATGGAGAGACATTTTCATTCAGAGATGTGGATCTCTTTGGGTACAAAAGAACATGAAACGGGAAAGAGATGTATGGAAAGGTTTAGGAGAGGCCTACGCCGCAGAGGCTGCTACAATCATTCATCTTTTTTATGGTATTGTTTGGTGGGCGAGCAAATAGGCCACCTGATGGTAAGTGGTCACCATCGCCCATAGACAATGGCGCAAAAATATTAACTATTCCTTACATCGGCAATGCGCCTCCAACCTAAGGAACTAAGATGTTATGTCCCTTGTGCCTGTAGTTACACTGGCTCACCCAACCTTCAAACCGGAACACAACAATACTAATTACTGCTGTTTGGCAGTAGAATATCTGATGAGTACCCACTCATACCCACCCAGACGGGCTTGCACAAAGACCTACCACCAAGGGTAGTTCTCCTGTTGTACAACCCATATTGAACACCATAAAAAAACTACTCAGTTTATGCAGGCGAGTATCATGAGCAACAAGTTTGTATTTGTTTCTTGTACCAACGCTATGAGTATCATATCTTACAAAATCATTAATATTTTTCCGTACACACATAACATTACAGAATATATTTTGAGAAGCAACAGTTAATATCTTGATTTCTTTAAATTTATGATACAATAATTCTTTAGATATAGATTGCGCAAATAGCTCTTTTCTGCAGCACAAATATCGTATGGATAGTGATTGCGTTACCCCAATGCATAATACTGTGAACGATAACTTGCTATTGTCGGATGAAATTCTGCCAAATGTATACACTCCAAACTACATTGGAGCAGTTTGGTGTGGTGCGTGTTTCCAATACAACGAACCTTCCGAAAATGTTTAGGCATTTTTAAAAGATTCTATATAACAAATAAAATGTACAGTTTTAATAATAGGCGTGTGTCTATAGATCTACTCACGCAGGCACGCTCGTGACGTTTAAATATCGGCGTGCAGTAACAAAATAAATATATACAATCTAATTTGCATTTTTTTATGGATGATTTTGTATGCATTTTGTAGAAGAAGATATAGAAGTACATAATTTGTTCATTCTTCTTCGATGTGTCATTGAAAAAAAAAATGCGTGGCTGTTGAGACTTCTTTGAAAATAGTCAAATATGTAAAGAAAACATAATCTGTACTACCCTAAAGAATAGTCAAAACCGTAACGATCGTTAATTAGATGAATGTTTACTAATTATCTACATTTTTATTAACTTTCATTTATAAATAAATGAATATACAATTAGAAGTTGTAGTTAAACCTTCTAACACGAGGAATATCGTAAGACGGCGACATTACTCGTAGCCCGCAAATTGTTAGTGAAGGTAGGTGCGACCGCAGACCGCACGAGCCAACTTCCCTGCCTTGGTCCCGACAGTTATTATGTACAATTAGGACTTAGACCATGGTACGCGGCACTAATCTTGCACTAACTTCAACGTAGGCGGGATATGCATAAAATAGTTGCCGCCTAATTGTTGCGGCTCTGACAGCAATTTGATAAGATGGATGGAAATACTTTGATGGAACACAGAACTACATGGAATTGTCTTTATTACTTTTCTCCACTTTCGCTTCACATAGAACCCGTTGAAGTTAAATAGTTACATAACCTATAAAACTGAATATATTAATATACGGAGAAAAAATCCTTAGTTTTGAAAGATAAATCTACTGACATACAAAATAGTCCAGGATCCCGGGTCAATTTTGACATTTGATTAATGATTGATTGAAGAGTTACTGCAAAGGAAAAAGTTGGGCATTTCATCACACATAAGCTACTCATGGAAAATTAGTTCGATAGTAATATATTTCAAAAATGAACCAGGGGCCTATTGTAAATGTGTAAAAATACTGCCAACTTCCAGACTATGGAGAACTCTTTCATTAAACAAATACAGGATTTGTACCCAATAAATACCTCGGAATCTACAGCTTTATAATCTAACCACAATAACAACAAGACGCTTGAAAAAATTAAAAACAACTTAAAATAACAAAAACAAATATACAGTTCAACGTATCTTATATTATTGCTTAAAACATTTTGTAGACGGGTGACGCATGCCAGTGAAGTACATTATTCACAGGGGGCTTCCCAAATCACAGCCTCAACCCGATAATCATCGTGAAATTTACTTATGTATGTTTGATACGGTTAAATGGTTTTCGGTCATTTCCCATGCGACAACTTGTAATTAGGATTATTTGATTTGTGAACTCTTATTGCCGGTGAATAGAGGTCATATCGGCATCGTAAATAATGTCAGTTATTATCAAGGAGTGAACTGTTGTTGATAATTACCGCTTCCGAACGTGTAGCGTATGTTTACCACTTTCTAGTTCTATGATTAACTTTATACGACGCATCGATGTATGTGTGGTATAGCTTACGTAGAGCATTAATAATACTATGAATTTTCATAAATATAATTTTAATTTAATACTAAAATAAATATCATGATATTAAGAAAACAGATTACATTCACAAAAAGGTAAATCTAATTAATAAATTTCTTTTTTTATATGTATAAAAAAGTAAAGTAAAGTAATAAATAATAATTATTATAAGAATAAATTTGGCTTCATTATTTTTGTGTGAACGTTCTGCTTTGCCTTAGCCAATTGTAAACCATTTATAATTATTGTACATTACCGTTTATAGTATTCTATTAATTTAATGCCTAGATTCTAGGCTTACATTCAAGTAAATTTTTGAATTCAGATTTTTGTATTTTTTTTAGGCAGTGAAAAGTAACCGTCAAGTAGTTCTCAAAGAGAAAAACAATCATTTGAAATCATGCCGAAGCGGGGTTTTAACCACAATCTGAAGCATTATAAGAATCACTAGACCAACGAGACAAATAAAATTAATAACACAGATTTTTTTACTTTCTTAATACTTATAAATATATAATGAGTACGAAGGTCAGTGAACCATGTAGCCATACATAGTTCACAGACCTTCGTTTTATCAATATTTCTAGGGAGTGCATAAATAAATAGCTTATAATTATACATTTCTAAACTGTGGGCGTTACGACTAACTTTGGGGATAAGTGTAAAACTTCCAACCATTACTTAGAGAAGGGCTCTGGGCAACATTAATGCTTTATATTTTTTAATTACAGGCTGTCTAATTTCAGTTAATTGAAAGCAAGTATTCGATGTAATTAAGTATGACATTAATGGTACGTTATGATAACACCGGATCGACGAAAAATATATTTTTTAAATTAATATATTTTTTTAAATCTAGAACATAGTTTAAATCACTGGCAACCATTTGCAATGCTATTTTAAAGTATAATGGCTAAATTAATTATAAAGGGATGTTTGTAAAAAAATAGATCGGATTCTTCTGTTCTACGAACTTTAAGCGTGCGGTAATGAGAATGTATGAACGCACGTTTAGTCTGAACTTACCACTGAATGGTACACATATACACCTTTTTACACTGCCTAAATTCTGCCAAAGATATCCTGGGCAGAATTGTATGTGCCTTTGTCCAATTCAAGATTTATCTTTAGATTTGGAGACCTCCGCCCGGTCGGGGGACCGGGACGGGTATGTGGGACTCAACCGGGGTCTAATGCCCCGTGCCAGGACACGCTAACGCTAATCTACCCACTAAAACCATCCTCGGGTTTCCACCATGCCGCCGAGTGGTGAGGCAACGGGATCGCCAATGGCATTCAACCGCGGCCCCACCAGCGGCGAATAGATGGTACGCGCCCCTAATGCGCGCATTCTCCCTCATCCTCCATGTTGGAATGTGACGAACTCCCCCGAGTCCGCCACTGGAGGCTGGACGTCAACGAAGCTGACGCCCTGCGGCGGATAAGATGGTTGGCTCCGCCGCTGACCGCCGGTGCAAAACACCTGGGAGGCTCGAGTAGCGAGCCCTCCCACTCCCTCCTAGCCAACGAGGCCACTCACATGGTCCGCCCTGCCGAATCCGAGACGTACCAGGAGCAGCCCCGCGGCATCCCTCCGCGCCAGTCTTAACCACGGGTACACCACGAGGAGGTGACTGACATGTACCCCAACCTTTGGAGACCTCAAAGAGTCTAATTTCAACGAAATATTATCACATGTGTATCCAACCCGCAATGGAGCAGCGTTGTGTAATAAGCTCCAAAAGTTCTCGTCAGAGAGAGAGCAGAGAGAGAGAGATGCAGAGCCCAGTAGTAGGAAATATACAGGCTGTTACTTTTAATTAAAACGGAAATAATTATAAAACTTGACAAGCGATTTTATCCAACATTTATTAGTGTTTTATACTCTTATTTCGTATATTCATTTGACCTTTCGCCCACGTAATATTACATAATATTAAGGTCAACATGCGTCATGTTAAAAACCGTTAGATGTTAAAAGATACACATTTCTATTACTTACCATTTTTGTAAGTGTTTTCTTTATAACATTTTTTGTTTTTTTTTTCTGAATAAGTTCGGATGATGTATTTTAACTTTTGTAAAATATATAAAATAAAATATAGTAATAGAAGTCTGAGTTTCAGTGCATCTAGTGGAGGATATACACGAGAATAAGTATATTTTGTTATTAGTAAGTCAATTAAGGGTTACTTGGATGTTTTTTTTTTGCGAATTCCCGAGTTTCCTAATAAATGTATTTCCGCTTATTTTGTTGGTAATTACTTATCCGACATTAATGAAAATAATTTAAATTTTTTTTCAACAAATAATTTGTATTGCGTCCAATATTTAAAACTATAGCATTTCTCAAATTTTTGGAGAAATATAAATACGTGGTGTACCTATACACAACTTAACATTTACAGTTATTTGGTTTCAACATTAAACTGAAATTGAAATTAAATGAAATGAAAAATAAAAGAGTATTTTATCTCTACTCGAGGATAGACCAAAATCGAACCTTTGCAATATTATACTGTTATACTTTACTCACACACACGCGCAATAAATTGATTCCCTTTTCACGCCAATGTATATATTATTTGTATGTTTAATCCTATGTGTAAGTTTATGTTAAGTTTATCATAAATTAAGCCATTTATTTATATTAAGTAACAAATTTATTTATATGGTTTGCACGATAGTACTAGAATTATAACTAGAACTAAAACTATCTTTATAAGAGGAGATTGTAAATAATTGAATGGCTAGTTTTATAGCCGCTATAGGAAATGGTATTTTCGGTGAGATTTATAGTGTTATCGTACAGTCTAGTTTGCGGTAGTATCAATTAATTGGGGTTTGCTAGATTGTCGTTTTAAAAAAGACCATTTATGATTTATCTCTTTTTAGAACAAAATCTCGTAAAACAAATAGGTAAAAAAAATACAATCATAAATAGGAATTAACTGTTTTTATAGATAATTTAAAACCCATACCTGAAACACGATCTAAGAATCTGTGTGACTATATTCTGTGTGCACTATAACGATGACGAAAGCAAATAAAACCTGTGATAGCATTTTGGTGTGTCAATTGTTTTATTTTTGTTGAACAAACTAGATACATGCACTCTCCCTTCAGCAAGTCCGTATTTCCAGCTACGACGTTAGATACATCATGAATGCGGGACTGTCGTGGGGAGATGCATCTGCAAACCAAGTCTCAACATACTTGGTGTATGATTTGTAACAAATGTCACCATCATACGATTACTTCAAAATCTATTCAACGCGATGGACGCCACGAACAATATTGAAGGAATATCCGTTACCATTTCATAAGCACTATGAAGAGTAACTACCTACCATGGCCAGGTTGTATCACGTTACCGAGGCAATTGAATTCATATGTACCTACCTACCCAAATAAGATTATACGCATAATAGAAATTTACCGTTTCTGTAAGCTAAACGTGCCCAGAACAGGATGTTATACTTATCCTTCCGATGTGTAGGTTTATGTGGAAATATTTTATGCATCAGCTATTAAAAATACAACGACTTTATTGCGCAGCAGTTCAACGGTTACATTATAGGTTGCATCGTATCTCCCCTGCAGTTTACGTTTACGACTCTTTAATAAACCTCTGTTTGAGGGTAGATAGCATCATTTTTACGGTCAACGTGATACGTATCTGTCCAGCTTATTTATCATTATTAGAAGTTGTTTGTGATTAAAAGCAATACTTAAGTGATATTGTTATATATTTTTAGAGAATATACATAATAAAACCTATCATTAGCATTAATAAAATAATATGTATGAAAATCGAAGTATCTTGTTTCGACAATTGTAAAACCATTAATACTAGTATTAAATATTTAACTATACCGCTTGCTAATACTTAATGCAAGGGAACTTAATCATCATTATTATAATTAAATTACTTAAATACAGATATTTACAAAAAACTAAGAGATTTTATATTGTCTTAGTTAAATTGTAAATTTACTGTTAAACTACATAGGTGTATTTGATAATTATTTTCGATAAAACATTTGCATGAGATATCAAACCAAAATATTGTTATTCAAATAGAAAAATAATTTTACAAATAGTTATTTATCGTCCAGCGTTACCACCGTTTCGATGAGTGGATTCTATAAACCGGCAATAAAATCAGGAACACTCTCTTTTTAAATCGACAAACATGTATAAAATTTACATATATTTAAAGAATCATTCAACTAATGCATTTTTCTCAGATATATGTTCTGATACTGAGTATATAGGTATAGATATATATAGATATAGGTTATATTTTGTTCATAATAAATTTAAATAATAATAATATAGTTGAAGTTAAAGTATGGACTGCTGAGTTTAAATACAAACGTCGTGTAACTGCCTTATAAATGTCTTATGAAGACGTAAGACTTATATTATAGTGCTCTAGTGCGATGACGTGGCATTTGACAGAGCCGGAGAGATCAGCAGGTTAACGTGCTTTCCTTTGCAAGGTAGCGGAACAATGCTATTGTTATTCTATGTCTAACAGAACTCTTTATTGTTGTCAGAATTTATAAGTTATTACCTAGAGCTCTGAGCTGTCCGTCTGGGTAAGTACAACACGCTTGTCATATATCCTACCGAAAAGCAATAACAATGGCACAGGGGGCATAACAACTTAGTTCTCAATGTCGATGAGGGAGAAGTAAGGAATGGTTAAACTTTCTTACGGCTCAAATGTCTATTTGTGGTAGTGACCATCATCTGATGCTGGCGACAAGTTTGGCGTCAGCCAATTTCATAAAATAAAATTGTCAGGATCTGCAAACGAACGACCTAGCAGATGTCTATTACAATAAAACAAAAACCGAAATGTGATTTATTCGAGTAAGTTCGTCCAAGCATTTTTGTGTCGTTAGGCTTCAGGTATGAATTGATTAGGTTTGAGTTATTGAAACTGTTTTCGTATATATATATTCTATAAAAAAGAGCTATTAACAATCTTGAAGTTCGAGACGATATTCGGTGGTGTTTTTAATGAAGTGGGTACACTTACAGTTGCTTCACAATATGTTTACAGCGTCATTATGTATATACACAATAATAATAATAATTAATATATTCACGGTGTAATTTTTTTTAAACAAATGGTAACAATCATTGCACAGACACGAGGAGGATAAGTATAATACTTATTCTCACCTAGTTTCTGTCTTCGCAAAGTTAATACATGTAAAAAAAAGGTGATAAGGCTTATTACTCATACAAGATTATATTAAAGATAAAAAAATTACGCTTTTCATTATCACTTAGTATTTATTGATTTAAAGCATATATACTATTTTAATTGTACACTACTGACACACTCCGTAATTAAAATTGTTGAAATGAGTAACTTCTAACTAAGTAACTACTGTGTTTCTTGCCGGTTCTTCTCAGTACAATTTACTTTCAAACCGGTACCACTTTTAAATGAAATACGTATATAGTAGTGGTCTGTAATATACTACTACTTGAATAAAGAACATTTTGATTTTGATTTGGATTTTGATTGTATACAGCTGCAATTATGTGTGTTTTACTAATTATGTTATTATCTATTTGTTTAAAAAATGTTTATGTCTTATATATTATATATAGTTGAAAATAAATTTGGCTTCATAAATCATGCGCAGAACACAAGTCACCTAGAAAAATTTTTGAAGCAACATACTAAAAATATCACGAGAGTATCAAAACAGAAATGCTAGAAAGAAAAAAGAAGGAAAATATTTCTGTAATGTCTTTATTGCATACCACTAAACTAAACTCTTTTGAGCTAGTTGTAAGGGCGGCCATTGATTTAAACAATATCTAACAATAGCTAGCTTAAGCTGCTATGATCAATACTTAGGTTATTAAAGGGAAACAACATTTATTAAATCTTTTCAAACAAAACAAGATCCCATCGATCGGGAGTCGGGGCTCACCTGCCAACTGTTACCGAATTTATGCCGGTTTCTTTACTACTTTTTAAAAGCACTCCGACATTTTATGATCCTCTTAAATAAAATATTGTTCGCTTAATATATTTTACATGTTACCTTTTTAGAATATTTTGGAGTCATTAGACGTCTGAGAAAATTTGAGAATGAAGTTAGAAAGCATAAACACACGTTCTATTTTAACCGACTTCAAAGAAAGAAGAATATTATATTCAGTAGTACTTTTTATGTTTGTAGTCAGATCTTCATAATTATATTTTTGGAACCGATTTTCGAAATTATTATATTTTGTTTGGTTGGTAAGTTCCAGTTTGATTCCATTTCAATTTGAAGAAAAAAAAATCAAGTAGTCTTTTTTGTTATTTTTTTCGTCGTTTATAATTGTTGTAGCTATTTCTATAATATTTTTGTGTGACCATGTAACTCATATCATTTTTATGAGTCAATATAATTAAAAACACATTTAATTTTGTCATAATATGCATCATATGTGCATTATATTGGAGTTATTTTCTAAATAAACTTATATACTGAGACACAAACGCTATTTATTAAATATTGTTTAGCAATCGACGATACATGGTTGCTTAGTGTGGATACGATTAAATAAACAGAATAATATATGAATTATATTTATTTTATAATAGATTAAATTATTGCATTATTAAACTTGCTCATAGAGATAGTTATTGTAATAGAAAATTGAATGAAAAGTCTATCAATAATATTTTTTTAACTATTTTTAACGTTTATTATGTCAGTTCACATTGTTTTCGTAAATTTTATTAATACAAGCATAGCAATTCATTGTTAGTCTAAATGAACACCAAATTAAAATCTTATAATTATTTCAAAACTATTTAATAAGAATAAATAAAATGTTCTTGAAATAATTAATTTCAGCCGTTATTTGAATTTTTCCGCTTTCTCATAACTTTTTTTTTATATTCGGAATTTTGTTTTATATTCCTTTGATTACGAACTACATGAAATAACAGACGCTATTAAGTAGGTATTACTTTTTTTTAGAAAATATATTAGTAATATATTGAAAGACTCGTCCAGTTGGTCCAATGTTTAGAACATGAATCGTAATTGAATATAACTTGTTCATACCCCAGCAAGAACCAATGAATTTTCGTGAATAAAAAACTTTATTAATCTCATTATAACGTCGCTAGTAAACCTTATTTTATGTCGGATGAAATTATTTCATATATACCCATCCGCATCATAATTTAACATATACTATTTTTATTTCAAATCGTCGCAAAGATTTTTTTCTCATTGTTCATTTATAAATGAAGCCGGCCAGACCACAAATGTAGAACAGCCACGGACAAAATTAGACTTGCAAAAGTAAAGTAAACTTGTTTTGACATGTAATAGCTTGTAGTTTGATGGGTGACCGGAATGGCGGTGACAGTTCACAATTGGAACTGGCCACTCCGTAGCTGGAATGTTAATTAAATTCACGGAAGATCGTACGAAACATTTATTGTTTCAGTATTTTTCCGCGTTTAAAGAATTGTTCTCGAGTTTAAAAAGTTAAATGAGAAATTGTTTCTAATTCTTTTGTTAAGATTTATTTTGTTACTTTGTTGTTTGTTAACATTTACTTTTCAAGTAATCGTTGGCGTTGACATTTAAAAGGAATACAGAAAATATTTAGCAAATATCATTTATGCTTTATTTTACATAATACAAAAATACTTGAACTATTTACAAATTAAAAATTTAACCGATATAATGAGTTTCTTTGCTTACAAAATGCCTGATGAAATGAGATTTAGTCTGCATTGTACTGTTTCTTAAATATTACTGCATAAATAATGGTAAAGTTTTTTGTAGTTGAAACGTCATTAGTTAATCTCATCTCATAAAAGTACTATTGAATCGTCTTGTTACAGCGTTGAATTAAATTTAAAGCTACCACCGTTTCGGAAAGTTGATTCTACCGAGAAGAACCGACAAGAAACTCAGTAGTTACTTTATTCCAAAATTCCAACTATAGAGTATGTCAATAAAACAAAACTTAATTGATATAATATATATTTTACTATTCGACAATCTTAAATACGAAGTCCACGCTTTTTTATCATTATTATTCTTGTGTTGAGTAATATGCATTATTTATCAATGATTATTTGACATGAGCTTTATTTTTTTTAATAGGTTAAAAATAACTGTGAAATCTCAGTATAGAAACTTATACCGTGCCGCAAGAAAGATGTATTAACACCTTGCGAAGTCGGAAACTAGGTGTTACTGGTTTACGAAAGGTAAACGTCGTTTACTAAAGGTTCCTCGTGTCTATAAAATGATTGTCAGGAATACATCTACACAAAAAGCAGACAGTAAGGTGTGTGTGTTGACAACGGTCAGGTGTGCAGGTTTATTGAATAATAAATTAATATATATAACATTAACTTAATGAAAAAAATTAAAAGTGCTCTTGGCGAGAAAATGTTAAGCATTTATATATTTTTTTAAATAAATTAGTTTATATAAGTATGACATAAATTTAAAATATTAACTATAATTATATTTTTAGATGTAAAGGTTTATACATTTAATTTTGTTTCGCAGACGGTTTTTGGTTGCAAATAAAATTTAGAAAGAATGAAATTATCTCCTAAGGTGTTCTGGAATATATTAGCCTAACAAAAAAAAATCTATATTAAATGGCCAAGGTAAATAACATATTTACGATGAATAAGGATTAATAAATAATTGAAGAAAATGGCTTCGAAAAAAAAAGAAGAAAAAGGACACAGATACAGACTGAAACGGCAAGCGACGTGTTTCATGGTATTTATAAATTATTATCGAAAAAAATTTGTCATGTGAAAGTTTTTGATACATAATCAGTATTCGTTCCACCCTTGTTTTCTTTTTAGGAGTCTGATACTTAAAATTATCCACTCTCTTGAGCCATAACTGCATAGCACTCAATTCAAATTAGGCTCATTGCAATAAAGCGAAATGAGTTTTTTTTTTACGAACAGAGAAGTGTTGTTTTTATTGTGCAAAAAATCCTATTTTTCCCTCTGCACTGATTAGGTAGTTCATTTACTCGGGGTGGATTTATTATGGGCTCATTTATTTGTTTCATAACTTTCTCGCACAAATCATGGAGTTGATTCGAGTTGATTGCCATAAAATCGATTTAAAAAAGAACCACGGGATTCAGCGGTTTTATATACACGAGTACAATCACCAATTCGAATTATGAAATAACACTTGATTTAGAATTTAATATTATCATAGAGTTACGATATTCATAAAATTCAAAAGAAGTATGTTTGTTTTGAAGGTATGCATTTGAAACTAAATAGCGGTTCTTATAAATGCATTATATAAATGTAAAATATCATTATTCTTTTTTTATGACTTAAGTTGCCGGACGAGCATATGAGCCACCTGATGGTAAGTGGTCACCACTGCCCATAAATAATGGCACTGTATGAAATATTAACCATTCCTTACATCGCCAATGCGTCGACAACCTTGGAAACTAAGATGTTATGTCCCTTTTGTCTATAGTTACACTAGCTCACTCTCCAACACAACAATACTGAGTACTGTTTTTTGGCGGTAGAATATCAGATGAGTGGGTGGTACCTACCCAGACGAGCTTGAACAACGCCCTGCCACCAAGTAAATCTATCTACTAGCGGCCTGCCCCGGATTCACATGAGTGCTATTTATTAATAAAGAAAATGATATGGTATAAGTACCTATATATAATACCCTTTAACAGGCCTAATGTAGATTTATACCAGTGAATAAATTTTTAGAATTGGATCTTTAATTTCGGAGTTAACCCCCTACGTACAAATAAATATTTTTTACCTTATTATAATAATATATTATAATATAGTACACATTCGTGTAACTAACAGTTTTTGCAGCAGACGCCGAAATAGTTCGTATTATTGCTATATTATTGTAAAGTTTCATTGAAATCATTACAGTTGTATTTGCGTGAAAGATTTATAAACATACGCCCTGACAAACTCTCTCAAACTGTTAGAGTCCCTAAATTTTCGATTTGGCACCCGAATGGCATGAAATTCCATAACACGATTAAAGCGATACTGAGTACTGGGTAAAACTTTTCGTTACTATACCTAAATGTTTAGTCCTCCTCCCCTATCCAAAATTATTAAACGTCATTGCGGGTTTTGGTTAACGTCTATACAAATCACGCAGTGCCATGTACGAAAAGGGTATATCTTAATTTATACTGTTTCACATGCGTAAATTGTTAGTTGTACTTTGGTCGCATAGAACAGTAAATAAAAGTTATAAGTAATACTATTGGTGTCTGTAATACCGCGGGTGGGTTGTTGAAGGTTAATAATAAAAGTTTTGAGTAAATTGATATTATTTTTATTAAAAAATATTATAAATAAACAGTGGGGATTCCTGAATGGCTTAGTATAACCGTTTTTGACGCAGATTCTGTCTTTTTACTTTAAATAAATATCTTTAATTTATCCAAGACATTGATGTTACAAAATTACTTGAAATTTTATTTATACATTTTGAAGTCAGTTGAAGTATTCGAAGAAATATGCAAATTGTAAAAACGAGAGTGTTAAAAATTACCGTTGAACATTTAACAAATTTAGAATTAAAATTAAGCCGATAATGAGTACGCAACAAATTAATAAACGTTACTGAAGCGTGACACTGTCTAACTCATAACAGTTACTGACAAATTATTCAAAATAAAAAGGCACGTGTTCTTAAATACGCACATGAAAAGTACTACTTTTCGACTAAATTATAAATAGTTTTCAATTCCATGCTGTTTTCTAATAAATTATTACGATAAAATAATAATAATCTACTTATGAAAAATAAAACCTTCTTTTTATAAAATATTCGCAATTTAAATTTGGAATAGAATAAACAATGGAGAAAAAGATAAGGTATGAAGTTGTCTATTTCGAGCTACTTCACATTTAATAGGCGGGTTAGCGAGCAACTTCATCGTGTAGTTTTCACGCCAACCTGTATACGGGCACCATAAAAAAAAAACACTCAAATTATTTTCATAACGCACCAAAAGAAGTATAACTTCTAAAAACCTATCCGGATAACATTTATTCGAGACTTCATTATCTGTACCCGAAACAATTAGCCAGTAGACGTACTAGTGAATGCAATATTCTATCGTCATTAACAATAACCTTCATACAACTAATTCACCTTCCAACATAATCTAATACACGAGTATCAAACAAAACAAAAACGAGGCACTCAATCAAGGAATAATGCGGCGTAAGATTAGATAAAACGTTTGCTAGAGTGGATTCATTGAGACAGTAGCAATAAATCTCTTAACGCCAATTACAAGTATATGATTGTCGAATATCCGATGCAAGAATCGAAGTAGCACCGTCCTAGACAATGGGCCTTTTGGGAAATAATCGCGACAATTGGGGTCGATGTGACCCGATGTGCCGGGAAACGATTCATTGTTGAATTATCTTCTTACTGCTTTAACGAAAAAAATGCATATAAATGTTTTTAATAAATATCAATAATCTAGTTTACTAAAAATTTGTAGAGTTTATTATATTATATTTATTTTATAATTCGTACAGTTTCTTAATTATGAGAGTCTAGTTCATAAGTTTATGTTGGTTGTAAATGTAATTAAAGGCTCCATTATGCATTTTGTCTCTTGTGAATATATTTTTAAGCTAATACCTCGACGCCCAACTAATGTAAGTCCGTATTATTGTGGATACACTGTTATGCGGACAGACATCTGACACATGCAGGTATCCTCACGATATTTGCTTTCATCACTGAACACTTGATCAAGAAATAAAATAAGGCTGGCTTGGCTTGGCTTGGCTTTTATTGTATTGGTATATACAATGTGAAAGTTCTCTATAATTATTATTATTTATGTATAGGTAGGCGGACCGGCAAATGGGCCTCTTGATGTTAAGTGGTCACCACCGCCCATAGACATTGGCACTGTTAAAAATACTAACCATCCCTTACTTCGTTAATGCGCCACCAACCTTGAGAACAAAGATGTTATGTCCCTTGTGCCTGTAGTTACACTGGCACACTCACCCTTCAAACCGGAACACAACAATACCAAAATTTGCTGTTTGGCGGCAGAATATCTGATAAGTGGGTGGTACCCAGACGGGCTTGAACAAAGCCCTACCACCAAGTTATCTCGTCATATTTGGAGACAGAGACAAAATATGTAATAATTATTATAAATAATTTCATTCTATTAATGATTTTTTAACAATATTCGTGGTTACGAACATTATCTTGACCTTATTTACCTTACACCTAAAATAAACCTCAAGTAAAAAGTTACCTTAGAAAGTTAATAAATATTCAATTTCAAAATAACATCTCGAATTTTAATCAAATCCATAAAAATATTTGTTCCTTTTCCTCAAAGTATATCTTACCTTGTTTCAACGAACACAAAGCCGACCACGTAGCGAAGGGGGCGGGGGTCTCGGAGAGATGTACTAAGGAAGTTTTAAGTTATTCGTTAGAGAAAACCTCGGGACCCCCGAGATTAAAACTTCGGTAAGCTGTGGTCGCGCGGTCGCATTAAAAATACTACTCAAAGAAAATATCTTAATCTGATGTTGAATGAAGTAATGAATTGCTCTTTCTTTGTTCATTAATAAATATAGAGACAGTTTAACATCAGTAACTCGAAGAATCATTAATGTTTTGATTTATAGAAACTCGAAAAAAGAATATTTATAATTTTTTTTTGCATTAAAGTAATATTTTATAATAAAAAAAAATTAGAATTAATTAATTCTTATTGCAATTTTTTGTGTTTTAATTAAATTACATTATAATATTACGTATAATGTATTGTATAAAAATAAATAATATAACCAATTGTAAAATTTAAAAGAATCTTTAAAGAGCGTTTCTGTGCTCCAATTCAATTGCTCCAAACAACCAATTTATAAATAATTCGAAATATAATTCTTTGATGAAAATTATTTTGACGAACCATTATATAAACGGATACAATTACATTTATATATTTTGAAACATTTATTAGTTTTAAATGTACCGATACAAAAGAATTCCATACACTCGCAGTGAATCCACGGGCGGAAACTAGTTTCACTGTAACAATTGACGGTTAAATCAAATTAAGATTACATTTTATTCCATGAACGATTTATATTTTTGTACGATATTTTTAGTTTTTTTATCATATTTTCTGTGGTATCTGTTCACAGTTAAACAAATTGTTAAATAAAAAATATCTCGATTGATTCCGTCACGAGTCCCCGTGACATCATAATAATGAACAAATTGTATTGTCAGAGGTCTTTACAGGCTGCGTCAATCAGTGACAACTTCGGTACGCCAACCTAAGGCAATTTGTGTTTCATTTTGAAAGGTGTCCCAACTTATAATTGGTGTCGAGTTATTAGCGGGAGGAACAATGCTCGACTGGGAAGTGGTAACAGCACACGTTAACAAAGGTCCCCGTAACAAGTCATGAACGTTCGTTTATTTTTAACCAAATATCCTTTGTTACTATTGATTTTTTTAGAATTGTAGGCAATTATTTCATTTTCTATTTAATATCGGGAGGTGGGTCACCGTCGCCAAGATATACTGACTATGTAGGATCTAATAAAAACCCCTTACAACGCCAAGGCGCCACCTACCTTGGGAATTAAGAAGTTAAGTACCTTGTATCTGAATTTACAATAGCTCACTTTAGATGACGGCAGAATATGTGATAAGCAGGTGGTACCTATCTGGACCGGCTTAGAAAGACATATCAGCTTACGATTCATAGCTGAGTGGGTATATTTGGATCACAAGGTCCGTTGGGTTCACATCAAGTAAATCTGTAGAACGTTTGCCCACTATTTCATAAAGTAGGTTGGTAGCCTGGCAAATAGGCCTCCTGATGGTAAGTGCTCCTCACCGTACATAGACATTGGCGCTACAAGAAATAAAAATTGTATAACATATTACTAGCTTGATGTTCCGCTTTCTGTCGTAGCATGATGTTAATTCTTCCTCATTCCTCAAGGATTAGTCAATCAAATGCAAAAAAAATATCTGACTGATAGTATGCATTACAAACATACTCAAGACAAATTATATTATTTTTGTATATTACAGGAGTATTATAGTATTCCTAGTATTCGTCTGTCTGTTGCTACAAAGCGACTGTAATTTCCGGAGTTCTACCGAATAGCGAGTCCGTACCGAACGAATTGGATATTTTAAAACAGGATTACATTTGAATCGATATAAAAATTAAATCCATATTTGTATGTTATCTTCAAGACGATATATTTAATATCATTACAGGAGTTATTATTATATCATACTAAGAATATATAACGGATTAACGCCAAACCTGCCAATCTAATTATACGGAACTCTAATTGTTTAGTTAATACAGTCATTATATACTTTCAAAACACATGTGAACCTAGAAGACTGATTTTTAGTTATGTGTATGTGCAGTTTTTAGAGAATCTTAAACTGGAATCGAGACTTATAATTGTCATCAAAAATGTCTATATACTATTTTAGGATTTTTTTATGCTCTGCAAATTGAACATCAGATTTTTATCGAAATATGGAACGAGAATGTGCAAAGTTGTTTATTGTCATATAAGTCATATAAGCAAAAGGGTCACCTGAGGATAAGTAGTCATTAGTATTCAATGATATCGGTAAGAAATATTGATCATTCCTTATATCACCCATGCTCCACCAACCTTGGAAACTACGATGTTATACCCTAGTGACTATAGTTACACTGGCTCACTCAGCTTTCAAACTATATAGCAATACAAAGTGTTGCTGTTTGGCGGTAAAATGTATATCTAACTATATTTACTTATTTGAGATAGGTACATTTACAACACATACATTAAACAAATCTGATACATATACTAATCACAGATATCCACAACACTTATATGGTAATTTACAGTGTAGCTGCTTGACGAAAAGTTTTTGTAAAGTGTAGCCTAACCAAAAAAATATTCAACAAAACCAATAAATATATTCAAAAAAAAAAATTATAATAAATACATATATATTTCTATTTTCTAGAAATATATATAAAAAAAAAAAATTCTATAATCTAGTATTGATCTAGTGATACATAACATAAATAAACCCAACGACGCTTGTTCAAACTCGAGCCAGTAACCTATGGTTATTATCCACTGTATGATCTCGGCGAAATTTAATAGACATAAACATAAACCATCGCGTGATATACTTTCACACCTTCATAGTTCACCTTTGCAGCTAGCGTTAGTGCTATTAGGGAAATTCGGCAAGTCACTGTTGTCTAATACTGACAACAAGATTAGCCTGTCTGCCTAATTTCACTCGGAAATTAAAATCTTTATTCCTAAAGTAAATGAGGACGGGAAATATGATACTATAACAAACTATTATGAATAAATACATATCATAATATGCAACTATCATGCTGATCAGGTCAACGGTGTCGAAGTATATTAATGTGAAACAGATATAACAAAATCCTTTTTAGGGTTCCGTACTATAAAAGTAAAAAAAGAACCCTTATAAAATAACATCGTTATCCGTCTGTTGTATGTCTATCCGTCAAGACTCTTTTTCGCAGGAACGCGTTGAGGCATAAAGGAATTAATACCCAACAATTAGGTCTGCGATAAAGTCAAACCTCTCAGTCAACGCAATCAAAAGATGGCGCCATTTAGGTCACATTTCCGATACATTCGCAAAGAGAATCAAAACATATACGATGCTTCCCGTTAAAATACAACGGATGTCTATTTCATGAAATTAAGAGAGCAGCAGTATCTTTTAGCACAAGTATAAGAAAAAACCGTATAATTGTTGTTACATCAGTGTAGTTTTGTCTGTTTATCTTTACAGCTGTACCACCAGGGTACGGAACCCTCAGTGCGCAAGGCCGTATCGCAATACGGTTTTATTTATATATAAGATGAGTTTTTAAATGAGTATTTGTAGTGACGAGCCTAATTAACTTTTCAACGCCGACGTAGATTCAGAAAGTCGTGACCGCGCCGCTACACCTCATATTAAGTCTAAATCCTTTTAAATGCATAAATAATTTAGCTGATGAGGATTAAGACCTTTAGCATTTACACCGTACTATTACAGTATTTATAATTCGTAATGAATACTGCAATATACACATATAATTTTAAAAATTATGAACGTAGTTGTTTAATTGTAAATATAACACGATACATTAAATGTAATATTATAACACTTATAAATTCTAAATGAAATAAATATTTATTTTCAATAGGGAAATGCCAAAAAAATATTTTACTTGGTGGTAGAGCTTTGTGCTAGCCCGTCTGGGTAGGTAGCACCCACTCATACCGCCGATACCGATATTCTACCGCCAAACAGCAGTACTCCGTATTGTTGTGTTCCGGTTTGAAGGGTGAGTGAGCCAGTGTAACTACAGGCACAAGGGATGTAACATCTTAGTTTCCTAGGTTGGTGGCGCATTGGTGATTTAAGCAATGGTTAATATTTCTTACAACGTCATTGTCTATGGGCGGTGGTGTCCACTTACCATCAGGTGGCCCATTTGTTGCCTACCGATATCATAAAAAAATATATATGATAATTCTAATGAAGTATGATAGTATAATTATGTTATTTAAAATCGAATTATACTTTATGCGAACACGTTTCTGTTTGAATATGAATTTAAAAAATATACGTCATAAATTAAAATACGTATTTAATTCATTGTTTGATATAACTACGAAGTATTCACTATTGTAATACATACATATAAATGTACATGTAACATGGCCTTAACTGCTATTTATAACCTCACTAGCTGGTAGCTTCATTTAATACAATTTGTTAAATAACGATTCAAAAGTGCTTGTAAAAGCCTACTCGAATAAAGTATATTTTGATTATGACTATCTATTAATTATAATAACATATATATAACCTTCATTTTAAAAAATTAATAAATATATTATATATATCAACATTTATAAGACAAATGTTAAATAATATACGCGTTGTAAGTTTTAAAAACGTTAAAGAAACTCATAATACAATTAGATTACCGGCAAAACGTGTTACGTGTCGGTGTGACGCTGTGAAATTATTCGTATGAGACGTAGCTCAGCGACCCTCGTCTTCTGGCTGCATAGTAATCCCCTTAATAGATTCAGACGGACGGCGCACTGTACCTACTGATAAATAGAACTGTTAAGTGAAGCGAATGCTTTCATATTTGCAATACAGATTGTATTTCAATGTAATCATGATACGATTACAATAGCAGAATGTACCTGAAGTTAGAAATGTATAATGTATTCATGCAAATAAACTATAGAAATATCGTTTTATATTAAGGTAAACAATTTAAATAGTAAAACTCAAGTACATGAATCATTAATGAAATTTGTGTCAAATTAAAAAAAAACTAAATACTTTAAACGACCATTCTGATTTTTTTTAGATAAGTATGAAATATATAACTACCACCGGTCGTAATGTAGATTACGAATAAGAACCGACGAAACAACTAAGTAGTCTGTTTACCAATATTTCAAATACAACGTTCAAGTCAATTCAGTTTATATAAGATATCCTGCCTGAAAGTCAAGTGAATTCGGAGTTAGTTCTTTTAGAATAGTTCTCCTACTATCTACACCCAGTATTAAAAAAATATTTTTTTGAAATAATAGACTAAATATATTACATAACAATTATTGACATTAAAGTCTTAATTATACACGAATTATATAAGACGACGTTATACTTTTAACATTTTTGCACTAGCACAATTGTTTTAACTGCAAATGCGTCGTAAACATTATTTGGAATAAGAGACGAAAATAATAAAATAAATTAATGAATTAATTATGTACAAAAATAAATAAACAATAAAAATGCAACAGCTTGATCATGATATTTTAATTACTTTTAACGAAATACCAGTTTTTTGGCTTATAGAAACAAATTATAGAGGTCAGTATGTTGTCCCGCTTCGCTTTAATGTCCACCCTTCAATTTCATTCTGTTAATTTAAATTTAAAAGAATATGTATAATGATAAATAATTTATTTCGGCACGAAAAGGGTTAAGATTGTCAGTTGTCACTAAATAAAAAACCGGGACGAAAGGGAAATCGTGTAATGTTACATAAATAATTTGATTTAAGTATATCGAAATTAATTATTTAAGATGCATTAAAATGCACTTCCCTTTACCGATTCACGGACTCTTTATTTATAAAGTAAATTAAATTTTTGAGATGTTACTGTTTTTAAAACTAAATCTTTTAAAATTCCTAAATTAAATTTAAAGCTGACAAATCTATTAGGAATATTACATGAGGCGTGCAGTCATGCACATTTAGAGTATGAGTTTGTGAGTTTGTGTGTGTGTGTGTGTAGATTAGCTGGAACTTTTACACGAACAGGAGAACTCTAAGACCTGGAACTTGTAAATGAGTTTGTGTATCTGGGATAATTTATAAGCAATTAGAGAATCTGTGACAGAGAATTCACTAGACGTACGAAGATGACCAAAGCAACTATGAGTTAGTTAACTAGAATCTGGTAAAACAGGAAAGTACTCTGTACGGTTCGAATATGTTCGATGCAGCTGACCGAAAGAAGATCGAGGCTTTCGAAATGTGGTGTTGGAGAAGTATTTTGCGCATACTGTAGAAAATAAAAAAAAACAACAAATCCATTATCTACCAAGTGAAGATTAGTACCAGATTATCCACATATTGGTGATATTGTCTGGAGATAACCAGAAAATTTGGATGAACAGATTGTAGTAGGGAAGATTGAGGATAAAATATGGTCGATAACCTACCCGCTGGTCCGACTAGATTCAAAATATAACAGGACTTAATATTCCAACCACCCTAAGACAAGCTGAAGACTGAGTCGTGGGGAAAAGGTTGTCGATCTATGACTAAAGGCATTTCAGGACATGTACGACCTCCTTGAAGCGCACGAAGAAGAAGATGAAGTTTGTATGAGCCGAGAAAAGTAAAAACGTGGTTCTTTACAGAAGATTTAGAGCCTAAATCCGGTCCAGCACATCTGACTTTTATGTATGAAATTGTTTATTGGTCCACTAAACAAAATAATAATAAAACAAAACAGGCAAGCCGTTACAATTAATTTTGCGAATATAACATACAAATGATTTTATTTTTCTCGATACACACACAGCATGTCATCTGACCCACGGTAACAAAGATCTTAAACTTATTAAAAAATATTTGAAATTTCTGTAACAAACAATTAACAACATTTTATTTTTTATTTTACGTAATGAGACTACAAATCTGTTAGTAAAAATATAAAAATGCTCTGTAAAAATGGAGTATCTATGTTTATAATTTCAGTTCGTTACATTTGTTATTGGAGTAGAGAGGTGATAGAAAATTCCTGGACCTCATAGCAGAGAGTCCACATTTACTCAAGGATATTTCGAACTATGGTATTAAATATGAGACTGCACAACTTACGTTGCCTGATCATTATAAACTGTCTATTAACTTCTGCTAATAGAAATTCAACTTGTAAAGAGAAACGCCGAGGGTTAACTTGTATAAATTCAAATAAAATATGTGTATTTGTCACAGCCTTGTGGTACCAGCTCCAAGTACCTTCCATAAAAGGAAAGTAATTGCTTGAGTGCATATCTATTTACTTTCTGAGAGGCTTTGAACGGATTAGATGTCTGATGAAATTAAAATATATTTTATTTGAATGGCACTTTAGGTTGGATATGTAGAATCTCAGCTAACTGAAGAGACTGTTCCATGACTCGGCAGTTTGAAGTATTACATGTTTTCTTAGTCTTTTATTTCATATAATAACTTACGTGTAACAACATAATAAATTAAAAAAAATGTACTCGTCTTATGTATGACATTACGTTATAATCACGTGACTTGATGAGGCAAATTAAAATCCACTATGATATTGGGATAAAGAGATAAATCATAAAAAATATTCATTAAACTATAAATAAAAACTATTCTACACTTTCCCAGTAGAATCGAAATTTCGATCATATGGACGCAACTCCGTTTGGAAATTAACCATCAACTAACCGAATGTCTGTCAACATCCTAATATGTGGCTGAGACTGAACTGGATCAACGAATTTGAACAGTGAAGGTTAGCAACTATTTCTGATCGGCAAGGCACCCGAATGGAAGACTATTTAGAACCATATATGTATAATATTGTGCTTAAACTTATAGTATTATACTTTTTATTTGCACTGCATGTTATTGCGATAATTTAATAGTTATGAAAAATTGGATAGGCTGAGTATTTTTTTATGTCTTATAATTAATGACCATCCTAAAAAGCAAGTGAGGGCGCTAATATGCGGTATAATAATTTTTTCCATAAAATAGGAGTAGATGATAACAATTTAAAAAATATATAAATTATTTTGGATAGCTATCACTTTAAGTAAAATTTGACAGAATAGGAAGAAAAAAGTTGGGCGCAGTAGAAGTGTCAAATTGAATGAAATATTTATCTTAAAAGGCAATGACACTAGCAAATGAATGTAACGTGTAAAATTTTGGAAATATCTAATATTTCGTCACAACATTTAATTTATGATATCAAATTGTATTTTTACAAAATGTCACATATAACCTTTCTTCAATTAAGATAAGTAAAAACACGGACAAGCGTCCGTTAAGATAAAATAAAAAATATCTATTACTCTACCGACAAACAGTAATA
This sequence comes from Vanessa tameamea, assembly GCF_037043105.1. Lineage (NCBI taxonomy): Eukaryota > Metazoa > Arthropoda > Insecta > Lepidoptera > Nymphalidae > Vanessa > Vanessa tameamea. Next base: position 9,807,789 of record NC_087316.1, read on the forward strand.
CTTTGTAATGATATTTACCGGTTTGAAGGGTGAGTGAGTCAATGTCATTACAGAAACGAGATGTTATATAATCTTCCCACGCAGAGTAGAACATTGTATGTAATGGTTCACATTACTTACAGGAGGTACTCAGTTTGTTGAACGATACTGATTGCTTACCTGTAAAATAACTTAGTGTCTCATATTACCACCATTTTTTAATTTTTATATACGTGGTTTTGGTATACGACTCCAGTGCTCCTGATGGTGAGTGGTAGTGGAGCCCAAACGCGAAGACGGCCAGTACAATCAGGGTGAATGAACTACACTGTCCGCCATTCTATTATTTTTCGCAACGTTTCCCAATTGTTCATTGCTCTTGATTTTAGTAAGTTAACAATTTTACTTGGTGGTAGGGCTTTGTGCAAACCAGTTTGGGTTTACCTACCTAGATAAATCCAAACGTGGGTTTATCTACCGCCAAACAGCAGTACCGAGTATTATTGTGTTCCGGTTTGAAGTGTGAATGAGACAGTCATGATAAAAAAGCGTGGAGTTAATGCTTGTTGACTTCCAGGCAGGAGACAGGTATTTAACTAACATGACTGTATTTTTAGATGTTGAAAAAGAGTAACTACTGAGTTTCTTGCCGGTTTTTCTCGGTAGAATCTACGTTCCGAACCGGTGTTGCTTTACTTTAAATAGTTTGTTAAATGACGATTCAAAAGTGCTTGTAAAAGCCTACTTGAATAAAGTATATTTTGGTTTGATTTGAGTGTAGTTGGTTCCCTAAGTTAGTGGCGCATTAGCGATGTAGTGAAAGGGTAATATATCTTAAAGCCTATTTCTACCAGGTGACCCATTTGCTCGTCCGCCTACTTATATAATAAAATAAACTCATGTTCAGTACTGCAAATAAAGTGGTCTTCTGATCACGTGACACAGGTATTTTATATAAACTAATGACGTGTAGACATGTGACTTTTTTTATTAAGAAACAAATGAAAAATAATTAAGACCGCTGCATTTGTAAGACTAAGTGCTAAAAATAAATGTTTATAGCGTTTAATAATAGTTCGTGCTAGTAACTAGAAAGCGTCGAGTTAAATAAGGACAATGTCAATACTAAACGGTCAGTAGGTAGCCTATCTGTAATCCAATTGTATTATACTCGTAGCCGTTGTGCGAAACTATCAGATTAAATTAGGGAAATCGCTTTAGAACATTAATATGAGAGAAAATTTAAAAATGTATTTGAATCTTTTTAATGTTTTCATAACATTGTTTATTATTAAAGAATCCGAATTCGTTCTTTACGGGGCCAGTAATTTGTACATAAGTACTATAGTATCAGAGCTATTTTATCTACAACATTGTATTAAATTTCGTACTTAATACGTACAAGTACCGCGGTAAAACTCCTATAAGTTATATTTTTTATACTCTATATTACTTAGGTTCGATAAAAAAAATATATATTCATAGAATATAAAAAAACAATTTTTATTCAGAATACGGGTTGCTATTATGAAAGAATAACAATCCATTAGTTTCATTAGGCTTTACATTCACAGATAGATCGTTTATTGATTTACTTTTCAATGCATAAAGTAAAAACTTACAAACTTATGCTACAAAATAAAAGGTTAAATATAAATTACATGTGATTTAATTCAATCAACCTCTGTTAAAAGAACGTACAGAATAAAATCGGGCAATGAGTGTACCCTCACAATTAACTTAAATAACACAAACTACTACATAAGCATACCTATTCCTATACAAATACGTAAATAATGCAATATACAAGTAAATAATTATGACAATAAATAATAATAATACAGACGACTTTTATATGTATATGGATTCAACTTGAGAAATTAACGACGCACGGAATTCTATTTAAAATTTCAATTTGACTCGTTTAAGTGGAAGAATTTGAACAATTGAGTGTAACTCGGGAGTGTAGGTGGGTGGCAAAGAAGAGTTTCAGAGCTGAGAAACGTCAAGCTCTCTTTAAGGAAACATGCTTTTTGGGGATCGTAGAATATGTATAGTAAAGGACAAGTAGCCTCCAATATAGAAGGTATTGGTAACCACTTAAACTTTGACTTTTTTTTGAGATTTTAGTTTTTAGTTGTGAATGGAAGAATATTTTTCGAAAGTCTCAGAACTAGTAGGCCAAAATTGTTCGTCTCGCATCTGCGACTTGAAGCGCCAAGACAAAGAATCATCTACTATAAGAGATTTTTTTTTAAGGTTGTAAATACGCAATTTTAACCATTAACATTGATCACAGAGTAAGTTTCAGGTTTACTAATTTTGTACCGTTGGTTATTTATTAGGATTTGTTAAAAGCCCATTTATATGACACCACACTGTAATTTTATAGAGTTTGTAATTTAATATATTGACAGCATTAGCGATATAATTGGCGTTCTATATATAATATGTTGTTGTTGAATGATTGTGAGCAACATTTATTGGTGTGATTGATTCAAAATTTTGTATCCTGTGATTTCAATTATATAATTCCTGACCTAAAGCTGAGATATCATCAATAATGGCAATGACGGAAGGTTGTAAGAGTTCATTTTTTTTTGTAGGATATTAATATGTAAAAATATTTTATCTTTTACTCAATCAGTTTAGTAAAAATAGTACTAAATCTAACATCTTCATTAGCATCTTTTTTAGAAAAATATTTCTTAATAAATATAATAAAGTAAAAAATATTTTGAACTTACGAAACCTAAGTACATTTCTAATTATTTTTATTAATAAATTGCTCCCGTGTGATTGTGATGTGATGTGTTTTTTAATATTTTTTGGCTGGTTCAGGTTAGTTAATTTAATATAGTAATGTTGACGATGTTTAAAATTAAGGCCTCAATTTATTTAACAGTTACATAAATTTTTAGTCAGTCAGAAATCTCTTATTTTCAGATTAAAATATATCCGGGGGTGTAACTCAGTGGTAGAGTGTCTGCTTCGCATGCTGAAAGTCCTGGGTTCAAATCCCAGCACCTCCAAATTTTTTTTATCTGTCTCTTATGGAAGTTCATTTAAATATACATTCGTTATATTTTAATGAACTTTTTTATTAGCACTGTTAATACTTTTGAATCATATAGAGAATGTTGAAATTATTGTCGAAGCACTTTGACTATTTTCTTTATGAAGATTCATATGAAGAAGATTCTTCCAATATTGTTTTGCTATATAGTGTTGTATTATACTTTTTGGAACAAAAGTCTTAAAGGTTTAACCAGTGATAAACATTCGCTACTCAACCTTTGCGCCCATGCTTTGCTTATCCCTCCCCGTGATATCAGTCAATCTTCAGACCAGAACGCAACAATAACAAGTATTGTTGTTTGGTGGTAAAATATATTATTATGAGTGGATCGTACCTAAACTACGGACTACACAATGCCCTATCACCAAGTAGATCTTAACTGTCACAACCATGAAATATATTTATAACTCCAAATATAGTAATTAAAAAAACACAGATTCAAACCCGTGACCTTCTCTTTGAATTAAAATACATTCATTTTAAATAACTGAAATATATACGAACTCACTTACAGATATTTTATTTTTAGAAAGCCATGGCTTATAATTCTCGCTATTGATTAGTTTTCCTCGAAAACTTCTTACAAAGTATTCAGCTTACAACGGTCTTAAATTATAAAGGAAATTTCTATTTATTAATTGCCCCTTCATGGAATCAATAATTAAATGGAAAACTTTCTGATCTTGTGTAGCGTTGGCTTATTATTTGTAACGTATTGCAAATTGTATGTGAAAAAAAGATACGAATACAGAACTTACGAGTAAATTATCAAATTAACGACAGAAAGAAACAAAAATAAATAATAGCCTCTCCAACTTACATAAAATCCGTACAAACGTCAACAGTCTCTTATAAGCTAACTTTATTTATCTCGTAAAGTACTTGTTAATACAGCCCCCGTGGGTGGGTAGAAGTCTGGCTTCTCTGACTTCGAAACTCCCAACTAGTTGATAGATTTGTTTAACGATTTTTAAAAGACCAGTCATTGTAGATCTTTCTGGTATTATTTATTCATATGTGCATCAACGAACACATTTGCAAACTACAAGGTGAGAGGGTTCCATTTATATTTGTTCCTAAACAAGTTTACTGATTAATCGACTATTTATTGTCGGTCAAATAGGGGAGTTGGGGAGTGTGGAGATGTGAAAACATTTATAGACAAAACTTGTTTACACTACTTAAAGAATTAAATGACTTCGATCGATATTCTTTTTTGTTTCAATTCAACGAAATTCAATTTAAAACGGAGTGTTATTGTCATTTTACATAGAACATAATATTTGTTAAGATTTAGAGTTTTGAGTATTTAAAAGTAAAAACAAAAGTTCTTTTTTTATCCGACTATGCTGCAAATTTGTATATTAACAAAAACATTACTTACACGTTTAAAATAAAAAAAGTAAACAAATCTTTGATAAATGGTGTATATGTATATGTTTTCGTAAATTATTTTATTGTTAAATAAGAGAGTAAGGGAGTAATTTAAAACTGGGCCACGAACGTAATAAACAGCCTTACAAGTTATTAAACAAACTTTTAATTTGATCTTGCGGCGGCCGATAACAATGCAGCGAAGTTATGTTAGTCAGGAGGGGGCGCGGTCGCCGCCAATCTTTCTCATATTGCAGTACAAATTCGTACTTCTCAGTAAGAACACCTCGCAAAACTTTATCCTAAGTAAACTCGCGAAAGTGGCAAAACATCCCGATACTCGCTCTGGACACTTTGTCCGCTCTATTCGTCGCCTCGCTGCCCGCTCCGTCGACTACACCGCTCCGCGAACGACGGCCGTCTCCCTCCGCCAAACAAACGAGCAAGTTTTAATGTTTTGCTCACAAAGTGTATGATTAAACGCGGAGAGCGGCGGAGAGAGTCGGCCGTAAGTTATTGATTTTCCCCGACCGAACCCCCGTCGACAACGCGACTCGCGGTCCGATTTGAGATCTCTACGCGACTATCTCATTTGCTAATTTATGTTAAATATACTCAAAACTACTTTTATGACTTAACCATAAACTTTTCTCACTTTAAAAGATGTGTCAAAAAGTTTCCACAGAAAAAACTAACTGTTAGCAAGTTTTTTCGTGGAATTGTTATGAGAAAAGTTAGTAGTCAGTGCGCAATCGTACCGCGGGCGGCACGAGACGCGCACCCTGCAACTTCACGTCGCTCTACGTTCCGAAGTTAACGCGAAGTTCCGCCATTTTGGAACATGCTCACAACCCACTTGTTTTATAAAGAAACTTTTTATTAATTCCTGTGGGCCGCGGAGTGTCAGTAAGATGTTTTGAGGTTATGCCGTAAGTCGATATACGTTTGTCTGACTTGAAACTGGAGTTTTTTCGTGTTTATCACAGTGTACGCGGCTTTTGAGTGTGTTTTTAAAGATTTTACTTATTGTTTTGTAGTGTATTACGAGTGACGTTTCCCGGAAAATACTCTTGTGATTTATGTTTACTTCAGCGAGCTAAGAAGGACGCTAAACATTACTTCTTGACCTTGCTTATGGACCGGACGGACTGATAAGTGACAGGTGATAACGAGTTAACTTAGTTTGAATAGTTTTTCATTAGTTCAAAAGTTGTGAAAGGAAAAGTTTCAGTGAAAAGTAATACAAGTAAAACATACTTGCGCGGTTGCGTAAATGAGTTCTAGTCTCATATACACAAACTTCTGAGACAAAAGTAGCGCAACTATGTTTTTATTACAGCGGAAATAACAAAACAACATATTAAAATATTTAATAATGTTATTTATTTATTTCGATATACACATAAGTTTACGTATACGTGAAGGTGTTATTCTAAATAGTAAACTTTATAATACAAATTATTTAAGATTAAAATGGTTTAATTATTAGCGCAGCACTTAGAAGAATGCTTTTGTTTAGTTTTCATAAATATAATTTCATATTCAAGGAAATCATAAGCTGTAGGGATGAAAATTTGAATCGTGTTTACAAAGACGTAACCTTGTTTTGACGTTAGTAAATATTGATTAATTTAATATATTTGTATGTATTATTATAAAATATCTCGGTTTATGTTCTATCATATAACGTACATATTCGTTTTTAATAAAAATATATTAATAATTTATACGTTATTAATGACTAATGGTAATTTAAAAAATAGATTAGCTATCCATCTCAATGGAAAGATTATATTTATTTGCATTAATATACATCTTTTTTATTTATTGTTACGTAACAATGAATAAACTAATCCGAAAATTTTCGATCGAAAGGTCATAAAAGATAATAAATGGAAATAAGTAAATATTTGGTAAAAACTTCTTGGGATAATAAATAAGGCAAAAGCCTTCGATATTGAAGATCGTTTTATTGAGGACGCCATTACAAAGTCATTTCAGTAACCGGTCTCAGTCTCAGTCTATTGTAGAGAAGGAAAATCTTTCTACAGTCACGGCTCTCGATGGGATAACGCAGACGAGACTCGCTTGCCAAAGGTCCTAAGTAAACTTTGTCCTACAAACAATAATTAACCCAATCCCAACTACTCAAAGTACAAACTCCCATAACAGTCAAGAAAGCTATGAAACTTTGTTAAATAACTTTTCAGATAACTTGAACTTGGTCTATTTGCACAAAGTTGTAAGCGGAATTCTACCGCGGGCTAATTCAATCTGTGTGCGCTTGTAATAAATGTTGTTTTCGCGTAATACCAATTGGGGAGTTGGTGTACTTTGCTAAGTTAAAAGTTCTGGACTTCACGAAGCAAAACGCGAACTTTTGTAGAACATTTCAGTGTAGTTAGTACAATGTTATAATGGAAATAAGCACTTCAAAATGGCGTTGCTTGCAGCTGTGTTAATAGGTAGTTGTGTATTATATTACTTATATTGATTGAATTGTTTGAACAAAGAGTAATTAATTAACTTAAAACATCGATAAAACAAAATATATAATTCTCATATTAAAATAATTGTATTCCGATGTTGCCTAATAGCAAGTACGAATATGTTTCGAAACTATACTATCTCAATATTATATTTTACTGCTAGCAGGTAATTTCCTAAGCTAAGTCAAATGTAAACTTCGGTTTAGTTATGAATACGTTATGCTAACCAACTCACATGGATGTAGAACTATTACGTAAATGTAACTTAACAGATAATAGTCAATTTAAGTGGAATCGGGAAATGCCTAAATAATGAGACTGTGATTTAATTATGTATGTTTCAAGTCTGACTTTCTGAATAACTACTAGCTTCTGTATAAACCCTAATAACTGCTACTAAAAAAGTAACATGTCAGATTTATATTAAGTGTAAAATTGAACTTTAAATTTAGCAAGGTTAAGGCTGAAAGTCGTTTGTACAACTTGTTTTCTAGGGACTTTATGATTGTATCTTTATGTTTGCCCCGTTTCTTTTTACTCGCATTGAACAATAAATGGCCCTCGGGGACGCAACTGTCTCTTAAGCTTTGAACATACGATCCACATTTCTTAAACTATGTTAATGTTTTATTAGAAAAATCATTATTTTATAGTTATGAATAATAATAATCAAGTAAAATTATAACTACATAAAGTGTTGTCTGTGTAACGGAAAATAAAAATATTCACGCACATCAAACTAATAATAATCTTTTATTTTTCTGGTGAAATTTGTATATTTGAATTTTATAAAAAGCCAAAGTCCATGGAAGCAGTTAATCTTGGCTGGAGGTCGTAGTTCGCTCTACCAAAGTACTTACACAGAGTCCCTGGCGATAATCATCATGAACATAAAATAAATAACTTGGCCAGCAGTCAGAAATGGAAGCTTATTTACAAACTTGTACAAGATATGATTAATATTCATTAATTTAAAAAGAACAAATTAAACATTCTAATCAACCCTAGAAATGAATAAACTTGACTTGTCTACTAAACATTAATATTATTAAAACAGGTTTTTAAACAATGAATAGTTTACGTAAATACGATGACATAATTATAAGCAAAATCCGTACGTTGCGATGCGTCAGTATACTTCGAGCCTAATGTAAATTGTCAGTACAAAACAACTGTAAACAGACTGCTCCAATTTTATTGGACACGATCGTGAATAGGAAATAAGCAGTACTCCGAGGAAATTAGATTATGAAAATATAATTTGTTTTGACCAAAAATAGTTATATTCAAATTTGTCAATATTTCAATCAAGCTTAAAAATTCAAATATATTATTAGGTATTCAGTACTTGCGCTTTGATAAAATATACCGTATATACTGGACTGTTTTTAATAGAAGTATTTTGCGAAGAGTATTTCAGAGAATTATTCCTGCAATATTTACGAGGCAGGTTTCTAAAGAGCTTGTATTATGGTTATTAGGGGTGTTACGTCGATGTAGACAGATATCATGTCTCGAAGAAATAAGGAAATAAATAAAAATGTAATTTTTTCGTTGTTTTATTTTCATATTAATTAAACAGCATTGTTTATTTTATTAAGGAGTTTAAGTGATAGAGTGAATTCAGTCTCGTGGATCGATATTCGACCATAATAACTTTTTTTAACTGCTTTGGCGAACGATACATAATAATGCTCTATTTAGTTTTTTTTTTATTCATAACACTTAGATATACTTCACGGTAGCTACCAAATAAAAAAAAAGAAAATAAAGGTAAAAATATCTGAATTATTTGGAAAGGGTAAGCCAGTGTAACTACAGGCACATAACATCTTAGTTTCCACGGATGATGGGGCATTGGTTTTGTCATTTTTAATATTTTTACAGTGTCGATGTCTGTTGGGTAATTTGACGGTAATAGTCACGTTTGACATTAGTTTGCCTGTCTGCTTACCTAATTAAAACATTGACCGCTAATGGAAACAAAGTATAACAAATCGTTCATCGAAAGATAAACGAAACCTCCGCTTGTATTATATGAAAGGATATAAAGTTTGTATTTTATCAAACAATAGTTCGACACACGAGGCAATGTTACGGTTAAATGTGAGTTAGCTACGCGTCCCCAACTCCCGAGCTGTTTGACATCTCTTGTTATGTACCGCGTCAGTAAATTAATTCATTAGATTTCACGATCGTTTCAATTTTCAAATGCTGTTCATTTCATTCCAATTAAATTGTAAATTTTATATATTTTAATTTGTTTTATATTGTTATTGTCGACAATACTCGTGAAATGTCAGTAAATTCAAAAAATAATAAGTGCATGACGTTGCATTAAAATTAAATATATTTCATGGCAACCGAATACTATGACTAATATGTTTTACATACATTACATACAATTTTAATAATATTTAATTTATTATTATAAAATTCTTATCAAAAAGAATTAAACATAATTAGTAAAATCTATTTAATTTGTAATTTAGGTAAATATTGCGTTTGAAAAGTTACGATTAATATTTTAATATTAACTGTACCTTTTTACGATTCACTGAAATTGATTTAAAAAAAATAATTAGTTAAAATGTGCTAAAATGAAATATAAAAGATTTGAACATGGCTTTATTTTAGAACAGTTAGGGAACAAGCTAAACGCGCACTTGACCGGGTTCGTAAAGTACTTAGTAAGGAAACTTTACCGTATTTCTGAGGACTTTTGGTGATAAAAGTAAAAAGGTTTTCTTCGAACTGCTATTTCAATACGGAATTATAATTTATTATTATAATATGAACAATATACAGCACTTAAAAACAGAGTATATATAATACGTAATAACAAATATAAATCTTGTGTATTAAAGAACTTATTTTGTGATGAATTTTCATTATATCTCATGCGAAACGTGATCAATCTATCTGTAAACTTTTTTGTCACTTCAAAAATATTTTAAGAGCATTAAATCTATAAAACCGGTGTTAAAAACTCGCTTCCTATCACTCGCTCCTTGCGTTGATAGATTACATTGCTAGCTATCTAGTTTATAAATCTGGCTGCTATTATGGCGAAGGCCCGACTTGTTTGTCCAAGAAATGTACGAAAAAAAGATTTGTATATATTTAGTATTAAAATAAATATAATTTGATAAAACAATTTTGTTCGATACGTCATACGATATATGCCAAAATCTTCGCGGGAATACAATCACCAATTGCACTGCGATTTTACAAGAATTCACTCCCGTCAAGTAGTCTCACTCGTGAAATGTTGACAAGCGACTTACGGTAATACACTTACTCGGATACGTATAGCCTATAAATTTTATATGTCTCATAGATAATGTCGCATATCATATTCTGACATTTCACACTGTTCTGCGGTGAGTTTCGAGTTTATTCTTAAAGAACACCTCTACTGCATAAAGTTAGAAGGAAATCGGTAAAAAGATGTGTGAACATAATAAATGTAGTATACAAAACATAACAGAATTGATATTTTATATAATTCGGACATTAGTTGTCGAATTAATCCAGTAAACACGAACTGTTCACTACGAAAAATATTTGACATGGCAAAAGAAGAAGGTTCATAAGAAAAAGGCCAATAATTACTAAGATTGTTGTCATTATCAGTTTTTTAAAAAATAGCAAAATTAACTTCATCATACTAAATAAGGAAACTTACCAAATCTTTGATAATACCTAAAATTTATCGTTTTTTCATATATATTGGTGTTGCTTTGCGTATGCATAAATTATGCCTATGATATTGATGTCTTCCTGACCAATTTCGGCCACGGCAATCTCAAAGCAGACCAGCCAACTACGCAGTGCCTATTACAGTGCAAAAGTGAGTGCTCAAACACAGACGCACTCTCTATTCCCTCACTCCTGTAAGCCGATTGGGCGGCAAATACAACACGACCGAAAATAGGTCGGGCGTAGGAGCCATGGCTTTCCATGCTTCCAAGCACGAGAGTGTACATACTTTCATCTTCTAGACTACGAGCTGTTACTGAGAAGAAAGACTGATTTTTTTTTATCAGTCAGACATGGGGTTTGAACCCATGTTTTAACTTAAGGGGCTTATAATTAGCCTCTAGACCATCGAGGTATTCAATAAAAAACTAATAAGAGTTCGAAATAAACAAACCGAACACGCATATAATACATCAAATAACCTCGAGCAGTGATAAAAAATAAAGTAGTTTCATAAAGAAAAATAAGCTTTATTTTACTTCCACGAGATTCCGGATATCGACGCTGTAATGGGAAAATTTATTTATTTCATCTTTTTCAAAGTTTTCCTTCGTTTCCATATTTTTTTAATATTATTCAAGATACCGTAGTGAAACTAGAAACTCGTATTCAATTTTATTTCATATCGAATTTATTTTCAGATACTTGAGACAATTGTATACAATTCTGGGTAAATACTAATTCATTACCAAATCGTATTTATTTAAGGGAAACAACAGCAATATATAAAATATATTGACATTAAAACCAATCCAGACAATAGATTATATTACTGCTATCCGTTTATTTATTCAAAGACAAAGTAAACAGAAGTAGCAACACACAATCATGATAAAAAAGAAAGCATTCCATATCTAAAAGAAATTAAACTAAGCTCTACACATACGAGATCTCATTTTCTACATATTATACTTCTCAATTATCAATCAATTTAGGAAAACACTAACTATACGGTAGTTTTATTTTTTAGTACTTTAACCTTCACCTTTTGGATAAAGTGCCTAAGTCTGCCAATTAGACTATGCGTCCAACTGCAATGGCGAAATCTTTAATATGATCAATGAAGGTCTAGTTCCATTCCATTTTTCAAATTATTTCCAATTTCAAATATTTTTTAACGAAATTAATTTTGGCACGTAGAGCTTCTCTGTAAGAACAAACTCAATCAATTCAACTCAACATGCACCGTAGAAAACAATCGTAAAATGTTAGAAACTGATATGTCACATTAAACATAAAAAATATTTTATTTAAACGCATCAAAGTTGCATATAACCGTTAAACAGTTTTCAGCATTTCACAAGTAAGATACGACGTAAGATGTTTTAGAAAAGTTCTACAAATCAGATTTTATAAATGTGTCGGTTGCACTTGCGTTATTTATCGACTATGACTATGACGACTGACAATTTGATTTATTTTAAATCGCCTTTAATTTATATATCACTGTAAGTCAATTATCAATATTTAACAATTGAGTTACAAAGTGAGATTTCAGGTAATAGCACCGCATGTAAATACGTCATTTCTAATCATAACATGTATGAATGATATTTTTTTAACTTATAATAACTCACATAACGAATGTCGCTTTTAGATTATACTTAGAAGCACGCTAATCTCAAGACTAAGCATATGTTAACCCGCCCGAGAGTTAGCTATCAAGCATTCCCAATTCCGCCAAATTTTATTAAAATTCATTCAGTCACCACTGAATCATTGTCAGTTGTAAAACCTCCTTTGACTGCGTGATATCCTAGTATTCTGCCCTCTTGAATAAAATACACTCGCTTTATAAAATACTCATGTTAATATGATATCGACATTTTATTTAAAATGTCACCTTACTAACTTAACAACTCGTTGTAACAATAATTATGATTCTTTAACTATTCGATATAATGACTTACGATAAAGTTATTAATTGCATTTAAATCATAACAAAATACACAATATATCACACAAGGATAATTTGAAAAGTAAACATTGAAACACGAATTTTACGTTTCATTTAAACTAATAAACTAAAGTGTACCATTTATAAAAATGCAAAGAGATTCTACTGGTCTTCTGGTCTTTAAAGAGTTTTTAAGTCTAGTTTTCACTGCTACCCTCTCGAGTGTCTAATTAATCCATTCTCATTACTGAGTCAGTAAAACTTTGAACGGAGCAAAACTACTTAACAAAGTTTGTGCTACTATTGTTTGCTGGCTATACGCCACTCCCGTGTTTTATTAAGACTTGGTGTAATAAAACAATTTAAACTTATTAGTTACTAGTTTTTCACCAAGACGACGTCCGGGTACTGTGGCCGTTCAGGTAGTCATAATATTTCCTTCAACCAAGCTAACCCTGTGATGATTCGTTCGAAAGAAACATATGGCGGAATTAATTATATTAAGAAAAAAAAAAAAAATTTTACATGTATAATACATATAATCTACCATGTTCAATGAGATAGTTCATGGAATAGTTTACTTATTATTCATAAAATAATATTACTAAATTTTATGTACGTCAAACATTGTGGGTGGTGGGAAGGTTCTTGTCAGTACAAATTTTATCCTAACTCGCATATCACAGCTTTATTTTATAAAGGTTATTTTAAAGTCTCTGAACTTGTTCATGTTATGGAAATTGCAATTTATGTTACAAAAAGTGTTTAAACATTACCAGGGCCTTTTTTATATTAGTTTATTACGATTAATTCTATGTTATTTGTAATCTATTTAAATGTACATCTTATTTGTATATAAATCATTTTGGGTTTTGTAAAATTTTCCATATTCGTAGAGTAATATAAAAATATACCACAAATAAAAAACAGCAAACAAAATCACGAAAGCGAAAATATAAATACTAATTCACAAAAAAAAAATATTTTGTTCAATCGAAGTGATTTACGAATAACAAACTGAAAGAAAAGACAACTTTGTTTTGATGGTAAACTGTATACATTTTGTTAATTACATCAACGTAGTCAAAGAGAAAATTGCAAGTCCCAGGCGCTTTCGTGACAAACGCTAGCTAAAGAACGCTAGATAAAGAAACGATTAAGGATAAACTAATTTTTTTTATGAAAGAAATGTTAACCTTAAAAATGTCTATATAAAAGTCCACGAGGATATATAAAAGTAAATAATTATTCGCAGTAGCAGCGGCAAAGAAATAAACAATATCGGATGTTGTAATGTGATTAAAATACAAACGAACATACTTTTATTTGAAACTAGCTGCTTCTCCATAAGGTATTACTAATACAAATTCAAATATATTTATTCAACATAGAAGTATTACAAATTACTATTAAATGTCAAAATTCCAACACCGGCTTGAAAAGAAACACCTAAGACTTGAGAAGAATTGACGAAGAAAACTGCGGGTTTTTTTGTACTAAATTCGTGTTAACGATGATAAATTATTTACTTTCGAAACTGCCTGGAGGCGATAATTTCATTCCCATGGTTTCATAAACAAACGTTCATTGACGGTTTTTGAGAACCTTATAGTAGAAAAGTTTTGAACATTTACTGACATCCTGTTGTAAAAGCGTATACATTGCACCTCAAGAGAATTACTAACCATGTACAGTCGGGTACATACGTAGTTATAAGATTTGTTTCAGTCAATGGGCTAAGTCTTGAGATTAGCGCGCTCAAATAAACTATTCAACTTTATATAATAACGTAATGATAGGAAAATATAATGAATATTCTGTACTGTGATTACACTTTTTTTTTTGTAGCTAAAAAAAATATTACGTTTTGAATAAATCAATCTTGAATTTTATTTACAAATATATTGTTTGTAATATTGAAAATATAATCATCTTTTATTATTATGATATATATGACTCAACTGAGATACTTAAATATTTGTAATATATAGTTATGAGATTTATTAAAACAATGAAATATCTAAAGTCAGTAACATTAGGATGAAGGTTGTTCATCCTAAGTAAAACTATGCCCAGCCGTGCGACATTTAGAAATATTACTTTTTATGTAAATTTGACTTTTGAAACTATATTTTAAACTTCTTTGAACAAAAGTATAATTTTCGTAAAATCTACATTTGATTGTTAAATTTAAGAGTTATGTTTATATTAAACGTTTCTCACATTATTTTATTTTCAGCTCGTATAGGTACTTAGAAAAGTTCCACGCGCTCTGTTGTACTGCAATATATTATTTCCGAGAACCTAGAAAAGAAAGCAAAACTTCCAATATATTCTAAAGAAAATAAGTACAAGCGTACCTATTTCACTGAATTTATACGTACAAAGAATATTACGTAAAAGTATTTTTATTAAGTAATAATTTCTTTGATTGCTATAAAATTTTATGAATTTAATATAAATGAAAGGAATTGTTTGTTAGATTTTTTAAGAATTTTTCTTATAAAATATTTACTTCTTTGTGTATACAACGATCGGTAACGTTTATATTGATAACATAATAAATATACGGACAAAAAGAAAAACTGAGAAAATTGATTGTGAAAATATATTGATTAAAATGTATTTCTTAAATCCAGAAACTTAAACTTTTTTTTTCAGCCTGGACTTCAACCAAAAGCGTAATTTATAAAAAACTATATCATTATGTCTAAAAGAGCTTAAATAGGTGACGAGGATCATAACGAATCCATGGGTGCAAATGTAGGTAATATCCAATGAGTTTTCATGTGTTTGAAATAAGACCACATTTGAATACAACCAACCAGGAGTATACAGAGTGATGATACGCTCCTTACCGCCTCAATAGAAAAGGCTTTGCTATTCTGTGGGATATTTTTGAACTCTTACTTTAAACTAACATTAAGCCGTGACTGATAAAGTTAATGGAAAAAAAATTAAACATCATATAAGCTAATCTTATTCTTTGAACTAAAATAAAATTAACAACGATTTTATTATGAAGAAAAATATAAATTTTGTTGTGTAAAAGTATTCTATTTTAAGTTATAGAATAATATTGCGAGCTGATCTACTAAACGGCCCACACAAGCATCCTAAGCGCAGCTTAATCTGACGTGGCCCTATTTTTGTTGACCTTCCGAGGATTCCTTATAAACGACCTACGCTTTTTAATCTATTATATTTATAACGCACTATTTTGAAGCACATGAAAATGTATACTCATCGTTAAATGCATATATCATCTTTAATTGGTTATGTCATGAAACAATATGAATATAGGTCACCAATATTGTTATCTAAATGACCTCATCATAGATGGGCAGATCTTGGGCGCCTTTTTATCCGAGGAGGCTATTGAGATATATACCTCTGGAACCAGGTGTTCCTATAGGAGGAGGGCGATGGGCGACTTATCAGGTTTTAAGTGTCTTGCGGCGTTCCACAGGATTTGGTTCTCGGCTCAATTATGTGGAATGTCGGCTTTGAATTGCTCCTGCGAGCATACGTCATTCCCGGAATGGTGTTGTTGTACTACGCAAACTGCATTCACATCGGCGAGACGATAGAATTTCCAAGAGGCGGTCCGCTGGCCTAAGCCTTGAAGTCGCTTACGATGGACCGTATTGGAATGTTGGGCGTGACTCTATGTCTAAAACTCTCCCTCTTATTCCACGGTTCACGTCGAGGCCACCTTGAGGGGCATGTATTGCCGTCCAGGGGACGGTAATTAAGGTGAAGACCCAGAGGAGGTATATGCTTCGCCTTGGCCTGATCTTTGATGGAAGATGGAGCTTCGGACAGCACTTTGTCCAACTTTGCATTAGGCCTCCTCCTATACCACGTGGGAGGACCGGTACCGCCATACCGGCACCTATAGGTCGCTTGAAACTCTAACCGCTCGGAATAGGGCTATTCAGCACAGTCCGCAGACGGTCATAGCTGTAAGGGCGATACGTGGTTACCGTACGGTTTCGTGGTCAGTGGTGATGCTTCTCACGGGCGACACGCCCAGAGCACTCCAGATGAAAATGCTCCAGAAAGTGTACCGGTGGAAGCCAGAGCGAGTGGTGGCCGTCCAGGGTCTGCGGAGCTGGGACGAGGACCTGGGGTGCCCATCAGCAGGCCCGGCAACACTGGAAGCAATTCGCCCCTACTTGAGTCGCTGAGTGGAACGGAGTCACGGTAAACTCACATTCAGGCTGACGCAGGTGCTTACCGGACATGGTTGCTTCGGTAAGTACCTGCACCGGGTAGTAGTAAAGGCGGGAGATAACACCCTCCTGCCACGAGACTAGCGTAACTTTTGACTCGGTGCGACAAACCATGATGTAGAGTGGCACTCGGGGTCTTCAGAGACATTCCCTGGTGGTGATAGTCACTAATTTTAGGAAAATAAACATCGATTTTATTCACGTCAAATCAAATCAAGAGCTGGATCAAAATAATAGCTAAGTCATTGCAGTTAAAATTAAACTTATTACGAGTTTAGATGTAAATACGTCTTTCACCTATCCAAAAAAGTTTACTCAGGACAAGCTGATGTATCTCCTGCACTTAGGCTTTTCGATTAATAGAGTTACTTTCAAAATTGATAAAGTCACCGACCACCATATGGTATCATTATAAATGATTATGATAACAACTCGTTCATAGGGACTACTTATAATCCTGAGCTTAGACTTGTTCATCTTCAGACTGACCTATGGGAAAGCATAACGTAGATCTTCGGTGATGACAATTAGATTACTCGTGAATTTTGAAGGTTAGTAAAGGTGCGACTTGTACGCCTCGTCAATGTTAACTCTCGCGTAAATTCATCATCGTTAGTAGTTTTTTCCAGGACATTTATAAAAAATTTGAACGAGAAATCGTCTTCTTATTAGAAATGTTCGTACATTGACACGAAGTCAGTTGATTTTTTATCATTTTTCTTTAAATGCCATGTTTCGTGTAGTAACGCCATTACATTATATATTCTCCGAGAGTTATTTCGCTATCTCTTAAAAAAGAGACTAATAGGTATAATAAAATTTAATTTGAGTTTAGAACTGCTCGACTCATATTTAGATTTTGGGGTACTTAAAGAGATCAATTTACTACCTGTAGATAAATATATTCTGACACACACTCTCGATGCTATTCTCTGCTTCATCGTGATAGCCTGTAAGTGTATAATACTTGTTAGGTCTTAATATCGTATATTTTACTCAGCTATACATCAACACACCAAAATTGTATTAAAATGGTTGTTATTGTCCAGAAATCTGGGTTGAGTCAACTTTAAATCAAAAATCATAATGATCATACCATTACACTGCCATAAAAGGAACTTAAGCTGTAGTAGGATCACTGGACAGATCTTGCTAGCCTCTTTACTTCAGCAAATATCTATATACATATATAATAGTTTATATTGAACTCGTTCTACAAGTTCATAAAGCCTGTCGTCATCATTTTATGTTTAAGTATTACATAATTAGTTACACCTATTTCTTCAATGCAAAAACACTAAAATAGTACAGGTATTATTACTTTAAAATTATAGTGGATCTTACCTGTTATCCCATTTAGTTCTATAAATTCCAAAAGCCGATTTCAGTCTGAACATTGACATATTCTTATGAATAGCAGTCGTTAGCCCATATTGCATGAATTTCCGACGGTTATATAAATAGGCTTAAAGGTTATATTTTATTTTAAAACTGAAATTTTGCCGTTCTTTCATTAATCTTGCATAGTGTAAAGTACTGACTGATTTGAATTGTATATTCCCGTATAATATTACAAACATAAACTCTGAAGTTGTGTTTCAATATTGTAGTTTCAATTAATTTGGAATTAAATTATTCAGAGAATCTAAGCCTTTTTGCGAATTGGAACGAAATCGAATTAAATCTGTCTAATATAAGATAATCAATATTCTCGAGAAAACTTAATCCTAACTAATAATTTATAAAGTAATTTCCTCCAATTCAAAACTGAAATAGCTATAAAGCTCAAGATTATAATTGTTATTGACTTGATAAAAATGCAATCACTGGTTTCGAATACATAGATAAAGTAATTAAATAACATCATATTTTGATGTATCTTATTTTTATTATTGTATTTTTGTTTCAGAATGTCACGAAAATCTCGTCAGGGTTATAGCATTCGCCACTTGCTGCAGCTGCCCAATCCGCGGTCCTCCCCCGGCCCGCATCCCCCGCCCGGTATCAAGGTCGGTGATCAATTATTCTATTTATAGTTTTGAACGTTGTTTCGAATTTGTTTCATCATTTATTTTGATATATAAACATTTATTTTATTATTCTATGATGAATTATTTACGAAAAAAAGAATATGTTTCTATTATTTTCGCGTGACATGTGAAACAAAGCAACCTTTTAATAATTATACTTCTGTTTAGAATATACAGAATAAAATTACCTGTAGATTTTTATTTTTTATTCTATTAGGTCCGTAGACCGGTACCTTACGTGATCACCACCGCCCATAGACGTCGACATTGTAAGAAATATTAAATATTACATCGCCAAAGCGTCACCAAGCTTGGGAACTAAGGGGTTATGTCCCACGTAGGCACACAATAACTAAAACATTTATTACCAAATTAATAAATTTTATTTCAAGTTAAATAAAAACTGACCTTTAAAACAAAAATAATATTTACAATACATAATAAGCTTCTATTGGAGTCTGTTCATATCAAAACGGATTCTAGTCAGTTTTCATTTTTATGAGTAAACTATTATTGTTACACCGGTTGCGCTTTGGTTATTTATCGAGGAATCAGTCGGGGACGTGATTTCGACGCGTCCGCACATTCACGATGAAACCTATAGTCTTCTCAAAAAATATCGATCAATCCTCGATAGTTGAAGTAAGTGAAATTGGAATAAGTTAATCTTAGTTAATAGTAATTAGTAAAATTGTTATTAAATAACTTTTGTATATTTTTATGTAGGTACCTAAATTATTGTGTGTATCATAACAAATCGCCATTGTTCAATGTCAATAATTGTTCTTTGATAATTTATGTGTCTGGATAGACTGTTAAAGCTGAGAACGAGATGATAAAATACCAGCCAACCGTTAGTCCCTAATACACGCACACTAGTAAAGTATGACGTTTGGTGAATGTCAAGCATAGCTGTCACGCACACCAAGATAATAGAGTTGGTTCCTTTTGTTTTTTTTTTTTTAGCTCTTATGTATTGCGACTCTAACTATATTGTATATAAATTATCTAAAATGAATCTGTGTAATATATAATATCTACTCTGTTATAGTAAAGTGAAAGGTAATTTCATTATTATTATCATAATAAACTATATAAGAATATACAAACAAATTAAAAATTATATTCTAAGTAAGTGCCTACAAATTCATTCTGAATTCAATATAGTGACTACTTATCCATCAAGCGTCGCGACGCACAATGATATTTGCGTGACGCTGTTGGAAATGCATTAAAGTATGCAGTGCGCATGTTCCTCACTTTTCAATATCGACGATATCGTAACGCTTACGTCTCGTTTAAAATATTATAAGTTCAAATATCGTGAGTATTAATAGCGCCTTTTAGAGCGAATATTAAATGTTTTACCTTTTTTATTTATATCATAAATTATAAAATGACACTTCGTATTATTTTTAAGCAAATTTATATTCGTATAAAAACATTAAATTTTTTGCAAATATAGGAAAAAAGTAAACTACTAATCAGTTATAAAATTTAATTCGCTTACTTCGAAACCAACCCTGTTTGTCTAAATTGCGCGTTTTCCTCACAGAGGGCGGGTCTAGGGGTGAGTTTGTAGCTCGTTACAGTTCATACCGTAACCGACAGATGGCGACACCGCTGTCGTCATATATATGTGTACTTATAGAAAATTCGATTCAATAATATTTATCTATATTTAAATTCTTAACCCGTACTTATAAACATTGATTATCGCTTCACTGCTGGGCTAATGCCTCCTCTCCTTTTGAGGCGAAGATTAAGACTTGGTGCTTATTCCACCATAGGTACTCCAATGTGGGGTAGTACTCTTGCAAGTTTCCTCACAAATGTCCCTTTCATTGTCAAGCACAAATTGATAAATTCGTCCTCGCATTGGTAAATTATAAGCATAAATATACAAAAATATATCCATATTATATATACATGTTGTTTTGTATATTATATTATAAAATTACATAAATAAATAAGTAATATTTTTTTATATAATTTATTATATAAAACTTGAAATTAACTTTACATTTTGATAGATCATGTATTTGTTGGACATGAACTCGAGCACGTGTACTACTTGCGGTTCAAATGATGATCCCAGGCTGCGATCATAGTTTTCTTCTGATCTTTTAAATAAAAAATAATATATTTTTCAAATTTTATATTGACGAAGTATTTGAAAATCAACAGTTGGATACCAAAACGAAAAATTTGATTAGCATAAAAACTCTTCACGATTAGTAACAAATCCATCAGTGCCTTGGAATAAGTTAATTTACTATAGGAGTATTCCAAATAACTATTGCTAGCCATATATGTACATTAGTTTACAGCTTGTAGAATAATAAAAAAAAATTGACAGTCAATGCAGACTAAACAAAATAGACATATCAGTATTGAATTATTCTAAAACAAAGCATAATATTATGTAATCAAATTTATTATTAAATTATATAAATTAAATTGAACAATTGTATATTTATAAAATATAAAATTACTAGCCGTTACCTGCGGCTTTGCTCGCGGAAAATGAATATATTTACAAATTAACTTAAAATATTACGTTAATGTAAGACCTCTTTGTATACCACATTGGTGTGTATTTCAGCCCTTAGGGTAGAATCCTGAAACGCTTAAATGCGAATCAACTCATTTTTAATCGGTAGTCCAAAAATAAAATTTCGAACTTCTAACTTAAAAATGACGGACTTCCAAAAAAACTTTCAACCCTTATTTCACCCCCTTAGTGGTAGAATATAAAAAAAAAACACTTAAATACATATTTACTCATTTTTAATCAGTATCTCAAAAATAAAGTTTCATGTTTTTAACTTAAAAAATAACTGACTTCCATACAAACATTCAACCCCTATTTCACCCTTTTAGGGGTAGAAATTCCGAAATTCGCTCCTTACTGGGTGGCAGTGTACAGCCTAAAATATAACTTTTATGCTTCTAGTTCTAAAAATGACAATACTTTCAACAAATTACCTTTCATTCCCCTTTTCAACTCTTTACAACACTGTTTTCCAAATAAAAAGTAGCCTATGTCCTTTCTCAGGTTCTAGACTATATGTGTACCAAATTTCATTTAAATCGGTCTAGTAGTTTTGGCGTGAAAGCGAGACAAAAAGACAGACAGACAGAGTTACTTTCGCATTTATAATATTAGTATGAATTTGATTGTGAGAAACTATATTTTAAATATACTTTGAGGTGCGGCTCTCTCCAAGCCTGTCTGGGTATGTACCACCCACTCATCAATCTATTATATTATACCGAGAAATTTTACTACAATAAAATACTAAGTGTAAAATACTATGTCTTGTTATACCCTTCAAGGGTGAGTGAATCAGTGTAACTACAGGCACAATGGACATAACATCTTAGTTCATTGACAGTTATATAAGGGATGGTTAATCTTGTCTTGCAGTAGCAATGTCAGTACCAGTAGCATCAGATCGCCCATCCATTCATCATCATCATTCCATTCGGTCTACATATTTTAAATAAACAAAAAAAAAAATTCTTGGACGGTTTATAGGCACTTCATTAAATCCGCAAATAAAACTAATTTAGTAACAGAAATATAGCCTAAACAAAATAACGTAATTTCCAACCAAATTTTCCACAACAAAGGTCAAAGGCAAAACTGCTATAGAACTATTGCATCAAATCAATTGAAAATTCCTACCTGTAAAACAAATCGATTTAGCAAACGTTAGTTAGCCATAGCAATGCTCCCCTCATCACATTCTTAAGAAAACTATTCGAATTGGCCTTTCAATATTTATTTACAAAGCGAAATCAACTATTTATTTGGCGAAAGATGTCTTTGATCCTACAATGACCGACCAAACATACTATTGACCTTCCATTAAACGCTCGGCCGTCAGCTTAGTATAGGTATTTCTTTTTTTTTTATTTGTCTGGTGCGTCCAAAACACACTTATTATTTTAGATTGAGCGCAAAATAATTATAATTTTTAATTACTCAAGACAAGTCTTCCATTTTAAATCTGTAATAAATACAATGGATTAAAAGTTTTTATAGAAAAGCTATTCTAGCGTAAAAATAAAAACATATTATATAGGCTGTATAGTGTATACCTTTGCCTTTCCAAGAAGGAATTATTAAATAATATAAACGAATTGTATATTTTTGTCTCGAAGAATTACCATTCATTAAATGAGACACGAAAATATTAAAAGTTTTTTTTTATTATTATTTTATGTCAAAGGAAGGTCCACGTAAACGTTTCCCTTCGAAAAAGGGTTTCTTTTCACGGACTGCTGGCTGTTAGCGAGACCCCTTGTCCGGCCCGTTTTGTCTACATTACGGGCGCTGTAAGAATTAATGTCCTTACAAGGGTAAATCTTTGCTTTATCCGAGATTGATGTGCTTTTCTTGGGACGTTTGCGTATGTTATTGGGTCTTAACAACGATTCTGACAGATAAAATATCGAGTGTACTTAAAAAAGAATATGTAACGGGAGAAATATGTTATTTCTAATAGATATTCTTTATAAAAACTTTTTTGATTGTAATTTAAAGGAGATAGTTCATTTTAAAATATACTCTTCGTTATTGCTCAGAAGTCATTGGATAAGAACACTCCCAATATTGAATCAGTGTAATAGTTTAAAAATTCCGAAATATATACTTATATTTAGTTCAAAAAACAAAGTGTTAAACTTACAAATATAAATTAACTTTGCTAACAATAGTAAATCTAGAATATATTGATATAAGATGAGGTTAAATCATGGCTATAGTCCGGGGTATTTTTAGACGATAAATTTGTCGTTAATCCGGCGAGTGTTAAGTGATTAAGCACTCAGCGGGCGGTCGGCCGGTCTTTTATACGCCGATTTGTTAAACAGTTACAGTAGGAAATATTAGTAGTGAAGGGAAACATATCGATATTATTTTCTCTCAGGACTCAAATTTGAATCTCATGATTATCGTTAATATACAATAATATGTAAATAAAATATCCTAGTTATTTTATAACATGGTTATATTTTAACATAAATTAGCAACACATAAAATCTTTTATGTCTGATCTCTTTGTTAACGAGAATCTTAATAAGATTGAGATTAAAATTATTGTCACATCTTAAGATATTAATAATATTTTATAGTTATAGATTGTTATCGATGAATGCTGGTCAAACACTAGTTGGAACAAATGTTTAGTGTCGGTAATATTTCTTCAGTGTCGGCCACCTCGCGCCTTCCCGACAGTAATTTACCGACGGCCATCTAATATACGGTCTACGATTGAAATATAAAGACTAATTGTTATTTATGGAAACATTCGAAGGTGGAAATACCCGTTTATTGAATTGAAAGAATTTTCCGTGTATTTTCACACGAAAATTATTTTTGAAAAGAGAATCAAACATAGTGATGTTACTAGTATGTTTATTTTCTATTTTTTTCGATTATTAGGTTCGAATTTTATTTACATCTAGTTTGCGAATAAATTAAAAATAATATGCTTGCGCGATGAAATAAAAAGAATAAATCTTTGTATATTATAATTGACAATATTTAATAATATTAAAATTTATTTCAATTAAAAAGTGATTAATTAACAAATTCAATAATGAACAAATGATAAATAAATCAACGTTTAATTATTATTTATTAAATACTATTAATAAAAAGGCTATAATTTAAATCGAGACGAAAGTTGACGGTCATATTATTTTCACCTTTCCTTATTTTTTTCAATAAAATGTAATTTTATAAGACGATAAAACGTACTAATTTCAGTCATTAATTAGGGTTATAATGTCGTAACATATCAGTCTAGGTGCACGACATATTGATTATATTTCGTTACGACATCTAAAACACAGACAACTAGAAGATCGAGAAATATTTATAGCTTCAATAACTCATATTAAACACACCACTTGTATGCTCGGCCACGACATAAAATAGACATAAAGCAACAAAGAAAACAATCGATTAAGCGATCCCATAAAATGGCGTTGCTCGCAATAAGTTAGATTCGCGCATTTTAGGAAAATATTGCTCCCGTGTGCCCACTTCGCGATAAAATCCAGTAATGTGTGCTGATCACGACATGCTATCGGTGATTGCCAATTCTTCCAACATATGCTCAAGATACTTCCATGAAAATTATGATCATTCATCGGGTATTCACCGTGCTGTAGGTATGGTAATGCACGTAGACGTTTCAAAAATTTATCTTGTCAATTTATGATTCTATTTTCTTTTTAATTATTACTATATGACAATTATTTACATTTTAGTATATAAAAATCAAAATAGCAATTGTGTAAGTCACTACCGCGAGGTAATCTTAGTAGCATTTATCCTTTAGATTCAGATACTCTGGGTAAAAAGGAAATTGAAATCCTGTCTCCTCTAGAGGTTATTTTAACTACAAACTATTTCTTTTAACATATTATACGTTTATATTTTAAATAAAAAACCGGTGCTCTGCTCTGCGAGCATTTAGTCGCTTGGATGTTTTATAAAAAAAATATAAATTTACTGACCAATGAATCTCATTACAAATATTAAGATTAGTATTCGTTTACTACTATAATAAATTTATGTACTTTCAGATTTAAAAAAAAAAAAAAAACAGTATCTATTAAGCTTCTCAATCATACTATTTGATTTGATTTGATGATGACCAACATTATAATTCAATATGACGATTTAAAAGTGTTAAAATTACCTACGATCTTATTTGAAATAGTATTTCGAATTAAAATTAAATAAAAATATATATATATATAGTCACAATAAAGTAATTATTTTATTGTACATGTGTTTTTACGTTCAATTGGAAAAAATATATTAACTCGTTAAAATGGTTCAAATATTGTAACAGAGAAAATGTCTCCAACGGTATAGCCGGGCTGTTTATTAGTTTCACTACTAACAACTATACTTAGGGTATATTAAAACGATGACTTCTTACAGTCATTATTTTTTATGAAATATTGCAAGCGCATTATATAAACGACAATAATTTTGTTTTTGCAATCTGAACTTTATATTCAATATATAAGTTTTCAAATTCTTGTAAAAGACTTGTTGAATTATGGCATTTTATCGTTTAATCATTTCGTTAGAAATGTGATGCTTAAGTGTCAATTTTAGACATCGTAAGATAATTTTAGCACGATTCTTTACAGTAATGTATAATTTAACAATATATTATAAACTTCATGGTGACATTTTGTCTTGAGGCAGCCTGCAAGACGTGACCCTCCACCGCAGAATGCCAACCTCCTAACGAGTTTTTGAAAGCGCTCCCTAAAACGAAACCATCTTAAAGGGATTTACACTTTGTAAGTATATTGTTGTCTCGTAACAGATATACCGAGTATTTCTTACTGGACACTTTTAAAACAAAAGAATACGACAAATGTATAAAAGTACTTGTATATACAGTTCCTTTAATTTCTCGATAATTGTCGTGAATAAAGAAATCGATCGCTTGATATTCTATATTCAAAAAATACTAAAACATAGATCAATAAACAATAAATATCCAGCTTAACCCTCGATGTCAATAGTACAACCAGTCAGTCATGACACGTATCAATCCAAAATTTAATATTTATAACTAGCAAGATAGTCACGGCTTTAAAAGTCTTAGGAAAATTTAGATGAATAATTAATAAATTTGAAGTCTAAGAAAATAAATTGAGCCAAACGTGATTATCATGTAACGTGGAGGGGATGCTGTACCCATCAAAGGATAATTTATGGATACTCTATGCTAAAATACAAAGCTGATTTGCTCATTTCAACACTAGACAAAAATAAAACTTTATCAGAACAAAACAGGTATTCCAGACATAAATTATTAACTAAATAACGAAAATGTACCTTTATATTTGCAAACATAAGAATTTACGTTAACTTACTAACGTTTTATAGTTGAGGCTATATATATATACAGTCAGTCAATACAATGCTTTTCATTAATACAATAACGAATAGAAAATACAAACTAATAGTATTCATAAAAATTGTACCATTTATAATGCAAGCTATAATAATGAAAGTCAAACAAGACAACGCAATACATCCATTATTACTCAAGTCAACCGTCTTCATCCAGATCCACAAAATCCGCTGATGATCCGTCCATTAAGTATTCATCTCGCGACATTAGAGGCGGCCGTTATTAAAACCACCTGTAAATCCCACACTCCTGTATATTGCGAGTTGTCGACTCTCCACACGTACGGGGGGTTCAGTCCCTTCCGCCCTTGTGACTTTTGTCTTGAATCTCGGCGCACGTCTTGGACATCGGGGACACGTCTTACGGAATTAATAATAAGCCAAGAAGCCGGCTGTGGTTTGGGCCGCAATGTGCCGACATTTCCAACCCTCATTACTGGTCCTCTGCACTCACCGCGCGCTCCAAACTTTCAACGTTCGCGATCGCGTTCAACTGTTGTTTATTGGTGTTTTCGACATCTTGCAGCGCGTTTTAATAGTCGAATTAGAAACGTTCAAAGCGTTGTTGATTTTAGATAAACCGACAAATGCTTATTGTACTTTAACAAGCATGTTACAAACTTAGACACTTCGTTTATCTGCATTTACAATTATTGTAGAATTATAGTTGTATAATTTACAAATTTATATGTGGATTTGAGTTGACGGGATGGGATAACACTGCCAAATTCCAAAGTCGGGCTGCTTCTGAGAAAAACCCTATCATTCTTTAACGGCCCGAACCCAACCACTTGACTAAGTTCAGCCCGATATTAGTACATACTTAGTATATTAAAAATAACTGCAAATTTATAATTATTTTTAACTTTGTGTTTATAAGGCTAACTCAATTTGAAAGTCATTCAATTTATGATATTTTTGCTCTATTCGGTAACAATTTTTTTATTTAACTTATTTATTTGACAACTTTATTTTGAAGTAATCGTAAAACAAAATAAAACCGCCAAAACAAAAGAAAAACGCGCCATGGTTTATTATAGTAAGACATAATAGTCTATTTATATAGAATCATCGTATAAATAGAATATTGTCCGTTGTTCAATCGATAACAATCAAATATACAAGCTGAAGACAGAACTATCTATTTGAATAAAGGTCAAACAACATTGTTAACAAGAAACAGAACTGTTCTCTGAGGGTTGCATTGACAGTCTTGTTCGCCTCGAGTCGCTTAAAACAGTAAATTTTAATATTAACACGACTATTGACATTATTTCCTTTCCTTATTTAAATAATATAGTTTCATCTGTAAACAGTGCCACATTTATAAAAATGTGTCACTAAAAAGTTAATTTATTTGAAATAAGACATTTATTATTATGTTGAATTCCATAAAGGTTTACATGTAATTGAATAAGTTTAGAAATATCGAGAGTGTTATTCATAATTCTTGTTGTCCTGCTATACAAATATTTTTCCACGACGATATAATTCCGATTTTGCAAATACATTTAATCAGCGAATAGTAATTATATATCAAATCAAATCCTCTTTATTGTACACCGATAAACAGATACATAAGTCACATTCTAGAAAAATGCAAAAGGGAAGGCCTTATCATAAAACAGCGATCTCTTCTAGACAAGCTTAATTAAAATATATTTATATGATAACAATTAAAAAAAATACATTTGCAGTTTTTTTTTAATTACCCGTTATATTTTCTTACCTATCATTTTTAGAATTTGAATATAAAGAGGATATAATATAAGTAGCAACTATTTCTAAATATAATCCGAAACATAAAAGTCATAAGTCATTTATTAAGACAGGCTTGCCGGTAAAGGAACGGATATTCATAATAATTTCAAGACGAGTGGGGGAAACATTTTCCTAAAATCAAAAGTTCAAATTTCAATTACTTATTCGTTCGATGCGTGTGCTGCATGCGAGGGTCTGTAGGAAATGAAATAACACTTAAATGTGATTTATGGCTGAAAATATTGTGTTATTATGAATAAGTCATTGTTTTCTTAACTAGATCGCATTTGAAGGAAATTTGTAACGTTTAAATTAAAATGTTAGATGAATGGGTGTTTGACGTCACCTTCAGATTACGTAAATATATCGTTATGTAAACTGCGATCATTTCGTGGGTAGAATACGTGGATTATAACGAATGATTGTAGTTCATATTCAGTATACCACTGGGATTTTATGGGCATTATATGTATTTATCTAAGCTTTAATTAAGATTTCTTTTTTGTACGTGGAATAAGTTCCAAAATTTCAAATTATGAGAGGCGTATAGTAGCAAGTTATTTGGAAGATATGTTACTTAAATATTACTGTAAGGAACATATCACTGTAAGTAATATAAGTATGTAATGAGTATCTTTATGTGACGTCATACATTTTTAAAACAGAATAAAGAGGGATAACATTGTTTACCAGTTGTAATCTATATTACTTTAGAATCCTACGACCCCCAGGTCGCATAACAAATTTTATTTCCTTCCAAAAGGATCGTCCACACAAAAACAGAACACGAAAGTTGGGCGTTCCAACGGCGTCCTCCCGTGAATTTATATCGCTTGAAAACAAGAAAACAAAAGTGGAGCTGCGCCAAAGGTACATTATCTTAACAAAGTACAGCAATTAGGTACACGTTCCACATCTGACTACAATAATTTAAATATGATAAAACAAAGTGAGACGCTGAGGCGAAGAATAAGGCGGGTTCGCTTAACTTATTTATAAATTCTTCCTGTATTCGTAAGACGCTCCAAGACGAAGGGCCGATCAACCCTTCCCCGTATAATGCAATAAAAGGGGTACTCATATAAGTACTCACCGCTTTACGTGTACTGTGATAAGGGCTAATCCTTTACTCCTTGCGTGGGAAACATACTTTCACTAACTAATATTGGACTTTCGCAATTTTCTTGAGCTAATAATGTACAATTTTTTTTACGAATAATCAGACTGAATTGATTTATGGAAAATTATGAAAAAAATAATTATAATTATTTAGTTTCGTGTTTAGAAAAATATTTAAAAAACATTTATGGTTCTGGTTTATGGTATTGTTTAAACTTCGGACACGAGATAGACAAGAAGAATCATCCCAGTTATCGTCTTAACAAAAACAGAAGCCGATTCGATATGCCACAATCCTAATACCGCGTATCAGAGGGCCGTCTCAAAGCTATAAAATTACAGATCAAAACTCTATCGATCCGTTGGCCTTTATTCAAAACCACCGGAGCGCACTATCAAAGAAACTCTTCTTAGGAGTTAGCGTCTTAGGGTCGACAAGTTTAGCAAGGGTTGCGAGATGCGGGTGGGGTGAGTACGTTTTTGAATGTAAATAGTGGTGCGTGGGTCTCATATGAATTAAATTTAAGTAATTAATGGATGAGCCGCGGTGCGGGTCCGTACTATTTAGATTGTATCGGCTATTTGTTTTAATTGCTGCAATGAAATTAACTGTAATTACGGAGCACCATTTTACCTGGTTAAGGTGAATTTATGCTTTCATTATAATATATTATTAAACTATATGTTTTCATTTTAATTAATTTTATGCGTATATAATTAACATAAAATTATAAATAAGATTATTGTCAATGAATTTAGTTGTTTTTTTTTAACCCTAATATAATTAATATTACATTGAAAAACGTAAATTAGCGGTGATTTTATTTCGATATAAGAAAAAAAAAGGTTTTGTTTATAAGACTCGTTTGATTTAAATATATATTGCGTTGGCCAAATCGGTTAAGTATATTGTCGTATTGCTTGTATTATGATTTCCAAACATAGATTAATTAAACTGGATTAAGGATATACAAATTAATACGTAAAAACAAAACTTGTTATGGAAATCCACGATTGATTATCATGCGTATCTACTATATTTACGAATTAACAAGAAACTTTAAACGGATAATTAAGGCTATTTTTCCATTCCAAAATGTTCAATCGACATGTTAAATTATTTATTAGTATTTTTTTTTAAATTTAACTAAAATAATTTTTGATTTACTGCTATTTTCCATAAGTCAAGAGTAGTAGGTATGTTCATCAGAGCTTAAGGGACCTCGTGGGTCATTTATTAATTATACCGTACTGTGTGTGGCGAGGGGGAAGAAGTCAACAGCTGAAGAAAGGGTGGCTATATTTTAAGATGTCGCCATCATCTGGGAAGGAATGCGTGGTTTGGGTCCAGCCTTAATTATTTATCACTAGCTGCTTCACCCGATGTCGCTTGTTTATGATTCTACATTGTAACTATGGACACGTTAACATTGCGGGCATATTTTAATTTGACATTACGAACTGAAAAATTTACAGCCTTCCTTATAAACATCGTTTATAGTTCAGTTTAACACTGATTTCTGTTACTATTGTTTTGACAGTCTAAAGAAGAGACATGATTTCAAACTTTTTAAATTTGGAACTCGATAAATAAAGGAAAACCGTAATAACTATTTAAAATTATGAATAAAAATGAACAATTATTAATTTATAACAAAATTAAATTATTATATCATACTGAAATAAATATAAATTATTAATTATTATTATTAATATAAATATATATTAAATTATTATGTCACATTGGGATATTTCAAAACTTGCTCAATTAATCATTGAAATAAATAGTGCGAACTATTTTTTGTGGAAGTAAATTACATCTAATAAGTTTTTAGCCGTGAGATATTTTCAATACTGAGGTAAATCATTATTACCTATTTTCCTGGGTGGTAGGGCTTTGTGCAAGCCTGCCTTGGTAGATAATGCCCACTCATCAGATATTCTCCCACCACACAGCAGTACTCAGTATTTTTGTGTTCCAGTTTGAAGGGTAATTGATATTTGGATAATTGAATTTGAAGGGAGTAGCCCAGTGTAACTACAGGCCCAAGGGACATAACATCTTAGTTTCTAGAGTTGGTGGTGAATTAGCAATATAAGGAATGATTATTTTTTCTTTAAGCGCCATTGTCTATGGACAGTGGTAACTATTTACCATCAGAAGGCACATTTTCTCGTCCGCCTACCTTTATAATGTGAAAGAGCAACAGAGATACAGACAGAGTTACTTTCACAATAATAATATTAGTATAGATGGTTTGTTGATGTATGTATGACATATTATTTTAGATTACTGGGTGATTTAAATCAATTTCTAAACAAACTTAAATCCACACCCTTGGGTACAGCACCCGATGTATTGTAATTAGCTTCATATTACAAATAAAAAAAGCCGAGATGGCCCAGTGGTTAGAACGCGTGCATCTTAACCGATGATTGCGGGTTCAAACCCAGGCAGGCACCACTGAATTTTCATGTGCTTAATTTGTGTTTATAATTCATCTCGTGCTCGGCGGTGAAGGAAACCATCGTGAGGAAACCTGCATGTGTCTAATTTCAACGAAATTCTGCCACATGTGTATTCCACCAACCCGCATTGAAGCAGCGAGGTGGAATATGCTCCAAAACCTTCTCCTCAAAGGGAGAGGAGGCCTTAGCCCAGCAGTGGGAAATTTACAGGCTGCTAATGTTAATACAAATAAATATATGTTACAAGTAAAATATGAATGGAGACGCGTTGACACAAATAAGAAAAATAATACTTTCTATTTTCGTAAAAATTCTAATTTCAAAGCTATTTATATCTAATTTAATTTACGTTTAAAGACTTAATTGTCCTAAGCGACAAATTGTTGACAATATTTAAGTATTTTACTCGCTATTTACAAGAAGTTAACTGGATCCTGAGAAGTCAAATTACTGACGGCGCGGCAGGAATGCGAGTTTCTTGTAATATGATCAACTATACAAGGCTAATTGACTTAAGACGTTCATTTGATCTATATTTTGAAACGATTACTATTAAATAGAAGCTTTGGAAATTGAAAAACAATTTTCGTAATAAATAATATTCGAATTTGGAAGAACTTTAAATTAAAAAAAATAATTTATTAATATACAGATAACGAAATTATAACAAAGAAAAATTTACGTGGAATATTTGAACGTAACAGTTAAATGAAATGTTTCTGTCGCTAAAAATTGAACTTCCTCGTTAGTATAACATGCATACGTATTTTTTTTTTTCAATTCTTACAGCCATTTATATGTTTGTACTGGAATGCCTCTATATAGTAAAAATCACTAAATCGATCGCACGAATGTCATAAATAGAATTTGTATGTATTTCAAATCATAAAATCTAAAATGAAGTAATCTTTTATTTTCGAAAAAAAAAATCCTTAAAAGAAAATTATAAATTTTATTAATTTACAAATAAAATACTGCTTTTCCTCTTCATTAACTACAGAGCATTACATCAAATATTTAGATAACCCTATTAAATTGCAAAGTACAAAATACCAATCATTAATCTCAGAACAAGGATTCACTCAATTTCAACGTAATAATCAAATAGATGTCATTACGTCAACAACAAAGGTGATTCAATGCGTTTTGACAAGTCAGATGCTAATCAGTCAACCCTTTAGGTCGACAAATCGGAAATTAGGGAGGCATGAGCGCTCGCGGATAACCCTGCCTTTGCGAACTGAGGGTATCTTCGACCCGAGAGACTTGGCCTAACCTTGTCCTGTTCTTTGAATATTTAACGCTGAGCAAGTGGCATTTCACATGAACAAATGTAAAATGTTACCGAAAAGCTGTTTTTGACCATGTGTTTATTAGAATTTACGTTGAAATCAAATTAGAATCCTTATTATAGAAATATTTTTGTGTATAAAGAATATATATTAAGTTTATGATAAATAAAAATATATGGCTGCGACACACTTTAAACTTGTCTTTGATTATTTGATGTCATTAATATCGACACGTATGTAGCAGTCCTTGGAAAATTGTTAAGAAAACTGTTGTTTCCGAGGACTAGCAAATAAGCTAGTTAATGATAAATTACTTTTGACCAAAGACACCGCCATTATGCTCCCAAATTATTTATGATGTTGAATTTTGTCTGTAATTTTACTGGTTCACACAACCTTGAAACTTGGACACAGCGATACAAAGTAACGAACATAGGTTATAAAATAAGACATAATAAAACTCATCAGTAAATAGGTACCAGTAAAAAACTGGTTGTATTTGTTTTCAATGAATAAACTAAGCGTTCAAATCATTTAAACTGATATAGATGGCCAGGTATATAATGACAACTTAAAACATTAACAAACCTTTTTACACATTGCTCTTAATACTTCATGAGTGTTTTACATACATAATGCCATTACTGTTTTTAACTTACATAACCTCTGAAGGAAATAGTCAATACTGTGTCTCACACAACTGAATAATTCAGTATTGTCACGTTGACGGGCCTAAAGGACCCCGCTCTCGCCGTATTACCGCCGTAATGATACGTGTAATCCCACACGGCTGGCTGTGACACCTCATGAATGTCTCATTATCTGACAACAACGTTGTTTTTTTCCTATCTTAATACAGTGTTACTTATTAATTGTGTAGTTATGACGTAGCTGTTGTTGCATGTTCCCGGTATAATACTGTCCATTTGATCGGTCAAAAGTTTTCGTATGTCTTTGAGATGTACATTTACCGGGATCATAATAATAATTTATTATACTATATTGTATACGAGTTAGTAATACCTACGCGAATAATAACTCTGCTTACAAATTAATTTCTAATTAAATAAAATGATAATAAATAAACGATTATTTTTTTTTTATAATTAGCAATTAATTTGTAAGCAGAGTTACATTATACTAATTCGTTATATTCATGAAAATTTATATTTTGCTACAAAATATCTTCCACGTATTTCTGTAAGTAAGTACATTTATTTCGTCTGTATTAACATAGACTGTATTACGATATATGCGAATATATTATTAATAACTGATCAATAGGAACTATATTATTAATAATATAATATTAATCTATTTTTTATGGAAACTTTGTGACGCATATTACTTTAATAGCGCGTTTTGAAAATAGAACAAATAAATATCTAACAGAAATTAATAAAGTTCTTCTTTTGCGTGAAAAACGTAGCCACTATTGTAGTGGTCGGACAAAAGAAGGTTCGAAATTTAAATTGTCCGGCGCTGCTGGCGACGTATCGGCTGTCACATTACCGCTCCAGCGCTGGTGCTGTTATTATCAAACTTTTTGAAGGGTCTCCGGTCGCCGGCGCGACGCCGACTGCGCCGAGATGAATGGTAGCATAGTGTGGAGTCGACTCTTTTATTTATTTTTTATCATAGTATTTTTTTTAATTTCAAAATAAGAACAATTTATGTTTAATGTTTATTTATAACATTTCCTTTTTTTTGTAATTTAATCTAGGTCGAAGCCTAATTATTATAATCTAATTATATTAATTGGTTTAGCAACATGTAAACAATTTAATTAATAATATTAAAGTAACGTTAAAATTAATATACAATACGCTTTATACACGTACGCGAAAATAGTTAAAAAACAAATAAAATAACAATTCACGCCTACTGATAAAACAAATTCACTACAAACAATTCAAGCTATTTTATTAATTAAAATTTTAATAATAAAATATAAAATAAATACTAAAATCCTTATCTCATATCCACACTATGCCAGCACGTGGTCACTTGGAACAGGAGGCGCATATGGTAATTCCTTATTCCAATAGGAAATAGCGGCGGTCAGTCGCAATAATCCATCATGGTAGGTTATTTGTTTATCCTGGGACATGTTTATATCATTTTACGTATTCCTTACAGGTTTTGATAAATATTTGTTTCGAGTCAGTTCGGACATGTCCAGGAATTGAATATCCGGAATGAGGGCGACCCGCTCTGTGATTGGCATGTGTTTGAAATTGGAAAAGAATCGCTTTGTTTGTTCACATATGAAAGTTCTAGACTATTCTTTTTTATTTAATAGAATAAGGGTGAATGGATAATGTGCCTAGACAATGACACATAAACATAATAAAATTATATGTTATCACGAGAACATATTTTCATTTAATTCATTTTGTATACAGTAATTTTATAACTTTATTAAGAAACCATTTCCTTTTGCTTTGCAAAAATTTTGTTTTGCTTAAAAAAATCGAGATGGAGAATATTCGTTTTCCTTTTTTATCTGATCGAAAAATGAAGATTAGTATTTTAATATTTTAAATAAATAAGCCGTGACTTAAAAAATAATAAACATGCAACTAGTTAAGACGAAACAACGGCATAGCAAAAACTCTACTATCCCAAGGGCCGCTACGTCATTACCACCGGAGAGAGGCTAAGGATCGCATGCATACAAAATCGACCTTATCAGTTATGCATAATGCGGAGACCCCAAAGGTGAGCAAAATATTGCATCATTGTATAGTGCCCTGTATATAGGCTGCGAGCACAACATTTGTAAGATAAAATGAAATACAGATAGTACAAAGAGTTGCTTATAAAATAAAAAGGTATACCTTTTTAAATTATTGAACTGAACTTTGGTTTTAAGAGAATAAAAAATAGACATATTTTCTGACGTGAAAACATAATAATTAAATGTAGATTTTTTTTTTTTTTTGACGAAATATTAGATTTTTATTACAATTATGTTTATAAAACAACCATGTACAGCCTTGGTGGTAAAGCTTTGTGTAATCCCATTTAGGTAGGTACCACCCAGATATCAGATGTTCTACCGCCAAACAGCAATACTTAGTATTTTTGTGTCCCAGTTTGTGATTGGGCCAGTGTAAGTTCAGGCACAAGAGACATAAAATCTAGCTGTTAATATTTCTTACAGCGCCAATGTCTATGAGCAAGTATGACCACATACCATCATTTGGCCTATTTACCAAAAAAGAGGAACAACAATATATGTTTGTATAGTGGTAAAAATTACAAACACAAAGACTGAACCAGTTAAGTTTTGTAGTTAAGTTTATTATTATTATATTTTCAATGTATTTTACTGCGAAACATAAGAAAACACAAAAAAACACACTCTTTATATAATATAAGCAATGAAAACCCAACGTAGTGTCATCCAATGTCAGCTTGATGGATTTTGCTATGAATCTATTACAGTTTTTTTTTTTTGTACGGGGACGAATTGTATCCCATGAATATGAATGTCGTGGTGTCGTACAAATACTTTATTCCTTAGAAAAAGTCTGATGTGTTGCGATTTGTTAAAAATAAATGTATGGTTAAAACATAAGTTTAGCTTATAGTTTCGATTAAATAAATTAATTATGTAGAGGAATATTTTTTAAGGGTTTATTTATGTTTTCTAGTAAATACATTCGAGTGTTCGAGAGTTCTAGTGACGATATTTGTATATTGTATATAATTTATATTTAAGCTATTAATATAGCTATTATTATTATTATTTAAGACGAACGCGAATGTTATATTAACATATATGTCTATTCTCATGTAAGCGACTTATGTCTTTTTGAGTATAAATGTCTATAAACCTAAACCTTATATTTATAAAAAATGAGTAAATGCTGAGTTCACTACTGTTTATTTTTTTAACGCTTGACGATATACAGTATTTGTTAAAGTCAATTTAAATAAAAATTCTTAGACTTGATTTGAGTGAACGTATTAATCATACTAGTAAATGTGATTGAGTAGGCGGAGGCTTCACGTTGACGTCAGGGTACATCTAGGCGTTTGTTCGGCCCCGTAGTCACCCTGAAACATGTCGAGCAATTCTCGATGAATATCACAGTTAATCGGAACGTATTTAATAATATAATATAAACTATTATACTTTTAAATAATTCAACACTTAAAGTGAATACTTTACTTAAAGTAATAATATTCACTTTTATATAGCCACCAATATTGATATGTATATAAGTCCAGTCTTAGGTCATTTTCATTTTCTCTTAATTACCGTGTCGATTTGAAACATTGCAACATATATATGTGTATACATATGTTAGTCAACGTATATATATGTTAGTTAGAGGAGCCATCATATGGATATTAAATAACAATGAGTACTAATAACACCTTCGAACTTTTGAAGAATTCGTTTGTTTTCGTTTGCAATGACTTACTATTATTACTTAAATTACTTTTAGAACTAAAAATAGCTTTGTTTCAACATAATATATTTTTAAGATTATGATATTACGAATTTATCAACACAAATCTCCGTTTTGCGTGAAACAGTATTCTTTAGATATCGTATCGGTTTCCAATTAACAGTGACACAGTTGAGTCTCATTATATTTTTAATTTGGGGGAGGAATCTCAAATTAAAGCGAACGACGTCAAAGGGCAAGCCGGCTGCCATTAGAGCTAAATAATTAAAGAATTCGACCGTCTTCACAGTCGTTAGACGGAATTAAGAAACCGCTCTGCTTAACTTCGTAATTTTGTTTTAGCTACTGTATGTCACCTTAAGCTTTGAGACAAGTCTTTCATCGATTCGATAATTAAAAATTTGTTAATCGTTATGGAACGTTTGTGTGCGAAAAGATATTTTAGACACCTTAGTAATGACGATCGCTTCCAGGCTATTTCAAATAGAAAAGAGAGTAGTCTTGGTTCACCCGGTTGGAACGAAGGTGCTCTCGTTATATATTCTGTATTAAATGACAAACAATAAAATGTATCATCAACTACTAAGAATAATTCAATGAAAACATGTAAAATTGTTATGAAAAATCCTAGAATAGTTATGTTAAATCATAAATAATAGAAAAAGTCAGAGAGAAAAAGAAATAAATGGAAAACAACCTTTCATAACCCTTTTTATGTACGTGATTTCTGCCAGTTCACTCTACTGTAAACCGCGTAAAAGAACTTCGTTTCAAAAATATAATTTTATCAATTAATTTTTATAAAAAAAAATCGTAATAAAAGGGGTAGTCGTAAAATAAAGCAAGTAAACGTGTTGCTTATAACATTGTGTGTATTAAATATTTATTACTAACAGTATTTAAACCGGGATATTTACTATGTTTTTTATTTTTATTTGGTGGAGCTCGATATTTCGACATTATCTACGAATGTCATGTTCACGAGTCACTTGTCTCGAAATAAAAAACATGGTAAATATCCCGGTTTAAATACTGTTAGTAATAAAAATAACCATGTTAATTTAACATCTTATATTAAATATTTATGTTTACAAATCTATGCATACAAAAAAACCTTCTTAGATAAGTTTCTTAACTTCATAAAACATTATAAAACGAAGAAGCATTTGAGAAAAATGTCTTTATTCTGAAATATAACAGAATTAAAAATATAAAATTTTTGTACAAATATAATAATAAAACCGTATAAACTATGTGTTAACGACCAAACGAAAAAACTTAAATACATTAGCACTATAGAATAAAAAAATAATTTCTGTTTCGTCTAGACGTGTGATAAGACCACGTTTACATGCTAACAAGATTAATTATACCAACTATAAACTTAGAACGACTCGCATAAACGGATCAAGGTAGGGTGGCTTGATAGATAATATTTAAAAATGCTTAAGAAATATGACACTTATGGATATAGCAATAGAGTTCTTGAACAGGGCTTAAAATATACCAATATACTGTGTAAAGAAATATTAAAGTCAACAGTCTCGCACTTGCAGTATCGATCATGCATCTGGCTACTGAACAAATATTATTATGTATTCATGGATTATTAAGTAACACTAACAAAAACTCGAATATTAAATTTACTTTCATAAAAGTTTTGACACTTTTAAAAAAACACCATGTTGGTTTCACTAGTTCAAATTTACTGATCTGAATTTGTATAACACATTTGATTTTTAAAATACTGAAAATTTAAAAAGGTAAAATTAAAAAAAATATATATATTATTTTTTTAATAATTTTAAAGTTTATCTATGCTCACTGTACGTAGATTCACATGTTTAATCTAATCAAAGCTAAAAACATCTTAAAGTCGTAAAACTTCTAGTGTCGCAAAGGTACCCTTGGCACGATGGTATTCAAATGGAATAAATCCAGGTTCCCGGGTCTAGTAGACCCTGGGGAGTGATCTCGACAGAGATGACCGCTCTGAGGTACTTGACACTTAGATGAGACGCTCGTAAGAATTCCTATACACTAGCGTTTAAAACGTTTAGAAACTCAGCGTTTGTACGCTATCCAATTAATTATCGTTTCATTTTTATATAACGAAAATGACTGCCTACTATATTTATCTATGTTGTTTTTAATAAAGCTTGAAACGCAATTATTAGTGCAAAGGAGATTAAATCCATCGTAATATTTCACACATTTTTAGCTTTAAGATTTTCGATAGTATTCTTGACTCGGTCCTAACTTACTCAGAATAAACGGATATAAGTTATGGTACATTAAATACGAAATGAAATTAGAAAATGTAATTGAGTAAAAACAAAAAGATTTAATACGTAACCTAACCGAACTATGTTTAATTTCCTCCTATGCTAAATATATTAAACGATGTCTTTGATACATATGAAAACAGTTTTTTTTTTTTTAATAATTATATTTAAAAATATAAAGTAAGTTTAAAAAAAAAAAAATTTTTATTTTTTAAATATTGAATTAAACAAGTATTATTAACTTAAATTAATTTGTTGGTTTTTTTTTATAAATCGGCGGCATTTTAAACGCTCGTGCAGAGGACGCAATGTCACAGACAAATTACGATTTGGTCCTACAAGGGCTCTGCGAAAGGGGTAATGTTTACATTTTAATGTAAGAATACCGCGTACATTGCGCTCGTTAAGGGTATAATTTCTCGCCCGCAATTTCGGATTAAATACCTATTTTTGCTCACTATTAATGAACTGTTTGATTAAACGTTTTTAATATCTTTTTATTTAATTATTCTATCTATCTATAACAGTCTGTTAATATCCCACTGCTGGGCTAAGGCATTCTGTCCCTTTTAGGAGAAGGTTTGGATAAACATGTGGCAGAATGTTGTTGTGAAATTAGACACACGCAGGTTCCTCGTGATGTTTTCCTTTACCGCTGGGCACGAGACGAATTATAAACACAAATTAAGTACATGAAAATTCAGTTATGCTTGCTCGGGTTTGAACCCGCACTCATCCCTTAAGATCTACTCGTTCTAACCACTTGGCCATATCCGCTCTCTGGTGATGATTTTACGAAATTACACGTAAGTGTAACCCTTTCATTTTCCAAACGGCTTTTCTATACAGTCATATGAGACTAAAAAAAAACCTTCCTTGACAAACAACCAAATAAATAAATTACACTTTGATCTATCATGTTATTTATTTACTAGATTAATTATTATATTAAACACATCATAAACCACATCTATTAAAGATTGAAAAAACATATTGTTGTCGTTGCTTATGGAAGGCAGGCATCCATGTAATTGGTCACCTTCATCCAAAGCTAGTATTGTAAGAAGTATAAACTACCTGATACCATCATTAAGTCGCCAACCATGAGATCTAAGATATTATAAACACCAGCTCACAGCTCATACTTCAAATCGAAACACAATACAGAACATCTATATGCACCGCTAAAATTATTTTACAAAACCAAACTAATATAACCTCTAAATAACGTTATACATACTTGATTTTTTTTTTTTTCTTTTTAAGGCCTGGAAATCATTCCATACAAAGTTTATCATCATGACGTCATTAGTTATATAGCAACCTTTAGCACAAAAAGTAATCATTTTTAATCTAAATGGAAGTATTCATTGTTCAATCTCATACCTTATAAGTAATATATTTAAGTTTTGTTTTTTCTTTTTTCTTTTATAAATCTTCTAATTTGCTTTTATATTCCTCTTATCATCTTAATTTGAATTTCTCTTGTTATCTTAATTTGAATTATTATTTAGTTTTTAAAATTTAATTTTATATTTTATATAGGTTAGTTTGGCTTATATGGTTTCCTATCAAAAATATTTTTGAAGGTCAATGTTGTTTACACCTTTAAAGACGTATCACTTTGTATGTTACCCAAGTCAGATATTAATTTTAAGCGCTTAGTGATGAGTTGATGGTGTAACTTTTCCAATAAATAAATAAATACAAATTGAATAATCATTTCGTAAACGATATCATTATGAAGCAGGCACGTCGAAATCACGTCCTTAAATGTTGATATGACAAATATTCCTCGAATAGTGAAGTAATTGAAAATGAGTAGCTAATAATAAATAATACTTATTATTATAATAATAAAAGGTCATACTAATTTATTCATTTCAAAAGGTCATACGACTTCCTCCGTGGTCGAGTAGTGTGTACACCGGTTTTCATGGGTACGCCACTCCGAGGTCTCGGGTTCGATTCCCGGCCGAGTCGATGTAGAAAAAGTCTTGGGTCTGGGTGTTTGTGGTACCGTCGTTACTTCTGATTTTCCATAACACAAGTGCTTTAGCTACTTACATTGGGGTCAGAGTAATGTATGTGATGTTGTCCAATATTTATATTTATAATTTACTACCTATTCCATAAAAAAAAATGAAAAAATGTGGAATATATTGAGTGAGGAATTAACAATAAAATCGCTGTTCAACTCTTTCTATCGTCCATTAAAATTATAAGGCGCTATAAAAGAGCTATAACAATATCAGTTCATATTAATCGTTTTTCGTTTGCGACCCTTCCGAAGCCATTGCTTTATTTCCCTTCAATTCACCCCCAGAGGATAACTATGATATATTTATTATTACTCTAAGACAATTCGAAGATACCCCCTGAGATATACTATTATTACTAACGAATAGGCTGAAATGTGATTTTCCATCTTTTTTCAATTGTACAATCATTGCATTAATTCCGAGGAATCTTAAGACGAGCCAGAAAGTCTTTTTTAAAATGGTATACATTTATATTCTGCACGACTCATGCCATTCGTCAATGAGTGAATGAATGAATGCAAACGATATTAAATTTTTTTTTTCGGCAACTAATATTATTGTTAGTTGCAAACTAATTTGATTTCGTGACGATTGTAGAGATCGTTCAATGTAAAAATTATTAAATTGATTTCAATTATGTACTTTTCAAAACAACATAATAGATACGTAAAAATACATCAAAATAGTTCAAAAACTTTTCCCGTCAATCAAGCGTGGAACTCGAAAACACTGTAACTGCTAAAAAAAATCGCTAATTGAGTAAACTTGTTTCAGTAATTGTAGGTTTGAAAATGGTTATCTTGCTCAGTGTCGTCAATACATATAAGAATAAATTGTTTTCTCGACTCAATGACCGATATGAGACTATTTAAAGTCGCTCACCTTTAAATTTTCTAACGTTTTTAAAATTTAATTCTGTCATCTTAATTATTATCTAAAATAATCAAATTACCAATACATACTTCTAAGAAATCAATATACTTATAAAAACTTCCCCTAATTAACCATATCTTGAATAAACTCCTTTATCAACAAATAAATATCAGATAAATTAAAGTTAAAGGGAACGCAAAATTAATTACATCAAACTAATGCAATAAAAAAGCGAGTACGTAGGTGCTACAGGTAGATCAAAACTCCATCTGAAACCCGGTTCACGCTTAAAATCAAAAGGAAAATTAAAACTAAACATCCCCTCACGGACGTCCAGCTAACGACCAAACTGAGTTCTAATCATGAAATGTCAAAAATGGATATCGAGAATTGAATCCGAAAACCTTCTTTTTTCGCGAAGGGCGTTCAAATGGCTAGATCAACTCAATAAGGGCACGGTGACGTGTTTACTCGCAACCCACAACTGAGGGCCTTTTACATTTTTCCAAACGTTATTTACTCGGTGTCGTAAAGGCATTGTGCCCGCTGAACAATGGCCGGGATATTTCGTTTTTTTAACTTTGTTTTAACAATTTTTGCTCTTTTCCTAGTGTCCGTGGATGCGCCGTATTGCTATTCATTTCGATTTGTGAAATTGATACGATAGCTGTCAAGTTGCGCCGCTTTAAAGGTGGGGTTTATTCTTTTAAGCTGCGCTTTTGTGAATGAAATCCAAAAAAATTACAACAAGCGTTTCTCATACGTAAACAATATTTTGATCAATTCATTGTTTTGGGAACTAATAAAGTTTGTATATCAGTTAACAAAGTTCAAAAAGCAAAACTAATCGCTTATGATACACTTATACTAACTACTTATACTACTAATAGATATAATATAATAACACTCGATTAGTAACAAGTAGTGAATGGTTACTTTTATAAGTTTTAAAAGTAACAATAACTTCCACTGATGTGTTATATATAAAATAAGATTAAAAAGAACAATAAAGAATTGATTATAAATTTAAATTGATTGATCATTACATTATTACCAAATTAAAAACAAATATTTAAAGACAATATTCTTAGGTATTTTTTATTCTTATTAAATAAATAATCAATTGAATCTTGTAAATATTTTGAAAAAATATTTCAACAAGATATATATGTACCTAAACTAAAAGACAGTTACTATTAAAAAATCGAGCCTTGCAGTATTCGCATAAGATATGTAAAAATATGTTGGTACCATCTGACGGTCAACAAACACGGTGCGCGCTCATTGGTCAATTTAAATAACGCGCGCTTCCCCGGCTTCCTGTTACATATTTCCGTCCCTTTACACAATTCTACACATTGCAGAAAAGCGAGAGGAAAGATGTTACGCATCAAAAATAGACGCGGTAGTAAACGATAAAGTACAAACAACATCTTCTTAGATCAAGATCTTTACTATAATCAAGGCAGTGCGATTCTGAAAGAATTCACGTCGCAAGTCAATCATGAAATGTCAACTGAGTTACAGCGATACGCCGTTTTGATACGTGTATCCTATACATTTTATATTTATCATAGTCAATGCCTCAGTCAATGTCGAGCCGAGATGGCCCAGTGG
Organism: Vanessa tameamea; assembly: GCF_037043105.1. Classification (NCBI taxonomy): domain Eukaryota; kingdom Metazoa; phylum Arthropoda; class Insecta; order Lepidoptera; family Nymphalidae; genus Vanessa; species Vanessa tameamea. The sequence goes on from NC_087316.1 coordinate 9,852,476, forward strand.
TTAGAACGCGTGCATCTTAACCGATGATTTCGGGTTCAAACCCAGGCAGGCACCACTGAATTTTCATGTGCTTAATTTGTGTTTATAATTCATCTCGTGCTCGGCGGTGAAGGAAAACATCGTGAGGAAACCTGCATGTGTCTAATTTCAACGAAATTCTGCCACATGTGTATTCCGCCAACCCGCATTGGAGCAGCGTGGTGGAATATGCTCCAAACCTTCTCCTCAAAGGGAGAGGAGGCCTTTAGCCCAGCAGTGGGAAATTTACAGGCTGCTAATGCTAATGCTAATGCAATGCCTCATATCATATTCTGATATTTCACGCTCGTGTTCTATAGTGAGTTTTGAATTTCTTCTGACAGAATACCTCCTTCGGTGCTAAGATTTACTATAAAGTTGTCTCATGTTTTATTTACTTATGTATCTATAATCTATAAGTATCTATCAAAATAACAATTAAAAATAATCCCATTATTGTATATTTATATACATTGAGCGGTAAAGTATGATACGCTAACGATCTGAAATTACTTCATAATACAGATTGACTGTTAACAAAAAATTCAGAAAAAGCTATAAGTAATCATTACATACATCTACTGAATAGAAACACACTTATTCAATATTTCTCTTTGTGTTTACATAAACAACGTTAAAATACCTAGACTTACCTTAAAAGCTTAACCGTCTGTTTTAGCTCTGTTTTAATAATAAAGAAGCAATAAAGAGTTTCGTCCTTACCCGTTTTCAATAAACACCTTTATCGATTATTCAGCCCGTCGTCCATACTTACATCTCTGAAGCCTCCGCCATAGACAGAAAGTTGGCAAACTAATTCACGACACAGGCATAGCTTGTGTCGGGTGGCTGGTAGGTGGTCGCCAGGCGATAGCCGGTGGCCGCGGGAGGGGGGCGATGGAGGGGCTGGGGGAGCGGGGCGTGCTCGCGGCTGGGCGGCGCCGACCAATCCAGGCGAACCACCCACACGACCCCGCCCAACTCACCTGCGCCTCACCATTAAGCCCGCTTTCCTCGTACTTTTTTCGCGGACCTCGTATCCGTTTGCTGGCGCCGTCTTTATTTTATTTTCTCCTTTATACCTCCTTCCCGACTCGCCTCCTATTTTACGCCCGTCGTAGGTAGGAGAAAACCTTTTGTGAATACGAATGCTGAGCAGGTATCCGCGCTCGTTAGTTACGGGCGCTGATATGTAAAGTAAATAAAGGTTCTTTGCGAGGCGTTCGTGTAATGAAGCCAACCTTTCACCGTAGGTATCTAGTCGCCGAGCCGGCTATATCTAAGTATGTGGAGATGTCTAATTAAAGCGGCTAAGACATTAAATATTCGTGGGCTCGCGCTCCAACTTTGTTTTATGAGCGGTGTCGCGACGGTGAAGCGAGTCATAAACTTTTAACTTCCATATCGATCCGTAAAAAGTTCGTCATGAAAGTAATCCAAAGCAACCTTGCTCCACATTTTGTTTCAATGGCCCGAAGAACGGTCGGAGTCGTATGCAAGTGTCCCTACCAGGGTGAACGATCCCCACATCGATGAAGTTTAACTGAACTTGGAAAAAACTTTAGCGAACTTTGTTCGCGCCGCGTGATTAGGAAGACTTAGTTTTGAAGTGAGTCGGGAACTGTTTTTTCAGTTTTGAAAGTGGGTGGCTCAGTTTATGATCCGGGTGAAAGTCGCGCGGATCGATGAACTCCGTCCGGGGTCAACTCCACCGATCAAAGTTTGCTAATAACCAAATTTAATACGCGAGGGGAGTCCACTGCACTGAATATTTGTTTGAAACAAATATGCGTAACAAACCCCGGTCCAAATCAACTGGCTTATCGGAAAATAAACATTTACCAAATTTACACTGAGACATCAATCTATAGTACCTTCCATTTAACGAAACGTCTACATAAAAACGCTTGTATTCGTTTCTTATATCAGTGAAATTGAAACAGGGTAAAAAATTATCTTCGGTTGCTTATCTTACAAGTGGTCTGCGCTTATCAGGGCGTGTCCTTAGTGGTAGCGTTCAACGTCAGACGTAAATAAAAGACGTAAACGTTAACGTCTAAGTATTATCACTGAATGATCAGAGTAAACAACGTATGGCGACGGAACGAGCGATCAGATATGATTCATGGGACGAAACTTTCATAATAATTTATAGCCGTGTTCTCAGCCGATGTTATAAATCAAATAGTTGAAATACCTGATTTATTTCTAATGCGTTTGACATTCAGAAGTTTATGAGAGTATACCGTGGTGATGTTCATATTTTAATAACATTTGTAGAAGTTATTTTAAAAAAATACCATACAATATTTTATGTACAGCTATTAAGTAACAACCAAAAAACCAACTCATTAAATTAAATAAAACATAAGATATATATGTTGAAACAAAATCTAATAACTGAGTATTTTGTATTGTAATGTATATATACTAAAAACAAATATTATAACAACAAATATTTTAAAGAGTTGATTAGAAATTATTCTAATTTCCAAATATTTTCGAATTTCTTAAAATCTCAGTAGAATATGAGGCTACTATCGGTTACAAATGCAAGGCCTATTATTCTAATGAATCCTGTATAATGACGATTTGAATATGCTTATTAGAGCTACTTGTTTTATTTTGTAAATGCACTTATATAGACAAAATTGATATATATATCAAACATACCAAATATATAATTTAATGATAATAGCTTATTATAATTCAAAACGAAAAACAAACACTTGTTTTTATCCCAAAGCATTTATTCGTCCCCAATAATGAGCAGGGTGCAATGTCCTTATGATCAGTTCAGATAAGAACTTGGCCGTCGCTGCGTCAGCTGACTCGGGCTATTACAGTTTACGAAACTTGACATGTGTAAAAGTCATAGTGACAAGTTATTGCTGACTCGTGGATGTCATCTATCAACACGAAACGGGAAAACCATTTGCGTTAAAGTTTTTATAATATGTAGTGCCTCAATTTCAAATAGTACCATCATCAACGATGTACTACGTTGCAAAGAGTGTTTTAGTTTAAGAAATGTATATATTTTTTTATTAAATTTAATATAGAATTGCTTGATAGGTTTAAAAATAGTTTTTAATTTTAACAATAAATAAATTATTACGTGCTGAAACAGGTCTAAGAAAAACTTTTAATGTCATTCAATTTTATTTTTTTTTTGGATCTACATAATTTAATTTGTAAAATAAGAAGGTTTTTAGTAACCGTTGGTAACTTAATTCGGAGTTAAATTCACATGAAAAACATAGTACATGGAAATCATTGCATCGTAAACATTACAATATATTTTACTTTTAACGTGCCTGAGAAATTATATACAAAATATAACATCTTATTTTTAAGTTATTTTTTTACCTAACTTAGTTTTGCAGTAATGCACACTACACTTTTCGCCCCGCCTTAATCCTGAAATGCAGGTGTCCTGGAAAAATATCACTGTAAGTCATAAGGTCACCTTAGCATTCTGTATGATTTATTTGCTCCTTTTTATATTTATTGTAAATTGTGAGCAATAAAGAAAATAAATATGAATACAAAATATATAAAGAAGTCTTACGTAAAAAAAGCAACTCTCATTATTGGTTAAGTAAGTCAATTGTCCCTCGTTTAATTCAATTTCAGAACCCCATGTAGCAATCGTGTAAAACAAATGTTGGCTTGTTTCCTTTTGAATATCATTTGCGTTGTAAGATCCTACGTTCAAGTCCGGTTTTGCAAGGACTTAGAAAAGCTAATCAATTATTTAGAGGCCTTTCATCTGCATTTCTAGACAGAGATGTACTCTATTATTAATTTTGGTTGTAATGCGACATATAATTTAAACAAAAAAGATATATTATTAAATACATTTATAATTTTGAATATATTAATTTAATATAATATACCGAAATTACTTTCATTAATTACATTTAAGTTTTTAATAAAAAATATTTGTATGACGAATATATATATATTTTTTTTAATATAAAATTTATAATTCCTTTTCACGTTGCTTTGACGTCGGATAACATGTAAACGCGTGTTAATACTCGGTTTCTTATGCAAGGTCCTCTAGAAATATAAAACAATTCATTTAATGAAAACATATTAAAATAACGCTTGATAATAATGATATTTATATCCTAAGCAAAAGTTTAGAATTCGCCTCTGTTATTGTAAGACAGTCCGTCGTCTGCAATTTCACGATGACGGTATAAATTGTTTCTGTGAATAAATTTCAATCAATTACAGGGGCGAGGTGTGCGGACACGATAGTTTCGACATAATGCGTCCGATCTCTTTGAATATTCAATCAGTATCTTTGATGTACGTACGCTATTCAACAATTTACAGTAATCTCTAACATCTATATATTAAGTCCTCGATATTACTGCTTTAACGTTAATTATATTTATAGCGTTGCCAATATCCGTGTAAATTGTAATATGTCAGAATTTTAGTAGAATAAAACTCATTAATTATATAACGTTAAATATAACAACGTACTTTACATTAAAACGTAAATATATTCGTATTTATAATATAGGTATACCTCCTATTAAACAAGTAAAAGCCATTAAACTAAGAATTTAATTGTTTTGATTAATATTTTAATATTAGACATAGATGTCATTTAACTAATCAAGGTCGGTTAACAACACTTTCTTCTTTTTACTAAATATATAAATTAAACAGTGATGTATATATTAACTATAATAAACTAAAACATGTGGTCGTATCACACATTTTTGACGTTGATTTTTATTGATAACTAGTAAATTTTAAATTTAGAATATTTTTGATTAGTGGTCTAATTTCCCCTTTACACGAAACTGTTTGTAATCGTGTAATTCGTCTTATCTCCTTGGAACTTGGAAATATGGCCGATAAATCATCAGATAGTGCTGAGGCATGGTTTCTTATTAACCATTGTCTCGAATCGAGTAGGTAATTAAACGTCGGGCGATAACCATTATAACCCGCCTCGGCTAGACCTCACCAGTAATATTGATCTAATAAATTACCCATGGCTATATTATGCGGATTATTGAGAATACCGTTTGCGGAAAATAGTTTGCGGATGCATCCAGATAAATTAATTGTATTTATCATATTGTACTGTTATTCCTTAATAGTAGATACTTATAATGATTTGATGGTCTAATAAACTTAATAATTGAATGTAATTGGGATCACTTATTGAATCTAGAAGGCCAACTCGTAACTAATTTTATATTACTATTTATGAATACTCATATTTTTCTTTCAATTGGGTTATTATTGTGTAAATACGAAAATAGTGTGTCTATATACTATTTCAATTAATTTCAATAATTATAAAACCTTATATTAACATGAGAATGAATCTTTAAAAAATCATTCGTTTTCATGATTATGAAGTTAACAGAATTACAAAAAAAAAAAAATATTCAAATAAATTATTTCTGTAAAATAAATAAAAACCCGCAAATAACTATTGAAAAGTTAGAGTAAAGAAAATAGCCCACAAAATCTCTATCACATTCCAACGATTTGAAAACTCGCAGATATTCTAAAGCTATGCAGTAGTGGTCCGTCCAGGAATGCTTACATCGTCTTAAAACTCCCTCGTCCTGGTTTATGTCTTAAAACCAACTTGCGCTTCGTATAGGCACTAATTGCTTTAACGTTAGTACTCACGATACCAGACCATAGAGTTGTCTTAATTTTACGCAAGAACTTCGTAATATGTATTTCTTCGATTTATTACGCAATTTAAATAGGTTTTATATTTTATTACTTGTGACGCATACAGCATAACAAAATATAAAAGTTTTCTAAAATTCAAATAAATCTGTATTTGTAACTGATAAACATTTGATTAAATAAACTTAAATTTAAAAAAATATATGTGTTGTTCATTGTTTTACTTTTATTATAAAATAATATTATTATAATTTATTATTTAAAATTATTAAACTTATCACATAAATTATTGGAAAAATTTCATTTAAAAAAATGCAACAATTCCAACACATGCTATTAAATCCATACAAGTTCATTGAAATAAATAATTTTGGAATGAAAATTTTGTGATTAATAAAAATATGGATTATAATATTATCGTAAGGGATACGATATTCATATCATTTTATTCAACCATTACATTTGCCAACGGGGACGCGGGCGGTGGGTGTGAGGGAGGAGGGGTATTAATGGAATCAGGACGAGGTCACTCCGAGCTGGCTGAATTGCTCCGCTGATTTTAAAGGATTGCTAGGAATTTGCGACACGCTTTAAAGTATATGTGGTGAGCTTGGACTTCGAAATGCTTTTGGTAATGCCTAAACTTAATTTCGCATTTGGGATTTTCGTTAGTAATGGATAGAATTCGATATATTAAATTACCGGTTTTTAAATTAAGCTCTGATATACTTTACGATGGCCAAAACAAAAGTAATTAAGTTATAAACAAATGCCATATTTATAATACGATTTGAATTTACGCTCTGTGATTAAAAATAATTATTCATATTTAATTAAAAACAAACAGTTATTTTAAATTAAGAACGAAAACATTTCAGTCAGCCTACATAACAATGAGTCAGAAAATAGCTAGCGAGATGTCGGGGAGGCAGAGTTGCAAATATGACGTATCTGGGAGCCGTCAGCGCCGCAGCTGTAGAACTTGCTCTGTGGCCAGCGCAGATGTGTACGGGCGATGTGTGCCTACTGTAGCGTCCAAAGTTTTCCGCATCCAAGGGAAAGCGCCTTGAGCGATGCCTATCTTAGCTCTAAAATTATTAGCGGGCATTCAGACATGAGTATTTACTTAGTGGGCACGTTGTCGCTTTGCCCGTCGGCATTATAATATACTCTTCGTCTACAATGTACCGCTAACATGTGGTTAAATCCATATAGAATCCAATACACATAATAATTATCAATTATGTACTAGCGTTTTGAAAAAAAACTTCACATTGCAAATGTTTAATAACAAATACGAAAATTATGCACGAAGAAATTCTTATCTTGTGTTAAGATGCTGATGTTGGACTTATTTCGTATGCACATTTTTTGAACGCACTTATATATATTTATCAATAACCAATTAATATTATAAATTAGAAACTGAACTAGAAGTTACAAAAACATAACATTCAATTAAAAAAATTGTAATTTTTGTGGTTATCCGGAAAATTTAAGGAATATATCTTAATTATTTTTGTGATATGATATATGTTAAAAAACATACAGTACATATAGCACAATAGTAAACATACAGCACATCACAACAAAACATAATTGCGGGCTAACACGCATTAAAATAAAAGCGTAGACGCTACGTAGAGCGTCGCTACGTTATAGTAGTTTATGCGAAGTCTTTTATGAATAGTGCCCAAACTTGACGCATCGAATTTCTGTCACGTGTGACGCCCTATTCAATTTTCAATAGCAAACATTTGTCCAAAAGTTTGTTCAAATCAAATTTAAAATATGGTTATTTTTATGTAGATTCAGCCCTCGGACCCATGCGGGTGACAAGTACGTCGCCGGAGTATTGCTTTAGGCGAGGCTGCATTGTTGAAGCTGGACCTATTCAATATTTCTTTTATACATTTCTAAGGAACCAATAAGCGTGCATATGAAGATTGTAGGGAATTCAATTCCATTCAAAGTATTCTGTCTAAATAATAGTTTACGAGTTTCGAGAAATAAAATGATACATTTTGTAATTCGATGAGATTAGATGTCGCTTAGAGACCAGATTTGACTAGTGTTGAAAAATAGGTTAATTTAGTATAATAAAAGACAACTAATGGTAAAGGTAGTTGAATTCGGTTGATTCACAACATATTTAAAAAAAAACCTGTCACAATGATTAGTAGAACTACTGGTAATATACAGGTTTAGCTCCAATATCCGTGTGCAATTATAAACATTTCAAATTCAAAAAAATTTTTTTCTTTTTACATTTACCAAGTAGTTTATTTAAAAATCCCCTACGATTGGTTTTTTCCAACTTATGCGTTACATTAAAACATCGTGAGGGAAACTGTATTAGATTGGTTTCAACCACACGTGTATATTGTGTAGCTTGGTTGAATAAGTTTCGAGCCTGCACCTAAAAGGGAGAAAATATTTAAGCTCGGAAGTGAGACTTACAATCTTTTTCTACATAATTACTTTTATTCATTTGTATTTGTCTCCCGATAATTTAAAAATAACCATCTCAATATTTACTTCGACGTGAACGAAGTCGAGGTACAACCTTAGTTATGCAAGTGATAAAAAAAAGTTTGAATCATAAACAGACAACAATAAAACGTTATATACATACAATGTCCCCTTCACTAGGAAGGACCAATGATACGAATTTATGCTTTATGCACTGGAAAATGATAAATTTATGTGCGTCCAGTTCCTGAGGAACATTTCGACATATCTCAAGGAAAATGTCTTGATTTTTATGGTTACTGCGGCACGTTTGCATAATTTACTGGCGAATTCTGTATTATATTTTCCAAGGAAAAATGTTTTTATAATTATTGGATCGCAGGGAACGGATCCCTCAATATTTTGCAATATTATCTCTGTACTTACATAATTATACAAAATGGCAACATGTTAATATTTGTATTTTTTTAATTTTAATTTTATGGCTAACGTGGTACAAAAGGACTTTAGACTAATAGAGGAGTTCTCTGTCAGTGTCAGTATTTAATGTATTATTTATATAAAAATAGTTGTCGCCTGTGGTTCCGTTCGCGTTTTACGGGTTGGACATCTTGTTGGATTTCTTCCTTGGAGCTCATAGACAGAGCTTGCTTCATAGATAGACATACAGAGAGACAGACAGAAATATAGAATTAATTTTAGTAGTAATTAGTATTTATAATTTGAGTATAAATACTCGTAATTTTATACAGGAATGTGTTAAACTACAATTTTAATTTAAACACTCATTTTTTAATTATTTATTTAAAGTATGGATATAACTAAATTACTTTCAATTTACTCAGATGGTATGTTTACAAAAATAGATAAACAAATTTCAGCTGCCTTAAGACAGATGGCGTACAAGATCACGTAGGACGCGATCTGACTCTGCCTCAACCCTTCTCGGGTAATATCTTTAAAAGTTTGGCAGCCTCCCTTCCCAGGGGTCGCCAGCGATCTCTTTACGTTTTACCTATCAAATACTATTAGCATAAAATGTTTGATGGAAAAATCTAGAAGAGAAATACGAAACTGATAACACCGGTTTGTTCACGGTAATGTATATATTTTTTATCGTTAATATCTATTTATAATATCCATTTCAAAGTCGTGTTAATATTATTTAATAGTATAGATATAGCCTTATATAAATGTCCTTTGATATCGATTAAGAATAATCGAGTTAAAGGGAAATCGAGATAGATCTGAAGCGTAATTATCAATTTCGCAAAATACATTCGTAACCGAAAGTTCAAAGTACATCAATTCGTTTCGAGTATTTAATTTAGACTTAATTCCACTGAAAAGATTATATACCACGGGGAGGGATGATTGATTTAATTATTCTACTCCTTAGACGTGTCCTCTCTTATAATTACGGTTCATTACTTAAGCATCGCTTTATACCGGCTAATTACTTAATAGAAGTAACAAGTTATTTCCATCACAAAGTTGAACCTTAGAAGTAATCAACATTTAACAAGATCGAAGTTAAGTATGGAAAAATAAATAAATAATTCTTGAACTCTGATTTCTTAATTATCTTTTCATTAATATACTAAAATGCTAAACAATATTATAATTGATGTAATCATTCAATTTGATCGTGTTGTGCAGAAATGCTTCAGCCCACAGAAGCACTAATAAGTGTTGTAATTATTTTATGAAAATAATAGTGAAATGTCTTTATAATAATGTATGTTACAATATAGTTCTACATATATCTCATTTAACAGGGTTACTGTCACTATTAAAATTAACAACATTTATAAATCTTCTGTGGGTTGGCACCATTTTGTACAATACAATACAATAAAAAGATAGACACATTTGATATATATTACATATACAAAACTCATATACTAATTTGCCTCAGACAAGAAAAGCATGTTCTATTTATAATCATTCATTAAGACTTATCGTATTATTATTTTTAATATATTACGAAACTTCTTTTAAAATTATATTTCATAAAGTGCAATGTACATAAGTATGTTTTAAATATTATATTATTTATATAAAATACTGTTAGAGCGCAGTCCAACTTCCTCCTTATATTGTGTCATGGCTATGCGAAAAACGGAATATTCTTGTAAGTCTGCTAGTGATCTGACTCTTCATTTCATAGTGATCTGCTAAACAGTATCGAATTCTAATAATCTCAAAAAGATAACAACGACCATTTCACAAACATAGATTCCATGAATAACTTGTATAGTTTGCTTATAACTCAATCTAAAGTTAAAACTTCAATTTGTTTACAAGCTCCTGTATTTGTGAGACGATTCAAAGACAAAACAATACGATTTGAAATCTAACCGACCAACCAAAAAAACGATTCGAAATTTCATTACAACATGAACGGAAAAATTATAAAATTATCTTTCCTCAGAACCGTGGATCATCTCTGTAAATAGGTCAAAAGACCCCTCCACGCCTTGGGGGACGCTCTGATAAAACTTTGGTGCAAAACTTTTGTTTTTGAGCACCTTCGGATCCGACGGATAATGTAACAATAAGCAGTATAATAATAGAGCCGAGATATTTGTAGTATTTTTCTTAAATAAAATATACCAGAAATGAATCCGAGTGTTTAACTACTGAGTTTCTTTCCGGTTCTTTCCATTCAAAATCATTAAAAAAATACTCGTTCAAATAGACCTTAAGTAGTTATAAAAGGTTCTGATTGTTAATTGCCGAGTACCGCCAAGAATCTCAGATTTTTTTTATAAATTAAATTGAGATGTCCATATGTTAATTAAATGCAATAAATTTTTTAATTATATTCTGCATGATAGACATAGACAACTGTTTAAATACGTTGTTTTCTTTTTAAATGAGTTTTAACTTATCAATCGGTCGAGCTAAAAACTAACTTTTGTACAATTTTAATTAAATTAAGAAACAAGTCAATGACAATTCGAAATTAAACTAGGATTGTACAATTACTTCTTAAATAAATTCAAAGCGTATTTGAATATTACTATATTTTGATTTTTAATTTTAACTTTCGAATTAAAAAAAAAATACAAAGTTAATTAAATCTCACAATTTACTTGTTTATCACAGATTATAATTTGATTGACGTTAAAATCATGTAAATGATCTGGTTAAAGTAACAAAAAAAAAAATCAAAATGGGAAGTTCATTTAAGCCCAAAAAGCCAACAGGAAAACAAATAGCGCAGTTTGTTACAGGCAATCAGTTACTTTGTACCCAAGCCCAGTGGCCTGCAACCGCGCAAATAGGGGCATAAATGTGAATGGATGTTAACGTGTTTTTTACGACGCCCGTCCGACGTATCGTTCTGTTTGCGTCCGGCAATATCTTTATTCCCCGGCTCCCACATAAATGGAATTAATTTTTGTTTTTGCTCTCTTTGATCGATATTCCCTATCTTCTATCTCGAAATTCGTAGCCCTAATAAAAGCCAGTTACAGATAAGTAGAGATGTTGAGCGTCGAATTTTATGTTCGACGAGATATATATTTAATGTTATTTTAATTTATACTGTCGAAGCCAAAACCTTTATTGTATATATGCATGTTCGGTTTAGTAAGAAGCAATTCAGAATTTAGAAGAATTTCATTCGTCGAACCTCAGCAGGATATTTTTTTTATTTCAACAATTGTTATTTTTAATATTTTTATTTGAGGCCTAGAGACGATAACTGTATGCGCATAGTGTGTTATCATATAAGAAGTCATTATTTTTACAATTTTTTGAACACAAGAAATTTTCTTAACAATGTTGTCTGTATCTGTTGTTTATATGGGCAAACTTTAATCAATTTAATTTAGTCTATGAGATTTCTTTTCATCATAAAACAAATGACTCGCAGAGCCTAATAAGCAGCGTCATACTAGATAATTTATTTATATTATTGACTGTCGCTATACGAGGGGAGGCCGAGGGAATGTCAACATTGACTCTGTGTCGAAGTGTTTGCGCATCGGAACCACAAACGTGTTCTTTTTTAAATTGATTTTTCACTGATGAAAACATGAGACCTTTAATTTGTGCATAATTCGTGTTATATTGTTAAATGCTGGGCAAATATCTCTCGCTATTAGGAGATTGCTTGGAGTAAGCTCCACCACACTACTCCCATACGTGGATACAGGTGGCAGATAACGTTCCATTATGATTGTGTTCAGAAAATAATATGATATGAGAATCATATAAAAATAGAATCTATTGTTTAACTATTTTATATTAAACTTATTAAAAAAAAATCGCTAATAAAGATTCTATATATAACATATTACATTACTTGGTAAGAAGGTTTTGTACAAACCCAAACCAATAAACAGTAAAATTTAGAATTATTGTGTTCCTAATTTAAAAGTGGATGAGTCAACGTAACTACGGATACGGGACATAAAATCTTACTTCCCAAGGTTGGTGGCGCATGATCAGGAATGGTAAATATTTCTTACAGAATCAATGTCGTCACCAATATGGTGGTCGGGTGGTCAATATATTAAAAAAGATAATGATTATTATACAGTTTATAAAATCTACGTAGCTTGATGATATATTGAATACCGAACATGTACCAGATAACTTTTGTCTGTGTGATCTGAACGATGGGCCCTTCCGGCTAAATACAACACTGCCTGCTATATATGGAGTTGACTTTTCTTGTAAAATGTAATGTTACCAAATTAAATTATTTTTAATCTTTTATAAATGAAATAACGTTTAATTCTGTTACCGAAGTATCGAATTTAATTTGATTAAAACAAATTCAATATGAACTCTATTTTTTCAATATTTTCTAATTTACTTTTTTATAACAAAATATGTTTATAATTCACATACCTAAACATATAATTTAAAAAATATATATTTTTACCAATATCATAAATAATGTTACCATTCAAGTTATAGTCAAATGAAATAGATTTGATACTTTTAATTCTATTTTATATAGTCTTTGATAGTTTTGATATTTATTCTTATAAATTCTGTCTCCCCGTTTCCCATCCAGCCGTTCAGCTCGTCCCCGCCCGCGGCCTATTGTCGTGTTACATTAACCAGAATCGCATCATAACTCGCGATAATCTACGTTTATTGGCTTCGTTCAGTGCTTTAATACTCTATACGCACTTACACAATCATGTATGGTTTATGAACTATATTTTTTATGCATATTTAATATTTTATTCTCTTGGGTATAATTGTATTTTTCTGTGTTCTTTCTATTTTATTCGAACTCTTTTGTTTTATATTATTATGCTTGTAGAACGATAGATAGACCAATGAAGATTTATTGTTTAGACCTGTTTTCACTTGTTTAAATTGTATTTATTATTTTTTTCGTCATCGTCGGTGAAGGAAAACACCATGAAATCACGACTCCTGTATATTTACCAAACTGCTACGGACCAGCATAATGGAATATACTCTGAACCTTCTCTTGAAGATAAAGCACTGCCCGTCAGTCGTTAGGCAAAACATTGTTTATACATGTTTGAGAAAATATTTCGAGAAAAACGTTAATGCACAATAATCTATACTACTCTTTAGCAGTTACTAAGTAGAAAGAATTACGCTTTTATGGCCAAACCACTGAGCTCAATTTAATGATATTTGGCATGGAGCAAACTTAAACTCCGAGGAAGGTCATAGGATTTTTACCTAACACCTGATGATCAGCCCCTGAAACGCGAACAAAATCACCAGCGACAAGATTGATACTAATTTTACTATAAAACAAATTAAAAAGGAATAAAAAAACAAGTGAAACTTTAAAAATGTTATCTCTACAACGCTCACTCCTGTGATCGTATTATAATAATTGTAATAGCTTACGAACAAAGGCTGAGCCTCGCAATCTTGATCACGCATTATACTAAAGACAATTCATTATTAGACCGCCGTTATGGAAGCTATAATCGGCAGTTATCGCCCTTTTATAGCGGATTTTACGAGCCGAACTATTCACCCAAGAAATGTACTTGTTACGATTTTATTTCAACCTTTGTTATAGCTAATTACAAGGGCTCTACATGTCGGTTCAATGGCCATCGTGTTTACGTTATGTATCGAGTATTCGGATATCACTCATAATCGAATGTATACACATCGTTCTTTGATCCTTCACTTTGAAAGTTACGATAATATTATGAACTATCCAAATTTATTTAAACTCCGTTTTTTTCAGACTTAGAAAAAATCCGATTTTTTATATATATCCGATATATATCCAGGCTAAGAAAACGAAGCGAATTTCATTCTGTAAACACTTATAAATGTGAAAGGTATTTGTAAAATAATACAAGTGTCGAAATACGACATTTTTTATTAAAAAAAAAGTAACTAAGGAATTAGTGTCTATCTATTTGAGAATGAACACTTAAAAAACAAGTACCTTTTATTATTATATCTTCATTCGTTTGTGAGATAAATCAACTAATTTTATTTTCATATTAATTTGTAATCGACTAATCATAAAAAGTAATCATTCAGAGTCAGCCCTTAAGCATAGATCTACGAGTGTTGTTCAGAAGATAGGAAAAAAACAATTGATATATATCATGATATATATCCGCGAATTCTGGGTTTTTTTATATAAACTCAATTTTCCTTTTGAATTTAAACTTAATTCCTGTTTTATTTTAACTTAAAATATATTATGCTATATCGTTTTTGAGTTATCACGTCTTTTAGGTTCTTTCAAAATAAGTATATAATTGCAAGATATTTGTGACAATGAGAAATTAATTTATTTGTATCATTATTATACGATAATGACCTGTTGATCAAAATAAGGTCACGGTAGTTTCTCAATAGAGACCAATTAATTATGTAGGAATTATTACATTGCATAAATATATGTTTACACAAAGGCGCACTCTCATTATCCGATGAGATGGAAATCTCTCACGGTATACAAGGACAAGAGATCAGGCGCAGGATCCATTGCTTTACATGCTTTCTCCAACTTTCTAACTTTGAACTACTATTGTGAATTTCATGCTAGAAAATCCAATAATTTATCCGTCCGACCCGAGATCCTTACCTTAATATCTAAAGCCATACAAACTGGCCACTCAACCAAATAGCCATTACTCTACATAGCTCAAATGCGTATTTAAACTGTGATAATTGTTTAATAATTATGAAAAATATCAAACGGATAAAATACATTTAATAAATTCTAGAATACGAACTTCGATATTTAATTAAAGTTGTCAAACTAATCAATGTAGCGAAAAAAACATTGATAAGTAACATCATGGTCTTAGTGTATAAATAAATCTGGTGTAATTATATTTATTAAGAAATGATCTAATATAATAATATTAAGCAATAATTTTTAATATTCTCGAGAAAAAAAAACGAGGAAGCTAAATCTATTAACTTGTAATAGTTGTTTACAGCCGGCACTCGCTGTGCGTTTACAATATATTACGAGGTTGTCGGCAATAAAAAAGGGTAAGAAAAAAAAAATGAATAAAGCGGAAAACGTTAAAATAAAGGAGGCCGCGAATATATACGACTTCCTTGAGGAAATAATAATGCTGTTTGCAATTCATTTGCCTCTACCTGCTTACCCTCGCCTGTGGAAAACAACGCCTGGTATTTCTTTTACAACCCTCTGATTTTTCTTAAGGGCCGCGATTTTTATTCTAAACCCTTTTGCTTTACGAAATCAAAGCTTAATGACGAATAACTTTAATAAGTATGCGACTGAGTTTTGATTTATTTAATCCCTACCACACGTAATGTCATCGATTGATTCTCACAATCGAACTTTATTTTGAAAATCATGTAAAGTAAAAGTATATTAAGGGGGCCCTCCTCCTTTTGAGAAGAAGGTTTGAAGCTTACTCCACCACGCCGCTCCGATGAGGGCCACACGTAGCAAATTATACAAGTATTCTTCACGTGCAGTTTTCCTCACAATGTATTACTTCACCACCTACCACGACCACATATAAATACATATTGAGCAAATGAATTCAGTGGTGCTTGCTCTGGATTTGAACTTAGAATAATTGGTTAAGATTCACGTCTAGTAACTACTGGGCCATTACGGCACAGAAAGGAATGCATGAAACCGTATTTTTAATATAAATATTGACTTCATATTATATCAAAATATGTCATATATTTTATTATAAAGGTTTAATCCTTTATTAAATCTTTTTTTTCGTGACATCTTATGTAAATAACATTTGCTAGTTATATGAAAATGAACATAGCATTTCTATGAATTGAAAAATAATGAGTCCGTAGATAAACACTTTATACCAATCCACGATATTTTACCGTAAGACGTAAATTTTCCTTGCACCATTTTTCTTTCAAAGCGTAAACCCGACAAATGGCGTGTCGCAAAAGAAAAATCAAAGTGTAACAAGGAACCGGCTTGCTTACATTTAAAAAACGTAATTGTAACTAACCGCTCCCTTTTATTAATTTACCTCATCTATTTCTGTCACTCCCCCGACAAGATGTCACATTCTGGAAAAGGAGTGAAAAAAAAACCAAGCGAAATATTCATGATACCAATTTGGGGAGATTTAATTTATTTCACATCAAAGAGGTTCTATGGGAACTAACTAGAGAATTATTAATAAAAAATAATTGTAAATAATATGAAAATATAGCCTATTAATATATTTTTAAAGTACACTATGTTTTGTTATGTCATTCCAAAGACAAATAATATTTTTAATTTAAGTGTATATATATATTCATTACACATAGATCAAAGAAATTATATTAAATTTAGCAGATTATAGTTTTCTTCCAAATATGAGAAAACTATACTTAAAAATATTTTTTATATAGCCTACTTAGATTTGTTATATTTATATAATATATTAAATAAATAAATAAATATTGGACAACATCACATACATTACTCTGATCCCAATATAAGTAGCTAAAGCACTTGTGTTATGGAAAATCAGAAGTAACGACAGTACCACAAATACCCAGACCCAAGACAACATAGAAAACTAATGAACTTTTTCTACATCGACTCAGTCGGGAATCGAACCCGGGACCTCGGAGTGGCGTACCCATGAAAACCGGTGTACACACTACTCGACCACGGAGGTCGTGATTGATGATTCTTCTCAGATTAACCACCCATGGGTTATTTATTACAATAATTAAAAAGAAAAAAAACAAGTAAACGTTATGAAATAATCTCTTCTAGATACTAACACCCACATAAAACGAATAATCAATCATTAGAAATTTCAAAACGTAGATTTTTTAAATACTAGTATTTAATGTTAATAAATGTAATTATTGATTTTCGAATATATGTCTAATCGTTAAAATGAGCAATTTAAAAATGACAAATAGCCAATTTAAATAATAACATTTTAAAAGTGAATGATACGATCGGAAGTCAGTCTGCGTGAATATTTAAGAAGTCCCCCAAGTCTCAAGGGCTTCTGAGTATCACTTAAAATGTTTGATGAGAAATCGAAATACAGTACAGATATTGCTAAAATAAATACGATTAAATTGCTTTCAAATAAATAAATATAAACTAAAGTACTTTTTAATTATATAAATATATTTTCAAATACATTGAAATAAGATGTTACGCCTCTTGTATTCGTAATTGCACTGGAACGTCCTTTCAAATTGAAAAACAGTATTTATTTTTGGCGGAAAATAAATTATTTATAGTTGGTACATATACGGTCTCCAAGACCTAGCCTAGTTGAATTGATATAATTTTAAATGAATAAAGTTTCTCTTGTCGTGTTATGCAAAAATATAATCGTTTATTTCAGGCAGTAGAACTTCAGTTAACGTTTGTAGCTAAAACTAAATGCAATGTGAGCATAACTAGCCTAAAAATTCAGCAAAAATAGTCGTATGTGTTATGTTAGAGAAATATAGAAAATTGAACACCTGTTAAATACAGTTATAAATACTTGCTACGATAAAACATGCTATGCATTACTCTCAAAGTGAAATATAGTTCTGCAATGCACTTTTCCTACGAATTTTATTTGAATAAAAATAATCGTGGAATCAGAACGATTGCAAAAATGAACATCAGAAACAAGTGGCTCTTTTTTTTCAAGCATCAAACGCGCCGACTGCCGGGGACCGGGACGCATTCCGGGGTCCCGTCTACAACCGCTCCTTTTTTAAATCCCGGTAACAAGCCAATAAATCCCGGCACATTTTTCTCAGTCCGGGATTCACCACCCCGAAAAAAGGCTTAGCGCGATTACACTCAAATTTACTTAACACTTAACACATTAACCACGTTAATAAAGATCTTTTATTTAATTTCCTTTTCTAATGCGTTACGCCGTCCGCTTTAATTTGATAATTGTCTAAATTGGGTCTTGTGTAAATTATGTTATGTTAATTGAATCCCGAATATGATTAATTTTACGTTATGACAAAGGATATCCCGGGAGCGGCTACATTACTAGATTGGGCAGATGCCACTGAAATCGTCACATGCAATGAGTTTAAATTAGATAAATAATTAAGATTAATTTATTCGTTAGTTAGTGAACGCAAACATGTGTTCAGGTAAACATGAAGTAAATTAAACTTGCTTGAAACCTACTCGACGACTCTTTTAATTAATTAAATACTACATACATATTTAGAGTTGTTGAATAATTATATTTATAATTGATGCCCGCGAATTTGTTTGTAAGAATTAGATGCCATTATAAACTATTTTTCAAATTGTGTTTATTATTGAAATTGATCTTTATAATATATATGTGTTAAAATATTATTAGTAAAATAACATATTATATTTATAACATTAATTTAATATGTTGTAATCATTAAATTTCAATGAATACTAGTCCTAAAATATATATCTACCAGTCAGTCAGACCTTATCGGTGAAACTGGTTTAGGACCAGGGATGATTAGTTGTTTTTGCGGTCTATTTGGCAATCAATTGGACGAGACGGACGAATGATTAGATGCCTCTATATGACCGTATTTGCTATTTCACTAATTAATTTTAAATACGGTTCTTAAATATATGATTTATTATTTGTTATTTGTACTCGTAACTTCACTTTCGTAAAATAAAAAAGTTTGATATTGCATAATGTAGAAAAAAAAACGATATTTTTTTTATCTTCATAAAAATAAATTAAGCTTGTGCGTTTGTTTGAATGTACTAAAGTCATATTATTGTTATATTGAAGGGACTTGTAAGGGGTATGCGTTACATAGCCAATTTATCAGTTCAGCTTTCAAAATACATACAATTATAAACGGGGGTGGAGCTGAGCTACTGTTTAACGTGGAGAAGCTAGTGTTTTAATCTTAAAAGTGGGCACATGTGTGTTATCTTCATCAGCGTGAACCATAACCTTGCAGCAATAAATTCCAAATTCAAATTCGTCATCGGACTAGATTAATAATTACTATTCACGAGTCACAACTGGCGCAGAAGGCGCCATGATTAGCGATACGTCACCGGTAAATATGGCAACAATTATTCCACGATTTATATGGGGGGGAGAGTGGGGTAATGGGGACACTAGGTAATAAATCTACGCGAAGTGATTTGGTACAAAGTACTAGGCCCACAGTGTAAGCTCCGCTCGGTCAGGAACATCCATTGTGAGCCGAATACCCACGGAATCCGATAATACCTTGAGATTGTCCCGTCTTTCCTTTAACACCTCCCGGTACTGCCTCATGTAGGTATAGATCTGCATTATATTGATAGTACTTCAATGTTTAATCTAAGGCGATTAAATATTTCTATGTAACTAAATAAGGTTGATTTAGATATATTTTATACTAAATAATATGTTATTATTACGTTTTTATTGCATCGAACAAAATTATAATGTTCAAAACGATATTTGTGGATATATTTATATTTTTAATTTGTATATATATATAAACTTATATAAATCTTCAATGTTAATTATTCGTTTGTGTTTATGGTTAAAAATATTTGGAATATTTAGATTTTTATATAAACATTGTATATCATAGAAATAATAATGACAAAATATTTTTCGTATTGATACGCCGAAAGTCAAACTTATTAGGTGAGATAAACAGCTTTAAAATGTGGATTTTAAATATTATATTTATAACAATGGGACCGAATGTATCAGATACAAGTAGTATCGATTGGGGGCATCCGAGAAAGGATTTTAATATGTCAGTGGTGTACCAGCGTGCCGCGTGTGCTACCCGGGCTCGGCTAAACTTAATCTATAAATCAAGAACTGAAACTATTTCGTAATTAGATCGTATTTAGGATCGGGTACAACACCTTCGGCTCCTTGAGAAAGCGCCTCCCAAAGGGTCCGAAGGTAAAGGCTCCATTGCCTTTCAAGTACCTCTTTAACGGCTAATATCCTCGGTAAATGGATCTCAAATATTTTGCTCCATAACCGTTAGGGCTAAGCGATGTTGTCATGTTTATTGCTTTTCGGTACATTATCAAGGGTCCCTCATATTTATTTTATTAAATTATCGAAATATTTATATAGTTTTATGTTTGTAGAGAACGTACTAAATACTGAGTAAATAAAACCAAAACATGTAATATCATAATACAACAGAAATATTTAAAAAATAAACGAAGGTACATATAGAATTAAAAATCAAAACAATTGTGTTGAAAGCCTCTTAACGGAGCGCCATTCTTTTATTTTGTAAAACGCTTTTGATGTATGCATACTTAGTGTTTTGTAAGTTGATCCTATTACAATGTCCAGGTAACGTACCGTCACAATGGAGTCGACGGGACGCTAACAAGATTATAACTTTATTTTGTAAATTAATAAAAAAGTAGCGAGCGGTGTTTCATTCCACCCCACTTCACCTTCTAAATGAATGAAACACGTGTTTATACTTCGAATTTTAAATCTTTGTTTTTTTTTTATGTTTGTCAATACCAGTGCCTTTTAACAGCGCTCATAGCTTCGCTCAATCATAGTGAGAACTATGTTTGTGTTACCGTTATAGTGACAAAACTCCGGACTCGCACGTCATATAATCCCGTGTTAATGAAACGATATATTCGTATTCCGAGTATAAAGTAACACTCGGCCAATATTCCCCTTATAAGAGACGCGCGTTGTCTCTCATCAACTTAATACGTTATGGTTTGTACTTTAGCAATATGTGCGAAATGAAATTCTTACTATATACAGGCTGATAATAAAATACCTATGTCTGGTGATAAAGTACCTATATTAAATATATGAAATCAAACTTTTACTTATAAATTTTACTAAGATTAATAATATTGTGCCAATTATTGTAACTAAAACAGATATAGTTTGACTGTGCACTGTGTGAGCCTAATGACAGTTATAATTAAATAATATTCATTTTAATATAAAAAAACGGAATTTGAACTGAAATTAATAATTTAGAAATAATATTCAATCTTGACAAGACTAAATAATATTTAGGTACAGGATATATAATATATATACCTAAATACAAAAACAACCGATATTGCTATTTTTTATTACTATCATGTCATGGTGACATATTTTATTTACACTGTGACAATATTTTGTATTAATGAAACAAAAGATAAAAACATCAGCCTGTATAAACCACCCATCATCTGAATCACCCCTGTACAAACGAGTTGTAGCAAGTTCGTCTCATATGCGGACACTTGGTGTAATTTTATGTTCATCTCCAGTAAGCCGATTGTGCGAGACGCAAGGACACTAATTTACGAAACAGAAATGAATCATAACAAGATGATTCGGGGCCATTACGAGTAATTGTATTTTTTTTTTGTCTTTGGCATATAATTTTCTGCCAATGTCACATATGCAAATTAGTATTATAAATAAAACAATTATTTATTTTATATATATTTTGTATAAATACGCAATTTCACTTTTTAACTATTAATTAAATTTAACGTATAGAATACCACACTTAGCTAAATTATTATAATACGACACCACCAAAAATACTAATTACTATAAATATTTTAGTATACACAATACACATACATATTATATTGCTTAGTATAATAACTGTATAGTTTAAATTTTATTGTAATCTGAATATATTTTAGATTAAATATGGTAGGGCTTTGTGCAAGGTGGGTCAGCCAGTGTAAACACAGGCACAAGGGGCATAACATCTAAAGTTCTCGAGGTTGATGGCGCATTGGAGTTGCAAGGAATGGTTAAGATTTCTTTCAGTGCCGATATCCATTGGCGGTGATCAGACCGTCAGGTGACCTATTCATTTATAATATATTTAAATAGACAGATATTGTGCGTCAAATTTAAAGATACATACAATATATTATGTGTGGGTAAATCAAATCGTACGTATCCTTTGTGCAGTTGAAAAACTAACCTCGTACGCAAACATTTATACTGCTCTTGATGATATAGGTACGTCAGTTGCAAAAACTTCGTCTAATATAATATTTATTCAATCCATTTTAAGTTCGTTAAAGAAACCCTGTTAAATAAGCATAAAACTATTTATATTATAATTCTACTTAATGTAAAATATTTTTAAATGAAAAGTTTTATGTTATTGAAATATGAATTAATTTTATTCAAACGAAATACAAAGATGGTGGCCGAGTAGGGGTTGGTGCAGAGTTTAGTTTTATTCTTAAATACTTTGAATAAAAGAACAAGGGAGCGATTAGTAGTTAGAACGCGTGCACCTCAATCGATGACTACGGTTTCA
Organism: Vanessa tameamea; assembly: GCF_037043105.1. Lineage (NCBI taxonomy): Eukaryota > Metazoa > Arthropoda > Insecta > Lepidoptera > Nymphalidae > Vanessa > Vanessa tameamea. The sequence goes on from NC_087316.1 coordinate 9,875,363, forward strand.
AATCCAGGTAAGCACGATTGAATTTTCATGTGATTAATTTGTGTTTATAATTCATCTCGTGATGTAAATACATATGTCTCAGTTCAATAAAATTGTGCCACATGTGTAACCAACCCACATTTGAAAAACATCGTAGAAAAAAGCTCCAAACCTTCTCCTTAAGGGAAGAAGAGACCTTAGACCAGCAATGGGACATTTACAGGCTGGTACGTTAGTTTACTTTGAACAAAGAATATTTTCTTTAAATATAATATATTTTTTAGCAAATTTTGAAGGCTTTAAAAATATATAAATATAGTTTTCAAAAGAAACGCTCAAAAAATATTTAAATTTTAAGTCTGCCTAAGTTAATATATTTTTAAAAGTTTTATGCCATTGAGATATAAACGATTAATTATTCAGGCGAAATACAAAGCAGATGTTATTTTAGACTGTAGATTTTAAATAAAATATTTACGTAGTTACACTGAATATAGAAAAAAAAATTTATAAAAATTTGCTCGAACATTTAAGACATTCCAAAGAAAAAAAAAATTAAGGTTTATAAATATAATTTTATAGTTAGCAATTTATAATTGTTTCAAATAAAACAGAGTAGAATACAATATTACGTCTTATACCTGATGTAATAAAACATTATATTCAAATTAATTTCAACACAATTTATTAAGCATAAAATATATTTTGAACTGGTAATATTGTCGTTTTTATCTCGCCACATTGCATTACATTCTGGAAGTTTCTCTGCCACAAATGGGCCTTAATGACCCGGGCCGGACGCTAACGTACGAGTGCCTCGAGACTACCACGAATGTGCGACTGATTTCCACCACCCCGGGGACTTGGGAAGGAAATATCATAAGAACCTATGATGAGTTTACACTACACTAAATTGGCTTATATCCTTCGTTGATTATAATATATTGGCAAAATTTCGTATTGCATTTAAATTATTTTTCAAACGAATCATAAAAATACCTATCAGCTTAAAAAAATACGGACCTTCGATATGGAATATTAAAATCGTAATTGAATTTATTAATATTCTACAGACATAAAGGATGTATGCATCACTAATATAAATCTTTACATTATGTTCTTTATAGGTATATCATACTTACTATTAATATTGCTGGATACATGGTTTTAAGGCTTACCACCCTCTTAAATATCTTAGGAATTAATCCATGACTGGACGATGGTCACTAAGTTACGTATTTGCATTAATCAGCCCACCTGCTGACTGGCGCATGTCCTATTAGCGTAACCCTTGCCCACCTTGGATTGTATGATTGTGCCAAATCGGCAAGATAATACCGTGTATTTACTTTGATTCTCGTCGTTAAAAGTTTAGGGGGCTGACGAGGGCCGTCGTTAGGCCCCTAATGGCCACCATTTGTCTTGTCCGGCCTCTAGTTGTGCCCCGCTAATGAAATTATTGCCGCAACTATAGTAAAGGTTATAAATACCCTGAAAGGCCCGAGCGGACGCCACCTTGCTTCGCACTAATGGACCGGTCAAACTGTAAACTGTGTTATCAATGAAATTACAATTAGTGTAGGGGATAAAAATTACCGAGGGTCGGAAGTTGCATTTGCCGATGTATATCGTGGAGGATACAAAAGTTATGCATATATACATTAATTATAAATGTGTTGTTTCACTACTAAATTGTATAAATTGTTTATTTGAGAAGGAACAAAAGATGTTATCTATTAAAAAGATTGTCGCAAACAATAAGCGATCGCGATAAGGTGAATGTTTGTCCGGTCACGTTGCAAGTCCAAATGACACTTGGCGATGAGTTTCTGAGTATAAACTTGGACGATATGAACACAATAAAATGCGACATTCTCTTCAGCATTTCGGCGAATGTGTCGGGCAAGAATGCCATCTGCCTTGGACAATCAAAACTTTGCGGGAATGGAATTTTCTGCTTAGTGTCCGCTGTATTGCTTCGGACAGCTCGCTCGGTGACCCATGTGGTTTCTTGGACGTTCTTACTAATATTTATATAATACATATTGTATATTAAAACATTTTTATTTTTTTAATTATGTACAAAATAGTTTTTGTTTTTTAATTTATTTCACATTTAAAATTCAATGAATACAAAACGTTTTTCTAGAAATATTCTATGACTTAACATACATAAATGTATACTTGTAGTTAAAATGTATTAATCTCTGAAACTTATAATGATTGATTGAAGCAATCATTTGCCAGTAACCAAGACAGTCCAGTCGATAAATCATGTGGATTTTAATAGAACTTCGCGGGTTAATTCCGAGTCAAATGTGCTTACTTTGTGTTTATAATTCATCTAGCAATCAGTGGTGACATCATCACGAGAACACATGCCATTTGACGGTAGATATTCTTACACTTTAGTACCCAACATTTGCATTGGAACAGCATGCTGCCAAGTCAAAAAAAAAAGATATTTGCCCAGCAGTGGTACATTTATGGACTATTTATATTTATAATATGTTCGTACTAGAAACAGTATTCCATAAAACCGTAATGTTACAAAATGATGTGAAGTTATTTATTTATAGCATTTAAGACGAAATATTAGATATATCTACAAGCGGCACAACATTTCATAGCACTTTGTTTAAAGTAGTCTACAACAGGACTTAGTGACGCCACGGGAAAAACTATAAGAAGATTCCAAATTTTCGTGAGTTCAAGTTTTATTTGATACTATGAATCGCTATTTCAAAATAAAAATATAGATTTTTTTTTAATTTGCAAGGCGGTAAAATATCATCGTGATACCTACCCAGTGAGGCTTGCACAATTTCCTTTGGTAAATTAAACTAATCTGTAATATTTCATATAACTGCCTTTTTGTATTTGTGTGTGTATGTTAAACCATTTTCATTGAACTGGAGGAGCTGAAAATTTGCATTATTTTAGAACCAGTATATGTCAATACAAAGCAGAATAATTATATATATTTTTTACAATTTAGTTCATGAATCAAATTGTAGCGATTGACGTACAAGAGGTACAATTTTTAAACGGCCGTCGACTCTTGTTGAGTTCCTTTATCACGAATCAGTCCTGGATATAATTAGATCTTGTTAACCATAAAAACCCCTGTCATATGAACATCTAAAATTTCAACTACGTAAGGTAAAAGTGATTATTCACTGTGTAAGATTTGACTTCAACAAACTTACATACATAGCAAGAAAAATAAAATATTGTGAAAAGGTAATCTATACTTGATATGATTATATAAATAGCTAATGTACATAATAACATCAAAACGAGCTATTTGGTGCACCGCAAAAGGGATCAGAGGAGAAAATCGACGCTTTCATTGTTCCTTTACTCGGTGAAAAATACAAACCGCTCATCTCCAAATACCCTAATCTTTTACATCAAACGACGATTTCAAACCTTGATATTACACGCGTCATTTGAACAGTCTCAAAGACATTCCTCGCTGGGGAAAAAATTAAAATAACAAAGCGAACAATAGAGCCAGTGTGGAGGCGCGCGACTGAATTGATGCAAAAACCGCACACACGTTGCGACCAAGTCGATAAAATTAAAAATTCTTCAACAAATATTCTTAAAATTAGTGCATTCTTAAGACCATGGTATAATATAATCAACATGTTTTTAATTAAATAAGTATTTTATTTATGTGAGACTTTTAAAAAACTAGCACAGAAAAGGTTTTTATTATACTATTTCGCAACTGAATACTCTTTAAAACACCTAAAATTGTTCAGTAATTGTTGAAAAGATCGTTCAGAAACCATAGCAAATGTGTGTATTTGTCTGGTGCGGCTGCGGCGACACATGATGGATCAGCAAGCGAGCTCGCTTTGTGCTCCATTTCCAAACGGTTACCTCCCAATACTGGGCGCAAATACTCACAGATTTTAAACGCATTCCGCCATTTTGTGGACCATTAGTCGAGGTGAAAGAGGCTCTGATTATGATTGATTGCTTCACACAATACAGCAACTTGACTTGTTGAATGGGACCCTCACGTGTGCACTCGCCTTATTTGTTACAAACTTTGTAGCGTCTATTTCGACACTTTGTTTGATTACAAAGTTGTTTCAATGTGAAGCACTTGAATAATTACCACGAGTGCGTCATGAGCTATTACGTAATTGAAATTAAGCAACATTCCAAAACGTTCACAAAATAATAATCTGTACGTCATAATTACACAATTGTTTATCAAACATTTCTACTCTAACTGTTTCAATGGCTAGACTATCGTCTACGAATATAATATTTTGAGAAATAATATTCGTCGAAGCTGTTCTGTTGAACTCTAATAAAATATGAGTCTGTATTGAGTCGATCCAATGCACCCATTGTGAATCGAAAGGCGATCGCCGCTGCATTTGAAGCCAATGGGGAATGAACGTAGATTAAACAATTCGAAACTTCGCTTTAAGATGTTAATTTCAAAATGCCAGCCTGCCGATATCCACATTCACTTATTGAAGTTGGAACACAAGAACAGTTGCATAGCGAGGCATTGTTTTCGGTACAAGCTAAGTAATATTCAATTTTGCCTCCGGCGCTACTTTTCTATAGAGAAATAATAAGCAACTTCGTATTTAACTCTTTTGTTTAAAGAAATTATTATTATTATTGTTTTAATAATAATTTAATACGAGTAACATGAAAATGCGTTCTATAAAATAACTCTCATATGCATTTAAATATTGAATGCAACTCCAGTAATAATGCGAAACTTTATTTAACAGTTTTCGAGCAAAATTATTATTTGTAGAGTAAAACCTCATCACTTAATTTAAAAAGACAAATATTGAAAGGTACGATTCGTACTATAATTCAAGGCGAATGAACCAATTATTTTTTATCTACACGCACGAGCGCGCGACAAGGGGACGCGGGACATCGACGCGGGACACCGACGCATTGCACCCGCGGGACGACGCAGTTAGTGCACACAAAACTAAAATTCCGAGGGGAAATCTGTACTTTCTTATAAATAAAATGTAGCGTTGTTTATTTTTTACGTGAAATTTTTTTTACAAATTGGACGAAAATTAAATTTATTTAATAATATTGGTATTTAAAATGAATACATTTATTTTTCAATAATATATTTACAAATACCGCGCATTATAAAACCAAAATTTTCTTTAATAAGACGTAACTTATCAAAGTCAAAAACTTCCGTAGACTCATAAAATATATTACAAGATACAAAGTATTTTTAATAAAAATTAATTATTTAAAGTATTTTTTTATAAACGTTGCTTAACGGCTGTTTAGCTGAACACTAATTTATTTCTTTCTGTCATCTTTGATTTGGCATTAAAAGGTGGTAAAGCTTTGTTCAAGCCCGTCTGGGTTGCCAACCACTCTACCACCAACCAGCAGTAATTAGTATTGTTATATTCCAGTTTGAAGGACGAATGAACCTGTGTAACTACATTTACTAGTCATAGCATCTTAGTTCCCACGGTTGGTGGCAAATTGATGATGTTAAGAATGGTTATAATATCTTACAGCGCTAAAATTTACAGGCGATGGTGACCACTTACCATCAAATTACCCATTTGACCGTCCGTCTCTCTATATATAAAAAATAAATGATACTATGAAACAACAAGTTATAATCTAGCGGGTCACATCTCTTTGAATATCTCTATGGTTTAAAGACTCTATCCAAATGTCTTTTTTATAATCTGTTTACTTGCTCCCGTTCTTACTAGATAATCTCTTTATACTCGACGCTGATGTGTTTGCACGGTTTTATAGAGTTCGTTGTTTGCATTTGAAAAATCGTTTCATGAATTTACACTTCGTGAAAAGAAAATTGTTTTTGCGTCGGAATAAATAATGTAAGTGAATTTTAAGTATGTGACGTAAGCGTGTTTGTTTTTGTGAATCAAATGGAGATGTTGAAACATTATTATTTAAAAAAAAACTTTACACCGGGCCGATATTAATGTCTTAAATAAATTGTCTTGTTCAGATTTCTGCTTTAGGTACTCGTGTGATTATAAACATCCAGTTTCTTTTAATTTTCTAAGATACTCGTATGGAGAAAGTAAACATCAAACGTTAAAATAGGTTATCGCTAATAAACTTAGATACCTTTCTAAATTACACCATGAAGTTTTATTCCCTATGCGTTCAAAAAATACTATACATTTTATAATAGAACTTACATATATATTGTCTTGTAACATATGTAATATATTCTTAAATAGACATAGATAAGATTTATACAATAAAAACAATATTAAGCCTTATCGACACAAAGTTATAAAACAAAGGAACGGTATTCCAAATGGATTAGAGGCATAAATAAATAAAGGCCTAATTCCTTCGGAGACGGTGCATTTAACAAAGTTTAACTGTACATAAAATTTTATTAACCCATATATGAAATAGTGAAACAATCTCCTTCGAATCCGCGAATCTTTTCGAGTCATTAGACGCGTTTTTATTACTCAATGACAATAAACATGTCGTAAGCTATCTACTGAAAACATTTGTAGAATTAGTTTCCCCTGCCGTGCGGGACAGTTGCTAGTAAGTATTCAATTTAATATAAACGATTTCGTAATATAAAATTAAACCGTTTTGACAATGGCTTGTCAGGCTAAAGATTTAATGTTATTGACATTTTCATATTCGTTTATTTGTCGGTTAAAAGCAGTAATGTGTCAAACGAAATCATTGAAAGAATCACTCTTTCAAAAAAAATGTTTTTATAAATTAATTTTAAAGGCATTTAAGTAAGACTATACTTACTTTGGTAACATAAAATCACTACTAGTCTTTCCCTTCTGGTTTACGAAGCCGGGTATTATTTATTGCTTACAATTTTGCTTACAGCGGAAAATATTACGCTACATTTTTCCGTAGAACGTCTCGCCGTCTAATTTCTAATGGCCCATTTGCCACTTTGTCAATTGTGCCAATAAATCTGAACGTTGAGCTGAGTAACGACCCCTGTCTCCAGTTAAATATCGTGTCATTCTTTTATTTGTTTCAGAGAAAAAGACCGCTAGTCGTTAAAAAGATTAATATATATTTTTTTACACAAAGATCTACTATCGATTTAACATTCGAAATAAATACTTCAAAAATGTCATTTAATAGAGTTTATCATGCATATATATATATATATTTTGAGTAAATGTGTGTGTGACAAATATATGAGAAATATTCGATTTTTTTTAATTAGTCGCAATTGAATTCGAAATATCGCTTGCAATAACTCTATTGAAATGTTCCGTTTCAATTTTATATAACGAATGGCAATGACTCGAACTGGCTGAAAGCAAAGTTTGAGTATCGTATTCTATTTTTGAATCGGTTGTAGGACTTTTAATTTAAGAGACACTACCAACTGTTATATAATTCAAAAATATATGTCTCGTAAATAAGTCGTGTCGTGTCGGCCAGGGTTTCATTTTCGATTTCACGAAGTCAAATGGAATCAAATAACTTAAAGGTTATTTATGTGTATATTGCAAAGAATCAAACGAGAACGCTTGTAAATTCAATAAAAGTAAATATTTTAATATTTTAATTTTAATATAAATTATAGTTTACATTATTGAGCTATCTATACTAAATAAAAATCTATATTAAATAGACGATATGAATATAGTTTTACAATTAATTGATATCCATATTTTCATGTTAGTGCACGAACGAATACAAATATAGATCGATGAAAAGGCATCTCTTGAAAACCTTTGATGTTTTGTGTGTATTTAATACCGAAAAGCTTTATTCATGGCTGGTTGAAAATCGATGGAAAGGAACGAAGTACTTATGGGCCAGTAGGCAATATGTTTTGAAAAATTCATTCGCAAAAGTCGCGTTCGTCACTGGCACTTAATTTAAAATACTTATAATTAATTATTTAAAAAAATAATATATATATATAAAATATTTAAATCTAAATAAGGCAATTAAAATTAAATGTACAAATATTTTCTTTGTGACGTGTTTTGTATTTCGTTTAAAAAAATATTCTCATTGAGTTAAATAAATATCATCTAAATAGCTTTACACACAAAGTTGTCTGACCAATTCGGAAATGTGGAAACCAACACGATACTCGCAGATCCTTGTTTATTTAAAGCTAGACAGCGTAATTTTCATCTAATTTTAGATAGAAATCTGCCAGGTCTTGATCCGATCGTAACAGACGCTGACTACATCTGTCCGAAACGTTGATTTCCTGCTTGTCTTTATTCCTTGAATTTTAGATGTTAACGTCTGAGTTGGTCGGTAGCGGCTTTAAGTTAGTCTGACTACGCAACTGCATTAGCGCTGTAGAATTTAGACTATCGTTTACTTGCAGTCTAAACAACATCGCTAATAGAAGTTGCCAAAATAGCTTACGAATATTCAAAACAAAAATATACTTTATTCAACGAACATTTTCTAATATATATATTACAATATACATTAAATGTAAACACAGTTCGGAATGTAGAATTTAATTATTTTTATGTACTTAATTATGAAGATTGATTTTCATTGATGTAAACATTCAGATCTTCATAAAATTTAATTAAGGCAAGTCATCAGTCACTGGCGGACTGAGGTCGCGTCACTGCGCTAAGGAGATAACATGGGGTCAGGCGTTGCAGTAACTACCCGCACGTTGATGAATGTACCCTTAACAGACCTCAAATATGCCACCGTTGTCAGCAAACAAACTGTTTGAATAACCCATTCTGCCTAATAAAATTTACGTTGGAGTCATTACTTCGAAACCGCGACGGCAAATCAGAAGGCTGTTTTTGAGAAAATCAATTTATCTTTAGGTTCGTAACTCGGCCATATTATTCATAAGTTTGTTAGCCTCCCCAACGGACGGTCCAAATGCAAACAAGCCGCGAATCGCGTTATTAATCATTCAGTACAGTTCCTTGTTATCGAGTGGCAGCGCCGTGATGAAGTAGCGGTTCGCCTAATTGTGATTATCGTAAAATAGGTGTTGACCTGCCTTGCGGTTGACCATTGGGTATCTATTATGCAGGTGCGAATGGACAGCTCCAATTTAACATCGTTAAAGGAAATTTCACTTATATACTGAAATTATTCGTATAAATAATGTATTGAGGTTTCATTAAAAGGGACTGAAACTTTATTTCGTATTTCGAGATAGTCCTATCGTTGCGACGCATATATCGAAATGTTAAAATGGCGGTACAAAGTGTGCTGGCTCGTTACACGACACAGAATTCACCTTACACTCACTCCTCATTAAAATTTGTACGACAGCTTCTAAATTCTACTCTTTTCTCCGCACCTCCATTTCAATATACAGGAAAAAGTGGAAGAGCGCTGTGTACGGAGTACCGAGCCGGGCTGGCAAAACTTTTGCCTTCCCACCCCATGGAGGGGGGCAAAAAGTGTTGCCGACGGGTGAGCGCTTGTATTTATACCTATGTCAGGGAAAAGTTTTCCGTGTTGCGGGTAGGAGGATGAGGGGGAAGGGTGGACGCATGCGCCTTGCTGCCACCGCATAGCTGACGTGACAGTCCTGCTCAGGACTTTGGTCTCGACGCGGGCCTGTACAACTTTTACTTCCTGAATCTGCGCATTTGACGTAACTATTGATAACGAAAATATGATTATAATAATTCTACCAAATTAAACACCTTAAAGTCTCGTTTTCAAAACACTTACAAAAAATGTTATTTTCTTTAATTTTCATTATGTAATCAATAGGTAAAATATTTGATATTTTTTATATTTTAATTTAAAAAAAATTTAAAGTACTAAAACTATACTTACATAAGCATTATTCGTTTACAGTCAATAATTACGGTAATTCTAAGTTAGAAAACTACTTAAGTCACATTAAGGGCAATATGAGGTCAATCGATACGAGTCATAGCAAGTATCGCTCCTAGCAATAGCAGTTCATAGTCAAAGTTTAATATAGTATATAATATTCAAGTTTCTTCATATAATGCTAAGAAATATTTCAAATATTACATATCGGTTAGATAAAACTAATTATTTTTTAGTATTTTCGACTAGCTATATGGATGTCGTTTATTGTTAATCCTAAAAAAGAGACAAACAGTACGAAATTCTTTATTTATTTAAGAAAATTAGCAATAGCCATTTCAGCTCTAAAGATTATCAGATGTTATGGCGAGTATATATAGCAAAATGTACTAAATACTTAGTATGGTATAAAGGTTATGTTATCAAAAATCAAGGATACACCAAGTCGTCAAAAATCAAGCAACACTGCGGCTCCGATCGTTGAACTTGAAAACGACTCGCGCGCCACTTTCTAACGGATTTGTTGCGACTTGTTGTTACTCCGTTTGTTACCAAACTAAATTTGAGTTGCTAAACTAAAGTTGTGGATATTTAAAGAGAACTTTTTCTCGGAGTCAACGGCCGGTTAGACCGTCACCCAGTTTCAGAGTACCTACGGAGTTATGGCAGTTGTTCGCAAACTACTTGGACCAACGGGCAGAGGGCTGCAGTTGGAAGGTCATGGCGCTAATTCGACCTTGCCCACAACTTCTACACGGTTGTTGAACTACTCGATGTTCATATCTAATTATCTGGTGTTACTCCTCACATATTTGATGTTAAAATTGACTCGATGGGATTAAAGGTTAGGGCAATAAAAACAACACAAACATTTTTGTTTTACCTTACACACCAAAAACATCGCTAATTTAATTAAAGAACAAACTATATTGCTTACAACACGTAATAAATTGAATTAAAAAAAAAATAAAAAGTTGATATTTACTAAATACGGATATTAGGGATATTGTCAATTTTAATTTATTTATTAATCTTTTCCACCTAATTTAAAATTCAAATGCGCATTTTGACCATTGGAATAGCTATCTCTTCTGTTATTGCGTCGTGTTATATTTGTTTATTTACTGCCTTAATGGTTTAGCGGTTACCTGGTTTAGGTTCAAAACATATGTATGTAAGTATAATCAATAAAAAACTATTGGGTGGGGTAAGAAACAATAAAAAGTTTTATTAATTGGTGGATATATAAATAAAAAATTATATTTATTATAAATAAATTAAATTAAATTTTAAATAAACCTACAAAATATTTATATTATCTATACATATAATAAAATTTGAGTTTTTGTTTGTTGTATTAAGATAACATATTTTTACTAATTTTATGTAATAAGGAGTAACTTAAGCTTCAGCTATAACTTTTTTGTTAAATTCAAAGGCGCACAAAGTCGCGGGCACAACTAGTACAGTATATACTGTATATAATCTCATCAAAGAACAATGAAATCAGATAAAACTAAAAATAATTCGCGGATCATCCCGACGTTGGATCGGAGCGACTTAATTAACTGAATCTCCATCTAGCCGTCAAAGGCTTCAAACAAATTGGCCACGACAAAATAATGCGGGAGATAATAGCCGTTTAGACAGCACCGAATAACCGCCGTGGGCATAGCACCTGACTAACAAAATTAATTACAGCTCAATAAGGAAATATTAACCGGCCGCTTAATAAGCCATTCTCGAGGATACGCCACAATTAAATTGGGAGGGTCGCGGAGTCATTATTTATAAACAATAATATATCAAATAGATATTTTCAAGATGGCGCACGCCGCAGACCGAGCGGCACGTCACGGTGAACTGCCTTAGCAGAATGGATAGCGACTTAGTTCATTATTTAATTCGAAATTTAAAATTAGAAAAAATAAATGGTATTAAAATTAGTATTACATAAGTTTATACTGATTTAAAATTCGAATTGATTTTTTTAAATAAAAAAGCTTGAGTTTTATTTTTAGTTCATCCGTCTATCACGTTACAAAGGAACAAAGAATCTTAGTAATTAGATAGTTTATTTTAGAGATATTGTAGTCAAAAAGTAGGTAATATAATAAAATTTTAATAATAATATACTTGATTTTGTACGAAAATAGTAACAATATTTGTTTTAAAATGAAAATGACGTAACAAAAAACGTTTCTTAATTTAATAATTTAGAAGAGCAAGTAAAATTAATAAAATTATTTAAATTAATTCAATTTTATATATGAAGTCTATTAAATTTCAAGAAAAACATAGCTATTACAAGAGAACTCGATGTCGATAGCTAGATGTGTACTGGTGTAGAAGCAAAACACGGCTCGGGCGTACAACGGGTATTTATGGCTATATGACGGAAAAGTTTTGGAGCGTAGGAGCTAAAGCCATCGATTTTCAAAACTTTTTCATGGAAATAAACCTACTTTCGTTGTGTACGTGCAACTTGCCTGTGTGTGAGTTTCTACTTACACAAACGCAGTTTGAGGTCACACGACCTCAATTGATTGCAAAAGGAATAAATTCCATGAAAAAAAACGTACAATTTTAATTCATTTTTGAAAATATTCCACAAACTAAAACAAAGTCTTTGGAACTTTTTTAAGGTACCTAGGCCGACCAGCAAATGCGCCTTCGATAGTAAGTCACCAATGCGTAGACATTGGTACTGTAAGAATGATTATCATCTCCTGTCATCGTCAATGCGCCAACAACCAAAATAAGATGTTTTTTATATCCCTTGTGCAGTTACACTGGCTCACTTATAACCGGAACAAAATAATATTAAGAATTGCTTTTTGGCGGAGAAATATGTGACGAGTGAATGGTCTACTCAGATGGGCTTGTACAAAGCCCTACCAAATAAAAATTTTTGATAATAACTACAATAGGAGTTTATTTTTGTCTACTCGTATCAACGTGGGAAATAAGTTTTGTCTCCTGACGCATCATAGGACTATCGACCGCGTGTATCGGGCGCGCACACATACAAAGGCATCGTACTTGTAATGGGTCCGCAAAGAAAACTTTTTAAAACTTTTCCAGCGAGGCAATATGGCTCGTGTTCTCAGCCGTCATGTTTTATTTAGGCAACAGTTAGCCATCTCGCTCTACACTTAGATCCTCATGTGTTATAGAGTGGGATAGATGTATTTTTCTCCGCTAAACCTCTAGCAGAACGTTACGACTGCCTTGCCCGGGATACGAAGTAATTATTTCTATTCTGTCATTGCCGTGTATTTTTTATGTGCTAACATTTTGTAGGATTGTAAATTTTAAAATTAATTACTGTGAAAGAGTTATAAATAATATCGGCTAACTAATTTCACCTTGGTACCAAAAAAATATATAATAGATTAAAAAAATCAATTTATTTTATTCAGCTCAATGTTTGTACGTTTTAATAGACATACCTTTTATTTATCTCTTTGAATTAGTTTCCTTTATTGGGCGTGTTTGAAAAAATGTATTCATAGAATAAGCATGGTTCTCTTAATTAGTTCTCTTGTGATTGTTTTTTATCTTTTTTTTCTGGTATAATAAAGTATTTATTTATAGATAATGGTTCAAAAAACAATTTTTCAATTTTCATAGTTAAAATAGCAATGAATTCGTAAATATTTTCTGAATTCGCCTTCTCACGTTTCGCTATAGGTACATCGGAAGAGTGCAGTCTCACGGCGGTCGTTTATCAAGATCGCCATCTGATTGGGGCGCGGCTCAGCTGCGTTTTATTGTCGAATTACGCGCCCATTCAAATTTTAATTTATATTTCAATATCGGAATTTCATGTTCTTGCTGTTTTGATAAATCTTACAGTTACACGAGCAACAATAGAAAAAAATGAATAACTTTCTTATTTAAAAAAAATATAATTATAATTTTTGTTGTTTTGTGTATTAAATAAGATAAAATACAGAGCTAGACGAGCTTTACTATATAATTAATTAATAATAAATATGAACTAATAAATAAATAATGAATTATTACAGTTTAAAAAATCGAAATAGTAGTAGAGTCTAAATAAACTTAGTAAAATTTTATTAGTGATAAAAAGCAACTTCTCGCGTTTACTATAACTGTACTAAATTTTCCATTGTACATGAAAAGGGATAAAATACTTTAAACTGAATTTCAATACCACACTTATATAAACTAAATATAAAAATAAGAATCAGATGCAAGACCAAAGGCTTCCTATCCGCCTCATTATATTGTTAAAATTTCTCGGCAGGAAAATCGAACAACTTTGGGCTCGACCCAGAATTTCAAGTAAGGACCTCAGTAACTGCCGCATCAAAAATGAGCCCGCAGACTGTCAGGCATGCGAGGCAAATATCTACATTAATATAAGAAAAATGAAAAATACTAAACCAATATACATAAAACTTATAACAGAGGATGCTGCGTGTTTTGGAAAAGATTATGTTAAATGGCTTCATAGATACACTCGGTATATTTTTGACGTGACAAGCAATAACTTAATTTTATCGTATTATAATAAATTATACAATTCATAAGTGTGTATCGACTAAATTTTGAATATTTTGCAAATTAATACTAATTATTATTATCAATACTTCGAAGTCATCGTAAAAAACGTAGAGATTTATTAAATAAACGTTAAGCGCGAGCGGTCCGATTTTCCTTCAGACCTCGTAAATTATCGGCCATTGTTTTATGCTTTCTCATTACATAGATTGTTTTAGGGGAACATTGCCGTTTTTATGATTTATAAAGAAATATTACAAAAATGGTTTTTTATTGAAATAATAGCACCATGTTTGGAAGAGATTTTATGGATCAATAATAATTCAATAGAAGTTAAAACTTTATTTTTGGCTTACTCATTTAAGTCATAATGCTGGATCAAATTGGTTTAAATTGAATTTTATTGAGTTACTTAGAGTTTATTATAACGTATAAAAACCCTCACATAAGTGGATTTTCAAAATTTCCCGAGTGAAATATCTTTTCACAGAATAGCACTACTGTATTGTGTATTTATTTCTTATAAAACTGATAAGCAAATAAACCATCTGATCTTGAGCAGTCATGTCTTTTCAAACATTGGTTTCAATAGCAATATCTCACATTTATAATGAACTACCAACCTTTGAATTTAATTTATGAATAATACGAACGTGTTTTCATATATATAATGTAATATAGTACCAACATATTCAATCCAATTCAATTATATTATTGCAGATTGTAGTTGTTTAGCATAACAATCCGTCAGGGTATAACATAAAATTTTAATTTCTTAAACTAAATATTTTATATGATGAATATTAAAACAACAAATTACTTATAAAAAGAAGATTAAAACAAAAAGACAGCTATAATCTTTTGTCTGTTAATAATAATTATTAGTATGAGTATTATTAGTTTCCAAATTACTTTATAATTATGATGTTGTATAACAGTGATAGAATATTAATTAGTATTAGTACACCATGTATATCAAACTAAAAAAATTAAAATAATAGGAATATACACCAAAGGCACATACCGTACACGGTCTGTTGAGAAAGTAAAACAAAAAAAAAGCTATGACCGTTTTTGATACTATCAATGAGCAGCTCTGGATCAGCGTGGTGGACTATGGCTTCACTTTGCCAATAATGTGAAGAGGCCAGGGGACAGTGTTGCTGATATATTTAATTAACTTTGGCACGTATACTCAATACTATGTATACTCAAGAAGAAATTATATACAACTCTTAATCCCCAACTATACATCCCCTTTAAAAAAGTCTATGTCCGTCCTTGGTGTTCAAGCTTGCTTCGTACCAAATTTTATCAAAATCGGTTTAGTGGTTTAGCCGTGGAAACGTAACAACTCTGTTACTTACTTTCGCGTTTATAATATTATAAACTGATTATGTTTCTTTGTTTGCCCCGTAAGCGTTCTTATACCATTCGTCCGATTGGATCGAAACTTTGTACAATTGTTGTTTACATTTGGATGAAGGTTTCTAGCGTAGTACAATTAATGTACTATGAGAACCGTATCGGATAATTGTTTATTAAATAATATAGACGATTAGTTATAAATAAAACTAAACGGTAATTTTTGTTATTAATACTGTTGTAGTGACTTTCAAAATAATGTAATTTGGATAAATAACTAATAAATTTTAGTCCTAATTTTTATAATTACTTTATGATATTTAGCTTTTATCTTTAAATCCGTGTGCTATGGAAGCTTTGGTTCCTGGCACGGAACCTCGTGCGTGTTCGATTCGTTCCGAGTCGGATGTGGCAACGGCACATCTTGATGGCAGAAACTGTCTAGAACGCCCGTATATAATCTACACTAAAATATATATGAAAGTAAATTTATGAGCATGTTGTTTTTTCCTGCTATCACGATTCCAAAAAATCGATAAATTATACGCGAACAAACAGCTGGAAACAAAAGTTAGACCTGAACTGTTTGCATTAATTTTGAAATCCATTAAGTACATATTATGGTCAAGAATATTCAATAGATTCACATATATCGGATAATTATTGCCTTCACTTCTTATAAAGCAAGGGTTAAACCAGTCTACACTTCATAAAGTTAATCACGATATATCAAATATTAAATCCAAGCCACTGCGGCATTGTCACGTGCGCACTAAACTACAAAACTAATGGTGCATTTGTAATGTGATTCATAATAATGTCAAAGCATTCAATACTTAAAAATAAAAACTAATTTGAATTCTATTAAGTTAGGAAAAGTTTAAAATAATCGGAGTAGATGCCCACCCACATAACTATTATTTTCACGTTAATGTTTTTTTAGACAAAAAATGCTGATCCTGTAAGAAAAATAAAGGATTCTTATTCGCGGGGAATAAGGTTTACATTCCAAATGCAATAATGGCAGATATCACTTAACCCTATTTGGATTATTTGGTCATTTACATATTTTATTCAACAATGGTTGAATGCCTTACCGCGACTGCAAGATTTGCACGATTTATTTTGTCTCTGCGAAGACGGTGTCACGAAACGCGAGCGGCTGCAGTCGCATAAATAAGAACAGTAATTAACATTCGTCGCAATTCGTGTTATATGATTCCGCTTTTATTTACATTATAGAAATATAATATATCCGATAAAATACATGGTCATATTTAAACTTTTAATTAATAGATATGTTTTAGTTTTACATGTATGTAATGTTTAAATGAATATAATAATATTACGTATATAAGTAATAGATTCGATAAAATATTTAAATAGTTTCTTAACGAAATTTTAATATCAAGTTTTATAAAAAGTTATCATAAAAATCTGTAATTATATTGACAATAAAGCCATAATTCTTTTTACATGACAAATACGCACAAATTACTATAAAATTACAGCAGGAAGTATAGCGACATTTAGCATCACGTGCGTTGTGTAACTGCCGTTCATTAGGGTAGTGTTGACAGTACATGCGTGCGCGCCGCCCGCGCCTGGTACCGGCCTATCGCGCCACCATCGATGACTAATAAACCGAGACTGCGTCGAACCAACTTACCTTAACGCGAATAGGATCTTTATTTCTACCATAATAAAGTTCAAATAAAACGATTCAATGGAAATATAAATTTGCCAGTGGTATCGTGAATGATATCAACAAGGTTAGCAATGCTGTCGATTCCTATCTTATTCTTCGGAAATTAAGGGGCAATTTTCAATATTGCGTAGACTATTTTGGAAAATTATTTTCACTTGTAATCGTGACCACTTCTGGCGAACACTTATATCATGCCTTCGCCCCGAATTGAGCGGTACCTGTCAGAGAAACCGTAGTATACGATCGACTACGATTTATATGTGCGTGGGAATTATTTCTTCATTTCCACTGTCGCTCTGAATGGTTTACAATGTTTCCTCTTGATTTAACGTTATTGATATTAAATGCTTCCAGAAAACACGCGATATTTAGTTTCTATAAGAAAACTTCTATTCCGTAGGCATTAATTATGATTGAGTAGGATCGTAATTATATTATTTAACCAGTTGTCAAAAATAAATATATTAAAATATGATTTCTATTTTTTTCTCATCATTTCTCATACAATCGTCTAGTCTAATTATAATAATAATAATTTATTTTCCACTCATTAAAGTAAGTGTCCGTTAAATTTTCGATGTGCGTTAAGATTTCGAAATTGCAAAGTTTTATCAGAAGAACGGCCGAGCACCTCCTGATTACTCATTTCGCAATAGCCCGAGGCAATTAAAAAGGAAGGGGTAGTGCTATCATTAAACGGAAGCGGCGGCGTCTTAACAAGAATATAATGCAATTTTAAAATAATCCCCGCAAAAAAGAAATTAATGCAGGCACCTCGCTGGATTCTCTTTTTATCTCCTTAATTGGTTTTCACATCTTCTAGTGTAAAAAATATCGTGTTCTTTGTAATCTCGGGCGATGTTTTAATAAATATAACGAAGTGAGCTCAAGTCGGGGGAGCAAAAAATATTGCTGCCCTTAAATAAACCTTCACACTCGAAAGATCAACGCGGCAACTGGCGCGTTTAAGATTTATTGGGAAATAATTAAATGCGCCTCCCGACTCCTTTAAAGATAGTAATTAAAGAAAATGAACTCAAACTCTCAGTTACCTATCTATAGATATATAAAACTTTTCAACTTTAAAATCTGTGATGAAAGGAAAATATAGAAACAAAGTCAGGTTTATTTTTATTTAAAATGTTGACTCGATTTTGCTTAGAAGAGAAATTCATATTCAAAGACGAACAATTTGACAATACCTATATTAACTACAAAATTATAATATGTTTTTTAATTCCAACCAGTCTGATATTAAACAATATAAGGCTGCAAGTTAAAATTTATTGGGTTTTCTGTCGATAAAGTCTTAGACTATATTTACAAGGTTTGTGGTTCATTGGCGATGTAAGGAATGGTTAATATTTCTTACAAAGCCAATGTCGATGGGCAGTAAAACATCAGATTATTGTTTGCACCTTTTTATGTAAGAGGTAGGCGGACGAGCAAATGGGCCACGTGATGATAAGTGGTCACCACCGCCCATAGACGTTGACGCTGTAAGAAATAATAACCATTCCCTAAATTACACCAATGCGCCACCAACCTTGGGAGTTTAGATGTTATGTCAATTGTGCCTGTAGTTACACTGGCTCATTCACCCCTCAAACCGAAATACAACAATACTAAGTTTTGCTGTTTTGCGGTAGAATATCTGATGAGTGGGTGGTATCTACCCAGACGGGCTTGTACAAAGCCCTATCACCAAGTAAACACTCCCGTGCCTCAGAAAGCACGTAAAACTCTTGCCTGAACTCTCACCAGTCATATCGGTGTCAACCCATCGAATATTGAGAGTAGGAGAGATAGACTTCACCTGTTAACGTTAACGCTTAAGCACACCTTCCCACTTGGCAAGTGTCAGTTAAAATTGGCCGCTGTGAGCAAATTTCGTCAGGAATATAATCAGACATGGGACAATCGGTCCGAAATTATAATAAAGTAATTTCATACTTTGAATCAACACCGTGAATACAATCATTTATTGATAATATCACGACGTATATTTATTCATCAGAATAATCAGAGGATAAAGTTTTGACTCCTTGTCTGTAACAGAAGATTTCACTTCTAGGAAGTTCAGCAAGTTTGCAGCAACAAATAGAACATCCTGAAACAATTATTCAATTTTAGCGCTTAGGATATTATAGCGCTTTATTTTATGAACACGAATTACTTGGTACTTCTTTGGTACTTCTTTTTTATAGTTATTTACTGATAGAATTTCTATGCAGCACCTATTTAACAAACAAAGAGGATTTAATCATAAAACAATGTAACAGCCTCTAAATGTCCCTCTGTTCGGGTCGGCCTCTAAAGGCCCCCTCTTCTTGAGAAATCTGAGACCACCACCACCAAGCTACTCCAATACATGTGGTAAATGTTTTAGATAACAGAAAATTAATAAATGCCTATGAATGTTTACATCAAACAAAAAAACACAATATTTAACATTTTATCTCAGTCCTGAGTAATGTTCGAAATGGCTGAACCCTTTTTATGAAACTTACACTTATGATAGCTGGTATTTTAATGATTTACTTCGACTACCATCATTTTCAATTATCATTTGAAGAGCCGAGAAGGCCCAGTGGTTAGAACGCGTGCATCTTAACCGATGATTGCGGGTTCAAACCCAGGTAAGCACCACTGAATTTTCATGTGCTTAATTTGTGTTTATAATACATCTCGTTATCGGCGGTGAAGGAAAACATCGTGAGGAAAGCTACATGTGTCTAATTTCAACGAAATTTTGGCACATGTGTATCCACTAACCCGTATTGGAGCAGCGTGGTGGAATATGCTACAAACTTTCTCCTCAAAGGGAGGGGCCTTAGCCCAGGAGTGGGAAATTTACAGGCTGTTAATGTAATGTAAAAAAAAACCATCATTTACAAAAAAACCACTTGGGGCAAGACGAAGTCTGCCGGACACTCCTCATATTTAATCAAACTTTTAAATTATATGTAATGGCTACAAAAATGCTCTTTCTACATATTTGTTTGGAATAACTTTAAAAACGTGTTCACGTGTACATCATGGTGAGGATTTGATAAATGTTTGTATTATGTCGCTTATGAGCCAAGTTCTTGCGTTTTTCTTGAAGACTAATTCGATTGTTTCCAGCTTTATCTCTCCTTAAGAGGCTCTTAGCTGTTTTTATAGTCGAAAGTTTGCTTCTTTTTTACACTTATTTCGAATACGGAATAGTTTTTCCTTCGATAATGTTCTTAACTGCTTCTGTTGGGCAATTTCTATTTTTTTATACGAATTTTATTCTTAAATGCCTGACTAAGGAAGCTTTAATCGTTAAATAATTTCGACTATCTTTAAGTTTATTTAAAAATAGACTAAATAATAACAGACTATTTACGTAATTGTAGATAAAATTTCCCGTTGTAGTTTAAAAATTAATTCCACTTCACTTGTATGATGTATGTATGAGCCAAATCCTGCAAAGGAATTTCAACCTAGTTTCAAATCCAATACAAAAGTATCGACCTGAAATTATGCACACGAATTTAATACAAGGACATTACAGTCCCGAGTACTTAATTCTAATTTGTTAAAAAAGCCATCAAACAAAAGGCTATTTTATTTACATTTACGTAAAAATATTTTTATAATTACATTTAAGTTTATTTGTATATTTTATTATAACTTAAACCGTGTGCTCTAAGTCGGTTATTTATAATCATGTTCTAACATAAACTTATATAGTAAGTAACAGCTTAACAACCGAGACAGACAGAGCTTTCATCACGAGCGAATTATTCGAATTCAACGCGATCGAAGCGGCGAATAAATACTGCTATAGGCATACAATCATGATTTAATTGAAATGGAAATTTAATAACACTTTACCATACACTTTCCAAGTAAAAGATATAGCCTAACTATTTGAAATATATAATTTTGATTTAAACTGTGATCTAACCCTTTTTATTTCTTCGGTCAAGAGTCGCTGGATTAAATAAATAAATTTAATACCTAAATCACTTCAATGTATGGACTAAATTATGCAAAATAATCGTACAAATATAACAGCTGTCCTGGCCTTGCTCATTACAAGTATATTTAGTCGTATACGATGTTGAACAAACAAAATCACAACACTTGAAGCGAGTCGAAGTAATGTAATCCACTCATAAAACCTCTATTAATCCTCTGCAGTGTTGTGTCATCAACGGTAGCCGAAATTTTAATCACCCCCCATCCCCACTTAACCCCCTCGACGCCGCAGGGCTCCGGACGGCCGCCTTACACGATATTCCCATTACTTAGTCCATGGCGATAATAAAATTTAATATAATGCTGAGAAAACGGATGCCATCACAATGACGAAGGCTACCGTTTGAGTTTTAACGTATGTATTTTGAGCTTTAACTATTTTATTTATTAACATGTAATCCTCAATCTTCTTCAAAATGAAGACTAATCCTTCATGATATTTCAACTACTGCCAAATTATTAGCGTAATATAAAAATATTTCAAGATTTCATACAACTTAGCTAACTCAGCTTGACTTTGATGAAAAACATTCGTGTTATTTTTTTAAACCAAGCGACATAATAATCAAATTTAATTCTCTTTAATTTATTACATTTAAATTAATCTCGTACATTTCATACAATAACGATTTTGGAAATGTCAAATTAATTTAAAGTCTTACTACTTTAAATTAATTTAAATGTTTGACAAAAAAGGGACTTTTATTAGTGTTTTGTAAATAAAGTGATTGTGATTAAGTAGTTATCGTATAAATTCATGAAACATTGGAAATATTAGTAATAATCAAAAGAAAAATATATCAAAGCATTAAAATAAAATCTTCATCGAACATTACATTATCAAGATGAAATATCCATAAAATCTGATCGCTAATGTTAACGATAAACCCCACAAAATTCTTCATAAAGCAATAAAACAGAATCGAGCCGCAGTATCTGACTTTAGCATGAAGCCGCGGGCTGTCGAAGGGTTAGGTGTATCTTTTGTACGTCCATCTTAGAATAGGGGTCTGTTGTACCGAGAAAATTGAGAAATGGACCGAGTAACTTCGTTACAACTCCCCGGTGCTACTGGATTACTGAGCGGGTTGAATGAAAAATGTTTTGTTTTTTATCGAAATGCAGATCTTATTTATTGGCACGCAAAACAAAATTAGAAAAAATAAGGGACCAAAGCATTACTTAATTTAATTTAAATTACATCATATTTTGAAAAATGTGGATATATTTAGCTTGGATCACTTAACACATAAATGTCAAAAGGGAAACCTTAGGTAGGTTGGTCTGAACACAGACATTAGCCATACCCATCTAGATGAAAAATATGTAATGATTTTAATTAGGAGTAAAAAATATATTTCATAAAGATTTATACATTTGTTTATTGAGTAAGGCTCACCATCTAGAATTAATTTCACTTGTATTATTCTAACTAGCTAACTTAAAGAAAAGCACAACATTTTATAACTATATAAACATTTTTAAGGTTTAAATATTGAAAGGTATTTTTAGTACTTAATATGCTTTGTTAAAATGATAATAGAAAAAAATTAGAAGCAACAATAAATTATTTCTTAAAATTTTCTGTAGTTGGCCAATGAATAAATTTACTTTTATTATATATATTTTTTATCATTTGGTATTTCTTAGAAGACTATTGTGGTGTATTTCGAGGAAATAATAGATTGAAACATTAATTATAGTCCATGGTATGATTTTGACGTATGACGTACCTTTCCCTTCTCGTGTGCGATGCGGCAATCGTGTGTGATTTAAATTCAGCTAGTATACCGAACGTTTATCCCTCCTATCCCACAACTACCATCACCTACACCTTGGCTCGTGTTCTTCAAGTGTGTTGAAAATAAGGAAGCTCTCTCAAGTAGAAAAGTGTCTTCGAGAGTGTCTATTCATTTTATTAGTCGACTTGGCTATCGCGAATAAATTTTGCAAAAGAAAGGAAAAACCCAATAATGCAAAAAAGGTAACTTGTTATTTGAAAAAGCAGACAGCAGGTTTAATCTATATAAATAAATAAACTGAAAAAAAATCCTTTACCTTATTCAACCTTTAAAAGTTAATTCGTCAGATGGAAAGTTAGCTAATGAAAAGCTATTTAAATTGAGTTTATTCGTAGTAATAACAGAATAAATACAAATATTTAATTTGCAGAGTGTGCCGAACAGGTAAGTTAATTGCCGAGTTGCGAAGGTTTAGCGAGCAAGAAGTTCTGCACTTTTAAAAACTTTTTAAGATGCAGTAAACTCATTAACCGGAGTGCGGGGCTTATTAGTTAAGGTGCGCTGCGTCAAAGAGATATATGCACCTGTAACGAATTACTTTAAAAGGAAATTTCTTTGCCACAAATAAAAATAATTAATGCTATGTTTTTGGTACAGAGGAAATGTTTCATCTATTCGATGTATTGGTCTAATATCCTACTATCTTAGTCCTAACTTCTTTACACAATTAATTCTATCTTTATTTTATCGTTCATCATCATCATCATAATACACTTGCCTTTACAGTAAGCCAGCCGTTTGTCACAAACCCACTTTGGGATTACTTGGAATGTAATGGCATACGAGTGATAAAGGCGTTTTCATACATAATTAATTGACATGCTCATAATAATTAATGTAATGGTTAATGTAGACGTAACAATAACTAAATAAATATAACCAAGCAACATAATCTGTTCCTATCTTTAAACTATAAGTAATACATGAACGATTCATCAGATATCAAGCCAAATATCCATCTGAATTGAACATTCCAATATATTTCACTATTTAGTAACGTACGTTACCAAACCACATTCAAAAACGTTGATATCCAATCAAAAAAATGTTCATACGAATTTAATTCTAATAATTAATAAATTAGCAGTTTTTGTAAATAACTTGAATACAAATCTACCGAATCATCGACGGGGAATGTTCCGAGGAATTGTTTGGATTAATCCCGGCAGCTGAATTTCACCTTCGGACATCTCGTCAAAATTCTAAATTTCACCCGCACCACCTAGATGTCCGAAAATCCACAACAGCGCGATTTTTAAGACATTTTCTGCCTCGCACAACCACTCTGTGGAACCAGCTTTCGCCGGCGGTTTTTCCGAACCGATACGACTTGGGAACCTTCAAGAAAAGAGCGTACTTATTCTTTAAAGGCCGGCAACGCACCTGCAACCCCCCTGGTGTTGCAGTTGTCCATGGGCGGTGGTAATCACTTCCATCAGGTGAGCCTCCTGCTCGTTTGCCCCCTATAACATAAAAAAAAAAAATAGACAAAGATCTCTCTTATAAAGTAAACAAATTCTTCAATGAAGCAAGCTTTATAAATCGTATATGACGTCACATAATTAGCGCGAGCTCTGTTTTGACGGTGAGATACTTTTAATAGAATATGAACCATGGTTCTATTATGCTTCAACCTAAGAGCTAAAAATCTATACAATGTAATATATACAGGACAAATGAAAGGGCGGATTGTAATACAATTTTTTATTAGTACTAAGTATAAAAGCAGTGACCAGTTAAGTCAACGTTTTATTTGGCATTTAAGCTATTATTTCTACCTCGTCCTTATTATAACTCGGGTACTCGTAAGTGAAATCTGTCAAGAATTTAGATGTAAACAGTAGACTTTGTCCTTCCTTAGAGTTCAAGCTTGCTTCATATAAAATTTCATCAAATTTGGTTCAGTGTTTTGGCCGTGAAAGCATAACAATTATAATATTAGTATAAATTATGACACAAATTACAATAGAGTTTACTTGGAAGAATCTCGTTCTATAAAACGATCTCTGATTTGGTGCAACAGTAGGTATTAAAGTTTATACTTTAATATACTTTATGTACATTAGACTAATATTGCATGTATGCAGTTTCAACTCGGGCTCATAAACGTAGGTCTGGCAGCGTATGAATAAAATAATAATGAATTTCAGCGGAATATTATCGTCGCATTAATCAAACGCGACTCGCGGTGCATTAGATACTGATGCATACGTTGGTCGGATGTCTTGAGATAATTTATAGCAGGTGTGTGGGAATGTTCGTAATTTCCTCGCAAATTGATACTAATTTTAACTACGTTCACAACTTTAATTATTTACCTTCAATTTTTATATTATAATAATTATTTTTCGTGGGTAGTGTTAAAACGAGTTAATTTTATCAATGAACAAATAATACTAATTTACTGTAAATTAAATTTAGCCGTAAGTAATGCAGCATAATATGTAAGAATTTATAGAAAAAAAAAAAAAAAAAAGATAAAATCTATATTTGAAAATATATTCGTTTGTATAAATTCTATAAACATTAACTAATAAAATAACGATTACAGTTTTCGCAGAATTTTTGCCTACTTCGTTTTTATTTAATTTTATTATCTTACTAATTTACCTATATATTTGTACTGTAAGAGAGTTCCAATCAAATGCTTTTAACTTAACTTAAGCAGGTAATAGCAGACATCTACAAAATAGTGAGTGTTGAGGATTATTATTATTAGCTTGAAATTTGATACACAGAGCCGAGATGGCCCAGTGGTTAGAACGCGTGCATCTTAACCGATGATTTCGGGTTCAAACCCAGGCAGGCACCACTGAATTTTCATGTACTTAATTTGTGTTTATAATTCATCTCGTGCTCGGCGGTGAAGGAAAACATCGTGAGGAAACCTGCATGTGTCTAATTTCAACGAAATTCTGCCACATGTATATTCCACCAACCCGCATTGGAGCAGCGTGGTGGAATATGCTCCATTCCTTCTCCTCAACGGGAGAGGAGACCTTAGCCCAGCAGTGGGAAATTTACAGGCTGATTATGTTTATTATGTTTATGTGATACAGATATTTTGATTTGCATTAGTAATTGTTTTACTGCTAGTTAAATAACTCTTTCCGCGTAGTGAAGGAAACAATTTCATCGCTGTCTCAAATTGTTTGTCAGCAATTGCACTTTTTACCTATTCCGATAATTTCCCATACGTAATTAATAAATAACATTACAACCGATTTACTACTTCAACGACTCAGTGATGCCATCCCGTATTGAAATCGCAATTTCGCGTTAATATATATGTGTTCAATTATAGTGCTTATTGGTCTTTGTCGAATTTAATTTGCTTGGTTTTAATTCAGTTGATTACCATGTTATTATAACAGAATAGATCATCAAAAGTAATTTCGTAAAATACACTTTGGAATTAGAATTCCTTGGCGTAATTTATTCTTGTGTTCTAATATTATCGAAGGACATCTACCCACTAATAGAAGAGCTAAGAAAAGCAAACACCTCACAGGGCCTGGCTAATCGCTTAATCAAAATTTATTCCGCACTTTGATTTTAAATTTGGAACGCAACATTTATTACTGGGCCCCTCGGCAACCCTTCGAGGGCGGCTTCATTATCGCGGATTAAGGCTGCGGAATATTTTATCGATCGCATCGACGCCAGTATTCATTTTCAATTAAGCGCCAAGTATTTTATTAAGTTGGAGCGCGGAATTGATGAGTTTCGCGAACTAATATTTACAATGGCGTGCGTGTTACAGCCGTGTATCTCTCGAGACTTGCGACATCGTCAGACTGATAATTTTCCTATTAAAATTCTAACGTAATTTAAATATAAGTTTTTTTTGTATATATAGGTAGTCGGACGGGCAAATGGGCCACCTTATTGTAAGTGGTCACCACCGCCCATAACACTGATGCTACGAGTAGTATCAACCATTGCTTACATCGCCAATGGGCAAGGAGCCTATGGAGCTATGACGTTATGTCCCTTGTGCATGTAGTAATACTAGATCACTCACCATTCAAACTGGACCTCAACAATACTAATTATTGCTGAGTGATGAGTGGGCCAATAAGTGATTTTGCTTGACTGATTGTTATTCGTTTTCATATCTTAACTACTCAACTGATCATCATATAATTGCATCCACGTTGTCAGGGACGCAGACAAGGACAATAGGTGCCAAACACCTGAAAACGAGCGAAAGCGAGTATAAATAAATATAATTCAATTTCAAGTTTCAATTAATTCCACTCAACAATTTAATCATTTAAAATCCAATCTACCTAAATTCATAGTTCACGGAGCCGCGATACGGAACGGATATGAAAAATCGATATTCAATTTCAAACGAGATTCCGCAAAACAAGTCGAACAGATAAATTAGATGTTCTTTAACAAAGCATTGTTGAAGCGAGCTGAGGTGACTTCAATTTCCTGCCAGCGGCGCATCCGCGGCTCGGCTTCAAACGCGGAACTTTTGAAGGCTTTCACGTCACGGAATTCGATGCACCCATGCACCTTTGTGTTTACACGCCCATAAGCAAATGGGCTATCGCTATAAAGCAGCGCAGACGAGCGTTTTAAACGTCGTGTTGTTTTTGTAACAAATTATTTTAAGAACATAATAATATTAGTTGAGCTATTTTTTTGCGATTAAAACCTTTCTTTCCCTGAGTATCGTCTGTTTTGGTTCTAAATAGGTACTTTATTTGTTGATTATCACACATACTTTTACTATATATAATATATATGCAAATTTATTAATTTAACATTAATCAATTATATTAAGACTTAATTTATTTGTAATTATTATAAATACAGATTTATGTTATATCTATCGTTTAATTTATTTCTAACAGTATTCATTACAACTTACAATAAAAAAGGCTATACTTGTCAAAGCCGCTTATGTTAATTAAATGAAATTATGTCCGAACAAATTGAACCAATTATTTTTTCTCAAATTTAAATACATATAAAAATATGTATAAATGAAAATCGTAAATAGCGGCTTAAAAAACGCTCGTATGCGTCGCATAAATGCCGGTGAAAATAAATAGATGAACTTGAAGCGCTGCGCCCTACGCGGTGGCTGTATCTAATGCAATTTCCTATGCAGGTGTCCCCCGGTAATTTGCACCTTGTAATATTTTATAAAACACTCGCTCTTAATCGAACCTTTAAGATAAAACGACTAACATGATAATTTACATTTTTAAAATTTCTTATATTACTAGAATTATATTACACTACACTATTTAGTTTTTTGTAAAAGTTATTCAAAAAAAGTATCAAGCATATGTAGGTATATATATATATTTTTTTAGGTAGGCCTTTTTTTTATATTTGATGGTAATTGATAGTGGAGTCCAAACGCGAAGACGGCCAGTACAGGCAGGAAGAATGAACTGTATTGGTCGCCCTTACCATTCCGATGCCTATTCATGCCTCGTTTGAAGAAACCCAGGTTTTCAGAAGAGCGAAACACGTTTGCTGGTAGAGAATTCCATTGGATTATAAAATATATAATCAATACAGACCGATAATATTCTCAGTTCATACCATTTTTTTTAATGGCATTGTAATATACATATGTAAGTATTATTCGACCAAATTACGAGGCAATATATTATTTAATTATAATCTATACTATTATTAGAATTGCGAAACTAACTCTATCTGTCCGTCTGTATGTATGTTGCTCATTAGCGGCTAAAACACTAAACCATATTTGAGGAAATTTGGCATGAAACAAGCTTCCAAGGAAGGACATACTACTTTTTATGCCTAACAACCAATTCTTAAAAAGCAAGCGTAGCCGCGGACGCCAGTTAGTACAAAATATAAGCACATCAAATTTAGTCTAGTGAAGAGTCGATATCGTGTTTCTGTTTACCTGTAAGGGTACACTCGCTAGATCCCATTTGTCTGACGAGACGTAGCAGCTATTAGAGTAACTTTTCACTTACGACCCACGACGGGCTTTGTCTAATCGATAAGTTAATGCGTGTTGCACCTCGCTAATACTTGCACACAGCCATATATACATCCACGTATATAACCCTATATAGCTATTTGTTAGATGCTATTAAAAATCTTGCATGATAATAAAAATTACATTTCGTAATGTTAGTTTACTTAGAAATTTAAACATAATCATTTAAAATAGAATTAGATGTTAGTCATTGAATATTTAGTATTCGAAATTTAAATCAGAACACGACCGTGTGAGAAACTGATTTGTGATATGTAATATATTTATTATTAGCTGGTGCCCGCGACTCTGTTCGCGTGATTTTAAGCCCCAAAAGTAGGAGTATTATATGGTTGACATATCTGTTTTTCTTTGAGTCTGTCGTGGCATTGTCGTTCCCAATAAGTATTTGTCTAAATGCGTAATGTATATTACACGATATTACACTTAGTGACGTCGGGGATTAAAGCATAGATTTTTTTTCAGTTTCGAAGACGTGACTAACCCGCATAAAGCTAGCCATGTGCACTGGACTCGCCTAAAAGCCAACGAATTTTTAAACGGTAACAAACGAATAGATAAACAAACAAAATATTTAAAATTTCATTTTTGTTATCTATTGCGTTTATAAATACTCCCAGTACTATTTTTTCTCAAATATCTTCTATATACAGATTTCGATCAGTTACAATTTTATTATATGTATAGATATCATTTAAAGGATACACGACTCAAAATGGTGTATGTCGTAAAGACGGTTTAATATATTTCAGTGAAATTCGAAAGCAAAGGTACTTGAACTATTTGATTCTATTAAAAATTTGAAATCCATGTATGTTCGAACAAGTACAATTATACACATACGTTTAGAAATGCAATATGCTTACTAAATAAATCTCTAAGATTAACATTAAGCTAAATTTAAATTTCGAACTGTTTCGTTGGCAGCCCATTTCAAACATACGAAATGTACCAACCGTGGCTTTGCGCTTTGCGGGGCTCATTGCGGCCTAACAGCAATAGCCGCCTTCGCGAAACGAAAACTTTCGAAATGCCCTCGCCCGGGCCTTTATTAAAACCTACGGAGCATATTGCATAACTGACGGCAATAAGTAAGGCGACCGCCTCACTCCACACTGTACACCGCTACGAATTCAATATTCAGAGCGAGTTGGAAAGTTTTATTATTACGGCGTAAATATAATGAGTGCAGGTGAGGCCGTGTTGTCTGCCGGGATTTACTGGGACCGTTATTCGTGAGCTGCGGGAAGACAATGAAATTAACTTATGCACTGTGAACTCTAGAATTCGTTGCCAGTTTTAATGTACGCCATTAAGATTTGTGGAATTATTTTAAATTAATAATCCGCACGAAATAAACATCACATACAAGTGCTATTCCCCAGGCAGAGGCGATGGTTATAAATGTTGGATTTCGTCATTTATTTAAATATAATAGAAGCCATCTTAATGTATAAATATACATTAAGATGGCTTCTATTATATTATTTATTGGGTTCCGTATAAAGTGCCCTTGCAGCCAGTAATAAAAAATAATTTTGTATTTGATAATTGAGAAACATTTCTATAGTATATCGATCCATGTAAATAAACACCATGTAAAACAATATTTTCAGATTTATTTAACAAATCTGAAAATATAAGCAGCGTCCAGTAAATGTCCCGCGTCAAATCTCTTCGTTTATAACAAGGCTTAGAACTTATACCACAATGCTGCTCCATTGCAGGTTGGACAAAAATTGCGGAGTTTCATCGAGATGGCTAATAATAATAAATACAAATTAAGCACATGAAGACACACGAGTGTTTAAGCAGACCGCAATCTTTGGTTAAAATTCACGTGTTCATTACAATGATATTAATGAAAATTTAAATCTTTCACTAATATCTTTATCAGAGTAAAACAAGATTGCCAAAACTAAACTACTTCCATGACTACGATATAAGTAAAGTTTACGCTACACTGATCTTCCCAGACGTTTATATTTACGAAACAATATAAAACACGTTCATAAATCAAAGTGCACCCGCGTTACTCATATTTCATACTTAATTCTTTTGTGGTTCGGAGCTCTGTGTTTTATGAGGCTTCAATTTTGGTTTACACCTGTGTTAGTAATTTGTATACTTATAATTAAAGATCATACTATACAGTAAAATTGAATTATAATTAATTTTCTTTGAATTAAACTAAACGTAGACTGTTGATATTTCCAATTTCGTTATATAATACCATCGAATCGAAAATTGATGTTAATTAAATTTAATTAAAATTTACATAAATAATTTATACGTTTAAATAAAAAAGAAGACTTTACGCTATCATATATTTAATTTTTTTTATTACAAATTATTTTTTTAATGTAACCGGCAGCGAGCTAAGCAGTCAATATATTTTACTGGCCGAAGCCTCTCCGTCTCTCGTAATATTCCAAAAAGTAACTACTTCTAATTCCAAAGTGTAGCGGCTAATGTACTTATGGGATAATAAAGTTAAGATAATATTTATTTCGTCTAAATTATCTTTGTTGATATTGTTTGACAAATGAAGTTAACTAAATTAAGTATCTTATTTTCATCCATTTCTTAGAAATAACGTGATTATTGAATATAACGAATAATGGTACGAAAATATCTGTAAACAATTTAAACACAAAAACAAAACAATATCTTTCGTACATAAATGTTTGTTGTCGGTAATAGTGGATATAAGGGCTTATTGTTATAATACGCTATATTTCAAGAAATTTATAACATATAAACATACAATATAGCTTAAGTCATTCTAAAACTATAAACTATCATATTATGAAAGTTTCATATCGATTGCATTATTGTAAATGTTTCGTGACGATTCACGAAAACCTGTAAACAAAATTTGCCTCTCTATAATATTGTTTTAATATACTATCTTTATTCAGAAATAATTTCAAAACGTCAAACAGTAATTGTAATATTTCCAGGGTTGAAATTTATTGTATTCTTAAATCTTGCGTACTGTAATAAATCTATTGTTTGAAACCTCAGCTGTTTCCCATGGCACCCATACATTGCGATGTAGACTCCGCTGGGAGACTTGCTGTGAAAAGCCGCGGTTAAACTGAAGGTTCAAATTCAACGCGGAAATCTGCTCAGAATCCTATGAATTCTGATATGAATTCATATAAATATTATGTAATAGTAATTTTAGTAAGAAAAATCCATGAATCATTTCAAGTCTGAATCGTAACCGTTATTGTGTTAATTTTTTTTGTTCTAATGTATCTTCAATAATTACTCGCAAATTGCAGTATATCCAAATAAAGAATTTAACTAATAAGCTCACTTTAACTGATATATTTTATTTTAAAATAAAGGCATAATACACACCCACACAAAGACAGGCACACATGCTTAGGCAAGCATTCGTTAAATATAAATATTAATAATTTTTTGTAACTTGACAAAACACTTAATTTAAGATCTAGTTCCAAAAACATAGTTGTCTAGTTCAGGAGCCACATTGTACTGTGTATAATAAGTTTTTTTTATATTATTAGTATTCTAAACATTTTGATTATGTAACGAGTGAAGCATCTCTCTGCCCGTACTACTCGCTCCTGCAGTAAAAATGGGCAATAAAAAAATTAACCCAATTTTACTGTACGGAAAAAAACTCACTCCACGTATTTTTCACTTTTTAGCTCAATACGGCTATTTTGGATTTTATATTATTAATGGAGTAGCACAACTTTTTTTTATTTTACTTTCCGCATTTTTTATTTATCGAGCTTATCATTATTCTTTAATATTATAGTATACAGTTGGAATTATTAATTATTTCATCTAATTCATAAATATCATTGGTATTATTTTTTATAATATTGATAAGTGGACACATAAATGGACCATCTGATGGTTAGTGGGAACCACCACCCATAGACAATTGGCGTTCTAGGAAAGATTAACCGTTCTTTAAATTGTCAATGCGCCACCAACCTTGGAGCTAAGATTTGAAGTCCCCTATAACACAACAATATGAAGTATTGCTGTTTAGCAGTAATACTGACGAATTGGTCGTATCCACGGAGATGGGCTTCCGCAAAGCCAAACTACCATGTGATTTAATCACAATGCTACTTTTTTAATTCATATTCATCAATATTTTAAATTAAATTATGTTTGTTTAGATTTTCGACTCTTACGTTAAATAATAATATTCATTTAACCGAATGTAATGTCATACAGACACCAAGGAGAAGATATCATGACAGAGCAAGTAACTTTATATGCTTTTGAAGACACGAATGTATACAGTCAACATACTAACATCAGATTTGAGACTGATATGTTTGGAAATCTAGATCTGAAAGAAAAAAAGTTTAATCGAAAAAACACACATTGTAGACAAGAAATAAAATGTGAAAGTTTAACTAGAAAAAGAAAAACAGAATAAATAAATTGACTCAACCGTTATTTAAAACCAACTTAATTTAAATATAAAAATCTAATCTAATGATAAATAAATCTAAATATTAAAATAAATAAATAATATGAACACAAATAAATTTTCTTATAATTAAAATATAATTAACAGACATATTTTAATGTTTGCATGATGATACTAACTCAGTATGTCAAGCACATACAATATTTCACTAAATTTCTGAAACGTAATATATTCTAGACAATAATGTATTCTGAATATTGTATGTAATTCAACGATTGTTACGTACAAATATCGTTCCATTTAAATGACGGTCCATAACAACAGACAGAATAAGTTTTGCAGCTCTTTGATTTTCAAATTCACACCCTGTTTTACGCTCACTAATTTTCTTGTTCGGACACAATTTTGGGCCCTCACAATAATAATTTCGGGAAACTATTATAGTGGATCCTCTCGCTAGTAATTAATTTTGCTTAAACTGGATCAATTGAAGCGTAAAGATTTGGTGTAGGCCGACTCGGTAAGGACTTGGCGAATGATAATTAATTTTCAATTAACTCTTGTATTTTTATTAGGGTAAAGTTTCGTGTAACAATATCTTGTGAAATTTTGTTCATAACACAAGCTGTGTCTATATATTGGGGGCACACTTATATATTGGGTTTTGGAAGTTATGTATAAAATTATTGATTTGAAATATATAGACATGTGCATAATTGTATCTCAATATTTAATATATTTATTGACACATGTTAAAAAAAAATCAAATACATTGTATTGTTTTTACCTAGTGCTATACAATTCAATTCTATTTAAAATATTTAATCAAATTCTTTATTAAATTTAGAAGTTCTTGATGTAAATAATCTATTCAATAAAGAAAGACCTCAGATTTAAATTTTTATTCAGTTTATTAGTTTTATAGAAATATTTTTTCGAAGTTTTTAACGGTCTGCTTGGCCCCAAATATGTAGGCTGAAAAATAGACCATCTGAGGTAAGTGGACACCACCGACTACAGACATAGGCACGATAAAAATATTCATCATTCCCTTGGGAACTAAGATGTTGAGCCTTATGCCTGCACTTACACAGGCTCAGTCATCCTTCAAATCAGACCACAAACATACTAAGTGTTGCTACTTGGCGGTAGAGTATATGATGAGTGATATCCAGAAGGTCTTGCAAAAAGTCAACGAACATGAAAAAGCTGTGCTGGGTTGGTTTGCCGAGTATTTAAGGCGAGTGTTTTTTTAACTTATATTTTATTGTTGGGCTTTTTAAAACATATCATAAAATACTATATTGTTGCTTTCAACAACCCGAAGTCGACAAAAAAGTCGAAAAATAACACGATTAAAAATTAAAGATACGATCAACAATAAGAAAAAAAAAACTGACCTACACAGACCTGCGAATAACCCTGGCAAAATGAAACAGGAGCAATCAGTCAGGCCCAAATGAACGACGACACGAGAATGTCTAGTATTTAAATAAATCTGTAAAACATAAAGCCATTGTGATATTGTATTCAAAGCATATGTTCCAAACGTTTTCCTTTCCAGCATATGTAATAATACCCACCACAATACGAGAACTTTGCAGAACAAAGCAACTTGTATTCTCTCCTCTTATATGAATATAATATAAAGCATGCTTTATATTGTCAAACTGGGTTACTTGTGTTTAATATGGAATAAGATGATATATATACATATAATCATATATCATTATTACATAAGAACACTTGTCATTTGTACTTTAAAATACGTAAATGTAAAGGGTAAATAACATTATTGTTCATATATTTTTAAATTACAATTATGAATTCTACAATTTAAATACCTCGAATTTCACATCGTATATATACATATTTTTAAATAATAATCAGCCTTCAAATATTTGCCTTCAAATATTTTCTGTATTGAACTTTAATTAAAGCTAAATATTTATTATAAATTTATAACTTGAAAGAAAACTTTATACGGACAATATAATTATAAAATTATTATTTATATTTAAATATTTTCAGTAGCTAATTTCTTTTTTTTTAATAAAGTAATAAAACAGCAGTTGTTCATACATAATTAAAACACTACCGGCTCCGCTCGGTTTCCCCTGCGTTAAACGTCACTGGAACGATTTGGACTGATAGATAAACACACAAACTCTTTAACATTATATAATGGCTTTTTTTTATCGTATTTATTAACATAAGAATTAACAACATTAAGTGCTTAAATATATACAAATATGAATTTAAAATAGTTACTGTATAAATCTTGACCGCGTGGAATGGTGGCAAAAATGCTAGCAGCATTTCCTAATAATAATAAATAATAATATAATGGCTTAAATTATCTTTTTATATATTATGTATCTCCAAAAATTACATCTACTACGTTCAAAAATTACTTACTAATATTTCTTAAACATTTCGAGCATAATATGAGTAAATTTCATACGTCGCTTCTAAAATACACGGCTAGTTATTAGTAGTTATTACGTATATATTGTCGAAGCTACTTGCGGCTGCCCACGACTACGCCAGCACATTCTCACCTGAGACCTGACTTACTAAGACTTCGCAACTTTGACGTCTCCCGCTTCAAATACTGAGTAGATTGCAATCGATAACTTTACAATAGTCCGATACTGCCGTCAATAAATAAACTTGTGTTTGAATGACTTCTTGGTGTTGTCGTTAGGACTTTGTTGATATAAAAATAGACTTAAAAATCTTTCTTCATAATACACTTATAAGCCTTTGTTATTCTTAACATAGAAACTAATTTACTTTTTTCCCGATGGCTTAAACAATTTAATGTAATTTTTAATAAATATAATGTAATGAATGATCTAACCATAGTAAGTTTTGTATCTCGATGAAAATCTCTATTTATAATTTGATTATCGTAACAGAGTTTCACTAAATATTTTATGAAATTATCAAGCTCAGAGCTTTAAATACAGCAAGTCTGAGTTTACGAAAACCATTTAACTCGAGCGAGTTTTTGCAACATCTAATTAACTACCCAGTCATACCGGCACGTAAGCGCCACGTTCGCCATAAATACAGCAAGAAATCGGGACCATCCCCATAAATTCCTCTCGTAAAAGGCTCCGCGATTATGTTAGAGGGTGGTATTAGCAAAGTTTGTCCGATCGAGGGGGTGAACCCCCCTCTAATACATTTTTCGTTGATGTAACACGATTTCTCGACGGCTCCCAGTTACGTGATGGATTAAGGAGCGGCTTGGTCTCACCACCGTCGGATTAAGACGGGCCTCCAATATTTAGAGCATCAGCTAATATACAATGTTTGCTTGTCAATAGACTTAGCTGAGTGCTTATGATCCTTTGGGTGAATCTTCTTTCTAATAAATGAGAATACAATATTGAGATGTTATATGAAAAAATGTCTAGAAGAGGCCGCGGGTCGTGAAAATAATCCCTTAATTGACACTAGCAAACAACTCTTACAACTGCAACAATCTTAATAATATATTTCCTACTTATCAATAATTTTGGTACAAAATTAAAAATTATACTTACAGGAAAGTAAAAATCTCACTGTTGAGCAACGGCGTCCTCTACATGATGTTCTAATGCAGAATGAGAGATGCGTATCTCTCGGATCTCCTGGTGAACTAACCTGCGTGTATACCACGTGCGTACGTGGCAGAATGTCATCCGATTCATGCAGGTTACCTCACGATGTTTTCCTTCACCGGCGAGTATGATACGAATCATAAACACATATTAAGCCAATAAAAACGTAGTATTTCTTGCCCGGATTTGAACCCGGGTTGTGGAATGTTC
Organism: Vanessa tameamea; assembly: GCF_037043105.1. Lineage (NCBI taxonomy): Eukaryota > Metazoa > Arthropoda > Insecta > Lepidoptera > Nymphalidae > Vanessa > Vanessa tameamea. Next base: position 9,912,819 of record NC_087316.1, read on the forward strand.
GTACAATCACGGCATACCAAAAACTAAATTCAAATTGAAACCATTGAACCAACACAAACATTAATCAGCACAGTTTAATAACTTAAATTCTATTTTCACTACCGTAGTATGAAATGAAATGAAAATGAACAAAAACCATTTTCGTTGTTAAATGTTAACTCGAGCAAATAGAAAATTGTATGTTGTACAAATTACAAAGTAAATGGTTCTGAAATCCCTTAACCCCTTCTCTAATATAACGCACCTTTAGATATACTTTATTCTACTTTTCCTTCCACCGGCTCAAACAATAATCATAAATACATTACACGCGATTGGAGATGTGAGCCTGTTCGTAAACAATGCACCTTTTTATATAAACCATTTTACTTCAATCCTGCATGAGATTGTCGACTTTATCACGTTGATGTAAAGCTGATTATTCATTGATGTATCAGAAAAGTAAGACTTGGTAGCGCACTGTATACTTCCACTCTCTTTATTGCCTATCTAACTTTGATGGATTCTATCCTTAACTTATTTACTTTAAATGTACGGTAATATAAAAATATATTTATAGAATACACTTTTGTACCGTCATTTTACAACTATACGTTTTTTTTTAGAAATGTCTTCGATTTATCATTATCTGTTATTTATGACATTTTGTCAAATAATATTTAAATTCAGTCTAAGTAGTATTACACGACAGATTTAATTTCGTTTTTCAAATAAAATTAATTAACTAGAATAATTATTTATTATATTATAATGTACACTATCCATTGTATTTACAAACAAAATGACTGCGCTATCTTACAAGATTTTCACACAAATCAGATTCACATTTAATTAGCAGCGCGTGTTTTGTATTATCAGCAAATGTTAATTGATACAAATTTTACTAATTTTCCTTGCATCCAGAGTGGCAGCCCCCGAACGTATAAATACTGAATAAGCAGTAAACAGTATTACTTCGACGAACCCTTTTCACTTGGCGAATTAGTAAAAAGCTACTGGGGAGTGAACATTTTAACTTAAATACGCCTGTAAGCTTACGTACCTGAGTGTGTTTGACAGTCCGAAGTGATTACATTGCATAGCTCCACCATGAATCTACCCTCCTTTTGTTTATTTTGATTCGGCTTAATTTGATTTGTGACATTTTTCACGTGTGCGAGCGAATGAAGCGATTACAATCGAAAAAAAATAACTCGTCAATTGCAACTTGGTACTGTACTAAGTAACGGACAGTCGTCCACAAAATCGTACGCGGAAATGTAAAAGGAAAATATATTGTGTTCGAGTGTACTCAACTATGGAAACCATACAAAAAAGCAACTACCATGACACTCGTTACTTGTTTATGTTTTGTTATTACTCATAACCACAGCGGCGTACCGCAGTCAGACAAAATTATCACGCGTAATTAAAAATGCCAACATACTCGCAGACGTGCTCCGGGCCCGTCTAATTAGCAAAAAGTTAATAAACAGACGTACGGGCTGACAGTGACAAGCTCCCGTGAAAATGCCAAGATGAAATACGTTTAATTTGCATACTAGTTATGATGTACGCGGGCAAATGCGCGACGCGTCTACTAGCAAGTTCCCGCATCCCGTATGGTTACCGTTTGGTGTGATGCTATCTGAATTTCGCTGTAAATTTGTTTTAGAGACGCAATTTTTGTATATTGAATACGATTTGGAATGTACCTAATTGACCTCTAAATTGTATTGCTAGAAAAACTTAATTATTTATTTTGGACAAAATAATATTAAATACCATCCTTTTTATCTATCTAACATAGAAAAAGAGTTTTGGAGAATACTTAAAAAAAAAAAATTAAATATACATGTTAAGTTCGATACTTATTTAAAATTATATTTGCTCTTAAATCACTTCAAAGCAATAACCTTCTCAAAACAATAAGTCATTAAGGTGATCTCACACCACCCTCAAGTTGCGACTGACCATCGATCTGTCAAAATTAGGCGCCCGTACGATCGAGTACGCTCTCAGATGCTGAAGACGAGCTCAGCTAACAAAGCCAATCAGAGCATACGTCGTTCAACGGATAATCTATCATAACGACATCGATTTCCCATCTGCTTGCTGGGGTCACGTGATTCAAGCGTCAAGTCAATTACGTCTCGTAGAGAAAAAATGTTTATTATTAGAGCATTATGTACAAAGTCTAAGTTTTGTACAAAAAGGCAAAAAGTTATAAACTTGAACTTTTAACTTAAGACAAGATAAATGCCGTAAAATGGTTTTTAGATCATTATCGGAAATAAATAAATACAAACATATACTTAATTTATAACGTAATATAATATTATAGAAATAAATAAAAGCATGAATATTTGAGATGAAAAATCTATTGTAGATATTTATTATTTTAAATAATATTAATAAACAGAAACTTTTATTCTAGTAATTTCCGCATCACGTATGACGCTACACAGACACGCCCCACTACGTGTCTAATAAGACGCTCTGCGGCCGCTCATTGCCAAACGCGCGCAATTAATGTCGCGTCACACATCCGTCTGGAGAGCGCTTTATAATTACACTTGAGATCGCCCGCATGCTCATTCGCGTATGTAAGATACAACTGTTGTACTTAGTACTTAGATACCAAATAACCCATATTTGCGTCAGATTTTCAATTTATTGTTATAATATTCGAACCAATTTCTCATACGGAAAATATTATTAGCTATAAATACGACAAACTAACTTCATATGAATATGATTCTAATCATGTATTTTATGCAAATATTATATTATATTGCTAATGATTGAACACCTGATACGTTGCGTTAAGGTCGTACTACAAAGCTATTATGTCTGAATAAACTCGAAACTAAACGTAGAACACGATCATAAAATATCAGAATGTGATATTGACTCTCATAATTATAACGTTAAAAGGATACACGCTTCAAAATGGCTTGTACTTGCTCGCTTGTACAGTCAATATGTATAAAGTAAAAAAGTAAAGTGACAGCATATTCACTAAGACCCGAGACATGTAGCAGAATTTCTTTAAAATTAGACAAATGCAGGTTTCCTCACGATGTTTTCCTTCACCGCTCAGTACCAGACGAATTATAAACACAAATTAAGCACATATAAATTCAGTGGTATTTGAACCCGTTATCATCGATTAAGATACACGCGATCTACATATATGAGTCATCTCGGGCTTATTTCATGAATGAGATAAATTAAAGTAAATTAAATTTTAAGTGTTAAAAACAATACCATAAACACATTCACCACTCCACTTTTTAATACCATGTCGAATACAATATTCACGTCCGAGAAGACGGAACCGAGTCACTCATACTCTTTCTCTAATGAAGCGAGTCGTCGAGAGTCATAATGGTTTCCTCGGGCCTTTGTGAAGCTAACTTCGCGGCTCTTGCGACTAACTAGAAGTGACGTTGAGTGTGTGCTAGCCGCAAGCGAGGCAGTTTATACGGATTTTCTTAAGCGCCTATTCTTATTCGTATAGATAACTTTCTAGAAATATAATGCTATGTATAATATGAACAGATTTATTTATTAGATTAAATATATACATAATATACATAATCAAAATATATGTGTATAATATAAAATAAAACGATCTGCTTAGGTAAAATGTATTTCAATGCGTAGTATGTTAAATAAATGGATTTTATCAGACACAGATTTTCTCGAGACATCACGCTAGGTATATTTAGATTCACGTAATCTAGCCACTGTACCATCTTGGTTCTTCACGAGTTACATACAAACATACAAAGGCCTAGTATTTTGCTAACTAAATTATAAAGATTTACTTCGCAACGTAACCAACCGTCAACACCCATTGGAGTATATTAAACAAAACCCAGTTTATTTATCCTTCCTTAAATAAACGGAGCCCATAGTTCTTGACGACTTCTTCAGTCTCATTCCGTCATGCAAAGATACGTTCCTGATTAAACACGCCCGCTATTTGTATAAGACGTAATTAAAGATGCGACGGCGTTTACGCGTCTCAAAAGAAGCTCCATTTATTAATTTGTCATCCAATATTTGCTTCTAATAAATTTACGTGAAGACTTATTAGACGTTCTTTGAGATATCAAATATTTTGCTATTCTAAAATAATTTCATTAATATTCCATATACTATGAACTTGTGCAAATAATAAATATAAACGAATATTTATTTAAATATGTTTAATATGTTACGTATTGTTTTTAAAAATAGAATACGTTTTTTGTTTATCATCCGTTCCAATTTATAAAAACAAATAAATATTGGACAACATCACATACATTACTCTGATCCCAATGTAAGTAGCTAAAGCACTTGTGTTATGAAAATCAGAAGTAAAGACGGTACCACAAACACCCAGACCCAAGACAACATAGAAAACTAAAGAAATTTTTCTACATCAACTTGGCCGGGAATCGAATCCGAGACCTTGGAGTGGCGTACCCATGAAAACTTAGTTGTAACTTAAATTATTTGTAATTGAACTTATAGTTATTTGCATATTGTTGTCATAAATAGCATGTATGGTCTTAAAGAGTGGTTACCTTGCAAAGATTCAGCCTGTGTCATAAAAGATGTTGCTACCTATTAAGGCTAGTAATATTTCGTGTCATTGTCTATCCTGTAATTAATTTCCTGTATAGTCGGCACTAGCCAATGGACAGTCTCAAGTACTAACTTGAGACTGTCCATGGCCGAAATTCGGTCAAGATGGATTTAAATTGATACATAACATGCTAGCATTCGGAAATGTATTCGGTGCATATTCTGCTAAATATATTTAAATTCATTTTGATAGCCAATTGTTAAATTCCAAAGATAACATATCCTCGAACATAAACACTTTCAGAGACCGGGACATTTTCATAGTGATTTTTCAAGTCTCGTGTTACGAACACCAACTATTTACATAAACTTTGTACCACAATTTCACGAATATAATTACTGAAGCGTCACCTGCGAACGAGGCTTCTGTATGCAAAGTGCCGCTGAAAATTTCTGCACCTTATTATAAGAAAGTAAAAGCGTTTGACGCATCACAACGGGGCCGATCGCGAGATATCGCTTCATCTGATAATGCGCCCTTCCAATTTCCGCGTTCATATATATGAGTTCGAATAATATTTAGGGTGAAAATATTGGGCATAACTAATTTATTCGCTCTTTCTCGGGCAGAGGATGCGAAAATGAAGGTGCGTGCACAATATATTTTAATAACGCACTCTCCGGAGAGTCGTCCTGTGATACGGATAACGAAGTTGAAAACGCGAATTTTACTTTTACGCAGATGGTTGCCTCTCTAATTTAAGAGGAAAAATTTCGACGTCGTAAATTTGCGTTAACGCGAATGCGTTGATTAGGTTTAGGAAAATATTACCTTTCATTGTAAGATTCAAACATCGATTGTGTAAAATAAATAGTTTAATACTTTATGGTAGAAAAATAAAATTTAAGGATTATTTTTTGTTTCAAAAATGCATTCACATATTAATTTAAAAACTACAAAAAAAATCGATCTTAAAAATTTTAGTGATGATTCATTACATTTTTTAAGTTGAAATTATTTTTTTTTTAATTTTTAACTGGTGTCTATAAGTTTAAGAGATATGCATTTAATGAGGTAGGACTCATCTTTTCCTGTAATGGTTTCATTTAAAACGGAAACTTGACAGGCCCGACGCTCTGTCTCCGGCTATGGCTCCGTATCAGCACGCAGGTCGCGGCGACGCCCGCAGATTGGATCGAGTTAATTTCGCTCCACAAACAAATTGACAAAGTTTAGAGCGGGGCATATTTCTTCGCGGGCACCCGCCACCCCGTTCCCCTCGGAGATTCCCGCATAGCGGAAATTAAATTTCACATCCGAACAAGAGCGGGAACACTTGCCGACGAACACGTGTCGCCCGCCACGCTGCGGTGACGAGCTGCGGCTGACACTGACTCGCGACAAGAATAAAGATTGATTAGGAGTCCCAAATGTTGATATAAGAGAATCATTCGTCTTCACGACATAACGATAACATAAATGTTAGTTTACGGATTTGCTAAACTAATCCGTGCTATTAAAATAGCAATTAAAAGCCCATTTACGGCGATGGCCCGAGACAGACCTGGGGTCACCTCGAGAAGGACGCACGAATTGGCCATTAGCGGGCGCTTCGGACCTTGTTTACATCGCCTTTGCCCTAATGACGACCTTTGCTCTGCTTCCCTTCGTTAAGGCAAGCGAAAACCTCACACTAAAAGGCGCGGGTCCCCGGACTGGACCCATAGAGGCGTGAGATACAAAGCCTCGTAACAGTGGAGTGTGATAAGGACAAAAGCTGATAGCTTTCGGATTAATGCCCATGTACAGAGCCGTTAAAAGGCTAGCCAGCTGAGTCGGTGTTGCAGGGTTAACAAGGTTATTACGGGATGATCCCGAGTAACCGCCGCCGTAAAAGTGTTAATTATGTTTTAGAAAATGGGTCTACTTTCGATCAGTATATACATATATTACTACTCTGTGTAACGTTATCACTGAATCTCATGAAATGGAGTCTATAAAGTGGCAGGACATAGAGAATCTTAATCTAATGATAATTTATACAACAGGACTCATGTTGCGATTTTTGTCTTCTTTGTGGCAACAATTTTATTGTAAATTCACGGAATCGAGATAGTTTGAATAATGTTGTAAAAATAAAATTTAATTGATATAAATTATGATTCATCAAACTTTTCAAAATTGATGTAATTTGATAGAAATGCAAAAAGTAGATTTTCGATTCTATGAGTCGCGCGCTTTTAAATTTTCCATTTTTATAGAACATATACGTATTATCAGTCTGATATCTAATGGATTCTATCACTTTGAGTTTTGAACGATTCTTTATGAATTATATAAAAAATTACAAGTAAATATTTAATTGTTGCATTACTGTGTGTATCTAATATGGTAATCAACAGCAATTATATTTGTAAGAGAAATGTAAATATCTTATACTCTATTCCATCGTTCTGTTAATTTAAAAGATCTAACTCATCAACATGACCATAAATTACATTTAATCCAACATAATAATAATAATGAATACAGCAAATTTATACATTAAGCCTTAAGAAGTTTCGGAAGTTAACTTCGATAGCAAAATTTTTATTGGAACAAAAATTGATCGTAATGATCGATGTATTCGTATTTCATTGTTTTTTTAATCAAAAGTAAATTATAATATATTTTATTTTACTAATTATTTATTTAAATATATATAAAAAGTCAATGTCTAAGTGAGTCTGATTTATAAGATTAATAAAAAATCAAAAATTTAATGCTATTATATAAGTGACCTCGAAAAGTAAAAACGTTTATATCGAATTAGGTTTGAAAACATTTCCTCTAAATTCCTTTTTTTAACAGATATAAACTCTTTGAAAACCATCAATACGTCAACTAAGATCTTATATAATATTTTGTGCCCGTTAAGTAATTAAACAATTTAAAAAATACAATTTTCCAATTAAATACAAAAGTTATATACTACTAAATTATAAAGCCATTAAGTATAAGGTTGCTTTTTAAGACACTTGTTGAATAGAACATACTTAGATGGTCAATAAGAACTGAGATGGGCGTAATATTTTTTTTATAAAATGAACGCGAAGCAATTAATTATATTTCGTAATAGTTTCGTACATAACTACTTTCTAGATTAATAAATTAACGCGCACCGCGTTTATAGTGTAACTATAAATCCGAGCATTAGGTGAAAGCCTTCATTACTTAAGTCCGTAAAACCCTTATCCCATAACGTTAATAACACAATTACTATAAATCTATCATCACTGAGCAAACACGGTCCGAATCTCAGCCTAAGCTAATACATTTTGTCCACACCCGTATTCATACTTAACGACTAGGGAGTTGTATTTGCTAAACACACACACGGCGCCCGCACGAGCCTAATATAACCTGGAAGATGGCCGGGTCGAGCCCTCGGGTCCTTCCCAACCCGAGAGGACAGTAATTACGGTAGGCAAATTAAGCAGTAAGGGGCCAAGCAGCCCCACTATGTCCATCTTTGTACGCGCTTCGTTCGCCGGTTTATTTTAGGTTATTTCTCGTCTTATTACAATGTAGTTCGCCTCCCCTGCGGCGCGCTCACCTCCGAAACTGATTTGGGCCCCGGCATCAGAGTTTCATTACGGTCTGTCGAAAACAATCCACTCTAAATATCTATTCTTGGGCGCGCGCACTCCGGAATTACATTAGTCTGAGGTGGCGAAGGCTCGACTCAATTTGTTTGCTCGTAATAACGCTACGCTATCAGGTTGGTTATAACAAATGAGCTATTGTGAAAGCGAATCGGAGGAAAACCGTTTTACGCTGTCTGCTCTTTATAGCGGCCGTGAAACTACAAAGCACATGCATATATCAATTTGTACATATCATTTATTATTGCCTTAAAATTTATACAAAACGACTACAATATTCTTGAAAGGTTGTCCATATCGTATATTGTACGTATTGTAAAATTATTTATTCATTTTTTAAATATATTTTTATGCTTAAATGTATAGGTGTATGTTTAAACATAAAACACAATAATTAATCTGTATCGAATAATCAAAATATATCTAAGCTCCTCAGAACCCTACCCAGCATATCCAATTCTAAACTTTAAAAGGCTGTTCACAATAGAGACGTACACGGCACTCCCGCGAGAGTCGATAGCAAATAATTTGTCCCTTAAAAAAAATCAAGAGATGACCACACTCGAGATGGTCACAAAGCGTCTCGTTAGCGGCCGTACGTGCCGCTTGTCACACACTTCAGCCCATCGGCCCTTCGTAAATAATGAGAGAGGGCAACCCTTGCTTACGAAGCACAAGAAACTATATTGGAGAAGGCAAAATTTAAAAAAATTAAATCGTTCTAATAACAGCTTTTAGCCTTTATTGAAACAATATTATCATTTCACTAGATTCTATAATTATTTCAGTTATAACAAGATATACAATATATAATATATATTCGTTTTTGTTAAAAACACAGTGAAATCTTATTTTTCCAAACTTGTAAAATAAAATAAACAAACTTGAAATATCAATATTTATAGTTTCAATGAATAAAAATCCTAAAAGAACAGCCACATCCAAAATTTCCAACACACACTTCCAAAATTCCCTAATCCCTTGGGAACTAAAACCTACGTGGCATCGACTTGTCGTCGGACGGTTCAGAAGCCTGAATACCTCTTAGATTGCCTCCGACCTCCTAAATATAGCCAGCCTGAAACAAGGAGTTGTATTAGGCGTTTGAAATGGGATTTGCTAAGATGTGCTTCGAAGATATACTGTGCTGACGAAGGGATCTTAATAGAGTTGTGTTGGGGTTATTATATCCAGGATTTATTGCCGATAGAAATGTACAATGGCTCACTAATTGCGGTTCTGCGATACGATTGGTTAGTTCAATTTACGTATGTGCTCTAAAGCTACAATTCGTATTTTGCAGACACAAAGGATATTGGAATACAAATTATTACGAAACATGATACTTCTATTTATATTTCGAATTTATTGTAATTATAACATACGGAGATAATTTTACAAGAAAAATGTATAAATTGTAAATGTTTTCCTCCGGACATAAGTTCTAGTCCTTACTTTCCTACTATTATCTTATTAACCTAATGGATCTCATAACTGTTATAGATTAAGCTCTACGTACTCGTATATAATCATATTAAGTATTCATACTTTGTCATTTCATCATCATCATCATCATTATCAGCCCGCAGTCGTCCACTGCTGAACATAGGCCTCTCCAAATGCACGCCACCGTGGTCTTTCGTCGGCAACTCGCATCCAGCTCGCTTTGTCATTTATATTAAGATAATAGCATGAAATGCGCTTTCAAATCCTTCGAATTGGGAATTAAATTTATTACAAGAACATTAAAAATTTAATCTTGAACAATTCTTTCGAAACCCACGAAAAACGAAAGCCAGTCTAAGCAGCTATTTAAATGAATTAACTGACATTTATGCGTCCGTCGAGACAGGCCGCAGTGTCGCGACACCTGCTAGAATTATACGATCGTTACTTCTTGCTCCACTGCTTTTATACCTAATTTATTTTTTTGGGAAATGAATATAGATTAGGATTATAATTATCTGAAATTTTATGAACAACTGATTTTTATATCGTCTTGAAACCATAAATTCAAATATTATACGATGCCATACTACATATTATAAATGCGGTCATTCATAATGGACATGACGGGCCAAAGCGGAGTTAAGGAGTTACCATTGTTACACTCTCGAAAATCATATAAAACCAGTCCGTCAGCTATTAAGAATTACCCATTAGAGCCCTGTCAAGATCACTCACTCTCACTCTCACTTATGAATCATTTGATCTTTTTTAATCACATAGCAGATAATTTGAAACTTTTAAAACAAAAATACATAAAAATATCACTTTTATTACAGCTAAATAATGAAGATTAGGTAATTGCAAATGGCCACATTTATTCAAACAGATAATGTATTGTATCGGTGTGAATTACTCGCTCGTTACGCGCTCCAGTGCTCGGGGCCGCGCTATCTTCGAAACAGCTCCTCTGTGAATCCGTCAGAGCACGGGAACCGTGGAGCATATGCAAATTATATTCACAAGATCTTATCTCGGGAAATAATATCGGGAAATGTTACAAGAATTGATAAGTAATAGAATATGTTTTTGTTTAAACAAAGTTTTAAAGAAAGACGTCTTGTATGGAACGAAACGGTATATAAAAATATAAGGATAGAAAAAAAAATGTTATCTATTTAGGATTAAACAAAACTCTAAGATAAGTAAATAACTGTGGCCCAACGAGAGAGTGATAACATTCGGTGCCTATGAGCCTCGAAAACGCAATATGTTCAAATGGAATCTTAGCGTTAAGAAGATAAATATAGTACAGATACATTTGCTTTTTCTAAGTTATTTAAGGGTAAAATGAGTTTTCCATAACACGCAAGCTGACCACCGAGCTGAATATAAGGTATACTGCAAACACATCATTTAAAATTTGTATTGAGCAATGTTTTATTTATTAATAATTTTATAACATGTGATTTAAATTTATTAGTTGGCATATTTTATTAATTAAAAACGATTAGCTTATATTTTTTAGTTAGCGATACACCCTTATTGAAATATCGTAACTCACAGATTTCTTCCAAAATATAATCAGAAAGGATTTCTACTAATACGCCATTTTGCAACTTAGTGTATATAGATATATTTTTCATTTTTTTAAATTCGTTATACCCGTTAATACGTGCGCATCAAACATTGCAAATGTATTTTAAACCAATTCCACACAATCGATTAAACTTTTCATTTTAATAAACGGATTGAATAAAAGCCTGTGTTAATTCTTTTATTATATATTTCTTGCGTGTATTAATAAGTTATCGTCGTTTAATATTTTTTGCAAAGGTATCTCGATGGTTGTCTTGTTCGCGTCCGGCGCCGAGCCGTTTGTCTCCGGCGCACCTCCGCGCGTCCGATTTATGGCACAGTTTTGTGAACTCTTAACCGTTACGTGATCTGCTTCCGAAACCAATTTATGCTATCCATGGGAAAAGTTACCGCCTATTCTTTACGACTCATCTTAATGCGTACCAGACTCCAATTGTTTCTATTGATTTTAAATTGGTTTTGCTGGTGCCTACATTAAAGATTCGAAGATTCCTTTAACTCAAAAAAGTTACTTCATCTCTACGTGGTTTATTAAGTGTCTTAATTCTTTTTATTTTAAATCTACATTAAATTTCTGTTAAAAAAATCAACTCTATTCTTTAAATAATGAATAGGTAGCTATGGAGATGAAATGCAACACTCGTGCAACTTACATAACCTCAAATATTTGACATTTCAAAATTAAACCTTTTGAAATGTCAAATATTATTAAAAGTCAGAGACTGGAGCGAATTGAGTGGAAATCAGTTGACCCAAGTATTCAAACGGTGCCCCTTTGTCCTAACAAAATAAATCCCAAATAATTAGCGTAGGATTTCAACAAATTGACCGATGCGTAGTCGGTATTGTACAAATTGTTGATTTGTCTGTCTGTCCTAGCTCGCCCCCTACATAAATATATTCACTGATTAATCTTTTCAATATTATACGAACATGCGCCGAATATTAGAATACAAGCGTTCAGAAATAAGGGAAATCTTTATTCTATGCCTTCGTGTCTAGGAAAAAAAATGTATAATAATTTTAGTATATCGTGTCTATAATTTAGTTAAAAATATACTCGATATGTGTATTTTTTGTTTTATTTGAACACATTTCATTGGTTAGAAGAAAACCAATTAGTACGATAGCAATATTTTTAAAATTATCTTAGAGTATTATAAAAGAATCCATGACACATACTAAACTTATAGATATTAAACAAAAACTCAATTTTCCAAAAAAGGTTCCAGATATACTTAAATAATAATTATGCCATATTACGTAACTACGTATATTAATATGCGTTTTCAAATTTCGTATCGAACTACCGGCTGTACTCGAAATAGCCACCCCGGTCACCCGATGGGCATTTAGCATTATTATTTATTGACTCCCCGATTCACTTTTCATATCGCCCCTCTGAGTCCCCACGAGGCAAACAGATCGGAAGAAGTAATTATTAAGAATACTGCAAATAGACCGCCTCCGGGAACTTTATTAGACATTTTACGTAACGTGCTGTTTGTTAAATACTTCAAAGTTATTTAAACCTTTTATATGAGATAAAACTGTATTTAACATATAAATAATTCTATTATTGATTTTCACAAAAATATTAATGTTCCATTTTATTCCTTTTAACGAATATAATAAGGTCACTAAAATAGGGTAAGTGCATATATAAACAAAGTTAATACCAATGGATTTTTGAGAATCAAAATATCCATGACTAAAGTATTATCTGGTATATCTTTAGCTACGTATAGAACTGTTATTCGAACATTCACATTCGATTCAAACATTGAATATCGGAGGATTGGTAGTTTTGTTATTTCGCACGGCAGATCCTTTTGTTGCTTGGATTCGCGTTAAATGGGAGGGAAGTTAGTATAGGGAGGTGCGTTCAATCGGCCGAATGGAGCAATCTTCGCTTCCTAATACTATGCATGGTATCTATTATTGTCTGACACGTGAATAAGTATTGATAGCCTCTGGTATTGCTTCAACTTTGTCTCAACGGAAAAAGCAGGACAGGTCAAGTTATACTGGCATTGGCAATGCGAGGCTCGTCCACCCTTAGCCAGTTGCGTATAAATCAGAATCTAATACGGTGCGACAAGACAGCTAGTTTTTTCCGTCTTATTGAACCTTTTTCCGATCGAGGATTGTTATACCAGATTTTTTATGCCAGGTTTTTGTTATTCTAAATTTTGGATACGATAACGTGTTATTTCATACATAATGATATATATTATTACAGGTATTATAAATAGAAAATCACGACATATATAAATACATAATTACAAAATAAAATCCTAAAGACAAAGAATATTTAAACTTATCTTTGTGAATAATTCGTTTACTTTTTTAATGTACAGGAACGGAAATTTATCGTTATAAATCGTAACATTTTGAGTACATTTGTATCCTATAATTTGGAACTCTTATAAAACAAATAGACACACGCGTACATTTCACATTTTTAATTCCGTTTGTCAACTAAATAAAGGTATTAATGTATCATCTGCACACTCATTCGAAATACTAACTAAATAGCTAAGGTATTATAGCAATCGATCGCCAATAGTTCGAAATTTGCAAACATTGAAAGATAGATCGTCAAACACCAGAATCACTTGTCTGCGGCGAGCTTGGGAATTAATTCCATTGAGCACAAAAGCTTTGTAATGAGACAAGGGGCTCTTTATGCCTAATATTTGTACAGCATACGAACATCGACGTTTTTAGAGAGATTTTCACGTAACAATTTCTGATGTTATTAATTTACATATTAAGGTTTTAATTCATTATTATAATATTATCTTTATTTATTCTTATATCAAAATAAATAAACATTCAAGTATTTATTTACTTGACTCTTTATGGAAATCACATTACACAAGGTAAATATACGCCGAAAAACAAAAAAAATATGTGCAGTACAAAAGACGGTATCATCGCATTTAAAAATATCTAAACATTTATTTTATTATTTATTATTTATTATTTATTATATATTATATTATATTTAAATAAAAATTTTTAGATTCGATGAGTCTGGGCATGCCCATTTCTAAAAGTAAATATATGAATTGTAATTTTATTTAACTAACATGGCTGTATTTTTAGATGTTGAAAAAGAGTAACTACTGAGTTTCTTAACGGTTCTTCTCGGTAGAATCTACATTCCGAACCGGTGGTAGCTTTACTTTAAATAGTTTGTTAAATGACGATTCAAAAGTGCTTGTAAAAGCCTACTTGAATAAAGTATATTTTGATTTGATTTGATTTGACTGTTATGTTAATTATGTTGAGGTAGAGAAGCAAAAAGGACATCAAGGTTTACAGAAACATTTACTTTATTTAAATAGGCCTTTACAAGCATATTTGAATCGTCATTGTCTATATATATATAAGCGAAATACCGCTGACTGACTTTTCACGAGACTCCGAAGAATTTGTAGAATTTTATAATATTTACGAAGTTAGGACGGACGACTAGTAGAAGATAAAATTAAACATAAAACATTTGACTGGCAAACTGCAAAAAAAAAACAGAATTAATTGTGTAATATTCGATATTTTAATATAAAAAAAAAATGTTTTATTTTCTATAAATACCACCGCAATTACATTAACCCAACTTGAAGCACTCTAGCGTTTAGTCCCCGGATATGAGTTTGAGTTTACTGCCGTCCTCTCTTTGCAAGCACTAGCGTGATAATACATGCTTTGCGAATAAAATTTTACTAAAGTCGACACTATTACATTTTTATAAAACATGTTAAATAAAAAAGGAATGTGGACGATATCTCGGATACAATAGAGCTTAAATTTTATTGTATCTGTGATAGTTTTAGCGAGTCGAACTAATTTTTCACTTCAAATGATGATATAGATTTAAAAGGTATCCTGAATACCTTATTATGTTATATGTCTGTCAGCGTCGTTAGTCCTATAGCTAGCTTATAAGGACACAAATGGAAAAATATTGGGGTTTCCAATACTCAAATTCTTCGTCTGAAAGTTTGCATACTCCCTTTCAAAAGGTCATAAGGCAGTTGGTTCTGCACGTGAACTCTTTCCGATCTTATCAGGATATAAGGGGATAGAGAGCGCAATTGTGTTTGCGCAAATACTCGTGCGCTTGTGTTAATATATGTCTAATCTGAAAGACTCCTGCACGTTTACCACCTATGACATAAAAAAAAAAAATACCCGAATACAATGTTTTTTTTTTATGTTCTTCATATTTGTGCATCTTTCATGCGAATCAATTGAACTTATTTTTACATATTTGTTGGTACAAGATTATTTCTGACAAAGTAATACCAGCGTTTCCATATACACCAACTAATAATTGCAAAATATGCCAGACATTACCAGTCTCACAAACGATTTTGTTAATAGCAATACCTGAACATAATTTTGCAGCATTATAATCATACTTATACAAGACATACGCATTATATCAAATGATAGCACATATGTATTTGGTATAATTATTATAAACTTGTTAAAATAAAATGTCGTCAAAACCTAATTCTTCAAATCGCGTCAAACCATAAATTTTGCGCTTTAAAAACAATGTTCTATATACAATACCTATTAGATATAACATATCATACATTTAACGATGAAAATAAAGAAGAATAACCGATTTTTATGAAATATTTTGACTGACAAAAATGATATTAAAGTCCAGATTGGAATACTTAACAAATCCTCGGTCGAGAAACCTCATAAGTGTGACGCATGAGTGAATTTGCATGGACTTTGCTACATGTGGAGGCAGGAATCCTTATTTCATGCTCCATGGCACATCTTATCGCCCGAGGTCTCTGAGAGTTCTAATTATAATTACTAATGCTCGTGCGCTCAAAGTTGTTGTTTTTGGTCTTTGAGGGCTGTTAAGTGGTTATTTTATTTAAGTATTTTCATTTATGCTTTAGATACTAGAATTTTAACTTATGATTATAATTTTTACTTGGTGGTAGGTCTTTGGATATGGGTAGATACCGCCCGCTCATCAGATCTACCGCCAAACTGCAATACTTAATATTGTTGTGTTCTGGTTTGAAGGGTGAGTGAGCCAGTGTAACTACAGGCACAAGGGACAGCACATCGTAGCTCCCAAGGTTTATGGTGCATTGGTGTGATATAAGGAATAGTTATTATTTCTTACAGCGCCAATCTCTATGGTCGGTGGTGACAACTTACCATCAGGTGGTCCATTTGCCAATCCGCCTACCTTACCTTACTTACATAAAAAATATATATTTAAGAATAAATAATGAGGCACAATCTAATATTATAATAAAATTAGTATCGTGCCAAGTGACCGACCATTTTTAATAGTACATCTTAAAGTATGACCGGCGGTTTCGGTTAGGTTTTGGGTATAAAAAAGTCTATGTCCTACTTGAGGTTCAAGCTTGCTTCATATCAAACTTCATTAAACTCGATTCGGTGGTGTGGCCGTGAAATCGTTACAGACAGCCAGACATTCAGAGTTACTTTCGTATTTATAATATCGGTATAGGCAGATAAAATATCAACTTTGTAACAATTAATTTGTTTGTTGACCAATTTCATAGAAGATAATAATAAATTTTCATTAAATAAGACGCCAACAATATTCTCTCGGACTCGACATCATTTGTTATATCTCGATAATTTGTATCATTACTTCAATCCTAATGACAATGAATTTTAAACCTTATACAGGAGGCTCTTAAATTAATTGCGAGGCCTGATATAATGGAATTAACTTAATCGAATAGTTGTTTACACCGTGTCACTGGGAGCAATTAAAATTGTTTCGGGAGATAATAAATCATTCTAGAAGTGAAACATCACGCTGGTGGGTGCACACCTAGCTTGCAATAAATTTTCCAATTACTGCGAGAATTCCGATGGCAAAGCATTACGGGGAAATAAAATTTAATTACTTGTACTTTGAAGGTACGTTCGGCGCGATTTTTAAGGTGTTACTTTTCTATGGATATATTTGTTATTTAACTGCATTATTTTAGTCACTTGATTATTAGGCTGCATATTGAAAGATTTTGGGCTTTTCGACTTCATATATTATTTTTAAATCGACCGCTGTAGAAATTCTTAACAATACATGACGAGTTTAATCCCTTGTTTTAAATAAAACTAACAAATCAAATCCTCTTATTTTTTTAACATAATTTCGAAGATGTATCTCGATATTTTAAAAGTTACGTTAATCTCTTAAAAAGGATGCAATGAAAGTATCTAGTAAATTTCATTAACGTCGACTGAACCCAAACTTGATTTATTCTTCGGCGAGGCAATTTAATGATAAATATACAATATCGTAGCGAAGATAATTTGTTCAGCAGACAGCCGCAGCTTGAAAGGAGCAAATTAAGTCACAATTACCAATATTTTAGCGTCTTTATCCGCAATCGCGTGTTTTCCGTCTTATTCTTCGTTATAGTTTATTGTCTGCTAATCACGTGGACGTTTGTAATGAGCTTTATTTTAATTCGAATAAAAGTTAATAGAAGTAAAAGAAATATATTTATAGATTCATATATTATCGTATTTCTTTTTTGGTTTTTCTTATTATATAAATGATTAGATTTCCCAATGGAAAGGACCTAGAGATCTTAAGTTGAAATCCAGGAAAGTATAAAAAATTTAGCATGGTGCGTTAACATCTTATTATTAATTCAGTCGTGTATCGGATGATTCTATACGTTAAGCCACAGCGCCATAGAGGACTGTTTTTTAAGTTTTTTTTTTCAGAAGCGTCCTTTTCCTAACACTTGGACGTGATGTCACTGTAAAAATTAATAAATGAAATAGGAAAGCTACCGTCGTTTCTCATCTTCCATTTACATATCACGAAGTCATAAGGCGTATTGTTAAATTTCTCATTGACTTGTGTCACATTGTGTACACACATCCGCACTTAACGGGTGTTAATTTGACGATGACTGTCGCGCCGCAATCCGTCATCGCCTCAGGCTCACGACACGTCTTTATGACGGCTAAGGGCACGTTCACAGTTAATAGCAAATGATGATATGTATTAAAATTATGACATAATAAATTACTACTGTTAATTGTCGTCCTATAAAGCTATCATTTTCTTATATTTTTATCATTATAACATTATGTTAATAGTTGTAAAAAAATATTTGCAAATTATTATATTTGCTAACATATTTTGATTGTTACTTATGAAACTCAATACAGTTATCATTTAAATAAAACAATATAAAACCAAGATATATTAATCGTGTACCTTACTTTCGAATGTTAAAGAAATAATAATAAAAAACGTCTCCCACTCATCAAATTTAACTTTGACAGATAATATGGCATTGTATACACGCCCTAATTACATGATGAACCAAAGGGTAGAGCGATTGTGTACATGACTAGGTATTTTTGAACCCCCGCTTCCGAGTAGGAAAGTTAAGCATTGTTCTACACTGTGGAATATTAAAACTTAATGAACGAGTGGAATTTCGAGGATTTCAATGAAAATAGAACATGAGTAAATTCATATTAGTATGTATTCGTACAAGTTGCAATATTTATTTTCCGTTATTGTTTTTTTAATATATCTATTACTACCATCTCAAAAACTTCATTCTCATAAAAATTCAATCATCTGAAACTTAATTTTTTAATATAATTTAAAATTTCTCGATTCAGTAGATTCTTAATAAAATTAGCCAACAACTACTAAATAGCTTACTTGGCTATTTAATATATGTACTTAAAAAAAATTATCTATGCGTATTGGCAATGACACCTTAACAATTAAATTGACTATCACTGTAAACACTTAACGAAGTTCGAAGCATATACATGAGTCGGCACCCGACACGCGTTCGAAACAAAGGTTGCCCGCGATAATTGGATGTGGCCGATCTGAATGCACGCTAGACGAGACTTAATTGAGGTTTTAGAGTTGGGCTAATTCGCCCACCTCCGATCGTCCCTCGTAAGACTTCGTCTGGATCGGCATATAAGGCCTGCTGGGGTTAAGTGAGGTGTCTTGCTTTACCATTTCACAGTGGAAGTATTTATATAATCCTGAATGTATAAACAATTGTAACTTTGGGAATAATTAAAAAAACGCGTACCGCGTAAATTTCTTCAAGACGCGAATACAAATCAAAATCTTTAGTTATATAATAACGAACTAACATACAAAAAATCTATAGTCAATTGCAAAACCTACACAACACAAATATTATGATTAAAAGTATTCTTTAAAAAAAATTGAAATTAAAATTTTATCACGTTTTCTTTTGTTAAAACTTATGAGTACCTACATTTCCCAACAAAAGAGTTCCTAACCATGGGTAATCAGGGAACAGAGGTTATGATATAATACTCAAGTAAAGTAATTTAATTCAGTCTTTACAAATATTTCTCCTAAGCAAATCGTACCTGCGACTAGTAATCGTACGTCAATAATCATATGTCAGATATAATTGTTAACAGATTCTTAGAGAATATATATTTGTTTAAATAAATCCTTATGACTACTTTCTCGCTAGTGCACAGACAAACTTATAACAAAAAATATTAAAAAAAACTGTTATTATATAGAAATGTATAAACTGTTATTAAATTAATTGAATTTAAAATAAATAATTAAATAATATTCATATAAATAGTTCAAAATTAGTGGAAACAGTTCCCGAAAAATAGAACACAAAGCCGATATCAATTCGGATTCCGCCCACGTATGGTGTAACAAAAAGTAACAACTAAATATTTTGGAGACCGGCCGATAGAGGTCGGGTGCGGGTAGCAAAAAGTAGGGCTGCCTGGGGGCCGACACCCGCGCAGATATGATAATCCCAAGTATGTAAAATAGTGAAATTTAGGACCTCTCCATGTGAAGAATTGTGCTTGTTCGGTAGGCAAATTATTCTAATGCGGCCCTTTTATTCGAGACACACTCCGCGCACGGGTCGCAACTCCTCGAACACTCATTTGTATTTCAATAAAACACCACTAACCCTATCTAAACAGTGCCTTCTACTCCTATATCGGATGGACCTCGTTAAAGAAGCCCGAGGCGATGCTTATACGGTGTTCTTATGTACGTCCGTTAATCGCTACTCCATAGATTATTCCATTTACACAAATCCTTTACAAATAAAACCATATACCTAAATAGAAATCATTATTCGAAAATTATTATATGGTTCTAAGTTGAATGGTTTTATTTGACTATTATCATAGTATTTTCGTTTCAATTACAACCTCGAATCGATCATCCATTAATCAATGCTCATTGAATCAATTTGAATATATTGAGCTGAGTAAGCATTACTCTTACACTGATGTATCTCATACAAAAAACATTATCTGTCTTGTTTACAATAACGTGTCTCCCCTGGCACGGCACCATGAGGTATCCGATTCAAAAGTGAAAATAACGGTGACATATCGGTCCGGTAGAATCCGGTGAGTCCGGTGTATATCGTCTCGCTTGTCCGATTTGCATAGCATCGAAAAGTTTACACAATCACATTTTCCTCATCAGCCTGCGGGGAGCATAATTCTTCCTTCCATCTGCCGTCTTCCTGTATCTACCCTTGCGAAAACCTCTTTTTGCCGGGGTTCGGCCGGCGGCACTGTTCGCGATACATAAATTTCCACGATCGGTCATCCCTTAAAAACAAGTTTAGCTCTTTATCCAGCGGAGAGTAAGTTAAAGAATGGCTCGCCCGTACGTTACCCTCCGATTCGTTACGTATTCAAATTATTTCGCCATTCCGTTTTTGCGTCTATTTGTGTTGGATTGTATGCGTATAGATTCTGTACGCTTTTGTGTTATCGTTGATTAATTAGAACTATAGAAGTATTTAAATACCTAATCAGAAGACCGATCACTGAACAGATAAAAAAACATAAATTATAAAGTTTAATTATAATCTATTCTCATCACATAGCAAGTCATGCCTACGTCGGCTGTTGGAAGTGAAGCCTATGCCTAATTAATTGGATGCATCACGTGGCCAAGGCGGACCCCTTGAGCGTCAGACAGGTCACCCCCGGAGAAGTTCGACTTGCGATCCTCACGTGATCCGCACTGGATAATTAAATAATAAGGCTTTAAGCTGTCCCCTTTGTTTAGCACTAGGTTCTACATTTGTAACGTAAATACGGTATTGTATTAATATTATACTTTATTTCTATGTATAAATATAAACCAATAGATTATGATGACGTCGCTCATGCAAACTTTTTTCTAAACAAGTAAAATAGGTGCATATTTTTCGTGTTTCGTATTCAATAATGCTTCCTTACAAACTTCCATCTGGATTAAACATTTAACATCTGGATTCGAATTTTATCGATTTTTATGTAATTATTTAATACCAACTATTTTACATATCGTCACCATTTTTATTATATAAAATAATCCAGCACAACTCGCACCACCTTTAATCATGTACGATGATGTCACTAACTCAAAACATTGCAGGTGACGTCTCGTATCACGTGATATACCGTAGTAATTGTCACATCGCATTAGGTGACTAGATTAAATATAACAATACTCAATTTTATATGCACGTACATGCACCATTCGTTTCATATCATTCAAGCATGCAAACGAAAACTTCAGCAAGAGCGAAAGATAAAGCCTGACCATATGTATGCGACGCACGTCCACTCTTTACAAATTCAAAACTGTTGAGCCATTCACATAGCGGATAAGTTTCACTCGACTGAATGCAGTGATAAGTCGCCACAACTCTACAATGAGGGAATCGTGAGTTGATTTCGCATTATGTAACAATCTCTGCTCTACTTCAGAATTCGCTATCTGTATACGGGCGTAGCTCGACTTGCTCTAAGCTCAGTCTGTAATCTAGATACCGAATTCCGTCCAAGCGGATTCTAATTCAAAGCATTTACTTGAAACTTGCTCGCTAATCTCTGCATATATCTATTTGAATCACTAACTAAATAAATACTTACCAATTAAATCTAAATTTACATCCAAGCTTACGTCATGTTTTACGAGTTACGAGCCTTGCGTTCCGTTTTACGTTTCTGCTGTACGTAGCTGTTTTAGAGTACACCTTGGCTCTTTCTCGGACTAGTGCACTGTCCCTCAAAATGTATTAATGCTTAACATTTAAAAGCTATGATAATAAGGTAAAATAATAAATATGAAAATGTAAATTAAGTCTTAATATTAACAGTAAGAAAATCGTTTACATTTCGAAAGTTATAAAGATTTATGAGAAACTACTGAATCGTAAACTAAATTATATTTAATGGCAGTACTTATAATAATAACAATATCCGAAGATATGTCGCCAATAGCA
Source organism: Vanessa tameamea (assembly GCF_037043105.1). NCBI lineage: Eukaryota > Metazoa > Arthropoda > Insecta > Lepidoptera > Nymphalidae > Vanessa > Vanessa tameamea. The sequence goes on from NC_087316.1 coordinate 9,935,399, forward strand.
TTAGCAGAATAAAAACTCGAAGAGCACGTAGCGTAACAGAAGATGTTCGATTCCATCACCAAACGTATCTGGTCCCAAAAAATTTAACATTAGAATTAAAGCTATCAATGCGAAATTAGTTCTTTTTGCAACGAACTGAAGATTTATTTTTGCGTACGCTGTTATAATGGGTAGGTTCTTACTTGAAACGTATGGGGGACTCAGCGGAGCATGCCGCTGTGAGTCATGCAGTTATTCAATAAGCCAAGACCGCTTGTCCGGATTTACAACACCGTGAAAGACCGTTAATGCTAGGGTTATAACTGTGACACAAGGATGTAGTAAATATTTCTACGTTTATTTGTGAAACAAGTAAAAATTTCAAAAATAACGTCTATTAATAATGTTCATATTTCAAAATAAAAATAGAAATTAATTTTAAAGTATGTAGTAGAGTATATTGTAATGCAGTTTTTTTTAATATCTGTAGATATTAAAAAAACTGCATTAAATTGTATTTTGTTGAATTGAAAATCCAATGACTTTTAAAATGGTTGCATACCAATGATTGGAAATAAGATGATCACTCTCAGACAATTTCATATGACGAAAATATTTTTTTTATTGTTGTATGAAAACTATAATTATAAAATATGATATAAAAAATCCGCTGAGTTTCTTACGCTGGTTCTGCTCACGTCCGAGATGTTTATTTCGGACCCGATAGAAGATTTTTGATAATTAATAAGCAAGTGTAAAAAAGTATTCTGTATTCAAAAAGGATTTTTGACTTTGTTGTCTGGCAATACCAACAAGATATACAAAAAACATTAAAAAAAGTTTAAAACAACCCAGTAATTAAGTATATATAATTTGCTTCATACATATTTATATAGAAACGCTACAACTGAATAGGCACTCAAATTTTAGTTTCCCGAAGGAGATTACACCATTGTATGGTAAAGCAGGAAGACACGGGGTCTCGTATTTGTTTATTAGTAACAACTCTCATGTTAAACAACTCCCATACCACAAAAAAGAGATGCAAATAGCCAAAGCGAAACTCTATAGCCCGGTTTTACAACGCAATAAAATATTGAAATAAAAATCGTCCGCGAACCAGCAATAAAATAAAATGCTAACAGTTTTTACGGCGCCGACAATATAATGAAATAATCGTAACGGCCGTCGACGTCATATTGAATTGCCCAATAAATCTTCCTCGGGTCATATTGTCCACAGTCCTCTTGGCAACACTTTAATATCGAGAAATATCATTCCGATAATCGAACTTGCGCACACTAGCCGCTCCGTATAAATCATTTCCCCGCACCCGCCCGTCGTTTATTTTTCAAACTTTCCATTCCCAAATAAAGTCCCCGAGCATCGGGCCAGTGCTTCCTCTTTCCGGGGCGGTTTTTACATGATTTGTCGGCTGTCGGCCATTTCCCTTAATACTGTCAATATTTCAAATATTAATTGTTATAAATCACAAAACTTCCGTACTGTTACACTTTTTATATCCGTATAGAATTAAAATTTCATTTTAACATAATTAGATACGTCCTTTGTAACGAGCGAACATTGACCGTTCATAAAATAGTATATCATAAATCGAAAAAATCGACAAGCTCGTCAAGGGAAACGTGTTAAATTATGTAGGTACACTTAACGCGTCATTCTGTACACTACTTTGAAAAAGTTCCGCCCATAAAACATTAACAAGCACTCAAGAAAATTCCCGGTTCTGCCCCGTTCGTTAAGTAGTGTCAGACGGTAGTTTTTCCCACCTCGAAAGAGTCCACTAGAAGCCGAAGGGTCGCTGTCAACGCGATTGACCAGCCGATATCTCCCAAGAGTGTCGCCCTTAGGCCCTTCTCTCGAAATACTCTCCAAGATCATCGCAAATCCTTCAATTAATGACAAACAACGTCGTAGCTATCTTGTGCCCAATTTTCAACGTCGTTCCTGTTTTGTACGGTGACAGTTGGCATGGGTCACGACATTACAATTATGTAATTCCCAGTCCTATCTATAGTACTATATGAAGAAAATCTGTTACAATTTTATTAAAATAAATACTAGTTAATGTAATAATGGTGGTAATCACTTTCCATCAGGTGAGCCTCCTGCTCGTTTGCCCCCTATAAAATAAAAAAAGTTGTCAAATTTAAATTTAAGTACTTTACGACATCAAGTGGAATATAATTGTTTATCCAACAACCCCCGTATATTAACTATATCTTTCACAGGTGGACATTTCAATATATGAGGCTTAATTTTAAATATGTTCATATTATGAGATATATAACAATTCTGAGTATACATTTAACATAATCTTTTAAAGTGACGAAAAAATAAGGTAAACTTTAATTTTGATTTATAATTAAATAAAAAACATTCCCTTATAAATAAAAATGTATATTGAATATAAATAAAATATATTGATATGTCTGAAAAGGTCACTAAACGAAGACACGTTTTAACAGCGAGTCACTCTTTGTTAGGAATATTACTCCACCAAATAGACTGGCAACTTGTACCATACATATGAATATAAAACAACTCACAACACTATCTGATAGGTTAATTATCGCCTCAAAACACGTCGTGGTGCTACAGAGGAATCTTGTCCGATATTTTCATGAGCAGAGATGCGAGCGGCGCTTACTCGCTCGGCGCGTATCGATCGAGGGAGAGGGGCGTGGGGGCAGAAATTTGGGAAAACTTTGAAAGTTTCGCGTCTAATTCAGGCGCACGCACACACCCGTCGAACCAGCTTAACCGCCGCACACAAGCGCAACGTTGCCACGTAATTTGTGTTTTGTTTTGTGCCCGTTCAAATGTCACGTGTCTTCAAGTTGGTACGTGGATGAATACGCTTTCAGAGGATTCTGAAACACGTTCACAGAATTTCATAACATTTTACTGCTGTACAGATTTTAGGTTAATACCAGTTAAACTTCACTGAGGCTCACAGTTACTACCTTAAGTTCCGCACGTAATGTTAATAAAGGGACGAAATCGCAAACAAAAAAATACTAATTTTTAATAAATTAATAACTACAGCATATTTAACAGCGTAACAGGCACAAGGGACATAATAACTTAGTTCCAAAGGCTGGTGGAGATGTAACGGATGATTAAAATTTCGTACAGCGCCCATGTCTACGGGCGATGGTGACAATTTACCATCAGGTGGCCCTTTTGCCCGTCCCTATAAATATTAAAAAAAAAAAAAAACAGCAAACGGTCATTATTTCCAATTTAAAACATCAAAAAGTCGTATATTCATATAATTTATATAATTTTCAATTTATGATTTTTTAATATATCCGTTAGTAAATTAATTTTGAATGAAGATTATACAAATAAAACATGAAGAAATTATTAGCTCTTAAAGTTTTCTGTTATACTGAATACTGACAATTCACATACGACCTTTTGCTCTAACGGAAGCGTAATGCGTATACGTCGTCATAAGTTGAACTGTGTTCAAATATTTCACATGTGATCTTTTATGTGTTACAGCTCATGCCTCATCGTTCGATTCTTTGTAGATTAAACATGGGCCATTTTCACTCAAATCATTCACACAATGTACTGAAGATCAAAGCTTGCGTCATTACGCATTGTGGCGTGAGTGCTTTGTAAAAGAAAACAATTAAGAAGATGAGTAGGGCGACCACGGTATTGACGCCATCGAACAATAGACCCGGAGACGGTCACTTCCTGCAGCACGATCAAAGATGCCTTTTCTATGCTCACTGATTGATTAAAGGCAACATTTACTTTTTTGGATTAACAAATTACTTTAAATCATTTTTTTTAAACCTTTGCTTTCTCATATACGTCGTCTAAAACCATTGAAATTATACGAGAAAACGTTTTATCCGCAATTTTTTTTAAAGTCGTTAATTTTGTCTTTTATATTTTAAAATGTTATTTATTGTTAAGCTACTCGTAAACAGGCAACGGCAAATAAAGGAATTCCATTCAAAGCAAGGCTTTTGCGGACAAAAAATTGGGCTGCAAATAAAAACAAAAAAGCTATGAGAACGCAATTAGCGTGATTTAACGGCCATTTAATTACAGTATGATTAATGCGATATTATACAAGCCATTATTATTTGTGGTCACCCTAATAATTTGTTGTGATTATTAAAGTTTTTTTTTTTTTAGGTTACAAAAATATATTTATAATATATATTTTTCACATGTGAAGTCCACAAATAAATGCCTGACTCGTTGATGTAGTGGCAAACTTTTAAGGCGGTAGTGGATTTTGAATCCAGGTGCAAATAAAAATGTTTTTTGTTTCAAGAACTTGCAAGAAATTAGTGCTCAGTAACAGACCAGAGATAGTTGTCGGTGTTAGGAGGTTTGTTGAAGATCTCTCTGATCGCCTCAGATTATCTTGGTAGACGGACGAGGAAACCGGTCACCACCTCCCATATTTACACATTGGCGGTGTAAGAAATGGCGACGTTAGGAATGGTCTGACATCGCCAATGCGTACCAACATTGGGGGCTCTGTTATCTCCCTTGTACCTGCGGTTACACTAGTGCACTCACCCTTCAAACCGGAACGCAACAATACAAAGTATTGCTGTTGGTGGTAGAATATCTGATGAGTATGTGGTACCCAGTCAAACTTGCACAAAATCCAACCATTAAATAAACAATTATAAAAATACACCTGTGCTTGTGCAACGAACAGTGCACTGTAATATCTCTTGCCCAATCGGAAATTTCAATTATCCATTCTATAAATATATTATAAGGAGCTTAAGTAACACCAGACTGATTTAGAAAATCATTTGTGTTTTATAGCCCATTTATTGAGGAAGGCTAGGCTTAATAAATTTAAATATTATGTCAAAAAAACATTAATAAATAGATTATATCTGTTAATACAAGATTAAATTCATGATTTCCAGGCGGGATATATATAAATATTTAATTGTAAATTATTGACGTAAACTCTGTTATTAGAATGATGGATAAGAGTATCTACTTAGTTTCTTGCCGATACTTCTCAATATAATCTACTTTGCGAAACGGTGTTAGCTATAAATTCAATTCAATACTGTTACTGTTCAAAAGTGATTTTATGAGCCTACTTGAATATAGGATATTTTGATTTTGATTGTCATATAATAAAAAGGATGAAGCAGTAACTATTAATAAGATGCATCTATTATTGATTTTTTTTATATTTATGAAATAGGCTTGTATAAGCCGAAATTAACAAAGTAAGACCGCGCGGCACAGCTAGTCTTTAATAAAACACAATGTTAATATATCATATATCTTAATTTGTGAAGTCGTCGCCCCGTGAATCTCTATCGTAATTAACATTCATGCCATTACAGTAATTAAAGTGTTCTCTTTTAGCCAACAAGCTTTTGTAATATCAACGTTACGCTTCGAAATTATTTATTCGTTGTCAGGCGAAACTATAGCGGATTACGTCTGAGCTTAGGATACATTTCATTCAACACATTTCGTATTTTCTTGATCAAATGTGATACAGGTCTTAAATAGATGACAAACTAATTATTTTCTTTTTATTAAACATATTCTATTGAATATAATCTTTGTAATAGAATTAAGAAAAATGTGCAGCTTAGTAATATTAAAGCCGCTTAATGATGTAGTTCGGTGTTCAATTCTGTCCCCATGTTATTTTATAATTACTCATAGCATTAGTTTAACTAGTTAAAAATAGAGATATACCAACAATGCTTTCGAAACAAGCACTGATTTACACAATAAAATATCACCAAAATTGCTAATAACCATTGATGGAAAACAGTAGATACCTAAACTTATATTTCGGCCTAGGCAATGATTCATAAGTGTATTCTCTAATTCCCTCACTCTAATAATTCGATGGGACGGGAAACCCGACTCGCCTGAAAAAGTTGAGGCGCAGAACCAACGGCTTAACGTGCTTTCCAAGATATAAGATTTAAACATCACCAATTTCCAGAGCAATTGCTACTGAGAATTATTCGACAAAATTACCTTTATGGGTCAGACTCTGGATTTGTATCTTTATTACCTACAACTGGTATATTACCATGAGTAACAAAATACAATGAAATCAATATAATTAAATATCTAATAAATTGTATCTGTCAACAAAGTTAGGTAAGCAGGTCGTTGGGGGGAATTTTAAAACTAAGTAAACACACGTAGTGTCGACAATGTACAGTGATATATTTAAGGGTACTTTAAAGAGCGGTAGCAACAAATAAAGCTGTTAGCTGCGAATCGGCAGTCGGGTCACGGCGACACACGGGATCAAGTGCACTAAGAGACCGCTATACAAGGTATTTTGTACTTAAAACACAACATAGCACTGTGTTATTAAATGTGAATTTGCAGTCAATATTTTTTTAGTTACATCGGTTTAATAAATAATCCATTTAAAAGTATATGAAAAAAAAATATCTCAAAATTATTTTGAAAAATACACAAAACGAGAATGTAAAATTTCGACCATTTCGGCCGAGATTTCCAAGACAATTTACAAAATTTATTAATAAAAAATTGTTTATATAAAGATTTAATTATTCGAAAATCTTTATGTATGATTATATATAAAGATTTTCGGTAAAATATATCTTAAGATAAAATCCGATCTCGTGTATAACCATCGACATCTCTTAAGAAAACCGAAGCGAAGTAATAAGAAAAGGTAAGAGTGCCCCATTGAATGATAACTCCGGTCCTTTGTCTCCTGCGTCCGTCTTGACGAATCGAATTAAAAGGCTTATTGTGTCTACGTGACAGCTCAACCCTCGGCCGAGACGCGTTTTTGTTTCAAGCAAACTAAAATATTACGGGCCATTCACTAGATCCCCTAGCGAGGGAGAGATTTGCTACTTGAATTTGTACTCAATTTTTAACAGGGACCGTTAATTAAGAGAGCTGCTCTTTATTGGCAAGCCAAGTCTTAATGCGTTAATTGTCGAAATGCAATCTCGCCAGGCCTTTCAATCATTCGAACGCTCCGTATTTTAATTTTGTATTCATTAATTTTAACGTTACGGAGTGACGATTATTTATTAAATTTTAAAATTGGAATTAATTAAAAGTGCTTTGATTGGTCGAATTTTATTTTTAATAACATTTTTTTTCTCTTTGTTTCAGGCATCATTACGGACTCGCATGCCCTCGCCATCTGATCAAGGTATGGTATTCATTATTTTACTTTTAATTTTAATAAAACAAAAACACGTAGCCTATTCTTTCTTTGAGAACAATTGTATTCAAATATCGTAATATAATGACATATCATTATTTCAAGATGTTTAATTTATAGACGTAAAATGCCACACAACAACAATTAATGTTCAATTACATAATAAATTTTGTAAAAAGGCAAACGCCACTTTCCTTGTTGAACACATCTTAATTATTCATTACATCTCACGACGCGGTTTCTTAGAGACGCCGGCCAAAGAGCTAACCGTAAAAATATATAGATACTAAAACGAACACGCACATTAATGAGGGCCATGCAATATTTATACACAAGCTACCCTAATTGCTAGGGTGGAGAGTGGAAAAAATGGGCAATTTCACGTAATGTAATATGTATATTTAAGGTGAAATTCCCAAAGCCAATGTTGAAATTCGTCGTGATACTTATGCCGCGAAACCACTTCAAACGTCTTTCTGTGGTCGCATCGAAGGTAATGTATCTCCACTTTGATGAAACGTTTTGCTTACTTAATAAACTTGAATAGGTTTTATATTTGAATTATAACTTTAATTTTTAAAATAATAAGTCTCTTATTGAGACACGATTTTTATAATATTTAACAAACATTTGCACAACAATACAAAGTACTTTGTATGTATTTTAATTAAATATTAAATTATATGGGGAAGAGCGTTTGAAAATATGTTTTTGTATTGAATAAAACAATATTGAGTACAGCTTATTATTTTATAAACTTAAGAAAATGATATAATTTACACTTAACAGTTCCAAGGTTAAAGTAGAGCGACTTACCGGTCGTTTGTCGTAAGTAGCCGGGATTTTTATTTTTTCAATATGTTTAGGTGCTCAGCGCTACTCCCCTCGCCGCCACAATTTCCTCTTGACGGAAACCCTCAATCTAATGATACGCCTGTGTTAAAAAACACAAGGAAATTTAATAACGCCAGCCCACAGAATAGGAAAACAAAGAAAATTTAATTTCGACGATTCCCACATGATATCGCTCAGAAGTTCCGCCCTCGCTTACTAAGAAAATTAAAAAAAAAAACGTAAAAAAAATACCCTACACAATAGATTTTCGTTACAATTCTAATATGAAAAATTCTTCAACTCTTTGAAAGCGAAACCAGGAGAAAGTTTGCTTAAAAGTCAACATATCCTTTAAAAATCTGCATATCACGTTACGGGGACGTTTCACCCCAGTAATTATTCGGAACAAAGGTCTAACACGTTTCAAAGGTAAGCAAATTAGTTTTGCACTTAATGATCCGACAAAGAGGTTAAATCTTTTTAAAACGCCGGAACATTTCCTTTCCCGGTAGATTGTGTAAACAGTACGTAAAAAAATATTTGCATTAGCTCACCCCGCATATATGCAAATCTGTCGGCCCGTACGTGGAAAGGCGTTGAAAATTGTATCAAATTGTTCCAACGACACGTAGGCTTTGCCGGCAATTTGTCAAGCGAACAATAATTATTTAAAGCCCCTACCCGCTGTGAATTAGGTATACGTTAGGAAGTGGAATTTTAAAGAGCAGACAAGCATCATATGCGAAATTGTGTTGACTTTTTCTATTCGGAATAAAAATGTCGTAAATATTATTAGATCCGAATTTTACAAAAGACCTTTCGCTTTATTTACAATAACAAACCATAATAAATTAAATTAAAAGCGTGTTTAAATTTGATTGTTTCAGTATTACTCATATGTATATTGATGAAATTATGAATATCATTATTCAAAAAAAAACATTCAATCTGTCAAATAACACTGTTAAGCTAATATAATATAAGCGTATTAACTCGTTGACCTCACAAGTCCACAAACGGCGTATTCCCACGCCTTCCAATAAAAACAAATTGCAAATCGTCAATCGAAAGACCTCGAATTAAGCCAGGCCGACCCGAGCAATGGGCCGTCCCGAAAAATGTTATACGCCACCTGTGGCATGGGTAATCGTATGCGTTGATCTCACTATGAATGCACCGGCTCAGGCTCGTGTCCTCTCATTGACGAAGATATAGAAAATAATAATAGGACTAGCGTTTAGTTTTTAATCAGTTGACAGAACCAATCGTAAGATGAAAACCATTGATTACGTATTTGGATTTACGTAGATTGTCGATTAATAATCGAATTCTCGATTCTAATGTATTGATTGTCGAAACATGAAAAATGTTTTTATAAAAAGCTTTCGTAACAGATACAATATTTAAGTTAACCTTTTTTAAAAGCACGGTTTATGAAATTATAATATACCATTAATATATGTGATTCAATAAGTATATTGACACGTAAGTGACGTTCACACTCATATTATTAATTAGCTTTTAATATCAACTTTATTAGACGAGAGGTGTTGTCAAATTATAAGGTACAGGTATTCAAATCACTTCTAGTAAAATATTTCTAAATCCATGTTTCCAGAGGGAACGCATGCATCCGTTCAGTTCCAAGCCGATAGCTCGAATTTATGCGGCGCCGGCGCTCAGGCAATTATCATTCACGCGATGATTCCACCGGCCGCCGGACGCTCCCAGTCCCGATACACGCGCCCAGTCAATTAACACGCCCATCGTATCCACTCAATTGCCTCTACAGATTTATTGACTGGCTCGCAGAGTCTGACTTTTATTTCATCACGTGAGAAAAAAACAATTTATATCAATAGTCGATGCGATTTTAATATTGTTTTAACATTCCAAATTATGTTACGTCTTTGGAAAATGTTTAAGTATTTTGAAAATGATAACAAATTAAAAGAAAATCAGCATCAAAATACACGTCGCAAATATTCAATAAACTCTATCTTAAATAAAAATCACTAAAGAACATAAAAGTTCCCGTAACATACCTTAAGTGGGCAACAAAAATTTTCCCACGGTTATGAGGTCTTAATAGTGAGTCCTTTATGAAGTCGAGCGGACACAATAACGATAAAGGTGAGCAGAAAATCCGGACAATAAAGTCGACAAAAAAGCTGAGTGAGGGCTAGTGCGGGGAAATAGTTCGTGAAATTTCGAAGGGTCCTGCAGGGTATCGTGTGCGCGGACGGGACACTTTACGACGGTCCTCACAGTAAACCTGCCATTATGTTGGGTTAAAAGATCGTCCTATTCGCAATATAAAGATGCCGAGGCAAGATTTGTAGTCGGTTTATGGATGTAGAAGGGTTGTTGGATGCGGCGGTTATTACGACCATGTCAAGTGGAGAGGTCGGATCATCCAGAAGTCAACATTGCGAATATGATGGAGGACTTTTGAGGGTAGAATAAGAAGCGGAAATGGTAAACTGGATACTGTTCACTTTAACATAGGATTTGCATTGAAGTAACTGATCTTTTTAAGTAGGTACCTCATGCGTTATTCTGAAATGGATTTAATAATTATAAATGAGTATACGTAATTGGTACAAATAAAAACTCTAACAACATGATATGATAAATACGGAGCAATGAAATTAAATCTTTTAAATAGATGAATTTTAATTAAGATTACGAATTAAAAGCACCAAAGCGCAAAATCAAATAGCCGTACATTCATAGTATAAATGGCATTTAGTTTCCAGGTGGAGCTGCGGCTAATTGTACACGGCAATCGTGAGCGGACAGTATAAACAACTCGCTTGAAGGCGTTTACAGGTGTTTGCTAAGAGCCCTCACGTAAACAGCGCCGTTTACACTTCCTTTTGCTTATTCCGTTTCTCCACGTCCCTGTTCTATAGGATATGAAACGAAGTTAGCTTTGTACTTTATAGTTCAATTGTGCAAACTATTGCAAAATACCGAATATTTGTAAATAAAAAACTTCATCATTCCCATGAATGAATTTTAGTTTCATAAATGCAAATACTGTTTAGAGATGAGTATTATAATTATGAATGTTTTTTTTTTATTATTTTTTGTCTAAGAAATATACATACGTTTTATATATCATTTATCTAAGTTCGATTTTACATCTTTTGTTTACTTGAATACAAACTATCTCTAATTCCAAATTTAAAGTCTGGAAGATAAAACCAGTTTGTCCAAATTTAACTAGACTGTGGTCACTACCTCACCCCGACACGTCTCGGTCAATCCTTTACAACCTGCCGTGTGAACTAGCCCTTTGAGCTCGCACCTACCGACCGCAAACGTTTTGTACACAACCGTAAACAGGATGAATTTGCGAAACAAATTGTACAAAATGGAGCGTAAAACGTTCACAGACAGACATACAACTATCATTTAAAGGTTTACACAACGATGATGGGTTAAACTACTTTTATATTATGTACTTTAAATGTAAAGATGTGATATTAATATTTATAGAGCCGAGATGACCCAGTGGTTAGAACCTGTGCATCTTAACCGATGATTGCGGGTTTAAACCAAGCACCAATGAATTTTCATGTGCTTAATTTGTGTTTATAATTCATCTCGTGCTCGGCGGTGAAGGAAAACATCGTGCGGAAACCTGCATATGTCTAATTTCAACGAAATTCTGCCACATGTGAATCCACCAACCCCCATTGGAGCAGCGTGGTGGAATATGCTCCTAACCTTCTCCTCAAAGAGAATTTACAGTTACTGTTCTGTCTGTAATAGTAATGTTTTAAATGTCCATCGCAATGCTTATAGCCAAAGGCTTGGAATCATTGGTTTTATCCTGATCGACATGGCTATTATCGTTGTCCTAGAGAAACCTTTACGTATAATTTAAAAATATTAATATCATAAATTCATTAAAAATATATTAATTTATTATTAACACTATTTAAAATATACAATGAAATATTAAATCAAATGATAATTATAATAACTGACTGACTATTATCATCGTTACAAATGTCCAGTGTAAGTTGAACTCGAACCACGAAAGTTTTAATATAAATACAGAGCTAGCGTGAGTTCAATTATTTCTACGATTAATTAAAAAAAACATGTTAGTCCAATTTGTAATTCTAAATTAATTATTTTCAGAATTTAAATTGTTTACCTGCTTATGTTTTAGAATATATTTTAATTTTGCTCAGTACAAGAGACAAACCTGACTTTCACTAACTACCAAGGAAATATATAGTAACTGTTTATTCATGGGTAAATTTTAATTAAAACTTTTTACTGCCGTAACTTGAAGAACAGATATATAACTTAACCACCATTTTGTATTCCAGTTTTAAGAATGAGTGAGCCAATGTAACTACAGATACAAGGGACATATAATTCTAGTTCCCAAGGTTTGCGCATTGGCGATGTAAGGAGTAATAATAATAATAATAACACTTTATTGTACATACACGAGAAAAAAAAAACTTACATGCAATAACACAATATTAAAAAAAAAAAGAAGAAATGTACAACAGGCGGTCTTATCGCTTAAGAGCGATTTCTTCCAGACAACCAGCATGGAGGAGTTAATGTGAAATTTAGAGAGTTAATGTGAGTATTTAATATTTCCTACAGCTCTAATATCTATGAGCGATAGTGACCACTTACTATCAGTTTTCCCATACTCCCGTCCGCCTACCTATTAAATAAAAGAATAAATAAATGACAAGGCAAGCTAGAGCTAGATTTCTGACGAGTGAATAGGCTAGCTGTTGCTAAGTAACTCGCCCAAAGATAAAATAAATAAAAAATCAAGATTAAGTCAGTGTCGGCCACGTCATTCGAGAAGAAGCGACGATCTGCTGATGTTTGTCACTAACAAACTAATAAAAATATGAAGTAAAAAAGTCACGGGCAACTGTGAGCCCGGGAATGTTATTAAATAAATAAAAATAAAACAACTTGCCCATAGGATGGTATTACAAATACTGACGTTACAACCACGTTGTCAACCTAGATATTTAAGATTTTACGGTTACATACCGTATATATTACATACCGGAACAGAGCAATACAACGAAGATAAGCGGTATTTTACGAAGAACTCAGCAAGTAGGCCCTGGACTAAAACCTACCGAGCTTTTAATATACAATACGACTTGGGAACCTTCAAGAAAAGAGCGTACTCATTCCTTAAAGGCCAGCAACGCAGCTGCAAGCCCCCCGGTGTTGCAGATGTCCATGGGCGGTGGTAATCACTTTACATCAGGTGAGCCTCCTGCTCGTTTGCCACCTATGACATAAAAAAATAGGTAAATCTGATTAAGATTATCTATACTAATATAATTATAAGAGCGAAAATAACTCTTTCATCTGTCTGTTACTCTTTCATGGCCAATACATTAAACTGATTTTGATGCAATTTAGTATGAAGCAAGCCTGAACTCCAAGGAAGGACAAAGGTTACTTTTTATATCTAAAACCCTTAGCACACGGACGAAGTCAAAAGCGAAGACTAGTAAAGCATATTTTTCCGCTATATGAGTATAATAGACGTTTTAATTACGAAGCACCTAATTAAATAGCAAAAATGGAAACTAGAAAGAGGTATCCTTGACAGAATAACGCTTTTAATGGACCTTCAATGGCGTAAACATCGTTAGCAGAATTAACCGCATAAAATATCTACATATGTATAAATTAATAAAAAATCTCTAATCGAATAATAAATATGACAATTGGTTTTAAATTCCATTTTAAATAAATTAAAAGAGATAAAATGGAACGGAAAAGTGAATATATTCAGCAAAAATGGAAATTAAAAATTTTCGAGTCACAAAATATGTATTAGAACGAAAGGACGTGTTGGAAGTCGGTTCGTCCGGAGCGGTTTTGCGGAATATGCAGCGCCCGCATCCCGTCCGCTGCATATTACATGAGCAACTTTAACGGATTTCTTTAATATTTCAGCGTGGGAAAATTCTTCGGTTTCTCTATTATTTCGGTTCGGTTTTTGCTATTAAAATTATATTTATAACAACAGCTAAGATTATTTCAAATATTTTCAATTTTATATTTAATATAATTTATAGTAAACTTTTGAAACTATAGGTTTACTGTAAAAATAATGTTCTTTTGAATGGTGACCTAACTTAGACGAACGATTCTTAAACATATATATATGTATATATGTAAGATGGACATGGTGCGCGTGCAACATGATTATAACAACAAAAGCGAATATAAATTCCTGGTAGTGCAAAAGGACGTATTTTTGTTAAGTGAAAAGCATCACTTTAATTATTAATTATTGACGACGGGTTTGAAACCATTACGAAGCGTCAATAGCGCAATGGCTTAGGGGCCGCCTAGCCATGTAAAAAATCGCAGGTTCGATCCTGACCCCTTGGGCTATTGTCGTCCCGACTCCTTACACAAGTGATAAACTTAAAAGGAAGGGTAAATATGAATATTAGTAATTCCTTAATTAATTTAGAGCACTGCTAGTATTCTTTAAAAAAAAAATATTCACTTAAAATTCGCGTGCGCGCACGGAGCCAATTTCTGTTAAAATTATTTGATCTTTCTTTGATCGACGACTGAGCCATACCGACTAGACTGAATCAATGACTTGATTTAAATCTTATCTTTAAAAAAAGACAATATTTAATGTAAGATTATATAATTATATTACGATAAAACAGTGTGGAATGAATAATATTCGATTTTCATGCAAGGTGTAAAGAATTTTCTTATGAGAGAGCGTGCTTAAACAATATATATTTCGAATAAATTACATACAAAAAAGACGCTCGAGTAAATCTATTCCAGCTTAAATCTCAATAACTACAAACTTAAAGTACGCCTCCAGTATATAGTACATTTTCCTAGTATATAAAACTTTGATAAATGACTTACCTAATGCAATACAGCCAACATCTTAACGTTGAAGGAAAAATAAACTACTACAAATATACGAAAAAGTTTCATACCGGAATAATATGAACATCTAAAACTGCTACAGTAGTAATCCACTAGTATTCATTTATAGTAATAAAATATATGTATATCGAAGCTTCTAAAATTCAATAAACCGTGAAACCGTAAATTGAAACCGTGTTACTCATAGGTACAATTTCATATTAAAAGAAAATGCACAGTTTGTGTACAGAAAATAAATTCTATGGATCTAATTAATTTAAAATAAGATACTTCTTCTCATTAAAACCAATAATATTTGTTTTCGTCTCTTTACATTGTAACAAATTAAAAAAAATATATAAAAATTATGTACCGAAAATACAAATATAATACAAATACTGTTCGTTAAAATATCAAAACACATTAATTTTATTTTATCTAAAGCAAATGGACGCGGATTATACACTTATAACCACATTGTAAATCATCAACAATTTAAAGGTAAATTTAAAATAAAATATAACTTAAATCTGCAAGCTGTCCAAGTTTTCTGCGGTATCTAGAACGCCGGGGGCTGTCCGACAATAGATCAGCTTCTTCCCTCCAGCGCGGCGCTTTGTGGACGAACTGTACATATCTGCTATATAACAGACCGCGATATACAATGACGAGAGTGCACTTCAGACTTAATTTCATTTCCTAATACACACAACGTATTTGCTCATCATCCATCCACGTTTGCTACCGAATTCATTTTCTCCTCAGACGCTCACCATATTTTCCTTTTGTCTAGACGAAATCTTAGCGAATATTTAAGTAGAACAACTTATACTAAACACTAAACCGTTCACCGTGTTCCGCACAATCGAGAAACGAAATTGTATACAGTCGAATTGTAAGTTCGGGAGGCGATATCTTCAAATTGCTCATGTAAGACGAAATTAACCCTCGCCCACATTAACACAGATAAGTCGGCGAGCTCATTTGCGGGCCTTCCGGCTGGTGCTCGTTACATCTTGATATTCTTTACCCCTTCACCGATACGGAGCACCACACGAGCAATAAATGGCGCGGAAGGAGCCCGCTATCGCGCCGCCCGATATCTTCCATCCGAATTAATTTCAGAACGCTCCTCAGAAACGAACTTAGTTCGTGGACTTGTTATTTCTACGTGCAGCGGAGCGAATACGCGAGTTCTAATCGGGAAGAGTTGTGAGATAAAATGGCGACCCGTAATTACCATAGCGCCTTTCGAAGATATGTGGAGAATCTTAATGGTACGGTGGCTTCGTAAATAATGGGCTCTTATGGGAAAGTTGCTAAGAGCAGTGTTTCGACTGTAATTTTAAGGGCTTCGTGCCTCACGTGCTTTTGGAATAATGAGCTAAGACTGAACGATGACGATGTGACGAAGACTGTTACAATACTAATTTATTTTAGTATGGATTTCAAATTGTTTTTAATTATTAAATATAACATTTAAAAATCATATTTATTTTTGAGTTTATTAACTAAATGTGTTATTAATATTTGCAGTGTATCTTAGAATTACTCGTTATAAATAAACAGCTCCACGAGACAAAACGTTAAGAATGATCGCGTGATAGCGCCCGCATCTTCAGGATGCAGCGGAACCGCGACGTTCAGATACGAATGAATTATGAGCTATTCTATGATAACTTACACTTTACAGCGCTTTCCCAGCGCTTCATTAGAATGAAAAATAAACAAGAAGAATCAAGCGATAAAAAAAATTATATTATTAGTAAATAGTAATTATTCGATAAATACTTAACAAATGTGGGCTACCGTTCTTTGACTACAAATAGTAAATTTTTATAACATATTTCTTACACCTGAATATTTGCAAAACAAATACTATGAAATATTATATAAGATCAAACTTTGAATATTCAGCTTATGTAACACACGTTACGTAATAAGAATCGTGATCCTTGTACATAGTGGAGTACTGAGCAGCGCTACTAAAGCGCTATGTAGTCGCTGAGATCTAAGCGAGTCGCGGTCGCCCGCGGCTCTGCGGTGTCTTTTCATTTGTTACTATAGGCAATTAACGGTGCACCGTACGCTTTGTTCTGATTTTAATCTATTGTCATAAATATATTTATCTACCGTCATAAGCACCGAAAATAAAATATCAGACTCAAATTATGATAATTCTCTTGTTTTAATATGAAACATTGTTGTAAGATAAATTGTAAAATTTATTTTCTTTCACCTAGATTGTTTCTGTCTTTATTTTAATTAATAATAATCTTTAAAATAAACTTTATGTTAGTCCGACCAATAACGGACGATGGCCTCGTGACCGATTCTGACCACTGCGACTATTCTCAAGCCTAACCAACTACAGAGGACGCAATTGTGTGTACAAGCACAAGTTTACTCTCATGGTCCAATAGGGTTATTCTTACAAGGCTTAAAAGAGATCAGACCCAAAATGAACAACTTCAGGTGTTTCCGTAGCACAAATTCATGTTGATACATCTGGCAAAATAATAATAAAAATACGATGGCAAATACATAAGTAAATATATATTTCATAATAACGTATAATCCCAACTAAAGTATATATTTATTATATTTATTCTAATATTCAAATTCACAAACAGCTCAGCGAATACATTATAAAACGTACTCACGTTATTCAGGAAACGACGTGTGCCCTCGCTTTAGTACAATGAACATGTTCCCCGCATTAGAACTGTAAATTAGCTACCAAAAACGGTCTCATTTTCCACTCGAGCGCTGCGGCTAATATTGTCTCGCTCTTGAAATATGCAGTCTTACCTGCCTGCCTGGGAGCTGCCGGCGAATGTACTGTAATTGTAAATAAACTGCATCGTTTAATCCGAGCTACATCTTCTGGAATGTTCGAGAATGCAGCCAAGATTTGCAGGCAGTCTGCGGCTATGAGACTTGGCCTCGGGCCTAGCGAGCTTAATAGTCAGTTCAACTTCACTCCAAATTTCTTGATGGCTCGTATTAACATATCCGCAAAGCTAGTAAATCTGTAAACGAAAATTGAACCTCGTTTACATAAGAAACTTTTTTAAAGTTGTTAAACCCTCGAAAACCATTCTTCAGCGATCCCGTTCCGAGTCGCTACTGCAAACAGCCGTCAGGCGTCGTAGATGAAATTGCAAAAATGTAAAAGAGCTAATGTTTGCTCACCTTAAACCCCTTCCCGACCCCACGGCCTGGCGTGACGAGCCGGATAAAAGGCTTTAATACACCCTCATCCCTTATTACGAAACTTGAAAAAGACAACAATATAGATCCAATGTGTCGCGGGCTCGGGCAATCATACGCGCATCAAAGGTGACGCTCCGCCAGCTAGCCGAGTGTGGAGGTGGCTTTATGTAGCGACGTTTTGTTACCATTTCGTATGGAAATTCCGAGTCAAAGGGCTACACGTTATGAGATCTGAAACAATACGGATTGTAACAATCCCTTTTCCTTCATACGTGAGGAAATTATATTTCAATGTTTAATGAGAAGCCCCCGTTTGTGTTTTGAGCGTGAAATCATTAAATGCGTCAAGTGACATGTTATTGACATGTTCCTTATTTTTTCTTATTAGTAAGTTCAACATATACTTAGTAACTTAATATATAATGGAATAAAAAAGGGTAAAATTTATTGAAAAGGTTTAAATATCTTAAAGAATAAAGTCTCTTTCTATACAAAAATGCTTGAAACACATGAAGCAGTCATTACCACCCTTCTGAAAAATCTCGTAGGCTGCTTTGCAAGTCAAAACTCTTGAGCGTGAGCGCCTCCCACGCTGAGTGCCACAGGTAAGTGATCATCTCATGTGTGAGAAAAACCGATGACTGCGAATCTTTTTAAAAATACAAATACCTTAAAGGTGATTTTGAAATTACGATTCACTAATAGTTTCTAATGTATGGCTGGAATTTAATCTTTAACAAATAATAATATATTTATGTTTTACCTCTCCAAATAACTTTGATAATTTAATCAATCAATGCAGAATGTGCTGCTCCTGTATGTACAAAGATGTATACTGTATGTACTGTATGTTCAAAGATCTTGCCAGCCCGATTCTGCAATTAGCGCTATCTGGGCAACGTATTATGTTATTTGATAAAAGCATGGGAAAAAGTCATTATAAAAATATATGCAAACTCACATTTTATTTTTTATTTTCCGAAAAGGATTTTAAATTTCGAAGCTAATTGCTGAATAAAAACTCGCATTACTTATATTATGCGTTGCGTTAAATAATGATCTCTGCTCACGACGTTGCGGTGGGGTCGCGGGTTTGATTTATACTCGCGTAAATGTCGAGTTAAAGCACAGGTGTGCATTACTATCTTAATTTAACGCTTACAGCGCTTAGAAAGATAATTTTAGCTCGATAACATACAAATACATTGTAAAATAAGTGTTTTGATAGTTCGAAAAATCAAGTTGAAACATATTTTGCTTGACAAAAAGACTGTAATTATTTTTGAAAAGTATAATTATCAGATTAGTATATTCAAAATAGAGATTATATTATGTTTATGGTATAGGTATGTGGACGAGCCATGTATATGGGCCACCTGATAGTAAGTGGTAGCCACCGCCCATAGACAATGACGCTGTTAAAAATATTAACCATTCCTTACAGCGCCAATGCACCACCAACCTTGGGAACTAGATGCTATGTCCCGTGTGCCTGTAGCTACACTGGCTCACTCAAACAGCTCCTTCAAACCAGAAGACAACAATACTGAGTACTGTTGTTTGGCGGTAGAACATCTGATGAGTGGGTGGTATCTACCCAGGCGGACTTGCACAAAGCCCTACCACCAAGCGATATTATATATCACACCGTAGGAATAAATTCAATTTGGAAGTAATATTTTCATGTCAATTTCTGTTTTTTATTGATTTAACACATATGGCGAGCGGCGCCTGCATTGAATCCCAAAGTGACGCGTGGCAAATTATTCCCGCATCGCATCGTTAACGCGACGAAAGCGACGTCATCGCATTAGGAAATTCGAGACATCCACAGACACACACACATTGACATTAAATGAAAATAACCATATTGTTCTCACGAAGAAAATACATGCAATCAATTAATATGTTCATTTATTTATAATAATTATATTGACTTGAAGAGAAGCTCTTCTGATTTGAAGAATTCTTAAAAATAACTCTTGAAACGTTATGTTGCGGTGTTCTTGATTCTACCTAGAAAAAACTCTTCCATTCCCCCATTTTAATTATAGATTATGTTAGTCAAGTAGAATACAATGTTCATATATCCTGCCTAGAAATCAATAAATACTAAATCCACGCGTTTTTATCAAGAGTATAATCTTGTATTGAGTAATATGCCTTATTTATCAATGTATTTTTAACTTGAGCTTAATTTTTTTCATAGGCCAAGTTAAAAATTACTTTGCTGGTTGGATAGACATGTGATCTTTTGGATTCCTTCGTCGCAGACCATGGAATTAATTATAAACACAAATTAAGCACATTAAAATTCAGTAATGCTTGTCCTTGTTTGAACCTATTATGTTCTATCAAGATTGACGTAGACTATGTTCTATCGTTTCTAACCACTGAGCCATATCAGTTGTGAATTCTTTTTTATCATATGGTTATATCTAATAGGTAAAAACCTCTTTTGTTTTATTTCATAACCTCGTATAACAATTCATGAAATATTATACATAGATGAATGTACATAAAACAAAACAAGTCAATAGTAATTCCTTCCAATTTCACACACACACACATCGTCATTACGTGCCATATAAGGGAACATCCTGTAATTTACTCTGAGCTTAATGTGGAATTTCAGCAAGAGGCCGCAACACGTTGCCGCAAATTGACATTCAATCAGTGTCGCGACATTGTTTCCCTATCAATCCTTATTGGTAGCGGGAGCACGCGCCGCGCCGATATGCCGCCATCAAATCGCAATTTGTTTATGAAAATTTATTGTATTCGCCATTACCGGATTCTTTTCCTACGGGAGCGACCCGCGGAACGAAATCACCTTATTCAATTCCCTTTTTGCATACATCACACACGGTGTCTTCGGAGGGGAACATCGGTTTTTGTCTGAACACGTGAATTGCGTTTGGGACGCGTGTTCGCTTCTTATTAGTCTGGATTGCGTATACGTTTTTCACACATCGCCCCAGGGCGTACACCTTCCCCGGCCTCGTGTACCTCTTGTTCCTAAAACTTCCAACAATTTCAGCAAAAATTAACGCGTAATTTTTTGTATCGAATAATTTGCCGAATTCTTAATTCAACATCAAAATTTGTTTTATATTTTTTAATTGTTTTAGTTGATTCTTACACATATCTTAATTATTAGAGTCCTGTTGTCTGTCATATATATATATATATATATATATATATTATGTAGATAGGCGGAAGGCCAACAATGGGCCACCTGATGATTGGTGATCACCGCCAATGTGCCTCCAACCGGAGAATCATGTTGTCTATTGAGTCTGTAATTCTTAATAATAAAATATTATTTCTCGCATAAACATCTAATTAATTAAATTTAATCCGCAACAAAAAAAATCCTTTCAAAAACATTTCCAATTCGAATACCGCGGAAAATCATATATCAGCGCGGAATTAGCGAGTCACACATGCGAAATGTCGATGCTAAGCGACGCGCGCGATATGACACCACTTCCCTTCTGTTTCGAGGATTTGGAAAAAGAATTGTCGCATATATCACCGTTAATAGGGTGAGGAGAGAGCACTACTTATGCCTAATGCGACAAGGAAACATGCTATGCGTTCGTACGCCTGAATATATTTCCAGAACTGAATTTTCAATGGCAATAAATTTGTGAGCGAACCGAGTGAAACCTATCCTATAAAACTCCATTTAACGTTTTATATTATCATATAACTTCAGTTTTGTGACTCGTTATCATATCATTCAAACAACGGCAACGTTATTATTAATATTAAATTATGAAAGCTACTAAAATATTTCATGAAAATTTGTGAAGCGCATTGCATCAAACAAGATGTGAATCTCAACCAAAGGTTATGGTTCATACCAGAACAAACACTGAATTTTCATGTTCTTTTTTTTTTAATTTATAAAAGTATTTTTTATGATATTCGTAGGCGGACGGGTAAACGGCCCTTATGATGGTAAGTGATCACTAACACCCAAAGATATTGATGCTATAAGAAATATTAACCATTCCTTACACCGACAATGCGTCATCGATTGGAAATTAAATAAGATGTTATGTCTCCTGTGCTTGTAGTTACAATGACTCACTCACCATTCAAACCGGGGCACAACGACAGTAAGTAATGCTATCAAAATATTCGATGATTGGTTGATAATCTCCTAGAAGAGCTTGCACAGAGCCCTACCACCAACCAATCCGTCTCATGGTTAGAGGTGAAAAAAACATCGGGAGTAAGCCTTCCAGATAAAATGTACTCAAAACCTCCATTGGAACAGTGAGTAGTGTCAGTGGAATAAGCTCCAAATCTCCTTAAAAGACTCCTTCTATTTGCCCAGAAGTGGGACATTCACTGACTGTTTAAGTTGCTTTAATATTTCTTTGATGAATAGTTAATTAATTAAAAGGTATTTTACTAATTTATTTTCTGACACAGCATAGTTCTGCCGGAACAAAGATAAAGTATCACCTATCTTCAAAAACATGATATTAACCCCGTTTAGAACATAACAATAAAGAGGTGACGGTCGTAAACACGACGAAATGTTGCTCCGTAAAAAGGAACGAGGCGGTAAATATGGACAGGCGATGTCTTCGACGGAGGCAAAATTACTGTAAATGCAGTAAAGACGCTTTTAACATAGAACGGAAGTCGTGAAAGAGTAATTTATATAATCGACCCCACCATACTACAGGATACCTATGTAGAACAATGTTTGTATTTAAATTTATACTAAAAAAAAACAAAATGTACTGTAGTTTATGTCCCTAGTGTCAGCACCAAAAGTATTGATATGTCGTTAATCGGTATGTGGCACTGATTTATCTATACATATAAATAAATTGGAGTGTATGTTTGTAATATTAAAATAACCGCGTTTTACTAAACGCATATGTATGTATACACGATACATATACCAAAACAACATTTTTGTCTGTCTGTTTGTTCCGGGTTATCTCTGGAAAGGCGGTACCGATTTTGAAGGGACTTTTTTAAATTCAAACGCGCACGAAGTTGCGGGCACAGCTAATTCGATTATATAATTTTTACGGACACATACAAACAGATGAATTGATTTTGAATTTTATTTTTTTTTTAAATAAAAAATTCTCGTTAATTTAAACGTTAAATACCTATATATAGCAATTTTTTGTATAATTCTAAGCCGAGACAAAATCTATCTCCCGGGCCCCAATCAGCCGAAGATTATGCTAAATACTTGTAAGTATAATATTCTACGACGTACAACGCATACGTAAACGTGTTTATCAGCCCCTCTAAAAAGCTGTTATATTTTCAACACATGATTATGTAAAAGAATTCCACGATTTCCGCGTGTGGGGAAAGAAAATGTGTCGTTAAGACGCGAGGTGTCTTCATTTGCATCTGTGGCGAGACTCTTTAAGAACTGTTTATAGGAATTCTGAATAATACCTAACAAAAATAGACTTATGCCAACGTTAGCTTACGTTTTAAAAAAATATTTTTACTTTTAATGAAAATATACTCATGTAAGCTAGTGGAATCAGAATTTTATGACATGAGATACTTTAAATGTAATCACACATTATTACACACAGATATATTATGAAATCTTAATATTTAACAACCAATAAAAACGTCCTCTTAAATAAAAAAATAACAAAAATTTACACACTGATGATCCATTCGCAAATAAGGGAACCTAATTTTCTGACTCGCCTAACGACTTCCTCGTCAAGTTAATAACAGAAAACAAATTACCAACGAAATCTCCGAGCAGCACCGAAACAATTAATCAAAACATTTCGGCCCTTGAAAAAAATTATAGAAATAATCCTTTCGAGCCGGTGGATGCCATTATGATTATTTAAATCTTCGGGACGACTCGACAAAACTGTGGAATATAGATATAAGACTGCTATAACCCATTTAGGAGGATAAGAAAAAGGGATGGTAGTCATTAGCATATAATGACAGTAATTAAAATACACAAATAGAGCTATAAAGAAGGCCCGGCGTTGAAGGGCTGTCTTCATCTTCCGCAGAATTTATACATGGCAAATATTTTCGCTGCGGCTTAAGCCGCTTCGGAATTAAGAACAGCATTGTTTAATTTATTAATTAATGGACCCGATGCTGTGTGCGAAATTGTGGGATATTCATGATAACATATTAATTTGGCTTAAATTTAATTGTAACAGCTCCAATTAATATAATTCTTAGATATGAAAATAATCTCATATTTAAATTAAAATAAAAAAATACCAAAGTATCAAATATTTGCATCAAATATATTTGTAATATAAAACAATACATAAATATTTTATTAGAGTAATACAATAATGAGTCAAATCATGCAAAAGTCTACCATGAACTAAATTAATATGTATCCGAGTTCATAGAAATCTTCGAAATTATTTCAATTCATCTACCGTCTCGCTTCTCCGCCTCGCAGACAATGGGTCGGCTAATTACGAGATGTAAAGCTTTATTAACGCAATCGGGTGGTTATTAACATAAAAAAATAATATTTACCGAGACTCGTCGGAGAAGCCTCTTAATTTACGAATATTGCGGCATTAGGTCTCTCAACCCTTCCCGTCTTACGAATAATTGCTGCGATGTTACGCCTTGAGAAGTAGGATGAGCGTCAAGATTAAGGCTCATCACACTTGTTGTGTTTAGGAAAATTTTGCAATGTAATGTCCGGTTCGCCATTTATGTATGTAAGAATGAAATTGATTAATAAGGCATTCTTAACATTTCTGCAAATGACAATATAAAATATTCTTCCCGTAATAAAACAGTTTTTCATGTACAAATTACCTATTGATATTTTAATCAGGATTCATCCCTTCGCTTATTTCTAAGACATTTTCTATTAGCATATAAATAGAGAGTAAAATATGACATCAGCATTTTAATTTTTCGATATTACGAGCCGATTTACAAATTAGCGGGTAAGAAAAACGCTATGAAGACCTTAAGAGGGTAGAACCGTCCCGCAGATGTTCTATTTAAATGTAAATTTGCTTCAACACGCCGACGACATGGATGAAAAAAATAATTTAGAATCGAAATATTTGACGAACTCAACAAATACTGAGCTAGCAAAAGTCAATTGTTTTTGTATTTATATAAGCTACGAATTTTAAATTGTTATATTAAAATGAAAAATATTATATAAAGTACATTACATATGATCTATCAACACATCAACAATCATTGATATTGTTGATTGGCCAAAGTACTGATATAATATCCTCTTTGTATAGCCAAGGTTTGAAACGTTTTTTGTTATCAATTTAAGGAACGTATGTATAAAGATTAAACATTATTATATTTTTTAAGATTTCCAGCGTAAAATGTTTATGCTTTCTTTATTTCATTGGTTGGCGGACGAGCATATGGGCCACCTGATGGTAAGTGGTCACCACCGCCCATAGACAAAGATGCTGTAATAAATATTAACCATTCCTTACATCACCAATGCGCCACCAACCTTGGGAACTAAGATGTTATGTCCCTTGTGCCTGTGATAACACTGGCTCACTCGCCCTTCTAACCAGAACACAACAAAACAGAGTACTGTTATTTGATATAATATTATTGATAATTTTATTCTCTACTAATATTATAAAAGTTTTTTTTAGTGAACAGCTCATTGGTTTTATTTCTAGCTCATAAGGCTATAGGTTTTGAGACAATTTATACTTATTGGGTTTTCAGGCTGAATTCTGAAATTTCTCAAAAAGTATGTAACGCCTCTGGATCTGCGCCGAAATTCTTTCGTATGAGTAGGATACAGAATGTGCACTTGTATTTGCACACACAGTTGTGCCCTAAAATATTTATATCCAGTGTTGATGGTTAGTGACCCTTGTGATTAATTTTCGTGACCGGAAGTAAAAACATATTATGTTCCATTAAACTAAGACTCATATAACATGATTATGTAGATATGTTCAACGATTCTAAATAAACAATCTTACCTGAATAAGACTGTTTATAAAATGAACTTGCTAATAAAATTATTTCCTTTGTGACAAAAAAAAAAAAAACTTTCATCAGTATTTAATGAACGGTTCACAACAAACACCGGGAGGGCGACAATTGCAGGCATCGTGTGGAAAAAAAAGGAAGAATTCTTTACGCTGTGAAAGGCAACAATAAAAGAATCGTAGAAAAGGTCCGGAAATGGAGGTGACAGATTGTCGGCGGTGAAAAGTCACACCTCCTGTTTACGGGCCACGGGCAGGATTAGCTATCATTTACTTAAGTACTTTATATAATTAAGCGAAACGGCCATTAGAGTCGTAGAGGGTCGCCGGTCACATTCTCCTTTTACTTTTCCTAGGAGATAAAGTGCTATTATTTCCTTAATTGCTGCGAATTATCAACGGTGCTAAGAACTCAATTTCTACGTTAAGATGATTTTTTTTATTTTTTATATTTCCAATATTTTATCATATTATTCTTAATTATTAATAGTATTAGAAATAATTAAATTACTAATACTTCATTTCACATACTATGAGTTGCGAAAAATATCAAATTCAATTCGAATAACACTGCAACTGTAAATGCCAAACTATAAAACCGCTTATAGTAAACTATAAATAAATATAAAAGATAACTCATTTCATAAATATTTAAAATAAATTTAAATATTCAAACTTTACGCAAGAACCAAAAACAATTAATCTAATGAATATAATATAATTTTAATCATTTTTTAATGTTGTCCGACATTTTCTCAATATGTTAAACGTATCTAAATAATATCTCACTAATACAGTGCCTCTAAAATTTCCATTAATTCCCTTTGCATCTTAAATTAACGAATCGATAATAATTGATTAAGTGCCATACTGAGCCAACGAATACCACAAAGGAGTCCATTCGAAGAGCCTACGACGAAAACAAAAACAAGATCTCCCTTTTTCTGACCAAGCCATAGACGGCGAAATCTGGCTTTGTTCATTTGCTCGGTAAACCGATAATTTCATTAAACAACAAAGTGGGACTCCTTGGGAGTTCTCTGTAAACAAGGCAAGAAGCCAATGTCCCCCAAGATGGGAAATTCATTTGGAGAAAAAATTTAAGTCTAAGCGCAACGTTGCAAATTAAGAATCTTCGTCCCCTATTTTGTTTATTCGTTACGTTCTGATTGAAGTCGGCCTGATAACAAAATTAAAGCAACCGAAATGTTCATTTTTAATCAAGAATCTTAATCGTACGTACCCTCAATAACAATCTGGCTAATATTGTTCGCGTAACCTAAAACAGTCAAATTCCGGGCGTTAAAAATATCGCAGAGTAATTTGGAACATTCGACCGGGCTTGCATTAAAGTTAGGTAGCGGGCAAATTAAGCCGAGCCCCCGATATATTGCGTTTGTTCTTTTGAAGCCGCCGGTGAAGGGTTAAACCAAGAATGCTTTGCTTTTTATAGAAAGTCCAATAAACTGGGGTCGAGAGTTATACATATATGTACAAATGTTGAATTTGAGTGGTCAGACAAGTTTAATATTGATGTATTTGTAATGAATATATGGATACCGGCTCTCTTCTTGTCAGACATTTTCATTATTGTGTCTGAGTTTCTTTTTCTTTACTTGAAATAGTTTAAGTTTTTGCCTTCTATACAGTATTCAAAATAGTAATTTTATTTTATTTATACATAAATTTTAAACTTACAATACAATACATGTGGTTACTAAATAATAAATAATCCATTACTGGAAAGCTTTTTTTGTTAAACATTACCATACATAACCACGCTACTCTAGTGCAGGTTTGTACATACGTGGCTGAATCACGAGAGCACGAAAATAAAATAATTTAAAAATTTGAGAAAAGACTTCAGGATTCATCTAACTAAAATAAAACAAAATTAAATTCCACATACGCTCACAAATACTAATTACGCATAACCAATGAATTATACCGGTGCTAGGTAATTAGACCAAAATACCATTAAATTAATAAATAAAAAACAGCAGCGGACCCTGTTGTATCGGAGCGACGTATAGGCCCCTCTGTCGAATAAATTTATGTAAAAATTTTCATTAATATTTTTGAGGCCGACCGTCCGCTCGCCCTTGGGAGTGAAAATCGAGTTCGCGGTCGCGATGGAAAAATGCAAACCGAAAATTATGGGGTCCCTTGCCTTGTATTTGCTTATGAATACCCCTCGTACCTGCCCGCATTGTAACGTATAGGTAAACATAATATGAGAATCATGTACGAAAAAATTCGTTCACATTGTTTGGGACCATTTCATTACTTATGGAAACCACTCAATCATTTAAAAGTGTTTGTGGATAAAAGTGATGTTGGTTTCGAAATATACAAATCATTTTTACTGGTCCCTTATTTTTTATATTAGTTTTATTTTTCACCTGCTTCTCGCATTTATACATCAATAGATGAGCTAAAAATTTGTATCAATATTCGGCTTACCCATTCAGACGATTGGCAATATATTATTATAAAATATATATATTATAAGAGTTTTCAGCTCCCTCAATAGTTTTCGGTTGCTCTTGTAAAGCGCTCACTATGAAAAACGCCCCACTCGGGAAGATTATGAAAGATTTGTGAGTCTTGGAGTGGCGCCCGAGCGGTCGCCGTGAGCTTAAGAGATTTAAATCGGCTCGCTGGCCCGGAATGCCAGATACAATATTTTTTACTGCCCTTCATTCAGTTAAATTTATAAGATAGTCTTTTAAATGTAATATGGTTGTAAAAATAAAATAAAAAAAAATATAATTATAAAATTTATTGTATATTAAATACCGTAAAAAAAGTAATGAGTCACAATGTAACAGAGAAACTTAAGCTTATTTTAGTTGTTTTTATAACGCTGTTTATCGTTTACAATTTACGTAGTTTATAACTCACCTGTTATTTAAACTAAGTTCACCTCGTAAATATAAAGTCTTTCAAGAAAATCTCACGTCCCCGTATTTCATCCGGCACTAAGAGGCCACAATGCAGCCAGAATCTGCGCGCCATATCTCAACCGAACCTGTAAATCTTCCAGGCATTTTTATATTCGCCTCCCCGACTAAGGGCTAAGCAAGTCGCACCGACCCAGATTATATCTTGACACTTGATGGATGAATGGTTATTGGATCTCAACATTTTTATCATTTTGATACAGTCGCGGGGCAAGGTGCGTTTTTATTTGAGGATATTTGTTGAACTGTAGTTTTCTTTTTAGGAAACTTTTCAGTAAATTTATGTACCCGTGAAAGTAAACTATTGAAAGCAAACTATTAAATAAATCGATTAATTTTTATTTATTAAAATAGACTCTTATACGCAATATATAACGCCATGTTACAGGATTCAATTGTTCCATTTAGATATCAATTCGACCGAGAAGAACCGGCAAGAAACTGTGTAATTATTATTCTATTCTAAAACAAATTTCATGTTATAACCATTAAATCAAGTAACCGTAAATCAGTCCATCATCAAAAAGGTCCAGTATTTTAAAATGTTCAGGAACTATTTTCTGTAAACTTCTACGAATAAGTTTATGGATTACGGGTATGAAATATCTGCTGAGGCAGCAATAACATCATTTTATAATATCCCTAACAGGCTGGTCGCAACTATATGGGCTATATGGGTGTGAGATATGGGAGATTGGCAATGTTCTCAGCGCCGCGCCTGACACTGCGACCCGATCGTTTGCACTTTTTACTTCACCCCCATCTCACACTTCATATCACGGGTAAGGTATGCATAAAAATGTGGATTTTTTTGTATTTTTCTATAAATCTGCCTTAAATTCTAAACGAATCTACTAAGCGATGAAGCAGTTGCAACTACCACTCTCCACTAAAACTAACATAATCAGATTTTTTTTTTATTTTGTGAGTCTCCAACAAAAGCTACAGATTAAATACACATTCTTAAAATTAATGAATGAAATTCATACAAGTTGGGTGCTCCTTCAATTATTATTGGAGACCACTGCATTCACAGACACGATAAATTAACGTAAGAAACTTAGAAACCTTCAACAGAAAAAACTCAATTTAAAGTTAGAAAATGAAATACTAATATCTTACTAATGTCTTTTCGATAATTTTAAATAAGGTCAGCAAAATAATAATAGCCAAGAAACGCTATCTCCCGAGTTCAAATAATATATCTAAGAAAAACATTCCATATTGCAATAATTTGCTGTCTGTACTTTCCACTCGCTTTGGTGCGCATATCATACGATACGATCTAAAAATGCCGCGGCCGCGTCGGAGGAAACATATCAATTCAATTTTGTGTTCGCTCGCGGAACACCGTGAAATGGAACCTTACAGGAGCGTGTTAAATCATGGATGCGATAAACATATCGGAAAGGTTTAGCTTTTATTAGCTGTGACTAGAGATTTCATCTTTTCAGAAAAGATGTAGATATGCGTTGCTTTTACGTCATTATAAAAGTTTTTACAAGCAATTTGTTTTACAAAGGGATTTTGATTGACGACCTCCGTGGTCGAGTAGTGTGTACACCGGTTTTCATGGGTACGCCACTCCGAGGTCCCGGGTTCGATTCCCGGCCGAGTCGATGTAGAAAAATTTCATTAGTTTTCTATGTTGTCTTGGGTCTGGGTGTTTGTGGTACCGTCATTACTTCTGATTTTCCATAACACAAGTGCATTAGCTACTTACATTGGGATCAGAGTAATGTATGTGATGTTGTCCAATATTTATTTAATTTAATTAATTTAATTTCTAAATCTATCTAATATAGCACAATGGTAACTAAGATCAAATCTTACTAAACAATTATGACAAATTAATCTTATTACAATCGATAAAAACATACTAGTGGGTCTCCCGCGAAACTTCGGGTTTATTCAAAATATTTTTAGGAACTTCGGAATCTATGACAGACATTTTGTTTTTATTTCATTTCATTGTAAACTGCAAGTCACATCAACATTTGGTGCCAAATGATGATGAAACCTCTTCCAAATGAAATTTTTAATATCAAATAGTATACATTCGTTCAGTTAGAATTGGAGTTTATCAAAACAATTTACTTTAATTTTGTTTACGATTTTCATTTTTTTCTTATACATCCATAGCGCCGCTCTCTAACCGGCCAGTAACTTTTTTCAAAATAAATGCTTTGTTAATTCGTAACATTTTAGGACAAATACCAACGAATCCTCTTTAATGTTCCGCGCGTCTACGACTGGAGCTCTTGAAAATGAGACCATAACCGTTTTTTTTATATGCAGCTGTCGTCCATAATCACTGAGATAAAAATAAACTTACGCCATTTACATATAAGAGTAGCAGTACTTTTCAATCGAACAATCAAAAGCATTAAAGACAAAGGTCTAATTTAAAAATGTCAACAAAATCTTAGTTAATAACTAAGTTATTTATGAATGTACAAAATTGTGTTCATATTTATAAACCACTACTAGCGTTCTCAATTAACTCTCCCGCTAATAAGATAGAAAGGGCTCTTCAGTAAAAATTCATCGCGTCATCCGGCGGGCGGGTATAAAAATTAAAAATGCACACGCGCACGATGCCTCAAGGAAAATGTGTTCGGCTCGAATTCTCCATGAAATTTTTAAAAAGAACATGCTAATTCCATATTTAAACGAAGACGCGATGTCTTAAAGCGTTTAACAAGATATATAATTAACGATTTTATATTCGAAAAATGTCAAAACAGAACTGTCCTTGTGAGTTTACTGTATTTTTTTCTCCGTGCACACATTTTGTTTCGAAAAAGTATTTTAATTGCGGTTTTTAAAAATTTTCTATTTTACTCTGTTTTACATTACGAACAAGTACTTTGATTAATATTTGCAAAATTCATCAAATTATTCAACTACTACCGATAGATATCTACCAATTTAATATCCCACTCATAATTGAAGCGAACGTTCTTCCAAACCCATTAAGGGGAGTTCGAAGACTCGTTGAGTCCTACCTAGGTAATGAACTCACATTATAAATGCAACGAGGCATCGCCTCCGATGCACCAGCTCTCCGACGAGAAGAATTAATTCATTTGCATGTAAAACTTCACCTACGGTAGTCTAAAGATTAGGTATGTAAGACGCCGCGGGATCGATAGACGCTCTTAAACTTGGTAACATGATTCCATTATGAGTTGTAATGAATATCGCGACGTGTGTACCCATTTGCTTATTTAAACTATCATTTAAGTTGTCTTAATAATCAAAATATTCTTATTCTACCATAGATTTTATTATTGATTCATTTATTTTAATTAAGTACAGTCGCTATCTTAACGTCTCTTTAAATTTGGTTTTTAAATCTTGTATTGTTCAGAAAATAGTGTACGTAATAAGTATAATAAAATAATAACAAAGGTGTGTGTGACAGTGGAGGTTCGTTGACTCGCCAGTAGCTCGCCAACTAACCCACAGTCACCGGCAGTTTTAATGGCAACGGTCCCCTCTTCGTAGACCTCTTCCTAATTCCACGTACTCCACTCGAGTACTTTTTAGAGTCATTTCGCGCCTCTTGAGTACAATCGGATGCAAAATGGAAGCTTCAATTTGTCAGCCAAGTGCGGAACGGGACGGCTCGGTTTTGATAAAATGATCCTTCAGAATTTTGTTATTAAATTATATATCGGACAAATAACGCCATAAGATTTTATTTCGAACACGAAAACAAAAGCAAAATTAAAAATAAAAACATTCTGTTATTGTAGGTCATATAACAAAATGTCTTGAATTCTTTTATAATATAATTGTGATTTTTTTATATATAATAATCTTATAGATCTTGACATAGTTATTATAATTTAAACAATTAAATTACCTGGAAATAAAATATTTACTTATAAAACTGAACTTTGAACGTTTTATACCAAGAGCAAAGTTACCAAAATATAACAAACCTCTATTCTCGAAGCGATTCTGTTGAGGCTCACGACTGCTGGCGGTGATCGCTCCCCCGGGCCTGCACTTATCATTGACATTAACTTTTTTGTTGTCCATAACATTTGCATAACTCTTAAACTCTATCGACACAGCACGCCTCGAAGCCCCGAGGCGACCTCCTGCCTATACTTTGTAAGATCATTTTCAGACTTTGCGAAGTCTCTCGTCTTGGGAACTGTAAAGCGGGGAGTAATTTGTAAATTACCTTCAACGAGGCAACGTAAGAACGTACGCATCTTTGACTTTATTCCCCAATGCCGTATGAATACACAAACATTGGATAATTTATTGAATAAACTCGTTTACTCGTCGAGACTTCTCGTCTTATATTTTGTTTCATATATAAAATTACAGCATAAAAACATTATAAAAACAGTTATAATCTAATATAATATTAGTGTTATAGAGTTTAGAAAGAAGAATGACTACGAACCAATTCTAAAACTCTCTAAAATGCGATTATTATAAATCGTAGGACAGAGTATATATAGTATATTTTTTTTGTTAAGAAACAACCATCAACGAACTATAATTATACTACGGTCTCCCTTCCTTGATGTAAAAAAAGCATAATACCTTGACGACTGTCTGACGTCATTATTAGCAACATTCATCACGATATTTGAATGTCACAGATAAATACAAATTTAAATGAGACTATTTTGACGTCTGTCACATTCAGGCCGCCCTTCGGCTAACGAAGCTAATTCCAAGCGTCTTTCGGTAATAATGGAGTCGTTTGAAAAATTATTAATGTGATAACATTTTCTGATTTAAAGAAAGTAGGAATATTTGTTACTGTTTTTTGTGTATTTTAATCGTCAACTGTCAGGAATAAGAATACACAAACAAATGCGTCTTTAGATATTATTGAACGCAAATGGTTATAATTCGTGAATAATTTTAAAATATGAATCCTTACTAATAATATATAGGCGGAAGTTTGTATGTTTTGACGTTTGTTACTCTCTCACGTAAAAAACTACTGAATGGATGTTAATGGAATTTTAAAAAGTTTTATTTTTCTTTTTTCTTTATTCATAAAGATATTGTGTAAACATAACCAACTCCTAAAACGGGAGCGATGCCGTAGACGAAAACTAGTTATTACTGTTACTTAGAATTCCGAATAAAGAATAAATGACAGGAGTTTGATAGTGCTTCTTAAAAAACATATTTTTTTTTAGTGGAGAGTCCTTAGTTAATGACAATTATACAAGAAGTTTATCGTTCAATTTTATGAAAGAATTTTCTCACAATAATAAGACGATATACTAAAATTCTAAGAATTGTTGTGTCTCATATATTGCTTGTAACGCCTTAGTTACTAATTAGTAAAACAATAACTTACTAGAATTACAATGTTATAATTATTGAAATAAATAAACGATACAGAGATTTTTTCTTAGACGAGTATATCCATATTTTAGTTTAACTAATTTAAAAATCATTCAATAGAGAGGTATCAAAGTATGAACGCAGTAGCGTATTTTCTATAAGTACTAAACTCACTTCAATAATCGATATTCAATATTAGAATATTTAATAATGTAAGATAAAGATACGGCGAACTCACGGCACAAACAAAAACCAATATAAAAAAAAAGATAAAGATATCATAATACTGTTGATAATCTATCAAGAATAGTTTTCCACAAGTTTCACTCACTAGCCCCGCTGCTTACTTTTTTCCCGCCGCCGTTCGTTTTTTTATATATTTTATAGTGTTACCCACTTCAAAATCACAGCGACAACAATAATTATAATAGGTTATTTTTCCAATAACAAGCATCAATCAAGTCTAATTTATACCATAATCTATCCATCTTATAATTTAAAAACATGAACGTGTAACGAAACGTTGTAGCTAAGATGGCGGTAGGCTTAATGAGAAGGTATCACTGGAAGCAGCTGTTATGATACCGGCCAGGAGTGTCGCCGCACTCACCCTTAAAGATTTTTTTAGCTAAGAGATAGTGGAAACGATTTCAATAATTGACGAAATAAAATATAATATTTATTTTAACAATTATCTTATCATAGTTTAATCATAAATACTTCAAATATCAAGAAGATTTTGGTATTTCAAATCATAGAACTTTGTAAGCCGAAAACTTATTTAAATATCTTCAACGTGTCGAGGTCACACAATAAGATATTGTACACGATTTATGTTTTTTTTTTCTAATTCTAGCATTTCATCAATAAATAACTCTACTTTGAATTGTATTTTATTGAAAAAAATCCAGTCCATACTTAGTTAGCTCGTAGCTCCGTCGTAAAGGCGATCGCTTTTTTCTCGCCCCAGCGTTCAAAAAAATAGGGGAGATTCCTATCTTGTCGCTTCTAATTTACTTATTCCTCTTTTAAAGACTTATTTACCTTCAAAATCCCATTGTGCGAGCGGCGATCTTCAGTAACGAGGCGACCTCTCCAGCGACGTGTCAAACGAGATTTTTCTTAAAAAAGCAATAACAATTTACATAAACACCCGGTCCTAGTTAACAGTTAATAAAGGAAACGATGTCCCAATTGACAACGCTGTCTCCTTTAAATGCTTTTTAGATGGAAATGTTGATGGCATATTGTTTTACAAGGCACTTTTTCGCTAGGTCTTTTGTTCAGAAAATGACTTGATTTAAATCGGATCTATTTTACGATTGTTTGTTTATCATTTACTCATTGTCTTTTATCGTATAAAAAAAATAAAAGAATGCTTACTTCTATTGATTGTTTTCTTTTTATTTTTTTGTCATGCTGAATTAATACGTGTCCAATTTTGTTTAATGCTGTTTATTTAGACAACAATAAACGTTGTATTTTATAAAATATTATAAAAGAAAACTATGTTCTTAACTTATACAACGATTGTTACTTTTGCAACTAAGTTCAAAAGTTATCACCAGATTTATGCACCTATAACCTGCCCATTTTTCCTTCTTTTGGGTGTGTTGGAAGAAATGTTTCAATAAATAATACTTAACATTTGAATTTTGAATGGCTTGCTTCTGGTACGTTTAGTTAAGTGTTAAAAAAATAGAACCATATTAATACAAAAAGATTTTTCCGAGTAACGATTTATTAAATGTTTACAACGATTAATGTTAGGATTATATTGAGTCGAACAAATTTAAATAAACTTCAGAAGTCAAAGAAATCTGTGGAGTATCAACTTCTTATCTTTCTATTAAAAACTTTCCTACTTCACTAATAGTAATCCAAAACAAAGTTCGCTCGGTTCAAGGTCGCAGTTTAAGGTTTTTCGAAAAGTTCGTTTCCCGCTCAGTTTTTTATAAGTATATAAATCTTTTTGCCGGCAAAGTTTTACGAACTTTTTGGCCCAGATTGTCATCGATTTTTGTTTGAACAGTTTGTTTTTTCATTGTTCTTCTTTACTTGTTTGACGGTTAATTCATAAAACTTTGCCGTCTGCACGATCGATAGCGTTCTTGACGTTTGTAAACAAACTAACTACTCGTACTACGAACACGTGGATTGAATCTGTCAAAGAAATTTAGATTATTTTTCTAAAAAAAAAACTGCAATGTATATTTCTATTCAAAGAAAACGTAATCGGTGCTACACACAAGAAATACCTCACTCAAAACTACGACCTATTTTAATTTATTGTATTTACCCAAAATATGTTACGAAATCAAAATAATACGTACTTTGTTCCTTTAAAATAACGTTATAGTAAAATAAACAAGTAAGCCATAACTTTGCAATATTTTTACGAAACGATGTAGGCTTTGCTATTTTCACTTGCTCCATCAATATAACGTTTTCACACCGGTTGTAAATA
The DNA here is from genome assembly GCF_037043105.1 of Vanessa tameamea. NCBI lineage: Eukaryota > Metazoa > Arthropoda > Insecta > Lepidoptera > Nymphalidae > Vanessa > Vanessa tameamea. The sequence continues at coordinate 9,972,320 of NC_087316.1, forward strand.
TTTTCCCCATCATAAAGGCTATGCATGCAAGTCGGCCCGAGGGCTCTCATCACCTCGGCCCTGAATATTTTTGTATGTATTGTGCGACCCTCTGTCTCAACTTATGTAAATGCCCTAACACTTTCTACGTTTTTCTCGCATTTGCCGCACAATACAGTGCAATTTGATGGCAGTTTTCAACATTATCCGCATAGGTGAGCCCTCTTGGATTTTCAAATAGGAAGAGTGATTTGAAGCTTATTTCAGTGATCTTGAATAAAAATTTCCGAGTCCATTTGTCAGTCTGATCTTTACTCGATTTGAATTTAGAATTCGATCGTCGAAATAATAGGGAATATTTTTAACATTAATTACTATATTCATAGACAAAGAAAGCATAATGAATAGCCGTCCCCACTGTCCGTCTCGGCTGATTTATTTCATGACTTTTCGGATATGCAAATGGCATTAACATTCAAAGATGTAGGTATGCTCGCCCCCTTAAGAAATCCCGGCGACCGCAGAATGATGCCAATCCTGGGTGAATCTTAATATTTTATGTTGTGTTATTTCTATTCTTTTTTCCTTCCTGATATTATTTATTTCCTCGCCGACAATGAGATTCCCACTTTGGCGCGTAATAAAAAAGAATTATTGTTCATCTTTTTATAGCACTCCGTTTTGTTTGGGTTAATATTATCGGGATTTAAAGTGACGATTTAAGAGCCGTTCGTGATAATGTTTTTGCGTTTTAGATTTTAATATTATTGAATATTTAGTTAAAATTGAAATTTTCAATACGAGATATGTTTGTTGCTTATTTCTCTAGGAATCATAAAAAATACTATTTACATTAATGGAAAAATGAAACCTCTGCCATGGATGGATCTAACCTTTGGTAGATTTTTTCCTCGTTTTCCCGCCGTACGTGTAATGAACTGTAAACACAGACTAATAACTTGAAAACTACTAAAAATATTATTATATTTTATAAGTTGGCCTACGATGCCTACAATGGTATTGAAATTATATAACAATATATGTTCCTACAATAGTATTTAAATTTCCTTTTAATGTGGAGAATTATTCCTATTTAATGTTTAGCTTAAAGTTAATTTGAATAGCGAAGACCTTTTCTTTGGTAGATTCACCTCTGTAAAAATTTCACCTGACACAGGAATAGGAAAACTTCATAGTGCTTTTCCAGTTTGAACTTGCGGCCTTCGATTGAGATCCATGTGATCTATCCTCTAATCCACCTCAGCTGTTACTTTAAAATGTCCTAAAAAAGATCAATAAAAGTGTAGTTCCAAGTGTAGTAATAATAAATGCCCAAAATAATATATCGCCAGCCTCTATACACAAGCAACATACTGAAGATGTATAAAAAATAATTATTCCAATAAAATAAAATCTGATTTGAAGAGTTAGCTCGAATGTAAGTTTCAAATCAAAACCTACTAATGTCCTAGACCGATGAAACTGATATGGCCACCTTATGACAATATTGAATCTAAACACATCATCATCATCCGAATCGGTTCATCAACAACCAACCCGCCACCAGTTTTGAAAGTCGACTAAAAAACGAAAACACGAGCCGATGTCTACAAACAAAATACACACAATAATTCTAAATCAATATAAAACGAAAATTGATATAAAATATATAGGAAGCATATCTATCACACGTGATTAACAAGTCTCCAGTGGGTTAGTATGGAAGAGTGAGAAAAAATCATCGGTTTGGACCAAGGGAGTACTCGGGGCTATGATTGATCGATCCTCTAATTGGTTGATGGATGATACGTACACGCTGTAGGTGTTTCAGAGGAATTTGCTTAGTCTTCGATTGTGCAAGAGATGTTTGAGAAGCAATTATAAAATTACACTACTAAGAAACATTAACAAAATTAGAACCATTATTGAATAATTTCATAGAATCCAATTGTAATTAAACTGCAATACGCATCTGTTGACCTACAGATATTTTTTTATGTCATACATAGGTGGATTGGCAAATGGACCACCTGATGGTAAGTGCCAATAAACATTGATATGGCAGGAAAAGTCTTTCATTCCTCAAATCACCAAAACGCCACAAACCTTGGGAACTAAGATGTTATGTCCCTTGTGCCAATTATCCTTCCTTACTTAATATATTTCCTTCAAGACGGAACACAATAATATTCAGCTTTGCTGTTAGATGGTAGAATGTATGATGAGGGGGTACCTAACCAGAAAGTCTTGCACAAAGCCATACCAACAAAATGAATCACACTAATACATTTTAACAACAACAACAATTAATTTAGTTGAGATAGATTTGTTTCTATATAAATTACAACAGTTTCGTTAATACCTACAGATAAAATTGTATCCAATAATTTGACGGATATTTAAAAAACATTTTTTTTATTAAAGATAGATAGATAGCTGGTGAAGCTTGAACATTGAGCAGAAACGCAATTTACTATAATGTTTAATACTTTATACCTATTTACAAAAGTATTATTTTTTTTTAATATCATTTATAGGATAATGTTAAGATAATAATAAATTTATATCGCACGTATAACATCGAATTAATTTTGTTGATAATCACAAATTTTCTTTGACGACTACACGTACATATATGGTTAATTTTAATCCGAACGTAAATTAAACATCAAGAATGTTACCAAGCCATCAAATAACAGTATTTGGAAATAGTAATTAAATTCCGTAACAGTACAAAGCAGAAGATACGCTGCTGAACCTAATTTTCATAGCTGATTAGACTCACCCCACACGGGATGTGTTACGTCACGCGGCCCTATTCAGGCATTATTGGTGACGCATCACATCGCATATGAAATAATCCAACATAAAAAAGCTCTGATTATAGAATACTGATACATTTACCCCATAACGACGATGCAGGTCTCCTAGTATGGGGTCAATGATAACCTTATCGACATCTTACTATAATAATAATGCAGCTAAATATTCTACTAGTTTAAGTTAACCTTAAGACAGTATTTGTTCTTTAATAAAGTTATTATTATTATTTCTTAAGCTTACTTAGTCTTAACCGAGCTCAATCAATGAATAGATCTAACAATTTTTATTTCAATTATATATTTTTCCAATCGTATATAACGTTAATATAACGTTAATTCTTTTAGCAATAGCCAGTGGCACAATAAGTAAAATCATTCATTACACCTGCCATAGATAAACCGAAACAAGGCAATACAAATTATTATTAATATTTTTCCTAGAATAAATAATGTGTCAGACGGATCAACAAAAAGTTACGAATATTTTCCATAAATTAAAAATTGAAATTTGAATTGCCGTCTTTATTTTAGTCCGTTAACTCATTCGTACAGAATAAGGGTATATGCGGCCACATGTTGATGGTACCCCTATCAGACGTCGGATGCACGCCATGTCTTGCTGACGTCACATTTGACGTCTCCCAAACGCGAAAAACGTTCCCCGTTATTTGCTTACGTATTTGCGATTATGCTTATTGGTAAAAGTAATTGCTTTTACCGAATTGCCTCTGGGAATAATTGAAGTTTAAATTTAATTACACTAACATATAACAATTGCTATTTTAATGAATATATTTATCCTTTAAATAAAATGCATTAATTTAAAAATAGAATAACATCGCCTTTGATATTTTTAATAAATGTTTTATTAAAAAAAATACAAGGTTTGACGAACAAACAAACATCCACAAACAAAAAAAAGCTTGAACCATCAATAACGAAGTCGATATAGTCATGTAAATGCTTATTAAAAAACTGACGACGTTTCAATACATTAATTGCAGTACTTCACGTTCTCGACGATAGAAAAAATTTACCGTAGCTTGTTTTCCAAGCCTATGAAATCGAAACATTCTTTCAACCATATCCTTGCATAATTAAGTAATAAATGACCCGGTAGGAGCAAACAATACGAACGCTCTTGATCAAACGTTCTATAGAGTAGGTAAAGTGCATATAAAAGCTGTCTAGAAAGTTTTGTCGCTCGTGGACGATCGATACTCTGCGCAGGGGAATTACGGGTAACGAAACAGCTAGTTTCGGTAATTTAGGTTATTATGCCATTTGAACCATAGGTGCCTTCTGTGATGATAATTTGTTTATAATTTTTTTTTATATTTCGAAAATAAATTTAATATATATCTATCGTAAATTCCTTCGCTTAAATCGTTTCTTCGCATTAAACGATTTTATTGCATAAATTCAATGAAAATCGAATTCTAGAAGGACAACCTAGGGACTAAATAGAACGTCGCTATTCCGTTTCGAATAAAAAAATAATCGTATTGATTATTATCGTAACAAATTCTGAAAAAAAAAACACTCGAGGTTCTATCGCTGCTTCTTCTCGATAGAAGGTATTTATAACTATTGATTTTCTTATTTTTACAATCTTGGCTTCGACTTGACTTATAAAATGCCAACTGCCAATACAATGTTCATGTATTAAAGTTTATCATTTGTTATTAACGTTTCATTATTAAATCTTAGCACCATTTTACTAAATTCGCCATGTTTGGTAATTATTAAATAATAACGGCCTAAAAGGAAACGATTTCATATACTTATACCACCTATAACGACCTCCCTGGTCGAGTAGTGTGTACACCGGTTTTCATGGGTACGCCACTCCAAGGTCCCGGGTTCGATTCCCGGCCGCGTCGATGTAGAAAAAGTTCATTAGTTTTCTATGTTGTCTTGGGTCTGAGATGATTTTCCATAACACAAGTGCTTTAGCTACTTACATTGGGATCAGAGTAAGTAGTTAGAGTAGTAGTATTTAGTATGTGATGTTGTCCAATATTTATATTTATTTATTTATGATATAATGTAGATTTCTATTAGCGAATTTAATTTAGAATTGGATCATTAGTACCGGAGATTACTTACATACAAACAAATTTTACCCGTATAGATATTTTTTAACACACTTTTTGCAGTATTAAACATATATATAATTTATTATGAATGTACTCGTGTCTTACATCATTTTTCTTATCAAAATTTCTCTTCTACGTAATCCGAAGTAAAATCGCGTGTGTTTCGGTATACCTAAGTTTGCTTAATACATAATTGGGACCAAATCCCTATTGGATCTCGGCTAGGGACAGGTTTCTTAGTGCGTGTTCAAGGGGAAATTAATCAAATTAACCTGGCTGAGGTAAATCGTAAGAAATGTATGGAACAAAGCAATTGCTGTATATTCACAATATAGACATTTCGTATTCAATAACAAGTCAAAGTATGTTTGACACGTGCTACTTTGTAAAAACTAGTCGATATTATATACACTTTTAATATATAACGTTATTGGAACAAAAACCACTTCTCTAATATACCCGGTTTACCTTTATATATTTAAATAATTTTATATATATATAATATTATATACGTTTATGTATGTAAATAACTAGTGACAACTAGTCTTCCTAAAACGCTGGACCGAGTTTGGTAAAAATAAGTTGAGTGTTTTAGTGGATCCCTGGATAACTTAGATTGGACCAGTAGGTGACACTGATATAAAAATTCAGGATTACCTTTAAAAAATCTTATTACCCTCATATGAAGTCGGGAATAGTACCTTGTACCAGTAAAATATCTGCTAATAATTTGAATACTGCTTAGGTTATTTTGTTTTATTTTATTTCATAATAAATAATATACATACATAAAGCTGGTTCTACATCTCACCTTTGCCTAATGAAGTCCGGTACACATGGTCTATAAATCGGCGATGTCAGTAGCAGTGGCAGCGTAAAGGCGCGGACACGGCGCGTGATAAATTAGCGGCAAGCGTGACGTGCGTGCTACCGTAAGACCCTACGTGACGAAGGCGGGATTTAATTGTTCAGGTTATTTATTCATCATATCTCAAGTTTTATTACCTTTCATCCTCAAAACGTCTTTTATTTTATTATACACCAGATTTCGCTACGTCACCAAGAAGTTATTTTTTTTCAATAACATTTTCCAAATGATATAATCAAAAAAAATCTTACAACAGCAACGTTTGCTACTAATAAATAATAATAAAATAATAAAACAGCTTTATTTAAATAGGATTTCTGTGTTTCTTATTCTATCTTTTAGTTTTATATTTAAACAGCTCCTTTCCATTGACCTCTGAGTGGTCTGTATTTTATATCTCGCCTTGTGGTCATAGATCCACGTTTGGCAACCATGGGTAAGACAGGGTAAAATTGTAATGTCGAAAATTATTCTTTTCATTTCGATTGGTAGTTTTGACTTGACAATCTCTTTTTGGGCCTGGATTTTCATAGCATTTTCTAATATTTTTATTTGTTTCTTTGTATAAGTTTTTTAAATCATTTTTATCCTTCTTAGTTAGAATTCTTTTGTTTTGTAGTAAGCTTCTCTTTTCCATTAATAGAATTACTTCATCTGATAGAATCGTTCTTTTACTTGATTGTTTTTTGGACTTGTTAATATAGCGTTTTCGATCCTTGCATAGTATTCCATGACTGCATAACTTTCGTGGTTTTCTATCAGTTCAGGTATAAATTCATTTATTTTTTTTAAGTACATGTCTTGCCCTTCTACAGTCTTTAGTGAATTTCTAAGACTGGTGAAGTTTCTTCTGCTCTTTCTGTTTTTCGTAGTTTGAAAACAATTAAATTAATTTCGGTTTTTGAAGTATATAATCTCTCATATTGGAAGCTTTATTCTTCTTCGATGGTTGTTTACTATCTTGTTTCGGCCGCCGGAGTAGTGTCTCCGGGGATTCGGGCAGGTTCCTTTTATTCATTTGCTGGTGATGGTTGCTCTTATTGTTATTTAATATAATAAGTTTATCGTATTTTATAAAAGCAGTGTTGCCTGCTTCTTTTTCCTTCTGTAATTGAGCTTGTAGTTCCTTGCGCTTATTCAATACTTCCTTGGGGTAATCTTCTTTTAAATAGTATGACGTTTTCTGCAGGCAAGATTTGTTTTTCAGAACCTTTAGTTTGAAGCCCAATGTAGAAAATGTTATTAGAACTGGTCTGACTTTTTCCCTTTTTTCCCTAATCTCCCGATTGTTTCGATTTGTGTTCTGTCGTATGAGAGTTTGAAGTGTATTTTTATAATGTCAATTATTATATCTTCTAGCTCTTGGTACGATTTTTCGCTTTCTTCCACCCTGAACAAGACTAGGTTTTTTGTCTAATTTGCCTTTCTAGGCTCTTGATTTTTGCGCTTTGTTCTTCAATTTTTTCCTCCAAAATAGCGTTTTTTTGCTCTAAAATGTTGAATTTCTCGTTTATGTTATTATTTATTGTGCTTTTTATATCCTCTTTCATATCTAACATGTCTTGTTTTTGATGCGCCGTATCTTGTTGCATTTTTAGTAACATTTGTTTTATTTCATCCATGATAATTCAAGAAAATATGACACTTACCTCTTCCCAAAACGTGACCTCTATGAGATGAGTTGTGTTTTATAAGAATAAACTCCAGTTCCGTAGATAGTAGAACCACGTAAGTACTGTTAACAAATATCGCTAGACGCTATAAGCGTTATATAGCGTTATATCCAGATTCACTTAGATGGTACTAGTAGCGGCAAGGATAGTTAAGCAAGTTCGGAAGACTGATCTGCGCCGGCGTCTACGCTTGGTAGACTTAGAAGTTACAGAAGGTGATGGTAGATGGCACTGCTGGTATCTTCTTGAAGGGACAAAGTAAATATAGTGCTTAATCACCGAGTCATTATTTTCGCACTTTTGAGGTTATTGATATTATCAATTATTTCGTGGACGCTTTTTTATCTTCTGTTTAAACTCTAACCATGAAGTTCACACACATTAACACTGATTTTACACTGGATAGTTTCAGATGATTGCTTTTAACGAATAACAAAGTCAATGTCTATGTAACGTCTTTTTGCACCATTTACGTTACGTTTTAACGTTTTATTCGTTGAAAACTTCATATGATCCTAATGATTTTAATCACTATTTATGAATTTATGCACTATTTACACTTTATAACTCTTTATTTACATAAAAAAAACTTAAAGAAGTACGAGATGAATGTCGACAGTAGCACTGTGGCGCCCTCCTCCGCATCATCATTGCTACTAATACTAATTATAAAATAATATAACATCAGTAATATCAATTCAATTTAAATCAATCTATAATCAGTATAATATTATGATTACCGGCTCAAATACAGCTTCTTTTATAAGTAGTTAACCTCAATGTAACCGACTAAGTTCTTTTCAATAAAGCTAAAGTGTTTTCCGTGCGCTTCTGTTTTCGTACCGCAATTAAACTGCTGTTAAACTTCTTACAGCAGTGTTTGTAGAGCACCTGAATGGCCCGCAAAAGTTGTGCGGGCACCGCTCCTTGTTTGCCTGCTAATTATCCCAACAACTCCGCATTCGAAGCCGAATCAGCGCACAAAACGCTGACCCGATCTAAATGGTCAAACGAGACCAAACCTTTCACCGTTCTATTCACTACGGTCACGGTCTCCCACTAACACGCCCCGTCACCATAGTGACCGCCGCCTCCACTCTATTATTTCATTGTATCAACATTCATATCGACATCACGCGTAACCGTGGTTCGATTAAACGAGGGTTGCCCGAAGCCAGATTTGTCAAGTCTCTTTTCAAATTAGACTCCACGGTCCGGCATTGGCACTTCACGCGTTTAAAATCAAAAGCGCAGAAGGGTTACATAATCCGAACCTTTTTCGGTGCGACTTGTGTTTGTGTGCACGTCTCGTCTTTTGTCACGTATTCTTAATTAAGGACCGCCGGCTGCCAAGCGACCCCACTCGTCACATTTTCATATTGATTGTAAGAGGGCTTCGCTTACATGTCGTAACTGGCATTGTCTCCATAAATATTTTTTAAATGATGATCGTTTGGTTCAATCTGCCCTCATAATCTTATAACATTTCAAAACATCGAAATTAAATAATCGAATTCTCCCTCTGTTTGCGAAAAGGAAGCCGGGGCTAATAAACTGTCGCTTAACCTTATGCGACAAAGCAGATACAAACAGAATGACATCGCGTCTCCCGAAAAGATCTCGCGGAAAAAATCCGGTGGCAACGTGTCAAAGACACCGCGGCGCGAGGGGCTCTTTGTTGCCTATCGAAATATTTTTTAAAGCTTAACTCCTTAGTGAATTGAGAGATTAAGTCCTTTTTGAAGAGGCAACCGGTCCCCGGGGTCGGGCGTGATCGTTCCTTCAGATCTCATTTCCGCGGATGCTCTATTTGATTGTTATTTTTGTCACTTTTTCCATTTTACGTTGGCGTCGGCGAATTTGAAGTGACAGTCGACGATTTGCACTAGAGCGTGATAAGTGTTTTCCTACGTTTTTTGTAAGCAGCTTTGTTAGTGTTTTCTCGCGATCAGATCGAAAGAAGGATAAGTCAATTATTAAATAATACAATGCAAGAAATGTTCAACTTTTAAATATAACATTTAATGACCTTGATTCAAAAGTTTTTACACGAATAAAAGATAAGTAATGAATTTACCCCGAATAACGTCAAAATATCCCATTAGGCAAAGTATTGTGAACCTGACGAACACGCGTGGACAGCCCACGCTAAGCCACAAGAAAATATGCAAATCGCAATAAGGCAGTAGGTAAGCGCTTTTAAGCCGTGTAATTATTCACATCGGATTTGCAAATCGTGCCTGAAGCGTTCCGTTTCTACACACGTGAATTATACTGACCCTTAGAGTGCGTTTAAATCAAAACACATGTGCTGAGAGCGGGTTTAGACGTCCGCTGATTTTGAGATGAGGGCTTCCCCTTTTTGCGGGTCCCTGCGTCGATTCCTTGGCGGGCGATGATCGATACCCCGCCCCCGCCGCCGGCCGCGACCCTCCTTCCCTCGCTCTTAATTAGGACTCGGAATCTGCGGCGGACACACACTCACACACGAACGCCGGGTATAATGTTAATCAACTTTCATTATGCACTAAGGAATTATATGGGTACGCCTGAGGAGTGATTATCCGCGTTAGACTGCGTCCCCGACCAAGAAATCATACTTTATTATGATTCCGCATTCAGCTTTACGGTGGCACCTCGCGGGGACGACAGCCGACATCGCATTAGAATTAAGTGCGCATATATCAAGCACGTACCGGCATTGTTCGTAAAGTAACCACCGGATAATTAGCTTTCGTTGCTAGTTTCCGCTCTCGTATAATATGTTGCGTTTTTTGACATTTGTCTGATTATCACTCCAAGATCCCAAGTCACTCAAATTATTCCCTTCAGTACTGCGCAGCTATGTCTCGAGACGATCGATATCTTTTCTTTTTTTTTAAATTGATAATGATCACCAACTGGCGCTATAATAATTAAAGTTATTTAATAACCATTCTTACGTTGCCAATACGCCATCAACCTTGGAAACTAAGAAGCTATGTTCCTTGTACTTTTTCTTCACTATTTTAAAAAAGTATAAGATTGTCAATTTGTCTGTGTTTATATATTTTTTTGCACCTTCGAGTAACGAGTACTTTTTGACAATGAAACGATTTGGATGCTTTGTGATAGGCTTAGTATATTCAACACGACACACATCTTTATTGATTAGTTCAAAAATAGGTCGGTCGATATCATTTTTTATGGAAAAAAATATCTTTTGTTTTTGTAACTGGATTTAAAAATAATAATTATATTCCTAAACAGTATAGAAACGAATTTAAAGTAAAACTACGTATCATTCTTCGACTCGGTATGTTTACGTATACTCTAAAAATATTTCACTAGACTGAGGCAATTCAAATAACAGTTAAATTCTGAACTTGAGCTCATGTTTACATTGCTTCAGATTAGTCCGTATTTGACCCGAGATATTACACGCTTTGAGTAAGCGTTTTCAAGTAGATTAATTCCACCAGTCTGTTATGTTACACAATATATGTATGTATGTATGTACATATATTGTATATAATAATAAATCAAATATACGGAAAACTCAAATAAGACTATATTATACGAGCCGGTATGACCCAGTGGCTACACACGGGAATTTCAATTTAACATTCTCAGTGAAGTTCAGCCACATATGTTCACCAGCTCGCATTGAAGTAAGTTGGTGAAATAAGCAATAAATTTATTTTTTAAGAAGAGGCCTACGAGCAAGTAATACTGGTACTTAATTTTTATAATTTCCATTCATAAACTCTTCCAGTCTTCAGTACAAGGTCAGCAGGTGGTTCCCGCCCAGGACGACCTGAAAAATAATATAAAATAATTTAATAAAACAAAAACCGCTAAATTGTTTACATTTATTTATTTATTTTAAAAAAGGAAAATATTCTAAAATTATTGATTAAAAATAATATTACCAATATGTAACTAATATTAACAAACCCTTGCTACGGACCCAAAGCTAGGCTCGTACTGAGTAATATCCTTTAATCTACGGTTATGAGGATAAACCTCCAATAAATCTTTCACTTACCCGACCTTTAATAAACGCTTGTAATAAAATTTAATTGATCAAAGCGCAGTTCCTTGAGTATGATTTACGAGCCGTCTGAAGCCTACCTTCGGTTTCGAAACTGAAATAGTTGAAATTGACTATAGATGTTTAAATCATAAATTACTTTACTTATAAATGTTGCTTAGACGGTGATTAGTAAAACAATGCCGTCTCTTTCTTTCAATGAATTAAAGTAAACACTGTAATATAAAATAAGTAGATAAAAACCCGACTTTACTCGGGTAAAATATATAAAAAAAACAAATACGGTTTATCATTTACTTTTTATATAATATATAACTTTTTTTATATATTTAATAATTGCACGAAATTTTTATTTTTATTTGGAACTCACTTTCTGAATGCACCCGTAAACGTCAACATGGCCGCCCGTTGAATTTCACGTAATTTTTACAGATTTAATATCGTAATATCTTGATTAGATGAATTTTGCGAATATATGTTTCGATCGGGTGTATCGTAGACCTGCAAGAAATATGAATACAGATTTTTATAGGGAACGTTACTAAATAGTAGGTATTTGTTTATATATTTAGTAAAAAAAAACACTATCGTTAGAAATACTATATTTAACTCATTGGTATATCTCGTATACTCGGTTAATCAAGAATAACAAAAGTGGTTCAACCGTTTATCAATCATAAAAGCCTCAGAAAACACCTAACATGCGCTTGATAAATGAATTTTCTTGTTTCATTTTCTTCACGCGCAATTTATTTATTGTGTTAACTCCGTGTGTTATCCGACCAAATAAAAGTGACCTGTGCCCTTTGTCCTTAAGCAAATATTTCTTGATATACGTGTAGTGTCTTGTTACGTTGGTAATCTTAAACACGTAAGTATTTCGCGGGCCCTCCAGCTAATGTAATAGATGAGGTGTTCTCATTAATTACAAAGAACGTCGGGCCCAGCGAGTTGCTGGTAACTCGAACAAATTAATAAGATTATTAACTCCTTCCGACAAGTCATTCTTCTTCATATGTTCAAGATTACTGTGAGAATATTTTGTAAATCGATTGTATGGATGACGTAATATTTGTAACAAGAACATTTTCAGGCTTTTCACTGCAAAACACTATATTTGTATTAATCCAAACGTCTTCTCATTCGTTGGTTTAAATAGATAATGAGCAATCACCAACATTTTACGTCTCAGATATTGTAAAAGCATTTTGAGTCAACAGGACCGAATATAAATATTGAAGTTACTGAAGTGGAAGCATTCACATCGGCAATCTTTAAACAATAGAGTATTTATACTTATGGTCATAGTTAATACTTACAATGGACATCATCGTTACTTTTTTTTAATAACTAAAAGCAATAACCAGCAATGAACTTATATCTGTAGACATAAAAAAAATTAAACGAAACATTTTATAAGTGAGCCTAGGATTAATAAAGAAATATATATTTGTAGTGCAATAGAAACTGTCATAAGCATGGCATATATGATTGATTGATAATGAAGTGGTAGGGTGATAGTTATTAATGACAGCCGACTCCGCCCGCGCTTTCTTTATTTACCCACTAACACCTATTAGCCGACCACGTCTGATACACTCATGTATAATATATCATCCCTGGAAAGATCAATCAATTTACCAAATTATATTGTGACTGCTAATTTACCATCCTTTTATTTTAATATTTCTTTATCAAAAATAATTGGTAAAGGTTATAATACCATACTTTTATTTTCTTAATATTTTACTTGATATTTTGGATAACTTTCTTCTTTTTTTTTAATTGGGTTAGAGTACGAAGAGGTTCTATATATATTTTGAGTGTTTATTACGCGATGTCTTTATCTTCATTTTCATATTCAATGTCAATATTCGCTTATTCTTAAACTAATTTTTGTTCTAGCTTTGACTATTACCAATTCCAAAATTAACTTAATGGAGATCTTGATATTGTTAATACCCATAGATCTAATTTTATCTTTAAAAAAATGTGATTTAATTTGAAGTTTATAAGAAATATTTATTTGAATAAGACTCATTTTCTGTTTATTTAATATTTTAATTTAAGATATTTTGTATTTATGATATTTTGTTTCTTATTATACTATCAAATTTAAGGGTTACAATTCTAAATCAGCCCTATTCAACGAAAGGGTTTTGTTTTATTTCAATTAATTCGTAATCACAAAGAGTTTTGAGACCGCAGCAGTCACTCTATCGTCGACAATTTAAACAGATGTCGTGTTAAGGAGGTCCTCTCAGAATATTCGTTTGGAATTTAAATTGCAAATTCGTGCGGTGGCAGGTGCAGCCTCGCGATTGAATGTCCGACTTCTCTTTCTAACTCATCATAACTTCATATCCCCTCTCTCTTACACTCAACGTTTAAAATCATCGAATAATGAACGTCAACAAATAAAACTCAAGCGTTACTAATTACTCGGCCCTCTCAAACGAAGAGAGGTAATCTTTGCACTTTATTTCAAAGAGGAAATCTCGAAGCTAATGGCGTTAACTTAAAAGAGGCCAATGACTGTGATTTTTCTCGCCATAAACTTTTCAACTCGTGATTTATTGACTATACAAAAGACACTTTTATAAAGTAAAAAGTAACAGCCTGTAAATCTCCCACTGCTGGACTAACACCTTCTTTCTTTATTATAAAAATGCTCGGAACTAATATCGATCGACCACGCTGCTCTGAATCACGTAGTTTGAGACACATGTGATGTGTAGATTTTCACTCAATATTAGCAGGTTTCCTGCGTGAATATATAAAATTATAAGTATAAATAAACAAATGAAAATTTAATAGTGATTTCCAGAGTTTGATCCCATAATCTTAGGTTAAGATTCGCACTTTTTAATCTTTGAGCATTTTAGCCGTTTCGAGGATGTTGAAATGAGTCTATACGTAAAATGTCAGTCACACACTAGTGGTTCTAAACTAAACAGAGGGTGTGATTCATTATGAATAGGGCAAGCGGTCGCAGGTAGTTCGCTCTAAATTAAAGTTTGACTCGTACGCGTTGTGTACGGAACTGTGACTGCTTAGACAAGCTGGTCACGGACCTGCCTGGCCTTAATGAATGGAGAAATTCCGATCAGCCCCTAACACATACACTCGGTCCGAACCCCTCGCGTTTACTGTAAAGTATTCTTGAAAGACTCAATACATTATTAATTGCTTACTTTACCAAAATAATATACTTCGCCACAACTTACCAACATATATATTCACTAATATATCTCAAATTACTAATTATAAATAATTGTAATTTAATGTAATTTATCAATCTAAATATTTAATTGCATTTAGTTTTAGGCCAATTCCAAAAAGAAATTGGAATTCTCGTTAATCTTTGTCGTATCCTCGTAGCCAGCCTTCTTTCGTAGGCGAGTAATTAGCTTCCCAATTTTAAAGAGCCGCTCCAGTCGGTGCCACCCATCAATCCGCTCCCCTGCCCGCTACGAATCGATAATAATTAATTATTTTTGACATAATCACAGCTAAAATCCATTCTGTTTTTGCTAATTCACGTCCCTATAATAAAACGGGACGACGCTTTTAACGCCGCTCGGATGAAATTGATAAAAAAATAAATAAGATTTTGGATATAACTTTACGCAAAGTCAAACAAAATTCGGTTAGCTTACGCTGCTGGATGTTGCGTGATTAATTAGCTTTTGATAGTCAACTGATTTTTAATAATTGATCGCTTATGATACAATATTATATCGTCTAATTCTACTTTCGTGACACAACATTACGATACATTGAAACCCACATACAGTGGAAGTGACAGGGGATCTTTGTGAGGTGCACAATCGGTGGGACACTGTGTCAATATTGGACACATCGAATAATAGAACAAGATTCAGATGAGGGCTGTCGGATACAACAAGGCTAATAGATGTTTGAGGACCATCAACTCGATATACTACGCGTAACTTCAAAGGTACTCCATATCATACGTTCATCGCTTGTTTAGCAAATAATGTTATATATCATTAACGCAATCGCTCGTTCCGTCCGTTTGTTTAACGTAAGAAACGTGAATGCATTTAAGCGTAACATTGCACTCCTGTTTCTGCTAACAAAAAAGTATAACAGGAAAATTCCAATTAGCGCCGTCGAAATGAAATATTTTGATATACAAGCCGAGGGAGAATAAGAATATCGAGAGTCACGAGTACAAAATACCGGCAAGTTGTCGGTACTTAAAAAATACATAGTGAAAACATTAGGTTCGCCCTGGGCGGGTTGGCCTCGTGATTAAACCCAGCGAGGCATGCATAACGAGCGCCGTATGTTTGAACGCTTGCGAATACTTTCCAAGTTAGTACGGACAGCGGTTGAGACGGGTACCGACCGGTACACCTGCTCTTGTTTATTACCGGCTAAGACGGTACTTGAAGCTGCACTGTTTGTTTAGGCTGCGGAACCCGCCTGACCCACTTAATATACATGAATAATATTCGATTTGAATCGATAATATCTTGGTTCTATTTTATCCATATTATTATAATCGATCACTCTTTTTTACTCGGCAATCTTTTTTGCATCTGTGTTTTTGTTTGTGTGTGATCGTGTCTATGTGTTTATAGTTTAACACGTTTTACTATTTAATAAAAAACAATTGCGTATTTTACCATTCACTAAAAACGATTATAAATTGAATGATTGAATTAATTATTTTTAATACAATTCCAGTCAATAACCTATTTGAGTGAGTTCGTCTATAACAAACATAATTACAAATATTATAGTTCCTTTATTTTTTTCACTACACTATCCAAATATAGTCCAAATAATTTTCTTAAGGATATCCGTGATTGGATGCTTACATGCTAATGCAAGAAGTTTTTAATTAAAACCCGTCCGCTGTTAAGAGGCTACGTAATGGCTGATCCTCAGGAGGGAACCGATATTGGTATATGCTGGGAAAGCCAAAACACAAACATATTTAGGTCCGATGCGTTGCGTTGTGTATGGCTAATCACCGGACGGATATAAAGACGCTGTGTACACAATGCCTTATAACCCTTTCTTATTAATACTATAAAGCTAACAATATTCATTATGTCCATATAAATTAATTTTGTAAGTCAATTTATTATATTCTTTACTTTTACTATAAAATATTTTTTGATTCAAAATAAACCTATTATTTTGGAAGTAAAATATCTTCCATGTTGTGATTAAAATGTCCGTTTGTGACGTAAAGTACATTTGATACTTAAGCCATATATACATACATATATTTTTTTGGACGATAATATTTTCGTACTTGTGATATTAAATTTTATTTTATTTTTACAGATGCACGAGACTGCGATGACGTCAACATTGACAAGGCAAGTAAATTACTTTAAAATCGGGTTTAAATAAAAAAAAACAACGTTCAAAAACCACTTCAGTCTCCCCACGAGCGTAATACAAACTTCGCCGTCGACTTTATAGCCTCTGTGACCGCCAAAAGTCGCCGAGGAAAAGTGCAAGCTTGTTTACCCATATATCAGTTGTAACGTAGTTTTCTTTCTGATAAGCGGGCTCCCTCGCTGCCAATAAAGTGATTAAGTCACAAATCGGTTCGGGAACTCTTGCCCCCGAACTGATGATATATGTGGAAGGGATGTTTGGCCGTTTAATTTATATTTTAGTTCAGAGATAAAAAATATCTTTTTTTTGTGATAAATTATAACAACGTAACGATCAACTATATTTTATTATTTTCCAATATTTATTTTATTTACAACATATTTCTTATTCTCAATCTAGAGATATTGTCAAGGTTAAAACAAAGAAAATATCTTTTTCCGAAAGTTAATTTTTTTTCGCTCGACTCGACTCGATTTTATTTTTTTTTCATATTATTAAAGTAAACATTTTGTATACTATTGATATTAATGAACATAATCGTATAATACGAATTGACTTGTCTCTGTTCAAAAATCATACTGGCTTTACCCTACCTATCGAATGGCTCCATTACAAATAAATGCCCTTCGACATCGCTACGCGAGTTATAAATTTCATACGTGCTGAGAAATGACATACGGTATTATTTATGACGAGGCTTTTTTTCTGTTACGAAGGAAAAGGAAGACATTGTGACGTAATTGCGCTTCGTTTTATTGGATTACTACAAATGGTAGTCGATTTAATATAAAACGATTAAAGCAAAGAAAACACCCTAGATTGTCAAAATTAAATCTTTAATAAATATAATTTATAATTTTTTTTAATAATAGTGTCAAATGAATCGTTAAAATGAAAATAAGGCTGTCAATACAAATTTTATAATAAACATTATTTTAAATAAAAAAATATGTATTTTATTATTTTAAAAATTGAATTGAAGGTCTTTCTGATATCGCGTCTCGTAAAAACTCTGTAAGGTGTTTGTTTATACTATTTATATCCGTAAAAAATATAAGATAAACGAAAACAAATTCCCCAAAATATCTCAGACTCAAACGAACCATCTACAATGTATTTAAAGAACTCAACATGGTAAGTTATATTTAACTTATAATGGATAAACGAAACAAAAACCCACACTCGATTACCAGTGCATTAACAGCTCTCACCGACTAATTTACCATTCACAAACCCTCAGTTTACCTTTAGCTTTATTATCAACGGCATTAGTGGGAGGCGCCATTAACTCACGTATGACACTAAAATGAAATCTATTCATTTCCTCAGAGCGGAGTCAATCGAGACTGATATTGTTCAATTTCACGCGATACGAACATTACTGGATCACGAGCTGATGGTTCATGTTACAAACGTATCAAAGAAGGTTAAATAAACTCAAATGTCATGTAGATTATATGATACGCTAACTGAGTTTATTATTTTGTAAATTCTTAGTATTGTCATAAATATTATGAATTATTCACATATTCTCATTCAATTCTTCTATTTATTCATTAATAATTTTATTTCATCAATATTGTGCAATAACTGTAATTCAAGCTATAATCAGATTAGAGATATACAGATTTAACTACTAATAAGTACTTTATTAGTAGTTAAATCTGTATATTATGTAGTCAAGACGGTGATGATAAATATACAGACTTTGACATTACTAAAATAATAGAAAAAATATTAAAAAAAATGGTGATACTGGCTGGTAATAAATACATGCAGACATACAAAAAAAAAACAAAACTAAAGTTACACCAAAGGCACTGACAACATGTCTGTAGATCATAAAAATAATAAATCAAACAAAAAAAAAAATCACATATAAAAAAATTATTGCTTAAAGTTAGAATTAGAGTCAACCATGTTTTTTGAAGTTTATAAACATTACCAATGATACAGAGAAAATTAATCAATGTCGTTTTGGTGTAGATGTCGCGATAGGCCGTATAAATGTACCGAGTAACGGATTAATTTGTTACGGGTGTTGCTATCAGTGGGATCGACAGGCTACATCTGTTTGACATATTCTATCGATACGAATGGATTAATATCAGTAATGGCGAACAATCCGCAAATACGTGGAAGGTCTTAATTATTTCCTTACGTTAAATATGTTTTATATGAATTTATAAAACATTGTCAATATAGACAAATAGAGAGAAAGTTAAACGAACGACTAGGCCATTTGATTGTAACTGGCAATTTAACAAATAGAAACTCAAACACGCAAAAATCTACATACAAAAGTGTGCCTGTAATTATACAATCTCACTCATTTTAATATGAACACAGTTAAAAAAACACTATACAAAGACTTGCTATATGGCAGTACAATAAGTACTGGATACTTAAACAGACGGACTTACACAAAATCTATCATCGGGGACAATAATTAAAAACAAAATATTATACTTTGTTCTTTTATTTTTTGTCTTAGTAATGTAAAGCTTCCACCGGTTCGGAATTTAAATTCTATTGAGAAGAACTTGCGACATACAATTTATTTAAAAAAAAATGCCTTTAAAAACAGAACTCAAATTAAATTAGAAATGAAATACATATGCCACATAACTGCACAATTATACAAAAAAAACAGTCTCAAGAGTTTATAAATGGCCAATTTCTCGTAAATATATGAGGCATAAAAAATGTGAGATTAATTGAAATTAAACGAGTTCCAAATTGCCTATAAAATGACACGTTTCTGTATATAATTTCCTCCTTAGCGGAATAAACCACTCGAAATTCAAGTAAAGTATAGCATTATCAAAAATTGGCTTTATTACGAAACTATTTGCCTTCAGTTACTATCTTGATCAAATAAAAAATTAATGTGCCGAGGGTGACGTAGCTAGAACAAATTATCCGTTCTATATTTAAAGGTAAAATCTGAAGGTAAAATAATATGTGAAAAGTTTATCTTTATGTAATTGAGGTGATAATCGAATAGCATAGAAAAATAATCGTTTTAAAAAAATGCTTAGTATTTTTCGTTTTTAATAAAATTTCAAAATAAACTTCTTTTTGAAGCCAATATCCGAGTTTTCGTTCTATTTTTAAAAATAAAACGTCAATAGTAGAATGCAAATCAAACCCAATTTTTGTTTTTATCTGTTAAAACTTTTACACTTCCATACAGAAAAATGACGATCGTCTGCGACTCGATTCGGCTATTTCAATAAAATTATACAAGACTATGAAAATAAAACTGAGGCGGCTGGATATATTCAACAACCAAATTAATTTTCAACTCGTATTTTTTTCTTTATGATTTTAATCCTTATTTCCTATAAAATAAGAATGTTATTCGTGTTGCAGATTAATTTTCAAGGTTTAAAATTATTTTGTTACCGCAAGGCGCATCGGGCGCTACGTGTCATGCTCTACGAATCTAAATGTATATTTTTCTTTTTTCCCTCAAATTATAAAATCAATTAGGCGACGTCGACATCACGTTACCGAAAGACAGAATTTGCTTTTTATTTAAATCATATTTTAATATTGAAACAAATGAACGGCGTTATATTTTTTATTATAACGTTGTAACTAACTACTAAAAGTCTGTGTTTATTCAATTTTTTTATTATTATTTAATATTCTTTTCTTCTGGTATTCAAAGCTTGATATTTTACTACAATAAACATCTTTTTTTTTAATGTTTTGTCACTGCAGTTCAGATTGACATGGGTTTTTCTTAGACAGTATCGTTAATACTTATTATAAAAATTTTAAATCGTGTCCGTTTATTGACATTTACCATTTTTTTACTTATCTAAGTACTGAGGTCATTATCATTATATATTAATTACGGTTTTTATTTTTAAATTTAAAACTGGCAGTGAGAAACGGTATCTTTAGTTTATTTTATTTGTTTTTTTTAATTTAACACTATAATAAAATATGTTAAAGTATTTTAATATAAATTCTTAAGACGTTAGAATTCGAGTTTTTTCATAGTGTCAAGTATTAGATGATTTTACAAATTATAAACTTTGTAGAGGTACAACGAATGCGTTAATTTTTTCTTTTATTAACAAATGCCTTAAAAAGTCACTTTTTTACTTAAAGAAGAATATTTAAGTATTACATGCATATATTACCGGAAATGTTTCATACATTTCCGGTAACATATGCATAAAAAATATATGATAGAAAAATTAATAACACAGGCTTAATGATTTTAAAGAAAATTTATTCATCAATGAGTTTTTATAAAAGTCTGCGTTACGCTTGAGCAGTCAAAAACAATACTTATTCAAATGAAACAAAAAGCAATTAACGGTGGAGATATCCCTCCATCCTCGGAGGATACAAGAGAGGAGAGATTATTGAAAAAATAATTAATAAATATTTATAGCGGGCCACCTGAGGAACGACACGACTCGGATTCCGTTTTTATCCAGTCCTCGAGTACGCATCTGCAGCGTTACGCGGGAAAGCGGTTTATTACGAATGCAAAATTTTCCATTCATATTCAAAATTTTATATCCCAATGTGGTCGGGAGAAAGCTAATTTATTCCGGGGGAGCCAAGGAGACGTCCCAGCACCTCGCGTCTTGGGGAGGATTAGGGAAGGGTTGAACGCTAGGAAATTGACAGGTGCCTGTCAAAAATTACAATTAATAATTGAGACTGTGATCGCCACCGTGACTGTTCTTTGCATCTTAACAGTCTATTTGACAATCAAGCAAGGAAAGTATCTAAATTAGAAATGTCAAAAATCTAAAAACCATAATATTAAAGTTTCGTAGTGTTCATATTTTGATTAAATAATTCAAATCAATATCGAAAGTGCTCTATTTTAGAAACATAAGCAGTTTTTTTATTAATTATTCAATGCTTATAGAAATACATATTCATCTATATAAACATGAATCACAAAAATGTGAATTCAAAAAAAAGGTCAACAATCAAATTACGGTATTATACACAAATAATAAAAATGCATTAAATGTTATTTTCACAATATTACATTATAAATAAACAAAATAAACTAGGGCAATGTCTTTGCTCTGATTAAAAGTTCTTAATACTCCATTCAACAAATAAACCTCCCAGATTTATGACGTTACTACCCTGTCCGTCACACGACAGTAAACATGGAGTCGCATCGATTACCCGTTTTACAGCTGGGATAGCGTTTAATGGCGGTAATCCACCACTAACGAAGTTTTATTGCCCGTTACGACTGGCAAAATACAGCGATCAGAATTTATCCACAGGATACTATTCTAAGCCGCTGTAAATAAGTTATTTTACAGAATTATCTTGTATAAACACCATTTTTATTTTTCTAACGATTTTTTAGTTTTATGGAAATATTTTTTTATTGTTGTGTTTCAAAATAAGCTACTGTAAATATGCTTTGTGTATGCTATGGGTCTGGGACAAAACATCTTAGCTTAAAAATTTATCAGTTAAGAAAAGTAAGCTATATAAAACTAATGATAAGGCAGGCAGAGTTGGTGGATTATATCCCCTCATCGGCTATATCAAATAACAGTTCCTACAAAATAAATAAAGTTAATGTTTTAAAGTTAATTAGTTTCCTAATTAATTTTAAAAATTAATTTCGACATTATTTAGTGAAATACAATGAAAATATAAAAAAGTATTTATTTATTTTATATACTAGATGAATGAAAAGAGTTCGTATCGTAAGCACGTATTGTCAAAACACCAAAAATGTTTGACAAACTGGTAACGCATACGAATTCCTCGGTAACGAATGATGGTTCTCGATCAAAAAGTCAATATGGACGCAATGAATGTCGGATGTGATAAACTGGGGAATCGTTATTTTGATTTCGTTTCGTTTTTGCACTCTATTGTACGCAGTTCTATACAATTTTCGAATCAAATAACATTTTGATTCTAGTTTTTCCATTATATGACTATTGTACAACAAGTTTTTTAAGAAAAAAACTCAGTTTTTATTAATTATATATATATAAAAATGGGTGGTGATATGATTTCTTGTACTATCTGTTGTATAAGATGCCACTACATGATGCTGCACATCAACTTCTATGCCATTCAATCGATCCTCATGTCAATGAGATAGACGATAGATATACGAGCACATTTAAACATATTACAGTGTATTAAGAGAGTTGTACTGCTACTCGACTTGCAATAACTATTGTTTACAAACGAATCTAAATAATGTCAAAATTAAAGGTTCTTAATTACAGGAGCATATACATATTTTATACATATTTAATTTATCAACAAAAAATCGATCATTTGGTTGTATTTCAAATCATTTTTGTTTAAGCATTAAACTGCTAATCTCCGCACCAGTTAATAATTTTTCAAGCAGTTTAGATTTGAACGAAAAAATGTATACTTATATCGCTGACTCTTGTGATATATTATAGTAAAACTATCTTCGCGTAGTTACACCGACGATAAACATGACTGCTCCACCCCTGTGACTCGTAGCATAGTTTTATATAGTAAATAAATGGAATATTTACCGTAAAAATAAATTTTAAATTGGACTGGTTCAAATAAACCTACATACTCTTTAGGTTTATTTAATAGATATTACAATTCCCGCCAATTTATAAACTGTCCATAGACAATGCCAATGACACCGCCAGTCACTCCTATCGTGTTCTATGTATGGCAGTGATTTTTCTCTCTCAATGAACACTGAACACGCTTAACGTTCAAAATAGATATGATCAATATAATTTTTTTTAAACTAAAAATATATTCATAAACATTTTGGTGTTTCAATTTTACTATAGAAGAAGATTTAAAATGTTAAACGTACGTGCTACGGATTTCTTGTTTTACGCCGTTAATATAATAAATCAGTCTTAAGACCAAATTTCCAATCACCAGTCAACTTCTATTTGAAGATTTTTTTATCATTGTGTCAGTTTTTATCAAAGTCGATAAAAAGTCAGCCCGTAATAATATATGAAAATATTTTCATTCAAATGTTTTTGACTGTAACTACAATCAATCTGCACACGATGTATGTCCGGCGTTATCTTGTATTATGAATGGAAGCCATTTTTCACGCACCGCCACCGGCCACAGGCTACTGCCAATATGCGTTGGACAAGCCTTTGAGTTATTGTTTCCAATCGTTTTGACTGCGTTATTACAGTACATATATTGTTTTTATTGAAAGCAACACACGTGCATTACCTATGAAAAGTTATACGTAGAATTTTTATTAAAATAGTCTAAAAAAATTGCTATTTAATATCTCAAAATAGCGTAGTATCAATGTTCGGTTGTTATATTTAATTGAGTATTGTGTTTTGTAATAGTTTAAATTTTGATGGTCATCATCATATAAATATCTGATTATTTCACTATATAAAACAAAACTGACGCGTGCGCAGCGGATTATTATAATCCGAAAATGTCCCTTTACTGGAACGATTCTATAAAGGGATTCCATCGCTTCTACGCCATAAATATTTTGTCCGATTAACCGTTCGTTCGACAGCCGCGAGGCGTAAGAAAATGTTAATTAACGAATCCATTGTTTTCCCGCCCGGCGGCTCCAAGATGGTGCCTCTTCCGTTTCCGCCGGCCGCCTTCTTTATGTGCGTTTCCCTTATTTTTACTTCAGACGGGTAGAGGCATTGTGGCGCGCTGCTGCGCAC
This sequence comes from Vanessa tameamea, assembly GCF_037043105.1. NCBI lineage: Eukaryota > Metazoa > Arthropoda > Insecta > Lepidoptera > Nymphalidae > Vanessa > Vanessa tameamea. The sequence goes on from NC_087316.1 coordinate 9,996,867, forward strand.
CCGAGTATAATGATTTTAATTTCCTCTAATCAAGCCTTCGGCGGAGCTTAAGAATTCTAATCGTGCACACCGCCACCACCGCAGCCGCTGACAGAAACATCAGCACTTATTCTGATTGCGACGAGTGTGGTGCTGAATAATTAATATGCCTTTATTTTGCGTTATCCGAAACGACGAAACAAAAGCACTGTGACGTCTTAAATTATGAATTGTGGCGCTCTTGAGTCTCACTTCTTAAACCCTTTTTGTTTTCGTTCAATTTCTTGTTATAGAAATATGTAATTGACAATATCTTTAATATTTCATTTTCTTTATGCCACTAATAAATGTATTAAGTATATATTTTGAAAACAGTTTATTTTATTTAGTACACTTTTTTGATATTGATAAAAATTACAATTATTTCATTTTATATTTTATTTGAGCCGACATGACACATATTATACTACAAAATTTTAAAACCAGCTGCATAAATATGTGCTAACTGACATTTTCATTGTTCCGTGACTTTGTTCACCAACTACCTACTTGTTTACGTATTGTCGATAAGTCCTCCGAAACAGATATTACAGTCATTTCTTACGTTTTATATCTATTAAAACCAATGTAAAACATGATAATCATTATCAAAAACATCACGAAGCAAGTTTAATTATATGGGGGACGAAGAGGAACCCCTTCGTTCAATTCTCACTAACGACCACATTTCGGTCGTCTAAATCACAGCCACGCCACTTGCAATTAATTTTTTGACTAGAAAATGCTATATTCGTGAGCCATCAAACTGTATTTAACAAAAATATAATCATTCAATAATTCGTGAATTTTATAACCAATATAAACTTCGAGAGAAACTTTTTGAACTTCATAGGTTTTCGTCCAAACAGATCTGGACTTATATCACTCAGACTCATGACAGAATTTTGCTAAAGTTGAGGAATTATAAATAATATGACTTTTTTTTTCATCAAAATCCTTCAATTGAGTTATTCAAAAATTAAAATATAAATTTCATTTCATTTTATATTCCATTTCAAAAACTATGTCATTGATTGAGATCAATGAGATAGTTTTGATCTAAAAAAAACTATAATGCTACTCATAGAGTTAAAGTTTTTTTTAGATAATAAGACGAAGATGTCCCAGTTGCTGGGACACGCAAATTTCAGATTAAAAACATATGTGCTTATTATACGTAATTTGTTTTTATAATTAATTTTGTGCGTGGCGGGGCAAGAAAACATCGTGAGGAAGCTCCAACGTTTACAAACTTTTACTTTGTTATAAATAATTTAGAATTAAGGAAGAAACGAATACATAATTAATTAAAAGGAAATAAGAGAGCAACTATCAAAAGCCACAAAGATATATAAAAACACAGGCATAGGTACAGTACGTACATATAGTATATACATATACACAACACCGCTTGGAGTCTATGTTTGTATCAGCGTTTTAATATAAACAATATTAATGCAAATTTAAAATGGCTGACTGACACACGCACAAGCACGCACAGCTTAAAAGTGCCACAGAAACTCCTAAGAGATATCATTATTTTTAGTAAGAAGTATGGAAACCAGTGTTCATGTTTACGAGGATGAAAATGGGGATGAAAAGTATCGAAAGGAAATTCGTCATTTTTTAGGAACATGGTAATCAGTGCTTGACTTCTGTTTATAAATAAAAGACGAAAGTTATAGTTGTTTTTTCCAATTAAATATTAAATCCGATAAACTGAATAAATTTGAATTAATTGAGACTAATCGTCACACATTCATTCACTAACTCTATTGCAAATCTGCATCCAAAAGCAACAGACACTAATAAAGACGCGATATCAAAAAATATGGCAATGAATTCGTAATCTATACTAATATTATAAATGTAAAAGCAACTGTATCTGTCCAGCTGTCTGTTGCTCTTTCACAGCCAAACTACTGAACTGAATTTTGTGAAACTTTAGTATGAAGCAAGCTTGAATTCTAAGAACGTAGGCTACATTTATCATGCCTAACACCACATCAGGTTTCAGTCGTCAACCCCTAAAACTAGAGGGAACTGCGGAGGACAAATAATATGAAATAAAATAAAAACAATTCAACATTAAAAAATGTTAATGTACAATCATTGTAGAATCAAATCTTCATTTCATTTACATTGATTTATTAACCAATTCAATATAACTCCGCGGTCGAGTAGTGTGTACACCGGTTTTCACGGGTAACTCCGAGGTCCCGGGTTCGATTCGAAGTCGATGTAGAAAAAGTTCATTAGTTTTCTATGTTGTTTTGGGGCTGGGTGTTTGTGGTACCTCCGTTACTTCTGATTTTCCATAACACAAGTGCTTTAGCTACTCATATTGGGATCAGAGTAATGTCACATACATGTTGTCCAATATTTATTAATTATTTATTATTATTATACATTTACGAGAGTTATAATTAACACCTGCTTTACGTCTAGTTGATTTAGGTTTGTATTTTATTTTATTACTTATAAAACATATCGTAGATGGCGTTTGCCGCCTGCGGTCCGCGCTCAATTAAGACAACCCTTGCTCATAGGGCTCTTTGCATTCAAATCAGTAAGCAGAAGCCGTACACCACAATACAACGCTTAACACCGTGGATTGAGTGCGAAAATAGACAACACCAACCACTTCTACACCGCAAAAGGTTTTCAGGCCTTAAATATTTTTAAATAAACCAATTTCGTCTTTTATTTATTAATAAAAAAAAAGTTTGTTCATGCACAACTTAAACATTTAAATTAACTTATAACCTTCGAAGAAACTTACTGTATTCATATACAAAAACGTTTTAAAAACTAGCTCAAATTTATTGCAGATATGTTGTATATGTACCCAGTGTTTAAAATTTCATTTATGTGTGGATCAAATCTTACAGGTGTGGTAATTTATATAAATATAAATACACTTTAATAAACATATTTGAAAAAAGAACAAATCGAAAGGCTCACAGAAAAAAATATTCAGGATTTGGTTAAAAAAATATGCTTTAATAAACATATTTGAAAAAGAACAAATCGAAAGGCTCACAGAAAAAAATATTCAGGATTTGGTTAAAAAAATATGTATATCACGTGTTATTTATTTAAAAAAAAGAATCGTA